>NC_051854.1:54915462-56165462 GCF_905115235.1 Hermetia illucens | reverse complement strand
GCGATTTTAGCAATTGATGAAAAGATTTTTCTTTTTATTTTTTTAAGTCAATTTTTTTGTCCCAAAAGAGATTTTTTTTCTAAATCTCGAAAAAGAATTCTAAAATTACAATCGTGTCCACTAGCGACACTTATGTAGTTCAGTCAAAAAATTGGTTATGCTTTTAGATAGTGATTCAAGGGCGTTTTACTGCTCGCCGCGAAGGACTCTCAAAACAACTTGTTTTATTTATAAGGTCCTACAGCCTCCATTTTGCAAAAATTGTCAATAATTCATTTTTTTCTTGCTTCTGACGGGCTGCTTAATCCATTGGTATATTACTGAACTATAATTCAAAAATGTGCTCACTCTAAAGTCTCCACTTTTTGGGGAGCTCCAAACAGATGTAACTCCTTAATCACTCATAACAAAGATTCCTACACGCAATTATTGAGAGAAGCAGGGGGGGAGGAGGGAAAATATCAAAATTCTCACGCTCCGGGTAGATGACTGATCTCTGAAGGCAATTAAACGCTATAACTTTCTTATCAATGACATATTTGGCAGCATGCCTGTGCGGGTGCATAGGGTGAAACCAAGGAAAGGTACTTCGGAAGAGGAGGGAAGCCTACTAAAGCCTTCGAAAGAATGCTGGCGACCTTCGCGGTAAAAAGTTAAGAATGAGCAAGGAAGTAAACCTGGAACTTCAACGGAAGAGGATGAGATAGCTCAAGTAGACCTAAACCAGCCAAAAGCTGCATTTGCAATAATTTCAAGGGTAATTGTTGCATGGGTTATGCTTTGATAACATTGAAATAATGCCGGTTCAAGAGACGGTAGTAGATTCGTGACTTGCAAGGGGAAGCATACGGAAAATTAAGAACATCATTCTTATACGAAATTTAAAATGTATATGTCTTTTAGAGTTCCTGACTGGCGACCTAGTCTTAAGTTTTATTGGAAGCTTGGGGGAGAACTCGGGAGGCAGGTTTGGCATCGGGCTATTTTCCGGGAGACGCATATGGGAAGTAGTCGTTAAATTGGTAAAGTTCTGAGAGAGGAAGACGCCACCATTTCTCTAGGGCTTGCGTATCATGAGATCTGGGGAAACAGTGAGATCAACCGAAGAGGCGGGTACCCTTCTAGAATTTATCTTTAGCCATAAGCTAGAATCATACAATAAAATGTAGGGAACACGCCAACATTCGTGACCAGCATCAAACAAGCGGTAATAGAAATAACTTTAGAGAACTCTCTGATAAGCATTTTTGTAGATCGAAAGAGCGTTCGACAACATCGCATGTAAAGAGAATCGAATGCTCCGATCCGTAAGGGATTTGGAAACCCCTTGGCCTTCTGGATGTGGAGGATTTGAAGAGTAGGTAAGTAAAAGTACCGATAGGTGCTAAACTCCATTGTCATGAACTCTACTGAAGGTTGTCTATAGGTTGGGGTACTATCACCGCTAATGGAGTGTAGTAGTTAAATACTTCTAAGAAAGCTAACAATCTCTGAAATATAGGTTGAAATTTGTAGGAACATATATGAAGATGACCAATCAAAAGTGGACTAGAATTGGTAGACCTGATGCGCGAAGGCGGGGCTGTGTATCATTCCAGCCAAGACCATATTACCATTCACGCGCAAACTTGGTCATTGGAGCTTGGAGATTGAACGAGAAACAGACATGAAATATTTAGGAATCACACTAGACCTAAAACTACTCTAGAAGACACATGTTGTAAACATATGGCGGAAAGCTACAAGGGCGTTGATGGCTTGCAAGTCCATAGCATGATCCGCAGCATACTGCGCTGTATATATGTACATACACTGCAGGAGTAAGGCCATTGTTAACGTATGGGGCGAGGCAAGCTGTATCCCGAATTACTGATATCAAGGGATAGCATGACAACGAGGTTTTATTTTGATAAGAAGTTTGGAACACGTTGGAGTAACAGGGCAAACTGGAAAACCTACCTACGGCTTAAGCTAGCAATTGATTATCTGGCATATTGGTGGATCTCTCACAGTAGAAAGAGTGAGGGCCGCTGAGGGAACTAGTACGAATATACCAGGAATAGAAAAGTCCAGGATACTCATGCTGGAAAGAAGAGTCTCAGGATCATAGGAGGAAAATTCACTGGTCACTGTAGGCTAAATTATCACCTGGGGAAGCTAGACGTATCTACGTACACTGTCTGCAGGTTCTGTGAGGAATCTGGGACAGTGTGCGGCAACTTTTCTTGAAAATATTTCGCCCGAGCTGGTTAGTTTCACCCCTATGAAAGCTGCATTTAGATGTTGACTAACTATTCTAATTTTTCCAGAATCTCAATAAACGGCATCTGGGCTAATAATAGTGGATTTTGTAAGGCCATACCGAACAAAAGTAAACTGTGAAAGGACGTCTAACGGTAAAGTCGTTTTCCTTTATTGGCCGCCTGTTCGGTGTTCTGGGAAGGGTTAAACTCGACTCACTTCATAGATTCATTATTTTTTGCGGCCCGTTATAAGTATGATAGATGCAACTGCTGTTTCATGGTTTGGTATTTAAGGCCCATCTAGTTGATGTTTTGAAAAACAAAGATGTCTAATCATGTGAGACGTATAAGTGAATAATACCTCGCTGCATCAGGTGTGGAATGTTCTATTTACGGATAAATGCATTTCTATGCAAAACTATTATTCCCTATAGAATTAGGCTTTAATCGATAACATTAAAATATCAATTGATAGTACCTTATCATGAAAAATTCGCGGTCAAATATATTCTTTGCTTGAACCGCATATACATAACTAACTGACTACGGTCGGGTGGGTGCATATGAACGTTAGACTTTTATATTTTTCTTTGGTTGTTTATTCTCCGCGCTGATTACCACAGCGACAGCTGCACTGAACTGAGGCCGCCATTATTCATTAAATAACGAAAAACATTGTGAACTGATGATTGTAACCTCCATAACGCCCCGAGTGGAAGCGTGCGAACGCATGCGGGGCGAGCTGGGCTCTTATATACGGGGGCATGTAAAATGGTGTAGCGTGAAGCAACCATCCAGCCATATATGTGTCTGTTCCGCACGTAGTTCGTGCACTACCAGTATTTACACATACGATATGATTTATACACAAGCCTGAAAGATTTACTCATGATTAAAAAAAATGAAATCCAGAAGAAATGGAGCGACTAAGCCCCAATTTTCTCGGCCCTCATCGCAAGGGATTCCGGCGACGCAGTGAAGATCTCCGCGAGCCTTTAAGGATAGTCGAAGGAGTGGTTGCATTTTGAATCGGAATGTTAGTGCTTTCAAGTAAAATCTGTCTTTTGAGTGCAGAAATTGCGAATTTGGACAAATACTACTCGGTTCGCATGGCTTAACTGCGTGCAAATTCAATCGTGGGGAATTCCGGTCATGTAGGCAAAGTCAAAGTTGCGCTTTTAACGAATTATTCAAGATTCTACAGCGTTCTTAGTTTCCCGAAATTTTCAAGAAATTCCAACAAATTTACACTTTGTACCGAGGAAATTTGAATGTTTACTCTGAGGTCTGACTATGCTTCCATTATTGTGACTGACCGGACAAGCAGCAGCAGCGAGTCGCCGTCGTTGTCGCCTCCATTTGCGTCTGTATTTACTATGTTCGATGCGGAATTAGAGTTCCTGCTGTGGCGCGATGTTTGAATTCAGTGGTCGGCGGTTTCACTCCACAACGTTACAGTGTTTTATTAGATTGACGCTAGACACGATCGCGTTATTTCCTCAGATTTAGAATTTTCGCAGTTCCGAGTGTCCATTTTGTTGATTGAAACGTGTCCAGTGCTGCCGGATCACCACCCCCCGGAAATCATGTCCTCGAAGGATTATTTTGGCGGTAAGTGATCATCACTAGTATCTTATCACTTCCGTGACTCCCTATCGTTGCGTCCGTGGGTTTTGGCGTTCAGCTGATACGACTGCTATCAGAAACGTGATTGGCTTTATTCAAACGTGTATTTACAAATAGATGCCCCACACTACGATGGTGGAAATCTGCTTTAGTGATAATAAAATATTATATCATATACAGCATGGTACCCACGCCGCTTCCGCTAAGTATTAAAAGCGCATGAATGGCACGGACGATAACGCCCGATCGTTCCAATCTTATCAAAAAAAAAAAAAAAATAAAGTAAAAGTGAAAAACACAGAAAACAAAAAAAGCCGCACAAAAGCCAAGAAAAACAAAAGCATCGCGCAATGCACTGCAGCCATGGGAACACATTGAACTCGGGAAAACATATCGTACTCGTACTATTGTTGTTGTTTTTGTTGCTGCTGATAACTGCTTTTTTATATTTTAAATTATCACCTTCCGATAAAGATATGATAAGAGAGGCTCAAGGTGTGATAACACAATCTAAAACTCTAATCAACTTTGGGTTTTACAGCGCTCATTGCTTTACATGGAGCGCAGTCGACGTTCGGTTGCTTTTTCGAAAAGTTTAGTTTTGTATAGTTTCTAGAAAATTATCGTGCGGAAATAGGCAGCATCTCTGACTGTCCATAGCAATCCGGGTCGCAGTGAATCCGTATCTTACACAGGAGTAGCCGTTGTATCAGTTATCATTTTCTCGTGAAATACCCTGCGTTCGTGGCTCGTGTCCGTTTCAAATAATTTAACTGCCATTGTAAATTATTTTAATTAATCAATAAAATAGAAAATTGTAGAAAATTAATTGCGCAATCATTATTTCTTCTCCTCGACGTTCTCAGTGAATTTTCATTGGTGCCTGGAAACTTTTCAAAATGGCTGACGTGTGTTTTTTGTGTATTTTCACAACACAAAGTTCTACCACATCGTCTTCTTTTTATGTTGCTGTGTTTTAATTTTGAAATAAATCGAAAGGTCACTTAGGAGTGACTTCACGTCGGGTGCTACATACATATGTACATATTTGTAGCTACAGTAACTTAGCATGAATATATAATGTAAAAAGGCCAGTTGCGATGCTATGTATCTGCGTAATAATGGCTGCCAGTAGTGTAGTGGAAAACACAAATATCGAGTTTAGTGCTCTGAAATTCCAAATGAAATGTTCTGTTCAGTTCAATGTGTGGGAATGATCGTTTGTGTGCGTTTGTGACGAAAAAATGTGAATGTGCAAAGAAATTTGCTTTTTTTTGTTGGAAAATTTTACATATTTGGATGTTTTCTGCGGATCTGAGGCTGCCTCCAAGTTGCTATGACGAAGTTGCACTCGTTATTATATGCAAATCTAATTTTCAGGGCAATAAACAGTTAATTAAAACACATTCTTCCAATTCTTCTATTTTGAAACAACCAAGTTAATTTCTAGAAATAACTTGATTATAACGAGGTCCAATCGAAAAATGTAATTTTCTGATCAGCGATTTTAATTTATTTTAATGAGAACACAAATGGCTCTTGAGTGAAAAAATTAGGACTCAGCGCTTATTTATTCTAGTGGACTGCGGATTTCTGATAATATCCCTAATATCTTACCGCACAAACTGCAACTTACATCAAGGAAGTAGCGAAAGTAGCGAACACATATATAGGGACAAAAGATACTTTGCCTTCAGGATACTCAAAGCAAACCTGGTTAAAATCTTTCAGAGTCTTATACCTTTTTTTAAGAAATTTTATAAATAAATTTATAAACTTTTGTAATGATGATGAATGTTGGGGATTTTCAAAATGAACATGCAAGTTGACTATTTTCACCACGAGGAAAGGGACGAATGTTGATTGTTAAGCTCTTCAGTTAAGCGCATACGTGTACTCGACACACGCTTGTCCTTTGCTAGCCAGTTCTCGAAATTGGCGCGGCGTTCACCACGTACCTAGAATCCAAACATTCACCGATAACGCGAATATAACGCCGGGAAACAAAAGTAACATAGAAGAAAAAAAAACAATGGTGAAGCCGAAAAAAAAGTTACCCTAAGATGCCATGATCACCAGATTGAAATTAACGATAGATTGTATTCAATCGGCGATAACTATGGGGTCATCATCATAACTTGACCTTAAGGGAGTACGGGGGAAGTGGAGTGTTAGAGGATTCTCAAATAGAAAAAAAAAAACAAATGAACAACTTCAACGAATTACTATTTGTTTTTTTTCGAATGGAATCTTGGAAAGATGCTGATGTGCCATGTGGGGTCTGCACCAATTAAAATCAGCCCCCTTCCTGTTCATGGTGATTTTGCGAATATCACCGAGGGCATTACCTTGCAGTGGAGATTTTGGCTACATCTGCACGTCCAACTCAAACCTCTGTTACGCTTTCCGAGGGGCGCAATCCAACTTGCCTTTGACCTCAGTTCCTCAATTTTGTAGGATTCGATACCTACGTTGAAGACGTCATCACGTTGAATAAGTCCCCTAGCCTCATTTACTTCTTCGTGGACTTCGAGCAATGAAAGATAATGTGGCCCGCTTGATCGTGGTCGCGCATTCGGAACAATTGGAAAAAGCATTTAATTTGTGTCAGGTAGTAATTTAATTCTTTGTCCCTTCGCTTGCCTCATTTGTTACGATCGATAAATCGTGATGAAGTTGGGAGAGAGACGTTTCCGATGATGTGGTTATGTAATCTGATGTTAACCGACACAACCACAATAGTGATAGCATCGCATACTAGATGGTCATTTGGCAACCTGTTGACTCTATATGGATCATACTTAAGACTGAGAAAAGTGATAAAACCTATCTAAACGAGGTAACTCCGCTACCCAGCGGGACCAAAGCCAAGGAAGAAGGAGAGTGTATGAGCCCAACGACTCTTTTTGAAGTTATCCCATCGTTGCTATGATTTCTTGTACAGTTCTAGATTGGTGTTCTTAGTGTAGTTAAGATAATGCGCTACAAGGTCTATTGAAATCTTTCCCCCGGTGACAAACGTTGCCCCAGCTAAATTCTCTCCAAAAAGCATTGAAGTGTCAGCATGACTGGTCGATATCCCGAACTCACCGAACGACCAGATAGAAACCGTGCATAACAGGATGGATTTCACTGCCCTTGCGATAAGCTGGTCCGTCGATAGAATTGAATTAACCTTTACGGTCTTCTCTAGCACATTCTTAGTGCCCCTTGGAGCTCAGCTTGCTATCGATCATCACCCAAATATCTAATGATCGATTTTAAGACGACCTAGTGAGCTCCAACGTCACCGGTGGAAATACTTTCAAATTAAATAAAATTATCTTTTCATTTACAGTATGATAACTGTGAAACAGATAATTTTATTCACTTAAAATACAACCTCTTTTCTTCAAAGTTAATAACATAATTTCTACATACTAGATCGTTTAGTATTCCCGAAAGCAAGCAGAATTTGAAGACTCTCCCTAACAATATTACTATATTCCGATTTGTAATAAGGGCTTCCATTCTCTCTTTCAGCCAAGTCCAATTTGACTATTTGTAACCATGATTTGGTAACTATAACTGTAGACGTCGTTAAGTCGTCGTTTGAAGTCCAAATGCCGAGCACAATACCATATAAAATGCTTTATAACAAGAATCCTAATCCGAAACTTGGGAAATATCTGCTTTCACTCGGCTCGGCTTGTCTTCCGTCTTGTATCAGAGTGTTCAAATTGAAAGCATTAATGACATCAGGTGTCAGCGTTCGTAAACCAGGCTTATTGAAACCAATATTTACCGTTTGTATGTCGTCTTCCCAAACATATTCTCTACAACGGATGGTTTCAGGGATTTCCGCTAGGTAGGAAACATTTCTTTCAATAAGGACGATTCAAACGTGCTTATGCATCACTCGAGAATTTGGAGCTGCATCTGAAGTATTTTTTGTCGATTAACTCCGCACATTTTCCGTAGTTTTTCCTCGATAGCTCCAAGAATTGAAAAGGTGTTTTGTTTGTCGCTTAGTAGAGGTCCTGCTGTAGAAAAGAAACTGTAATTATTTTCAACAAGGACCGCGGACACGTCAGTTTAGGTGCAACTTGCAAACCCTACGGATTCATATCAACCTTAATGCAAAGTGGCCTGTAGTAATCTCAGAAGTTCGCTTGTTCGTATGGCTACTGCGAAGATTCTGCCTTTATACCTCTAGGTCTGCTTGTGTTACGAAAAGATTAAGCTATTGCATCACCTAAGCACCAAGACGGTCAACAAGGCTGATAACTACAGGTTTGCTAGTCGTGAACACCGACTACGCTTGATAATATTTTAAATCAAGAACCCCGGCCCTCATTTCGATGAACTGCTAGCATTCAGGTTAGCTCCAGCAGGTGCCGTCCGATTCAAAATATTATCTGTGCGTGTTGGTGACCGTGTTGGTGCCAAGGCGATGCAACAGCCTACTCTCTTCGTAACAGAGTTGGCGCTCAACGTGGGGTTCGAAAGGTGGCAACCCCACTATCGTATTAATAGTATTAGGATCAGAGTTACCTTCGCTTGCGGATACTGTGATGCATAAACTTCGAAGGATTTTGTACACCAGGTGAATGTCCTCTTGTAAGTTCGAGCCTGACACTCTAAACAGCTCTTCAGTGGAGAATGTGGAAAGAAGTAGAATGTACCTTGTCCATTCACTTGTTCATCCGAAGTTCAAAAGCTCCACCTTTTAAATGTTTGCCGAGCAGTTATCTCAAATTTTTGACTTACCGCTCATTAAATTCCAATGTCGCGTTTTATTGAATTTGTGCGACAGGGGGCCAACAATTAGGTTGGGGTGGGCCGCCGCAGGGGTACCATGTAATCATGCCCGCAGGAAGAAGAAATGAAGACGGGGGTCACTCGTTGTGTAGGTGAGTGAATCAACTCAGGGCTTATCCTTCCCCGTCGATCCCTCTGCCCATTAGTTTTCAAGGTTTTGTGTAAAACAAAACATTTTTAAACTTGATTCATTGTCTGCCTGTCTGTCACAGGCACATTTTTTCAAAACGAATAAACCGATTCCAACGAAATTTGGTGGACATTTGGGAACTATTAAATTCCATGCATACAGTGCGTGATATAAATTTGTGTGAAGTTTTAAGGTACATGCAAAGTGGAGATATAAAAATTTAGCCAGTATGTCATGTGGGCTATCAAATGAAAGGTCTCAATTAGTACTTTCCGAAACTGATATTAGTTTTGACGTAAGTTTCAAAATGCGCGAGTAAAGACTCAAAATGTGGACACTTAAAGTGAGACAGGATTCATTTCCGGAAGCTATCCAACCCAGAAAATTTAAAAAATTAGGGTAGTGGGCTCATATAAGATCTAGGCTTCAAAATATGTCCCACTACGATGTATGCTTAAATAAACTTACTAATGGTATATTACCAACTTTTAATTATTGACTCAACCCCCCCCCCCCCCTTCTTAAGTTTATCATAGGAGCACCAACATAGAGAATACTATCGCGCATACGTGTGCCAAAATTCATGGAAATCCGGCTATTAGTATCAAAGTTATAGCAGTTCGAACTTATCAATTTCGCGCCAATTTACTGCATCCTAAGCCTTGCAACGTATGACGTCGTAATTAACGATAATAATTGACATTCGAAATATTAAAATTCCATTCATGAAGAATCTACTTATCCCCATCTCTTTTAAAGGTTTTGTGTGAAACAAATCCTCCTCGGTTCAATGTCTGTCTATCTGTCCGTCATATCCGATTTACTCGGAAATGGTTAAACCGACTGTTACGAAATTTGGTGAGAACATGTGGTCCATGTGTCCTTTTACATGCAGCGAGTGGCGCCATTTTGTGTTGAATTTTAAGAGGGTTTCTCCATACATGCGCAAGGAGGGTGGAATTTTTATTTTCACGGAACATGATCATTTGGTGTATCAAATGAAAGGGCTTAATTGATACTTTTCGAAACTGATCTTATTTCTGCTATTGGGTGAAACATCGGAGAGGTAGAGGAGAAAATGCGGGCCTCAAAAAGTCAAACAGGGCATGGTCTCAGAACTTACCCAACCGAAAAATCTGAAAAAAATCACAGTGATGCTACTATATGAAATCTAGGCCTCAAAATACATCCCATTCCGCACAAATAAAGTTAATAATAGTATATAACCATGTTTTGGAAATTTAAAGGAAAGCCCCCTTAAGTTCATTCCAGGAGTACATCATAGATGATAATATAGGACATACTTCTGGAAAGTTTGGAGGCAATCCGGCTATTATTAACAGAGTTATAGAAGTTCAAATATTCGCATTTCGGGTAAATTTATGAGACCCAAGTCATGCATGACGTCATCACCATATAAAGTGAACTTAAATGAACAGCAGGGTAGATGGGGACGTTTTAGTTTGCCTTTTTTGTTTTTTCTTAGTTATTTACTCAAGGTAGATATGTATGGGTATATGTACTCGTATATGCTAATAAACTGTCATGCACAAAACCTTCTATACCTGAAGCGTCTAGCTTCGGGTTTTCCGACTTGTTTTTATTTGGTTTCCTTGCTTGTTAGGCAGTTTATCTCCGTTGGAAGAAAAAAATTTCGGTGGTATCAACCCGCTCCGAGACGTCACGTCTCTGCTAGAGTAGCTTACCTAGGGTGGGCTTAGGTGTTGGACTATTGAGTCAAGACACGTGAGAAAATTTCTGGTTCCTAGCAGGCAGATAATATTATTAAATCAAGAACCAGGCCATCATCTCTAGGAAGCAATGTCTACATTTTCTGGTTTCACTAACAAAAAAGACGACTTGTGGATTCGTCCAGGGCAGGAGCAACTCATTTGGTGCTGCTTCACTTTTGCCCTAGGAGCAATACTGGAAATGGTTCCACATGTTAATAGTTCTCTTCGCACACAATATGAGTGCGAATTATATGCAGGACTTTTCCCGGGTCGCTATAATGGAAATACCGTAGTGGTAATGCAGCCTTATATGCCTTGACTAGACGCTGGGGCAGTGCCAGCTCTAGGAGCCGCAATCTAGTCTAAATCCACTAACAAGTTTCCTTTCTTCCTTCCTTCTTGAGTGGGTGAGTCCAACTTGTCTGCCTTAGTTGGCCATTCGGTTTTTTCTTCTAAAGCGATTTACTTCCTTTGGGACATCATATCAGGTCGACACATGTCTGTGGCTATGTTAGACAAATGTCTGCCTCAGCTAAATGCCTGTTTCAAACAAAGTCTATTTCTATATCAGACGAATGTTTGTGTCTTCCTCATATGCGCCCACAATGGCGTTGTCGTGCTTTCTTGAAGTGTGACCTAACCATTACCACTTCCGTCTTTTGATCAACACTTCGCCGGCCCTTATATCACCCAAATTGACTAATTGTTATTGTCTCAGGCCCCGATGACACGATGCAGGCACGAATTAATGACGTATGAGTAGAGGTAGCAGCTCTGCATACGCTGCGGGAGCTGCTATGGATATTTCAAACAGTAAACTTAACTTCCTCGCCTTGGGCGCATTGACGCCTGGAATGATTTCTTCATTTCTTCATTGTTGGAAGGATGTTACGGTGAGTAGCCATTTCATCCACACGAGGTGGAACTTCTTCAGATGCTATATGATTGAGAACTGTGGTGACATGTTTCGTCCGTCTCTTAAACTACTCGTGGTTGTGAATGAAAAGTTGGCTGTAACCATCCCTTAGAGCTCTATCAAAAGCCTTTTGCGACCACTTGCAAGCTCTTTCATTACGCGGTATGCGATAACGAAATCGCGGTACTGAAGCTCAAGTGCTTACAATATTCTGTTGTGAATCCGTCCAATCAATAAGATAGCTTTTATGCGAACAGAGCGGGGACCGAAAGCGAAGTTGCAAGAAGACGCTGTAAGCGACCAAGATCATGTTATCCAATCAGATATTCCAACAAGCTGTTACCAGAGCCCACCTTGGCCTTCAGATTACCCATCATGATCGCAATTTCATCTTTAGGAGGCTCCTCCTGGATTGCATTGAGTTGCTCATAGAAAGCTTCCTTCTGCTTTACATCGGTTGTCCCTGTTGGTGTGTAATACTGCACTATTGAGATGTTTATCACTGTGAAACCGATTCTTATAGTTTCTTCTTCTTTTTCTTCAGCCTTTGTCCCGTTCACAAGCGGGGTCGGCTCGTCGTGATCGGCTTCGCCATTTGGCTCTATCGAATGCCTGATCTGGGTGCAATCTCGAGGCTTTCAGATCCCCATCCAGCGTATCAAGCCACCGTTGCTTAGGTCTGCCTTTTGGTCGTTTACCATCGACTTCGATGTTCAGACCAATCTTTGCAAGTGAATTCTCGTTTGCACGAATTGCGTGACCATACCATCGAAGACGCCTCTCTCGCAACTTTTCCACGATCGGTGCAACCCCATAACGATCGCGGATATCCTCATTTCGGATGTGATCTAAACGTGTGACGCCACTAGTCCAACGTAGCATCTTCGTCTCCATTACCGCGAGACGCCGTTCATTGTCTTTTATGGTCGGCCAACACTCAGAACCATAGAGAGCGACTGGACGGACAACATTGCGGTAAATTTTAGATTTGAGACGTTCGTTGATACGTCGATCACAAAGGACACCAGTTGTGGAACGCCACTTCATCCAGGTTGCGTTAATGCGTGAAGCAATTTCATAACGCAGTTCTCCATTGGTTGATAGCGTTGACCCGAGGTATTTAAATCGCTCAGATCTGGGCAGATCACTGCCGCTGACAGTGATTGTGCCTGTTTCATGGGGATCGGTCGTCAAAAATTCAGTTTTGTTTAAATTCAATCTGAGACCGTGTTGCATGAGGCGATCATTCCATTTTTGAACAAGTTGCTTGAGATCATTTTTGCTATCAGACGCTAGGAAAACATCATCTGCATAAAGCAGTGTGTAGGGCGCTGGACGTTGAATATCCCGTGTGACGGTGTCCATAACAAGGACAAAGAGGAGTGGTGAGAGGGCACTTCCTTGATGAACTCCAACAGAGACACGAAGCGGTTTTGATACACCCGCCATACTTCGAACTTTACTTTTCGGATCGTGGTAGAGCAATTGAACCCAGCGCACGAGTTCTTCTGGCACGAAGTGTTGTCGTAAAGCATACCAGATGAGTTCGTGTGGTACACGGTCAAACGCTTTCTCTAGATCCAGAAAGGCAATGTAAAGAGGGCGATGCTTCTCACGGTGTTTCTCCATGAGTAACCGCGCAGCGTGTATTGCGTCAGTAGTTCCGCAGTTCTTGACAAATCCGGCTTGATTCACGGTTATTTCAACGATTTCGCGAATACGGTTGTCAAGAATGCGTTCAAAAATCTTCATGGTATGGGAAAGTAACCGGATCGGACGGTAATTTGAACATTCTGCTGGACTACCTTTCTTTTTCCATATTGGAACAGTGGTACTTTCTTGCCAGTCAGATGGTGTTCTTCCTTCCTGAATAACCCGGTTAAAGAATTCACTCAGCCACGGTGTTGGGTCCCAGCTCTTTGCTTTCCAGAGCTCAGATGCGATGTCGTCAGG
Source organism: Hermetia illucens (assembly GCF_905115235.1). Taxonomy (NCBI): domain Eukaryota; kingdom Metazoa; phylum Arthropoda; class Insecta; order Diptera; family Stratiomyidae; genus Hermetia; species Hermetia illucens. The sequence continues at coordinate 56,152,061 of NC_051854.1, read as the reverse complement.
TCCTGTTGCTTTCCCCGATTTCATTTGTTTTATTGCCTCCTCGACTTCAGTTGCGCTGACTGGTGGAACTGCTCCAAATGTCGGCAATGATTGTGGAAGTGGAGGATGAGCAAATTCTTCAGTTGAAATCTGCTCGAAGTATTCTCGCCATCTATCCGTGGCGGCTCGACGATCAGTAAGCAAAGTACCGTTCTTGTCATTAACACAACAGAAGTGTTCGATATCCTGTGTGCGTTCATCACGGCTTTTAGCAAGTCGGTACAGATCTCTCTCGCCATCCCGAGTGTCCAGTTTATCGTAAAGATTTTTGAAATGGTTCGCTCGGGTGACAGCGACCGCTTTCTTTGCTTCCCGGTTGGCATTCTTATAAATTTGCCAATTAGCAGGCGTTTTATCGTCGAGAAATTTGTGGTAGAGGCGTTTCTTTTCACGGACCTTCATTTCAACATCATCATTCCAAAGCCAAGTATCTCGGTTGATGTACCGCTTACCCGGCTTGGTGACCCCGAGGGTTGCAGAGGCCGCTTTGTGGATCGTGTCTTTCATTTGGTTCCATGATTCTTCCACATTCGTAATGGTTGGCAGTCGTATGAGTGAGACCGTTTCTTCGTTCTTCTCACCAAATCGCCACCATTTAATGCGCGGCGGACCAGTGCGTTCCTCACGCCGTTTTATCGGTGGCTTAATTCGCAGGACAGCAATCAACGGCCGATGTTGAGGTGCGATGGTCTCATAGGGAACGACTTTGCAATCAGTGACAGTGGTAAAATGTTGACGTCTTATGAGAATATAGTCGATTTGCGTTTTATTGTTCCCACTATAAAATGTGGGAAGATGAGACAATCGTTTGATGAACCATGTATTCATAAGTACAAGGTCATGGGTGTCCGCAAAATCGATTATACGCTCGCCACCTTCGTTGCGCGCTCCGAACCCCTTTCCTCCATGGCACCTGTTTCCGTCTGCCTTTTCACCCACATGACCATTAAGGTCGCCGGCAATGATTATGTAATCGTCAGCAGGCACGTGACAAGTCTTTTCATCGAGAAGTTGCCAAAAGGCATCTTTCTCGGCATCAGGTCGGCCTGTCTGTGGTGCATACGCGGTGAAGAAGTGAATAGTGCGATCAGCTGATATAATGGTGAGCTTCATCAGCCGATCATCAAATCGTTCGACTTCTTTAATGGCATCACGGAAATCCTCTGAGATGGCAATTCCAACACCATATTGAGTGTGTGGGTTACCAAAATAGAGAAGTTTGTAGCCATTTTTACCGCGTTCGCGTTCAATGTCGCAGCTTTTGGAACCAGACCATCGGGTTTCTTGCAGAGCGCAGATGTCAATGCATCTTTTCCGAAGGGCTCTTGCGAGTTCCTCGGTCTTTCCAGTTAGGGTACCAACATTTAGCGTGCAGACACGTATTTGTTTTGTTCGTTGTGTGCGGACTAACTTGCTTACGTCCTGACGCCGTCCATGCGTCAAGAACCCTTGCCCATTTCTCGACAGGACCGGGGCCCGTCCTGCCGCGTCGACTGAGGTGGACGCCCTAGCATTTCTCCGAGGCCTGTGACTTAATCCGATCTTATATTCTGTTAATTACCGACTGCTAAGGCATGAGAGCGTATCTAGCGGATGCTGTAAGAATTAGTCCAATATTGGATGCACGCTTACTTGAGACAGGCTTGCTGGAGTCTAACAGCCACAGTGCTTTAGGAGGAAGACTAGTGCCCCCAATGTTCCTATCCGGATTACATTCGGGTGCTCATAGAAAGCCTCTTTCTCCTCTTTATCGAAAGTTCGTTGATACATAGCATTATACTATTGATATATTCTTTTTTCTGGACATGAAATGGTATTAAACCGGCACCGGATTAATACATACTTCCGACAGCCTTGCTAAAGCAGAATCCCAGCATCTTACCTTGATCAACCCCAAAAAGTCTAGGATGTATCGTTGAAATTCTCTCCAAAGTTTGAGTGAGTGGACATTCTGGGGGCTTCGGTTCTGCCTGCAAGGAGTATTCGCATATTCCAGAGTCAACTCATATACCGAAATGTCAAACGATGACGGCTGTACGGTTTCTTACCAGGGCAGAGGAAAATCGTCAGACGCTGCCTCACCTCTGCCCTGAGAACAGCGTGACCGGAGCGGCTCGCAGATGTTAAATGCTCGTTTATATAATTCGTAGAACATGACATGACTACGAATTATATTGAGCGCAAATCCGCCTTATTGACCAGAGCTGGCCAGAGCTGAAAATATTTTGAGAATGATGGTGTCCTAAGTCCGCATCAACTTAATGCTGGACCGGACCAAATGGGGAGCACAAGAAACTGTAAAGCCGTCGTCGCTTGACATTTCTGTGATGTTTGGGTGCAAGCCCTAAGCGAGGGGTCCGTGGACCAGGAAAGAGGGAGTAAGTTGCTCCCCATTTGGTCCGGTCCAGCGTTTAGTTGATGCGGACTTAGGACCCCATCGTTCTCAAAATATAAACTCATATGCCGTTTTCGAAAGCAAATGGTAGTAGCCGAAAAATGGTAGTAGCCCATTTTATAGTAATCGATCCTTTTATCACAAGCAGGAAATACTTTCAGGGAATTCTAAACCTCTCAGTTCACAGGGACTTCCCGGCCTAATAGTAACTACTATCAACCCGGGTGGAATTTATTTCACCTACTCTCTAGGACTTATGTATTAAAAGGCCATTCATTCTATAGTGACTCTTTCCTTTATCAAGTGGGCTTGGGACCATCTATGGCAGAATTTGCCTTAAACGAATTTTCGAGCTCGTCGCCCTTTTATATTCCTTCCAATATATTTTCAGATGATATTTGGGCATGCTATGCTTTGTTGGAGGAAATCACATAAGAAGATTGTTTTACGTACTTTTTTGAGATTTGAGTTGACGGGGTGGGAGGGAGGGAGGAGTGAGAGGTGGAAAGAATTAAATGGGCTTCAATTCAATTTGGACACTATATTAGTCATATTTCGGACACCTTTTGAGAATTTCGGTGAAGATTTTAAGCCAAAAATAACGATGTTCTGCGACATTAGTTCGTTAAAGGTCGTAACAGGAGCTCTACAACTGCGTGAGGTGTAGCAGCTTTAATTTTAATTTGACACCAAGAAGGTTTTAACTTTACATTACATGCGGGTAAAAAAAATATTGCAATATACATCATTTTTCAGGTTTTGAAGCCCATTGAGAAATCGAGGAGTGAGAGGGTCATAAAGGGATCACTTGAATTAAGGGGCCATTCTCAGAAACCACCCACCACAAACAATCTGAAAAAAAAAAATCATAATGATGCCTCTATATGACATCTAGGTGCCGAAATACTCTCCATACCGATATGTGCTCAAATAAAGTTAATAATAGTATATCTTTATATTTTAAAATCTTACCCCCCTAGACCTACAAATATACAACAAATATAAACGCACTTGTACAAGGGATTGACGCCAAATATTTATAAATATGCTATTTACAGAGCTCTACAAAATTAAGTAAGGACATAGTCTGAGTCCGTCAGCGATAATCAGCAGCTAAGTTAAGGATTTATCTAATAAAAGCAATTTCACCCCTTAAGTTGCAGTCACTTTTTCTTCAAATTGATTTCAGTACTTCTGTGTTTAAGTTTCTGACCAGATCCATGAGGTCATTTATAAGGGAGCACTTTTGGTACTTACAGTGCAGTGCCATCGAATTATGAACACAAGAAAATTTTGATATCTTGCCTTTTGAACTCAAAAAGGACCAAATGGTATGGAATTTATTTAAATGAGTGATTTGAAACAAAATATAGTTATTTTAATTTTAAAGTTATTAATATTTTGCTCTCATTCCTTTCCCATTTAGGGCAAAGATCGTCTTTTAAGATTTTAAATATTATTGCTTGTTTTCGCTGCCTTCTACAAAGTGCAAGGTTCCAGGACTTGTTCACTATTACTCCCTAAACTATCACTGAAGGAAAGTGTTTAGCAGTTACTTGAACGCAAGAAGGGTGGTACTTTTCTCCTCATCATCATCGAATTGGTTTGTCATTGCCTTCACTAAACAGGAGCTAAAAAAACAAAATTAGTCGGAACAAGTTTTTGTAATAGCAAATCTTCAAAATCACTTTTCATTCAAGTTCTACCTTTTCCTAGTCAGCTGCAGTGAATGTTTTATACTGCTTTGCTAAATTCAAATGGATTTTTTTCATCGTCTCTGATGAATTTTAGGTTTTTTTGTGGGACGATATGAGTTTCAGCACATCGACGTTCAAATGGACAAAAAGACTCCACTAGTTTCCAAAGATTTTTGGACTTTCTTTTTGGAATTTCTAGCAAATGTAGAAACTGTATTCATACTTACCCCTTCTAATTGAACAATTTCTTGGTAATTATGCCGTTTACCACGAATGAGAGCAAGAATTACTCCTTTTTAATGTTTTGTCTGCAAAGCAAAACCTTATTCGGTTCAATGTCTGTCTGTCTTTTTCTTCAGGAGGGGGAAATCTTCAAAAGACACTGGTCTGGACACATCAGCGTGTAGGATTTTTACCCACTAAAACCACCCTCGACTCACTCCTTCTCCCACGGAACCACCATACGGTATTACATCATGGGGCGGAGTCAGCTCATTCTAGCTTAGTCACCTTTCTTCCATACGCCGCGCACGCGACCTCACTTTTCTCGTCTCCTCTGCCTTTCACAGTTTGGTTTGGATAGATGCGATCATGGAGTTGATCGCATCCCAATTCTCTTGATGCGCTAGCTTTTCGGCACCACATTTTCTGGTACCAGCACGTCTCCTAGAGTGTCCTCTAATTTCCCCCTTTCTTCCACAAATCTCAGACAGTGGAAGAATACATGCTCCGAGTCCTCTGGGACTCCATCGCAATTTGGACAGTCGGGTGACGTCTCTAATTTAAACCTGTGCAGTTATTGGCGATATCCTCCATGCCCCGTGAGAAACTGGGTGAGATTATAATTAATCTCACCGTGTCGTTTCTCCAACCACTCCTTGATGGCAGGAATGAGCCTGTGCGTCCACTGACCCTTTCCCGAGCGTTCCCACCGCTCTTGCCATCTATTTATGGGTCTCCCCCTCTCAGCGTTCTTCGTCTGTAATAAGGAAGAGATTGGCTTCGCATTGTATATATTCGCTATCTCATCTGCCAGGATGTCAATCGGCTATAGCTAAGCTTCCTGTCTATCACCACCCCCAAGTATTTGATGGTCGGCTTGGAAGTGATGATATGATTCCCGATTCTTATACAGGCTTAATTTCTCTTCCGGCGCTTAGTGATGAGGATCGCTTCTGTTTCTCCCTCCGCCAGTGTCAGACCTGAACTCTCTAGCCAACTTTTAACAGCACCGATTGCCTCGCTTGAGTATAACTCAGCATCTTCGAGATGCTTTGCGACAACAACCAGTGCTATGTCGTCAGTGGGAAGTACATCGTTGTACATGATGTTCCATAGTAGTGGGCCCAATACGGAGTCATGTGGGACACCCGCGGAAACAACGTACTCCTGGGGTCCGTTATCAGTGTCGTACCAGAGCCTCCTTTCAGTTAAATAACTATCGACAATTGCAACGAGATAGTCGGGAATACCAACCTTCGCTAGGGATTTCCGTATTAGATTCCAATTGGCCGAATTGAATGCATTTTTCACATCCAGGGTTAATACCACGCAATATTTGCTGGTACTACCCTTTCCGTGAATTGCATCTTCGGCCAAGCCAGTAACCAATTTGATGGCATCAATGGTTGATCTGGCTTTACGGAACCCATACTGCCGATCTGAAAGGCCGCCTTGGCTTTCAACAACCGGGAGTAATCTATTATAGATTACCCGCTCTAGCATTTTCCCCAGAGTGTCCAAAAGACATATGGGTCGGTATGAGGATGGTTCACCTGGAGGTTTACCAGGCTTAGGTAGAAGTGCCAACTTCTGCCGCTTCCAAGCCCTGGAAATATTCCCTCGGACATGCACGCTTCGAACAACCCAGCGAATATTGATTTCACGGCAACTTAAGGGCCTTATTCGGTACTCCGTCTAGGTGCTTTATTGTCTCCTATTCTACCGCAGATCTCCAGCAATTCGTCTCTGGTGACTGGCCAAATTCCCGTCACATTCAGAGGTGGTTGGAATATGTCGGTGCTCTCTTCTTGCGAGGGGAATAACCCCTGGATGATTTTCAGCAAGAGGGTGGGACACGTGATCTGTGGAGAGGAATGGCCTCTGAATTGCCCCATCACGATTCTATAAGCACTCCCCCACGCGTTTACGTCCGCTTCTAAGCATAGCTCCTTAAAGCATTTTCTCTTGCTTCGCTGGATGGCGAGCTTGAGGGCTTTGCGGGCTGTCTGTCTGTCTGTCGCACGCACTTTTCTCAGAAACGGCTATACCAGTTGACACGAAATTTGGCGAGAAGGTGGGAACTGTGGACCCCAGACATGCACTGAGTGATATCCTTCTCCTTTGAGATTTAGGGGGTTCCCATACATGAAAAAGGGGGGGTGTAAAAAGTTTTTGCACTGAATATAGCCATGTGGGGTATCAAATGAAAGGGCTCGATTAGCACTTTTCGACGCCGGTCATTTGGTTTAAATAAAAATGATTTTGAAAATGAAAAATAAAATAATTCATCTTAATGATGTCAAACATTTTACAATGATGCCAAATGTTTTCACATTGTAAATCCCTTGTTTTACCAATGTATGATAATGCTACAAACCACGGCATCCAACAACGCCCTATTAAGATTCTCTTCAGTAGTACTTTTAAGCGTAACATAACGGTGCTTTTTCTAATGTCAGAAGAGAGCACAGATGTGAGCAAATAATAAGAAGCCGATGGATATCAAAAAAATATCCAGATCATAAAACTAGATACACTAAATTTCATAGTTGCATGGAAATCAGCGGTGTCATAATTCGCTGGCACTACACTGTACCTATTAAAGTGTACTAGGTAGTAACCTTTTAAAGAAAGCAGAGGATCGCTCAATGTTATCGTGCGTTTCAAATCTTTCTAAATATACCTCTATCGCTAAGGTTGTGATGCACAGTCTGTATCAAACTGAGCATCGCTTAATACATGCACCTAGTTTTGATATATAATAGCTTGGTTTATTATCAAGTGCGAACTAAAAGATTATTCTTTGATTTGATGAGATATAATCTAAAATATATTTCGCGCTTCGATATTTCATTAGTTCTTCGGGTTTCGGTAAATTAATAATAATCATCAAACATGGTTCACTTGGGGTTCAATTACACAGACCTACTTCGATAAGTCAAAAAGCACATTTACATGAAATAGGCATTGTTTCACTTAATAGACTCAATGTTCATAAACAATGGTAAGAACCGTTGCTATGTTAATATACATGCATTCTATATATACATACGACCATATGTACCGAGCAACATATTTGTAGAGTGAGTTGGACGAGGAATCACTTATGAGTCCCAATGGTTCTGCGGTGCTTTACTTAAAAAACAATACTCGTAAGCGTAACAAATGTAGCGATTGTCAGCATGTACAAAACAAAAATATATATACGTATATATGCATGAACATGCATAAGTATGCGACATATGTTTGACGCCATGCTTCCCATATATAAATTTAAAAAAATTTGAAAAATGTAAAGTGAATTACTTGAGTTGGTTTTCCATTCCATGGTGGCAAAAACGCATAATTTCAAGCTGACAGGAAGTTATGAGGTCTTTTGTTTTGTATCCCATCTAAAGTGCTGATAAGCAAATGAAAAGGAAAAAGAGAAAATGTGGAACCGTCCAAGAAACCTATGAGGAAGTTGGTCATGCTGGTCTGAATTTAAGAACTATATCGGAATGGGAGCTTTGTATTGTATTTTGTCACGGGTCATCGAGAAACCATTTAACGGGCTCAGAAAATTACCCTAAACAGCTCATGATATTTGTAGTAAAAAATTATGGAAGAGGAGAACGGAGAGCCTGCATACATTATATATGTTTCCCTGTGTGTTTCATAGGCGACATAAAAGAAATTGAACCTATGTTGGAATTCCCAGGTTCCGAATATGTCAGTCATATTGAGTCTAAAGGCATGAGTTCATTGGATCAAAATTTAGTCTAGGCGATATACAAATCTAAATCGAACAATCTAGGACCACAATAAAACTCAGGCAACGCTTACACCTCCACCAAAATCCGATCCAAAACTCACTCCAGAAAACACCGGATCTATTTGACCGCATGACAAAACCGAAGAACTATTTACTTTCCTCCTACAAACATTTGTTAGACGCATTTCATATCCTCTCAAATGTGTATTTTTGAAACATTCCAACAAACCAAACACCATCACGGGAAAATGATCGTGAAAGGAACTGCACGACTCGGGCCTTTCACTATGGATCGCAATTTAGACCTCTTCCTTGTCAACATCCATGGGTACCTTTGCCGAGTCAAGAAAAGAGGATCGACGATATTTACTTTGGGTCAATATTATGCTGGGCACTGAGTTTGTCTTCCTGGCCATAGGACCAGGTTCAAGGAGAAACGAAAGGTAACAGAGGAGAAAAGAATGAAGCGATAAAGTAAATAGAAACCTCTTTGAGGCTATTTTTGATGTTAGATCCTTGAAAAGGTGATGGCTACAAACATGTGTTACCTCATTTTGCATGACTCAAAAACTAGAGAGGTTGTGGTTTGTTTAGTACCAATATGATTTTTTTCTGATATTTTAGGGATGTAATACTTTAAGAGCGATCTTAACGTCAACAGGATAATATTCAAAATGTATTGATTAAATGGTGACACGTGCTATTACTGATGTGTGACCCTTGCTGTTTGTTTGCCTTTAAAAACTGGTGTTTGTTATTTAGAGTCTTTTTATTTTGCAATAACACTTTACCAGTCAGGGTTGGTTGCCCTTTCATCCCGCCTAAAAGTGAAGAACCTCGAAACTTTCTTTCAACGACTCATGCAAGCAAGTAAGCGTACAACATGCACAAAATAAAGGTGATAAAAATATCGCAGATTTTGCAGTTGATATATGTACATACTCACAAAAGTAACGTTGAACGGAGCTGAATCAAGATCCTACCGATTATATTGGGTTGGGGAAAAAGTAATGTCGTATTTGTGATCGAATTTTAACGCTTTATTTAACATATTTAGAATTATCCGATTTAAGTCAAATATGCGCCGTTTTGTTCGCAAACTTGTTGCCATTTAGAAGGGAACTCCATTATCCCCCCTTATTTGCAGAAACCTCAGACAGCCACTTTTCGCAAGCCTCTTTTGAGGCCAACTTAGTAGCACCAAGTGCGTTTTGCATGGATCGGAAGAGACGGTAATCCCTTGGTGCCAGGTCCGCACTATACGGTGGGTGCAATAGGACATCCCATCCGAGCTTCCGTAGCTTCTGGCGGGTCATCAAAGATGTGTGAGGCCGAGGGTTGTCCTGGTGGAGAAGAACAGCATTCCCATTGACCAATCCTGGCCGCTTCTGGTCAATCGCCTGCTTCAAACGGTCGAGTTGCTCACAGTAGAGGACCGAATTGAGGGTCTGGCCATTGTTGAGCAGCTCATAGTAGATGACTTCCTTCCAATCCCACCAAATACACAGCAAAACCTTCCTGGCCGTCAATCCGGGCTTGGCGATGGTTTGGGCTGGCTCGTCGCGCTTCGACCACAATCTTTTTCGCTTAAGATTTTCGGACGTGATCCACTTCTCATCACTAGTCACCATCCGCTTCAAAAATTGGGTCGAATTCGTTCCGTTTCAGCAGTGCATCGCAGGCGTTGATTCGGTCCAAGAGATTTTTTTCCATCAACTTGTGTGGCACCCAAACATCCATCTTTTTTTGGAATCCAATCTTCTGCAACGGTTCCAAACGGTTTTATGGTCCTTACCCAGTTCGAGCAAATGCTTACATGCCGGTCTACTTGGATGATTTCGACGATTTTATCGGTTTCTACGACAATTGGCCTACCAGGGTGTATTTTCGACATCCACTACACAAGAAAGAAATCGATCGAACCAACGCTGTGCTGTTACATTATCGGACCCAAATTTTTTCGGCCGCCTTCGTTGCATTTTTACCTCTCAGGTAGTAAAAACGTAAAATATGACGAATTTCTTCCTTGGTGGACTCCATCTTTGAAGCGCTATAACTTGAGACTGAAACGTACGATCATAAAACTGTCAAAGAGACACCTGTATCCCAGATTGTTGTCTTCAAATCGCCGTATAGTATGACCCGATGCGATAAGTATAACACAAGATATGTTTTAGTATCGCCATCTATTGACAAAATACGACATTACTTTTTCTCCAACCTAATATTAGCGAAAAATTATGGAATACCCCAAACATCAAAGGAAATCGTTCAGAATCTACGAATCTACGATCTAGACTTTTTCTCCGCACGCATCAATTCGAAGGAAGTAGGCGTCTGGTTGCAGAGTGAATTGATAGTAATGCGGGAATAGAGATTTGGCAATATCGTTTACGATGTCGGAGTAATTCACCTTAAACGCATCGTCGTCAAACTTCTCTCTTGAATAGCGTCAAGGTTCTGGGTCATTTGACTTCTTGGAGTCCAACGATAGTGATGTTATTACGGGACCCCTCGCTAAATGAACTAGAAATTTGAAGAGAAGAACAGAGCTATTCGGTTTCCGTTGCCAATGTCGTTTTGATATACTTGATAAAGCCCGCCATTCACTTTTAGTTCGGCCTGTCAATTACGCTTGAAGAGTCCGCATTTGACCATCGGCTGCAACGTGGATGGCATGCAGTTAGTCTGTCAGTTTTTACTGCTCAGGCGGCCGACGATCGAATGACATGTTTATTTAAGATGTGAGGGAAAATTTTCTGCTGTGAGCGAGAATTTGATAGGCATCTTTATTACTGATTTCTGATAAATGCTCATCAAAATATCTGAAATTCTCGACTCAAGGCCTTCCACGCCCAGAGTTGAACTATTGACACGACGGCTTGCCGGTACGTGGATGGTGCTTTCAGTTCAACTGGTGGGCGGGTACATTGCCTACTTGGATAACGTTCTTTTTCCAAGGAGGCGCTTTGTTCAACCCCAACCTGGAAAGATTCCCTGGTTGACTTCCCGTTTTGTAGCATGCAAAACTCGCCATTTGCTATTTTAGGACTTTAACGCCCAGCCTTCACCAAATGGAAATAACATTGGGTAGCATTGTTGTTGATATTATTTGCGGTGGCCGCGTAATAGAGTTGTATAAAACACACAAGCTGGAACTTTTCTACTTTTCCTTGCTTTCTGACTGGACTTGGACACTTGGAAATTTTATATCAACTATTCCATGACGACGGCTAATTCATTTGATGCTTCTTTTATTTATCTCTTATTTTATATATTTTGGGGCTTATTAAATCAGCGCTTACTTAAAGGTGAAATGAAAAATACTCAACGACATACATAGGCTTGATACTATTGGCGTGTGGAAAGGCAATCAAACATACGGTCAAAGATCGAGAGAAGAATTGTCTTCAAATGGCCAAGAGATTTTTTTGGGATTACAGACTCTTCCCTGGCGGTTCAATTATGAAAAGCCGAATGGACTCAGAGGTGTTCTTGGGAAACCAATTATGGAAGTGTGCCTGATTCCTCAGAAAAATAACGACCACTTTCTAAGCGAATATATATTGACAGCAGAAGAATGTCTGCGACTAAATGGGGGTCGCAACATTTGAACTGTTCCGAAAGTTAGACACTAAATAGCATGTCAAGACAGTTGGTGTCACCAGTTGCTGTTGAAATTTAGCATGAATGAAACACTCCGGATGTGCGTGCCTGGCCGCTCCAACATGGCTGACAATGAGGAGACTGACAGATCGGTTCGTCTAGGGTGTTGCTCCACGATGTTGGGGCCAGGGTCAGTTGAAATTGTGGGGGTTTAGGCATCCAAATGGAGAAATTGAATTCCTGTCGGCAGTCAAAAACCTTTGTGGAAAAACCCGGCCGTGAATACCGGCATTTTTACTTTCCCTTTAAAATGGGTCATGCAAACCTTACACTGGCATAGCTCGTTAAAATGCCACATGAAAAAAATGGGGTGTTGATCCAAGTCAATGTAAAAAAGAGAAGGTGATGGTTGCACCTCTCATGTGTGCTGCACGGATTTTTCAGACTTTAGACAGAGATAACTCGGTTTTCTTAAATGAAGAATCTGGGAACTCTCTGCCAGTGGGAGACGTTGTTAGATTCACAAACCGGCTTAAAATCCATAAGTCGCCAGGAGCCGATGGATTAAGAGCCGAATTGGTTAAATATGGAGACGACCAATTACACCAAGTGGTTCATCAGCTGATGCTCAAGGTGTGAGACAGCGAATTAATGCGTGGTGACTGGCAACGAGGCATTATCTGCCCCATACATAAAAAGGGAGATATCACACAGTGCAGCAATTATAGAGGTAACTCGTTGCTGAGTACCATCTATAAGATATTCTCCGCTATCTTGCTAGGCCGGATAGCCCCATACGTCCAGAACATCATTGGCCCATACCAAAGAAGCTTCACTCTAGGCAAATCAGCAACAGATCAGATTTTCTCTCTGCGACCTCTGCGGCGAGCGATGGACAAACTGCTGGAATATGGACATCATTTGCACCATATTTTCATCGAATTTAAGGCCGGCTATGACAGCATAGCCAGGGTAAAGCTGTCCACGGCCATGAGAGAATTCGGTACCCCGACGAAATTAATAAGACTGACTAGGCTGTCCAGACCAATGTGCGCGGTCAGATAAAAACAGTAGGTTCACTCTTGAGACCAACGGTCTAAGACACGGAGATGCCCTATAATGCGTCCTCTTCAACCTGACCCTGGAGAAAGTGATTCGCGATGCAGACTTAAAGGCGAGAGGCACCATTCTCATCTCAAGTCTATCCAACTACTGGCCTACGCTGACGATATTGACATTATGGGAAGAACAACCTGAGATATACAGTCTACCTTCATCCAGATCGAGCAGACGGCGCGAGATCTTGGGCTGCACATTAATGAAGGCAAGACGAAGTACATGATGGCAACGTCAGCGCTGAGACCGTTGAAAATTTCTCCTATCTAGGGTCGAAAATCACAACCGATAACAGCGTGCGAAACATCTCAGCATAGGGTCAAAACTCTTACTGTACAAGACTATGATCTTGTCAGTCCTGGATTCTTAGCAAACAAATTGCGAACTCTTGACTGCGTTCGAGAGAAGAATCGTCTCAAGAATTTTTGGCCCCCTACATGAGGATGGACGATTCCGTAGCCTACATAACGACGAAATCTATGAGCGGGTCACTTAATGAGGTTGATCCCACCCGAAAAGTCTATAAGGCAATGATAGGAAAAGAAGACGAGGCACACCCGATGGCATAGTTCAGGACGCCAGACAGCTTTTAGGGTCATCGAATTGGTGGACCTTGGCCCAAAACCGGGATGTCTGGAGTTCCTTATTAAGGCAGGCCTAGAGCGCATTCCGGTTGTTGCGTCGTTGAGGATGATGATGCTAACTTTTTTTCCTTGGCAGTAAATGAAAGTATAATAATATACTATTTTAACTTTCTTTGAGCATATATCATAATTTTCTCCTATCTAGGGTCGAAATTCACAACCGATAACAGCTACGATGATGAAATCCGCGCACGGTTGTTGTCAGCCAACAGAGCCTATTTCAGCTTACAAAAACTGTTTCGCTCGATAAATCTCACCATAGGGTCAAAGCTTTTATTGTACAAGACTATGATCTTGCCAGTCCTCATGTATTCCTCGGAAACTTGGGTTCTTAGCAAGAAAAAATGCGAACCTTTGGCCGCGTTTGAGAGAAGAATCCTCCGAATAATTTTTGGCCCCCTACATGAGGATGGACGATTCGGTAGTCTACATAACGACGAAATCTATGAGCGATACCATGACCGTCCGGTTGTGGATAAAATCCAGCTTAATAGGTTACAGTGGGCGGGTCACTTAACCCGTATGGATGAGGATAATCCCACCCGGAAAGTCTATAAGGGCAACATCTGTGGTAGAAAAAGAAGACGAGGCAGACCTTGCCTAAGATGGAGCGATGGCGTAGGTCAGGACACCAGACAACTTTTAGGGATATCGAATTGGTGGACCTCGGCGCAAAACCGGGATGTCTGGAGTTCCTTATTAAGGTAGGCCTAGACCGGATACCGGTTGTTGCGCCGTTGATGATGATGATGATATATCATAACGTAGGGTATTTTGAGGCCTACAAGAAATGAAGAATGCTAGACCTCCACCGAAAGTACGAGGCCAATTGATGTGAAGCTTCAGGACAGATTCTGGACTTAGATACTTTGAAGTATGTAACGTAGAAAGCGAAACCTTGATGAAATTAAATAAGATAGTGAGAACAATTGTTCTGAGAATAAAAGAATAAAATGAAAATGGTGGACTGATGAGGCTAGTCAAGATCTATTAAATTGTTCAAGTCGTTTGACTGTGATAAATGAAGGTCAAGGATCAAAATAGATCTGAAACGTCATAGAAATGGAAGTGCGCAAGTATGGGGAGAAGTCGAACTTGCTATAAACCTATTGATTGGTGGGGTTAGGTCCTTAGATGTCTGGGAGTATATACATTACTCCCATCCTATCTAATATGTAAAACTATCCACTTAAGTGTGATATTGAGATTTTGTGTCTTGGGTTACAATTACAATTTACAATTTATATGAAGAATACAATATTGGGGTACGAAAACTTTGTTAATAATAGTAGGGATTTCACCAAACTTATCATAATCGTGCTTCATATTCTAGTCTGCTTCTAGAATGGACATTTCTAGAATACAGTAATATACTATTGTTAACTTTATTTGTACAGGCATTTATATGGAGTGCTATTTGACGCTTAGATATGGCAGTAAGGGCAACTTCGTGATTTTCTTTATAATTTTTGGTAAGGTAGTTTCTGAGAATATGCCCGCAGTTCATACCGGCACTTGTTTTGAATCAGTGGCTATGACATAAAGATGATAGGGCAGCAATTTCCCTCTTTTGTGCGTTATATGGGAATAAGAACGATTCAATTCTGAGTAAACAAATTTGTGTGAATTGGTCTGTCCGTGATGATCTGAAACCTTCCATCCATAAAAGCGGAAGTCCTTGAAATGTGCTTAGATCAGTCTAAATTTGGCAATCATATTACTATTTTGTACAATGCATTTGTTATTTTTCATCCAGTCTTGCTAGCAGCTACTCTAAAACTTTCCACCAGAAATTTCTATGTATTTCTATGGAAGTGGTCCTATAAATGCTTATTTTAATCAGTTTTTTTTCTTTGATCAATCCAAGTATTTCATGAATCTAATTGAGTGATCGTCAAAGCTTACGTGTGATAGAAAGGCCGCTGGTTTTCATCTCTCATCCAAAATTGAATCGAGCAATATGCTGATAATTGATAATATAATCAATTTCTGGTGCAAAAAATATCAAAATATTTTCTAAGTAACCATTTAAAAAAACTTTTTAGATCTAGACAGAGGAACAATCGAGAACTTTTGCTACAGGAAGGCCAATAACAAGTAGCTAAATAGTTTCCTTTTAACAATTCAACCATAATTTATGAATTTTTCTCCAGTGAAAATTTTGTTGTTACTAAATATTTTCAGATTGCTTTCAAACAATTTATTTGTGGGTGTTGAATTCACTTATGGAAGGAACAACGCCCCGAAAAATCGAACCCTCAATGATTTTTTCTATGAATCCCCAGAGAAGGCGTTGAGGATCATTTCACGCCGGCGTTATGTTCATCTCCAGTGTGCACATGTCTCATATGTGTAGAGTTTCATAATCCTTCGCTACAGTACGCACAGACTTTCTGGCTAGTTTTATGGACCAACAAGTACAGAATGGATCACTACGAAAGTTTCCAGATGTCCAGGGGAATTTCTTTATCTGAACATTTTTGCTATTTGCAATCTGGCATTGAGTATCCGATAAACGCCCACAATGATCTTTTCTGGTTTTGTCAATTATGACGGGGTTTTGTTTGTGGCTAGCAATTCCCACAAGGGGCCAGTGTAGGTACTCTGCTGTGCATATGATTTAACGGTCAGCTTTGTGGGCTACTCAACGCATCGGAATTGCGGTCAGAGGTGTGCGTAAATGTAGGTTATGCGAAGTAGGCCCTTTCCATACGTAACTAGTCGAGCAATAAAATATTTATGATATTTTGTTATTGATGAATGCATCATGGAAAGCATGACGGCCTAGTGCGGAAGCTGCATTCTGCAATAGTTGCAGTCTAGTTCTCGTTCACAAGCGTTCCTCCTCTATTGGAATTCCTATGAAGTGATGGATTTCTACATTTGCTTCGTGACTTCCGTTCGGTTGACTGAGAAGATGCATACCATTTACGCCGTATTTTATGCGTTAATTCGTAGAGGGGATTTACTCTCGTTTCCAAGACTTTTTTCCGATTACGTGATAATAGAAATATAAGGAAAGGCTGGTGCAAGTAAGTGATACTATAGTGTTGCTCGATACTACCGTCAGTCAAATATTCAATGGACCATACGAGAATCTGATTGTTTGATTTTGTTATATTTTGAGGCCCAAATTTCACCTATGTAGTTTTGGCAATGTCTTCACTTTCTTAATATATGGAGAATTTCTAACTGTGTCGGCGACCAGCGCCGTAGAGTGAAAAACCGTGTTCGAGGTGAAAATTATGCGGAAAAGGGGCCCGCGGGGTAAAATAATGCGGACCTGCCTATTATCTCTTTCTCCACTGCCAGCATTATCCCTTACAGTCAAATGCTCCGTGTAAACTATTGTAATCCTGTGCACATTTGCGTCCATCTTCCCTAAAAGTTCTGACGATCCGGTCTTGTTATAATAGGGTCAGATCCTGCTTGACTTAACGTAAATAGTAAGTCTTCGCCACTATGTTCTTATGATTGGAAATCCAGACAATGGCGATTTTGAGCGTTTCGCCCACATTGTTCCGCACGTTACTGCACTGTCCAACCAGCCTCGAGGTTGTTGCCACTGAGAACAAAGCCTTAATGATCGCCTGGTTCGGATGACTCTCTTATGCTTGGGGCTCAGATTATGTCCAACCATGGACATGCCTCCAAAATCGCCTGTACTTCCATTTGGAATACATTGGCAAGACCGTACAACTCGACTTCATTGTGCCTATCTGAGAAAAGTAGACAGAATATTTCTCTTGAAGCTCAGCTTACATGTGATCTAGTTCGTTGTAGATGTCCGGAGTTACCGAGGTACGTAGTCTGGCATCGTGTGTCTCAGTGCATTTAATATGAAAGTTCAGGGGCAAGAGGTGATTCGGCCCGCGTTTGCAAAGTCAAAGAAAGATGCAAAGTTGGTCTGGCGAGAGATAGGACTGACCAGGTCGAGAGGAGACCTATAAGAAAGGTCGCAGTAATTTAAAGTTGGCTATCCAGCAGAGCATGCTAGAAAGAACGCTGATCGGAGGCATGGGGTTATCACAAGAATCTGTGGGATGGGCGCTATCAATTGTTATGGGAGGACTCAGATGACGTTCACCTCGGTAGATTATATCCCCTACTCTGTTGTTGAAAATGATCCATTATTCTCCTATGGAGAGAGGGACACTGATCGCACTGTAGTCAACAGAGATGAGCTGCTGGAAATCTACATCAGAATGGATCACAACAAAGCTCCGGAGCTAGGCGATGTACTGAATGCGAGAGATATAGAGTCATTCGAATTGCGCATGTAGGAGGTATTTTTGGGAGTTTCGAGACACCATATCAGCTAGGTTAATGAGGTGAATTATTCAATTTAAGCCTGGATAGTTAATGAGTAATTAATCCAGGGTGAGATACTAATTAGCTTTGTCGTGCATGGTCTGCCTTCGCATATCCTCTCCATAGTGATCCATAGTGTCGAAAGGCTTATGAATTTCATTTCTCCTTTTGGATTTTATACTCCAGCACTTAGTTCTAGCGTTTTTAAAACGTAGGAAAGGTCCCAGTCGCAAGTATGCCAAGGACAGGTTCTCAAATATCTCTGGTCTAAGCTTAATTGCCAGTTTTCTTGCATATCTTCAAGACCAAGTGGTTTATTGTTGCCAAACCTCTTGTAAATTTTCAGCACTTCTTCCATTTCGAGAATTTATGTTGAGTTAAGAACATTTTTTCATACAGGCCAAAATAAAGTGTAGAATTTTTCCTCAGAAAACGTTTATGTAAGGTAGGTGTAATACCTGACTTTAATCAGTAATTTTTGACCTTAAAGTCATTCCTACAATCTAACATAAGAGCATGGAAACGTGAAATGCACGCATGGAAACTGATGAGGGATTTCTTTCTTTTACATAAGTAAAGTTTTCTTTTCCCACTATTATTATTTGTATTTATTTTAATTGTGAATTTTTGAAATAATGTGAAAATATTGTCGTAAAAGTAGGTACTAACCCAAGCGCGTTTTCATATTGATCTCGATATAGTGTTTTGTAAGGATTTCTGATGTAAACTGATCTTAGTCCTAGTTGAAAAAGGACCAAAAAAACCTTTCATACTGCCACTACAGACCTTCGAGAATCCATTTTTTATTTTTAAAAAAGTGATATTATATTGACTTTGAGCCTAAAAAAGTTGACTGATGGTTTCGTCCAGGGTAGAGGCAACTCATCAGACGCTACCTTACCTCCGCCTTGGGAGCAGCGTGATCGAAAGTATCGACAGGTGGTAATCGATTATATATAAAGGTGTGAGGGCAGCATTTTGTAAAACTTGAGTGTTTAGCTCAAAAAGAAGGGTCCGCGGACCACAAGAGGCATGTTTTCGGGTAATAATCTCGGGCGAGCGCAATGCTGACCATATTGCCTCCTACAGGGTGCCGCAATCCCGTAATGTACGGTTAAGGTCTTGAATGAAGCGCTCTAACTCCAGCCGGCACTTCAAGGCCCTGATGTAATATGGATTGTTGCGCCAACAATTATTGTCATTATTATTTATTTTGTTCAACATACCTTATACATCCCATCGTGACATCTGCTCAAATTAAATTAAGCGTAGCAAATTGTTACCTTTTGAAACTTCACTAGGACTTCGGCACAATCTATTGGAAAGTTTTACGGAAATTGTGATATTATTAACAAAGTTATAGTACGTGAAACTTCGTACTTGTTCTTCCTAGAATGTAAAATCTTTATACTCGAAGCTCCAAAGTGCCACTTTCAATTTGCTTATTTATTGAAAAGGTTAAGTTCTTGCCCTTATCGTCCGGTATTATTTCATCTTTTCAAATTTATTTGGAGGATGCAGACATTTTTTAGATTGTGCAGAGAATTATGCATACCTCCTACACAGACTTTATCTCGCTCTTCCACCCTGCAGCTAGAAATCTTTCAATGGTTTACCCAGTGTCCGTAACCTGACTCTAAAGAGAGCTACCTGAGGATTTTCCCCTCTTCTCCGCAGCTTCGGCAATGCGAATTGTAGGGTATGCCGAGCCTGTCGGCATAGTCACCTATGAGCCAGTATCCGGTGCAGACCGTAGTAATCTGGTATGCATTTACACGTCTGGCACAGGAGCTCATGTGATCATTTTTTGTTATAAGCAGGCCTTGGCTTGGCACAGGTGGTGAGCCTT
Organism: Hermetia illucens; assembly: GCF_905115235.1. Classification (NCBI taxonomy): domain Eukaryota; kingdom Metazoa; phylum Arthropoda; class Insecta; order Diptera; family Stratiomyidae; genus Hermetia; species Hermetia illucens. The sequence continues at coordinate 56,132,428 of NC_051854.1, read as the reverse complement.
CGCTACCTGCCGTCCGCGACAGCTAAGCAGCGTGGGTAGATTCGGCCTTTGGTAGTCGCCAGCGCGTCACCGAGTGTGCCCGCCGAAGGACTGCCAAGAGCAGAGCTCCGCCTGGCTAATCCGTCAGCCCGCTCATTCCCCTCTATGTTCCTATTATCGGGATCCATAGGAGGGTGACCTTGGGCATACCGCCCAGACCGTTCAGCGCGTTTTTGCGTTGCCCCGCCAGCCTGGAGGATGTCGTTACTGACGAAACCTTAGACCATACTACTCGGATACACTGTGTGTATTCGAGAAAACCCTTGCACCGACTCCACAGACTCCACCGTGTCTAGCATCTGGACTCATGTATTCTGACGGCACTGAGCGCTACAACGTATTTAATGAGAAGGTCGAGGGGAGGAGATGCAGGAGTACGTTGAACGCATCTCCCGGGCAGGACTGCAGAGCCCCATCAGCACCTGCAAACACAGTTCTTTGAATCCTATTAAGCTTCGCTCTATTGTACATACTTACTGTTCAAAGTCTAAGCCCCTAACCATACAATAGAGCCGTACGTTACAATTGGACGCACCACCGCGGTGTACATCTAGAGAACCATCCTCGCCCGGAGAATTCATTTCTTTGCAAAGGTTCTCTTGCAGACATAGAAGGCTATACAGGGTCTTCTTAACCCTCAGTTCTGTGTTCAATCTCCAATTTATCTTTGGATCTAGGATTACACCCAGATACTTTACATTGGAGGAAAGAACCTATCTTTGTTCATTCAGCCGCAGTAGGTGGAATTCATTTACCCTTGTATGGTTGCTAGTATTTATGTATGTAGCAGATCACAGTTCTGAGGAAATGGAAGGTTGGTATACTGCCCCGGTTACACACCGATAGATTTGTATTAATAATAAAATCTAAGAATCAATGCCTTGCATTGGCATTGCAGCTTATCAATAGATTATCCTTCTTTGTTGCCATTGTGCTTATCAAATGTTGTAGTTCTTTTGCGGAGCTGATCGGTCGTGAGCCATGTAAGCCGAGGAAATATCGCATTCTCTGCCCCCGCCTGCTCTAGTTTAACCACGACTATGTCGCTGGAACTCAGGTCTGGACACAGAAAAGCGTTCGGACTCTTCCTCGCGAGGGTACATCCTTTAGGTCTGTTTTGATTAGTATATTCTGTGCTGTGAAATAAATTATAATATTTGCTTTGGAGCCCTTTGACGGCTCGTTGATTTGATTTTGAAGGCACACGGAGTGGACGAGCTTTTCCTTATACATGCGGATCTTCCGCAATATGATGCGAGCGATCGGTCTCTTGCGGTTAGTGTGGGCTAGCATGATCAACCCTTGCCAATTTTCACGGGGCATCTCCCTTATTTTTTTTATTTTATTTTATTTATTTTATTTTTTTATTATATTGCTGTGGAACTGAGGATTTAATTTCAATTTCGATCATTTTGGATTTAGAATTTACTTTGGGCCTTAAAGATATTGGGCTGGGAGGGAGGGGGGATGAACTGTATAAAAATGCTTCCATTAGCCGCGAGTCAGTGGACACTTCTGTGGAGCTGCGCTTAGCTGTGGGTGGACTTGGCTTCCTTTGTACGATTTGACTATATTCGTAGCAGAGTGGCGAGTGTCGGTCTAGTAAATTCACCATATGGATCGCATTTATGTACAATCGAACACTTTTGTGCCATATTTTTCAATTTTTTCCGGTAGAAACACTGCAATTTTTAAAACTGTTGATTTTCTTTTGGTTGAAGGTGTACACTACTTTAGGTATTATACTTTATCATACTCCCCCCCCCCCCTCCGACTGTTCTGTTTATGATTAGATGAGGAGCATGCAATACTTCACACAGGCAGGTTTTTTTTCGTGTCACAGCAGTTGCGACGTAAGTTCAACGTTTCTTCTGAACCCTTGACATCACTACCGAATCGGAGCACTATATACTGGTATTGCAATCGGGTGGGATTACAAACTTTTTGACTCCCTTGGAGTATTTCATTGTCAAAATTTTATTTAATCAGCTCCTCAACTATCATCTCATCTCGTACTAATTCATCCCACAAGATTACTAGTATAATAATTGTAATTTAATGAATCTTATTTTACATTAACAAAAACTTTTAAAGTCAAAAAATTAACCCTTTCTTTATACTTCTCAATGGGTGTGAAATACGAAACACAGCCTCAATAGGGTGTTATTATTAAATTGTTCCTGTTGTAATCCTTGGTGTCCGAAAATGTATCTCAAATTACACTTAAATTCTTTACGAGATACTCAGATTCTCGCACATTTTCAGAAATTTTGAGGTAACACACATGCCAGCAGAGAAACTGTTTATCCTTCCCAGTGAACACTTTAACATGGTCTATGTTTTGACATATTTATTAGGTTGTTCGGGACCCTTGACCATTTCTCCTGGGCCAAATTCAATATATCATATTTGTCTGGATCATGAGTGTGACTTTTGGCAATTTATTGACCATTCGTTACTCTGAAAACATGCCTGCTGAAGGATTTAATGTTATTTCGTGGCTTGGGTAGAATTTGAGATGGATTCAATGTGTTAAAAACTGAGAAAAAAGAATTATGTAAATATGATTTGAGGTCAGATATCTCGAATATGTTGATAGAAATTAAAGTAAGAAAGGATGAAAATATTACGGTGCCAGACAATTTTATGGAAATATTCATAACACCAGAAACTTTACAGAGCTTCTCCTAACTAATGAATTTAATTGGAATCTCTCTAAGAAAATTATTATTGTTAGGTACATATTGTATTCTAAATGATAATAAATTAAGAAATGACGGAATTCAAGCGTCTTTAAATCATAAACTTCAGTCTAAAGGCAAAAAACGTGCTGTCTGGAAGTCACCTCTGATCCCTTCTAAAAGCCTTGTGCTGTTATTTTTTCTTTTTTTTTGCTTATTTTTCCTTTCTCAACTTCATATTTCTTAAAAGTTCAAACGTTTATTCAGACATCTTCAGCTTTTTTCTACGCATAATTAATAATTATATTCCAACTTTTTTCGTTCTGTTGCTATATAAATAGTACAGTAAAAAATAAATAAAATTTCGACTAAAATGAAGTAAAATCATGGGAATCATGAAATAAAGTAAACGCTTACATAAATACAATCTAAATCTGTTTTTTAAAACAGATTTTTTCGATTTGTTGGCTGATAAGATGATACTTTCGTAAGAAGGTTAAATGAGGGTTTTTAATTAAGTAAAATGTTGTGGTAATGTTGACATTGCAATTTTTATTCGAAACAACAAAAAATGCAAAACCGAAAGCCGAGAAAAACAATTTCAGTTGAAAATAACCTGTTAGAGAGCGTGACAACTTGTTACTCGTAATTTTGAAATTTTCAAATTTTCCCTTAGTAACACGCACACACACCAATTCAATCGCGAAGGCAATTATAATTTTTCTGGGAGATATACGTCTTTTACTAATTACCCATTGACATGGAACGTATTTTTTAAATGAAGCATAACATTCTGAGTTGAGTCAATGTCGGCTTGTTCCCTTTCTCTCAGACTTTCTTACGGAGAAAAGACTGAAGGAGACCCGAGTATTGAATTACAATAAAGTCGCCCTGACGCATGAGCGTTGCTTGACCTTTGGAAAGCCTTTCAAAAGCGAAAAAGGAGAATTCTCAGGGTTCATCAGATCTTGACCCAACCATAATATTTTCTTGTCGTCGTTAATTTTTTTTATGATTTTCTGTGTAGCCAAATACATTTTTGGGTTATGGATAGCATTTTTAGAGTTTCGAATACGAGCGAAAGTCGATTTTATAGCATTTTTGTTTGAAAATAATTAACTATAAATGCGTACTGTGAAAATTTTTAATTGCTACTCCAATGTATGAATGGATTTTTAAATCGCTATAAAATCGCGTTTGTGAAAAAACATTTACTAGTTGGAATTGCTTCATAAAATTTAGGACTACTAAAATATTTTATGTATCAAAAATGTAGAATTTTAAGCGGTTATATCTTAAAAAATATTTAAAGTTGGAAGAAATGGGTTCTGTTACGTACAATGGACCATTGAAATATTTGGTACAGCCATAAAGCACTAGTGGCTGATATTGTATGTACTTCCCCATTAGTAGGGTCACAACCTGGAGCCGCCGCACAATCCAATTGAGAAGCGGACAATAAAGTCGCGATGACCACTAAGTTCCTTCCTGACTTTGAACTCACAATCGGTGCTGACATTTTGTCAACCTTGATTATGTGAATAGGTGATAGGTGAATAAAAGATTCATGCACAATAAAGGATTTATTTGTTGAGGATGCTGGGAGTCCTGAACCCGCATCCACTTGATGACGGCCCGCACCACTTGGGAAGCAAGTTTGTCAAAAATATTGACTGACGGTTTCGACCAGGGCAAAGGCAACTCATCAGATGCTGCCTCACCTCTGCCCTGGAAGCAGCGTGACCAAAAGTGGCAACATGTAGTAATCGTTCCATTTATATATAATTGCAAACACGACATGAGGGCGAATTATATTGAAGTGAAATCCGTCCTAAGTTCAAACTTAAACCAGCCCGAAGTGACTTTTTTTGTTGAGGATGCTGGGAATCTTGAGTCCGAATCCGATATATGTTGACGTCGTGATCGGTTGCGCCATTTTGTTCTATCGAAGGTTTGATCTGGATGCAGTCACGAGACTCCCATCCAGCGTATTAAGCTACCGTTTTTTCGGTCCGAATTTTGGTTGCTTACCATCGACTTCGATGTTCAGACCAATCTTGGCAAGTGAATTCTCCTTAGCGCGAATTACGTGGCCATTGCCATCGAAAGTGCCTCTCTCGCAACTTTTCCATGATCGGTGTAACTCCATATCGATTGCGGAGATCCTCATTTCGGATGTGATCAAGGCATGTTACGCCACTTGTCCAACGCAATATCTTCATCTACATTACCGCAAAACCCCGTTCATTCATCATGATCATCATCATCAACGGCGCAACAATCGGTATCCGGTCTAGGCCTGCCTTAATAAGGAACTCCAGACATCCCGGTTTTGCGCCGAGGGCCACCAATTCGATATCCCTAAAAGCTGTTTGGCGTCCTGGCCTACGCCATCGTTCCATCTTAGGCAGGGTCTGCCTCGTCTTCTTTTTCTACCATAGATATTACCTTTATAGACTTTCCGGGTGGGATCATCCTCATCCATACGGATTAAGTGACCCGCCCACCGTAACCTATCCACAACCGGACGGTCATGGTATCGCTTATAGATTTCGTCATTGTGTAGGTTACGGAATCGTCCATCCTCATGCAGGGGGCCAAAAATTCTTCGGAGGATTCTTCTCTCCAACGCGGCCAAGAGTTCGCATTTTTTCTTGCTAAGAACCCAAGTTTCCGAACAATACATGAGGACTGGCAAGATCATAGTCTTGTACAGTAAGAGCTTTGACCCTAAGGTGAAACGTTTCGAGCGGAACAGTTTTTGTAAGCTGAAAAAGACTCTGTTGGCTGACAACAACCGTGCGCGGATTTCATCATCGTAGCTGTTATCGGTTGTGATTTTCGACCCTAGATAGGAGAAATTGTCAACGGTCTCAAAGTTGTATTCTCCTATCCTTATTCTTCCCGTTTGACCAGTGCGGTTTGATGTTGTTGGTTGATTCGTTTTCGGTGCTGACGTTGCCACCATATATTTTGTCTTGCCTTCATTGATGTGCAGCCCAAGATCTTGCACCAATCGCCGCCTGCTCGATCTGGATGAAGGCAGTTTGTACGTTTCGGGTGGTTCTTCCCATGATGTGGATATCGTCAGCATAGGCCAGTAGTTGGGTGGACTTGAAGAGGATCGTACCTCTTGCATTTACTTCAGCATTACGGATCACTTTCTCGAGGGCCAGGTTAAAGAGGACGCATGATAGGGCATCCCCTTGTTGTAGACCGACGTTGATGTCGAATGGTGTTGAGAGTGATCCTACTGCTTTTATCTGGCCTCGCACATTGGTCAGGGTCAGCCTAGTCAGTCTTATTAGTTTCGTCAGGATACCGAATTCTCTCATGGCCGTGTACAGTTTTACCCTGGCTTTGCTATCATAGACGGCTTTAAAGTCGATGAACAGATGGTGCAACTGTTGTCCATATTCCAACAGTTTTTCCATCGCTTGCCGCAGAGAGAAAATTTGATCTGTTGCTGATTTGCCTTGAGTGAAGCCTCTTAGGTATGAGCCAATAATGTTCTGGGCGTATGGGGCTATCCGGCCTAGCAAGAAGTAGAGAATATCTTATATATGATACTCAGTAACGTGATACCTCTATAATTGCTGCACTGTGTGATATCTCCCTTTTTATGTATGAGACAGATAATGCGTCTTTGCCAATCGTCAGGCATTGATTCGCTGTCCCATACCTTGAGCACAAGTTGATGAACCACTTGGTGTAACTGGGCGCCTCCATATTTAACCAATTCGGCTGTAATTCCATCGACTTCTGGCGACTTATGATTTTTTAACCGATGAGTTGCACGGACTGTTTCTCCTAAACTTGGTGGTGGCAGTATTGGTCTGTCGTCTTCAGTTGGCGGGACCTCCAACTCGCCGATGTTCTGGTTGTTTAGTAGCTCATCAAAGTACTTAAACCATCGCTCTAATATGCCCATTCTGTCGGAAATCAGATTTCCCTCTTTGTCTCGGCAGGATGAGCATCGATGTGTATAAGTTTTCATCCTGTTGACTTGTTGGTAAAACTTTCGCCTTCGGGTCTGGTGCGGTTGCTCCCTGTAGTTTTCTAGTTCACAGACTTGTTGGTTCTCCCAGGCTTCCTTTTTCCGTCTGTGAAGTCGCTTCTCCGCTCGACGGAGTTCGTGATAAGTCTCTGCGCGTGCCCGCGTTCTTTGAGAATGCATCATTACTCGGTATGCAGCATTCTTCCGTTCCGTTGCCAGCTTACATTCATCGTCAAACCAGCCGTTCCGACTCCTTTTGCAGCTGGGGCCAAGTATGTTTGTGGCCGTATCCATGATCACGTTCATCAGTTGGTTGCGAAGATTATTTGTTGATGCTTCATCTCCAGGTCCTCTGTTGACTGCGGTTATTGCGGCATCCATTTCCCTCTTATAGGTGTCGCGGAGGGCTGTGTTGTGGATGGCTTCAGTGTTAACTCTCACCTGATTGTCAGAGGGGATTCTGGGTGGTATTAATATTCGAGCTCGGAGCACCATGCCAACGATAATGATGCGAGCCTATATTGGCCCCCCTATATGTTGTGACATTCATCAAGGCTGAGGGGTGGCGGCGTTCGATCAACACGTGGTCAATTTGGTTGAAAGTGGTCCCGTCTGGAGAGGGATCACCTTATTTTTAACGACATTGGATACATTTCTCTGGTCGCGGGACTTGTCACCAAGAGAGATCAAGTAGGATTAAACAGAGTGGAATAACTCCATTTATCTCTTTCTCTTGATCTCAGCGTTTTATTTTTGTTTTACTGAGGATAGTACAAAGTACGTTCTCTAAAACTCTCCTTCTTTATCTAGGCTTGGGAGCAGCATGCTATGTAAATAACATGGCGGAGTTGTAGATACCTCTTCTGGATATTGAGGGATTACTTGGGAGACCACTTCTTGCTCTATGAGACACTGGAGAGCTGGAGAGTCCATCTACTAAAATTCGATATACTAGGGTCCTCGTGAGTGCTTGGTTAGGCAAAGGATGTTCTGTTACTTGTTGTTGAATGCACTGTTCAACAGGGGTAAAGCCGATTTTATTTATTTTTTTTTAAAATAATTTTACTACAATGACATTGTAATATGTAGTGTAAATTCAATTTACAATGCAGTTATAACCTTATTTTGAAATGGGGCAAAGGATGAAGCCGAAGGACCAAGCCGCAAACGATTGTAATCGCGAAGCATTCTAGGTACAGGGAAATAAAAGTAATAAAGAGCTCCGCGAAAGGCACTTCGGAAACTAACACTGATGGCGCGAACTTTATAGCATGATTCACGGCTAACTCGGTATCTTGGAGGCTATGGAATAGCCCATCAGGTCGTTACAGAGTTTGAACAGGATGCAAGCGTCTATTAAAGTTCTTCGTTGTTATAGCAGGAAAACTTGGTCATAAGAGTAAAATGATTAGGGGAGGTTCTTTTTAGGGAAGAGCTTAAAAGTAAACGAGTACTCAATCGCTGATGAAGGTTGAACATCAAGGTGTTAAATAGATGACGAAGGGGAAGTTTTCAATGAATATAACGTATAACATTAAGTGTTAACATATTCTGAACGCACGGCAGAAATAGGGTGCCGAGATTTCTTTCAAGGCAACGCAGCTTTGTTCATTTGGTTAATCAATGACAGAAAATAGCTTTACGTCGCCATCGTAAAGAATACAGGTACGTAAGTAAATAAGGAAGGAAGATCATCTTAAAATAGTTATCGTTCCGATGCTTGTAGTTCTTCTAAATAAAAATAAAACCTCAGTACTTACGCTAGGAGTAGCTTAAGTACTGAGGAAGAGAGTAAGTAGCTTTCGAAATACGTATTTACTAACTATTAAAATATATTGTAGTAGGAGCAAGCTACCTAGTTTTATTTTTATGAAGGAAGATCATTTATGAAGAAAGAAAATAGAAATGGGTCAGGAATGGGGTCTTGGGGACTTCAGATAGAGGGAACAAAGCAGTGGCGACTGAACAGAAGGAGACTGTAGACAACCTACCATTTAAATACGATCGCTATGAAGAGAGAACAATTGATGGAAAGCTGTACGATCGGAGTTTTGTTGAGAAGTAGAGAATGGTCAATAGAATCATAGGCTTTGGACAAATCAGTATAGACTGCATGGAGATATTTTCTATAATTCAGAGACTTCGCGACTAAGTTAGTAAACTATAGCAAATTATTGACAGTTGAGCGCTTCGGTTGACATGGGTGGCAGTTCTCGCGAATCTTGTAGATCGAGGATAGATATTGGGCGGTAGTTTTCGAACAGTTTAACATCATCTTTCCTCTTACTTGTTTGGAAAGATACCCTCGGACAAACGCACTTATTTATGAAAAAATTGGCATGCCGGCACAACCGTCCTTAATACCAAAACTGTAAGAAATTCGACAATGGAAGGATTTAGAAAAGGAATGGAGAATGTGCTGGCTATGGAAGGATCATCTATGCCAGAAAAGGAGTGGGACCAAGCAGCAGAAGTACTACAAATTGAAGAAAAATACGGATTCGGAGGAGTTGCCAGTAAAATCGGCGTATTTGATATCTAATAGCAGCGGGAGGAGTGGGCAAGTAGCTAGAAGCTTCTTTAGAAGAGTTTTAGTCGACAACTTTAGGGCTACGATATTAGCCCGATCTTCGGTACAATCTGAACGAGGGGAACGCAACCAAGACTGGTACGCAGAGTATCATTGATTCGAACGGTAAACCAAACTAGATTTTTTCACACAGAGGAACAAGGAAAGATGATCAAAGAAGGAAGAAGCTTTTTAAATACAGAACGCATAATAAAATAAATAAATTTTGCAACTCATGCAACAATTGGTGAAAGAAAGTTATTCAAGGCTATGTATGGTTGAAAGATTTACTTGGAAATCAACTTCAAAAGACGAATGGTGAGCATTAATTTTAAGATAAACTGAGTTATTAGGAAACAAAAGGTGACGATTTTAAGGAATATTGATAAAGACCAAGGATAATCGATGATGATGAGAACCATCTGATTGCCTTCGACATGTTGAGTTTAAGGGTAGTTTTACATGCATACAAGAAGGGGGTGTTCATTTGTTTTTCACGAAGTATAAGGATACGGAATATCAAATGAAAGGTCTCAATTAATATTTTCTAAAACTTAGATTTGACATAAGTTTTGAAGGGAAACCTGTCGGGTCGAAAAAAGCACCCATTCTCAGAAGCTACCTAATCAAAAAACGTGGAAAAATTGAAGATTTTGTACGTATATGACTTCTAGAGCTCAATATAATTTCGATCTCGATAGGAGCTCGAATAGAGTTTAAAATAACTTACTATTATATTTTAGAAATTTACTTGTTCACAATAGAAATGCAAAATAGATATGATATAGATCACAATGTAGAGTATCATATTGGAAAGTTACGTACAAATCCTGCTATTATTAACAAAGTTGTAGATGTCAATTAAAACGTGATATGTTAGATGTATCTATCTATTCTTTCTTTTGTAGGTATCTCAAAATCAAATTTTAACCTTATACATACATACATATTTCTGGTTTGTTTTAATTTGTCCTGAGTTCCCAAATATATTCAGATTCAAATATAAAGTATGCCCTGAAAATTGCAACTAGATCCATAAAAGGAAAAAGGTTCTTCAATTGCCTTTACTTTGTTTTTTTTAGCGACATGTTCTTTCAGGTCTTAATAAAAGGTCAACCCTATGCTATTATACTTCATGACAATATCCTCAGGTAGCTCTTCATAAGTATAGGAAAACTTCAGGCTTTTAATTACAACCCCAGGAACTATTTTATGGCTGTTAATTATGTTTGGGTCCTCAGGTTTGGTGATTTAAATAACTGATGCCATTAGGTGGGAGAATTTTATTTTAGAGTTAATGGGGATCATTCTGAAATTACAATATTTGGTATGAGTTTTAAAAGCTTAAAATTATTTAAGCAGATTTTGTACATACTTATGTCTCCATGACTGTATGTCGTCTAATAATCTAAATGATGATCTTTGAATTCAAAAGAAAATTTTAACCCAAGATAATCAAGATAGAGTCCTATTATCGGATCAATTTGCATAGTCATTGATCGCATCCAATAAGAGATACTACCGCAGTCCATGCACATACAAATGTATGTACATCCCAAATAGTTTAGTCATCTGGCGCTTCTGGCTTATCACGGCGATGGGTAATCTAATCAAATTCCAAAACACCTCAAGCACAAAACAAGCCAATACAGCCCATTTGCAGCTGACCAATGAGCGTGCAGATAACTAAAGAAGATGATCTTCTTGTCTGATCGCACAAAAGACCTGTTTGAGATGAAGATCAGCGCAAGTGCGCATCCGCAGGCTAGGCTTCTGTTCATTATCTGTCGGCCATGTTGTTATCATTGTTGTTTGTGGTGTGCCTGGGCCTGGGGTTGGGATTGATCGCGGAGACGCTTCTTCCGATCTTGGTTTTATTGCTGATCTCTCGGGCCTTCTGCCTGCTTCTATAGGCCCATGCTGGCCACTCGACTACACACAATGACGCCTGTGTAGGCTTATTCATATGTAATTTGTCTCCGTTTGCATCTGGTGGAAAGTCGACTTAGCAATCATGGGTTGTGTGAGCTCGACGGGTATTTTGTTTTTATGTACACGATGCATATCGTATTGGGTAAATAGAAAAGAGGGCGTCGAAATTTCGAGCTATGTACATTTGCAGGCAGACGTGTTGTGTGCGGACGAGAGGCCGCATGTGGTGGTGAGTTGAGTTTATATTTACATTGTTAATTAGTATCCACTATCTCTTTTCGGCGCGGGTCAAGCAAGCGGAAAAATGTTGCCGGAGGAATGGATTTTCTCTTTTCCGTGCCGTATGGTCAGGCAGAGATTGGTTTTGGTTGTATTGTCTCATTGTGGACTGAGGACTGAGCAGGGCTCAGCTTTGTAGGCGTACATGCACAAGAGCGACACGTTTTTAATTCTTTGCTTGTTTCGTTTTCGTTCATTTCCAGCAACGGACACTGCATACGAGGTTGCTGTTGCCATGAAACTGCCAGCTCCAGTTGTCGTCTCACCACCAAGACAAAACGGTGTTCATCATCATCAGCACCATCAGCACCATCAGCAGCAATCACCACAATCGGTCGTAAAGAGTTGCAACGGCGACACCCACACACGAACAGATACTTTCGACAGGGGCACTAACGAAGCAGCTACTGATCCTGGCGCGGTTGCTGGAGGATCAATCCTATCGATATCTTCATCGCCATCGGTAATATCAACATCGTTATCAGGGGTGGACGGATCAGTTCTGCGATCACCCTCATCGGCAACGGTTGTTCTAGACCCGGCATCTTCGGAGAACGAATCAACAGCGACTTCACTTACGATCATTGGATCGACACCGGTATCAGTAGCAGCGACATCTGTGATCGAAAGTACGGGCGTGCATTGTAGTGATCGTGAAAACAATAATAAAGATAATACTAGCAGGAATAACCACCATCCTCAGCACAGTGTGAACAGTGAAAGCAATAACGAAAGCAATCTTCTTCTTTTAACTAACAACAACTCAGTGACTACAGATAATAACGGAGTGATCCTGCCGATCGGTTACCGCGGCTCCAATAACACGGTGATCATATCAAATCGGTCAAGTAATCGTTATATCGAACTAGTAGGAGGCAATAACCACAGTGCTGACCATAACAGTGTTCCTCAGCATCAATCTAACAGTTCGCCGATTCGTTATAGTACCTTATCCACGATTGTCCCGGCAAACGGTGAAGATCACGAACAATACTTGAATTTGAATTGTTGCAACAATCCCCACGATCTATCACTTCACAAGGACTCTGAAAAGAAACCTGGCGACTACGATACCTATGTCCCCCATGGTCACCAGCATCAACCAGTAATCTTGCATCACGACCCCCATCATCAACATCCTACTCAAGATCATCATCATCACCAACCACTGAACACAATCAACATGCGTAGCGGAGTCGCTCTTTATACAGCTTATAGCGAACCCCTTCATGGGTCATCTGTGCATAATAGCACCCAAGTTACTCAGACCATTCATGAGATTATTGAGGATACGTTGAAGGACGAGAATTGTTCACTGAATGACCATCATTTGGGTGGTCATGGCGAGGAAACTACCAATTATTTGACTCTAACCACACCCGCCGACTTAAATCAGTTGAAGGATGCTGCGTATCATAATAATAATTCGACAAGCAGCGGGGGAGAGTCACGTAGCCCTTCGGGATTATCACATGACGATGTTGGTTTGCAAAGCTTCACGCAACTGAGTAATGTAACGCAACGAGGGAATGTGTATACAACAGGGAATGTGGATCAGGGGATAATACAAGGAGGGAATAGTTATGAGACGCTTGCAACGTTCCCAGCCAGGTATGTTGAGCAATTTGTACTTTTTAGTTTTAGATGGACGTTCAGCAAATTTCCAAACTAGAACAGATGATTCTGTCTGTTTGAGCATAAATAATCTGTGCCGAATGAATATAAATGAATGATTTCCGGGGGTTCATATAGTACAAGTGCAAACGGCAGTTATATTTATAGTTCAGAGAGGTCTGAGGGCTCTAACATGACGTTTAGAGTATCGTAAATGCCAAGCAGATAAGCTGGTGACTTTAACCGAAAGCAGTTGTTAAGTAATGACCATACCTGAAATCTTATTAAAGCAAATGGAACAGATGAGGTAGGATAATAATATCTGCATCTAGTATCCAGATCATCATCATCATCATCAACGGCGCAACAACCGGTATCCGGTCTAGGCCTGCCTTAATAAGGAACTCCAGACATCCCGGTTTTGCCTCGTCTTCTTTTCCTACCATAGATATTGCCCTTATAGACTTTCCGGGTGGGATCATCTTCATCCATACGGATTAAGTGACCCGCCCACCGTAACCTATTGAGCCGGATTTTATCCACAACCGGACGGTCATGGTATCGCTCATAGATTTCGTCATTGTGTAGGCTACGGAATCGTCCATCCTCATGTAGGGGGCCAAAAATTCTTCGGAGGATTCTTCTCTCGAACGCGGCCAAGAGTTCGCAATTTTTCTTGCTAAGAACCCAAGTTTCCGAGGAATACATGAGGACTGGCAAGATCATAGTCTTGTACAGTAAGAGCTTTGACCCTATGGTGAGACGTTTCGAGCGGAACAGTCTTTGTAAGCTGAAGTAGGCTCTGTTGGCTGACAACAACCGTGCGCGGATTTCATCATCGTAGTTGTTATTGGTTGTGATTTTCGACCCTAGATAGGAGATATTGTCAACGGTCTCAAAGTTGTATTCTCCTATCCTTATTCTTGTTCGTGCTTGTGTTTGACCAGTGCGGTTTGATGTTGTTGGTTGATTCGTCTTCGGTGCTGACGTTGCCACCATGTATTTTGTCTTGCCTTCATTGATGTGCAGCCCAAGATCTCGCGCCGCCTGCTCGATCTGGATGAAGGCAGTTTGAACGTCTCGGGTGGTTCTTCCCATGATGTCGATATCGTCAGCATAGGCGAGTAGTTGGGTGGACTTGAAGAGGATCGTACCTCTTGCATTCACCTCAGCATCACGGATCACCTTCTCGAGGGCCAGGTTAAAGAGGACGCATGATAGCGCATCCCCTTGTCGTAGACCGTTGTTGATGTCGAATGGTCTTGAGAGTGATCCTGCTGCTTTTATCTGGCCTCGCACATTGGTCAGGGTCAGCCTAGTCAGTCTTATTAATTTCGTCGGGATACCGAATTCTCTCATGGCCGTGTACAGTTTTACCCTGGCTATGCTATCATAGGCGGCTTTAAAGTATCCAGATGGAGAGTTTAAATGTGATATTTATGAAGCCGAGTGGATATGTGAATTTTCTTGTAAATAGTACGGAAACCTTTATCGAAGTTTTCCAACAATTTTCGTGAAGATTCTATCAAAAAGTGATTTATCTGAAAGTGAAGCCTTAGAGATTGACATATTCGTGTTCAAGTTGCTTATCACTAATTCAAGGTGTTTGCCAGAATTTCGATTTGGAGACCTAAGTAAACCCATTATACTTTTCCCCTGGTTTGCTAGACAATTTCTTGATATTATCTTGACACATGAGGAGATCAGCAAAGGTCTGTCACAGGAAAAATATAGTCCGCTTTTCGTTTTCATATTCCTCAGTGCTCGGGGCGACAGTCATTGTTTACTGTGCAAAACATGCGGAAATATCAACATAGAAAAAGGTAGACGTTCTTTGTTATTTTGAGAATATTAATTTTTTAGACAGTAATTCTGGTAGCGTAACTTTAGGGGTGATTTTGATAGCGTTCCTTCAATGCTGCGCACACACTCAAAGTAAACTGAATTTAACGATTCTATTCGAGGATATAGAGTGCAGGAAGACTTTACTTTATAACCGAGATTTGACTTTCTAGAATGTGTTTTTTCGTGCCGAAATTTTTGGTTGTCCTCAGTTTTTGAATAAAATGACGGATTGTTTTTTTTAATAAGGAGCTAACCGTAGTGTATTTAATCGTAGATATCGTCCCCAATTAAAAAAAACAATCTGTCGTTGTATTGTAGAATGTATTTTTAACCTACCTATTTTGCCAAGAATTTGGCATCGACAATAATCCAGAAAATTTGTTCGTTGGACATCCCTTTTATCTTTTATGCTAGAAATTACCCGTGAGCTATCTTTCAAAAGTTTAAAAGTTCTGGATGTTGCGAAGAAGAAATGGGGCTCAGGGCCGTAGAGAAAAAAATGCTGGCCTGACCTGAAAATATACGGATTTGGGGTGAACATTATTCGGACCCCCTTTTGTCCCATTTTTTTCATTAAAATTGTAATTCCGGCCCCATAGAAAACTTGTCACCCAGGGGAATCCTTCCCTTTCCACTCCCTCTGACGCCAGGCATGATGGGGCTTAATTGTGCTACAGGAATTGTGTAAGTGCTACTTTGATTGGGATATTTTCAGCATTCTAATGGTTTTATGGTTGTTTTTGTTGTCTAGGAAAGCGGCTTTGGGATGGCCTACACTCCGAAAAGGATTCAATTTATTTCTTATAAACAGTTTTGCAGCTGGAATAAGCCTATTCTTCCCAGTCCAGCTTCTTAAGTTTTTGTCGAATCACCAAAAATGTACGTGGTCTCTCATCCGGTTGGAGGATAACCGTTTTCATTAATTTTTGGACAATCATTTCTGATTGCTTTCCTCAGTCTCGTTATTTATCAACAGTAGAGGTTAGGAATAATTATCTGGTCAAATTGAACAACTTATAGTGGATTCAAATTCGGTAGTAGCAGATCATTACAGTCTGGTTAGTTTTTGAAGTTTCAGATTAGTAACTTTTCAAGAAAATGTTGTCATACACTTTCCATTTCTCATCTCAAATGAGAAATTGTTGTGCAAATTCGGTTCAACTTAAATCTTGTGGTGCTCATTAATCGAGCTTCTTCACGAATCTACCTGTAGGTACAAATTATTACTATAAAGAAGTCCGTGCCCTCGATGTCCAGCTCCTCAGTAATCTGACTGCTTCTGTGAGGATGTTTGTTTACTTTTCTGGAACTTCATAGGCTTTTCCAGTTGTGATTGATCAATATAAGCCTTTTTCGTCATCGAAATTACGTAAGCTACAGTTGTGCTACCCGCTTTAGAAGAAGTCTTTATTCGTGAAATTCACAAGTTATTTGTTGATCGTGTGTTCTCTGATTTCAAACGCCTCACCATCTCACCAGATAGTTTTTGATTAAAACTGCTCGTAGAAGGTAAAATGAGCTAAAATTTTGAATAGTTGATAGTAGCATTTCTATTACCGCTTATGACCTGCCCACATAACACCATAATGGTTTCAATACATTTAAATTGTTTACTCTCAAAAAACTCTTTCTTAAGGAAATGACAAGATTGCTTTAGGTTTTTGAGTAAGCATTTGGTCCGGTTTCCACCAAGCTTTCTTTACCGGAACTAGTCGAGTCATGAGTGGAAAAGTTGGGATTCCTTTGGCGGCTTATATCAGTATTACTGCATCTTCTTTTCCCTGGTATTACGGGACCAACCAGACTATCGTTCATCAAAATCATTATCAAAACGATGCACAGAACTCTTCACGCGTAAGTGATTGAAGAAGGTCAAACATGTGCAATGCTTTTCTTTAATCATAAAAATTGAAGCAACGCGCCGGGATACGAATCTTTTGTATGCAGCCTTCTTGGGGTTTTAATTGGTTTGTTTTGTATTTCTTTAAAAAAAAAATTCATACGTAGGTTGACATGAGTATGTGGCATTGAATCGTAGTAAAATGAACTTGAATGTTCTCCTCTTCATAAATCTCAAACGACTCCATGATTGCTAAAAGTGCCCCCAATGGCGCGTTTCCTGCCAGGCCTTCCTTTTGTTCAAGGAACCACTATTTTCATGAATCACTTTTCAAAATTGGGGTCATTCAATCACGTACTCCTCGTACTTCCATCAAATATTCTTTACAGGCTTCTTTCCACTCATGATGTTTATCTGCACTCTGCTTTATATGTTATATGTCATAATATAGCATGGCAACAAAACTCCCACTCCACTCTTTCAGGGTATTTACTCTTCTACGGGATACCATCATCATTGAGTCAGACTCATCACGGCTCATGACGTTTGTTTCGTGATAGTTTAATATAATTATCTGGTACAACTTCTTGCATTCTCAAGGCACTTGAAGTATTCTTTCAAGATTAACTTCAAATCCAAAGCTGCTTTTGTATTTTTCTTTGTTTTCAGGAAAAAGGAAGTAGGAAAAAGGAAGAACAGTGGAGGAAAAGTGCAACTTGTTGAAGAGTCTTGGGGTGAGCTGAAAACACGTTGTCAGAAATCGTAGGTTCGTAGGTGTTGGCACGAAATACCCAAACGGGGGTTTATGGCAATCATATATGAGTACGGTCACAAAACGAGAGAAGATCTACAATTATTGCTGTCATTGGCAGTTATCTTCCTTGTAGGCGTTTCTTGTTATTGGCAGGGAATCTTGTGTCTGCACCTATCTGATAAATGGCAGAAACTCTCGTACTTTTTTTTAGTCCACGGAGCCTTCCGGGCAAATCAGCCATTTAAAAAAAGAGTTACGATTAACGGTTTCATCTATGGGAGAGACTATAAGACGCTTACTGATTTCTGCCCTAGGAGCAACGTACAGTAAGTAGGTGGTCGAGGTGGCAACTTCCTGATCTTGATCTCGTAATATCGGTTAGAATCCTGGCTGAGAACCTGGATGTTTATGGCTGCCTGAAGGGGATATGGCAGTGCTTGGTACTTGTGATGTATATGGTTACCATGATTCATAATGTTGACCAAAATGCCGCTTGTCTATGAGTCTGTTTTATTCATTTCTGATTTTGGGGGAGGCCTTGTGGTTAAAGCAGGAGGGCGGGGGGGAGGTGGTTGTTTAATTTATTCTGTCAAAAGTTTTCGGTCTAGTTGTAGATATTGAGTACTTCGCACGCCAAGACATCGGCACATACTTCTAAATTAATTCATCTTCAATTTCGATTATCAAAATTCGTAACTGGGTGATTAGTCTGTAAGGTTTCTTACGCATTCAAATGGGGGTAGCTCTTTCCTAGACCTTTTAAACTAAATGCAAGCTACTGTGATCTCAATTGGCAATTGGCATAGTTTACCAGTTGTTAATATGATTGCCTTCTAACTTTTTGGCCTTTGCGAGCATTTTTTCATCTTAAAGGAACCGAGGACTCTTGCCATTGAGTATCAACGAAATTAAGTTGTTCTCTGTATACTGCTAAACGGGAGAAGCATATAGTATGAAAGGTGCTCAATCACTCCGAAAATTCTAAACTTTTAGAATTGATTATGGCCCCAGGTACTTCGCCCTGATACTATGTCGAATAAAGGGCCTTTGAATATATTTTTAATTGTCATTTGGGTCTCACTTGGGTCAGGAATGGTAGGAACAGTTTTTTTCTCACAGCAAAGTGTGTAAACAGTTTTCCACAAATTTGCCATTAGATTTACTTGAGAGTTAAATTTTTTTTTTGTGAAATATACTCCAGAGAATTTTTTTTTCTATTTGATTTTTATCATGTACATTTATCAAAAAATAATAAATTAACCAGGCAAAAAAGTCAACTAAAAATATCACGTCTTTACGTCTGTCTTAGCTAATAATTATTATTCCAGAGATAAGGTTCACTGCGAATAGAAAAGTCAAATACAAGATTATATTCTAACATACATAAATATTTTTTGCCTTTCCTGACTTTTTTTTATGTCTTTGGTATATTTTCGTTCCTTTTTTGCTCCATCTTGATTCCACTTCACTAGATGATGTGGAATGTTTGAATTTTGTTATCAGAATTAAGAGCCAGTACCAATGCCAGTTTTTTTGCTGTTGTCATTTAAAGTATCAGCACAGTAGCTTGACGAACCTCCCTAACTGTTGTTGGTGGCTGTCTTGCACATTTGACCTTCATAGACCACTTGCCACGCTCGATTTCGCAATATATGTCCGTCCGTCCGTTTGTTCGCTGATTAGTGATAAGAAAAGGACTCCGTGGAAGAACATATGAAGAATGGCAAAAGTGAGGCGCTTAAGTTACCATAATTTTCTTTATTATTTTACTTGGTTAGTTCTATAAATGCGAGACAAAGTTGAATGCATCTTGATATGTATGTGCTGTGAGTCACATCGCATGATAAGATGCGGAGTTTAACAATAGTTTGATAGTGTGTTGCGATTTTGAAAGCATGTAATTTGTGTTGAACGATGATGAACTGTATTAGAGTTCATTTGCTCTTTGTTTAAATATTGTAAAAGACAGAATTTAAGACCGAGTAATTATTGGATATAGACGAATATAGGAGCAGTTAGAACCACCAATTTAATATCCTTTTAGTCCTCTGCTTTCATCTCACTTCGAACCGTAATCCCTGTAGTATCAGGTCTGCATATTAGCTTATTTTCAATTTTTTATCTCTAGAAATGAAATCTAAGGCTACTTCTGAGACACATTAATTGTCTGCTTTCCTTTGGCCAACTGGTTTGGTTTTCAATTAAGAGATGCCAATTGATTCGGTAGAATAAAAGCCGCAAATATCACTATCGTGGTTGACAGAAAGAAAACGACAGTTTTTAGAGAAATATACTTCCAGTAACCGTTTTTCATAATTTCTTTAATGAAGTTTTGGGATGTTATGAATCCCCAGCATTGAATTGTTGTCAGCATTAAGGATGTCCTATTAACGCTTTCTCGGTTTTCCAGGAAGACGTTCTTCTGGTGTAATCTTTTTGGTTTTGATCCTCGATTCCAGACTCACATCCATTTGCCTGTACCCGTAGGTGTTAATGCGCGAGGAATTTGCCGTCGTTTCAAAGGTTGAGGAAATAGCCGATGATGCCGGGATATGGGAAAAACCGAAACCTCCGCACCAGTATCTACAAGATAACTGCGCCTACTGAGAGGGTCATAAATTGTTAGGCGACGTGGCACTGCGTTCTCGGTGTCCGACGCCAGGACCTACTGCGGACCTAGTTTTTTGAGGTAGGCGCTAATTTCCACGGGATCGTACATCTGGTGGCTTTTTCGCCGAATCTGCGATGGTACCAACAAATCCTTCGGTCCGTAGGTTGTCCTGACGACCTGCTATCCGGTCGCCCTTTTCGAGCAGTACACCGCGAGCGAGCTCGCGACCTGGCACCCGAACGCTGGGCGTCCAGCGTCGCCCTCATTTTAGCCATACTGGCCACTAGCGCGGCCATCTTGCGCTTCAGCTCGCCAACTTCGTCAGAAGGCTACTGCACGGCCGCTATTGTTGGACGCGCGTGCACCTCGTGCACCTTATCGGCCACAACGCCCCTAAAGAACCGAAGACGCATGCGAGGATCGCCTGGGTGCTCTCCAGGAGTCGTCACAGCCAGAGTGATTTCAACAAATCGTGCAACGTAGTCACCACTGCATGCATGCTGGATATCGGTGGTAAACTGCTCTTGACTAGTTGTCGAAATTGACGTGGTAATCAGTGATTGTTTTTTAGGGAAGGCAAAAATTAGCAACTTATCATTCGTGGAGATGCAGAACGCTTCTGCTTCAATCATATGATAATAATAATCGTTGGCGCAGGGTGTTGAAATGTATTAGAGCACTTCATTGAAGATCGTAACGGTACACTACAGGATTATTGTACCTTGTAGAAGGTAATGTGGTCAGCATTGCGCTCGCTCGAGATTATTACCCTGATTTGACTCAGGTACTCATTCACAGCTGAGTTGACTGGTATCAGACGTCAATTCACGATACAAATTCCCCTGTCACCAGTGAGATGTGAACCGCGACCTTCCGTACGATAGCCTCGTGCTCTAACTACTCAGCTGTCTGGACACACACAATCACATGATAAAAGACTTTTATCATATCGTATCTGTAGATAGCTCGTAGTTCTCGGCCCTTTATTTACATTCCGAAAAACCGAGGTTTGTTAACAAGTTACCTAATGGTTCCCAACTATAGTTGATCCATTGCTGGAAGACTACATTACCAAAAAGTATACTGAGTTTTCAATGCACAAGGAACATACCCACTGTTCCATTTCCATTTTGGTAACTACAACGGCTGCGGTGGTTTTGCAGGTCCAGTTGTGAAAGGGAAATTCCTTTTATTTCGCCGGGAAGAATCTCGTCGAATAATACTTGGATATGAAGCTCCTATAAATATTTTAACATACCCCACACAAATCCTTTGAGAAGCATCACGTTGATTGATGATCTAGCGTCAGTACTCGGTTATACATAATAATCCACAAGAGTGGCCCTAGGACGGACGCTTGTGGAGCTCCGTATTTCGTTTGTTATAATTTAATTCCTTCATCTGATTCGTAGCACAGAACCCTATCGATTAGGAAGGCGGCAACGATATGCACCAGGTACTTTGCCACGTCTAAGTTGATTAGGGACTTAGGGAAGTATCTTGCTCCATCTAGCGGAATTGAAGGCGTTTTTCACATCGAGTGTGATCAGTGCACAACATTTGTCCTTGTCAAGTGCAGTCTTAGCTATGTTAGCTACTAGGACAACTGAACTGATTCTCGGAGAGACCGCCATATTTTTCGGCAATTGGAAGTAATCTGTTATAGATTACTTCTTCGAATGTTTGTCAGTATTATTGGGAAGGGATATCGGCCTGTAGGACAAAGCTGGTCTGAAAGGTTTGTTTGGCTTGGGAACTAGTATTAATTTCTGTTTCTGCCATTGTGTAGGAAATGTTCCTTCTTTAAGGCATGCGGGGAACACGTCGCAAACATATTTGGAGCTATTTTCAGCTCGGTCTGTCTGTCTGTCATACGCGCTTTTCTCAGAAACCGCTATATTGATTGACACGAAATTTGGTGAGATGGTGGGAATTGTGAACACCCAGGCATACAGTGCGTGATATCCTTTTACGTTGGAATTAAGGGGGTCTCTCCATACATGCAAAAGGGGGTGTAAAATTTTTTTTCACCGAATATACTCATGTTGGGTACAAATGTAAGGTTTCGATTAGTACTTTTCGAAGCCGGTTTTAGTTTTGACATTTGCTAGAAAGCGGACAGTGCGAGGGGTGGAAAGTCATGATTTCTTTTACGGACCCATTCTCAGAAACTAACAAACCGAAAAATCTGAAAAAAATTACGAAGCTGCTATATGGTGTTCAGGCCTCAAAATACTCTCCATATCAATATCTGCTCAAATTAGGTCAATAATAGTACATTACTATATTTTTGGGGAAATTGAGTAGAAGGACCCACGTTGGGCGCCAATCCTAATGAGACTAACAGTCATATTGATATGAATTGTGGCGCTATGTTATTTATGACATAAGGAATGTATGCCTCACGTTAGAGTAGATATGCAGCAAGAACTGACTTCAAGTTCTTCCTTCTTTTCGTCTTCCTAGAATTCAACCAGCTTAGCATTTCTGAGCCTGAGAACAGTACAACTATTGATGCAGATATTGCACCATCAGTTCTCACTACCAAGAAGTTATACTTAGTAGCTGCTGACGAGCCCCCTACATCAAAATATCAAAAATTCAAGACTAGTCATAATCAATGTGGATTATAATTTAGTGTTTGATAGTTGCAAATAAATTTCCAATTTTTCACTTCATTAAATGCATTTATACTGTAAAGATATATTGATCTGAAATTGACTTTATTCTAACCAGGATTAAGTTTGTAACTTTATTTTGAACAAGTGCCTCAAGAATGTTTGAATCTAGAATTCTCCGTTGCTGTCCTGCTCTTTCTATTGCATTTTCCTCCCCTAACTTCTATGACGACTTTTAATATGCATTAATTTCAATAAAGAAAACTCCCGTATTCACAATATTCATAACAAAAAAAAAACCCGGTCCTCTGAGACATCTTTGAATTGTTGACGATTATAAACTGCACGGATAGCACGTACGTGAAAAATTGAGGCATGCTCACCTACACAGTGTCCACTCGTGCATGTAACATTTTTCATTTAGTGGAAGAGAAAGAATTTGTATGACCACCGGCCATCAATGTTATATTATTATTGCCTTTGTTTGTTTCTTTGTGGCATTCTCAAAACACTGGAAGTAGTGCAGGCGACAGTGATATTGCCTGTCGATTTCCTATTTACGCAGATGAACTCTAGATGAGTGAGTAATATGCAACGGAACCATATGCATTTTCACTTCCCGGATGCATGTTATGTTTCTTTGGACTTCTAATGCGACTGGTTTTTGCATGTTAACACTTCCTAAATTATGGAAGTTGAGTGAAAGAATGAATTGGTTCTGTGAATAAGCATGAAAAAAGTGAAAATCTGCAGGCGTGACGAAAACCTACTTCGATTTGCCACGTGCGTGGCAAACTCTGTAATTAGAGTCTGCCGTTAATGAAGATAATACACTCAGCCCATAGTTCTGGAGTTCAGTTGTCTACCTGGTGTTGATAATGACCGCGTCTCTCAAGAGCACTAATATTTTTGAGGGCATACAATGAACCCTCTTTTATAAGTTAAGGCTGCGAGGTCAAACTCCAGTGGTTCTTGTGATAGATAATAATGAAACCTGAAATTTGGTTGCTAATCCAAGAATGTTCTTTTGAATGCACCGATCGATTAACAGCCGTTTTTTGCAACGGAAAATCCCTAACTTTCTCACTAATATCGTCTTCTTCCCTTAGAAGATGTCACTTCAAACGGTTAAGTAAGTCACTGTTTTAAGATACTGTTTCCACGTCTGAAAGCATATTTTGCGTCACCTATTATTGTTAGAATGCGGCTAATGTATATTCGTTTCGTTTTTGTTTATTATTGTTATTGTTGCTGGCATGGAGTCAGATGATTGTTGCGCGTAAACCAGTAGCTCGACAGAACGACGTGAATGCAATGAAACCTGTAACTTCAGGTTTTTTGTTTCTTCACATTTTTGTTGTTTTATTTTTTCGAGCTTTAAACAAAAGCTGGAGATTTCCATAGCCGTAGATGAGTCTTGATGCCATCTACCTAGAGCAGTTGGGTACTATACTATGCATGCAGTCTTACTACTTGGAATGGAAGCACCAATGTTCAGAATAGCGTTTTGTTCGTGTCTATGACTACGGCCCACCTCATTGGTGACCGCAGGTATTAGTGAGGTAATAATATCTGTTGCTGGAGAATGAACTTAGATTTTGTGTGTTTATTCAGTAATTAAGCGTGATCACGTATGCATTTAGCAAAACAGTGGATAAATATTACAGAAAGGAACACAAACGTAGAGGAAAATAAGTGACGACAGTTGGATAGTAGAAATTTGAATTTTCTTTCTTTGTATGTATAATAGTGAACAGATTCAAATTTGTGTGCTATAGACTTAATTGATCCTGATATTAAACGTTTTTGAGTGACAGTGCTAACCAGGATATTTGATAGTGATTCTGAACCTTAGTAACCGGACCTTTAACGTAAGCTGCATAGTTTTCTTTTGTTAGTTGGTTATGAAGTCTGAAGTTGCCTCCTTTTGCCAATTACCTTCTGATAAGCTCTACACTGACACCAGTATCTCAACTATCCACAAATCAAGGATTAATACCCAAAAAATCACTCCTGAAAACACAATAATTCCAAGCGCATTTGCTTTATATTGGTTCGGGCGCACATCATCGAATTGCAAAAGTTTAACAAAACAATAACATAAGCAAGACAGTTACTCATGGCAGTCGCCGTGACTGTATGGACTCGATTCCTCTTCATCAGAGTTCAAATCCTACACAAAAGTACTTCAAGCGATTGAAACACTGAGTCGATCTTTGACCAACGGTCAATTTGTTTATTTGTCAATATGCCGCGATCCAAATTTAAACAACGAACGATTTCGATCATGCGGTAGGTGGAATTAACAAGGCTTTGGAGGGTTGCCGATCATTGTAGCTTAAAACGGAAATTAGTATCTTCAATTTTCCGTTTGAAAATGTTACTGGAGTTTGCGCTACTTAAAACTAAGAAAAGCTGAGTTGCTGAAAAATTCTAGACAATCCAAGAATCATAGTGTCTGTGGAGGTGTTGTGTCAACACTTCCTTCCTTTTTTGAAGATGTTTTTCTTTCATAAATCCCAAATGGAATACACTTTTTGAGAGAAAGAAAAACTGATTTATCTCTGAATTATAAAATTCTGGAGTCTTGTAGGCTTTCTTCTCAGTCGTGATGGGTTCGTCAGATTTCAGGAAGCGGCTGTACCATGCTGCTCATCTCGTCTTCGACCACCTCATCCCAATCGTTGTAGTATAGAGGATTGATGAAAGATAATTTTCTTAATTTTAAAACCTTTTTGGTCCGGTCCTTTCTGCTGCACTAGCTCTTTATCACAATTCTGTACGTTTTTGCCGAATTGTTTTACGAAAGCGACGCATATTTGTCAGGTAGTATTCCTTTTGAGGAAACGATCAAATGTAGAAATTTCGTCATTGAAATCGAAGAAAATAATAAGAAGAGCTTTCACATTTAATGGAACTTGCGAAATTTTCTTGACCTGAGTCGACAGTTTCAACATTATACCCATATGCCCATGTTACGTTACCTTTTAAGATTATTATAAGAATTGTTGTTGACTTCATTCTGTAATTGTTGATTTTGGCTGAAATTCGGTAATTTCGAAAGAAACTTTTTCAAATAATATTTTTTTTTCAAAGCGGTATTTATCTTTAATTTCTTCCGGATCAGATTTTCCATTGAAATATCCTAGACAGCTTCGAAATCGTTTCCTAAATGGCTTTAGACTAGGTAACGCTGAGAGAAGGGACCGACAGACCCTTCTAATCAGATATTTTCCTATCTGTGCTTATGCGCATCTAAGGGCATTTCCTAAAAGTGGAGAGCGTGTAAATTTTCCTTTGTTTCCGAGGAGTTGTCATTTTGAATCTGAGAAAATTGGGCACCGCATTAGTTGCAGATACTCCAGTCACCTTTCCCAATGTCCTTCAGGCGATAGTTCGTTTCCAGAACGTATAGTGACGCGATTTGGCATATTCCCTAAGTAATTTAACGAGTCATTCCTCCATTTTTTTCGATCAACTTTGTAATCGTTTTTCTGAATGCCTACAGTAGAGACTTCAATGGAATTTATAGATAAAATAGCCCTAACTATGTTGGACTTAAATAAAGTTAAAGTTTCCCCCACCCTATAGTAGAATCTTAATGAAAGTGCGATTATGTTGATTTGAACTTTTGAATTGTGCTTTCATCGTGCGTTGCTCGTTATGAATAATGGAATATTTAGGAATTGTAAGTAATCTTGCCATGTTGGTGGAAGTAGTGTCTTAAGTCTGTATATTTAAGCGCCGATTAAGTTTTAACAAGAAATTTTCCGACCTTAAGATAAATGAGCCACAAGTTTGCAGGTGCCTTAAGTCCAACATAATAAGGGCTAATTTTCTTTCTAGGGTTGGGATGAAGACGACAACAGACTTGGGAGATGATGCATGACCATTCTTAGCTTCTTCTTTCGACCCTAGGAAAATCCTTTTATAACAGCATCTTTTTGGAAAGAATCTAAAATCATCCGTGTGTTGTTTAAACCACAACAGGTACCAGGTTTAGGGGGAATGCATGCAATCAA
Source organism: Hermetia illucens (assembly GCF_905115235.1). Taxonomy (NCBI): domain Eukaryota; kingdom Metazoa; phylum Arthropoda; class Insecta; order Diptera; family Stratiomyidae; genus Hermetia; species Hermetia illucens. Next base: position 56,105,627 of record NC_051854.1, on the reverse strand, counting down.
ATAAGCGGTGCGTTATTATGTATGGATACCCACCATCAGTATGATTTGGAGTTTGTAAATCTTTCATTGCAATTTCAACAAGTGAAATCATTCCAATTTTTCGCTGTATCAGTCTTTCAGCAAAAATTTGACGGTGTGGTTTAAGCTGCTGAAGTCAAGAAGAGTGATGGGAAATGATGATCTTATTTCAATCCTTGCAAAGGAGGAAGGAGAAATGTGGACGTTTTCTAGACACTGGGACAAGTACTTTATTAGGACTTTTATGGCTTTGTTGAGTCGAGAACGGCAGGAGGTTACCTTCGAAAAATCGGCCTATCACTGTTGAAAATTTCTGTCAGATTTCTTGAATTGTTTTCCACCACATTTCCAATATAGTTTTGATATTTATTTGTTAGTAGTTGAATCCGGCAGACCTTGTTTTGTGGGTATTGCAGATTTTCTTCAGGTATTGGAAGAAGTGAATCAATCTGATGTGTTTTCACTTTAAATTTGAGTATAAAACTACCATATTTTGCAATATTCATGGTTCTAAATGATGCTATTTGAAACATGCGCTGTATTTCTGATATGTTGTGTAAAGTGTTTGGATTCCTGGGTAGCTCCAGCAATATGAGTTAGAAGTAGCTCGGTCAGTGGTGGCAACTTGACCTTGACAGTGTAACAACACATACTAGATATTTCTTATTGAAACTTCACGCACGACAATGTAAGCACAATGTATTAGATCAATGAGAATATTTCGAGCATTTTCTAATTATAGTTTTTATTGTAATTGAATGGTGCTTTATAAGTATCGATTCTCGATTTTGATCAAGCCTGTCGTACGCATTCAGCTTATTGTTTCGAAATTGCAAGAACTCTGAAAGTAAACACTTTTACTCAGATTTGCAATTCGTACACCGTCTTGTTGAGAGGGCTCGGCATCTCTTGAAAGCTCAAACTCGCCGGTTGTCAGATCGTCTATCTCACTTTTCTGATGTTTCACCAACTCTTGAAGTAGATGCTCTGATCCGGTGATATCTTTGGCGTGGGTCATATTCTTCTCACCAGTTCCTGAAGTAGGGGCTCTGTTTCGTTCTGTTACCAATCACGAGTCTCATTCTTCGGATATTTCGGCAATTTTATTGGCTGGCGGCACTTATATATATACCAATTTTCATAGCGATCGTTTGAACGGTTTCGGAGTTTATCGATGACAAACATACCAGGTGTACTAATAATTCGCTTTCTACACATTTTTTCCACCTTTCTGGTAATTTGTGAATACCACGCCAGTAGAATTGACTGTTTTTGGAGGTGAACCACTCAGTGAGCCATTTCCGCAAATTTTCGTACGATTCCAAGCGCTTCTCAGAAAGTGCGTGGCCCAACAAAGCAAAGAGGTGGTAATCTGATGGGGCCAGGTCTGGTGAGTAAGCCGCATGGTTAAGCATGCCCGTAACAATACGATGGAGAAAAGACTTTCTTCTGTACCGTTGAAGCAGCATTTCACACGTAACTTTTTGGTTTTGCATTTGTCTTTCGGTCAGTTCATGCGGCACCCACTTTCCACACTTCTGAATTTTTCCCATGGCTCGTAGACGTTTCGAAATTGCTTGCTGTTGAACTCCCAACGTATCTGCAAGCTGTCGTTGCGTTTGCGTGCTGTCTTCATCCAATAATGCTTGCAATTCGGCGTCATCAAACGATTTTCGCTTGCCGGAGCGTGCGGCGTCGTTCAGGTCGAAATCTCCATTTTTGAATTGGGAAAACCACGTGTCACATGTTCGAAGTGTTAATGCACGATCGCCATAAATTTCAACAAGTGCACAGTGGCTCTCGGACACTTTTTTTCCTTTATTGAACATGAAAAGCAATGCATGGCGCATATGCTCGAAATTCTGTACGTATGCCGACATTTTTGACGCGCAATAAAAACTTGCTGGAGGAACTTTTTGGGGAAACGTCAACGGAGTTTAGACACTCGACAACAACTAAACAAAATGACAGGTATGTGTTACCAACAGCGACACAAAACATAGAACGCCATTTATCGAAAAAAACAGAAATTAATTAGGAGTACACCTGGCAGATTATAATGTAATTCGGATCCCAGGCTTTTTTATACATCGCTTTCAATCGTTTTGATCAGCTGGCCGTGTCCTCCAGGTAACTATTTTCAAGAGGTGGGTCAACTGTGTCCACTCAGTGCTTTCGTGCTTTGCAAGAGGAGCGATTACCTTGTCCTTTCAATGTTCTTGTTGAGCCCCTTTTTCCTCGTGCCTCGAGTTTCCGGAGCTTTTTAAAATCGACACTCCTGCCTAATCAAATCGATCATAGAATTCCTCTCTGTATCGTATTTGCCATGTGTGTCCTTATCTGTTTGAGCTATACATTCCCGAAATTTGAAATCGCTAATCGAATTTTCCGACGCTTTGGCCGTCACCAATATGGAACTAACTCTTATGAGAATCGATGCATTTGGTCAATCGCACCAACAGAAGTGCGGCGCAATAAGGCTGGTTTACTATGCTAATTTGCGATTGTATTTCCTTCTTTTTATTCCCTTTTTAGCAAGATGCGACTGCATCTAAATAACCTCGTTTACTTCGTCCATCTTGTCTATTCTAATATTGCGATCAGTTGGGAAAGTTTTCTTGTTTGGGTCAGTCGACTTTAGCCATTATCTCGATGCCAATTTTGCAGGCACACCTGGCTCGCGAAGCGTATTATACAAGCAAGTTATACAAAGCACTACGATGAGTCCTTTGTGTGATTGAGGAAGTCCACAAATATTGTAGTTTAAATGTATCTATGCTGTATTTTCAGCATTATTCCAGTATTGGCTTAACTGCATCTATCTGGTCAACGGTAAATCGTCCAGAAACTGTCTTGACATTCTCTCTATTATGGTCAACGCAAATTTGTAACTTTTGTTTGATTTTGTCAGTAACTAGAAAGAATTTACTCTACAGTTTTGGAAACATTGACGACTGGAAACATATCTGTCTGTTAGTTCGTAATATCTGTCTGTTAGTTCGTAATTTTTATGCTGAATTGCATAGGTTTGTGTTTGTTCAACACGAACAGCAGTAAAGTTGCTCCCTAGGAAGTTGTTCTTTGTCGCAGTAAATTCTATCTGAACTGGAAAAGTTGGTCTGAACATTTGATGTAAAGGTTACCATGACTCTATTGACATCATTGGCAAGCAGGCAGAATACACTTTCACGCCACTGGAACGTCTACGTCTTAGTTAGCTATCTACGAGAAACTACAATTTTCAATTTATTTATCTAGCTTAAATAACAGCTAATTGAACTTAACTCTATAAGATGGGTGACTATTACCTATTTTGGTCAACCCGACCTTCTCTGTAATCTACTTCACTGGGTATATTATTCTCTCTATACCATACATCGATCTTGACAATTTTAAACAATCTTGTCTTTTTCAAAAAACTGCGCCCGCACTAAAGGCGCGAGAAAGTAGAAATTTACTTACTTAGCCTAGTTAAATATAACTTAACCTAACTTATTTTAAGTTAACCTAACATAAATAAATACTTAACTAATATCTCCAATAAGCACATTACATTTTCCTGTGCTTAGCCTCTATCCATCCCTACCAGGCAGGGAGTGTCAAAAAGGGTGCGAATTTCGGGTTTGAGGGTTGAACTCACGATTTGGCAGGGCCTTAAGTATGTGGTCAATGGAGAGTTTTTACCCTATTGGTAGAGATGCCGAATTAATGGGTTGGGGTGGTCTTGCGTTTTTTCGAAGAACTTTTCCAGTAGGGTGAGAACGTATTCTCGGAGTGGTTTCACTTTGGCTCGCCTATACACTTCGGCGTTTTTACCGACCTTTTTGGTCTTCCAATTGTATGAAAAGTCTGTGCAGTGTCTAAGGATTCGGCGCTCGGATGCCTCACATTTTGCCATGGTATTGTTGGAGCTTGAGATCCAAGTTGATGCTCCGTAGCAGATAACGGGTCTTATCAGAGTTTTATACAGGGTCAGTTTGGTTTTGGTGTGGAGACCAACCGTCTTGCGAAGAAGATAGTAGATACCACTGACTGCACTGCGTGCCTTGCTTATAGCGAGCTGAAGGTGAGGTTTGAACTTGAGGAGTTCATGCAGTGTTACTCCCAAGTATTTGGTTGAGCTAGATTTGCTCACTGTGGTGTTCCCGATTCTCATTTTCAAGCGTTTAGCTTTCCTGTGGATGCCTCTAAAACCTAAGTATCTAGATTTTCCCCTAAAAGTGCAGATTTGCGTTTTTCCTTCGTTTATCTTGATTCCCCAACTACGGTAGTACCTGCAGAGATCTACAATGTAGTTCTCAACTGCTTTGGCTGCCCTGTTGGGGTGGAGGTTCGATGCGAAGATAAGCGTGTCATCGGCGAATTGGATCAGGTCAGCGCTATCATCGAGGATCGGAACGTCAGCCGTGAAGAGGAGAAACTACGTGTTGATACTAAAAAGCTTTCAGTATAGTATATTTATCTTTAAAATAGTTATCGTTCCGATGCTTGTAGTTCTTCTAAATAAAAATAAAACCTCAGTACTTACGCTAGGAGTAGCTTAAGTACTGAGGAAGAAAGTAAGTAGCTTTCGAAATACGTATTTACTAACTATTAAAATATATTGTAGTAGGAGCAAGCTACCTAGTTTTATTTTGATATTTATCTTTATTTATTATATTTATAAAATTTTTTGGTGTACTATTGGATTGCGAAGAAATAATATTCGTACGTTAACGTTGAGTTTCAGTAAGAGTTCTGTAAGAAGTGGGTTTAAATGAGGGTCCAGCTGACTTTCTTTTCGGTAATCCAAATATGGGGCATATTTAGCCCCAATCAGGATTAATTTTAGGTTACGAACGGAAAACTGTATCAACTTGTTGGCCTTGCTCTTGCCAATGTGAGCAGAGAAAGTAACTTTATCGGTCGCAAAGGTTAACCTTTCCTCCCTATCGCAGCTACAATATAAATTGCAAAACGTTTCACCCATAAATATTCTCGTGTCTAGTCCTGACAGTTAGGTACCTTTGTAATCAATCCATTAGTTAAGTAGATATTGAAATCTTTTATGAATTTCAGCTAAAAATTGGGGTGGTTTTTATTCATTGCCACATACATCTGGGTGTGTTTATAAATCTAAAATGAGCCCGGTAACACTAGCTTTTGGTGATGATTTGGCTCTTGTCTGTTTTGCTAAATCAAAACTAAAATCATCACATCCGTTCGTTTGAATACTTGGAGCGGAAATCGTAGGAAATTCTGCTTAACTCCAGCATACTCAAACATAAATAGTGAAACAGACTCACATATTGCATTGGCAAAAACAATTTCAAGTGCTCCAAGGTTTGTTCTTCTTCTCCAAGTCTTGCTTATATCAACCACGCGAACAGGTGTGAAAATTTCACTTTTCACTTGAAAATTTCAAGTGATCAACAATATATACGTATTGTTGTGACAACGATTGGAATTTAGGATTTATCATACTCACATTGGACAGATGGACAACAAATTTATATCATAATCTTACTGAAATGAATTGTGTTGATTTTTTCAAGAAAAAACATTTTATTGTTTCTAGCATGTTTATAGATCTTTCAGTGTGAGGAAGCAGTGTTGAATTGTCATGAAAAATTGTGATGAAAATTCAATTAATCTTTTTGATTGGAAAATTTAGAGTATTGTAGGAGAGAATATGATGTAATTGCTTCATTGTTAATTTGACTGATATCATGTTAATTGTTAATAGAAAATCTGTTTAATTAGCAGCAATACTTGGAAATATGTGATTCAATACTAAACAACCCCAATGCAAATGCTTTTAAGTGCATGTGCATAGACATGAATTTGTATCTAAATGGAAACATACATATAAATGCAAATGAAATCCGCATAATAAAAAAATTGAAAAATTCATCCATCCCCCTAATTTGGATGCCAAACAATTAAAAACTATTTTTATGTTTTTTTTTTATATTTGGTTGCAATCAATCAGTTTCATATAGATCGCAAAAAGAACATTCCTTCACTCCACTCAACTTCTCGCCCGCCTTCCAGACCACCCTATTGGATAATGTTTATTTGATTCAGATATTTATAAATCAAAAATCATCCATAAACAAATTTACGAAAAATGCTGACAACTCGTCCACTGCCAAACCTCAATGTGTGTAGAAAATAATACAAAAAAAAAAATTAAAATGAAAACATGATGCCGCCAAGTGGAACAATAGTTTGATCAACATCATATGCTGGAGAAGTGGTCATCCTCGGAGTAAGAAACGTAACGTTTTGGTGGAAATTGCCTCTGAAGCACAATCTAATGGTTCTTAAGTTAGTCTTAGTCAAAAGAGACGAGTCTGTTTATTTTTCGATGGCGACTGAAATCGCGTTTGTGCTACCAACAGAGAAAATAAAGCAACAGAGAAAGAATTAGAGAGGACGGAAGCCTTATTAAGGATCTGCTTTGAGAGGCTATATGTGGTTGCTTGCCAGACAATTCTACTTTCAAGTTCAAGATATTGTTTTTGGCTACTGGGATTCGTTGAAATAATAAATTTAGGGTCAATTGTGAATTTTGAGTGTAATGAAATTCAACAGAACAAATAAATATCACTGAACGTGAGGAGACTCCTCTCTTTTATGAGGAATGCCCACGATACCATTAATTGTCATTTTGTTCAAAATATACAAACTTCTCCTGCAAGTGATAGCGGGATTTCTTGGAATCTTTCGTTTTGGGTGAAAATTTTAATCGTGGCGGCATTCTGAGCTCAAATGCGGCTACATTTTAACGCCGCAGGTAGTCTCCTCTTCGTTCAAGAGTCAATTATCTCTCACACTTTAATAGGCCTTATCGAATTTAGTGCCAATTGGCTCTGAGGATTCTAAGGAGAAAATCACGGGCACGCGCTGAAAATGGTGCGAATTGTGAAATTGCATAATCAATTTATATTGGTTTAAGTTATTTTTGTTTGAAGATTGAGGAAATGTTAAGTCCGCATCCAGTTGATGTCGCATCTGATCTATTGGGACGGAACTTTCTTTCACATCAACTGGATGTGGACTTGGGATTCCTTGAGACAGAAATAATTTCGCTTCGGCTTAGTTTGCGTGTGAATATAGGACCGATTTCACTTGAATATAATTCGCACTTATGTCGTGTTTGTCATTGTACATAAAGGAGCGATTGACACCTGCAGCTACTGTCTGTCACACTACTCCGAGGGCAGAGGTGAGGCAGCATCTGATGAGTTAGTTACCTTTGCTCTGGTCGAAATTGTCTTTTGGTTGAATTCTTTATTACGGGCACCTCTCGAAAAACGTCGGACTTTGGGGAATTCTCTATTTTCCTTTTTCTCACTCCTACCCCGAAAATGAAGGTTGCTTGCTGCGAACGCAACTTTGGTCGTAGCCTTAGATTTTCATAATGAAAGGCTGCGGTTTAAATCTCATAGGCCGGGGGAGGTTTGCATCGTGACTGGATGTCGATTGCTAGTTGACTCAGCTGCCAATGAGTATATGGATTAAATCAGGGTAATAATCACGGGGAACAGCAATCCTGACCATATTGCCTCCTAGTGTACCGTTGCCGTCTTGAACGAAGTGCTCGAGCACGCTTTCAGACCCAGACCAACAAGATGCCAACGATTATTATTATTATTGTTTAATATTTGGCTTTAAAAGAGCTTATTCATGATTGGGATTGCTTCAGTATACAGATTTCTTTCGTAAACATTCTACAGGGTTATTCAGCAGATAAATTTAAAAAAAATTATTATTAATACTAAGTCTTTGGGCGAAGCTTCCTGTTGCATCGTGTAACAAACTTCCGAAGGATGGCAATGATTCTGTAGTGATAGCCTCCTTTTTCTCAGTACACTTTTTCTTTGGAGTATCTTCACAAGCAAAAATCATGAGCGGGATAGGTTAGGGGACTAGAGATGCTTGGGGATCTGACGACATCGAGAAATTCCGGAAATTTTCGACAAGATGAATGTGGCATTTGAAGTAATGACAAGTCGCTCTATTTTGGTTCAAACAAATACATCTCATTGGAATAGGTCTATGTTAGAGTTCGGCGAAAAGGAAATCAGTCAATATGACGACGTCCTACAGTAACGAAATTTTGGTTCAGTATTGAAGTCATTCACATGAAAATGGACTTCCTCGTTTGTGGAAAAGGATCACGTTCAAGTCATCTCAAAACACAGCTCATCCTCTTACAGAAAAATTTTAGACTAATTATAGCCTCCTTCCAACAATTACTGAGGCATCCTTTGGGAGATGAGATTTTAAATCCACTCAAAACTCGACGTTGATGGAGTTAGGCTGAAGTGAGGAGCATGCAGTCAAATGGCGCGGATGGTGCTATGGAGGGCAGCCGTCTAAACCCTTTCAATATTTTGCGACGTTTGAACTGTGCGATTGTTCACTTCCTTTTTTCGAATCGCTGCCTGCTTTGTTAAAGTTAATAGCCCAACGTAAGTTTAAGTTGCAATTGAGGATCACGGTTGAGATTCACGAAATAGCGACGAAAATTTCTCTAAGTTAATACTATCGACTCGTTATTGATAAAAAATGAACTCATGGCAAGAACGCGTTCTTATGTTGATCAAACCGTGGTTTAAAAATGCTCCCACTTAGTGTGAGTCATTTGTGTAGCTACGAATCGGTTTTGATTTTCCGGTACATGTTGCGTAAACCGTGAATAAGTTTTCAAAATATAGAAGAGTTGCTTTCTCTAACTAACTAGATTGCGCCTCCTTCTTTTTTATGACTATCTGGTCAGCCTACCGTGGGGTCTCATTGGTCTACTAATTATTTAAAAGAGACATGATCAATAAAGATTTAGAATTAGGTGCTATACCTAAACCTAAGGGTTTCCTACCTGGCTAGGGTTTTTCCCTACTGCTGCAGGTATTATGAAGAGAATATTTGGGTTACTAACGAGCTGAATATTATGATGATAAACGAGACAAGAGATTGGTGAGATTGCATTACGCTTTCAGCATTCATTCGATGGGATGAGATTCAGTTTGAAGCTTTTGATTAACAGAACAATCAGTCAACAACTAAGTATGTCTACATGGAGTAGAAATTCATAAAAGCTGTATTCTAGCCCGCGTAATTCTGCAGAAGCTAAACTTAAGTTGCCTGATTTTACCAGTGGCGTATAGTCGGCTATTAATACTGTCCAGCATGCATTTTCACAGAAACAAAGATCTTTGACGTTCTATCAAAGATGCTGCTCCTAACATGTTAGTTGTTTGTTCAAATAGACTTTCCCTAGGCGGGCCGAAAAATACTTTTAATAAAACTGATATACACCCAAGTACTACAATTGAGAGGCAGATAAGTTAGGTATGTTATGTTAGGTAAGGTTCAGCGATGATGGTAGAATGAAGTTCTGGTAAGGTATCTCATTCCCACAGTTTTTCAATCAATATGAATTCCCTAGTCTTACATCTTGTAGTATATGATGGTATAAGAGGCATTCTCAAATATTTGCAGAATTAGTACTTGCTTTACCACTTACTACTTCATTTTCTTTCTTATTTTTTTTTACGGAGAACCTCTTTTGGGCGTAGTAGTACGGGGCGACAAGGGGTTGAAATTTTTGCTTTAAGTTATGATTGAGTAGTTCCGATCTAGGGGCAATGTGCTTTCACCTTAGTATGCATCAGTATAACACTGGTATATTTGTTTTGTACTTACATATGTACTAATGTACTCGGTAGTCTCCCTTTGTAAAACGGGAAGTTCCTTGTCATGTTTAACGAATTCTCGTAAACTTCAGCTCATAAAGAACAACCACTCGACTTTGAGAAAATAGGACCGAAAATTCTGGAAAATATGGGAAGGTTGTCGATGCGATGACTGAGGTTATCTTGATCTTGATTCCGTGCATTCGCTATAGTCCCAGCTCTAATCAAATATAGTCATTTAAAAGGGTATAGTATGTATAATATAATGGGCTGTCCGTTAACCTAATATACCATTTCTGAGTGTTTAACTCACAACTCCTCCTTAAAAAAGAAAACAAATAGAAAGAACTCATACAAAAAAATTCTCTCCCGGTTTTTGATTATTTTGTGTTCATGTTTTAATTTGTCTTTTGACTGACTTTTATTTTTTCTTTCTTTTCAGTTCAATATATCATAGACCACAATTCTCAACCGCTAGCGGAGCAATGCAATATTTCAACAGTAGTCCAACACATGACGGCTCACATATGTGGTCTGGGGTTTCGTCCTCTCTGCCATCCGATGATTATGATAGCCCGAAGAGTGGCGGTGGAGCGTTACCTGCTTTTACTAGGATTACGGGTAGTGCCAATAACTATGCAGGATCAGCCAGATCAAATCACTATACATCATTATCGAATTATCGTGGCCAGGTGAGCGTTTAATTCATTAATATATAAGTTCGAAAATAATGACTCGAAGTAGAGTCTACTGATATCATGAGTAACAGACTGCACTTGAAATGATCAGTAATTGTGAGTTACCATCAGGGAATAGCGCGTTAATCTCGCGTCCGCGCTATTGCTGCTGATTTCCTGTAGTGTCTCTCAACCCCAGTCAAAATTTCCCGAGTGACCTATTCTCTTTCTCGAATGTTCTGCACCAGATATTTCTAGACTGACCTATCGGTTGGCCTCATTGGAGTAATAAGTTTCACTGCAAAAAACAGTCATCAATACAATTTTTCTAATAATTATACCTACATATCTGTACACACACCTTCTGCCAGCTTCACCTCCTTATCAATACGTTCACAGGCACTTGACTGTTAGGCCCAGAATATGCCGAAGTTGGGTCGTGGGCAAGGGTTTATTGAAGTTCCTAAGAGAGTCAAAGTGGCAGTCATTTTTCTCGTGCTACTTCGTAATGGCAGCGCAAGAAGCCAAGTATCAATTTCACTTTGGTGTTAAGGTAATAATAATAATCATCGGCGCAACAATCAAATTGGATCAGGGCCTTGAAGTGTGTTAGAGCACTTCATTCAAGACCGTAATGGTACACTGCAGGATTACAGTACCCTGTAGGAGGCAATGTGGTCAGCATTGCGCTCGTCCGAGATTATAACCCCTGATTTGATTTAGGTAGCCAATTTTAAACAAAAAGGAGACACACAAGGCCCTGAAATAAAATCCAGGCCTGGGGTGAAAATTGTGTAGAAAATGGAGTGAAATTTGTATGGTTCTGGGGAGAAATTATGCGGACCCGCCTATTATGCCTTTTTCATTAAAATTTCTATTTCGGGCCACGAAGAAACTTCGAGCCTGCGGGTGGTGGGAGGAGAATTCCTCCCTTTTGACCTCCCCTCGCTCAGGTCTGGAAATGCAGATTTCATTCTGCTAATTCGTGTAACGGGATTGATGGTACTATCAAGAGAAGAAATGTTATGAAGATATATAAACTGTCCCTCTCCTTGATTGTTCTGAATTCTGCTTAGACCTTATCGATTTTATAAAAAGAAATTCAACTTTCTAGGTTTGTAAGTTTAAAGTACCGTTACAATGTTGAATTTTGAAATTAAGATGAAAACTTTAATTTGAGTTTCGTTTAAAGTTTGAATAATTATATCTTCGAAGTGACGGTGACCTTTGTGATTAGAAAAATCCGATGCATCTATTAGACATTTTATGTACTTCCCGAAAGTGGTATCAATTGTGGGATTAAATGATTGGGTAAGCGGAAAATTATGATCTTATTGGGCAGGTCAAATTTTTTGACATTATTTACGACAAACATTATAAATCTATCATCATCAACGGCGCAACAACCGGTATCCGGTCTAGGCCTGCCTTAATAAGGAACCCCAGACATCCCGGTTTTGCACCGAGGTCCACCAATTCGATATCCCTAAAAGCTGTCTGGCGTCCTGACCTACGCCATCATTCTATCTCAGGCAGGGTCTGCCTTGCGATCTTTTTCTACCATAGATATTGCCATTATAGACTTTCCGGGCTGGATCATCCCCATCCTTACGGATTAAGTGGCCCGCCCAGTGCAACCTGTTGAGTCGGATTTTATCCATAACGTGACGGTCATGGTATCGCTCATAGATTTCGTCGTTATGTAGGGTACGGATTCGTCCATCCTCATGTAGGGGGCCAAAAATTCTTCGGAGGATTCTTCTCTCGAACGCGGCCAAGAGTTCTTCTTGCTACGAACCCAAGTGTCCGAGGAATACATGAGGACTGGCAAGATCATTGTCATGGAACAATTTGCCTCAAACCAGTGGTCCACCATTAGAATTTCTGCCATCGTCAACGGGATACCCTGTATACTAACTTGAGCATTAGATGAGATAAATTTGTTAAAAGTTTTAGGCATATTTCCTTCCATTTTAGTGTTGATAGAGTTCCTGACTTCATTTTCTAATTTTCGGGTGGACCTATTGGGAGCTGATTTTTTGGTCTGGTATTTCATCGGACATACCTGCATGGGTTTTTGTAATATGAAGCATATATAAGTCATAAATTTAAAGAATCCAGATGATCTTTTGAATTGTCACCCGACGTTGTTTCATGACAAAAGTTACATTTAGGTTTTGGCCAATCTTTTTGGGGCCTTATGTATGAGATTTAATCTCAATGTATGCTAAGATTCGGATGATTTGGTTTGAAATCGCTTCAAACCATTGCTAGTTTGGTCCTCCTTTGAGAGAGAGAGAGTTCTCAGCCACGGGAGTTACACGAACTTACCATCGAAACGGCATCTCTCACAATTTCTCCATAATGGACGTTGATCTCAAAAGAGTCAAGTTGTGGACAGGTATTTTATTCAGGTTACGCTGATGCGCGAACGAATTTCATAGAACAGTTTCCCATCGACTGAGAGCATTGATTCCAGATACTTAGCTCGCTCTTCTCTAGGCAAGTTTTTTTCCGGTTTTCTGTTTTCTGATGAACATTGACAGAGAAACGGAGCTATTTTGATATACCTGCCATACTTGGAACTTCACTTTTTAGATGTGGTCAAACGTCCTTCTAGATCCGTGAATAAAGCGAAAAAAAGGGGGGGGGCAGTGCTTCTCATGAGTAAATGCGTAGTACTGACTCTGAAGTGCCACAGTTTTAGACAAAGCCGATTTATTTTATAGTTATTTGGACGATAAGATGAATGCGACTGTCAAGAGTGCGTTCAAAAATCCTCATGGTATGGGATAAAAACCGAATCGAATGATAGTTTGAATATTTTGCCGGACTGCCTTTCTTTTTCCATGTTGGAATGATTATGTTCTCTTGCTAATCGAAGTAAAGGGTTCGATATTAAATTCTCAGTATGTAGATGGGTCGGGGCTCAATTTAAGTTACTGCGCTCTTACCTGTATGATTAATGTTTTGCAATCTTGTCAGGTTTTCCACTATTACATATGGTGTAAAGATGTGACTATAGTTTGTTGCACAAGTATTTTTATTTTCTGATTTGCAAATCTTGTAAAAGATCGAAATGTCTATAATATATGTTTAATAATAAAAATTTAATTTTAATTTATAGAATGAGTCATGGCAAAGTCCTTATGAGACTAGTCCAATCACATACTCAGCAAGCGTTGTGTCAGCGAGCGAAGCAGGTAGGACGCGTTCTGCTGATACTGTACATTCTGCTGCAGCATCACTATCAGCCAGTAAGTAGATTTTGTCATTATTCGTAAATCGTTCATCTATTTCGTTGACTTATGCCGTATAGTAGAGCAAAGCTACCTCCACCAAACTATTAAATGATCTTATATGAGTTTACATTAAATGCTAGATACGTTATGAGTGAGAGTATCACAAAATGCCTTGATTTGATTTGATTTCTTCTATTTAGAGTGATTAAAATTTCTTTACTGCAAAATAAGCCCTGAATCCAGATAATTTAGTCATAGTCCAAGGGTTCTCTAGCCGTCTACCGTCATACTTAATTTCCGTTTGTACGGCGCCAATTTACAGCTTCATTAGGTCTGGCTAGAAGGTGCCATTTGATGCAACTCGGTAGTCGCATAGGTAATTGCACACTGTGTTTTCCCTAAGGTCCTACTTTACTTGCTCATTTTTCCGTCTGCCATCCTAAACATAGACAATTGGCCTGAGTCGGCGTGCTTACGATGGAACCAAGGCAAAAAGGTATTCAAAATTGTTGTGATGTGTGCATTGAAATTGGAGGAATCTGAATTCTTGGCACCTACAGAGCATGGGTAATACGACTGTATTCCGTGTGCGGACACATTAGCACAGTTCGAGACCTTAAAACCAAGCAAATTTCATAAATAAACAAATTACAGGCAAAATCTTAAGTATCACCTTTCCCGGCAGCTTGGTCTGTCTGTCTGCCGGCCGGTCGCTGGCCGGGGTGCGGGCACTTTTACTGTAGTTATTGTCGACGTCGTTTGCCCCTTATAAAACTATATTTGAATATTTTATAGACTTCGTCATCATTTGAGGCGTCTGCCCGAAAGTTTACAAAGAGACGAATGCGAAAGAGGAAGAAAAGCGATCTTTTTCGAAAAACCACGCATGGGAGTACATTAAATACTGATCCAGATGAGTATGACCGCTCTGGCCACTCATTTCCGCTAGCCTTTGAAGTCACTTCATATATACAATTCTTGTGCTTTGCAGGAATTATTTAAAACTATGTAGTATAATGGGCTGGAATGCTAGTATTTGGAGACTTTCTTAAGGATATAGGACTATATACATGAGAGTTTTGAGAAGAGGTCGTTTTACTCTGCATTGATGAGGACTAGCCAGACAGGGTGTACGGTGCAGTACACAATGTGTTGTGGTCATAAAGAGATTATTGAAGTGCGACAGTGGAAGTCATAAAATTTATGATGTTGAAAGTAACGAGGATGATGTGTCGATTTCGGCAGACTCTTGAGTGCAGTAATTAGAATGGTCTCTTTATGCCTGAGTTGTTTAGACAGTGGATTATGGGTTTATGTAAACAGAAAGGACAGTTTTGTGGCTTCAGGAATTAATCCTGGTTTTGAATGTGGGTGATATTCAAATGAGAGGAGTGAATCAAATTGGTTGGGAAACTCATTCACAGACTATCGATATGTGATAGAAAAAAGTATTTAAATGCTAAATATAGCTTCCTACCTACTTGCAGTTAGCTCTTGTTGCTGAGATCTGCACCTTGGATAAGGTATTTTTTTGTGCACAACTATAAAGTGGTAACATGCTTTCAATAATATATATATAATCGTAGGTAGAACCTTGTCGAATTAAATATGACTTCAAATTGTGTTATATGGAAATGGATTTTACCGCATTACCCTTTCTATTGCCGATCAAAAATCACATGCAAGCTTGAACCTATATCGTTGAGGTGCCTTCCCAGGTGTCAATCAATATATTTAAACGAGTAAGTTAGCAATTCTTCTAACGATTGCATTTCCATCACCACATAGCAAACGCAGTAAATGGACATCTTATTTCATTGCCAATTATTTCCTTTCTCTAGTTAAAGTTTAAGTGTGGTCTGATCCCACCTAAGACCATAACGGTCTGATATCAAGTGCATGCCGCTTCCTCTTTCTCTTAACAAAAAAAACTACTGTACCAGTTCGTAATTCATCTAGTATTTCCGAAATCCGCCCGAAATAGATATGTCGCTTGATAATATTAACACCAGTCATTATAACATTTAAGATAAATGAGGAATTCAAGAATGTTAATGTTGTGCTAAATTTCGTCTTTTGGAAGTGTTTGAGGCTGGGTTATTTCGGACTGCGTCAACAGGAGATTCCTTGGGGGTTCTTCATCAGTCGGCTGGTTGAACCAATAAACCTAATAGACCCTACTATATTAATAAGGCTTGAACGATGGGTTTCAAATTTTCGCACAATTCTCTTGCGGAAAGTTCTACTTTCAAGTACTCATTCATATCTGAGTCGATTGGTAAGCGACATCCAAAATATTGTGTACAACACTGTGTCACAAGTGGGATTTGGACAGGAACCTTCTACGATAAGTTTCGTATCTGGTAGACCGTGTCAACATAGATATATAAAAGACATTATAGAATGGACACAGAAAAACTACCAGATAGAGGTTGGGTACATACCATATATCGTCAAATGCGGTGAATGGTTGGAGCTCACTTTAGTTTGCTGGCTGCTCGAATATCATCATAGCTTCTCTGACGTTCAAAAATCATCTGCATAGCCGCTACATAGGATGATTTATAAAGCTATGTCTCATTTAGGTACAATTGCATGTGCGTGGTTGTGTGCTTGTGGCATCTTCAGGATAGCATGTTCCAATCCGATGTTAAATTGTGTCCTTCCCAACTCGTCGTCAGCGATGCTTAAGACATATGATAGCCGTGTCATTCTTTTGATATATATGCTAAAGTTGTGCATAGGAGCCGACAGGCCCGTGCGGAGGGAGGGGAGGGGATTCAAAACCCCCTCCCCTCCCTACCTCATCGGCTGCTCTTGAATGACGATTTCGATAAGATCCAAATTCTGTCAAATGAGTTAACCTCTCCACTTTCGCATTGCGTACTGAGGCCTCATGTGATTTTATCATTAACTCTCTACTCCTTGATGAATTGGCCCCGTTCAGGTATTCCAGCCATCCATGTTATTTTTTCGTATTTTGAAAGTGTCCTTGATTTTCTCAAGTTTAGACGGTGGTATATACAAATCTACGCTGGCTAGATGGGCAAAGCACAAGGTAGTCCTACAGTCTTCTGCATAGGGCTTAATTGTTGAGGTTGGACTTCAAATACATGCAACCTAATCTAAATTAGTTTAATGGGCCTATGATTTTTATGAACTGAATAAAGAAGAAATTGGGCCGTGCAGAAACTCACAAAGAATGGTATTTTGCTTTTGAAAGTGAAAAGTGAAATAAATTTTAACAGACAAAAGGATTCGATTTTAATCTGTCGAAAGGGGAAGAGTGAGTAATTGTTGGGACGGTGTGATCCACTATAATGGCTAATGAAAGTGGCACTCGATCAAAGCTAATAAAGAAACCCAATAAGGAGCTAACAGGAGGATTCGGAGGCTACCATTTGGTTGCGGGAAGATGCTTCCAAGAACTAGACTCACCTATTTGTAAGGAGGGAGGTAAATCGGTTGGTTTGATATAATAAGATGTACAGGTCCTAGATCTAATCTGTGGTGCGAGTGGGAAGTCAGATGCATTGGATCTAATAACAGCTGGATTTTGTTCGAGAGGAGACAAAGGGCCTAAGGGCTTTACTTATCATTCTGGCTAGCAAATGGGCAATCAAGCTCGCAGATTCTGGCGATCTGAACGGCCACTTGGGCAGAATGTTACCTAACTTTGCTTTCGTGGTTGGCAATATGAATTCAGGTGGTCCTGTTGACCATTCACAAACTTCCTGGTCGCTATACACACAGATGCAAACTAATGGAGACAAATGTTGTTTAAGGGAATATTTAATAAAACCATGGAGGATTACAATAACCCTTGTTATTTAAATTCGCAAATTATTTTTGTCAATTTCTTCATTACGCATAAACTTTTTTCTTTTTGTGACTTTTATCATAGGCCTTAGTCTAGTTTTCATTACAATCCTTCCATACATATGAAGAAATTGAACCAAATGGAACCGCTATTGCTTCTACATCGAATTTCCCTTATAGGCTCTAGGGAGAAGGTCTGTCAGACCGGTCAGTTTTCAATTCTGAGGCAATGAACAAGGAGTCGAAAAGTTTCTCCCACATGTAACTTCTCATCAATGTTGTGAATTCTTTGCCCTATTCGACCGTAGCCAAATGTGGGAGACTTTCTGTAGGCTAGCTTCTTCATTTAAGGTTCAACTATTTGTATGGTTAATGTTCAAATTATCTCCACCTCAATATCTGGTTATATTGATAACATTAAGAAGTTATTTCGAAAAATCCCCTAGAATTGTGCACATATGAATGTGCCTTTTAACTTTTGTTACATGGGACATTTGGCAGTTGTTCATAAGTGCAATCGAGATCTACTGGAACTACCATGATCTTTGCAAATTGCCAGAATCGCATTCTTTCGTTTCTGGAGAGCGATCTCAATTCTGTTAAATTTGTTTGAAATAGAGGTTCATCGAGGAGGATAATAAAATTCCTTGATTCTATTTCGTTTAGGAGCAACAATAGCTAATGTCGCATTTTTGTATGTTATTTAGGGCAAGCAAATTAGTGTAAGACAACTTGAGGATATGGCAATTCTTATATTATATTACGATGCGTATCGCACAAAGTAAAGTCTTGCAAGGGTTTTTTTTTTGGGGTAGGATAGGTGAAAGGATTTACGCACATAGTGTTGGACTCCGGGTTCAGTACGTCGTCGGACTACCAACTAAACACCCCCCATCGTCAGCGAGCTAGGCTGGAACCATTTGTCACATTACTTACGCCTTGCGGAGCCTTTAAATCAGGGAGCTCCTTTCACCAATGGGAGGGGAGAGGAGGAAGGAACTGTCAGTTCAAGGAACCCCCTGCCATCCGGCTCCTTCACCGGTAGAGCTCTATCTTCTTAGCAATGAGAAGAGCCCGAACGTAATGGGCGGCACGGTTCCACCTATCAGCACTCCTCAGCATCTTTTCGACGATGTTGTTTTGAGAGAGATCCCCTGTGTTTAAATAGAGCTGCTGACGAATCCCAACCCACCTTCCACAAGAAAAAAATGTGTGGTGAGCGTCGTCCACAACTCCATTGCAAAACACACAATCAGGAGATCGCGCCTTTCCAATCTTGTGCCTCTAGTTTCATTTTGCCACGTGAGCTGCCACTCGTCTAGAGTGCGTTGCCATTCTTCGCGAGCTCCTTAGCAAAGAGGGCAACGGGATCACTCCCGTGATGACCATCACGGCCGGTTCAGAGACAGTGCGGTACGCAGACGCCAACCACAAAGCTCCCCGTTTCTGTACTTGCGCGAGACGTTTACGATATACCTCTTTGTTTGCCATTAGCCTGCTTAACATGGAAACCCCCGCTGCAGCCCTGTTCGCTGCTGTTTCGATTTGCTCAAAAAAGCTCATCTTTGAGTCAAGAGTCAGCCCGAGGTACTTTACCGCTGATTTTGACTCGATTATCGACTCGCCGAACGATATGGGACGGAGGGTCTTGTTAGCCAAGATGACTACTTCGTTTTTTTCCAGTGCAACATTGAAACCATGAGTAGTCCATCCATCCGCTTACCCGTCGCATATTGATGCGAGTCTGCTTTGCGCCTGTTCGACAGTGCGTCCAGCAACAAGCGCTGCGACATCATCTGCATAGCCGACCAGGCGCGACTCTTCTGGCATGTCGAGTTTAAGTAGACTGTCATAGGTAGCGTTCCAGATAGTCCCTCAATCTCCGTAAGAGACAATTCGGCACGTTGAAAGCATTGTTTCGTGCGCCTGGAATGTCTTCCATCTTACGGAATTAAAGGCGTTTCTGACGTCAAGCGTTACGGGGAGCACCACTCGTCGAGTTCGGCGGCTATGTGCCTCCGCTCGTCGAACGGCGTCCACGACTTGCATGACAGCATAAATTGTGGATCTCCCTGCTCTAAAACCAAACTGCCGAGGAGATTAATCTCCGGCAACACGTACCGCTTCAGCGAGTCTACTTCTATTGAGCTTTTCGAGTAATTTCCCAGCAGTGTTAAGCATACATAGTGGGCGGTATGAAGACGGCAATTCGGGGTCGCCTTTCCCTTTATGGATCAGTGCAAGCCTCGCCACCTTCCAATGAGCAGGGAAAATGCCCTCTTTCAGGCAAGCGTTGAATGCGCCGAGTAGTAGGTCCGGCCGGTGTTGGAATACCAGCTTGTATACCTCTGCTGGAATACCATCGGATCCTAGCGCCTTTTCGCTTTTCATAGAGAGCACTGCCTGTTCCAACTCTTTTATAGAGAAAAGTAGACAGTCCTCTGCGCCCTCCGCGCCGACGTCATCATCCCATACGGGGTGCGCAGGGAAGAGTGCCCTTACAATGCTGTCCATCTGCTCGGGCTTAAGTGAACAGGGTTTCCGCAGAGCCCCGATTTTTCGGGTTACCAGTTTGTAACCGAGTCCCCACGGATCCCTATTCACCTCCTCGACCAGATCTTGCCAGCAGCGAGCTTTGTTCTTGTTTATTGCGCTGCGGAGTCTCCTTTTGGCTGATTTGTACTCCGTCATTATGGTACATGCCTCCTCCCGGTCGGCTAGACGTTGTGTTTTGCGGCGGAGTCTGTGACACTCTTTCCGGAGCTCTGCGACTTCCACTCGATATCTTCCTGGGCATGGAGGCTCCGCAGATCGTCGTTATCAGGTTCATAACTGAATTTACGACAGTGTCAGCTGCGGCGCCACCGCCCCCAGGAGTACCCTCCAGCGTGGCCCCACCTGTTTCCGGAGTTTCAACAAACTTCCATGCACAGAAAGATCGCCGGGGCGGCGCACACCGAGAGTTTGTGTCCACCACTTCGAAAGCAATGTATTGGTGGTCACTTGCCGAGAAGTTTTCCAGAACTCGCCACCCGTCCACCAGCGACACCAGTGATTTCGACACGAATGTTACGTCTGGAATGCTTCTCTCGCAGCCCGGGCGCCGGAACGTTGGAGTGGATCCGGTGTTTAGAACTACCAGTGCTGCTCGCGCTGCTATTTCCAGAATTCGTTTCCCTCTGGAATCTGTGTGAGGCATGCCCCATTCAAGTGCCCTAGCATTGAAGTCACCCTCGACCAGGATCCGCCCATCCGTGCCTAAGATAGCGTCCTCCAAAACATCAAGCCACCAACGAAAGTCCGACATCGTCTCATTCGGCGTAAGATAGACACTAAAAAACGTTACTCTTGAACACCGAATGCAGACAAAGCCGTCCCCTCGGCCTTGGGCAAGAACCCTAAGGAGGGTGCCGTCCCGAACCCAGATGGCAGCGGTACCTGATATGTCAGGGTGCATTGGAATTGGGCTCTTATTCTGGTACTGCTCACTGATGAGTACTAAATCAGCTTTGGTCTCCACAGCCAACTGCGCTAGCAACTCGTGAGAGGTTGCACTCCGCTGCATATTGGTTCTAACTGTTATGCTAAGTGACGTTTATCATTTCAGTGACGTGATTTCAAGAACCAATTTCGACAAGATATCAATATATATACGTGTTTGTGTATGTGGGATATGTTGCGTAACATGCACTGCATTTAAAAAGTGTCAAAATGAATAGTTTTTCTCGCGTAACTGCGCAAACGCACAACATTTTGTTAGGATGACCATAAATAGTACACGTAAAAAAGTATCTGACACCATCTTACGCTAAAGTGACATTTCATTATGTGCGACGTAAATGTGGCTTTAACCAATAATTATTAACTTGAAACCTTTTATTTACAAAAGGGTTCCGGCTTCCCTAGAATGTCAAAAAAGCAAATAAATTTAATAGTTTGGTGGAGTTTTAGAAATCTATTTTTTTTTTAATGTTACACAACTAACACCTACATTATAAGCTACATTTCTGAGTTTCTACTAGAATTTCTTTAGTAAATATATTTAGCTCCATTAAAAACTTTTCCGTTTGGGAAATCCTACGTTTTATGATATTAGGTCAATCTTTAATACAAAATTAAATTTATAATAAATTCAATTAAATATATGCTACACCTAGAGAGTTTTTGCATCGAGTAAGAGTAAATACAAACTAATTTTGAAAAAAAGATGAAAAGAAGTGAAATGCGAATCTAACCGTAAAATTATTCAAATTCAAAGCATTTTTCGAAGCTGATATTTATACGGAGGGCCGAGAATGTGTCAATTGTGGTGCAATTTCAACACCACTTTGGCGCCGTGACAATACCGGACATTATTTATGCAATGCATGCGGCCTCTATCACAAAATGAACGGCATGAACCGACCATTAGTTAAACAACCCAGACGATTGGTAAATTCTTTTTTTTCACCCTTTAAAGTTTTGTTTTTATTTTCATATTTGTTATGATATTCCATGTGATATGAAATTAAAGAATCCTCTTAAAGTATAAATACGCAAAACATTCGAACAAAATTTTTGAAAATGAAAGAAAATTTAGCGAGAACATGAACCACCTGAGAGTCAGCAATTCAGTGTGATAGTAATTTCTTATAGAAATCCGCATTCGAAAGTTTAATTGAATTTATTATAAATGATATTCATGGACGAAACGACAAGTTAATATGGAAGTGTGTAAAATGCAACAGGCGACTGTTATCACAACTTTTTTTTTATAATTTTACTTTTGTTTATAAACACATGCTTTGTAAAGTAGTTACAAATATTCACATTTTTGAATGTTTCTTGAAAATAAGTCTTTACATTTTGAACCTGTACTACTGACCCTTTGACGAGTAGAACGATCCTAGAGAAAATATCATTTTCACGAATGAACAGAAAGTTCTAAAACGCACAAAATTCAAAATTAAATTGCAGTGGCCGCTGACCAAAACGGGGATTTCTATAAGGGCTACTATCAGTTTAGTGCTTTGCCGAGTCGTGTAACCGAGGAAAAGTCTAGCCGGCGTTTGGTACGTCTTATTTCAATATTCTCAACTAGTTTTAGTCAAGTGAACCCAAAATAAGAAATGTTTTCAATTTGTTTTATTTTCCTTTAGTTCTTTTGTTTTGAAATTTCAAAAATTTTGTTCAATGTTTTGTGATTTTCAAATGGAATTATCCGAGGGAATATTTCACCAAATTTACTAGTTTCGCTCCGTTGCTGTTTCCATTGTTCAAACTTGTTTCCGGCTAAAAATAAATCGAAAAACTTGTTGACGCCTTCCATTAGAACATTGCCTTTGGTGAAGTATTCCAGCATGAATTTACGCAAAATCCATTAAATAAATGCAATAATTTTCCATTTTGTCAACTCTTAGAGTGCATCTAGACGAGTTGGGTTGTCTTGCTCGAACTGCCATACCAGACACACATCACTGTGGCGACGAAACCCACATGGCGAACCAGTTTGTAACGCCTGCGGCCTCTATTTCAAGTTGCACAATGTTCAGCGACCATTAGCTATGAAAAAAGATACAATTCAGGTGAGTCGAAATCGTCTAATGGATCTATGAGAATTTTTCTGATTGTTAATTAAAAAAGTTGAATTTATTCTAATTTGTGCTGACTTGCTTTTCCAGACAAGAAAACGAAAACCAAAAGGTAGTAAGAACTTTTCGGAGAATTCGAAGAAAAATGCGTCATCATCGTCGTCTTCCACAGCCCAAACACAACAGAATGTTCTTCAAGATGCCTCAAAAGGTAATTATCTAATTTTAAGCGAATAATTTTAGGATTTAATTATGAAAGTTGATAATAAGGTACAGACTAGAAACTTTTCGGTAGGTACGAGTTTCGCAGGCCCTTTTGTGACCCAACTCACTACGTCAGGAGTAGTGAAATTACAGAAGAGTTAAGACTGCAGAGGAAGTGCAATTTAATTTATCCTAGTGACTAAGTCCCACTCAGAAGACAATTTTATTAACATAATAAACATTTAACGATAAAAATCTCTCTCATCAACGGCGTAACAATGGGTATCCCGTCTAGGTTTGCCTTAGAAGGGAACTCTATGCATATCGGTGGTTTTCACCGAGGTTCATCAATTCGATTCAATTCTACATAGTCTTATTATCGTGACACGTGTTTTTTTGGAATCGTCACTACAGAGCCAAGTGTCACGGTTAATGAAACACTTGCCAGGCTAAGTGACTCTGAGAGTTACACACTAGACTGCTTGGCGAAGAGTCGTCTTTATTCGATTTCCTGTTTTTTCTATATTCTTGTTGGCAGCTGCATAAGTGGGAGGGCAACGCTATACTTTCCATAGAAAAATGGCGAATGGAAATCCAGTAGACTCGCTGTAAACTAGGTGCCGCTTCGACCAAATTTCCAACAAGATGTACTAGCACGACAAAATGCTAGTTCATTTCGGATTTTAGAGGAGGTTCTTGACTCTTCTGGCCCTTAACGCCACAAAACTTTAGAGACGGTTCTTAATTCATTAGGGGATGGATCTTTAACCACACAACTAAACAACATCATCCTCGGTGGGACAGCGGAAGGTAGAATGACCGCATGGGTAAAGCTGTTTAAAAACTCGAATAACACAGCTAAGCGAAAAAATGAAAAGTGAACACCATTTAACGCTTCCTTACACATCAGATGCCTCGTTGTGAGGGCCTCAAACTTCCAATGTTCCTGATATTTCTGGACCTAATTATATTTAAGAATTCATGTCCATTTTTTTGAAGTGTCTTCCTAGGAGAAGTATGTGTCTGTCTTGAGTTTTCACTGCTTCTCAGCTTAATCGAGTACTGTGTCCAGATGGTTCAGTGGTTAGAGTGCTTGCTGTCGCAACGGAAGATCGTGGTTGATCTCTCACTGGTGGCAGGGGATCGTCACTAGATAGCGGATGTCAATCGACTCAGCTGTGAATGAGTATCTCCACAAAGCTTACCGCCAACAGTGATCACAATAGGTAGCATTTTAGGCATTTTTTCAATGTCCAGAACTCAGTGTACCTTTGAGGAATTACAGAAAAATCCCACTGGAGTGGTGTTTCTGCCTGTCTGGACAGCACACTTCTTTATTATGGCTAAACCATGATGCATTAGCTGCCATGGAAGCTTTAATTTGGACTGGAGCTCTCGGTAGCATTTCTTCTGAAGTACATGACAGTAGTGATGGTATCAATGGTATACTGCATGAAGAACTGATCAAGCCTCGTTTGTCGACCATGTTTCCGTGATTTCGGGGGCCAAGGGACTCTATTCCGGTTTAGCGCTGCTTATTTCATGTGGAAACTTTAGCTTGTTCTATGTTTAGTAAAAGTCTAGCTTTACTGTCAGTGTGCTTATATGCCGTTTAGTCACAAGGGTAATCCGGATAGCTGAGTGGTTAGAGCATACGCTCTAACGATAGCTGTCGTACGGAAGGTCGCGGTTCAAATCTCACTGGTGGCGGTGGAACTTGTATCGTGGTATGACGTAAGATGCCAGTCGACTCAGCTGTGAGTGAATACCTGAGTCAAATCAGGGTAATAATCTCAGGCGAGCGTAATGCTGACCACATTACCGCCTACAAAAATGAACATAATTGAAATGTAATAATAGGTGAAGAAGGTGTAATAATAGGTGTCACAACGCGGGGAGAAAAATCTTGGGAAATCCTGGAAGATCTGAAGCGCACTTTAGGGAAGCGGTAACTATAGCGCATATGGGTGGTTGACCCGCTGTGCGAAATTAAGGGCAAATGACAACCGGTGGTGGGTTGAAGAAATAAGTAAATCTCCTTAATCGGTGAACCATAGGACTCCAGCATGAAGGTGTCTCACATTCCCCAGAAGAAAGTTGTAGTCCAATAGGAGGTAAATTCAGGGTACCATTTGCTACTAGAAAGCTCCTTTGTGTTCTGCATAGGGTCTGGTTAAGCATAGGGGCCGGAATGACGTCTAAACTGACAATGCTCGTCGTTGTGTTTTTTTAACAGGATCACTGTGCACCAGACGATTAATAGACTTCGGTTGCAGCAGTAATATTGGCAGACTTTCATCCTTCATAACCTGCGATCTTTACAAATACCTCCTAGCTTTAGGGTGCTTATTTTTCTATTCAAATAGATGACTATTTAGTGAATCATCCTTCTTAAGACTTCAAGACTGTCAGACATAGCTTTCTCCGTACGTTTAATCAGGCAGTTCCCAACAGTACTGCTCAAAGATTTAGGAAGCACTAACCTACTAGAAGTCCTATTAGAGTTTCCATATTCCCTTTTTAAAGGACCATGGAAAAATCACCCTACCGGCCTCAGGTTCCGTCTCAAAGATTTTCGTCTGCTGATAAGTGTTCATATTTATTCATTCGACTAGTGGAATTCTTTCGATTCCGCTCTTCAAATCAGACTTAACAGTGGACGAACCCAACACTTTGCAGCTATACCCTTTCATATCAAGAATATTTGGGTCAGTAAACAGAATTTAGCAGCGTTTATTGGTAGTTTTATACCAACGACCTTGGTGTAGTTTTTCCGTTTGGTGTTGATAATGCCGCTTGACTGTCGGACAGATTTGGTTAGTTTTATCATTTATTTATTTATCAGTTCTGTTGCAAACAATTGTCTATTGCCGATAAAATGAATATATATCCGCCCGAAATATGATCTACATTTTTCCAGGGTATGGGTCAGTGTCATTCTCTTCCATAACTAACCCATGGGTGAATATTATTACTATGCGGACGATCCCTGGCCGTCTGGCGACCATTTTTCTTTTTCGGAGATGACGATAGTACGAATCTTCCGGTCTTCTGGATCCGCAGACATAAGAGCCACTTGCTTTTTGTCCGGGGATTTATACACGCACAACTGAACGATTGGTCGCTTTTTAAAGCCGCATTGGTGCCTAGTTTATATGCGTTGTTCAGTAACACTGTGGTAGAAAGGAGCCGGGAAGAAGGTGTGGGCGGCTTCTTCTTCAGCAGATCGAGAGACAGGATCGTACCTCGGTCTCTGGGGTAGTTTGCCCCTATATTCCCGATTTAACGACAGCGCTAATTGAGTCTTCCGATCTTTTGTATTGAATTTGGCTTTCTTTGAACTCTGCCTCCTAATCGATCGCTGAGGATTCTGCGCTCGCCTATGTATGCACACACTCAGTTAACTACAATTTTTGTAACTATAGGGTGAAGACGCAATTGGTTTCTAGTACAAATCTTATATCGTATACATCATACCAAACCCTACTCATCCCTGGATTCATCGTGAGATATGTCGTCCAAAAGCTCCGATTATCCTTTTTAATTTATTTAGGAGCGCTCACGTTTCATATCTTCTGTAAAGTAGTACAGTAGGAGACCTGTACTTCGGCTTATATGTACATACTGCCGATGTTGGGAAGATTGAGTAATAAAAAAAAATTGTAAGAAAATATAGCGACGGTGCTATAAGAAGCCTAGTGCCTATACAAAATTTTCTTAGTAAAAAACATTTTTTTAGCTCTTTGCCTTCGTTATTTTATTCATCAAACATCCTATGATGCAAGAGAAATCGCGCTTTTCTCTTAAGAAATTGGTGATATCGAAAAGTAAATTTCAATTAGGCGCAGCAGCGAGGCCATCCAACCATTTCTTTGATTATATTGTGATTTAAATCACGTCAATACCCTAACCTTTCTATTTTTTAATTAATTTGTGTAGTCTTTTTAGCTTTTAACTCTTAGTAATTAGTAATGCAAGAACTCAGATCCTCCCGAGCCCGCAGTTTTCTCGTTTTCGCAGAATAGCGATGCACTCCAGCCTGTATTTTTTCTAATTTGGCTGATGCAGATGGGTCAGGTGAAAGTTCAAAAATGGGAAGGAATAAGAGGTACTACTTCCTAATTGATGAAATTTTGTTTGACTCAATATTGGCTCTCTTGTCAGAATTGTATATGTTGTTTGAATTTTGATGGAATTCGAATAAAATTTTTTTTCTTTTTTTCAGATCTTCGGATGCTAACTTCATCAATTCAACACACAAGCTCTCTCCAACATTCCAACAACTCAATATCTACTACTCAATCATCAATACAAACGGCGACAAATAACACAACGCCACCACCACATTCCTCACAGCAGAATCTTTCCCCAATTCACCAATCACAGAATCTCTCTCCGCTTCACTACTCAACACCTCTCATGACCGCCACAAATCTTTCACCAGCTTCACCAACAAATAGCAATAATAACAACAATAATAATAGCCCGACTATAAAATACATGCAGAAATATATGTCACCAACGCATCAACTGACCCAACAGCAACATCAATCAGCACAAATGTTCCACCACTCGAATGTCTCCTCACCTGCCGATCAACCACAATTCCTTGCTGATGGTTCACCAACATATAGCCCGGTTCAATCGCCCAGTTACCTCTACGATGCCCTGGCTGGAAATGGTGAACATGATATGATCAAGTTGGAGCATATGCAACGCACTCATCATAACTCCAGCAGCAGAAGTCCATCACTGGACAAAGACCAAGATCATCAACAACAACACCAAAGCTTTCAACAACAACACCATTTACATCACAATGGAAGCGATGCGATGAGCCTCCATGATATTGAGCATATGCGGAAACACACCGTTGTTAAGATGGAATAACATTTAAGATTAGCATTAACATTTTCTAATCCATACCAACGAAGTACTCACTAGGAATTGATATACACATAAATTGGAAGGTTGGGGACGCCATATTTATTGATTGGTGTGAAAGTAGGTATTTCTGTGAAGCCTACATTTAAATCTATGTAAAGTTTTGGAAAATCTCATGTTCGAGAAAGGAAATTTGCACAGCAAACTCAGTTCTTTTCTTCGAATTAGGAACAACTTGTAAATGATTATTACCGAAGGTCCTCCATTTTTAAGAACCAAACCATTTTGAATGTGACAAATTAATGTTATACGAAGATCTCTGAAAATTAAAACAAAAAACAAGAAACATCAACGCAAGTGCATAGATCATTATATTATCTATACTAGCTAAAACTAAACCTAAAATTATATGATCAAATTTTAAATTTATTTAATCGTCAAGAACGGTCGCACCAATATCCCTAAAGTAAAATAGTTTCGATGCAAAAAAGATCATAAAGACAAGGATTTAAGCCATGACAATTCAAAATTTGTTTTAGATTAGACACTCTACATAATAACACACGATAAATACTATAGGTAAATTCAAATTAACTGTAAATTACATTACTCTTTAATGATGGAGATATAGATTTCCATAAAGTTTGTAAATATTAGGATGGTAAGATTGTTTTCATTTAATATTATTTTTATGATGAAACTTGTTTCATCTCAATAACGTTTTTCTTAGCCAGTAACAATAGTGCGAACATGATAAGTTTTATAAATAAATTCTCTTCTATTTGATGTAATTTGAAAGAGGCATCTTTGATTTATGAATTTTATCCTTATTAAACGAATAAGGTAGACATCCACATTCCAATTCCAGATAACTCCGTCATTGTTATAACCGCAGACTCGAGATAGGATATGGATGATTCGTGCAAGCTATTGCTTTTGCGAATGGGTGTGCTACGCTGGAACTATTGCTATGTAACTCTCCAAGCCCCATGGTGACAGTTTTTCTGCCAAAAGCCGCGACAATAGAAACGGAAGACCTTATGGGCCTCCTAATCGCCCAGAATGAAGATCTCCATACCCGACCATGGAGAGTCTTCAGAAGCAAGTTGGAAGGCAAGGCTAAACTCCTCACGATCGGGGTAGATGACCAATCCCTGGAGGCAATCAAATGTCGGAGTGGCCATATCAACTACCGATTTGGCAACATTCCCGTCCATGTGCAGAGGGAAAAGCCGAAGAAAGGTACCTCGGAGGAGACACCGCGTGAAAAACATACCGAGGTCCCCGAAGAAGTCTCGAAAGCCATAGAGGCAGAAAGGACTGGATCAACCAGGGAAGTAGACCTGCTGCCCAGTAAAGAGCAGAAGCTGGACGACCTGGACCTAGCACTCCTAGGGCTCAGGGTGGACAGCGATGCGCAGGAAAGCGCCATGTCGGAGGAGGAGGGCGACACTCCGACAGTGGAGAAGAGCTCCAAACAATAACGGAACCAATGGCCAGCATTATATTAGAACTAACGTTCTAAAGCGTAATCCTCTACATCACTGTCAACACGCTTACCGGCCAGTACGGTCAACTGAAACCGCTCTGTATCAGTTTTTGGATATCGAAGGAGCATTCGACAACACATCGCACACAGAGATACAAGATGCCCTGAGCCGCAAGGGAGTGGGAAACACCCTGGCATTCGGGATGGGCAAAATGCTAGAAAAGTACAAATTCTATTGTCATGAACACCGCTCAAGGCTGTCCACAGGGTGGGTACTACCGCCGCTGATGTGGAGTATGGTAATGGATGAACTCCTGGACCTGTTAAAAAATACTGGAATACAAGTCCAGGGTTACCCGGACGACATTGTTTTAATCTGTAGGGGCAAATATGAAGATACTCTATGTGATAGAATCCGAACTGGACTAAGGGTTACTAGTGTCTGGTGCAGGAAGGTAGGACTGCGGATCAACCCAGCCAAAACTACCATAGTACCATTCACTAGGAGGCGTAAACTTGATTACCTGAGAGCCATAACATTACATGATATGGAGGTAAAACGAGAAACAGAGGTCAAATATTTGGGAATTACGCTAGACCAAAAATTACTCTGGAAGACACATGTCGGAAACACTTGTCGGAAAGCCACGAGGGCTCTGATGACTTGTAGATCCATAGCAGGAAAAAAATGGGGTTGCAGCCCGAAGATACTACTTTGGAAGTATACTGCAATAGTAAGGTCAATGATTACCTATGGAGTGGTAATCTGGGCAGAAAGAACCGAACTCAGCACACAAGCCAGGGAATTACATAAGCTCCAAAGGCTGGCTTGCGTGTGTATCAGTGGGGCAATGAGGACATGCCCAGCGGCATCCCTGGAGCTCCTTCTGGGATTAACCCTTCTCCATCTGCACATATAGATGCAGGCAAGGAGGGCAATATTCAGCTGCCTAAATCGAAAGAAGATTGATATTCTTTGTATGCGGTATCCCGAATTACTGATACCAAGGGATAACATGACAACGAGGTTTCACTTCGATAAGAAGTTTGAAACACGTTGGAGTAACAAGGCAAACTGGGAGAGCGTGGCTGCTACATACGACTTAAACCAGCAACTGATTACTTGGTAAACTGATGGATCCCTCACAGCAGAGAGAGCGGGTGCCGGTGTCATTGGTCCAAGGAAAATGTACTTTGAACCAATGGGCAGGTACACTAGCATATTCCAGGCGGAAATATACGCCATAGACAAATGTGCCTTCTTTAATCTGCAAAGGAAATACAGGGGGCAGAACATAGCTATTCACACCGATAGTCAAGCAACGATCAAGGCATTTAGGTCCAACCAGGTGAACTCTAAACTGGTGTGGGAATGCCTTGAGAGACTGAATACACTCGGCTGGTCCAACAAGGTTTCGATACTTTGGGTTCCAGGCCATGCTGGGGTCGGGGTCATCAAAAGAGCTCATACCAATATTTTTTCCATGTCGGTTCTCCGTGTTAAGCACTTGTAACAAACTCCAAACCTCCACAAACGTTTGGCATGATGTTGGGGACAAAACATATTGCCATCCACAGGCTTGTAAACGTGTTAGTGCTTTCTGAGCAAACAGCCAAATTCCTTTTGATTTGTGCTAGAAAACGAAATTGTAACCGCTTTCAAACCTACAGAAACCAAACCAAACACTCAATCCACAAGTTTGAGTTTAGGGCGGCTTGTTCAGGTTTGGTAAGCGTGTGGATCCGGCATAATAAAAACAGCAACCATAACGTGCTCACTTCACCCCTGCAAAGCGTTCATAAGTAAAGACCCTGCCAATTATACAGCCGGTCTTCACCACGATGAGGCTAAAGGCTAAAGTTGAGAATGTTCTCCTAGTTACAATGCAAACTTTACAATGGCAGGTCCCACGATCGGGTAGTCCTTCATAAGGATATATCAAGACATTATCATCCTCGCGCCCCTGCTTATTACTTGAGGATCAAAATCTTAAAGAGGCTAATTGAAAGTTTTTCATTGTGGGAGTTCTACCTGGTAAAAATTGAAGCGGCCGTCTCTGTTTGTGTCGGTCTTTCGGTCATTTCCCATCGACTTTGATGTTCTGTCCAAGTAAGTTCTCATCGGCACGAAAGTCATTGCCTTAGATTATGGATTTGAGAGGTTAATTGATCAGCTAAGCAATTTGATAGCGCAATTCACCGTTGGCTAATAAAACTAATTCGAGATTCTTAAATCGTTCAATTCTGAGCACGCTGTTAGCACTGTGATTCTGCTACATTCGGGTCCGTCGTGAAAACTCTGCTTTATTCAGATTTAGTCGCACTCCCCTCTACCGTTCTTCGCCACGTCTTTCTAGGGCAATCCACTCGTCGGCCATCTTAAAATAGTGTGTCTCATTGGATGACCATAATCCGCAATGGAGTGGTCGCCCTTCCTCAATGTATGACTTATCGACTGCCACTTCCTTCCGAGCAAGTGCTTCTTCTTCTCTTAGTTCTTCTTTGCCTTAGACCAGAATACTCCGATACCACGACGCAGACATGAACTGATAAAGCTTTCGAGTTTTTCGATAACAGTGGCGGACAATTTCCATGTGCTACTCTAGGTAATAACACAGAGAGAACACTGTTGAGATAGTTGCATTTCTAAAAATTGTACAAAACAGAGGAGACCCAGAAGCAGCTCTTTCTAGATATACGAATTGATCAATGCCTTCGATGGCGATGGCCAGTCATTTCAAATTTCGAGCCATTTGGCTAAGGCCTTTTACTTTATGAAAGAGTAAGCAGTCACAGGCGTGGTCAAGGTATTTAAGGAAAGGTAACATGGTCCATTGAATCTTTCCATGTCTTTCAGCCAAGGCGGCATGAAGAACGTCACCGGTAATGAGAAAAGAAAGTATCGATGAGAGGATACAACCCTGCCGGAGCCTGCTTCCACGTCAAGTTCGTCAAGCACGCAAATACCCTTCCAATTATCGTCCGGTAATTCGTCTTTGAAATCTTAACGATCGTCTTCTTCTTCTACGCATTTGGACCAGTGACCGAAGGCAAACACGCGGCAGTCATCCCCTGTTTTGATTCCTCTCAGGTGGCCTGTGGGTTTCACGTTATAGCTTGCGGGAACCAGTTCTCTAGGGACTTTCTCAGTTCGTGCGTCGCCAAAATCAGCGACGCGTGGGAGGGCGTAAAACTCAAGGTCATCCCTTACGACGAGATTCCCAGGAGAGCGGTCGCTTGCATCTGGTTGCCGAAGATCCGCATGGATAAGGATAAACTCGTCCAATTCCTGCGCCTTCAAAACCCCGGGATTCCCATGGACGACTGGATTGTTATCAAGGAGGACCTTAGACAAACAGCCAAACTTTGCTACTCCGTATAAGCGAAGAGTGCCTAGAGGCACTGAAAAAGGCCGACTATAAAGTGCGGTTCGGAGTCAGGAATGCAAAGGTAAAAGTGTTCCGCTCTGCAAAACCGGACGACGACCTAGATCCAATCGACGCCGCAAACGAGCTGTTAGAGGAGATATCGATCGACGGTCCGACGGGGACTGACGAACCCCCCACGAAAGCAGATCATGTTGAGGGTAACGCAGATAAATCTGCAGCACTCGAAGTGCGCCTCGGCTAATCTGCTTGTCTTCCTCTTAGAGGACGACATCGACATTGCACTAATACAGGAGCCCTGGGTCGGACGCGACCGAACCATCAAAGGGCTCCAAAGCAAATATTTTAATTTATTCCACAGCACAGGAGACGCTGATCAGGGTAGACCTAGAGCATGTCTTCTCGCGAGGAAGAGTCTGTACGCTTTTCTGTGTCTGGACCTGAGTTCCAGCGACCTAGTCGTGGTCAAGCTGGAGTAGGCGGGGGCAGATAACGTGTATATTTCCTCGGCTTACGTGGCTCACGACCGATCAGCTCCGCCAGAAGAACTACAACATCTGACGAATACCATAGCAACAAAGAAAGCCAACCTGTTGATAGGTTGCGACGCTAATGCAAGGCATACGCTTTGGGGCAGCTCGGAAATCAACGAGAAAAGTGAGTGATTCTTTGATTTTGTTATTACTTCAAACCTATCGGTGTGTAACAGGGGCAGTACACCAACCTTCCATTTCCTCTGCTCGGAGAACTGTGACGGTTGGGAGGAGGTCCTTGATATCACCCTAATAACCGACAATGGGATTCGTAGGGTGGAGGGCTGGAGAGTGTCTGACCAGAGATCCTTCTCTGATCATAGTTGGATACTGTTCAGTCTAGACCTCGGCGCGGAGGATTCCAAACCCTTTCAGGAGGATCGACCCCAGGAGGACCGACTGGAGAAAGTTTGCTCAAGTAATTAAGAACAAACTTGCCGGTGCGGAAATTTGGTAAGACGAACGACAGACGAATTGGAGTCAAAGATCGGGGCTCTTGAAAAGGCATTCGATACCGCCTTTAAAGTCTCGTGCCCTACTAAGTACAGCAAAAAGACACTGCATCGTGGTGGAATGAAGATCTCTCCAGCCTCAGGAAGCTGACCAGAGAAAACTTCAACATCTGCTACAGGCAAAAATATGGACTGCCTGACCGTCAAGAGGCGGTCTTGGTTGGACTATTGTCAGAACATCGAAAACACCAGTAACTCTGCGAGGCTGATTAAGATTCTGTCCAAGGAACATAAGAGCCCATCGTTTCTTAAAAAGTCGGAAGGGTCCTGGACGGAATCTTCTAGCGAAACCTTGGAGCTGCTGATTCAAACGCGTTTTCCCGCCAGCGAGGGGGACGGTGAGTCAGAACCTTGAAGCTTACGGCCACCCCAGCTGTACAAGGCTATCAAATCGGTAATTACCGAGGATAAGATCGGCTGGGCTATAAACAGCTTCTCCGCATATAAATCTCCAGGCCCAGATGGCATAGTGCCAATCATGCTAAAGAAGCAGCAAGAAAGGGTTGTGCCGCGGCTTGTTGAGATTTACCGGAGCTGCATCTGTTTTGGATACGTACCGCAGTCCTGGAGGCGCGCACAAGTGGTTTTTATACCGAAATCGGGCAGGCGCGGTCATGAGTCCGCGAAGGACTTTCGATCAATCAGCCTGATCTCTTTCGTGCTGAAGACCCTAGAGCGCGTCATGGACATTCACTTAAGGACAATTATGGAGAGAATGCCTTTCTCTACGTCCCAGCGTGCCTACCTCCAAAGAAAATCCACAGAAATCGCCCCCGGGAGGTAATTGGTATGATTGAGCGGTCGCTGCAAGCAGTATACCCTAGTTGCCTTCTTAGATATAGATATATAACAACGTTAGTGCCAACACTTCCACATTAAATACATTGCAGTGTGCAGTGCCGTCAGACTACGTGAGTCCGGATGCTGGGCAGC
Source organism: Hermetia illucens (assembly GCF_905115235.1). NCBI lineage: Eukaryota > Metazoa > Arthropoda > Insecta > Diptera > Stratiomyidae > Hermetia > Hermetia illucens. The sequence goes on along the minus strand of NC_051854.1, from coordinate 56,070,677 downwards.
GAAATCCTACGGCCACAGCAACATCCTAGACGAAATACCTCGGGAAATATGGGCATTCCGCATGGACTATGCCACACGCAAGCTGGACTTAACGAGAAACTTTGCTGTGGACTTTCCAACCAGGGAAAAGTAGAAAACCGGCGGGGTGTTGCAAGGTTATGACTCAGTACTCTTTACCGACGGATCAAAGATGGCCTGTGGAGTTGGCGTGGAGGTTTTCTCGAACACACACAGTGTATCCAAGTCGTATGGTCTTCCAGGTTTCTCCAGTGTATTCCAGGCGGAAGTACTGGCGATATTGGAAGTCTGTCGATGGCTGAAACGAGATTCGAGCCCTAAGCGTAACAGCCATTCTGATCGACAGCTAAGCGGCCATCAAGGCCTTGTACTCAGTAATAACATCTCCCAGGGCGGGTGGGGCAGTGCAGAGACATGGTGAACCATCTGGGCGGTACGCTCAAAGTCACCCTCGTCTGGGTTCCCGGAATGAGCGGGCTGACGGATTGCCCAGGCTCTGCTCTGCTCTTGATAGCCCTTCGGTGAATACAGTCGGTGTTCCGCTGGCGGCTGTTGGGGGCCGAGTCTACTCGCACTACCTAGCAGCCGCGGGGCTAAGATGGCGAAGGCTTACGAGCTGTGCCAAGTCAAGGAGAGTGTGGCCCGCTTATAACATAGAGCGATCGCGAGATGCATTCAAGATTACGACGGTCTGCACGGGGCACTACTCTATAGGGGATCATGCTGCTAGGCTCGGCATACCCTACAATTCGCATCGCGGAAACTGCGGAGAAGGAAAGGAAACCCTCAAAAAACCCTCAAAATGGTGCACTACAGCGCTAGTTGGGCTGCTCGGAGCGGCCAGTGATACCTACCTACCTACTTAGGTTTTCAATCAGCAAGTGAATGCAGTTCAGGAAAGGCTTCCTAAAGGTGACGTTGTGATGGTGATGGGTGATCTGAATGCAAAGACCTAGTCTAATAATGTCTTACTGAGATGGGGAAATATGGTCTTGCTAACCGTTGTGATATTGCTTGAGTGCAGAATCTGTACAAGATCGGGTGGGTTTTGACTGAAATTACGACCAATCAGGTTAATCACCTCATAATTAGCAGTAAATTTAGGAGTTGTTTTCTGGATATGGTTAGCAAAAAGGGCTGTGTTACGCTCCCATTCGCAGAACACCAGATATAACTTCTGCACTTCATCGATCAAAATATGAAACGGCATTTTCCCAAAACATTTTTGTCTCAAATCTTTCTGAATCGGCCAATTCTACATAGGTACATAGTTCGCCTGCCCACACTGACAGAAATACATTTTCTGCCAATTTCTGTGTTTAATAGGAAAATACGAAAATAGGTTGCCAAAGTGTAATACTATCTATCTAGTTTAGCAGCATGTTGAAGGTATTTAAACGGCAGAACTGTAATACTGGCCACATGTTGCCTCAGTGAAGTCCAGAAACATACTGATATGATGTGGACGAAGGCGCTAATGGGCTTCGCTAGCTACATGCTTCGGACACATATCTGAATATAATGATGTATACAAGTTTTAGTATCTCCATTAAGTAGAAATTTCAGATTGCATACATTGTGGGTATTTTATTATAGATCCATACTCTCAAAGTTATTGGCCTATTTTCATTCCTCCAAAAAGAGGGTGTGGCGAGCGATTAGAGCTGCTTTTACAGTAAATCAGGGAATTAATCTTTCGTTTTTCTAATTTTTTCTATTTTATGGGAATTTACAAATGATATATGAAATATTGAAACAATTATTGCAACACATTGTTTGGAATCTAAGGGGAAAGGAAAATGTTCTTAACAGGACGGCTTTGAAGCAAAAAAGGTTAAATAGTTTTTCACCACAAGAACTGCTTTTACTTTTCCCATTGGCAATGGAACAATTTACTGAAGTTTACCCTGTCAATATTTTCGGTAAAAATCCCTGTTACATATATACGCTTGCAGTTGGGTGCCCATTTGGGTAAAAATATTTCTGACTCTAAATAAATGTAGTAAATATGTATATGAACATATGTCACCTGCAAAGTCCATGTGTAGAGGGATTATTCAGTCATTGCGAGTAAACACGGAATATCGAGGCGAACAATGAATTCGGGAGGCCAACCAAAAATATAAATTCGTAAATTGTTTTTCAGCAATTCATGCTGACTTGTATGATTTTGTGTGTGCTGAATCCAATTATTCAATCTACGTTTGAGTTTATCACAACGCATTTCCGGCTATAATAATAATGAGAGATAGCCAGGATAGTAAAAGTCAGTTTAAAAGTTAGTTTTTGGATGAAGTGTCCAAAAGTAATCGCCATTCATGTTTCCATTCTATTGGTATCTTAATATCTTGAGAGAAACGTTCGCCTTGCTCTTCGCTTACTGCATCAAGATTTTTACCGGAAAAGCCTAAGTTTGAATTTAAGTGAACGTTCAAATTCATACTTCATCAGATTTCTAGAAATTCGTTCCATATGTGCTGAACTACTTATCTTTTTGCAGTCAGGGTTTCTATTGCGGCAAGGGAAACACAAGAATACACGTTTAAATGCTGCAAGCATATATTTGTGTTTAGGTTATTAGTCTTTCATGATCGTTGATTCGTGTAAGTTTTTGAATGCTCGGTCCCACAGCTTCACTTTGGCTAAACGAGGAATTTTTGTAGGTACTAAAAACAAGGTCCAGTTTCTTAACAAATTGCTTCATGGGACCCAACTTTATATGAAGGAGTAGCATTATTTTTTGGGGGCTACACAAACTTGTTGCCAAATTGTTTTTAATTGTCACCGCTAGGTTTTTGCTCCATTCATGCCATTGGAACTTTCTTTCTCACCACTTTCTTAAATCCACTACGCAAACAAAGCGGGCCTTGAATTTCTCGGGAGCTGCCTGAATCCGTTACCTACATACTATTCCGTTTTCCTGCTGTTAAGAAATTTCCTGGCGTATTGCTTGGCAACTTCCCCCACAGCGAGATATTGACCTGAGAATTCGCAGAAGTAATACTATCCGAGCATTTGTTACCTCTGGTTATTCATGGTTGATGTCCTTTTCTACTTCGGTCTTAGCTGATCCCGGAACTTACGGAGGGGTCAGCGCTCGCTGGGGGCGATGCGTTCTATTAATACGGGCTCAATGAACACTACCCGACTTGGGTTCTGAAGGGGCCATACATATGTACAAACGATAAACATTATATAGCGCCCTTACACTCAGGACGTTTTCAGTGGCACTGTCGGCACAGCATGAAAAGACCAGAAGATCTTTACATCTGCCAGACGGGCTTCGTTAAATTTTAGGCTGCTCACGGATTCACCAATTTGATATCAGCCTAAGCGACGTCGATGGCTGGAGAGTTAACGATGCTTTCATCAATTTCTAAATCACCGATGAAAACGGCATCGAGTAGCTCTGAGCTCAGACTACCGCTGATGGAGCCGAAGCCACATCAACGCACTTGCGTAAAGTATTAAGTGAAAATTAAGTGAAAGTTTTATATAGAATGCATTAACGCAAACTATATGAGCTTCCATTTAGAGAATTACTAAGCCATTACCTCGCGTAGGAAAGTCTACTGAGGTAATGATTCAATTGACCGTAACCCCTATTTAATTTCCTACGATATTGCCGATTTTGTCGGCACTTCAGTTTTTTTCTGCAAAATTGATATTGAAGCAAGTCTTAACAAGGGAGTTGCCCCTTACGCACAGAGTTTCGCCATATCATCGGACAATAATCTTCGGTGCCGTAGTGGAGCGGGTTAGGGAAATTACCTTCTAGGAAACTAGGTGGGCAACTTGAAGGCCAAGGTGTCGATATCATGGCGAGTACCTAGGCTAATAGCGTTCTTCCCTATTAGCCTGAGTTGTATCCATTAACGGTAAATTCTGGGTATCAGCGGTTCACCACCTCAAACCAGTTTCACCTAGTTTTATCAATGGAATGGTAACACGAGAATGCGAATAGAGAGATCGAAGCGTTAGACCAGGCGCTTTCCTAATTATCGGACTCCCCTTACACAGACGTTCGGAAGCGAACGGGCCGCAAACTTTTTTATAGACTTGGGACCGTCACGTTGTATTTCACCAACGAGGGCGTAAACAAGTTTCTGATTATCAGAATAACTTATTTTCTTTTAAAATGACCAAAAAGACACCGGTTTGTAAAGGACAATCTATTTCAAAACGACTGTTTCATTGCAGGCCTTTCGCCTATTAGAACAAGTCAAAACCGGAAGATCGCTGGGTCAGGAATGAAAGTTTTTTTGTATTTCTTATGTAGGATGTATATGTGTACCCAACTATTCCAATTGTACATAGCTCACTTCAGTTGGTATCGATCAAAATATAGCACAAAAGTAAATATACACGACATTATAGACATAGAGGTTGACCTTCTAGAATTTTAATAATACTAGAACTTCCACTAAATTTTCTAGTATCGGTTTCCATATTATGGTCTATACTATATGGAGAGCAGATCTGGAAGAAGAACCGCATCAGCAAGGACTGTGGAATGGACCCAAATTGCCACTGTGCGAAGGGAAGGAGGATGGGGTCCATCGTTACACTGCCGACAGCGGTCGGTGTCTGGAATACAGGAGAGTCCTCCACGCAAATCGTAGATGAGATTGATATAACTCAACCTCAACCACTGCCAGGCGACGCAAGACCTACTCTCGATGTCGATGTAGTTATAATTATTGATTCATATCGAAATTCTTGTGGTAGCAATTGAGTCATGCACCAGACAGGACAAGTAGCTCCAAGAAATAATGGAAAGCCCGCAGGAAGGTTTTATCAAAGTTAAGGTGGCTAAGGTATTTAAGACTATGCTCCACCTAGTGCCCAACTTGACGAGTATGAGCAATTGCTGAGCCCACTGTTTTGAATGCAAGAGGATATTGGTCCAAGATAAAAGCAGGTGATTTTAATACGTGGGGTCTTGAATAGCGCAGTTGGACAACGAATGTGAGAGGACGTTTCCTGCTCGAGCCATTTGCGGAGCCACACGCGGTACTCGCGAACGGTGGGACCTTATTCACTTTTAGAAGAATAGGAATCGAGATCAAGAGGGAATCGAGCTCCAATAATACTCTTACAGAGCACTGGATTGCTTTCGAAAAGGACACGTTCAGTGCGGCCAACTAGTCAGATATATTTCTGAATGGTATGGTCACAGAAAAATTATTATATAAGGTTCCGGGCAAGGAGGCTTTACCAGAGGCTTAGAGGGAAACATGGTAGTGCCTATCGAGAGGTAACGCTCAGATAACTGAGGGGCCGCTTAAAAGACACGATCGCAAAAGCAAAAGGAATTGCTTTAAACAGTTGTGCGAAGATATAAACCCTGGGGTGGCACCTACAGGGCGGTAATGAAATCGCTGCGAATATGACATCTCCGCGTCTTCTGAAAGAATTGTTACCATACTGTTTCCTCACCACCAAAACAGGAAGACAAAGGGCCGCCCAGGCAACGCGTGCGTGATACCTCCAGTTATCGAGGGCGAGCTGGGCGTTTCGGATAGCATCCCTGAAAGGGCTTTGACGCTGGCAGTGATGAGTAGGGCTGACCTTTTCGCAAACACCTTTGGGTCATGCTTAAACGAAAGTATATTCTCCGTTTAGTGGAAAGAGCAAATGTTAGTGCTGCTTTCTAAACCCAATAAGCCATCTGGAAGTCCACCATCATATCGTCCGAACTACCTCTACAGTCGTCTACAATAGGCTGTTATTTATCGCCTCAAGTTCATTCCGAACATTAAATACTGGTCCCCTAAGGCTGGGCCTCTCCGTGGGTGCGAATGCTCTCCCTTTATGAAGGTCGATTTATAAAACCAAATGAAGTAATTTAGGCTTTTGCCAGTAAGTGAAACTGTCAGGAATATCTGGTGATAATCAGACTTTTAATACGGTATTGCTAACACCTTAACAAATCGGGGTGGTTGGCTTGGCTACCTGCTGGTGCAATGGCCCAGTTATCATTTGAATGTTTGGAATGATCATATTCTTACCATCTTTGCCTACCAACCTGCGCTGGTCATAATTCTGTATAGACCCAACTGACGTCCTTTTAAATTGTTCGCAATAGTTCCAGTTTCTCTCAAGCCATGTATGTGTATTACACATAATGCAATGGAATGAGAAAATCAGGAGAATTTCCTATGCGAAGTTAAATGCGGCGAGTTGGATGTCCCGCCAACTGAAGACGACGGACAAATACTGCCACCACCAAGTTTAGGAGAAACAGTCCGTGCATCATCGGCTAAAAAATCATAAGTCGCCAGGATCTGATGGAATTACAGCCGAATTGGTTAAATATGGCGGCGACCAGTTACACCAAGTGGTTCATCAACTTGTGCTCAAGGTTGGCAACGAGGCATTATCTGTCTCATACATAAAAAGGGAGATATCACACAGTGCAGCAATTTTAGAGGTATAACGTTGCTGAGTACCATCTATAAGATATTCTCCACTATCTTGCTAGGCCGGATAGCCCCATACGCCCAGAACATCATTGGCCCATAAGAAAGAGGCTTCACTCCAGGCAAATCAGCAACAGATCAAATTTTCTCTCTGCGGCAAGCGATGGAAAAACTGTTGGAATATGGACAATAGTTGCACCATCTGTTCATCGACTTTAAAGCCTATGATAGCATAGCCAGGGTAAAACTGTACACGGCCATGGGAGAATTCGGTATCCCGACGAAATTAATAAGACTGACTACGCTGACCCTGACCAATGTGCGAGGCCAGATAAAAAGCAGCAGGATCACTCTCAAGACCATTCGACATCAACAACGGTCTACGACAAGGGGATGCCCCATCATGCGTCCTCTTTAACTGGCCCTCGAGAAAGTGATCCGTGATACTGAGGTAAATGCAAGAGGTACGATCCTCTTCAAGTCCACCCAACTACTGGCCTATGCTGACGATATCGACATCATGGGAAGAACCACCCGAGACGTAGAAAATGCCTTCATCCAGATCGAGCAGGTGGTGATCGGCGCGAAATCTCGGGCTGTACATCAATGAAGGCAAGACAAAATATATGGTGGCAACGTCAGCACCGAAGACGAATCAACCAACAACATCAAACCGCACTGGTCAAACAGGAAGAATAAGGATACAACTTTGGGACCGTTGATAATTTCTCCTATCTAGGGTCGAAAACCACAACTGACAACAGCTATGATGATGAAATCCGCGCACGGTTCTTGTCAGCCAACAGAGCCTATTTCAGCTTACAGAAACTGTTCCCCTCGAAACATCTCACCATAGGGTCAAAGCTCTTACTGTACAAGACAAGGGTCTTGCCAGTCCTCATGTATTCCTCGGAAACTTGGGTTCTTAGCAAGAAAAATTGCGAAATCTTGGCCGCGTTGGAGAATTTTTGGCCCCCTACATGAGGATGGACGATTCCGTAGCCTACACAATGACGAAATCTATGAGCGATTCCATGACCGTCCGGTTGTGGATAAAATCCGGCTCAATAGGTTACGGTGGGCGGATCACTTAATCCGTATGGATGAGGATGATCCCACCCGGACAGTCTATAACGGCAATATCTATGGTAGAAAAAGAAGACGAGGCAGACCCTGCCTAAGATGAAGCGATGGCGTGGATCAGGATGCCAGACAGCTTTTAGGGATATCGAATTGGTGGACCTCGGCGTAAAACCGGAATGTCTGGAGTTCCTTATTAAGGCAGGCCTAGACCGGATACCGGTTGTTGCGCGGTTGATGATGATGATGATGAAGTTAAATGCGAAAACCGAAAAAAAAACATTATCAAACAATAAAAAAATAATAAAACTCTGCCGCACAACAAGGCCTTACCGCCCCATGTTGCACCACAGATTCGTCGAGCGTTTCCTGAAATTCGCACACGTGACTGTGCAGCGAGTAACAGACCAGTACCGCTTTATTATTCGCAGCGACACAACTCCGCGCATCATCCGGAACCGTGTTTAACTTGAGGTCATCGCGTCATGCAAGTACGTCTGAACGTCTGACATGAATTTTACGGGTGTTACCGAAGTGGAGATTCGATGAGCCATAAGTAGCTCGAAGAACAGAAGGGGTTCTGGTCTGGGTCGGCCGCAGAATTTCTGGTGTAAAAAATTTACTAGTATATATCAGTATATAATCGGTTGGCATATAGCATAAATCAGGTCGATAGTCGGTCGGAGGAGTTTCCACACTTCCTCGCTATGGCAATTTACTACATTGTCTTTAAAAGGGACGCGGTGTATGACCCGCAGACACAAGACCGATTACTTGCTGATCAACCCTCTACAAATTCACAACGTCCATTACTAATAGAAGGGTCAATGCGCACCTCGAAGTTTTTGGCGATAATCATGGAGGGGTGGCATGCTATCATATCAGTGCGTTCATCTGAGGGTGTTAATACCTCAGAGCCTATCTATATACAGAGAGGCATTTTCCAGGAGAATTGGTTGAGCCCCCTTTGATTTTGCATGACACTGAACCCCCTTTCATGGTTACTGAATGATGCTAGAGGGCATGGCATGGAACGAGAATCAGATGTGACATCACAAAAATACTTTAATATTATGTGAGCCAACCTTCTTATGTAAAATGCATTTCATTGTCGGAAACGTCGAGCTTCGGCCTTTCAGGTATATAAGGCTCTATGGATTTTTTATATAGGATCTATTAGGAAAATTTTACACTCTCCGTTTTCAAAGCATTTACATTTCCGACTTATCGGTTAGGACATTTTGCCGTCGCGTCGGAAGGTCACGGTTTAAATCGTATCGGAGGTATCAGTGTTCCCTTGCAGTCGGGCAATGAAGCGTTCTAAACCAGACCAAGGCATACGTTCAAATTGGACTGTTGCATCAGCGATTATTATTATTAATCTTTTCGATGTGGTCTGTCTGCAATTGATCAATTTGCCGTTTGAGTTCTTGTGACATTCTGGGTGACCTGTGACAGCTTCTAGGCACTTCTGTGATGTTGCACTATTTGTTTTACTTCTTGTGGCATTATGGGGGTCATCCCGTGTGTCGGGTTGGAGAAATCGATTTTTTTTTGCATGAAATGTATCTATATATAGTGGAGAATATGTGGGCAAAGGGATTTTCCAATATTGCGAGTCGTTCAGAAATTACAGTGTTAAACAGGTAAGGAGTTTGCAGCCGCGGCTAGAGTACTCGATGAGAAAGAGCATCGAGTCTTTTTTTACCTGTTAGTTTTTTACCTGAGCCTTATAAATTTGAACACAGGTATAAATATAAAAAGATGGAAAACCAATCAATTGTCTAAACTTATTTGCTGTTTGGAATAAAAAGGATAATCCAATCCAGAGTGAGCACTGAAAGGCTTTCAAGCTATACTCAGTTATATTTTGTTGTAAGTATTGTGCTGTTTGTGTGTTCAGTGATTTTTTTAAATGGATCGTACGAAGGGAGATCGCTTCAACGTTCAACGTCATGCTCGCACTAAAAAACGAGTATTTCATGGGAATCGATACTTATCAGAGAAGAAAAAGGACTTTGCATGAACATCAGCAAAGAAACTTTTAGCAAGCATGAACATGGATATTCCAATTGCGACAAGTTTTCTGTATTGTATATTGGATTTTGCTGGAGTTTTCTCCGGTATTTCTGCAAATTTCTGCAAATAATAAAATGCGTAGGACATGTCGAGGAAAGAATGGGAACGCGGCTTAGAAATGCAAAGAAGAATCACAAAGGAATTGGTGGAAAAGGGGTTGGAAAACTTACTGATAAGGTTGTTAACGACCTCACTATATTTTTTGGGCTATCTATTTATTGAAACGCAAATTCGATAGAAAGAATGAAGCAAGAAATTTGGGCAACTTTCTTCCATAAATGTTCTACAGACGAAAATCCTCAGTATCAAAATTGTCCGTCAGGAGAGGACAGTTGGTGCAAATGGCGCAAAGCGGAAGCTAAAGGAGAACTGGATAGTTTCCACCATGAGGAGGCATCTCTGACTGAAGAATTTCAAACAGTCATCAAACCAATCTACGAAGATTTTTCACGAGATGATCTCTTGAACAGATGTTTAGGAGCAGATACCCAGAATAACAATGAGTCTTTAATGCATTGATCTGAACTTTCGCTCCTAAACACCTTCATTCTGGGGCCAAGGTCGTAGAAATAGCCACTTTTCTGGCTGTAATTATTTTCAATGAAGGATTCAATGGCATTCTCAAAATCCTAGTGACAATGGGATGTCAAGTTGGTCACATATGTCAGGTTTATGCCGACCGCCGTAAAGAAGCGCGAATTTGGCGGTCCGAACAACGATCGACTGACCTCGCTAAAAGAGCCACAATTGACACCAGAGAGCAATAATCGTTCTTACAAGACTTTTTTGAAGAAACGGAGGGTGCTCTCTATGGACCAGGTAAAGCAGATTAATGGTGAGTGAAAATTTTACTGTTGATAATCACATTTAAATTTTCAAATACATTTTTCTACGGTCCGCAAACTAGGATAATTGCAATCGGACGGGTCGTTTTTTTTTATTCATAAAAAAAGCCGTAAGAAAACACCAAAATCCAAAAAATTAAGTTTAAAAGCCCACCAAGAATTTACTTTTTAATATTTTCTCATTATCCTAGTTTGCGGACCGTGGAATATCGTCCACATTAAAATGTCCTCAGATGAACACAGCGCCCTCCAGCGTGGCAGCAGAAAAACAACTTTTTTGGAGATGGGTGCATAAATTGACACGTATTCCGAAAACTAGCTAAGATATTAAGCTGAAAAATTTATCACATATACTAGAGATATCAATAAACATATGCAAATCACGTTTCTATCTTTATCGAGTCCTCCACAATAATTTTTCAAAAAAAGGCAAAAAAAACGGCCTTCACACGGGATGACCACCTTATGCTGTCGAACAGTACGTGGTAGGGACTGTTGTTGATGTAGACTTTCATATTGTACAGAATCAGATGGGACACTTGTCGAACTTCTTGGCGCGAAAATTTCCCAGGGGTCAATTTCACACAAGTCAACGAATATCCTGAAATTTCTTAATCAAAATATTTAGGGGGTAAGGCAATGGTGAAGGACTGATTAGCGGAGAAGGAATAATGTCAATGAGTGGAGATGATTGGTGGTAACATGTTTGAGGAGCGAAGCCTCGTTGACGTTGACGTGGCAGCCCAACCAGTTTTGACACAGTAGATATTTATGTGTGGCATTTCCCTTAACGTTCCCTTGAAGGAAAAAAATAGTTTAAATTGGGGACGATTCACAATGTTTCTTTCGGAGTATAGGGTTAGCACGAGTAATTCATCGTCGCAAACTAAAGCTGTTCCAAACAGGTAGTGGGTGTGTTCCCAAACATAATATGACCAAATCGTGTGTCACATGGGGATTGTCGAATAAACATCTTCTGTATTAATAGAGATCATTAAACCAGGAAACATGGAAAACTAATAAAATTCGGAACACCCACCATATGCTCAGTTTACTGAATCCAATAAAGGCCGCTATGGCCTAAAATTGCGCTTAATTATAGCCAATACAAATAGCGAAAGCAGTAAATTCCCTGTTTTACGCCAATGGAAGAGGTGGCAGGTACGTCACCTCGTGCTGGCACTGAATATACACATCATATAATATTGTGGCCACATATTATGATATTTGAAATTGTAACTCAACTGCGCCCCAGCATTTTATTAAAAACGCTCGAGTGTTTCCCGTCGTCTATGAAGAAAGGAATGGATGAGTAGATACACATCGCACACATGTAGCTGCTCTTTATTTACCTGGCGGTTATCTTATCAGATGCAGATATCGGGGAGAAAAGAGGAAAACGCAGAACGTTATATTTGAACGGGGTTGGGAAAAAGCCGGCAACCACGCCAGGTGATACTACCACACCGAACCGGACCAAGCCAAGCTCCAAAGCAATGAAAGTGAAGAATGAAGAGCCCACTCCACTCGTACTACTAAAGCGAGAGGGGTTGCTTTTCCCTTATCATTTCTAGATTAGATCTGGAATCTAATAGATATTGCACCTCAACGTTGGCGTGGTGTTGGTGTGAACAATTCAGATTTCGCTGTTCTCATTTTCAACACTGTGAACTCTACCGTTTTGAAAAAGCAGGAAAGAAGAAGAAGCTCGATGCGTCTCTGTAGCCATATTGGCGGTAGCTGGTCGCACTGAGCTCAAATCAGGTCTAACTAAAAAGTGATCTTTATCAAGTCTGAGTTTTAGATAAAGTGCGATAAAAAAATAAATTTATTTTTGTGCGTTCTAATTATCATAAAGGAGATATCAGCGGGTTCGAGTGATACCGGTCGAAGGAGAAAGTAAGTATTATCACTTTGAGAATGCACTTTGAGATGTGAGGCTGCAGAAGTCGCGACTGAATTTTAACTATTCGAAAAGATTCTGAGAAATTCTGGTGAACTAGTTCTATGGGCAGCGGTTAATTGACTTAGGAAATTTCTAATCGGTTCAGTGTTGAAATTTTAATACACGCATCAAATCTAGAAAACGTGAAAGCCTTACAAACTTTTATTGAATTCCTTCTAAAGATGACCTTTTTGAATTTTTTTTGTAACCAACCTTTATATACAAATGGTATGTAAGGTTGGGGAAATTTCACATGAAGCCCCACTTTTAAAAAGAAAGAAGTGCGTCTTTAAAAGCAAGTCATTGAATCACTGATTGAAAGTAGGGCTAATTGGCGCAAAACGTTTCTACCAATATAAAATGGATGACTTTGAGGTCTTTGAGGACAGTTGATGTGAAATGAAAGACTTCTTCTTCTAATTTTTCTTCAGGCTTTGTCCAGTTTATTTTGTGCTATTTTACTCGGTCATAGAATTGATCGCCGTGTAGGGTATCAAACGATCGTTGTTTAGGCCAATTTTTTCATTTGGAAAATGGCTGCTAGGGGTAACTTCGCTCCTTCATGCTTATTCTTTCCAACCATCTACTGACTGGTAGCAAGTTAGTAATTTATCCTTTACGGGTCGATCTAGCAACACAATATTTTTGAGTTTCAGCCGATTATGTATGACAATTTCGAAGGTATCAGCAACGCTTGTCATGCGAATCATAAACATCCATTCGTTGGCAGGCGAACTCATTTCTGGCGAAATTCACTTCCTGAACATAGTCCTAATGAAAATAGCGGCTGGCATCGAAGGGCAACGATTCGACAATAAGAGGTGGAAATTTTAGTCAAATTCATTTTCAGTTGCATCAAAACTTGGTGGGATTAATTTTTAAGGTTATCAAAATGGGTTCATTGTTTGTCCATCTGTCTGTCTGTCACAGATGTTTCTCTCTGTTGAGATGAACTTTGATGAAATGGTTGAAATTGTGAACCCCATGCATGCACAGAATGGCATCGTATCACCTTGAGTTTAAGAGTGGGCTCCCATCCATGCAACAGGGTGTGTGTGTATGTGTTTGAGGTAGGGGAGAGGCAAAGCCTCCAAGCACTCTGACCTTAGTGGTCTATTGTACTCGATTCCCTCCGCGGGATTTCCGTTAGTGGATTTGATGCTACGCGCTGCAGTTGGAGCACATCAGCACCAAAAATCTAATGTCTGATGCGTCTATAGGTGGGGCACTCACATAAAAATGTTCCGTGGATTCCGCTTTCTGATTACAGGATGGACACGTCTTATCGTGGATAATTCCTATTCTGAACATATGTCCAGCTAGTGAATTATGGCCAGTCAGAATGTCAACAATACTTCTGCAAGTCTTCCTGCTTTTCGACAGGATATACTTTGCAGTATGTTTGTTTGGCTCTGACAGGAAAAGTTTGGTGTATCTAGCAGCATTAAGGTTTCGCCACATGTCATTATGGGAAGCTTGTTCCCATTTTTTGATAGCAATATCAGCCAATGCTACTGACACCTCAAATGCTGGTTTCGGTCCTGGCATGGGGGAGATTGAACTCTCCTTTGCTAAAGCATCCGAGATTTCATTTCCCTCTACACCACAGTGACCAGGTACCCAGAGTAATTCCACCGTATTGAATCTAGAAGTAGAGTTCAATCGGTTTCTACTTTCCTGAATGATATTTGAAGTGATCAAAGTACTACTCAACGTCCTCAATTTAGCTTGACTATCGCTACAGATTGCGATGCGCCTGCCCTTTAACCGCTCGTCAATCATCCAGGTTGCCGGCCATAGGATCGCATACACTTCAGCCTGAAAGAACGTTGTGTATTGTGTCAAGGAAAAAGCCCATTTCTCCTTTCTTTTCGAGAGGTAGACTCCTACTCCAGAACCGTTTTCTGTTTTTGAGGCATCGGTGTAGAAGACGCCCGTATATCCTGATACGCATTCCTCTGTTTCGTTCCAATTTCCTCTTCGTTTCAAGATAACTTCACATCTTTTACTAAACAGATGTATGAGGATCCGAGAATCGGAGGGCATTGCAAAAACTGAATTCAGTTCTCCCAATGACTCTTCAAATGCTCTGTGCCCTCTACGTCCATTGTTTCCCGATAGATCTAATCGAATTAGTCTATGAGCTGCTCTCATTGCGGTGCTCTGAATAAACAAATCCAATGTCTGCAAATTGAGTAATACATTCAGAATTGGGCCGAATGTCGTGCTCATGACAGCGGCGATACCCATACACACAGTTCTTTGCAGTGCAGTGCAGGCTAGTTTACAGCGAAAACTTTTTTGTTTCACTTTAACCCACCACATTACGGATGCATAAGCGAACAACGGTCTGATGATAGCAACATATTGTATATCCACATTACTACCTGAGGCCTAAGTCCCCATGTCGAGGCAAAGGTCCGCATACACAGCTCATAAGTTGTGAGAGCTCGTTTTATCTTTATCTCTACATGTTTGTTGCAAAGAAGCTTCTTGTCTAGAATAACTTCCAGATATTTCACTTCTTCGAAGAGTCGAAGGGTTGTACCCCTTATCTCTGGAAGGCAAAGACCATTCAGTTTTCCCCTTTTTGTAAATAATACCATTGTGGTTTTATTTCTATTTACTGAAAGTCCATGCCTGAGACACCAAGTGTCAATCAAATCAACGACGCGTTGTGTATTGCTACACACCATTCCAAGATCTCAACCAACACCCAGCACAGCCACGTCATCCCCATAAGCTTGAACGTGTATTGGCTGATTTTGCAGTTCGTATAGTAGTGAGTTGATCAGCATACTCCACAGAAGTGGCGATAACATACCTACTTGGGGGCAGCCTTTCGTCGGTTCCGTTGTTAGGTAGCGATCAACACACACTTCAGCACACAACAATCTCTGCGTTAGCATAGCGTAGATCCACTTTATTAGAGTTTCGTTAAGACCATGCTCTCTGGCGGCATATAGAGCTTTTGGAAGGGCGCACAATCAAAAGCCCCTTCAATGTCCGCGAACACTTGCATCGCGCACTCGCCTTTTAGAATTGCGTCTTCTATCTTTGAAACCAAAGAATGAAGAGCAGGCTCACAGGACTTTCTACGTTGGTAAGCATGTTGCTTTTCATTTAGTGGGTGGGATCTTAGCGCCTCCTCGCGAATATGACGTTCAATCAGTCTCTCCACACATTTCAGCGAAAATGATGTTAAGCTGTTTTGCCTGAAGTTTTTTGGATTTGAATAGTCATCTTTCCCAGGATTTGGTATGAAGACTACCTTACCGTACTACCTTTACCTTCTCCTGTAGATAGCCTAGAGTAAGATGTCCTTGAAAAATTGAAATTGCTCTAAGTGCTCTATACCCTCCTTTAGCATCGCTGGGTAGATACCATCCATGCCAGGTGCTTTGAAATGTTCAAATGATAGTATAGCAGCTCTTGCCTTTCCATTGTAGCAACCACTCTCGTAGTGTCCCAATTCCCAAGTGTAGAAACCGTTAGTTCTCTTCTTCTCACCTCTGACACTTGTTCTCCTGGGGGGTGTACTTCCAAGGGAGTCTGTATAGACTCAATTCTGGAGTTTGTGAAAGTACCATCCTGTTTTCTAAGAGAGTCCAACTTGGCCCACCAATCCTTTTTAAGGACTCTGCACAGCCTGGAAGTCTCCCTTTCATTTTTCAGTTCCTCACAGTATGCTATAAAAGAGTCTCGTTTCGAACGTTTTACGAGGCTCTTATATTCACGCTGTGAGTTTCGGAAATTTAGGCAGTCTTCATCTTTATTATTTTTGCAAGCACGATTTAGAAGTCGTCTGGTTGATTTTCTGAGTCTCTGCAATTCTCGGTTTACAAGCTATACTACTGTAGCTTTGTACTGATGAAGGGGGTAAGTTGCTCCCGAAATATATATCTACACTGAAAAATAAAAATTGCAGTTTGGAGGAAGCTACTGGTCTATCGATTTCAATAAGATTTTGTTTCACACAAAACCAAAAACGAAAGAATCAAGCAAATCGAATAATAAACGGCCAAGCAAAGTACATGTCCGGAAAAACGTGGTGTCACAAATAAATAAAATGGAAATTCCTTGAGAAACATCCTATGGTTTCCAGATTCGTCTTTGAAAAGACATACACTGTCGTAATCAACGAAAGAGAAGAATGGTCGACAAATGGCCATTAGTCTTTTCAGATTACAGACTTAATAATCTTCACCGACAGGTCGGTCATGGAGGGCGGATCGAACACTGGGGTGTTCTCGGGGAATCCGATTATAGAACTGGCCTGACCCCTCGGAAAAATGACGACCATATACCAGACGGAGATATATGCCATTTCATGGGCAGCAGAAGAATGTCTGCGACAAAAATCGAGGGGTCTCATCATTCGAATCTGTTCCGACAGTCGAGCAGCACTAAACAGCAATGACATATCAAGCCAGTTGGTATGAAGTTGGCATCAGGTGTTGCTGAAGCTTGGCCGACTGAACGAAACATTCCTGATGTGGGTGCCGGGCACTCAAACAACGCTGGTAATGAGGAGGCTGAATCCACAATGGTGGGGCCAGAACCAGCTTTAGGAATCCGGCCATCCACTGCCAAGTCTACTCTGAAGGGTGAAATTGTAAGGATTCACACAACCGAGTGGAGAAATTAAAATTCTTGCCGGCAGGCAAGAAAGAGTGTGAAAGAGCTTGGGGTCACTAGAGCGGAATTTTTGTTGTACCTTAAGAAGTGGGACATGAAAATCCTAGTAGGACTTTTAACGGGACACTGTTCCTTAAAGTACCATATGCATTTGCCTGAAATCATATTTTTTAGCGAAAGCAAAAGACATAAAACAGAAATAAAGATGCTAATCATCGACAACTTTTTAATCCAGGTGCTACGACCATGGGTATTGCTAGATTTGCACGATTAAAATTTGCCATCCCCACGTACTCGAGGAGGCGATCAGCCCGAGTCTGCAAGGGACTCATCTGAAGCGGCTCTGCCACGAAGCCTCACTGGAGATTATCTGGTACCATGGGAACCGGGATGGACTTCTGAGAGCGTATGCTCCAGGAGAATTCCTGGAGGATGTGTTCTCGGCCCGGTTATTTGCGGTTGGTCTCCTAATGGGAGTTTGATGGTGATTGTGGTTATGCCTACATCGCGGGCAGAGCTCCTCGGAGCTCAAGCGTGGAGTTGCGGTGTAAAACTCGTGTGCCGTATCCCTTAGTTGCAGTAGAGGTGTTAGATAGGCCTCGCATCCACTGGTATGAATGCTGAGCCTGCACTCAGTATAAACCAGTACCGCTGTGCTAGCCATAGCGTAGCTCTGATTGTGGAGAGATGGTCCCAAAATCAATCAGTGCCCGAAGAGGACCATGGGATTATGCCTACATGGCAGGTAGTTACGTGAAACCCCCAGGACTTTCATTAAAATTGGCCACAGTTTGATTCATAGCTCTACCCTCATGGTTCACCATACTCTAGGGAACCAGAAATGAGGCTTTCAATTGGGATAATTTGACGACAATGACCTTATATTTTTTTTATCTTCTTTAAATGTCCAATTTTGAGAGAAAAAGGGCTAATGTCAGTTTGTGTTACTATGCAGAATGACTTGGGGGAACAAAGATTAAGATTAAAAAAAAAAAAACAGATAAAAAATTCAACTAAAAGTCGAGTCCTGTCTAAAATGGAAGGTCGTTAACAGGATAGCCTACAACCCGAAGCTAGGGTCGACGGTTTAGAAACTTGTGCTGCGAATTTAACCACCCTCGTTCAATCTAGACTTCATGCATATTTATGGATTCCGACTATATCTTCCTATCTAATAGAGATACCTTGCATCAAATAATCAAATAAATTGAAATTGAAATTGAAATTAGCAATTTTGAACTGTTATAAATTTGACATAAATATTCGAAACGTAAATTTTAGTATTCTGTACAATACTATCCTCTATGCTACTACAATTTAGTACTCCCAGAATGAACTTCCAGTAAATTTCATAAAGTTGGTAATACACTGTTTGGGCAGATATCGGAATGAAATTCATTTTGGGGCCTAGATTAACGTATTGAAGCATCATTTTAAAAGAAACGAACTTCGGGAATGAATGCCTGCCCCAATGGAAAACTCCATGAGGAATCCACGGAACCTCTTTGAAAAAGGTAATATCCAGCAGCTCCTCGAAGTATAATTTACAGTGGACGAATCTGACCATTTACTCATCGACTAGAAGCTTTGTAGGGATCATCTCCACTATGATACATAATGTTTCTCCCGATGTTATCTTAAGTGGGTTAAATACTCACGGCGGATTTATCGGTGCGGTTTTTAAGGTTACGTGTGAAACAAATCCTTTTCAAAATCGTTCCAATGTCCGTCTATCGGCTGAATCGGTTGTGAGCACGTGTGGTTTATAAATCCTTTTACGTATAGCAAGTGGCACCATTTTCCATTGAGCTGCCATACATTCGAAAGAGGCTGCAAATTTGTTTTCCAATAAATAAAAGGCTCAATTAGTACTTTTCCAAATTGGTACTATTTTTGATATTGGCTGACATGTGAGCTCAAAAAAGTGAAACATGTTTCGATAGCAGAGCCTATCCAACCAAAAAATCTGAAAAAAATCAAAATGTTGCATCCATATGAAACCTAGGTCTCAAAATACATCCCATTCTGATATCTGTTCAAATAAAGTTAATAATAGTATATTACTATATTATAGAAATTTACCCGGATACCCTCCCTTAAATTCATTTTAGAATTGCACCAACGTGATTGATAAGATAGGGCATCATTCTGAAAAGATTGATGTAAATGCTACTATTATTAGCAAAGTTGTAGATGATGGAAATGTTTTATTTCACGTGAATCAAATAAAGTAAACTCATATAAGCGGTAGGTCTCAAGGGAATATCTAAGTTTTCCATTTTAGTTTCTTTAAGTTATTTGTATATCAGTATGAATTACTCGAGATAGACCTAAACTAAAGATAAGCTAATGAAGTTTGCGGGTAGTATTCAATTAAGATGTATACAGGCTAATACCAGCGGTATTTACATATGCTTTGTGCACGGAGTAAAGAGGAACTTTTGTCCAATTGCGTACATATATGTATTTGTATGCGTCAGGGTGCGGTATAGAAAGTTCCACGCATAAGATGAACACAAAACCTTTATACTTGAAATGTCCAGGTTCCGGTATTCCTACTTGTTTTTTGAGTTCTAACAGGCAAATATTCTTCCGAAATAGGTCTTGTGTATGGTGGAATAGGCCGCATTTCAGTTGATTATATTTTAAAACTCCGTTGAAGGCCAATATTATTACTAGAGATGAGATGAACTGACTGAACTTCATTCCTACATGTGAAATCCAGCTGTAGATCTCAATCTCGCATAGAATATTGTTAGCAATCATTTAATAACTTATTTTGAGATCGGGGTATTGACTGCCTTTTTTCTGTGGTTCGTAATAATTACCGACCTACGCTTACGAGGACCGACCTTAACCATACTTTGAAAGTGTGAATAGTTTCAATTGTATATACATCAGAAGCGTTTCCTGTTTACTCCTTAGTGGAGTATAGGGCATCCACACAGTGAGACTGTGCTTCAGATTCACTATCATCGCCCTTAGCGCTGTGCAATTGATAAGCTTAGAGCAGCGAAATAAACATAAGAAGAACGCAGACACCGGTGATTGAGAGGCTGTCGCTCTACTTCATCAAGCATCGCGCCGTCATACTTCATATGTGTCAATTGAATTTTCCGGGGTTTTCAGCTATTGCAATCACCGTCAACCGGTCTTCAAACTGAACGTTGTTTTCTCTAGTAAAAACGGGGGAAATACCATATTCTATCCCGGATGATATTTTATGAAAAAGATCTATTAAAGAACCTACAGGGGCACTTGTCTTGTGCTTTCTCAGCCTACTGTATTCCATCTTGGAACCGAGAGGCTTTTTCAGAAAGATTCTCTAGATAATCATAGATGAAGACCTGTTAATTCCATCTTAATTTGTTTAGGCAAACAAGCTTTTTTTTATATCCAATGTTCCTACAGCACTTGCCAACGCAAACCACATTCCAGGTCTCATTACTATAACAATGAGTTCCATGAAACACACATTGCCCTCCTGATAGATCACTTGATTCTTTGATGGAGGGGTAGATATAGTGAGATGAAGAGGGTTCTCTGGGTAGTTTTGGAAGTTTCTTTGGGAACATCAACGTCTGTTTTTTTTCTTGCATAACAGACCAACTTATCTCGTCTCAGTCTAGTCAATTCTAGAGCTCTATCTAAAATTTCGTCCAGCCTCGCTTGCTGTTGCTGATTTATTCGCAGAACTTTTTGCAATTTTACTTGGGTGACCATGCCGGTGGTCACCAAAGTAAAAGAAAAAAAAAACAATGCCCAGGAGAATCGATAGCTGAATCCTCCACTTTTTGCTTATTTTGGGGAAAGAGTGGTTATTTAGCGTGCACACCAATTAAGGAGGCTTTTGAAGACGCGTCTTATTGATACTAACCTTGTGTGGGTAGGGACCCGGAGACGGACTCTGAAGACATTTTTGCTTGCTCAAAAAACGCTAAGATTTTTTTTTTTACTCCGCTCCGTTTTCCCCCTTGTAGATTCTACCAAGATATGATCCTTGATGCTCTTTGTCATTTCCTTCTACTGCCCAATGTTTTTGAATAATCTAAAAGATTATGACCAAAGTTGCTTCAGATTGTCAAGAAGATCGAGGGTCATGTTGAGTATACGTAAAATTGCAGCAAGGATAATTTGCAAGTAGCTGGTGGAGAAACAATAGAACACAAGAAGAAAGGATATAAATAATATTTGGAGGCCACGAAGAAGTCTTCAGCACTCCTGAAATGTAACAGCCATCGTAGAAGTCAAGGGCATAGAGAAGAATGTATTTGTGGAAAAGGGCAAAGAAGAGGTAGCCAATTGAGGAGGTTGCAAGCATAACGAATGACTTTGACAAGGATAAAGGGATTTAAAAAAAGGCTTGCATTGTATCGCCAACTGTTTTCAGGAAGAAGCAAAATTAAATTATTGCTTTCACTGAACACAAAACGAAACGAAACTCCTTGAATGGCTCCTGACCCCTGATCCATCGTCTAAGTAACAAGCGATCTCTGTGAATGGAAGGCTGGTCCTGAAGTTTCTTCCGCAAACTGGAAATGAGCACAGTCGTTGGAGTTGCTTGCAAATGATGATGATCGAAATTTGCGGAATGTGAGCACAATTTTTAAGCATAGAGTTTCCCGGAGGTTAGTTGGGTTTCGATAGCCTGTCAGCGTAGGACCAATCAGATCGACCATTGCACGTTCTTCAGTAGATTGAGGAGATGTCTTCTTGAGGTCCACTACAAGGAGTGGCCAAAAGAGATCATTGCTTGACAGTTTTTTTAGGTCCGCCTAGGTATTCCGATTCGACTCGCCAAGTTTAGGATCACTTTTATGATGTAACTGTCGTAAGAAATCGAGGAAACTAAGTTTCTAATTGGATGTCCGATATATCTTCATAGCGCAATTCAAGTCTTGTCTTGAAGGGTAATCATACGATTTTCAACCGTGATTAGAATCGAGTGCGACACGCTTGAACTCCGATACGTGCAGTGTAGCGTGTGGCCTGATAAAAGAGACTTTATCTAAGTGCAATCTTGAGGGGTTTCTAGCGATTAAATTTTTGAAATAATTAGATGGTTTTTGTTTTTTCGCTAATGTTATTTATTTTATGCGCATATACCGATATTTCGTGAACCATTGTAGCACTAATTAAGGGAACAAGTGGTTCCTGAAAAATCGGGATATGCGAAAAATATAAATAACAACCGTCTAATTATTTCAAATAAAAGAGAGTTTATCATTGCATTGGTTAGAAAGTATAAGCTGACGCAAATAATAATAATTTCGCAACTAATATCGTTTCATGCAACTGATATCGATCTAAAGTTTTTCGGTTATCTGGTGAAGGATATTGGAAACAGGTTAGTCAATTGTTAGGTATAAAGATCATTCCACAATGATTTTCAACAGCATGCAAGTTCTAACTTCCATAATCGTAACATGCGGATAGGGACTGCTCTTCCAAATAGAAACGAAATCATTTCGGGACTTACGGTCCCTCCATAGCATTTCTTGTCGCAGCCTCTATAACAAAAGCAGAGCTAGCATTTCTAGTAATTTAAAAATATTAGGAATTGAGATATCTATGCAATCGAAGGTAGTGCAAAAGTCCTCGGATTTAGTGCAGTCCGTCATTAAGTATGTTGAGACTGTGGAAAAACTCAAATCTCTAAACGAAAATTTTGCCTAGGTTTAGACCAGCTAAGACCAGAACTGATGGCGGTTTATTGCTTGACATGATTCATACCCATGTCGTGTTTATAAATCAGAATAATTGGAGGGAGCAATACCAGTCGTCGCTTCTAGTTACGTTGCTTGATAGAGCAGAGGTGAGGCTGGCTCTGAAGAGTTGTCCCCACCCCTCCGACGAAACTATCAACACTTCTTGATTATGTGATTTCCGTTCCTTACTTCTCTAGGGTAATCGGTTTTGGTGTTGTCTGCATCGAAAAGCTAATAATTGTATCTTGTATACTGTATGCAAACGTTTCGTCCTGATTTATGGTTTATTTTCTACCGAGCAGATTTTCAAACACATCGCAGATACTTTTTCCGCATAGTGATATGACATCATGTAGGTTTTGACATTCAATGGTTATTTCTGCTTTTAAGGTTTTCCTCCGTTGCTCTCGAAATTCACAGCTGGGGCAGCAGTTCCGTCAGCCGTAACTAGTTGATGAAAGCCATTTTGCATTTGCAAAATGCATAACAAATTTTTGCGTTTCCGATCAAGAACGCAATGAATGACTGCCTTGCGGAAACGTAATTGCCAATACTAGCAGAAGCTGTGTACATCCTTGCGGCTGCACTGGCTGCCAAATGATTTAGAACATTAACGATGGAGCATTTGAGAAGGAAATGTTAAAAATGAGATCTTTTGTTGAGGATGCTGGACGAAAGCTTCAGTCAACTTTTTCGTTCTATTTGAAAAAAAAGAGGAGTCCATGGACTACAAAAGAGGAAGTAAGTTGCTTCCCAAGTATTCTGGTCCGTCACCAAGTAGGTGCGGACTTAGGACTCCCGGTATCCTCAAAAAAAGAATTACTTCGGCCTGGTTTAGGTCTGAACTTATGACGGATTTCCCTTGAATATAATTCGTACCCATTGCGTGTTTGCGATTTAAATGGAGCGTTTACCATCAGTCGTTACTTTCGGTCGTGCTGCTTATCATGCTGCCTCACCTCTGCCCTAGACGAAACCGTCAGTCACCTTCTTCCTTCTTTAAGATCTTTTGGTTTTTAATGAGAGAGCCCAATCTGCACAGTTAGTATCTGCATTAAGAGATAAGGGAGTTACAAAGCTGCTTAAGCCCTTGTTATTCGTCATCGAGGTTGGAAAAAGTCATATTATAATAGTTTCCTTTATCTTGTGGCATCCCATAGAATAGCTGAAAGACGAATTGAATTTTCCTAGCCTGAGCAAGAAACTTTCTCCTCAAGTGTATATCTTTAACGTGTTGAAAGAAGTTATCAACACCGAAACAAATAGGTTTTATTGATCAGTTAAATCTCTCTTTGATCTAAATGCAATCGACTGGTGCTTCCTTGAAAAGTTCTATCTTGTCTGATTATTTGGATTTCCTCGCATTGTGGGGAGCGAGGCGGCTGGCGACTGGCTTTCGAAACTATAGACGATTCTTTTAATAGTGTTTTAGAAGATGTCTTCCTTTTACTATTTTACTATGCCGTTTTGAACGGTAGAGTTAGGTTTCTTGGAAAATACCTACCATAGTCGTTTCTCTTTGTCAATCACTATATTTGCAGGAAATTTTTGTTCATGCAAGGATTGGTAACTTCAGAAAATGTCAGAGCAATTAACCATCTAACGATAGGTAATCTTCAGAGTCAGATACGTATGAAGTGTTAAATCACATAGCCACATGACCCTCTCTCGGCCATTCTTTTTAGTAGTTAGGCTGCTGGTCCTTGACGGGGATGATAGCCTATCGTGGAATTTGCTTTCTTTGAATGCAATTTCTTCAGAACTATAATTGTTACCGTTTCTATTTCTTTTGAAAAAGATGTATGATTTTATGGTTGGCACTAAGGCTTCATGTGATCATTTTCGAACAAATTTTTGACATTTTTTTCCACTAAATCCCCGGTACCGTCTGGTATACGTAATTTGTTGATTAGGAATGATTTTATGATACTTTGAACAAATATTTTATAAAACTGACTGGCAGAAATCCGCCTATCTGCCCCGTCATTTTTGCTGGTGTTGTATATTTTTGGATTGGATCATAAATTCAACGTAGATGTTTGCGGCACTCATCGTTTATATTGTAAATAATCTAGACTATGTACGTTGGTAGACATGGTGGATATTTCCACGGTAAGAACGAAGACATGGTTTAAATAAATAGAAACTGTAACAAATAAGGCAATAATAGTGAAATAAACAGAAAAGATGTGAAACCTCTTATAATAGAGTAGGAGCACGGTATCAACTTATGAAATCTGAATTGCTCGAGCTGAAAAGTAAATGCCGAGCTGATGGAGGTTTGTTGACAGAACGCAACAGCAATAATAATATAAATGTCATATATACGAAATGTAATGGGAAACAGAGAAATAATTGTGTTTGTACTTTTCAATGTTTGAAGATAGACATGACGGTGATGAGGGCCGGCATGAAGTACCCAAATGGCCTCATTTTGGATGGCTGTGCCGCAACATCAATGTTTTCCACATGCTTAGTCAATTGCACGTATTCTTCCACCTTTGTTGGCATTTATTAACAATGTTATCGCCTCAATTTTATCTTATCATGCGCACATACACTTCTACTCAAAAGAACACTTTTAATATCGATAACAAGTCGCAACGCGCACTCTTGCACGGTCGATAGTAAATCTCTGAGTCACGCCTAAAAATTTTCTTAATACCACACAATTTCCCAATTTCCATTAAAACTGACATTGAGCATTTTATTAAATTAAATTCTTGGATATTAAATTTATAAGCAAAATTAGTTAAAATTCACATTTTTATCAGTAAGAGGTTTGCTTCACAGGAACAATCACTTTTCACCTTTTCAAGCGAATATTATTCAACTGTGGATTAGCCACTTTATCCAAAAATCTCGATTTACAATTAATTACCACTAGGGAGTATCCTGAAATTTTCGACTCACTCTGCGCACTCAGCGAAAACTCCGAGATTTGAACCGTATTAGGGATATATGCAGGTATGACAGATTTCCGTAAATGGATACAAGCGGCGAAGAAAAAGTTGGGAACGACGATAATATTCAAGTCAGATAATGCTTGATAATAATATTTACCATAACATGTAACTAAAATCGGAGACAGATAAACTTTGTGTGCCCTCAAACATCTATAAGATAAGGATTTTGAAAATAGAACGATTGTGTCTATGAGATAGCGATGTTCTTGCTATCTTACAAGGAAGGGATTTACACCTGCCTGGAGATAGTATGAATACATTAACGATTTTCAGATATGTGAAATGCATGAAACTATACCATTTGACTTCGCTCTTAATCTGTATGTATAGATTGACTCCTCGAAAAGATGAGTTTGAAAGGATCCATGGCTTTGGTTAGAGGGAAAGCTTTAATTGGATTCTACATAATTTCTGAGAAACTGTACAACCTTCTGGAAATTTTGACTAAACTATCGTCTAGGGCAGAGGAAATTTTTCAGACGCTGTTTCACCGATGTGATAATGAGGTGCTGGTGGCACCTTCTAAAACTCTTGATTACAACAAGGCTATGAATTATATCGGGGTCAGGATTATTGTTGTTCAGAGGAAAATTACATGCATCATCAAATTTCGGAAAAAAAATCATTCATATCGAAATGATCGTAGTGCCGCGGAAAATGTGATTAAAGCTTTTGTAGTTATTGAATGAAGCAGCTGGATCCTTCCTTGGTTTGTTCTCCTTAGAAGCAATCTGCAGCATTCTTCCACCGCTGGTCCTATTCACCAGGCTAGTTACAGCAAGCAATCACAGGTATTTGACCACTTCTGTTAGTCAGGAAAGCATTTCACGTTGAATAGTTAAATCCTACAAAACTAAAATTCTAAATGATTCAGAGAAGATAGGCCACAACATTCTGGCGACCAGGTGCTTCTTTAAAACATTGTCACCAGCAGACTTGCCCTGAAAATTTTAGGAGAAATAACCTCTTCCGTCGCAACACAATACCATTACCTTTGTTTTATTATATATGTAAAAGGTCTCAAAACCAAATCTTTTGATGTCCAACTATTTGCTGCAACTGCAATGCATGATCTCAGAAGCCTTACTTAACTTCAGAGACATGTTGAGCTTATTGACGAGCATTCGGTCCTCTGCTATATACAAGTAAATACGGATGTATATGATTGCTGTTGACTCTTATGCTTAGTATAGTATGTTAATCACTTCCTCGCGCTTATAATCTCATGTTCACTTTGGTTCAGATATTCCTACATAGAAGCGCCCTGGGCTATTCCATTCCTGGTAACCTCACTTAGCATTATTTCCCCAACTGACCTTCCCCTTCCTTGCGTTTCGTGAATGCAAACTTCTTTTCATCTCCACTGAAGGAGCTAGGGGAGCTCTGGACATTCCCAAGGGACTACGCCACAAGCAATCCTAGTTTCAAAACTGGCGATGTGTTGGGGGAGTTGCGATACAGTATTTTTTGTCGTTGTCTTAAAGATGGTTTGTGGACTCGGAACGGGGGTATCCGCGGATACGTGCAGTGTAGCTGCGTCGTATGTTTTTCAGGATACATCATTCTGACCGGCAGTCAAGCCAACAGTTCTTACACGCAATGACGACGTCTTTCAGGCTAGTAGGGCGGTGCTGGGTTTAGGGTGGTTTCCACGGGGCGCTTGTCTATAGAGGAGCATAACGCCAGGTTCGGCATATCTTACAACTCGAACTTTCAAAGTTGTGGAGAGAAGTGAGTTTCAGTTACTTCCTTTATAAATTAGGCGGTGACGGCTTTACGGTTTCTTACTAGGGCAGAGAAAAATCGTTAGACGCTGCCTTAGCTCTGCCCTGGGTACAGCGTGACCGAAGCCGCTCGCAGATGTTAAGTGCTCCTTTATATAATTGGCAGAACACAATATGATTACGAATTATACATATTGAGTGCAAATCCGCCCATACTATTGACCAGAGCTCGGCCAGCGCTGAAAATATTTTTTCGTGAATTGCGGGGTCTTCAGCCCTGGAAACAAGAGCCTTCTCCCTCAATAATCCCTTGACTTCTTCGCAGAACGTACGCTTGTAAGTCGTCTTTGGGCCCAGTTCGACGAGAACTATGCAACGCCTCGTTTTCCGTATGGAAGACACCTCTGCTCCGTTGTCTTCGGGTTTCATTCCGTAAAGAATCTCACTAAGGATTTCCCCAAATGCCTTGTCCTCTGTCGTGTCTCTGAGCGCGTAGTCAGTTGTTTCCTTTTTCCTTCTTCGAGTTCCTTTTTTGGGCCCTGGAAACTACTTCAATAAAGTATCCTTCAGGCACCTCGTACTATTTCCACTTTTTCCCCAGTTCGCTTTGCAGTGGGCTATCTGCGATCCGTGTGACGCAAGCAGCGTTCTCAACAGGGAGTGCGGCTGTTTCTGCTCTCCAATCGTCTTCCGCTGCTCTCCACGTTCGCCTATAGAAGGAGATGCGGTCCAATAGCTCCCCCAGTTCCATCAGCCTGTTTTTATATATGCTATGTTATGCTATATATGCTATATGTTATATATGCTTCACCACTGCTGCGCATTTCCTGATGAGCTTTTCCTCTTCGGCTCTAGCTAGCATAGTCGACTGCACTTGCACTCGGTTTGCGACCGAATCCATCTGCTCAGGACTAGCGATTCTAGCTGAGCTTTCTTTCCGGATGGGGGCACTACAAGGTATTCGAGTTGCCATCTCCGCACTGTCAGTTACGCCACTTGATAAGGCTTCCTCTTTATTCGGACGCCCCGGTGTCACATCGGGTATGTAAGCCCTCGCTGCCTCTTTCGCTGATCGCTGCGGTGAACGACGCATTTTTGTGCTGCGCCCAAATGCACTCGCCTCTTCCTCCTTCCCTGTTGTTTCGTCGATTTTTTTTATAAATTTATGTATATTCTCCATGGAAAACTAACCAGCGCATGTGTGCAAGGGAGCGGGCTGCAATAGTCAGGAATGGGTGCACTCTTGCGGACACAGCCCTTACTTAATTTCACTGAAGCCTGACCTACGCTTAGCTGATCCCAAAATCCACGGACGAATCAGCGCTCGCTCGGGGCAACGCGGTATACTAATACGGTTCAATGCATACTACCGTCATAACTGACAGCTTGGCAGAGCTATGCTTATATCACCCGTCGACATCGACAGAGAGTTGTCGACGGTTCCGGAGACTCCCAGTGTGTTCCGACGTGTGTCATTCGCGGTTCGCTCTTCACCGAAAAGCTTTCTGGAGACTACTGCCTAGGACGTAGGTATACTGCCAGATAGGGAGTCAGAACTACTTACTCGGGCACCTCGGGGACGATACACCCCGTTTCGTAAGCGACCCGTCAAAGGTCGCTGACGACTCCTTAAACCCAGTGCAAAACGATGCCATATGTAACGTTCTCCCTAATTTTCGTGACGACTAGTTTAGCCATTTTCGAGTAAATTGGGTGTGGCACACAGACAGATATACAGGCGGACAATTGTAATAAGGTTTTGTTTTACACAGAACTATAAGAAGACAAATTGATATGCGGTCCATATAAAGGCATCTCGTGCGATCTAAAAAGTCTTCACAAAAATATTAGAGAGAAGAATTAGAACGTACGGCGAGAAGATTTGGTGAATATCAAGAAGGATTGGACGATTGATAATTAACTAGCTATTTACGGCCGAATAGGTAATGGAGAGATGCTGGGAATTCAACATGGTTTTCCGTAAAAAATCGTTGACTTCAAGCAAACATATGACCGTATTAACCGAAGTGAATTGTACAAAGTAATACTTGACTTTGGAATTTCAACTTACCAGCCTTACCAAAATGGCAATGCTCCACACAACAGGGCAGATGAGTTTAAGACAAACGTCGGACTAAAGCAAGGAGACTGGACTGGTACTCCTACTGTTCAATTTGGCAATGAGCAGGTATATGAAAGTTGCCTGTGAACACAAAAGACACCCTGCTCTATAACTCCTGCCAATCCGTCGCATATGCAGATGATATAAACATCATGTTGCGATCTTTCACATCAGCAAACGAGATTTTTATAAAAATCAATGAAACAGCAAATGAAGTTGGTCTAAGAATTAAGGAAAACAAGAGGAAAATCATGCCGCTAACGAGAAAAATGACGGCCACTAGACGAAATGTAACGATTGAAGGGTACAACTTTGAAAATGAAGACAACTTTATTTGTTTAGGTGTACAACTAATGAAACGCCGAAATCAGCTCGCAAACACAGTCTACTAAGTTATGCCAATTTTGAAAGCCAGCTGCATATACAGGAAAGCAAATTTCCAAGCATACACGCATACACGTTCCCAGCATACGATAACAAGTTCTACGCTATGCTAGGGGTGTGAAACGTGGACCCTAACACAAACTCTCGAAAAACTTTGTGAGGCGGGTCTTGACGAGAATCATCATTATCATCAACGGCGCAACAACCGGTATCCGATCTAGCCCTGCCTTAGTCAAGAACTTCAGACATCCCGGCTTTGCGTCGAGGTACACCAATTCGATATCCTTAAAAGCTGGTTGGCTTCCTGACCTACGTCATCGTTCCATTTGAGGCAGGGTCTGCTTCGTCTTCCTTTTCTACCATAAAATTTGTTGAGAACGTGTGTGTGTGAAGCAAGTAGCGCCACTTACTGTTGAGTTTAAGGCGGGGACGGGGTGCAACATTTTTGTTCACAGAATATGGTCCTGTGGCGTATCAAATCAAAGGGCTCAATTAGTACTTTTCAAAACTGCTACATATTTGATATCGGTTGAAACGTAAAAACGAAAAAAGTGTAACAGGTCCCGTTCTCAGAAACTATCCAATCGAAAAATCTAAAATCACAGCGGTGTGTCTAAACGAAATTTAGGCTTCAGAAAATGAACACAAAACCTTTATACCCGAAGCACCAGCTTTCAGTATTCCGACTTGTTTGATTTTTTGAGACATTTTTCCACGAGCTTTCCGCACCACGATTTAAAAAATGTTTGAGATACTTTATAGTTTCGTCTTATCAGTATATTGCGGTGATGTTTCATTTTCCCATATTTTGTTTCACCCTATGCGTGGATTTACTTTAGCGAATGTTAAATGGCGTCCCATTTTAAGTATAGTTTTTTGGCTTATGTAATTCATTTTGGGAGATATTCCAATGTTTGTCGGCCACTACTCTAAGCAAAATAATATCCAATTTTTCATTGAGTATATTCAAAAGTAGCCTGCCTAAAATTCAAGAAAATTAGAAAGCCTTTCATCTTCCCCAAATTTTCAGGTACCGGCTTACGGCTGATTTAAAGTTTGTATATTGGGAGTCTTGAATCCGGGATATTTTAATTAACCTAAATATTCCTCCCAATTATGTTTCCATTATATTTTATAGTAGTTTTTCTGTTAAATATTCTGATGTGAAACCCCTAACCTTGCAGTTGGATCTATGTGCGGCTTTGGTTAAGCTTCCTTCCACAAATAGTAATTTTTTTTAAAAATCTTTAATATTTCAGTAAATTCTCATTAATTTTAGAAATGAACCTGTTCATTTGAGCAAGCATTTCATCTCATACACATGACCACACGACCATCACAAAAAATTCGTTACACTAGAAATTAAAGGGGGTTTCCCCGAAAATTGCGAACTCATGCGACACAAAATTGTAGGCACAAAAAGTTTAACTAGATTTTCTAAGTGATCGGACGGTGTTTATCGATTGAAATTATCTGAAAATATTTCTTTATATATATTATTTGCAAATTTTCCGGATTTGTTTTGAATATACAGTTTAGAACAAAATGAGGAAGGAAACAACAGTTGAAGAGCGGAAAATTATCGTTAAGTTCGTTTGTGAAAAGAAAACTTATCGAGAAGTTGGTAAAATTGTCGGGAGATAATTTTCATCGGTAAGAACGATGGATACGGCCACAAATATACTTGGCCCCAGCCGCAAAAGGAGTCGGAATGGCTGGTTTGACGATGAATGTAAGGTAGCAACGGAACGGAAGAATGCCGCATACCGAGTAATGTTGCATTCTCAAAGAACGCGGGCACGCGCAGAGACTTATCACGAACTCCGTCGAGCGGAGAGGCGATTTCACAGACGGAAAAGGAAGCCTGGGAGAACCAACAAGTCTGTGAACTAGAAAAGTACAGGGAGCAACTGCACCAGGCGCGGAAGTTTTACCAAGATGCAGGCAGAAGAAAAGCAGGATGAAGCCTTATACACCTCGATGCTCATCCTGCCGAGACAAAGAGGGAAATCTGATTTCCGACAGAATGGAGCGATGCGTTGAGTACTTTGATGAGCTACTGAACAACTAGAACATCGGCGAGTTGGAGGTCCCGCCAAATGAAGACGACGGACAAATACTGGCACCACCAAGTTTAGGAGAAACAGTCCGTGCAATTCATCGGCTAAAAAATCATAAGTCGCCAGGAGCCGATGGAATTACAGCCGAAATGGTTAAATATGGAGGCGACCAGTTACACCAAGTGGTTCATCAACTTGTGCTCAAGGTATGGGACAGCGAATCAATGCCTGCCGATTGGCAAAGACGCATTATCTGTCTCATACATAAAAAGGGAGATATCACACAGTGCAGCAATTATAGAGGTATCACGTTGCTGAGTATCATCTATAAGATATTCTCCACTATCTTGCTAGGCCGGATAGCCCCATACGCCCAGAACATCATTGGCCCATACCAAAGAGGCTTCACTCCAGGCAAATCAGCAACAGATCAAATTTTCTCTCTGCGGCAAGTGATGGAAAAACTGTTGGAATATGAACAACAGTTCCACCATCTGTTCATCGACTTTAAAGCCGCCTATAATAGCATAGCCAGGGTAAAACTGTACACGGCCATGAGAGAATTCGGTATCCCGACGAAATTAACAAGACTGACTAGGCTGACCCTGACCAATATGCGAGCCCAGATAAAAGCAACAGAACCACTCTCAAGATCATTCGACATCAACAATGGTCTACGACAAGTCCTATCATGCGTCCTCTTTAAACTGACCCTGTAGAAAGTGATCCGTGATGCTGATGTAAACGCAAGAGGTACGATCCTCTTCAAGTCCACCCAACTACGGGCCTATGCTGACGATATCGACATCATGGCAAGAACCACCCGAGACGTACAAACTGCCTTCATCCAGATCGAGCAGGCGGCGATTATCGCGAGATCTTGGGCTGTACATCAATGAAGGCAAGACAAAATATATGATGGCAACGTCAGCACCGAAGACGAATCAACCAACAACATCAAACAGCACTGGTCAAACACGAAGAAGAATAAGGATAGGAGAATACAACTTTGAGACCGTTGACAATTTCTCCTATCCTGACGGTTGTTGTCAGCCAAGTTGAATTTATTTATTTTACGTAAATTTGCTGGATCCTTTCTTGGGCTTACTGGTTTAAATTAAGACCGGTTCATTTCTTAACATTTTTGCGCTAAGATATAAGAAAGACAAAAAGAAAGCCTCTAAGAGGTGATACTACAGACGAACAAACAATCCAAAAGCTGTGTGCTTTCAATATAAAAGGTCCGAATTCAGCTTGCTATACAATACGTTTATAATTTCAAAAACAACACAGATGGCACACCGGAAAATAGGTGCTTCAGGTGTGAAAGGTTTTGTTTATTTTTGTGTGAACAATTTGGGTGCTGGTTGAATGATGAAATCCATGCACGGTTGTTGACAGCCAACAGAGCCTATTTCAGCTTACAAAAACTGTTCCGCTCGAAACGTCTTACCATAGGGTCAAAGCTCTTACTGTACAAGATCTTGCCAGTCCTCATGTATTCCTCGGAAACTTGGGTTTTTAGCAAGAAAAATTGCGAATTCTTGGCCGCGTTCGAGAGAAGAATCCTCCAAAGAATTTTTGGCTCCATACATGAGCATGGACGATTCCGTAGCCTACACAATGACGAAATCTATGAGCGATACCATGACCGTCCGGTTGTGGATAAAATCCGGCTCAATAGGTTACGGTGGGCGGGTCACTTAATCCGTATGGATGAGG
Organism: Hermetia illucens; assembly: GCF_905115235.1. Lineage (NCBI taxonomy): Eukaryota > Metazoa > Arthropoda > Insecta > Diptera > Stratiomyidae > Hermetia > Hermetia illucens. The sequence goes on along the minus strand of NC_051854.1, from coordinate 56,036,964 downwards.
ATGATCCCACCCGGAAAGTCTATAAGGGCAATATCTATGGTAGAAAAAGAAGACGAGGCAGACCCTGCCTAAGATGGAGCGATGGCGTGGATCAGGATGCCAGACAGCTTTTAGGGATGATATCGAATTGGTGGACCTCGGCGCAAAACCGGGATGTCTGGAGTTCGTTATTAAGGCAGGCCTAGACCGGATACCGGTTGTTGCGCCGTTGACGATGATGATGAAGAACGATTATAAACAAATGAAAAGGAAGTTTGATAAATAGACCTGGTAGGGGGCGAAAAAGGCTTCCAACGCCTCTCGATGAACGGTAAATTCAACAGCCAATCAATGAAGAACTAAAAAAGTCCATAAACAACCTACGAGCTGAAGCCTCTGCAATGATCTGCAAACCTGTTTCTAAGGAAACGGTACGAAGAACAATCCGGAATCGCGACTTTAATGGAAGAGTTTCTCGTAGAAACCCATTCATTTCAAAGTTAATAGGAAGAAAAGACAATTGCTAGAAAATACGTTAATCACAGTCCCGATTTTTGGAAAAAAATCATTTGGAGCGATGAAAGTAAATTTAACGTATTTGCCTCTGATGGGAAGCAAATGGTTTGGAGAAAAGCAAAAACAACCCTGGACAGGAAAAATTTATCAACAACAGTAAAGCACGGTGGCAGCGGAGTTATGGTTTGAGGGTGTATGGCTGCTAATGAAGTCGGAAATTCGGAAATTATCGATAAAATTACGGACCAGTAGAAATACTTAGATATATTAAAACGCAATTTGAACCCTAGTGCTGCCAAATTAAACCTACACAATGTGTATTGGTTCCAACAAGACAACGATCCCAAACATAAAACTTTAAGCTCTGGTTGCTGTACAACACCCCGAAACAACTCAAAACTTCCCCATATTCACCGGATCTTAATCCAACTGAAGATTTGTGATTATTTTTGAAGAAAAAAATTTCCACAAAGTATCCTTCGCTAACAAAAATATTTTAAAAAACATAATCCTTCAAGAATGGCAAAATATCGCGATATCGACCATAGACATTTTTAGAATTTCGTTCGCTCCATAACCAACTTATGTCCAACATAAGTCAAATTGCTGGGGAACCAACAATCTTCAATCACTCCGTTCATTGTAAATGCTCTCCTAATCTTATTCTAGTAGGAAAGAAACAATATTATGGTTTTTAAGAGAATCAAAATCTGATTCTTAAGAACTTTGAAGCAAAGGCTCCATCAAAAGTGGTATTTGTTCGTCGGTAGTCTGCCTTTAGATTAATGGTTTGATTTCGCCTCGTTAGCACGCGGCTAACCTAACCCTGGTGTTTGAAATATCTTCAATCAACATCGAAATCAGCGACATTATCACTTCCAGATTACCGTGGGCATATCTCATGGAATCTGTTCGATAATGTTCCGCTATCTTGCGCAGATAATGTAAGCAGTTGTAGAAAATGTACGACAGGACTTCATATTTTCGGAAGGGAACATCTTACGTAGCCACGGAAGGCTCTGTTGGCCGCGTTTCTTGTCTAGGGAGACTCTGGTGTGGCGTTGCCTAAGGTCGGTGACCCGTGACTGCTACAATCACGTCGCGTACTTTATAAAATGATGCATAAAGTTCTGATATGGAAGTGTTACTTATTGTCACAAAACGAAATCTCTGAGTTGATATGTTAACTTATCTAGTCGTCACTATCTATTCTGAGATATTAGAATTTTTACCCAACAAAATGTTAAAACGATAGGAAGGCCTCGATAGGCAACGATAAATGCGGTTGTTGGTTGGAAAAGGAGGAATTTTTGACAGTAACAGTTTCGGTGGAGTTTTAGTAACATCCGCGTAACGGTTTTTTTTCAAAAACGAAATCTAAATTAGGATATGTACATCCAGTGTCGGCAGTTGATTATGAAAGAAAGTGAAAGATTATTGAAGTGTTCAAGAAAGTTTAAACCTCCCTATATTGGCTTTCAGGCAGTGAATAGTGAATTCCCACATCGTTTCCATCCAATATGGCGGAATCGAAAGAAGACCATGCCAAAATTCGGCAGCTCGAGTTTTTTTCTTGAAATATTTACGTGGTGTGTTTCTAGTCGTGCCGTTGTCTAGATAATATCAAGGCATTGAATTTTATTTCAATTCAAGCACCCAAATTGAGGTGACGACAAGTGTCTAGATTGATGTCGTGATGTGGTGAATTATTCCCCCAACGCCAATGACGAACTCCGAATGCAAGGTTAAAAATCCGTTTATATAATGTGTGCTATGAGTATATGATCTCGAAAATCATTGGCTAACTGGGGCGAGAAATTCTAAGCAAAACCTGGGAAATATGTCGCCGTGGAACAATCAAACTCTGGCTACCTTATAATTCTTTGGAATTAACTGCGGATTGAGTGATTTATTGGCTGAAGATCAACGTCCCTGATAAGACATGAGGCGCGTTATCAGCAGTTTTTCTGGCTAAGTAATTTCTGACACAGGTTTTTTGATATTCTTTTATTCGTTTTATATTTAATGGAATCTTATCGATGAGTTGGAAGTTGTTTTTCTCACTTTTCAAATTTCCAGCGATTGTATGAATCGCAATTCCACTTAAACACAAACCAGAAGCTTCCAATTTGTTGTTTTTTCCTGCATGGACTCTACATTGTTTTCCTTCCACTCTTTGTCTAATGGTGAATAGCATGTACTATTACAAATGGACTACATGCACGCGGAGCTCATCTAGCTGTGAAATTTCAAAATTAGACCAATAATTTATTTTTCTGAAATGAAATGGCTACTGTAGATACGGCGGACGCTATTAATCAAGATGGTGGCCGGCGATTTAGCCGAAGGATTTAATGCTTAATGCAATTTCGATTTAGATAGCAGAGCAACTGAGAGATTTTTGTTTTTACACAATGATGAATAATGTCGTTATGTTCTCTGCCTACGCGGTATGACTTTGGAATGGTAATAGGTTAAGGCTAGATTAACTAGTTTAGAAATCTCATAGACTTAGGAGGAAGCTACTGAATTATAGTGGACATTTATGATATTTCATGAAGGAAAATGAGTAAGTCAAATACAATTGCCCTTAAATCACTTCCATCCTTACAGAGTTGTCTTAGGAAAGTAGTGCATTAAGTATTTTGATACAATTTATTTTTCGTGCCGACTTATTCAATATAACTTTTTGATATATCTAAGTCCTTCGTTCAAGTTTACAATTCCTTCCCAGAAGTAGTTTGATGATCATCTAACATCTTCATGCTTCCTTGCACCACAATTTTTACCCAGGACGATATTTTCGAATTTCGGAAACCGACCACGGGGGAGGAAGGAGGTATCGATTGAAACGAAATTTGGTGAACGGACGGAGACTGTCATATTCCACTCATACTGAAAGTAGAGATGGGTAGGTGATTTATGTATGTAATTTCACAAAAGTGAAATCACCTTAAAATGTAATACCACATTATCATCACCGAGCGTGATCCAAACATTACCAAATATTATAGTACCACCGGATTACCTAATATCACCGCATTATCAACATCACTGCATTACAAAAGCGATGGTGATATTATTTTTGTGTTATGTATTGTTTTGTAATGTAATATCACATTTCAAAACATCACCTAACATTACTGCTCTTCCTAGTATAAGTAGCGGCGGCAGTTGATACTTGTTATGATTGCCTATTCTTTTGACTGGCTTTGCTCTAGAAAGTAATTTCGGATGTCTCTGAGTATGGGGATGCGGATTCTGGGCTTTAAGTAATTGATTTGTAATGTTATTTCTTGGAATGAATATCGGCTGCTGGTTGATGTGTGTATAGCGTCGGTCTAGGTAATATTTCCCAGTACTAGCCCGTCGGACTATCGAGTGCCGATGCCGACTACCGTTTGTGAATCTGTTCTCTTTTCTGTTTGTGGTGAGAAAATATGATCTCGATTTTGTGCATGAGAGACTTTTAATTATGTCAAGCAAAGTAATGCTCGTACGCGAAAATCATGATTCCCTATTGTTTACATGGAAAAATACTGTACTATATTATTAGATATTATTGGATTATATCGGATCTTTTACTTCTTTTTCTTCTTTTTCATGAGAGGTTGATTCATTCTTCAGGCGTTAAAGTGCACTTTACACTATGAACGTAATAAATGGAATGCAAATCGTTCTAGCGCGACGATATAAGATCATATGCACGGTTATGTGAATGAAAGGTGATCTTTGCAATGTTATTTGGTATCTATTATCTATTGAGGTAACGTGCTTTAACTTTTTGTGCAGTTTAGCAAGGAATCCAACCCAGAAATCCAAAAAAATGAGGCGCCTGCATATATACAATCTAATCCTCGAAGTATATTCCACTCCGACATCTACTCAAACAAGATTACATAATAATCATCATCATCCACGGCGCAACAACCGGTATCCGGTCTAGGCCTGCCTTAATAAGGAACTCCAGACATCCTGGTTTTGCGCCGAGGTCCACCAATTCGATATCCCTAGAAGGTGTCTGGCGTCCTGACCCACGCCATCGCTCCATCTCTGGGGGAAGCAGGGTCTGCCTCGTCTTCTTTTACATACTTTTACATACATTACTAATTTTTGTAAATTAATGGAAAACCACCCTTAAGTTCATTGGAGGGGTACCAAATCGCGCGAAAAGACAAAGAATAGTAAGTGGTATAATATTGGAAAGTATTTTAGAAGTCTTTTTATTACTAATAAAGGTGTAGTAACTCAGTTTCCATTTTTTTGTGATTTTGTCACATCCTATGTCATAGAAAAGCGATACTGACATCATGATTACCGTGAATATGACACATATAGTACTAGAGACCTATTTATAGGTGCTGCCCGTCTAATTCAGAATTCAGAATTTTCCAAACTAACTTCAGACCTTCTCAAATAACTTTAGAGTTTTCCAAATCAATTTCAGAATTTTCCATTTCCAATTCAGGTTTTTTTCAATATTTTACTATAAAGATTTATAAAAACTTTTAATCATTGGATAAGGATGGAGTTGGGATTCTTTGAAAAAGTCTGAGATACTCGTCCATTTTCTATCATTATTTGCTTTAATAAACTGCATTCGGTCTAGGATTATAATAATATATGGCGTCCTCTAGGATGGTTTAAGGCGTTTCATACTTTTTGAAAATCCAAAATCCACTTTTGAGATTCAATCCTGAAATTGCGGTCACCTCTTTGAACCTACGTCTATTTTAATTAAGTAACTTTTATCGGAAAAATAACTTCCGTAGAACATAAAGTAATGAAGGCAGGTGGCTGCCAACTACTCGCTTGCTCCGGGTAAGTGTATGAAAGTAATGAGCAACCTCACAAGTTAAATTTCTTAATATTTGGGAAGTTTTCTCGATTGTCAGTGGACAGTAATGATGTTCTATACGAAATAGCAGAATTAATTGCAGCCACAAGTACCCGATTTTATATCTAGAGATCATGAAAACAGTAAAGATTTAGACTGAATACCATGGTCCATTAAAATAAGTAAAAATTGAAAATTGTTGGTCCGGTCAGATGTTTTTCAAAGAATCCCCCCTTCTTTTTCTTCTAAAGGTGAAAAATTGGTATAAAAATTTATAGCAAAATATTGAAGAAATTCTGCATTTGAAATTGATTTTTGAAAGTCTGAAGTTAATTTGGAAAAATTACAATTTGTTTGGAAAATTCTGATTTAGACTTGTAAAGTCTATATATGTGAAGTCATTCATTCCTTTTTGTATGTGTTTCAAGTGAACTTCTGCATACATACTTGCTAAATAATTTGAAACTCTCACTGTAAAGCCAGTACTTTTCAGAAACGAAAGCCCATCATACTAGAAACTCTAGTGAAACCTGTGCCCAGCGTTCGGCTTCACTTTTTGTCATTACCTTGACATCATTGATTCATTGATTTCAAACTTCAAGGTATCATCGAAGGGAGAACATCACTCAAACGGGGGGTTGTTTTCTTCATCGTAATTTTTCCTTAAGACTACTACTTTACTCCATTACAACGATTAGTGAGATCCTTTACGGGAAAGTAAGAATGAAAGTAGGCTACTATGCTGCGGAAAAGTAAATGATGTCTAAACTCTTTTAACTGAATTCAGGGATAATGGTTCATATGTTTACACTAGATATTTCGAATGAGTACCTAGGTAAGAAGAGTACTGATTTATGCACCAGTGAGGGAGCATGAAAGTGGTTCTAAGCTGAGACTACATATGTTGGGGTGCCCTACTCCGGCCTTGCATCATTCCTCGACGTTACATATTTGTTAAAATTTGCCAATATTTTTCCCTATCCAATACAAATATATTCTTAGCATTACTTATTACTTTTGGCTGTACTCGTTCATTTCATTTCCTTTTTGGAACCAAGATTCCCATTCTGCGAGCAGTCCATTAAGTTTTTTTAGTTCATATCAACTTTTAGTATTTAATGAATTATATACTGTTAAACTTAATTTTATTTAAAAAACAAAATTAATTTCATAAACTAACACAATTCATAATAAATTTCGAATGCCGCGAATCCTGCCGCGCCACAAACTCCTGATTAACTAAATGCAAGAATAACTACTCTCGTATATAAGCGTCTAACTGCGCAAAAAGCTATGGGAACAACTTCAGTACTGCTAATATCTCATGCTGCTAGTAATTTCACAATGAACATAGCGATAATACTTTTGTGATCCCTTTCGCGGAGGTCACAATAATATATATATCAGAATGTACCAAAATTCTCAACTTTTCATTTTCTTGACTACCTCTGTTACTCGGATTTCGAAAATAAAGTCAGTTGCATATTGGCGACTTTGATCCAGCAGTTTTCTCTTTGGATACTATTTTGGGTGGAATGTGCCCTGCCTTTTAAAGCTCTCTGTTGTGGGAATGCTCTCAGAATCATTCTCTGCACCTTTCTTTCAAAGGCATTTAGGGATTTTTGAAAAGCTACACAAGCATTCCTCCCACTATATTTGCAGAGCTGGCATCCTATTTTTATTCACTCATAGATCTGGGATAATGAAAGCAGATGGGCTCTAAGTTTTACGGACACTATTGGTGTTAGGACAGTTAGACGAATTACCTAATTTAAACCTATGAAGGTAATTGTGATATACTCCATGCCCAGAAATCGATTGAGATTATAGTGAGTCGATGAAGACTACATACAGGAAGAGTACGGATATTATGGATACGAGTTCTGATGAAAATGTGTTTTGGCGACGAATTCATCCAAACAAACAAACGCCTGTTTTCCAATGAAACTATTTACTATTGAAGCAAAGAGCATGCCGGAATACGAGGAGGATGGAAGTACTCAGGAAGTACTCGTTCTAACATACTTTCGTCCGAACTCATATCCGTAACTTAAATCGAGTTTCTAGGTGACACGGGATGTCACTGCATATACACGTGATAGGAACGTGGTAGGCAAGTGGCGCGTCTGTCGACGAACGAAGCCTAGATGGTTTTCTTTTTTATGTTTTTCCGTTCCACCAGCCTTAGAAAGATGCGTAAGTGATTGAAGAAAGACGAATATGTCCAACGCTTTTCTTTCACCATACAAATTCAAGCAATGCACAGGGAGACGAATCTCCCGTATTTAGTCTTCTTGAGTTAGCCTCTCCATGGATAACCTGCATTCAGACTTTAATGTTTGAGTTCAATGCACTCACTCCAGTAGTTACCATCGTTGTAGTCATCTAATTAGCGCCTTTCTTTCTTCGGCATTCTTCAAAAGCTGATCAAATGACTTAGGTTTTTTATTCTAGATGCGCGTTACATTATCGACTAACGTATTGGTATCATTCCAGCATCCGCCTCATCTGAAATGTATACCGCACTCAACTTCTGGACATTGTATTGAATATGCAGGTAGCTTCCCAGACAGGCCCCTCACGGAAGCTTGTGAGACACTCGACAAACTATCATATTCTTTATCCAAGGAACCAGGCGTAGCACCGAATCATTTTTTTCAGGTAACTGCTTATAATTGCAGCCACGTAACTCTGTACTCCGAATATCGTCAGGGACCCCCTCATTAGGTTACAATTGGCCGAATTTATTTTGCATTTTCCACACTTATGGTAGCCACTACACAATACTAGCTGGCCCTATCCCTTCTGGATTTTAAAATTTGGCCAGATTATTAAAAATCTTGATGACGCCAGTATTTGATCTGGTTCTTCAGAAACCAAATTTTTGCTCTGATAAACCCCCCAGTCTCTCAGTGCCGGCAAACCAATCTGTTGAAGTTTGCTCATTCCATAGTCGTTTTGAGATAGTATCTAAAAGACATGTGGATCTGTACGCTGTCAGTATACCAATTTTAGGCACCACGACTAGCTCTTACTTAAAAGGTTTATTGAGTACATCAACGTGGTTCGATGCTTTGTTGTTGTCCATCCTGCCACAAATTTTCTTTATCGCTGTTACTACTGCGTCCTACAGATTTTGACGGTAGCTGTACTTGCTTCTAGAATCCCCTGTGACAGTCAGGTGAGAGTGAACACTGAAGCCATCCACAACACAGCCCTCCGCGACACCTATAAGAGGGAAGTGGATGCCGCAATAACCGCAGTCAATAGAGGACCTGGAGATGAAGCATCAACAAATGATCTTCACAACCACCTGAAGAACGTTATCATGGATACGGCCACAAATATACTTGGCCCCAGCCGCAAAAGGAGACTACCGGTATCCGGTCTAGGCCTGCCTTAATAAGGAACTCCAGACATCCCGGTTTTGCGCCGAGGTCCACCAATTCGATATCCCTAAAAGCTGTCTGGCGTCCTGACCTACGCCATCGCTCCATCTTAGACAAGGTCTGCCTCGTCTTCTTTTTCTACCATAGATATTGCCCTTATAGACTTTCCAGGTGGGATCATCCTCATCCATCCGGATTAAGTGACCCGTCCACCGTAACCTATTGAGCCGGATTTTATCCATTACCTGACGGTCATGGTATCGCTCACAGATTTGGTTGTTACGTAGCCTACGGAATCGTACATCCTCATGTAGGGGGCCAAAAATTCTTCGGAGGATTCTTCTCTCGAACGCAGCCAAGAGTTCGCAATTTTTCTTGCTAAGAACCCAAGTTTCCGAGGAATACATGAAGACTGGCAAGATCATTGTCTTATATAGTAAGAGCTTTGACCTTATGGTGAGACGTTTCGAGCGGAACAGTTTTGTAAGCTGAAATAGGCTCTGCTGGCTGTCAACAACCGTGCATGGATTTCATCATTCAACCAGCACCCAAATTGTTCACACAAAAATAAACAAAACCTTTCACACCTGAAGCGCCTATTTTCCTGTGTGCCATCTGTGTTGTTTTTGAAATTATAAACGTATTGTATAGCAAGCTGAATTCGGACCTTTTATATTGAAAGCACACAGCTTTTGGATTGTTTGTTCGTCTGCAGTATCACCTCTTAGAGGCTTTCTTTTTGTCTTTCTTATATCTTAGCGCAAAAATGTTAAGAAATGAACTGGTCTTAATTTAAACCAGTAAGCCCAAGAAAGGATCCAGCAAATTTACGTAAAATAAATAAATTCAACTTATTATAACTTTGTTAATAATTATTGAATTCCTATCAAACTTTCCCGTATTATGCCCCATATTACGGCCCATATCGTTACACTTTATGCTTTCTGAGTGAACTTAATGGGGTTGCCAGGAAAATAACAAAATGTCGTAATATATTATTACCAATTTTATTTAAGTAGACATCGCAGTATGGAGTATTTTGGGGCATTGCAATAATTTTTCTTTCGATTTCTCGGTTGAGTAATTTCTGATTTTTTTGATATTGGTGACTGCCTCCTCTTTCTTTGCAGCCAATGTGAAAACAATAGTTATAACCGAGACCTTTGATTTGATAAACCACATAGTTAAATTCGGTACAAAAAAATGTTAAATGCTCTTTTTTCATGATGGGGTCCTACCTTAAATTCGACGTAGGACGATATTATTTATTGTATGCGAGGAGGGGTTAGAATTCCAATCTTTTTACCTTTTCCCGTGTCAATAGGTATAACCATTTCTCAAAGAAGTCCATTCGAAAGAGAAAAAGACAGACAGATGGAAAAACCGAAAACCAATTCTAATAAGGTTTTGTTTTCCAGAAACCCTTAAAAATGCGTTTAGAAGAGAGTATGTACAACCACACTCTAGAGCAAATTTTTTTACATTTTTACAATTTCAATTCTTTTTCTATGACCGCGGATGATATGTGAGCTTAAGTTCTATGATGGTTATAGTTGACTTTGACCAGCCTTATTTCTTGAATGAATTAGGAATCTTCCTACATATTGTAAAATCGACTCCTCCTTGGGGGTTTATGGCGCCTCGGAGTCTAGAGTGGGCGTACAGCTTATTGAATAGGTGAGTTCGTTAAATCCTCCTGATTTGTGACATCTGGAAAATGTTTTCGTATGAAGTATTTTTTTCTTGGGGGTGACAGCTCGAATTGTGTATTTTTTTCGTTCTAGTAACATTTTTGTCGGCCTTGCTTTCTTGACCATAAAATCAGCGTCACAACTTTCTAATCTGGAGAAATCGACAAAATTCATTCGTTCCTTCTGTACTTTCTTCTTAGTTTTAAAAATGTGAAGTTTGATTGCGTGTGTGGAGTCTGGCCATCTTGTTAATGGCTCAGAGTTTATTCTCGATAGTTCCCTACTAGGGCTTTTTTCTCAACTAAAAGTTAAATTATAACGGTTGGTTTCTCCGACATTTAATTTACCTTTCTCTAAGGCTGACCAATATCATTCTTATTATATAGGACATTGAGAATCTTTCACTTTGCACTATAGTTGCAGCCCTTGGAAATCACTAGAGTTATCGAAACAAACACCAACATCCTTCCTTATTTTGTTACATTCAGTATAAGATAAATGTGACTCAGACTCATTGAAACGTTCCTCCCAAAGTGCAAAACATTTTTCATCTGCAAGATACTTTCAAATTTGTCCATCAATACTTTCCAAATAGGCAGCTCCCATCTAATGTTTATAGTAGTAATAATGATAATGGCTGTTATTATCTAAAAATTGTAAATCAATGCATGACCGATGTACACTTTTCCATGTATATTTGTATTTTTATGTGAACACGCTTAAGCGATGCTTGCCTGATTTGATGGCTACGAAATGGCTTTCTGCGGGGGAAAATTAACGATGGCATATGGGATGTTTGACAGGTTCCATAATTTCTCCCAGTAGCTAAACTGGCCAATGAATTCTTCTTAGGCTCGAGATGGTTTGTTGAGAAGGAGAAATTGTAGGATGGGCTCGACTTCTTGATTACGCACTCAGAAAGATACTCTGTCTTCTTGATGTTTTCGATAATTGTGCATTGTGAGGGCGCATTTTTGAACGGGAAAATAATTAAGTTTTGAGGAATGAAGAGAATTTTATAGTGTTTGAAGAAAGTTGTTTGAAACTCTTTGGTTGGTGGATTCGTTCAAATCAGATGAAGCACCATTAGTTAGTTTTCTACTTCCTAACCGTAGAATATTTTACCATTGATTGTAATGCTCTCTCCATGGTTGTAGCTATGAATCCTTGGAATCAATATATATATATAATATATGTTGAAATCGTTCAGAGGCAATTCACGCAGCTAACGCTCATAAAGTAAAGCTCCTCAGACTCAGGCACGTAGTGTCCTCCACCACCGCACCTAACTTATAGCCATCAAACGTGAATTGTTCCTTCCTTCTTCCAGCCCATATCGTTGGGCGATCATGAAGACAATTTCAATATATTCTCTGATTCGTTTTACCGTACTTTAAAGGCAGTCTTGAACCTCATGGTTCATTTTTTTGGTGTGCCCAACCGGGGGTATTGAGTATGCCCAGTGCCCAATGCTAGTGTTTTTCGTGCACGCCACATTCACGTTCAATATTTGTGACGGTAATTGGAAGTATCTATTCAATAAATTTTGAGGCTTATCTTATCTTGGAGTGCGCGCAAGTAGATTGAGAGTACCTATTGCTTGCGAGCAGCCATCATTGAATTTTTATTTCACTTACATTTTATTTTATTTCATTTCACTTCAACTGGAATGGTTTGGCCGTTTTCCCCTTTCCTACCTTGTTCTATCGATCATCGATCATACCAACCTGGCATTTTGCATTACGATTTCTAATGTTTATTGGATTTATTGGATTTATTGTGCTAACCGAGCTGTTTTATTGATAGCTAAATATAGAAATTTGTCATAATCAGTTGGTTTGAAATTTTATTTGGTGGAAAAGGAAATACCAACGGAAATATTGTTTTACCAAATAAAATGTTTCCTCTGATCCAAAGTAAAAATAGAATTGATTTTTTTGTGTTTATTTTTTATCATTACTTTTAAAACGGAAATTTTCCTCTAATCGATCTTCTTGCAACTCATATCTTCTCCTAGTACTGTCTGCGTATACCTGGACATGCCCATTCAAAGCACCGTCTAAAAGCTGAGAAGTCGCCCTGTTTTCTAACTCCTTCATAGGGTGAGTTTCTTTTTGCATTACCAGTTATAAAATCAAACTGTATTTCTTGAGCATCCTTCCTTAGGGGTTCGTCCTGGCATATGTAAATTGAGTTGTTCTGTCATCTTAGTTTTCTACTCTGTTGAGTATTTGCACGATTTAAATATCTCTGGTTTATCCTGATACTTTGTACATCCTACATAGTCCACTTTTTCTTTTTATTGTTTGTCAAAAGGGCATTCCATTCTTCGGATGTTTCAGCCATTGGTAGTTTGCGGAAGTAAAGTTCTAAGCTATTTCGCCACTTATCGTACCTGAATCGTACGGGACTCAGTTGATACACGACGGAAGGTTTTTGATTGTATGAAAATCCGTATCTACTTTATATCGGACCGGAACGGACACTAGCTACAACTAAGCTTAGGACTGAACTGAATTATTGTGGCTCTAAGTTCAATATAATTCATACCTACGTCAGGTGTGCTATTATATATAAAGGAGTGATTTCCACGTGTAATCATTTTCGGCCATGTTGCTCCCAGAGGAAAGATGAGGTAGGGTCTGGTGAGTCGCGGTCTTCGTTCAGGGCGATATTCCGAATGCATAAGCCGGTGAAGGTAAAGCGAATATATTCAATACGCTTAGTTTATTCTTCCCCGAGAGATGCGATTTCAGTACCAGCTTTACATGTCGCAGGAATTCGGACAGCGGGGCATCCTTCAGATCACCAACTCGAGCATGGGTTCCTTGTAGAATTCCTAGGTATTGAAAGTCTGTCACGATCATAGCTTCGATGTGGAGGTCATCAATGCTATGTCCGGCATGCGGCTTGTGATGTCCTTTGCAAATGGCTTGGATTCGACATTTGCCCAATCCAGATTCCATTCGAATATCATATGTCTACTATTCGCAGCAGACTTCTAAGGTGGTCGTCAGTACCAGCATGCAGCTTGATGTCATCTAAGTACATCAAGGGTGTCAGTTCACATTTAGCACGTAGGCCATATTTTATTGCAAAAACATGCTGTCTAGCATCACTCAGTAGCCATGAAAGGGGTTCAGTGCTATGCAAAACCATATGGATGGGCTCTAAGGAATTAGTACCCTCAGATGAACACACTGATAAGGTGATAAGGCATCCTACCATGGTTGCCGTAACTTTATTAATTTGGGATCAATGCGATACAGATGTGGGACATCGATTAGCCAGGTATACGGGAGGCTATCGAAAGCACAACTACCGAGTCGATAACGAGTTGCTCTTTGCAACCTCTTGACCCAACTCGGCAGCCCTTCTGCTCCTCGGACAAAATGCTGTTGGTCTCGAGGTGCGCATTAACGCTTCCACTAATAATGGACGTTATGAATTTGTAGAGCGTTGATAAGCAAGTAATCGGTCTTGTGTTCGCGGGGTCCTGCACTTTGTTCCTCTTAGAAATAAGGTAGATAATCCCCGCAGTGAGGAAGGGTAGAAATTCCTCTGTCCGACTAATGACCTGATTTATGCTGTGTGCCAACCGACCATGTATACTAGTGAAATTTTTGTACCAGAAGTTCAGCATCCGATCCAGACCTGGGCCCCTCCAGTTTTTCCAGCTGTTTATGACTCGTCGAACTTCCTCTTCGGTAACATCCGCAAAATCCATGCCAGACGTTGTGGCATGGTGAGTGTTTTCAGCGATTATCAACTCAGTATGGTGGGCGGGCAACCCCCAAAATCCACACCAGCATTTTATCGCTTGCGTTACCGAAAATTGTACTGCCTGGACGCTCTGGGATTGGGATTCTTTGAGGGATCTGAAAACGCTGGTTCCTGGTTCCTCTGGACACGTCTGAAGTAACTTTTGCCATACCGTAGCAACCGACTGCATACAACAGAAAGTTTCTGCTTTAATGTGTCCAACATTTCAAATATGGGAGTCTCACCCGTCTGCTGGCATTGCCAGAGGTGAATTGAGTGGGCTTAGCAATTTCCGGCCTTAGTGAGTCACGCCGACCTTCCAGACGAATTTTCCATGGTGGGTCTCTTCGGTCACTCAAACCAATAACGCGAAAGCGAATTTTCTGACCATGCAATCTGACTTAAGGCTGTCACAATGCATAAGTGAGTAGTACTGAAACAGTTGCCTGCAGTGCGGCATGGTGTTGTAGATGCCGCCGTCTCTGCCCCCATCGACTCTTGGTCATCAGTTTGCGCGATGACCTCAAGTCGAACACGCTCCCTGATGATTATCGGGATTGTGCCGCTCCGAGTAATAAAGCGGTGCTGGCCTGCGACTCGCTGAACAGTGACGTGCGCGAATTGGGGGAAACGTTCGATGAATCTCTGGTACAGCAAGGGGCGGTAAGGTATTGTACCCACCCACGCCGTTATTTCGTAGTAGGAGCGGATGATGAAGATGTTCATTTCTTCAGACCACTTCATCCGTTGCCTACGCGAACCTGCTGAAGTGGTTGCCACAGATTGTGGCGAGACAGCTGCAGCAGGCAGAGCAATGCTCCCACCGGTTATCCATACCGGACCTTAAAATTCTCCTTCTCCTCATATATGGATTTGCATTTTATACATAACTGCACAAAATATAAAAATAGATTTTTTACGGTCATTTGTAACATTGCGCAACAAGTGGGGTTAGCCAAATTGAATAAAATTGATAAACTATGTATAAACATATCTAGGAAAGCAATTTTTCTGCCGACAGGACGTTAAAATGGACATTCTCTACCCTATTCCATTCAAGTTTTTTAAATGACGGGAAGCCAAAGAAAGCTATGCTTATGGGGTTACTGATTTGGGGTGAATATTGCTGCCTTTTTACTGAGTAGAAAGGTCAAAGTTGAAAGACTGTCGAAATAAAACGTTGCTCCTATTATAGATTAAAATAAAAAACAAGTCGGGAAACCGGAAACTAGACGCTTCAGGTACGAAAGGTTTTGTGTATTTCTTTTATAAAGAGAGTGTGCATTTCTCCCATTAGTATGTAGCACGTAATATATGCATTTATTATGTGAAAATATCCACTTTCAAGTAATATTGACATTCAAAGTCTTAAATTTGCACAGAAGCGGCGGCTTTGACCTATTATAACTTTATTAATAGTGGTGCGATTTTGACCAAATTTGGTAGGATCATGCTCTATACTATAGTCTATATTGCCGCAATTTGGTGATTCTAGAATGCACCTTTCCAACAAAAGCCAAAACTAAGACCGGCTTCGAAAAGTACTAACCGAGACTTTCAATTTGATACCCCACATTACTATATTTGATGACAAAAAAATTTACACCCTCCTTTTGCATGCATGGGGACCCTCCCCCCCTTAAATTCAACATAAAAGGATGTAACTCACTGTATGCGCGAGCGTTCACAGTTCCCACTTTTCTACCAAATTTGGTGTCAATCGCTACAACCGGCCCCGAAAAAAATGCGTGTGACGGACAGACAGACAAACAGACAGTAAACACAAAACCTTATTAAGAGGGGGCTCTAGATCTATGCTATGTTGGCGGCGTAAAGTGCAGTCCTATGGAATCTGAATGGAAGATTCTTGTGTTACCTCATCATTTTTATGATGATATGCGAACATGTTTTTCTTATGCCCGAAGCATTATCTGCTGTTTTCTTCTCGCTGAATATAATAACAGTTAGCCGATCATTGTGGAGCAATGGTTTTGAAAAGGCTGGAGAGGAGGGGAATTCTACAGGAAATAACAGCTATTATAAGGCGGAGGAGTTCAATGAATTATGGCATCTTTCGTTAAAAACCTCCACTACGCTGATGACATCATGGACCTTTACCAATTGCCTCTGGATTTGAAGAAGGAAGTAAGTAGGGGCGAACTGAAGCGAAATATCAACAAAACTAAGGTTCTCAGTCTGATTCATTATGGCAGTTTTTATATCTACATTAATGGACAGAATATTGAGGGGGTTGGAAATTGTGTCGGCCTCGGTATCGTTATGTCTACTAACAGTAATGCCAAACTCGTTGTCACGTGAAGCGTTAACATTACTAAGCCGCCTTCGTTGGATATGAAATGCAACTATCTCAACCAACATCAAGGTGACACTCTTCTTGGCTAAGCTAAAAAATCTACGTTTATGCTTGTTTTCGTCATGTCATACCCTGGCTTCCTACAATCTTAATCGAAAAACTGCATTGGCGTACGATTTAGACATCCATGGACGTGCTGAACAAAGGATGTGGCAGTCGATAATTCACACATCAGGAAAAAGAGACAATTCCACTGCGAAATATGCCATTTAATAGAAATTAATACCTCCTCAGCGATTGGGTCACTCTAAAGTAGCGTGGAGGACAAATCATGGTTGAAATTGAAGTGCATCGCTAAGAACTTCCAGCAATGATGCGTAGAAATTGTTGACGCGTTATGATATCAATAAATATATTATTACGGTTTATGTGGTTACCACTATCTGAATTGAATAATTTTATGTCATCTGGAGTCACAATGACGAAACAATTGGGAAGGAGAAATGGACTTCATATCAGATCGGCCACGACTTTCATATGGCCCATACGTCAACATACCCTAATCGCCTTTATATTCAATAAAGGTCTCGCGTCTGCGTGTCCTGAACTTTGTCAAATGCCCAAATGGTTTTCTCAGTCCATGAAATAAAAATTGGTATAAAGTAATCAGCTTTCTCATAAATTACTTCTATTATTCATACAAAGATATCGAAGTGAATTCTCTCCCATTCGCTCCTTTCCAAGTCTTTCATTATAAATATTACCTTTGGGATAGAAGAAGGTTTTTAGGTTTCCTTCAGCCAGGAAGAAGGATCTTCTTTCGAAAGACTCAGAAATGTGATTAGACTCTTCCTCTTATCTCTCTTTATCGCTCTTCTAGTGTGGTGACACCTTCATTGGTGATAATTCGCCATTCCACCATAATCTGCCTTCTATTTGGTGAAGTATGTTTGATCTTAAATTTACATCGCTATTAAATTTTACCCCTATATAATATTGAATACTGTTTTCGCAAAGCATACATATGAAGTTATCGTGAAATGTAGAGCAAACTGGGAGAACCCAGAACAGTGGTCTTCTACAGTGATGGCTGAACAACTCAACAAGATCCTGAAGCAGGAATCTACCTTTCGAACAAAAGCGACAAGTGTGCTTTTTTCTTGCTCTCGGATGCTTTAGAAAAGAGGACTCAATTTCTCGCGTCCCGACAAGAACTAGTAATTGTCATGTCAGTAGCATTGGCTAATGCTATTGTCACCAACTGGGAAGAAGCTTCACATAATGTCGGGTGGCAAACTCTTAATGGTACTAGGCACAACAAACTTTCCAGTCAGAAACAAACATAGTTTATCCTATCGAAAAGCAGAAAAATCTCCAGAAGTTTTGTGGGCACTCTGACTGGCTATAATTCACTAACTAGACATACATATGTTCAGAATAGGGATTCTTCAATATCATATGTATCTATCCTGTAATGAGGAAGAGCAGCACTTTTGCTAGCGGAAGTTATGGGATACATAAACGAATCCGGGATATTCCATTAGACAGGGGAATTGAGTAAAATGGGCTACTGATTCTATGTGGTTAGAGGTTTTGTCTCTCCCTCACCTTATACACGCCCACACACATATCTCTATATAAAGGAAGTGACTGATATGATCGAGTTAAAATTTATGTTTTGGATTCATTTACTTCAATCTGACTCCTTTCATATATAAGACAGCAGACGACCCGTGTAACACAGAGTTTTCCTACTTACAGCTGATAATTGCATGGTCGCTACTTGTGTTACTATGGTATATGCATTCATGAAGTTCACAATTGCCGATCTTGCAACTGCTCATCTAACGCAATATAACTTGTTGCCTTTGATCTGAACTCATCTAGGTCTTCAAAATGGAGATTTCGGGCTTTTATTACTCTGAATCGATCTCCAACTTGAGATTTCATAAATGCGGCGAACAGATGAAAATTTGGCCCTCTTTCTTAATGGTGCCTCCTAGATTCCCATATTGCAATGAATGCAGGATTTTTTTGTAGATGATATCATATCTTTCAAAGTATGCTGTTCACTGATGACAACAAATTTTCCTAATTTGACGTTCGTCAAATAATTTAAAATGCTAGAGATACTATGAGTGCGCTCTACTCATTTCTGTTTGAGGAGTAAGACTCATTTCTGTTTTAGGAGTAAGACATCCCGATATGGGAAGATGGATCGAAAAACTGACGGTAGCACATGGTGCCTAGAAGAAGACCACACTATGAAGTCGGATTCAACTAAAAAACTGGGAATGTATCCACACCGCTAGGAAACTAGGAATGTATTTACACCGCCACCCTATATTTGGGATTAGCTTAACTTACCGGATAGCTCTGTGGTTAGAGCTGTCGTATAGATGGTGCTCACTTGTGGCAGTGGGATTTATATTGTGACTTACGTCGGATACCAGTCGACTCAGCTGTAAAAGAGTCCCAGAGTCAAATCAGGGTAATAATCACTGGCGAGCATAATACTGACCACATTGCCCTCTACAGGGTACTGTGATCCTGTGTGCAGATTGTTCGTTGAGTCGACTAAAAATGAAAGAAACGAGCTTCATCTTATTGCCTTGTAAAAGATTTATAGTGGCCACCCAGTTGGTTACATAAGGTCGGAGTAAGATTCTTAGTCAGACAAAAAATGAAACCTGCTTTTATCGGCTTTGAAAACATAAATGAGTGGCTGTGCAAATTTCGAAACGCAAACCTCATTAATATTCACGGCCCTATAGAGAAGACTGCAGAGTGGTGAAGGACATTTTCTATGATGTAGTGGAACGAACCCTTAACAAACGTAGGTTTTCCCAGACGAACCATTTTCAATCAAATTGACCATGCATAAATTGAATTCTGCCACCTCTTAGCATTAACGAATGGCAGAACATATCTTGTTGGAATGGTGCCAACCACCTCTCTCCCTGACAATCAGCTGGGAGTAGACACTGAAACCATCCTCAACGAAGACCTCTGTAACAAATATAAGGGGAAACGGATGCCGCAATAATAATAGCTATCAAATGCCCTGTGGATAGAAAAGGACACTTAGTTAGTTTGGTTAACTGGGGGGAGCCGCAGCTCCGAGCACTCAGGCCATTGTTAGGCCCATTGTACTATCCCCGTCAACTGCCTATTCAATGGCTTCCCGCCTACGGTATTCGCAGGCTTTAGCGAATCTTCGAACATTCTCCAGAGGCAGAGAGTGTGCAGATTCTTCCTTGAAGAAAACCTTGCCAAGGTGTCTTCGACTGAGATCCGAGAATGCCGGGCAGCTGCATAGAAAGTGCAGGGCCGTCTCCTCCTCCTCCTCACATTGGCTGCACATAGCCGAAACCACTAGCCCAATCTTTTCCATATGGTAGTTTAAAAGGCAGTGTCTCGTCAAAAGCCCTACTAGGGTTTTCATGTCCTACTTCATAAGGTACAACAAAAATGCCGCTCTAGTAGCTCCAGGCTCTTTCACAAGGATTTTCGCTTGCCGGTAAGAGTTTAAATTTCCCTACTCGGTTGCGTGAATCCTTGCAATTTCAACCTTCAGAGTAGAGTTGGCAGTAGATAGTCCACATAGTAGATTCCAAGAGCTGGTTCTGGCCCCACCATTGTGGATCCAGACCCTTGGCGAGCCAGTCTGTCAGCCTCCTCATTACCGGCGATGTTAGAGTGCCCCGGCACCCACATCATGAATGTTTCGTTCAGTCGGCCAAGTTTCAGCAGCACCTGATGACAACTCCACACCTACTGGCTTGATATGTTGTTGCCATTTAGTGCTGATAATCCCTCTCGACTGTCGGAACAGATTCAAATGGTGCGACCCCTCCACTTTTGTCGCAGACACTCTTCTGCTGCCAATGAAATGGCATATATCTCCGCATTTCTTAATTTTTTCGAGGGGTCGGGCCAATTCGATTCTCCGAGAACATCCCTGCGCCCGATCCATTCTCCATGACTGACCCGTCGATGAAGATTATTAGGTTTTGTAATCTGAAAAGACTCATGGCCACTTGTCGACCATTCTTCTCTTTCGGTGATTACAACAGTGTATGTCTTTTCAAAGACGAATCTGGAAACCATATGATCGGTCGGCATCAGGGCTATCGGATGTTTTTCAAGGAATTTCCAGATAGGCGCATGACCGTTTGATTGGCCGCCTTTCCACGCCCCAATGGTATCGAGCCTATATGCGTCGTTGGCCACTTTCCGTTTCACCTCCAAGTGAATGGGGGGTAAATTTAGGATAGCTTCAAGTGCCGCAATCGGTGTAGTACTCATTGCTCCAGTAATACTTAGGCAACCAAGTCTCTGAATCTGCGTTAGCAGCTTCCTGCTGTTAGCAAAGTTCAGTCTTGGCCACCAGACGATGCATGCATACATCAAAATGGGTTTTATTATTGATGTATGCATCCAATATATCGGTTTGGGTGAAAGTCCCCAGGTCTTACCTATCGCTTAGAAGAACCAATAGGTGCATAAACTGGAGAAATACAGGATGCTTCAATGCTCATTCTGTTTGAGGCAAGGAAGAAAATTTGATTTCCGTCCATATAGACGAATTGGAAAGATGGGTTGAGTATTCTGATGAATTACTCAATAAGCAGAATATCGGCGAGTTGAAGACTGTGCCAGGTGAAGACGTCGTACAAAAGCTGCCACCACCAAGCATGGAAGAAACTGCCTACGCAATTCATCGGCTTAAGTCGACAGGAGCCGATGGAACTACAGCCGAACTGTTTAAATATGGAGGCGACCAATTACAGCAAGCGCTTCATCAACAATTTATGCTCAATATGTGGGACAGCGAGTTATTGCCTAATAACTTGCAACGAAGCATTATCTGGCTCATACATAAAATGAAGCCATTATAGAGGCATCAAGTCGCCAACTACCATCTATAAAATATCCTCAGCTATCTTGCTAGGCCGGATAGCCCTATACGCCCAAACATCCTCGGTGCATACCAACCAACAAGTCAGATTTTCCCTCTGCGGCAAATGGTGACAAAACTGTTGGAATATGAACATCAGTTTCACTACCTTTACATCGACTTCAAGGCGGCCTATGATAGCAAAGCCAAGTTAAAATTGTATACGGCCTTGAGAAAAGCGGTGTCCTGGCGATTGTATGTACTCCTGGGAGACTTGGGTTCATACCAAGAAAAATTGCAAGTTCGGAGTTCGAAATAAGAATTCTGCGAAATTTTTTTAGCCCGCTAAAGGAAGGCGGTTGATTGAGTCTTGATATCTATGAAAGCTATAAGCGATACTAAGAGTATGTGGTTGTGGATGAAGTTTAATTCAACATTCTACCGTGGGCAGGTCACATAAATTCTATGAATAAGTATGATTCAGCTCCGTTTATAAGAGCAAAATCTATGATAGAAAATGAATACGTGTCAACCCTTGGCTGCGATGGAACGATGCTGTGGGCCCGGACGACAGCCGCAGACAGTTGTTGGGGATATCAAATTAGTGGATTTCTACACCGGTTGTTGCCTCTTTGATTATTATGAGAGATTTTGGAAATTCGGAATTAATTTCTAACCAGGTTTACGAATTAGCTTTCCACACCACCGTTCATTATTTCTACATAAAAAATTGCATGATCCTGAATTTCAGAATTTCTGAATTGTAGGGGTTCCCTGATTATTTGCGAAAGGCGGCTTTACCAAGAAATTTCTCTAATACCAAAAACCGATATTGGCTCTGTCCGAGGCTCTGATTGATGATAGATATCCAGTGAATTGTGGTAACCTAATACATGTGAATGGCTCGGTTTTTTGAGTATGTTTAGATGTAGTCCGACTAATCGATCATAGTAGTCTTCTTTTCGATGAAACTTTTACTTTCAGTTTGGTACGGTAGGGGATTCCCTGAAAGTAAGCAGAGGGCCAATATTAAATTGCGAAGACTAAGTTGCCTTCAAAGAAAAGCATTCAGTTAGCCCCTAATGTTTGATTGACATGCAGAATTATGTCATCAAGATCTTGACGATAACTACATCGTCTTATATTGAAGGCATACTTATATTCCCTCCAAGCGGCTGGATGGTACACATAGAAGAAATGTAACAAACCTCTACCCACCCTCCTCCACCTTACACCCTCAACCGACTCTCGCTGAGCTTTATGACAAACACAGAAAAGCGCGGTGTGTGATGGTTTTTCATTGTTAATGTTTTCTTTTTCATCGTTTTTTCCATAATGTACGTTTTTTTTTCTATTTTTTTATTGTTGTTGCTGGAGAAATCTTGTGATAAGATAACGTGAACTGACATATGTGAGAATCCACTAAACGAATATAATGTGTGTAGTGGAGGCGACAGTGTTCTGAGCCCCTAGGGGAGGTGAAGGGGAGCAAGTGCTTTATTGTATGTAGCACGAAATTTTCAGCTTTTAGGTAAAATGTTAAAAGTACATGGACGGTAGTGTGGAGCACACTAAATCGACTTATGTATATTTCGATAGTCGTGCCAGCGACCGACCGATCGGGGACTAAAGGATCAAAAGAGCATACTATATAACAAAGAAAATAAATAAACGCGTAACATGCATTCACTATTAGGTGTCGTTATCGAAAGTTGAGGGTAACCAGGTTCGATTAGTTTCATTTGGCGACCGTTGGTACCCATTGCGCTCATCTTGAATAGCCAAGTTTCGGTGTTCTTTTGGAGCTTCGAGGCAGGTGTATTTGGCCTTGTTCGGTAGTGATGAAAATTTACGTGATAATCTTCAAGTAGTGTGATTAGTGAGTGTCATGAGAAAACGGATCAGTTTTGAGGTAGGAATGGATTATCTATTGGTGCTACTTTGCCAAAATTAGTTGTAAAGAATTTTGGAACTTTGTGTACATTATATAACAGAGACTGACATTCACATCCATTCTTCGATGGCTCTTCATGAGTTAGTGACACAGAATCATTAGCGTGCACGTGTATTCAAAAGTCAAAAGTCCTTGATGATGTCTTATATGTTTGTGATGGTTGAAATCATGTTTTTGGATTTGATATAACATATTTTGTAGTTTAACTTCTGAAATTATTTAGAGCCCTTTTTTATGCTAAAATCCTTTTCTCGAATTTTACAAACCGCTCAGTTCATCTGAAAAAAAGAAACCCCTTCTGGTTGGAGTGCATCGAAGTTTCATTCCTGATGGACTGTTTGATATAGTCCAGATTCAAGTGAGCTTATCGAGAGAAATATAGAACTTCATGTAATTGAGGAGTAAGGTCTTGAGTGGTGTGCGATTAGGATATTTTTGAGACAAGTAATGGTATAAGTTCATTCCCCTGCCAATACATTGGTTCGCCTTCTCCTTTTTTTAGGTCACAGATTGAGTTCACGCTGAATTCTTAAGGTGAGAGTTGATGTAAATGCCCTTGGACATCCTTTCTTATTCAATACACTCATTAGTACAAGTTTTTATTAGAGTAGTAGGCACAAAAAACACGGATGGAGGCAGTTGTGGACTTTTTGGTTGAATCGAAGACTGTAGCTAAATAGTCTTATAAAGAAACCAGCTTGGTCGGGTTGAATGGACATATTCTGCCTTGAAATCACTTCATATGAGGGATTAGGTAAATACTCGTATAATAAATGACAGTGAATTTCTCTCAGAACTATACGTTTCGCAGTAAGTTTATGGAAAATTTGGAGGACGTAAAGAGCATTCAGAGATGATCAAAAATGGACGCTACTAAATATACTTGTATAAAATTATATGAATATATTTTTTGATTTACATTGGCGTTTGTCATGAATTAATGAAGAAGAAACTATATGTAGGCACTAGCGCTCATTACACTTCTTTAAAAATATATATGTCCACGAAAAAGGCTATTTGTTATTGGCTAATAGTGTAGTATGTTACATATTAAGATAAAAGAGTAGTATTTCCTTTTGCTTTTCATTTTTAGATAAATACGCATGTCCTCTTGGGTTCGATTTCAAATCAAATATTCTTAGGATAAGTTTATTATCAAGAATTACAAAATAAAAATTCATCATGAAATTTGGATGCAGTCTTAAGTTGAATACGTTGGTTCAAATCAGGTCGCCTTTTCTTTTTCTTCAGCCTTTGTCCCGTTTACAAGCCGGGTTGGCTCGTCATCATCGGGTTCGCCATTTGGCTTTATCGAATGCCTGATCTGGGTGCAATATCGAGGCTTTTAAATCTCCACCCAGCGTATCAAGCCACCATTGTTTCGGCCTGCCTTTTGGTCGTTTACCATCGACTTCAATGTTCAGCCCAATCTTGGCAAGTGAATTCTCGTTAGAATGAATTGCGTGACCATACCATCGAAGACGCCTCTCTAGCAATTTTTTTTTTCCCCATAACGATCACGGATATCCTCATTTCGGATGTGATCAAAATATGTCACGTCACTAGTCCAACGTAACATCTTCGTCTCCATTACTACAAGACAACGTTCATTGCCCTTTATAGTCGGCCAACACCCCAGAACCATAGAGGGCGACAGGACGGACAACATTGTGGTAAATTTTAGATTTGAGACGTTCGTTAATACGTCGATCACAAAGAACACCAGTTGTGGAACGCTTCTTCATCAAGGTTGCTCAGTTCCGGGCAGATCACTGCCGCTGACGATGATTTCAAATAACATTGAGGACACCATCTTACACCGGGTAATACCTCATTTCGGACGAGTAATCCATTAGGGTCTTGAAGATGTGATGGTTGAGATGATTGAAAGCCAACCTGTTGATCTCTTAATATAGGCTCAAGTTTTGATTTTGACATAGATGTTTGTGTTTGGTTCTTCTGTACGTCGCTTACCATGTATTCATTAAGTATAATGATACAGGAACTGAAAGTCAGCTTCGTAGAAAATAAAGTAGGGAGAAGTAGCATGAAAGAAGATACTATAGAAATGATATGACCACGACAAAGAAAGACTGAACAAAAAACAGAGAAAAATTCTGTGGGTTCAATATTGGCATTCCATTTCAAAATGCCATTTTAATTCGATTCCATTGCACAATGGGTAATAAACTCTAACATACACCCTGGATAACGGCTTGTATGTATTTCATTACTATTTATTTAAAATTTTAATCACTATTTTTCTGGGAATAAAATGCTCACTTGAAAAAACATGACATCCAAACATCTTGAGGAAGTAGTTTCGTTGCTTTCCGAAGTTCCCGAAAAGATTTCATTTTCACTTTCAATCCACCCGTTGTATGTACATTATTATGGTCGCACCATGTCCTTAAAGAACTATTGTTCCCATTTTACTGGTTATAGTGTACCTATTAATCATAGTATCTAAAGCAAGCCTATAACCGCTAAGAATTTTAGTATATTCCCTACTTGCAAATCTTTCAACATTGCATCTGGCATTGAATGTTCTCCCAGATGCCCTTTCTTACCTTGCGCAAGCGCCGGACACTGTCCCAGAATGGGTATAGAGGTTTCATCACACTCCCCACAGTACCTGCAGGCAGTGTCCGCAGATATCCCCAGCTTCATTCCCAGATGATAGTTTAGCCGCTTCTGCGCTTGGGTTCGTATTCCCCAATAAGCACACTGGACTGCTCCATTCCTGGTAGACCCGCCCAGTATAGTTCCCTCAATCGTTCTTTTTCATTTTTTAATGTCATCATGAACCCGCTTCCGATTCCACAGAACGATTCTGGCCCATGTAAAGGCGTCCCTGGTCCCTTCTTGGCTAGTTCGTCCACTGCTTCATTGCCTTCCAACCCAACATGGCCTGGAACCCAGAGTATCCAGACCTTGTTGAACGAGCCGAGCGTATTCAGTCTCTCAAGGCATTCCCATATCAGTTTAGAGTTCAGCTGGTTGGACCTAAGTGCCTTGATCCCCGCTTGGCTGTCAGTCATTATAGCAATGTTCTGCCCCCTGTAGTTCCTGTGGAGATTAAAGGAGGCACATCTGTCTGTAGCGTATATTTCCGTCTGGAGTATGTACATAGATTGATCATTATCTTCGTCAACGGCGCAACAACCTTAATAAGGAACTTCAGACACCCCAGTTTTCCGCCGAGGTCCACCGATTCGACATCCCTGAAAGCTGTCTGGCGTCCTAACCTACGCGATCGTTCCATCTTAGACAAGGTCTGCCTCGTCTTCTTTTTCTACCACAGATATTGCCCTTATAGACTTTCCGGCTGGATCATCCTCATCCATACGGATTAGGTGACCAACTCACCTCAACCTGTTGAGTCGGATTTTGTCCACAACCTGATGGTCGTGGTATCGATTATAGGTTTCGTCGTTATAAAGGCTGCGGAATCGTCCATCCTCATGTAGGGGGCCAAAAATTCTTCGGAGGATTCTGCTCTCGAATGCGGCCCTAAGAGGTAGCCCGGCGCGTTGAATTAATTAATTTTTAATTTCTAGTGTGCCTGGCATATCTGAAATCCTACGGAATGATGAAGCGTTACGAGGAACACTACTCTTTGTTGGGTCCCTCAGCTCGATGATCATCATCCACAACTTAAATGACAGCATCCACTATGGGCCTCCCTGTTCTAAAAACTGTATCGTGTTAAATTCCCCGGCAGGACGGATCACTTCGGGGAGTCTACTCCTTATAAACTTTTTGAGCATTTTCACTCATTTACTCCTTCCTTTCCACCTTCCAGCTTCAAGTTAAAATGCCTCCCTTCAGTTAAGCATTAAATGCGTAGAGCAATAAGTCCGACCGACGGCGAAACACGAATTTAGATATCTCTGCCGGGATGTCTTCTGGTTTTGGCGCTTTATTTTTCATAAAGAGGACCGCCTTTTCCAACTCTTTCATAGCGAAAAGTGGGCCGGTGCCTTGCTTTCCGTGGGGAATAATGTCTATACAATTTGGTCCATATATTCAGCATTGAGGGAGGAGGGTTTCCGCATGGCCTGAATTTTTTCGGGGTTTAGCTAATTTGTACCCTGCATGTCGCGCCAAACTGCGGAGGTTATGACACTTTTTTCTGAGCTCGACAGTTTTCGCCATCCACAATACATGATAGGTCTGTCACAGTCCGGTGCCCTTCGGGGCATGAAAGCTCCCAGACTGCCGTTACCATTTGCATAATTGAATTTACGACAATGCCTGCTGCAGAGCTAACCTGATCCAAGAACTTCGATGAATCTTTCGATGTTCACCTTTACGACATCCCAGGCATAGGTTCCAGCTTACGCCACAAGATAAATGCGACGCCAATAGCTTTGAACACTATGTATTGATGGAGAGAGGTGGAGCCACACTTGTTGTTATATGATTGTGGATCATGATGAGGTGCTCCGTCCATACATTCAATTTCTCAACATCTTGGAGGAGAGGCCTACCTTTAACGATTCTCACAAGAGTCACTGTGACACTATATACGTTGGTTTTTCGGGCTGTTTCCGGTTCATCAACGCGATGGTGGAATATCTTTTATCACAGCGTATGCTACTCTGGATTTGATGTACTTTTTCACGTACCCGGTTTGCAGCCATCACAGCCGACAGAGTTTTCAACTTTTTTTTCATAGTTAGTCAGGTTTCGTAACCTGCGCCAGAGATAAAAGCCAAATGCCTTTTGTGGCGGCTCAGTGCTCAAATTGTAATTCTGAGCTTTGAACATTTGTGCTGCATGAAATTTTCCCCTGTTGGACCACCGCCGAATTGCGGAACGGCCTGCATTGAATTTAGAGAGTGGATACCTTCTTGCGATAAGCGAAGGCAAACCACAATCGGATGACGTTCTCCTTCGAAGTGGATGTTATTGCTCCTTTTATTACAAGTACTCAGAAGGCAACCCTTAAAACTAGGGCAGATCGTGATGTGGTCGATCTGATCAGATGTTTTTTGCCGATCAGTTCAACCCCAACTGAACTTGCAGCAGGCCCTCTGCTCCAACAGCTTGTCACCAATGGCGAGGCGCCAAACCGCTAACCCTTGCATCGTTGTTGTTACGGTAACCAAGATCATGCTCGCTTTTCACGACTTAGCGTTCAGATCACAATGCCACCTCTAGGTTACCTTTCTTGTTGATGTTCCTTAATTTGGGTCGTAATCTTGTAGCCAAGACCCTGTCAAAAACCAACTCCCAACAGTTGGGTACCGGATCCACGTCTACTACCTAGTGGTAGTAAAGGTGGCTTCCTAGGGTACAAAAGTCCACTGGTGCAAGAGGGAGAGAAGTAATCTAGAGAGCGAAAGATTATTCAGCTACTATTATCTGAATAAAATTGATATTATCTGAGTAAGAAGACCAAGGATGGAATTTCGTGACAATAAATGCAACTGTTCCCAAGAATAATATTTGGGCAGTCAGACCATAAATCAATTCAATAAGATTTTGTTTCAGAGGAAACCCTAAAAGTGAACAAAATTAACTTCTTGACCGCACACGTGAAATCCAACAACCTCACTACGCCAATGCTAGTGGTGGGAGAGTTTATTCATGACAGTTTGAATCCTGGTCTAATACTTCTTCATGTCTTTGATGTAACTGAAGCGTGTCAAATCGGTTTTTTAAAAAAGCCTTATTTTGAGAGAGTCCAAAAACATGCTTTGACATGCTACTCTCCAACACTTCTGATGACTCATGACGATTAGAAATATAGTGAAGACGTCAAACTTTTATCGAGGTATGGTAATCAGGTACCCGCGCAGAAAAAAACTATCTACAGAATAAAATACGACAATGAGATGATGCACATTTTCCAGCGGAAAACTTAACCTCTGGTCGTATACTTAACTGCCTAGTCTTTGATTGGGTGGACATCGAACCAAATAAATGATGATAGGGTGGTAAGTAAAACGTATTAAGAAGCTATAGGATATAGGAGCCTAAAGAAACCTCTAGTTAGTTTTTTACCAAAGTAAGGGGAATTCTTGAAAGGAAACCGCTCAAAGACAAACGTTTTTAGTGGATCCTTAGTGAGTTATGATTGGGTTACTCAAAAACCACACAAGGGATCATGTGCAGCGGAGGGTCCGTGATTGACATAAGGAACTTGGGAGGTAATAGTAGTACCCGCAATAGTCAAAGGGAGGTACTGGAAATTTTCAATTGAATAGTTTCGGGCCTGGCAGTTTAATAAGGTAACATGCAATACGAAGCAAATCTTTCCAGCATTATGGGAGTGGCCGTCGTCTGTGTTGGTACCCAAAGTTCATAAGCCTTCAGGTGAGGCATTTTCTCATTGGCCCACATACATATATTTTGAGCACTATGGGAAAAGTACTGAGGAGGGAAATGACTGTTCCGTGAAGCCGACAGACTCGATGGTTTCCAGATTGGTAGTTTGATTCCCATAGAGCGATTTTGAAACCATGGAATTGATTCTCTAGGCGTCTGCAAATGTGCGAAATGAGAATGCATCTGCAGTTAACTTGTTGCTTTTTTCGGCAGCTACCTGGACTAAAGGTGGAACTAGTATGGCGCTGATACTAGATTCAAGGATTATATTATTTCCAAGGCTACTCAACTGGGCTCAATACTATAATTATTGTGGAGCAAACGATATATCCAACGTTCAATAAACCACGGTAGTGGAGAACCACAAACCTGGCATTGGATTTAGTTATAAAGCCTCTGGGGGAAGTCTGGATGTACTCATGTGCAGATAAAATCGATGGGCAAAAAAGATGGAAATAGCCCATTATCACTCAATTTTATAGTTAGGATGATGTTTGCGCGGAAAGCGGTCCACAAACATACGTGGGTCTCTCCAGACGGGACCACTTTCAACCAAATTGACCACGTGTTGATCGAACGCCGCCACCTCTCAGCCGTGATGAATGTCAGAACATATAGGGGGGCCAATATAGACTCGGATCACTATCTCGTTGGCATGGTGCTCCGAGTCCGAATAACAATACCACCTAGAATCCCCTCTGACAATCAGGTGAGAGTGAACACTGAAGCCATCCACAACACAACCCTCCGCGACACCTATAAGAGGAAAATGGATGCTGCAATAACCGCAGTCAACAGAGGACCTGGAGATGAAGCATCAACAAATGATCTTCACAATCACCTGAAGAACGTTATCATGGATACGGCCACAAACATACTTGGCCCCAGCCGCAAAAGGAGTCGGAACGGCTGGTTTGACGATGAATGTAAGCTAGCAACGGAACGGAAGAATGCCGCATACCGAATAATGTTGCATTCTCAAAGAACGCGGGCACGCGCAGAGACTTATCACGAACTCCGTCGGGCGGAGAAGCGACTTCACAGACGGAAAAAGGATGCCTGGGAGAACCAACAAGTCTGTGAACTAGAAAAGTACAGGGAGCAACCGCACGAGGCACGGAAGTTTTACCAACAAGTCAGCAGGATGAAGCCTTATACACCTTGATGCTCATCCTGCCGAGACAAAGAGGGAAATCTGATTTCCGACAGAATGGGCATATTAGAGCGATGGGTTGAGTACTTTGATGAGCTACTGAACAACCAGAACATCGGCGAGTTGGAGGTCCCGCCAACTGAAGACGACGGACAAATACTGCCACCACCAAGTTTAGGAGAAACAGTCCGTGCAATTCATCGGCTAAAAAATCATAAGTCGCCAGGAGTCGATGGAAATACAGCCGAATTGGTTAAAATGGAGGCGACCAGTTACACCAAGTGGTTCATCAACTTGTGCTCAAGGTATGGGACAGCGAATCAATGCCTGACGATTGGCAACGAGGCATTATCTGTCTCATACATAAAAAGGGAGATATCACACAGTGCAGCAATTATAGAGGTATCACGTTGCTGAGTACCATCTATAAGATATTCTCCTCTATCTTGCTAGGCCGGATAGCCCCATACGCCGAGAATATCATTGGCCCATACCAAAGAGGTTTCACTTCAGGCAAATCAGCAACAAATCAGATTTTCTCTGTGCGGCAAGCGATGGAAAAACTGTTGAAACATGGACAACAGTTGCACCATCTGTTCATCGACTTTAAAGCCGCCTATGATAGCATAGCCAGGGTAAAACTGTACATGGCCATGAGAGAATTCGGTATCCCGACGAAATTAATAAGGCTGACTAGGCTGATCACAACCGATAACAACTACGATGATGAAATCCGCGCACGGTTGTTGTCAGCCAACAGAGCCTATTTCAGCTTACAAAGGCTGTTCCGCTCGAAACGTCTCACCATAGGGTCAAAGCTCTTACTATACAAGACTATGATCTTGCCAGTCCTCATGTATTCCTCGGAAACTTGGGTTCTTAGCAAGAAAAATTGCGAACTCTTGGCCGCGTTCGAGAGAAGAATCCTGCGAAGAATTTTTGGCCCCCTACATGAGGATGGACGATTCCGTAGCCTACACATGACGAAATCTATGAGCGATACCATGACCGTTCGGTTGTGGATAAAATCCGGCTCAATAGGTTACGGTGGGCGGGTCACTTAATCCGTATGGATGAGGATGATCCCACCCGGAAAGTCTATAAGGGCAATATCTATGGTAGAAAAAGAAGACGAGGCAGACCCTGCCTAAGATGGAGCGATGGCGTAGGTCAGGACGCCAGACAACTTTTAGGGATATCGAATTGATGGACCTCGGCGCAAAACCGGGATGTCTGGAGTTCCTTATTAAGGCAGGCCTAGACCGGATACCGGTTGTTGCGCCGTTGATGATGATGATGATGATGTTACTATGCAGACCATAATTTGATAGTCGGTCGATGTTTTGCAGCACAATTTATTTGAGTGAACTAAAAGCCTACTTTCATGTTTCTATGCAGTCAGCTTTCAAGAAATTAGGTCGCTCTCCCTTTCGATAAAATTTGTTTGTTATGTGCACTTTTCTGAGTGGGCATGCTCATACAGCCAGGGATTGTTGCAAGGATTTTAAAACGATTTCTTCCACCACAGCCTCAACATTCCATTTGAAATGCAGCCAAATATATAATTTATTTTCGCGCTCAATGTTCCGTGCGAAAAGGCCGGTATCTTTATTGTTTACTACCCGATCCGATTCGATTATCTTATGACAACAGTGATTAGATAGTTATACCCCCCGAGGAGATGCTACTAATGACCTTGATATATCATTAATTTCTTTAAAATTTATCTCTACAGATAAGAGAAATATAGTACTACGGCGGCATGTCAGTTCGACCCAGTGATCAGTTACTGATAATGGGTTCATCGTCATCATAACTGTACTACTAGTAGATAGTGAAGTAGTAAAGAGATACGGATATCTATAGACAACATTTACATATTTAAATTGATATCAGTCAAAAGATACCTAGGTGGGGAGGGGATATGAAGTGTTTACCTCTGGTTCAGTGATAATTGAAAAGTTATCTTAACAACAATATATCTTAGAGTGTTGATAATAGGAGTTGTAAAGTGCGAAATAGACTTACCTTTCCTTTTATATATATGTATATATTTTAAGGGTGAGGTGTTATGTAACTTCGTTGCATGGACTGTTCATTCAGTAGGAAGGGTTTCCTTTGAATAATGAGTCTGTTCTCAATAATCCATACTAAATTTTCTTCAATTTTTGACTTGCTAAATCCAAGTGCTAATATCTTTTTCGCCGTATATATATTTTCAGCTGAGATGTATGTAGATATATAGGCAAAATTCTATTAATATACAATTGTATTCAGTTCAATTTAAGTATTCAGTTAAATAAATAAATATCAAATCCAAAGAGAATGTTAATCACTCGCTTGAATGAATAACGTCCCGTTGAACTGAAAGTATGAATGAATCATCAATAATTCAGGAAATATCGGACTACACACCTGCTACACAAAACCGATCAATTTAGTGCTATGTAACTCATAAAAATTATTAATAGTTAGGTACTTTCCAGGAGGAAACCATTATACTTGAGCAAAAAACCCCGACAATAGCGCACCTAGCCCTGTGACGTCAGGTTGAGCTATTATCTTCCGCCGAATGATTGGACAAAAGTAAATAAGTGACAAGTCTAAGGTATTCGCACCTACATAACTATTCTATGCTTTACTCATATCTAAAGATTTCCAGGCAGGAAGGAAGTTCAGAGCACTTTCTGTTTGATTTTCAAATATTTGAACGCATTTACTGGGATGTACTGCTATTCCACGTGGTCGTTGACGACAAAGATCAAAACTCTTAATCAGTTTGGAACGTGCCATTAGATGGTTGAAGTGAATATTTTGAGTGATATTTGTATGGAAAAATGTTACTGATAAGTTAGAGATCAATGGCCTCGATCTGCGGGGAATTGAAGATTTTTAAAGATCGAAAATTGTTTTGAATTATAATTAGGAAATGGAGGGTTGGAATCAACAAAGATAATTTTGAAGGTGTTGTGTGAAGCAAAACTTTATTAAAATCGATTCAATGTCTGCCTATCCGCCTGTCCGTCTGTCTTTTTTTTGGCTGGGGGAAATACATCATGGATACACATCTGGAATTTAGGACACATACGAGTATGTTGGGCTCTCTAAAATCTCCCATATTTTCTCCACACTTTCCCCGCGGAATCACTGTTTTGGCATTACCTCGCGGGGTTCTTCAGTTCTTAGCTGCTTAATCTAAATGCGCTGCTACCGCTTTGCGTGGTGTTGATTGCAGTAGCTTCCCTTCGTCTTCGCTGAGCTTCTGCTTCTTTTAGCTGCTGGTGGATCTGTTTCACCATTGCAACTACCGTGTCCCATGCTGCATTTGATTGCACTATGTACTTTACCATATTTTAAACCGTTAAACAAGTATTTAGGTCTGATTCATGATTCCGCCTTGAGCTTTTAAGTCTTTGGGCAGGTGAAGAAAGGGCGTAGGACAATTAGGCGATTCATCGAGACCGAACCTATAGAGGTTCTTCCTGTACCCAGCGTGGCCGGTTAAGAACTGAGTCAGATCGTAACTCGCCTTACCGTGGTTCCGCATAGTCCACGCACTTATGTCTGGAATAAGCCTATGTGTCCACGGGCAATTCTCCGCCTGGTTTCACGCTGTTTGCCATGCAGCCAATGACCTCATACCCCCACTTTGCTTGTTTAGGCTCGTTTCCTGATTTTCGAACAAACGACTTGTCTCATCGGTTAAAATATCCACTGGGATAATCCCCGCAATCACGCAGATGTTGGATCACGCAAGATGTTGGTCGATAGGCGCAACATGTTCGCGGAGTGCTTAGCCGATATGGAGGTGTATATTGAAGCGGTCTGCGATTTTCTCTGATTTTTATCGCCGACGCCCATACTGGTGCCGCGTATAAAAGGACAAAGCTGACGACTTGCGATGAAAGTAATCGTTGGCTGTATTTAGGGTCACCTATAATCGAAATCATCCTTGCCAGTGTTGAGCTGATAGTCGTCGCTTTCTGTCAAGTAAATTTTAAGTGGGGTTTAAAGCTCAGTCGAATGTTACTCCCAGGTATTTCAGCGATGGCTGAGAGCTAACAACATTCGTTCCGACGCAAATTTGACCAGTGTTCAGTTGTAACGAGCACCAACTAAATGCTGTGTTCGGCTAGCTGCAGCCCGGGGTCTTTAAACCAAGCCCTAATCGTCCGTATAGTGTCGTTCGCGTATATCTGTACTTCGTCGAAGTGATTGGATGTTATGACCAAAACAACGTCATCTGCGAATCCGACGACAAGGGCAGAACAGATCCCTGCGGAACTCCTACCGTTATTACATACATCTTCGACCCTTTGTCCGGATCATAAAGTAGCTTCCACTGTCGGAGGTAGTCGAAGATTATATTTAATATATATTTTGGCGTTTATGCCGCGATGAACGCTTCGATGATTCACTTCCTTCTGGCAGAACTGAACGCATTTTTGATGTTGAGAGTCACCAGTGGGCAATATTCCCTTCGTCGTAGGCTTTTCTGGCAAGCTCTAAGACCAGTTTGGTAACATCAACCCCTGACCGAGCCTTCCGGAAGCCAAATTGCCTATAAATAAAGAACCGCCACTATCAATTATTGGATATAGCCGGTTATAGATTACCCGCTCGAAGACCTTGCCTATTATATTCAGAAGACAGATAGGTGTATAGGATTTTGGTTCACTTATCGGCTTACCTATCTTCGGGATCAATACAAGCTTTCCTATTTTCCACTTTGCAGGAAAGGACCCTTCTGTAAATACCTTCTCATTGCTAGCTTCAGCCCCTTGTTAGGAATTCGATTAATGCCGGGGGCTGCAATATCACGGATCGTTTATACTAAGACTGCGTCTGTGGTTTCTAGAGGGACGTCTGCGACGCTCATTGGTATCATTGGGAAGATTGTTCCCGGATGTTAGGGAAACAATGTCGAAACTATCTCCTCCAATAATCTAGGGCGCATAATAGGAGGGAACCTTTTGCATTTTGTTGTAGAATACTTCTTCCCATGGATCAGAGTCTGCCTCATCACATTTTTACTTTTAGTGTTTCTCCAATGCAACTTTTTGCAGGTTTGTTTATATTTGAGGTACCTTCGTTCATACTTTGGCGTGTTTCTTCGGCGTGGACTCCGCCTTCTGCATCACCGTATGTCTGTCTGCCTGTCTGTCACACCCGATTTACTCGAAAACGGCTGAACCGATTCTCACGAAATTTGATAACAAGGTGGCATCACTTTGTGTTCAGTTTGAAAGAGGGTTCCGCATACATACGAAAGGAGTGTGTAAATTTCTTTTCACAGAATATGATTACGTGGGTTATCAAATGAAAAAGCCCCTTGTTCCAGACTTGTTAGCACTGATGAAGGGAACTAGCGGTTCCCGAAATATCGGTATTTGAAAGACCAATAAATATCACTAGCGAATAGAAAAAAAGAAGTTTTAATTATTCCATAAAATTTAATCGCTAGAAACGCCGCGAAATTACACTTAGATAGGTGCTTTATATGTACATATGTATGCTTTTGTGCACGATGTAAATCGAAAATATATGTGGGATCAATTTATATACGCGCATATATAATAAAGTATTCGGAAATAGGCAATGTTTGCTTGTTTGGGGTGAGCATAATATCTACGTCTGTAATATATACCTATATCTTGTAGTTTGAAAAAAATATGAAGGAATGTTTTGGGTGTTTAGCCATATACAAATGGAAAAATGTGGGTAGAAAGTTTCTCACATAAGATGAACACAAAACCTTGATACCCTAACCGCCAGCTTCCGGTATTCCGATTTGTTTAATTGTGGAATTTGAGTGGGATTCGTCAGCAAATTTGTGCTTACACACCATAAACAATATAAAGAGATTCTGAGGAACGCTTTCTGATCTGTCTAGCACTCTTCTTTCGAGCACTTTTTGTTTGATTAAGATAGAGCTCGACCGGCAGAAGGACCGGACGACGTGGGTTCCTATGAACTAACAAACTCCTTTCCTCCTGTCCTTTAATTAACTTGAAGGCTTGAAGAAGAGGGGAGGGTGGGCTGTCTCGAAGTAATATATCAAACAGTTCTGATATCTTTCTGGTACAAGTGTTGTATATATTTATGCGTCCTTATCTATTATAGCTCAAGCAGCTAACCAAATGTTTCTCATCCTCAATATTTAATGGACATATGTATATTTCGTATAATTTTTTTCCCTAGATTATGAGGATATGTAACCCGTAATGATTACTGCAACATAGAAAATAGAAAGAGCAATTGCTTATGTTAAGAAATATTTAGGAGCTGCTTCTGACGATAACAAATTATCTGTTCTGTTCATTTGGGGATAAATGACAGTAAATTAATTTCAGACTCACGGACCACAGACGCATTGATTTGATACGGGGCATGAATCCATCTCCGGCTACTCCTTTTCGGGATTGGGCGGCGTATAAAATAAAACTGAGTGCCCGAGTTAAAATCCCTGGGACTTGCATTAAATTTATTGCTGGAATTGAGAAGACAACTCAGATGATTACAACTAGCATGAGAGAAGCTTTCGAAGAGAGCTTTCCACTGGAGTGCCAAAGAAAAGTGCAACCCCATGGTGGAACTCGGATTTGGTAAAACAGGGAAGAACGACAAGGGTGCTCCTCAATAGTACTCTAAAGTCTGATTTTTCCGTTGATTAGAATCGGCATAAAGAGGCACAGAGAGCT
The DNA here is from genome assembly GCF_905115235.1 of Hermetia illucens. Classification (NCBI taxonomy): domain Eukaryota; kingdom Metazoa; phylum Arthropoda; class Insecta; order Diptera; family Stratiomyidae; genus Hermetia; species Hermetia illucens. The sequence continues at coordinate 55,999,432 of NC_051854.1, read as the reverse complement.
CTAACGAAGAGCATAAGATCGGCTAAACGATCACCATGGAAACGCTTTTGCGAAGAGACTAAATCTCTTGAGCTGAAACGGATCCTTGTTAAACGCGGCAATTTGTAACGGGCTAAGACAGCATGGTATCGAACCACTGTTAATCATTTGGGTATTTCACATGCTGGAGTGAAGAAAAATCCAGATTTGGTCGATTCATTAGATGTATACATCCATAATAAAACCCATTTTGATGTATGCATACTTCCTCTGATGGCCGAAGCTGAACGCTGCTAACGGAAGGAAGCTGCTGATGCAGATTCAGAGGGTTAATCACCAAAAGAGAAAAATGGTCGATAAATGACCGTTAGTCTTTTCAGATTATAGACTTAATAATTTTTTCGGAAGTGTCAGTCACGGAAGACGGATCGGGCGCATGGGTGTTATCGGGTAATCCGATTATGGAACTGGTCGAACCCTTCGGAAAAATGATGACTATATCCCAGGCGGATATATATGCCATTTCATTGGCAGCAGAAGAATGTCTTCCATTCCCGACAGTCGGGAAGCATTATCAGCTCTAAACAGCAATGACATATAAAGCTAGTTGCTGTGGAGTTGTCATCAGCTGCTGAAACTTGGCCGACTGAACGAAAAATTCCTGATGTGTGTGTCAGAGCTGACAGAGAACCTTGGTAAGGTTCTCTTCAATGAAGTATCTCCACACTCTCTGCCTCTGGAGAATGTTCTCAGATTCGTTAAAGCTCTTCGAACGCCATAGGCAGGAAGCCATTGAACAGGCAATTTACTGGGATAATACAGTGGGTCTGAGTGCTCGGAGTTGCGGCTCCGCCCCGCGTATTAAACTTACTAACCCTCACAGCTTCTTTTGTAAAAATCAATCGCAGACACCTAATTTGAGATAAATGTTCATCATAAGGAGATCCATGAATTTTGTTATCTATTGGTTAATTTTTGTTATAAGCATAGAACAGGAAACTAGTAGTACACAGAAAGCTAAAAGTCTGCAAATTAGTCCTCAGTTGGGAACAACACCGACCATTCCATATTAATTGGTTTTGTTTTTCGAAATTGCAAAGACTAGGCTACAATTAATATTAACGTTGCCTCCACTGGAGAAGGTGTTCAATTTTTCCCAATTGGGTGCATAACTATATGGCAATGAAATCTGTGCTCAAAGTTCTATCTTGAAAACGTAATTCACTTCCGGACCATAGCAGGCATGAAGTCATACGTGTCTCTGACATTGAAATTGGTGATTCTGCTGGTCCTTCGCAAGATTTTCGGCACAAAGTCCAGCTGATATGAAATGGTCATAGCCATGTACCATCCATATGCCTATATAAGTGAAAGAAGCAAAGACAGTCAATCGTGAGGGACTATCCGGTCCTCTTTTCCTAGAAAGTGACACATCTTCTAATCGGTAAAAGTGATTTCTGATCCTAAGTGCAATCCTCACACGCCAAGTATGCTTAGTATGTTATCGGTTCTAGTGTCCTTGAAATCTACGACCACAACACTACATGATTTGAAAATTATTCGAATTAGACCACTGGGGAAATGTTGTTTCTGTTACTAGTTCTTATTGGTAAGTTCCTACCACGTTCCGTACAAAAAGTTTCGCAATTTTTATGGACGTGCTTATATTTTATAGAAACCCGTTGTCATCATTGAAGAAGCCTCAATTAAATAATTCCAAGTAAATACTATCCAAATTCCCCATGGACAACGCTCCAGTATGAAGATAAACTTCCTGTCTACGAACCAACAAATAGTAAACATATGCGAGCGTTTTAAACAAATAAAGGTAACAAAGTGTCGAAGAATGAAGACGACGATCATAAGATACCGCGACATCAAATCTGACGCATATGCCCTGTCTATTGTAACACACCCACCCTCTGGCTCCGGAAACCGGAAAATTTCCAAGCTGCAATACGCACCGTTCAGATCTCTAATTGTGCCCTTATTCTTAGTTCCTGTGCAATCGGATGACAAATTTCAGAGTCCGAAAAGACTAGCGACCAAAACCAAATTCAAGACGCGACAATGACATTATTGACTCATTTTAAAATCTGTAATTTGTCTTGTTGTAGATGGAAAGTCAACAGTCGCAGTCACAGGCGCAACCACAGCAACAATCAGCCACACCAACAACAACCACCGCGGCGATAGCGAACGAGAAGTGTGAACTGAAAAGTGAGCAATTATCACCTGAGGAGAACCTCCAGGCCAGTCCGGCACCGGCCATCAATCATCATTCAGCCGCCACAAGAAGAATACTGACCACGGCGGGTACTTTGAGGTGAGGAGGCTTGGGCTTGGACTTGTTACTTATTCTAGTGATTCCTCAGATAATTAATCAGTGAATACAGTAGATCCTAGTTAAAAATATTTTTCTAAAGTGGCAGCAAGATAACAGTCATAAAGGATTTAATCAATGTGTCCTTACAGGGATATAAGTGAGCAGCAGGAGATCGACGAAGAATATCAGCAAACAGAGTTCGTGCAAATGGCTCCCAGGAATGAAGAAGGACATCAAACCTACACTACGTACGAAACCCTACCTCAGGGTGCTGTCATCGTCTGCGAGGAAAAAATCAAGACGGAAGATGATGAAAAAATTGGAGAACAGTCCGGAAGTACTGCAACTGTCTATCAAGAAGTTTCCACGCAAGGATCAGCTATTGAAGGACAGGAGCAGCAAACCACCACCTTACAGTATGCCGTGGATGCTTCCCAACACCAGCCTGTTCGATTTCGGTACGAGAATGCACCTCCACAGCAAATTGTCTTTTACGAAAACGAAGTACGAAATGACGCAGGTCCTGTAACGTCAATAAGTGCGGCTGAAACTAGTCAACCTGAACCGAAAACTTTCACGAACCTGGGCACTGTTCAAACGTTGCAGCCTACAGACCATATTCAGGCTATCGATGGATATTCCAATCACTCGAATTACTCTTTGGCTCCTAGTCAATTGTACAACAATACAAATGTGTTACTGTGCAAAAGTGACCCAACTTTGACGTCAGCTGTGCGTTCAAACGCTCACTTTGGAGGAACTGTATATGATGTTGGCGGAGAGAGTTATTGGTCTAATGGGAATATGGAGTATTCGACAACGGTAAGTTAGGGTTTAATTTATAATTTTTTTGTTATGTGCCGAGACTTACTTCTAGCGAAATTAGCACCACTACATTTGGCAAATATTATAATTGCCAGTACTTCCTTTGCTATTTAACTTAGTAAATCGACCACACTAAATTTTCCAGAGTTACACTCATGCTATTTCCGATGAATATTCACCAAACACTACACAATGGACCACCTATGAGCCTCTCTCTGGAACTCCAAGTACTGAGTACCGATGTTCACAATGCACGTCAGTTTTGATGCGTCGTGAAAATGGCGAAATATTCTGCCCTAGCTGCACATCAGCTCTAAGGTTTCAATCACACGGTCCTCGTGTAGTGTCACGACAGCAAAAGTCAAAAGCTTCGGCTTCGTCTACCAGTCGTAGGAATGGGATCACATGTGCCAACTGCAAAACCTCATCGACTACCCTGTGGCGTCGGAATAACGAAGGTCAACCAGTGTGCAACGCCTGTGGATTGTACTTTAAACTTCATAATACGAATCGACCAATGAGCATGAAAAAGGAGGGAATACAGAAACGAAAGCGGAAACCAAAGAATAATGGCAGCAGCGGTATCAAGCCAACTATTTCGGGTAGGTAGATATTTTCCTTGATTGAGGACCATATTGTTTTCGGATAACCCTGCAAATATGTTCTAAAAATCGAGAATTTTTTAGGATATCCACCCAAACTGCTGCCACCCATCTACCCGTCACACTTACCAGCGCATACCGGCATTGTCCTAGCCAGTGGTCATGACATGCATGACATGGGAGTACATGGTGGAAATCACGTCGATATGGGCCAACCCCATCCTGACAGCCATGCAATAATCCTAACACGACATCCCACTGGTGTGGTAACAAGTGAAAGCGCTTCCCATCAGCAGGCTCAGCAGCAACATACCCATTCCAACCCTCAACAGAGTGAGTCCCCTCACTTGCCAACATCGAACGTATTGAGCCGGCACATCACACAATCGTGAGTGATCCCATCTCCTAAAAGACAAATATATTTTAATAATAATTTATAACTTCACAGGGTACCTCCAATCGACGCTGGCCGAGGTCAAAATGGCGAAATAACAAGCGTTATTACAAGTACAGGAATTACTGAACGATCATCTAACTCTTAACGAATTGAGTACAAATTTTACCATTACGTTGGAGAGATGCCGAAGAGAATGGTGCCAAAGTGAGATGTAAAATAGTTTTAGTTCAATACGTCTGTAAATAAGCTGTTTATCCTTTAAGGTTTACTATGAAAAACAATGCAATAAAATTTAGCTAATAAAATTGGAATTCCTTCCTCTAAAATTTTTCCATCCACTTTCTCTAACACAGAAGTCTTGCTGGAACTACTTTTTCTCACTCCATTTTCTCGCGAAACTGTATTCGCAAACAGGCAAAGGGCCCGTTCTGAGTGAAGTGCTATTTGCCAGATAGCCAAGGTGACGGGACCCTTTAATAAGCGATGTTACTCACAAAGCCATGGATTCCGTATTCTAGTTTCGTGCAGATATTTCGTTTCTGTCGTGACAATATCATCTGCACTCTACACGACGGAAATTAATCTTTTATAAATAGCCCGCTCTAGAAAATGCTCACAGAATAAGTATATTGACCTATATGTGGAAGGTTCACCGGGGGTTTGTCTCCTAAGAATTCAAAGGAAGCAAGTGAGTTTTCCTCTGTTTGGGAAATCCTCTCCCTCTCTCTCAGACAGTGGAGTATTTCCCTGGCATGCGCGGAAAGGTACCCTTACACCGTCCCTGTTATAGGGCTAAAATTCTTTGGTTTACAAGGAAACAGAATACTAACAATTTTCCGTATCAGTGATGAGAATCTGTTATTCTGTTACTGCGCTGATACCTCATTCTCAATTCTTAGCCTGCTAATGCTCTCATTCCACCAGTAGAAAGGCCCGTTACTTTTTATCTGACAAAAACGCTTGCGGAAAGGTGAACCTAAATTGCAGACATCAGTATGTTCCACTATTAAGCTAGCTCCCTTGCGAAATGTTTGGGAATTTGCAAATGAAATGTCGAAAAGCCTCCTTCCAACCATTATCGGTTTCTGGACTCAGTTGAGACGTTTTGAGCCAAACAGTTTTTGTAAGCGGAAATAGGCTCTGTTGGCAGCCAACAACCGTGCGCGGATTTCATCGTCATAGCTGTTATCATTTGTGATTTTTGCCCCTAGGTAAAGAAAATTTCAACGGTAGTCCCCTATCTTTATTGTTTTCGTTGGACCATTGCGATTCGATGTTGTTCGTTCTTTGGTTTTTAGCGCTGACGTTGCCACCATGTAGTTTGTCATGTCTTCATTAATGCGCAGCCCGAGATCTCGCGCCGCCTGCTCGATGTGGATGAAGGCAGACTGTACATCTTGCATTGTTCTTCCCATAATGTCGATATTGTCAGCATAGGCCAGTAGTTGGGTGGACTTGAAGAGGATGGTGCCTCTCGCATTTATGTCTGCATCACGAATCACTTTCTCCAGGGCCAGGTTAAAGAGTGTGCATGATAGGGCATCCACTTGTCGTAGACCGTTGTTGATGTCCAATGGTCTCGAGAGTGGTCCTGCTGTTTTTATCTGGACTCCCACATTGGCCAGGGTCAGCCTAGTCAGTTTTATTAATTACTTTGGGATACTAAACTCCCTCATAGCCGTGTACAGTTTTACCCTGGTTGTGCTGTCATAGGTGGCCTTAAAGTCGCTGAAAAGATGGTGCAATAGATGGCCATATTCCAGCAGTTTTTCCATCGCTTGTCGTAGAGAGACAATATGATCTGTTACTGATCTGCCTGGAGTGAAGCGTTTTTGGTATGGGCCGATGATGTTCTCAGCGTATGGGGTTATCCGACCTGCAAGCTAGCGGAGAATATCTCATAGATGGTACTCAGTAAGCGCGATATCTCTATAATTGCTGCACTGTGTGATATTCCCCTTTTTATGTATAGGACAGATAATGCCTCGTTACCGGACGTCAGGCCCGCACCTTGAGCATCAGTTGATAAACCACTTGGTGTAATTGGTCGCCTCCATATTTAACCAATTCGGCTGTAATTCCATCGGTTCCTGGCGACTTATAATTTTTAAGCGGGTGGATTGCGTGGAATGTTTCTTCTTTGCTTGGTCGTGGCAGTATTTGTCCGTCGTCTTTAGTTGTTCAGCAGTTCATCAAAATACTCAACCCATCGCTCTAATGTGCCCATTCGATCGGAAATCAAATTTCCTTCTCTGTCTCGGTAGGATGAGCATCGAGGTGTAGAAGTCTTCATCCTGTTGACTTGTTGGTGAAAATTGCAAGTCTGGTGGGGTTGTTGCCTGCACTTTTCGAGTTCACAGAATTGTTTGTTCCCGGAGGCTTCCTTTTTCCCATGTGTGAAGTTGCTTCACCGCTCGACGGAGTTCTTGGTAGGTCTCTGCGCGTGCCCCCGTTTTTTGAGAGTGCAACACTACTCGGTATGCGGCATTCTTCCGTTCCGTTGCTAGTTTACATTCATCATCGAACCAGCCATTCCGACTTTTCTTGCGGCTGGGACCAAGTATGTTTGTGGTCGTATCAATGATAACGTTCTTCAGGTGGTTGTGAAGATCATTGGTTAATGCTTCATCTGCAGGGCATCTGTTAGCTGCGATTATTGCGGTATCCATTTCCCCCTTACCCCCTCAGGGATCGTCAACGATCCTTCATGGGTCGTGGTGTTACCGAGGGCTGTGTTGTGAATGGCTTTAGTGTTTACTCTCACCTGATTATCAGCGGGGTTGTAGGTGGTGTTGTAATTCGAGCCCGGAGCACTATGCCAACGAGATAGTAATCCGAGTCTATATTGGCCCCCCAATATGTTCTGACATTCATCAAGACTAGGATGTGGCGGCGTTCGATCAACACGTGGTCAATTTGGTTGAAAATGGTCCCGTCTAGAGAGCCCCACGTATGTTTGTGGACCGCTTTTTGCGTAAACCAGGTACTTCCAACCTACCTAGAGGACGAGTTGATACAATTAGTCCCATTTTTAGGGCCGGGAGGCTCGCCTTCATCCATCTCCGTCTGCAGTTTTTCATGACGAAAGAACTCCCAGCGATCACCACGTGGAGGTGGAGATAGGGTTTGGTAGTAGAACTATTGGTGTTCGCTCAGCAGCCGTTTCCCAGGTGGTTTTATGATCCATCGTGGGTACCAATACACGTTTCGCCCTGGGACTACTCTTTGACGGCCAAGAGGAGTTATACACTACGGAAAAGTAATTACAAAGTGAGTTAAATGATAATTGCAGCGAGTCAGCAGAGAAGCACTGTTATTTGATGAAAACAGAAGAAATTTTGGGGAGGGGGAATTCGGGACTTGCTGATATGAGATCACAAGACCTCGTATAAAGAAATGGATCTAAAATAAACTACCAGAATTTCAATTTGAGCTATAGTGGAGAAAATTTGAAAAATATCATTTCGAGAAAAATTCGTTTAAGGGCACAACTTGTGCTCTTTTGCATTTTTGATGTTTTGCGCATATAAAGTTTTCAAGACGGTATCTCCAATAGTTTTTAAGTTACATCCTTTCAAGTGTAGCTGCTCCTCGATTATCAACTTACGCTATCTGATGGGCGTCTCTAGCTTATCGCGGACTATGCGGACGATGTGGATATTCATAATAGTATTAGGGACCATATGGGCTGATGTGAGTAGGTAATAATGCGAGGAATTTTTCGCATATTGTTTACAGTACATTGTATAATATGTTTATCAATAATGAAATCAATACTTTTATGTTCAATCGCTTTTTTCTCAAAACTACATTTTTCAAATTTGCAGTTCTAACTCCAAAACATATCGCTCAATCGACTTGGTTTTGTGGCCTATTTGGTATATCTTTCTCCATCCAATGACCTTCCAGTTTTTCGATTGGACGAAAAATGTAATTTTGACCCTCAAATTTTTGAGCAAAAGTCTATTTTTTTCTTTTTTTTTTAAATTGGCCATTTCGTTAAATTCTATTTTTAGCTACAATTGTGTCTCAATGTATAGACAATAGCTAGTTTAACGAGCTTTTCCATTTTTTCGATTTCACGCACTGCAATCATTGCAGCAGTGGGGAAACTTCTTTTAGAGGCTTTGGGTCGCGGGTAGTGCTCTTGAAGTGTGTGCTGTTGCACCGTCTTGTTGGAACCAAGTGTCCCCCAAATCCAAATTTTCTAGCCGTGGGAAAAAAAATTCTGTAGCATGTTTACATACCGGTCCGAATTCACTGTCACTGTAACCTCATTTTCCTCAAAAAACCAGGGACCAATAATTCCAGCTGAGGAAATTGCACACCACACTGTGACTTTGGGTGAATGCAAAGGCTTTTGATGCAATTCTCGAGGGTTGGTGTCAGCCCAGTAGGGCATGCTTTGTTTGTTAACCGACCCACACAAATGAAAATGGGCTTCATCGCTAAAATGCACGCTGTGTTGCAATAACCGAACATCCGCTTGAAAAGTAAACCTCAACGGCAAAGGCACGCTCCTCACTATTCCAACGTATGATGGCGACTGAACCGTATCGGGACAAAACTTTACAGTATCCCCTCTTGAACGAGACCACTAGCGCTCCGCTATGACATCAACTAACTGAGTGGCGCGCATTTTGAAAAAGGAAGTTATGCTGCCGCACCCTGTACTTAGACGAACGCTGTGTCCTGTAGCAATGCTCGTATCAAACGCCTTTTTCGGGCGGTAGATGCTGTGTTCCCTAAACCCTTACCACTTCGAAACTACACGGAGTACGGCGTCGAAATTTTAATACTTTATTCTACATCGTATAAGCTATCGAAGATTGAAATGACTAAGATAGTCCCTTAAGTTCGATGCTTCTTATTAATATATTATATATACAGATTGATCAATACCTCCAATGTTTTGCCCATTAACTCAGAAGGAGTGCGATGACCTGTCAGACTGAAAACCGTGGGTTTGTTGGTGTCGACGAGAGAGCAAATAGATGTCATCAGCGTAGCAGTGGGATTTGGAGAAAGAGGACATAGTCCATTGAACTTGTCCCCTTCTCCAACCAATGCAGTATGAAGAACATCACCAATAACAAGAAGCAAAAGTATCGATGACAAGATACATCCCTGGCGGGCTTCAAAGTCGTCCGAAATTTTATTATGATACAACAAGTGAAATTTGGCGTCATCATATGTTACTTTGATTACAACTGCTAGTTTCCCCGGAACACTCCTCCTGCGTAGAGCATTTCAAAGACGGTGTGAAGGAATTAAGTATAATAAATACTCCTCCAGTTTTCACATTCAAGACGACTACCTTTCTTCGAAATCTGAACGATCCTTCCCCTTCTTCCACTCATTTGGAATGAACTCAGTTTCCTTGAATTTACGGGCGACGAGAAACCTATTGCATTTACACCGTTTCAGTGCTTGGAAAAGAGAATTTCATTTCCATTTGGAGGAGTAGTCCGTATAAGCATGTAATGGTGACTTACCGTATCATTTAAAAGAAGTGGAATTTCACTGGTTGTTGAACGATTCAGGGTCGTAATGAAGCTTTTTCGTAATGCTGTATGTGGTAGCGAAGTCATTGCTACTTTGCGCCAGCTCACAGTCATCAGCAGAGCTATTTGCCCTTAAGTTCATCGATCCGGTTCCATGTTTCCGCAGTCAGTCAGGTCTTGTAACAGACAACCAAACCTTGTAACGCCCCGCGCGGATTTTTTAAAATTCGTGTTGCTTTTGCAACAAAAAAGTTTTATTAAATTTCGGCCGATACTCAGTTCCCTGTCCAGCAGACACACTCAGACGAAGGCAATGACCATGATTTGATGCCGATATTAACACCTATTTTGCTACACATATTCAGAAGGCAACTCCTAAATCTACTGCATATCACGATACGGTCAATCTGATTAAATTTAAAAATTACTGGTGAGTCGAAACCCAACTGACCTTCTGTTCGTCTGGCAGACCCTTTACGTGAACGGTGTGCTCCCGATGATGAGGCGATGAAAATTGCAGAAATCGACAAAGCTTTATCTGTTGTTTTTACGATTACCAAACCCATATCTTTCCATAACATATCCATGTAAAGTGTTATCAGACCCCATTTTGGCGTACAGATTGCCCATCGGCCCCATAATGTCATTTCAGGAAGCCCCTTCTGAACTGCATGTCATTGCTCATATCGGAAATCTTTGTTGTTGCTCCGTAGGTGCTTAGCACCGCAAAACTGAAATCCTCCTTAACCTGGACCGAATGTTCAGCTTATATCCTCGGAATTCTCGGTTGAGTGAAGAGAGCGAACATTCTGTAGATATCGATGTCGAGGAGCGGGTGCATATTCCACCGTTTTCGATAGTAAAAATCGTAGCTGTGGAATCAGTCTCTATCCGTTGGCATTTTAGTAGGAAAATAGTTTCGAAATTTACAAGTTGCTAGCTCACAAATCTTTACCCGTTTTAGTCACCTTTTACGACAAGCAGAAAAGGCTTTGCTTAAACCTCAGAGGGCAGTCATGGGGCGAAACAAAAAAACTTTATTATCAAAGTGCTCCAGTGAATGGCAGTTTTATATCTTTTTAATCAAAGTAAAATATTGTTAGATGTAAAAATACAGAAGATAATAAATGAAGTTGTCTGAAAAACTTCGATTACCTAAATGCGTTATTATTCGCATTGAGCACGAAACTCAGCCACATTATTCTGTCTGGACAAAAGTCAAAGAGAATCAAAGTAAGTTAATAAGTCTCTCGTTCATTCTTTTGTGGAAAATAGGTCATTAACACAGCCCTTTTGTATTAAATTGTATCCCCGTGCTGATCCTCAATCAGATTTTATTTCGATTTGGTTATCATCGCATTTAACAGAACAAACATAAACATCCATAACGAACCAGGAGCAACGAAGACTGACACTCAAACAAGTCAAGTTGAATAGATATGAATAAATGGGCCGGATTTTATATATGTATAAGGAGGAGGACTATTGGGTGTCCGGATGGCTTAAGTGGTTAGAGCGCTGGGCTGTTGTAGCGGAAGGTCACGGTTCAAATCTCACTGGCGGCAGAGGGATTTGTTGTTACTGGACTGGATGTCGGATACTAGTCGATTCAACTGTGAATGAGTACCTGAGTGAAATCAGGGTCATAATATCGGGCGAGTGCAATGTTGATCACTTTGCCTCCCACAGTGCACTGTAGTGTTCCGTTACGGTCTTGAATGAAGTGGTCTAACACGATTCCTTGACCCTGATCCAATATGGATTGTTGCGCAAGCGATTATTATTATTACTAGGTGATTTTCTTGATTCCTGTGCCATCAGGTCGAAATTCGGGCAAGGTAGCAATTGAGGGACATGCAACTCGTAACAGACGATCACCTTCTTCTTCTTTTTCTTCAGCCTTTGTCCCGTTCACAAGAGGGGTCGGCTCGTCGTGATCGGCTTTGCCATTTGACTCTATCGAATGCCTGATCTGGGTGCAATCTTGAGGCTTTCAAATCCCCATCCAGCGTATCAAGCCACCGTTGCTTAGGTCTGCCTTTTGGTCGTTTACCATCGACTTCGATGTTCAGACCAATCTTTGCAAGTGAATTCTCGTTTGCACGAATTCCGTGACCATACCATCGAAGACGCCTCTCTCGCAACTTTTCCACGATCGGTGCAACCCCATAACGATCGCGGATATCCTCATTTCGAATGTGATCTAAACGTGTGACGCCACTAGTCCAACGTAGCATCTTCGTCTCCATTACCGCGAGACGCCGTTCATTGTCTTTTATGGTCGGCCAACACTCAGAACCATAGAGAGCGACTGGACGGACAACATTGCGGTAAATTTTAGATTTGAGACGTTCGTTGATACGTCGATCACAAAGGACACCAGTTGTGGAACGCCACTTCATCCAGGTTGCGTTAATGCGTGAAGCAATTTCATAACGCAGCTCTCCATTGGCTGATAGCGTTGACCCGAGGTATTTAAATCGCTCAAATCTGGGCAGATCCCTGCCGCTGACAGTGATTGTGCCTGTTTCATGGGGATCGGTCGTCAAAAATTCAGTTTTGTTTAAATTCAATCTGAGACCGTGTTGCATGAGGCGATCATTCCATTTTTGAACAAGTTGTTCGAGACCATTTTTGCTATCAGATGCTAGGAAAACATCATCTGCATAAAGCAGTGTGTAGGGCGCTGGACGTTGGATATCCCGTGTGACGGTGTCCATAACAAGGACAAAGAGGAGTGGTGAGAGGGCACTTCCTTGATGAACTCCAACAGAGACACGAAGCGGTTTTGATACACCCGCCATACTTCGAACTTTACTTTTCGGATCGTGGTAGAGCAATTGAACCCAGCGCACGAGTTCTTCTGGCACGAAGTGTTGTCGTAAAGCATACCAGATGAGTTCGTGTGGTACACGGTCAAATGCTTTCTCTAGATCCAGAAAGGCAATGTAAAGAGGGCGATGCTTTTCACGGTGTTTCTCCATGAGTAACCGCGCAGCGTGTATTGCGTCAGTAGTTCCGCAGTTCTTGACAAATCCGGCTTGATTCACGGTTATTTCAACGATTTCGCGAATACGGTTGTCAAGAATGCGTTCAAAAATCTTCATGGTATGGGGAAGTAACCGGATCGGACGGTAATTTGAACATTCTGCTGGGCTACCTTTCTTTTTCCATATTGGAACAGTGGTACTTTCTTGCCAGTCAGATGGTGTTCTTCCTTCCTGAATAACCCGGTTAAAGAATTCACTGAGCCACAGTGTTGGGTCCCAGCTCTTCACTTTCCAGAGCTCAGATGCGATGTCGTCAGGTCCTGTTGCTTTCCCCGATTTCATTTGTTTTATTGCCTCCTCGACTTCAGTTGCGCTGACTGGTGGAACTGCTCCAAATGTCGGCAATGATTGTGGAAGTGGAGGATGAGCAAATTCTTCAGTTGAAATCTGCTCGAAGTATTCTCGCCATCTATCCGTTGCGGCTCGACGGTTGGTAAGCAAAGTACCGTTCTTGTCATTAACACAACAGAAGTGTTCGATATCCTGTGTGCGTTCATCACGGCTTTTAGCAAGTCGATACAGATCTCTCTCGCCATCCCGAGTGTCCAGTTTATCGTAACGATTTTTGAAATGGTTCGCTCGGGTGACAGCGACCGCTTTCTTTGCTTCCCGGTTGGCATTCTTATAAATTTGCCAATTAGCAGGCGTTTTATCGTCGAGAAATTTGTGGTAGAGGCGTTTCTTTTCACGGACCTTCATTTCAACATCATCATTCCAAAGCCAAGTATCTCGGTTGATGTACCGCTTACCCGGCTTGGTGACCCCGAGGGTTGCAGAGGCCGCTTTGTGGATCGTGTCTTTCATTTGGTTCCACGATTCTTCCACATCCGTAATGGTTGGCAATCGTATGAGTGAGACTGTTTCTTCATTCTTCTCACCAAATCGCCACCATTAAATGCGCGGCGGGCCAGTGCGTAGAAAAAAAGGGACACATTAGAACGATTTTTAGTGAAAGAGTGGTTGAATCCTTGAGAAAAATTAAGCTGACATCAAAGAAAGGCGTATGATAGAACTCCAGTAAAAGTTCAGTTATTTCCGAGTAGAATTTGCTTCCAGCTGTCTACTTTTTCCGATGAAACGAGCATTCTAAGGAATTTCAATTGACCTTCCGGGGTTACTCAGAATGCAAATTTAAGAAACGCATTGGGCCCCTTTTTAAATCCATTGACTTTCACATCTCGAAAACAGAAAAATGGAGTAGTACGTGTTAGGCTCTTTGACTATGTATATATGTATTCTGGTCTAGATAGATAGAGAGCTTAGTTATAACAAGCATAAATAAATCGATAGTTAAAATATTTTTTTTTTTTAATTTAAACTGATAAATTTTAATGGGCTTAATTCCGTTGTTAATTGTTTAATTGCCCTCAAAAATTAATATCCCAAAATTTTCCCTGACTAACCGCCTCTTCTCAATTATTTTTACTTACAAACCCTTACCATCTTATGAATACTCCCCGATACCCGCAAGCAGACGCCATTAGGAACACAATATCGTTCAGTGGGCTTGGGCTTGGGCATTCCTCTACCATTTCTCCACCTGCTATCAAATTTATTATCGAATTCCATACAATCTAGAAGATCGTTACTTAATTAAACAAATACACAACTACAGAGGACCACAGGCGCCACTTAACTCGAGGATCATCTCAGGCGAATACCTTCGATCCATACTTGGTTCTTCAACATAAATCTTCCTTGCTCTTTAGAATGCACTCATGCATATGCCTGGTCCTCCCATACATTGTCGGACGAGTGTCTTTGTGTCGCAGTCACCTGAATCCGAGGTTCTACGTAAGTATAAGAGGCAAATTACTCACTCCGTAAAGCAAAGAATAAGATTCGTTTTGTGTGTTTCAGTGCAATGGAGGCGAGTGTTTGAGAGTTCCAAACCAGGAGGTGGCTCAAGCGAGGTATCGGAAGACCGCAGGCTTTGAGATGATTTTCTTGAATAGAAACCGAAGTTTGGATGTAAATAACCATAACCATAACCAACTTTATCACAATAACGGTTCGATATACCTATTTGTTGATCCACGAGGCTGAAAGATATATAATATCTTTGATATCATAGATTCTTTCATATGGACTCGGAGTGTGGATTTAGGAAATTTGAAAAATGAGTTGCTTCTGCAGAGAAGTTCGATACTTCACAAGCACCTCAATCCTGCATAAGCATTGAATAAATGTGCGATCGCAATCGTGATGGTCTTCATTTCGGATCGCGATCATCAATCGCTTCTTTCGTTTGACCATCCGCGGTGTACCATTCGCAGCATCATCGCGAAGATGACCAGCTCCGCGGATGGCCAACAGAGGCTTGCCCGTCCAAGTGGAGGAGACCTAACCGACGTGATCCCAGATTGTATGTCCATTGAAAACACTACAAAGCGATCGTATATGTCCCCCGCGCGATCTTAGACTTATTATTCAAATCGTGATCATGCATCTCGTGTGGAAGAGAGCCGACAGGCTTTTAGTAGATGACATCAAATCGCTTTTTAAATAAATTGAATTGACGCCATGAAGAATACAACGAGGAATACTTAAAACAACGACGCCAAGGTGGACGGCGGCGCTCGGGACCGTTTTCCCGGGTCAAGATTATTCCGCGTCTACCGTGCAGGAGTCTGTTTTCGGCATCCATCAGAGTGCGGTAGAGGACGCATTTTTGGTATTCTAAATATGTCCCTAAAAGACTCTTATCTGAGTGAATGCCACAGATGACGTCATCCATCTATAATTGCATATACAGATTGTTGTATCTTGAAGATCTGTAAGCCGAGATCGAACCCATTTAGTTTCATGTTTTCTTCGCCGGATCCCAAGTTGATTCGATCGAACAATAATTTCGGCTGTTAACGTGTAGTTAGAGCTTGTTAAGGCGTAACGTAATCCGGTAACAGGTTTCCGTAGCCTGTTCTTATATTATTCTCGACTCAGAAACCAAGGGTGTAGTAAAATTCACTGGAAATAAGAATTTTTGCTGCTCGGCCACACTTGTTTCTCTTGTTTCACTCACACCGAAACTCTGAAATCGCTACCAACTAATGCAAAGTGCCATTTAGCTATCGTGAGATCGATAAAATTTGTATAAATTAAAGTTAACATCTTGTATACAGCTGTCTGGCGATCATAAAAACAAACAGAAATGTAAAAGTTTGCAAGGAATCTTTGTTGTTTGATGACAATCTTTCAAGCAAGAAAAGTGAAATTAATTTCTGGATAACATGAATCTGGGTTCTAAAGTGTCCCACGAGTTAACTCAACTGGCTCAATTGGGTAGTGATCCTTAAAAGGCCGAAAACTAAACTAGTGGCATAGATGAGATATTGTTGGAGACTTAATATATAGAAATTGTTTCACTACATTGCTACCTTAACAAGTTATTGTCTATAAACATATATTGATATATCTATCTAGACGATCTTCAAGGAAAAGTTCTTTTTATATAATAATAATAATCGTTGGCGCAACAATCCATGTTCGATCAGGGCCTTGAAGTGTGTTAGAGCACTTCATTCAAGACCGTAACGGTACACTAGGAGGCAATGTGGTCAGCATTGCGCTCGCCCGAGATTATCACCCTGATTTGACTCAGGTACTCATTCACAGCTGAGTCGACTGGTGTCCGACGTCAAATCACGATACAAATTCCACTGCCACCAGCGAGATTTGAACCGCGACCTTCCGTACGACAGCCTTGCGCTCTAACCACTCAGCTATCCGGACACTTTTTACATAGACCTTAAAATTGAATAATTTTTTATCCAAATTTTAAACAGAACTAAACCACTCAGACTATTTTTATATATTATTGTGATAAACCTCTAGTGAGGCGTAGGATACCGCTGTCGGTTCCTGGTAACGTGCTTTAACTGCTTCTACGATTTTCCTAGGCGATTGTAATCCTCTTTAATTGTTCTTCATTACGTAGTTCTAGAGCGACCTAATATCTTCAGATTCCAGCAAAACTTTCGAACCTTATATTCTCAGTAATGTGCACTTATTCATGTCCTTATTTTCTCCATATGGCAGTTGAAGCCTCGAATCTTAATTAGGTCGGTATGTCCAGCACTACAATCTCTCCTTCAACAAGGTGCGACTCAACTGATATGAATTCTCCTTGCACCTCTTAGCTATGTTCTAACAACTTACAAATCTTGAAATTTCATTGTTACAAAAATGTGATTGTCTATTAGTATCTTAGTAGATGTGAATTCGGCTCTAGTAAGGCTCGACTGCAAGATTTTGCGGACACCTACCGTGCGGAGGATAAGGATATTTTGCGTGAGCGAATACCCGCTACCCCTAAAAGTATTGTAATCGTGGTAGGGTCCTGAATGCCAAGGGGAGCCCTGACAACACCTCCCTCGAATATGTAATAGAGAGGCATGATCTTGACAGCCTCCGCTTTCTGAACCTCCCCTTTCTACAATAGCGGAGAACCTATCTGGATTCATGCACATTTTTCAAACTTTCCTCGGGCCTGATGGACAGTTAAGCCTCTAGCGACATAACCTGCCGCCCTGGATCTTATACAATAACATACGTAACTGGTCCTCCACGGAGCTCAAAATCTGTTTCCATCCCCCGATCCCGAGACTTTGTGGAAGTTATAATTACACCAAATTACACCATTGCAGAAATTGAGTTTGTTTAAGAGTTCGATGGAATAAGTCTTAATTCCTCAAACACCTCAAAGGCAAGCCGAATCGGACTAAGAATAAATACTAACAAAACCAACCTTCTCGGTCTGACTGATACACTTTTCCTATATGCATTGAAAAATAGAACATCGAGGACTTCGGTCAATTTATATATCAAGACTTCGGTCCATTTATATATCAAGAAAGTTTAATGTCACTTGAGGCGCGAGTCTGTTTGTTTTGCCTGAAACCTTAAAATAAAGTTGAGGCTGTTCTCTCATTCCTATATGGAAGCAGCGTCTATGCAATGCATTCTGAGTACTCACGACCGACGAAATTTTTAACTCAGAACTTGGTCGACGTACGGATCAGATACCTCAGCTGTGGATGAGTCACACATTAAAAAAAGGCGGTAACTTCATTACTAGGACCGTTCTAGGATTGCTTCGCCGGGCTGTTCATGGAATAGCTGCTTCTGCTTTATATGGTGTTAGTTGCATTAGCTTGACCTCCTATACCTCTGTTCAATTTCTACTTCTTTTAGCCGTCAGTGCATTCGTTTCACCGCTCCAACTACTGCATTCCATCCGGTATCCAATTTCACCATATAACCAACGAGATTCTGGGCAATGAAGAAAAATGTGTTCTGCATCTTCTCCTGCACCTTCACATGTACGATAATCTGGCGATCCATCCAAACCGTACCTATAGAGGTACTTTCTGTATCCACCATGTCCACTTAAGAATTGAGTCAAGTCGTAACTCGTTTCGCATTGGTTTCGTGTAGTCCACATCCTTATGTTCGGAATTGGCCTGTATTTCCACCGACCATTCTTCGACTGGCTCCATGCTGTTTGCCATGCAGCCAGTGGCCTTATTTGCTCAGTTTGCTTGCTAGGGTTCGCTCCCTGCTTCTCGTACAAGCGACTTGCTTAATCGGCTAAAACATCCACTGCAATCATCCTCACAATTACGCATGCTGCCTCATACGATGTCGATGGCGGAGCATGGGCGGGGAACGCTTAGCCGATATGAAGCTTGAAACTGTGTGCGACTTCCGACAATTTTTATCGCAGATGCCCCCACTGGTGCTGCCTATAAAAGAACAGAGCTGACGACTTGCGATAAAAGTAATCGTCGGCTGTTTGCCGGGTCGCCTATGTTCGGAAGCATCCTTGCCAATGTCGAGCTGATGGTCGCTGCTTTTTGGACAGTAAGCTTTAAATGGGGTTTAAAGCTAAGCTTTGAGTCTAAAGTTACTTCTAGGTATTTTAGCGATGGTTGCGAGTAAACGCTATGTGAGCTGATGCAGATCTGAACGGTTTTTCGTTTTCGGCGCTTCCTTAAAAGTACCAGCTCCGTACAGATAGCTTCACTCGTAAAAATTTCTACTTCGCCAGGGTGATTGGATGTTTTGGTCACCCCAACGTCATCTACGAATTCCATGACAACAACCTGCTTAGGTATTGGGAGCCGTCGAACGACACTATACATTATGTTCCATAGCAGATCGACCAGAACAGACTCCTGGGAAACTCCTGCCATTATATCGTATGTCTTCGACCTTTCATTCGAATCCTAAAGTAACTTTCGCTGTCGGAGGTTATGCTTAATGAGGGTCCTTGATGCAGTCGATCGCCAATTGATTTTCTCCCCCACATCTTCGACACAGTTTCGATCTATCGATGGTGCTAGTGCAATCCTCTGCCATGTGTCGGAATCCGAGACATTTAAAGCACTTTTTTGGTGAATTTGCTCGCGCAGCCTGCAATGACCCATCGTACGCGAACTTTACCCGCAGACAATGCTTTCGTAGGTGACGCAACATACATAGTAGGAGTCGGTGTCTGCTTTCCGCCGTATGCTCACCTTAAGCTCTTCACATCCGTTTCCTGTACGTCTTCTAACTTCAGTTGGTCTCTGCACACAAATCACAAATTTCCTCCTTGGCGGTAACCTCGTCAAGATCTTTGCACTCTATTACAACCTTGGCCGACTAACGCGAAAAGTGGCTTGTTCGCCGAATGAAGCCATGATTTTTTTTTTAGGTGGTGGTAATCCTTCTTCTTATTCGAATAGCAGTCCTCCTTTTTGTGTTCGCCTAATTCGCGTCAAATTGTCGCTTAGCTCGTTAACTGTAGGATCTGCATTTACCCTACATAGAATATCAGCATAGGACATGCCCTCTGCTGCTGATATCACCAGGGCTTCTTGGCGGTTTCGTTTCCGTGTTAGTCCCTTCACCTCGCTTGGCTCCTTTTTGGAATTAGCTAGTGTCCAACTTGGGCTCGGATCGCTTTGCTTGTGGACTCCTTTTGCCCCAACACTCAGTGCTTTCGTGGGAGATCCTTCTTTTTTTCTTTTTAGTCTCTTGATGGTCAATTTAATCGTCAAATGCTTCTTTCAGACGCCTTTGTGATTCTTTTTTTTGGCTGCGACGTTTCCTTTTGAAGTCGGGTTTCGACCGTTTGTGTTGCTTTTTCCATCGTCGTGTCTTTGGGCAGCGTTGGACGACTGTTGCAAAGTTCTTCACGAGATTTATGATAGGAAGCTCTGATGACCCGTACCTGGCTTTTAATGGCGTCGTGTACATTAGTTTTGGACTGACGTAATCCATCAGCTGTATAATCAGCGCACGCAGCCTGTTAAATTCCTCTAATTTGGTTGGTTGGTCTTCGTTACGTCGTCGGATATGAACAGGGATATTTGGTAATTTAAGTCCAACATTTGAATACCGCTGATATTAACGTAGATATCATGTAAGCTGAAAATTTCGTAGCCTAACATAGCAATTAATTTATTTTGATAAAATTTGATTTTATTATTCAATATAGTTGCCTTCGAGGTCATATAATAGGTCATATAATTTCTCGATACCATTTTTATAGTACGACTGCTTTAACCTCAAAATAGGTCTTAGTTTCGGCGATTACCTCTTCCTTTCCAGCATTCTCTTGAGGTCCGAGAAAGAAGATAGACGCTGGGGGCGAGATCTGGACAATACGGAATGCGGAAACAATTTGAAACCAAATTTATGCAATTTTGCCTTCATGGGTTTGTGACACGGTGCATGAAACAGCACTTTCTTTTTCTTCAAATTGGGCTAGACGATAGACGCTGGGGGCGAGATCTGGACAATACGGAATGCGGAAACAATTTGAAACCAAATTTATGCAATTTTGCCTTCATGGGTTTGTGACACGGTGCATGAAACAGCACTTTCTTTTTCTTCAAATTGGGCCGTTTTATCGCGATTTCATCCTTCAAACGCTGCAATAACACTATGTAATAGTTATTGATGGGTTTTCCCTTCCCAAGATAATCGATGAATATTATGCCATGCCCGTCCTAAAATACTGATGCCATAGCTTTGCTGGCAGACTGCTGCATCTTTGCACGCTTTGGAGTCGGTTATGCAGTACACTCAGATGTTTTGATTCTGGTGGAGCCATGTTTCGTCCATTGTCACATATCGACGCATAAATTCGGGTTTCTTATGGAAGACGAACTTCAAACACTGCTCAGAATCGTCAACTCGCTGTTGTTTTGGTCGATTGTGAGCCCTCGCGGCACCCACTTTAAACAGAGCTTTCGCATACCCAGACACTCATGCACGACTTGTTCAATACATTCCTTTAATAACTTTTAAGCCTTAGCTCAACTTCACTTTGCAGTCATCCAAAATAATTTTTGGAATTTTTTTATGTTTTCGTCTATAATAGCCTCTTTGGGGTGTCCACTGCGTGCATTGTCCTCGGTGCTCATTTCGCCACATTTAAATTTAGCAAATCACTTCTAAACCGTTGATTTTCCTGGTGCAAAGTCCGAATAATGTTTATCGACCCAAGCCTTGGCTTCAATAGAATTTTTTTTTTCGCAGAAAACACTGCTTTATTAAAACACGAAATTCCGCCAAATTTGTACGAATTGAAATTATCAGGATATCCATCTGGATGGAACACTACCCACAAAAAATTGTTGGTGTTGGTCGGTTTCGATTGCTGGGTGGAAGTGATCTCATTAAATGCTTCCTCACGCCTCCACTCTGGGAAGCAGAGTGACCGATAGTATTATAGCTACGGGCGGCAGTTGGCGCTATTTTCGTTTAATTCGAACCCTGACAAGGGCATGGATTATTGTTCGAAAGCGCCAGGCCAGCATCTAGACTAGTGAGCCCGCCATCTATTGAAGAGCGGAGCAAAGCGTGTTGCTACTTAGACTAAACTTCAAAATAAACTGATGACAAATTTTGTACTTCTACAAGGAATTTTGGGGGAGTTTTCGGGTAAGTTTCTAAAATATGGTTGTATCATTATCATCGTGTAACCACGGTCTGACGTCGGAGCCTGGCCGTCTGGATCGTTGTCCTCCAATTATCTCATTCATATGACTGTGTTCTCCAATGTTGGAAGCCCAGTAGTTACTCGGCGTCCATATGCATTGTGCCCTCCCACCTTGCTCTCGATCTTCCTTGTAGTCTCGCTTCGTCGACACATGGTCGTTCATTGGACATGCCCTGCCCACTGAAGGCGTTGCAGTTTAACGAATTTTAAGACTTCTAGCTCATTGTGCGCTTCATACAACTGACGGTTGTACCGGATGCGCTATCCATCATTGTCGCCAACTACTCCGAAAACCCGCCGAAGGACTTTCCTGTAGAATATGTTTAGCAAGTTTTCGGAGGCTTGGGTTAGGGTCCAAGTTTCGCGCCCATAGCATAGCATTGGTCGTATGATGGTTTCTGTGTTTCTGTGCACATGCTTCAATTTCATTGTGGGAAGGACCGAGAAAAAAGTCTTATTCGCTAGCTGTATCCGCCACTTGACCTCGTCAATCTCATTGGCGTCCTTTGACAGGCTGCTACCCAGTTATATAAAGATGTCTACGAATTTGATGTTGAGGTCTCCTACGTTGATGCTCGAATGAGCTGGCGTCCTACCTCTTGAATGCATCATTATTTTCGTTTTGTCCTCATTAATGCGCAGTTCAACTTTTTTCGCAGCAGTGTCAAGAGTATGCTGAAGTTCTTCTGCGTCGGTCAGTTTTCGAGACATAATGTTGATGTCATCTGCGTACGCTAACAATTGTATCACCTTAATGAATAGCGTACCGCTGGTGTTGGTATCCATCGCTCGGATAGTGTATTCGAGTGCTAGGTTGAAGAGCGTTGACGCCAGTCTGTCGTCCTGCTTTAAACCAGTGCTGTTTCAAAAGAATCAGTCAACTTGTTCTGAATCCTGACCTGTGAGATGGAGTTGGTCATAGTCATCTTCGTCAGTTGTACTAGTTTAGCTAGTACACCAAATTGCAGCATCATATTGTACAGTGCTCTACGACGTATGCTGTTTGATTTCACCAATACCGCCATCGATTTGGGCTACTTGTATAGGGGCCCAGGTGTCGGATTCAGAAACTCTTCAAAATAAGACGCTGTTGGCATCGCTGATGATGTCTCCATCTTTGGCCTTGCAGAGGCTAGTCCTGGGTTAATAATCGTTGTTAACTGTATTCACAGTAGTCTGTATGCTTGTCTGGTGTTTTCATTAATGTTCAGCAACTGCTCGCCGTTCATTCCTCGATAGGATCGTACTTTCAATACACTGGATGCCCATCTATTACTAATGAGGACGTGGTCAATTTAGTTGGTGGTATATGCGTCAGGTAAATTCAAGTCTGTTTGTAAATGCGCCGGTGCAGGAAGCATATGGAGCTATATCATCCAGTGGTTTTCCGATACCAGCTTCCAGGCTTTGACTGCATATTCCTTGACTGCCCCGACTGAAGTCAAGGAAAATGCAGTCAAAGTCAAGTACACGCTGATGAGCCAGAGGTTGAAAAAACCAGTCCTGATGCGAATCGCACACAACCTTTCGTTGATAGGTTTGAAGTCGATGCAATGCGGCTTGAGTTGTTTGTTCGCTATAAATGCAACTCCAAGCTTATTGTGACCTCATGGTTTGTCACTTTTCAAAATTGTAAGCGAATTCAAATCACTTATTTCGCTACCAATCCAATTTATTTCTTGGACGGCAATTATGCTCAATTTGTAAATCTCGACCTGCTAAGCGAGGGACTTGACGCCCCTGGTTTGTTCAGGGAGCGTACATTCCAGGATCTGAAAAAATAGTCCGTTAGACGTTTCCAATCGGAGATAAATGTTCCAGGCTTCCTGAACATCCAGTGGTCTCGGTGATAGCTGCTTCAGGTGGTTCGAAACGGCCAGAGTTCACACAACTGTGTTGCAGATCCGGCTGCGTAATTCGTGACACCCTACTCACCTAAGATGCTTAGGTGTAACTAAGCCATTCAGACTACAATTATCCCTCACTCCTCCTTTCTCAACCGGGCTTGGGGCAGGCTACGGGGGAGTTATAGTTGTATGCTATTCTTAACTTTATTTGACCAGATATCGTAATGGGATGTATTTCTAGATCAAGATTTTGTATCGATGCATTATTGGGATTTATTTTAAATTCTCTGGTTGGATAGGTTCTGAAAACGAGACATTTTTCACTTTTTGTGGTACACATTTTGAGTCTTCACAGGCCTGTGTTTCACCCAAGATTAGAAGGAGGATGATTTTCGAAAAGTATTAAATAAGCCCTTTCGTTTGATAAGATTAGATTAGTAAGAGATTAGTAAAAATATAAGAAAAAGTCTAATTTACAACTTGGATTGTAATTATGAATTAAGTGTAGAAAAATTTAAAACTTTGAGGAAAAAGAAAACAAGTCGGGAAACCGGAAGCTCAACGCTTCAGGCATAGAAGGGTTTGTTTGTTGCTTCTGTGAGTATATCTGGGTGCAGAACTATCCCATTCGTACGTAGCCTGTTATATATACGCATTTAGCATGTTAGACTACTTACTTTAGGGTGATATTGATATTTAGCTCTAAGATAGATTTAAGGGGGAGTTTTTATTCAATTTCTCCAAAAATATAGTACTATACTATTATTAACTTAATTTGAGCAGATATCGACATGAAGAGTATTTTAAGGCCTGGACACCGTATTTTTGTCAGGTTTTTCGGGGGGGTGAGTAGTTTCTGAGAATGGGTCCGTTAAAGGAATCATTAATTTCGACCCCTCCCATTCCCTGGCTTTCCAACAAATGAGGAAACTAAGACTGGGATCGAAAAGTAATAATCAAGGCCTTTCATTTGATACCCAACATGACTATATTCGGGGAAAAAATGTACGTATGATAACAACCCCCCCCCCCCCCCTCGCTTAATCTCAACGTGGAAAGATGTTTCTCACTACATGACTGGACGTTCACAGTTCCCACCTTCTTACCAAATTTCGTGTCAATCGAACAGACGGACATTACATGCCACATTACATGTTCCGATCTCCTACTGAAAATCGTTCAGGATTTGTTCCCTCAAGAGAACACAGAAATGTGGCTGTACTACCCCCAGTAACGAAACAAGGAGCACTGGAGATTTGCGGTAGGTTGGGAGACAATAAATTGCCCGGCCTTGACGGCATTCGAAACAACGCCCTTAAGTTGGCCGTTAAGTCGACATATTCGTTGAGTTGATGTTTGGCGGATGGGATCTTTCCTGAGAAGCAAAGGTTAGTATTGTTGCCTAAGCCTGGTAGGCCTCGTGGTGAATCATCTGCCTAGAGGCATATATGTCTTTCCATGCTTCCATGCGGTCAGATGAACGGGCGACTCCATCAAACTGGTCACTGGTTTAGCTGAAAATGCGATGCACGGAAGGGGTGGCACTAGCAAGTATTATACTGTGATTACCCTTGACGTGTAAAACGCGTTCAAGTCTGCCAGTTGGAACCTTATAAGGAGGTCATTTGCGACGATTGGTGTACCCAGTTACTTAACTGCGCTAGTCGACAGCTACTTGACAGATAGAAGGCTCTGGTACGACACAGACAATGGAACCAAAGAATACATTGTCTCCGCGGGTGCTCCACAGGGCTCTGTTCTGGGACCGCTATTGTGAAACGTCATGTATAATGATGTTCACAATTTCGCAGTTGCTAGCGAGGGCAAAATAGTGGGTTACGCCGATGACATAGCGGTGATTGTTGTTGCGGAAGATCTGGCAGATATGGATGGATATGGGTCTTGTACTCGCGGAGGGTAATAGGAGGTGGTGCTTATCACGAAGCGGCGTAAGGAAACCACTGCCCGTATCAGAATGGGGAAGTATATCATCAATTCAAAGGCAAAAATTAAATACCTTGGATTGATGATAGACGCGATGTTGAATTTCAAGCAGCACTTACAAAATGTTTGCACCAAGGCGTTCAATTTAAGCATGACACTGACAAGGATGATACCAAACGTTGGGGTGCCACAATACACTCATAAGTTGCTTAAAGCTAGAGTGGTGAGCTCTATACTATTTTACGCAGCGCCAATTTGGTTAGCTGCATTGTATACCGCATGCAATGCTCAAACTATAAGCGCGGTGTATAGAAAGACCGCCCTAAGAGTGTGCTGTGGCTATAGAAACATCTCGGACGAAGCGGCCTAAGCAGTAGCCGGAATGATGCCGATCGGCATTTTGGCCGATGAGATGACATGTATCTCTGATGGACCCGATTCTTCCTCTGATCGGCAAATGAAAACGCCGAAAGGGAGGAATCCTTAAGCAGGTGAGAACAGGCGAAAAAGGGTCGATGGACCCACAGATAGATTCCCAGCATCAAGGTGTGGATGCAGAGAATGCATGGTGAGGTGAACTGTGATCTCACGCAATTACTCACGGGACATGGCGGTTACCGTAAATATCTTTATAGGTTTAGCTCACTCAACTGTACCAGCTGCGACGGTATACCGAAGGACCCGGAGTATGTTTCCATTGTCTTAGATTCGCTGAGTTAATGTAAAGAAGAGGATGTGAAACATTAGTTGAATTTTGTGGTCTATTGGCTCTGAATATTTGGAAACCACTTAAGAGGCAAGCAAGACTTGTACTTCCATTGCACACTACTTTCGTATATGATAGACCGCAATCCCTTTCTAAACATTCATAAATGGATGGGAATTCTCATCATGGACCATGGTCTCCGTGAAGGAGGTATTCATCTTAACGTAATATGTTTTGAGGTACATATCTAGAAATAATTTCATGGTATCAATGAGATTTCCTTATTTTTCGAGGCATCATCTCCCTTTAATCCTGATAGCTCCATCCTCTTAGGTAGATTTTATACTCATTTTCACTAACTTCTAGGATCCGAACGAATAGCAATTACAGTACTGCTACGCTCCGCCTAACATACAGAACAAAAAGTTTCACGGAGAAGAAAACATAAATTAAATGAAAACCTGTAGGCGTTCAATCTTAAGTAGTATCTTCCCTCCCGCCTTTGTGCATCTTCAAACAAGTTACGCCCTTCAACACTAAACGAGCAATAAATTTACGCTTTGATATCGATGACTCTGAGCCCTCCATATCGATACCTTAATGCGGTATTTGAGGATGATCTTGTATAGATTTTATAAATAATATTTATGCATAGATGCTAATATATCCTATCAATACTCCTCAATGAAGATTATCAATTTTATGGCCACTGAAGATGATTGCTTTGAAATCGTGTGCAGACCCCATAGACTCACATGTACGAATCTCATAAGGTTGGATGTATTATATATCGACTGAGTGTTTGATGTAGGTTTTTATCATCTAATAAAAACATAATTAAGAGAAGATAACTTTATTTCGAAGTGATATTGAGAAGGAAGGAGGATTCATGCCAGAACGTTACCGGGTTTTATCGGATATTTTGATACGAGATACCCATAAGCACGCGAAAACATGACCCTAACGCTATTGTCAGATTAATGCAATATGCACAGATTTTATCTATTACGAAAGGAACTTTAGATTTCAGAAAAAGACTGGTTACTATTTAATCGTATAAGGCTCATATTCCCTTAAAGATCAATGAAGGAAATTATCCCTTGAACTATATTACAAAAGATGATTTTTCGACAGGAAGTCAGTTTGTTAATAGACAGGAGGTGCTCAATCCTGGCAAGTGAAATTTTTTACACGAGCGAATTAGGAAAAAAATCAATCTGATATACCCGGATACTCATATTCAGTTAAACGCATCTTAAATACTATATACATGTGTAAGTGCTTAATGTTCCTAACAACAGAAATACTTTTGATAGGCTGTGTTTACGTAGTTCATCCCCCAAAATATTTCCTTCAATGTGCTCTTTATATATTCGTAAACACACTTACAAGAAATTGTTGTCCAAAAGTAGTAGATTCGACTTACCTAATTTAATTAAGGTTGGAATTCTTGCATGTTATCTGGGACATAAATAGAGTCCTTCAGAAAACTAAGCAATTAAAAAGAGAATCTACCAAAAAGACCGCTTTAACTTTTATAGTTTCCGTAATTAACTTAGGGGCAACTATTTCATTCAGTAAATTTTTGTGTTACTTCTGCAAGAGGAAGGGAATGTGAATAATAATATAATTGCGACAATCTAACTAACAAAACATGTACCTAGAACTATTCCCATTTGATAGGTGACTCATGTCTTTATGGAGTATTTGTTCATTATTATTGAGATGGATCGATGCTGGAACTGCTTTAAGATGAACCCCACTAAAAGAATATTAGGAAGAAATACTACTCACACAATTGGCCTAAGAGGGGGGATTAAAGATGCAGATGCATAGTGACTTCTAAGTAGTATCGTTCTTTTATTATTTGTTAGGTGCACTGGTTTTCGTACGATATTCTCCTGAATTAGTCACATCAATATTATGTGCATTATGGACCTGTAGTTAAAGTACAGCAGAGATCCATAAAAAAAATCACAGGTTGTTTTGTTTTAACGAGGTTAGTTGGCTAGCATAAAATATAAATAGAAACCTTTTGCCATATGCTGAAGGTAGAACAATGGGGCATGTTTCTCGATGAACCTCAATGGTCACATCGGCGAAAAATTGGATGGCTTCCAATGACACGGATGGTAAATTGTTTGAAGTATCCTCTTCAGGTGCTCCCTGCTCGAAGAGCGCTAGATACTCCCAACCTATCCTTCCGACGCCGGTGCTATCCTCAAGGGGCGTTAAGTCCTACACTTTCAGTGTTCCTGGGTTAATGGGGATGGCTTGATATTGGTCGTATATGGTAAACAGTAGGTGAAGCACGTCATGTTTGCTGATGACAGGCACTTTCGCGACTGGTATGCAACACACATGCATGATACCATAATTGCTACTTTTCGTTTCTGCAATATGCCAAAGTAGACTAAGCCTGGTTTAGCAGAAGGGGAACGACATATTCTACACATCGCCATAGAATATTAAAATACAAAATTTTAATTGCGGGCATTGGTTGCTTGTTGGAAGGTAGCGAGGCTTGCACTGATCAGCGAAGGGAAAGGTGACCTAGAATTGCCGTCTCACCCTGCCCACTTTGTATACTTGACATTGTTGGAAAAGTGCACGAAAAGCTCATCAGAAGTAGACTCGCTGAAGCGATACGCGCTGCCGGAGGCTTACCCCCACGGCAGTTCAGTTTTAGAGCATGGAGATCCACAGTTGATCTGTCATGCAAGTTGTGGGTACCGTTCGAAGAGCGGAGGCACATAGCTGCTGAACTCAACGGGTGGTGCTCCTCGTATTGCTTGACGTCAGAAACGCCTTTAATTAAGATGGAAAGACATTCTAGGCACACTAGAATGTCGAAATAGTCATTCTGACTAAAAAGAGAATTCCAACCCTGCGTCCCATATGGCTCGGCGAGTCGATGATCGGGTAAAAACTAGCGGCAAAGTACCTCGGGCTGACTTTTGACTCAAAAAGCTCATTTTTGAGTGGGTCCTACGCCTAGCAGGCGATGACTCCTGATGAGTTCAACGCAATTTGTTCTGCTGTACGGTGCTGAGGTATGGACTAAGCGTCTCACGCAAGTACAGAGAAGAGGAGCTTTGCAGGTGGCGTCTGCTTACCACACTGTCTCTGAACCGGCCCTGATTGTGATCGCAAGAGTGATCCCCGTTTCCCTCTTGCTAAGGAGCGTCTTTCCATATACAAGCGCAAGGGAGAAGAGCCAAGGGAGGTGGATGCTCGTGAAGAACGGCAACGCACCCTAGATGAGTGGCAGCTCTCTTGACAAAATGAAACTAGAGGCAGATGAACTGCGCGGCTCATCGGCAACTTAGGTGCGTGGCTGAATCGGAAGCATGGTGAGACTGACTATTTCCTTACCCAGTTCTTAAGTGGGCATGGAGGTTTTCAGTCTTACCTGCACAAGATTGGACAGGCACGATCTTCGGATTGTGTGTTTTGCAATGGAGTTGTGGACTATGCCCATCACACTTTTTTCTTGTGGAAGGTGAGATGGGATTCGTCAGCAGCTCTATGTAAACACTCTCTCCAGACAACATTATCGTGGAGATGCTGAGGAGTGCTGCCAGGTGGAGCCGTGTTGCCCACTACGTCGGGTCCTTCTCGTTGCAAACTAGATAGAGCTCAACCGGTGGAGGAGCCGGATAGCAGGGGGTTCCTTGAACTGACAATTCCCTTCTTCCTCTCCCCTCCCGTTAGTGAAAGGAATTCCCTGATTTAAAGGCTCCGCAGAACAGGAGAGTTCGCGGACTAGCCCGAAGTAATGTGACAAACGGTTCGAGGCTAGCTCTCTGACGATGGGGAGGTGTTTAGTTGATAGTCTGTGCGTAAATGCATTCACCTACTCTACCTCTCAGAAAAAAAAAGTATTCATTTAAATTTCTTTGCATAAAAATTTAAAAAAGTTTCCGAAATGGTCAACTTTCTTAAAGGTGTGACTAGTGCTGATAAATGAAAAAGAAGTCGGGATAGCGGAAGCTCAACGCTTTAGAAATGAAAGGTTTTGTGTATTTCCTATATAAGAATATTTGAGTAGTAGTCGATTTCTTGGTTGAGTAGTTTCTGAGAACGGGTCCATGAAAGAAATTATCACTTTATAGCCCTTGCACTGATACTAATACAGACCTTTCATTTGATATTCCGAAAGTCCATATTCGATGAAAAAAATTAAACTCGCTTCCTCTTCCTAAACTATCGTAGAACTATGTTACTCACTGCACCCGAGAGGATTTGCAGATGCCACTTTGTGCCACTAAATTTTGTATCAGTAGGAGTAACCGTTTCTGAGAAAATGGATGTGATTAAGGGTTATCCACCGCAATTCTCTATCGTATCATAGGTGATTTTTCCCAGTAAGCAAAAATAGGGGATGATCGTTAAGATTGTAAAGAAGGGCATCCGTCTTGAGTACAACAACAGAAAGAGTATTTACGTTCTCCCTGCTGTCGCAAGTAAAACAGTTGATATATCCTGCAATTCGTCAAAGAAAGCTTAATTAACGGAAAGTAGACTGGTTTCGGCTCTCGATTCTCCGGCACTGACTACATTGTCACCATAGGCACCACCTGCTCTACATCGATTTCGAAAAACCCTTCGACAGCACTCTATGTAGGAAGGGTATTCCACAGAATAATAAGGGCCGTCGCACTGCGTCCTAAAATATCTGTTGTGCCCCATTACTGGTTATAGCATGCCTATCAACTATAGTATGTTATTCAAGCCTATAACCGGCAGAAACTGTATTATGTTCCCTACTTCCAAGTGTTTCAACCTGGTATTAGGTATTCTCCCAGATGTCTTGCGCGAATATCGAACACAGTCCCAGAACATGTGTTTCCTCACAGTCAGTCCTCAATGTCCATAGATATCCACATATCCCAAATTTTTCTGGATTCAAAAATCTTAACAAACATGGTCGGATTGAAGATAAACACTAATAAAACCAAGGTATTCAATACTATAAAATAGAAACAGCCGCACTTTCCCAAACTGGGGAAAAAGCGGAAAGAGAAATACGCGCCGGAAGGAGACTTTAACTAAGTAGTTTCCAGGGCCCAAAAAAAGAAGGCAAAGAAGGACAAAAGGTAAGAACTCGCTACGCCGCCAAAGACCCGTCTGCCCAAAGACAAGGAGGTTGCAAACCGATAATCAGTAACAGAAAAGACAAGGAAACGAAGAAGGACTAAACGGTCGGCTATGCAGATTAAGCCGACGGAAGGCTAGACCTTTGTGGAAGCCCTCAGTGAAATTCGCTACAAGTTGAAACCCAAAGACAATGGAACAGAATTGTCTCCCATGCGGAAAACGAAGGGTGGCGGAGTCCTCGTCGAACTAGACCCGAAGACGACTAGCAAGAGGACGTTCTGGGAAGCGGTCAAGGGGCTACTGGCGGAGAAGGCTCTAGTTTCTAGTCTAGAGTCTATGAACTCTTTCGAATCTGAGTTCTTGACTGCCTCACAGAAAAGATCGAAGTGGAGGAGGCCATTAAGGGTGAATGTCCAGAAGTAATCAATGTCCCGAAAGGTACCATTCCCGTAATTGCTCGAGGGAAAAAACTCGCTGTGATGGGAATCCCCGAACAATATGCAAGCAAACTCCTTAGTAGCGGGGAAAATCCAAATTGGATGGGTAGTATGCATGGTACGACCGCGGATAACTCCAATGAAATGCTACAGGTGTGTGGACTATGGACACACGCCAGAAACTTGCAAGGAATCCGACATGAGGACAACATGTCGCAGATGCGGTCAAGTAGTTCACCAAACAAAGACCCGCAATGAAAGCGAAAATTGCGTTCGCTGCAAGGATAGTGGCGCGTCTGATGAACTCGTTGCACATACTGTGGGATCAGTCCAACCTTTAGGGCGGAACTAGAAAGGACTAGGACATGACTAGTATGATCCGCACCCGACAAATTAACATGGACCGGAGTGTAACCGCCCACTAGTTGCTAGCCCAATTCGGAGGTAAAAACTGATCTAGTGTTAATCAGAGAGGTATATCGGAACAAGGACTCGCCTTCGTGCCATCTCGACTTATTGGGTGCCGCTGCCATCTGGGTTCGGGACGACGTTCGACTTCGTGTTCTACCCCAAGGCCGGGGGAATGGATTTGTCTAGATTTGGTGTTTGGAAATAACGTTTTCTAGCGTTTACCTAACGCTGAATGAGATGATGCCCAACTTTCGGCGCCGGCTTGATGCTTTAGAGGACGCCGTTTCACGTTCAAGGGGTGAATCCTTGTAGGAGGTGACTTTAATCCTAGGGGCCTTGAATTGGACATGCCTTAGCCAGGTTCCTGGAAATGGTGTCGGAAGCGGGGTCATAGTTTTAAACACTAGATGCACGCCAATGCTCCAGCGCCAAATCTGCGAAGGAAGCATCCTTGATATAGCTTTTCCGTCGGACTTTTTGGCACCATCGGTGGACGAGTGGTGAGTCGTAGGCGATTTCTCGGCAAGTGTTGAGCAGTACATCGCGTTCGAAGTGGTTGACGCTACTTGTCGGCGTGCACCAACCCGGGGCTCCCTCTGCGTGTGGAACGTCGCGAGGGTAAACATCGGGAAATTGGTCGACGCTATTGAAACAGGCAGAGTCGCACTAGAAGATGCTTCGGAGGGTGGTAGCGTTTCAGTTGGCACTGCTATAAATTCAGATCGACAGCATGTGAAGTCTTCATGCCCTGGAGGGGCCTCAGCCTTAACAAGCCTTCTATGTACTGGTGGACGGCAGAAATTGCCGACCTACGGAATGAGAGTCATAACCTCCGCCGTTTGACACAACGTTTACACGCCCGCTAGGAGACATGCGCCATAAAGGCAGAGTATATATTAGCAAAAAGGAGACTCCACAATGCGGTAAATAAAAGTAAAGCTCGCGGCTAGTAGAATCCTGCAAACGGGGTACATAAGGACCAGTGAGGACTTGGCAATAAACTGATCACCCGCAAAATGTGGGCTATACGGAACCCTGCATATTAAGCACCGAACAGATGAACCGCGTTGCACGGACATTATTTCCCAGACATCTTGCACGGGTTGATGTCAACAGCGCGCAAAGCGCCAAGGACCGTACCCTTTTCACAATAAAAAAGCTCGAAGAAGCAGTTCTCAACATGAAAAACAAGAAGGCGCCAGGTCCTGATATTATCTCGGCGGAAATTTACAAACTAGAGTTTCGCCAACGACCAGACTTGCTGTTCGGAGCGTTCGACGCCTGCCTGAAGGTGGCGAGACTCGCGCTATTCAGCAAAGAAAAAAAAGACCCTGAACTGCCGTCTGCATACTGACCGCTGTGTCATTGACAGGGCCGGGAAAGTGTTCGAAAAACTCATCAGGAGTAGACTCGCTGAAGGAATACTCTCTTCTGAGGACTTATCCCCAAAGTAGATTGGGTTCAGAGCACTGAGATCCACGGACGGATACTGCTCCTTATAATGCTTGATGTCAAAAATGCCTTGAACTCCGTGAGTTATACAGATATGTTAGACATATTAGAAAACTCATTCCACGTGAAGAGCTATTTCTTGTGGATATTGAGAGATTATCTGAAAGACCGCTCCCTGTTCTATGAAGCGCTAGAGTGCCAGAGGAGGATAGAAATCTCGTCGGGAGTGGGGATACATCCTAGGGCCAGACTTTTGGAACGCTTTCTACGATATGGTCGTTATACAGATGAAATTGGAGCACTTGCTGCCGGACGCATTGTTGAACAGGCGCAAAAAAACTTGCCAAATTCATGCGTCTCGGTCCTGAGTTTGCTAGGAGACATCTTCTTATGGGAGCAACGCAGTCTTTTCTGCTCTACGCTGAGGTATGGCTGACGCCCTTAACAAGGAGGTGCATCGTAAGCGCCTTGCTCAAGTACAGAGACGGGGAGTTTACGAGTGGCATTTGCGTACCACGCTGTCTCACAACCGGTCGTAATGATGATCGGGAGGGATCCCTGTTGTCCTTCTTGCTAAGGAACGAAAAGCTATCTACACTTGTAAGGGTGAAGATTTACGAAAGGTGGTTGCCCGTGATGAACGTCAGTGTACAATTACCAAATGGCAACTCTCTTGACAAAGTGAGGCAAAGCATGGTGAGATTAATTACTTCCTTTCCTGTCCTCTCAGTATTAAATGCACAAGATTGGGAAGACATGATTTCCTGATTGTATGAATTCAATAGATTAGTGGACGACGCCGAATACACCTTTTTCTCTTGTGTGCTTTTGTCAGCAGGTTAATGTGGACACAGGGGAGTTTTCTCCAGACAATATTGTCAGAGAGATGCTGAGAAGCACTAGCAGATGGATCCGTTTATTGTGTTCGGGCTCTACTTGTTACGTAGAAGATTGAGCTCGACCAGCGAAGGAACCGAATGGCAAGGGGTTCCCTTAACTAACACCTTCCTTCCTGCTCTCCCCTCATGATGGTGAAAGAATTCTCTGATCTGAAAACTCCCCGAGCGGGAGAGTGGAAGGGCTAGCTAGCTAGCTAGGTTTCTAATAACAGGGAGGTGTTTAGTTGGTAGCCCGACGGCGTACTATTGCGGGAGTCCAACACTGTGCATAGATGTATCCACCTACTCTACTCCAAAATAATCCTATGTATGCGCCTGCGACATTAGTCAAGTCGATGAGAAGACATTCCAATAGTTTTCCGCCGGTTGTTGTAACTGGATTAAACTTCTTTGGAGTGAGCCGATGATTTTTAAAGCGTATGTTGCTGCACGGGCTAGCTACTAGCTAATATTATTCAGGGGTGTAATGAGTACTGTTCTCTCTGCTTTCTTACGGAAGAGGTAATGCTTCCTGGCCAGTCCTCGCACATTATTTTTTGCCCCAAACTTTGGGCATAAACTGATAAACTGTTTTTTTCGTTGGTCACCTCCATATTTAGTGAATTCGGTCGGAAATCCACCAGCTCCCTGCACTCATGTTTCTTAAGGCGAAAAATTAGACGGACCTTTCTTTTCACGCTTAGTCATGGCAATATTTATTGTAGCTTTCAGTTGGCAGACCCCCAACTCGTTACTCAGCCTATTTATCCAATAAATCGGATAGAAAACCAAATTCACCTCTCTGCCTCGACAGGAAAAGCAACGACGTAAATAAGGTTTCATTTTGTGACTTGTTAACAAGGGTTCTATCCCTGGTGTGGTTGCTTCTTGTGTTTCACGGACTTGTCGGTCTGCACAGGTTTCCTTATTGTGCCTGTGTACTAACTTTTCCCTCGCCAGTAGGTCTCTATACGTGTAAACATTCTACAAAGTTGCTTCTTTGCTCGGTATGGATCTTTCTTCCCTTCTATTGCCAGCTTTAAATCATCATCAAATCGTCATACACTCTTCTTGAGACTGGGGCCAGATATAATTGTGGTCATAATGTGATTGCGAAGGTTAGCTATTAATGCTTCATTTTCCAAGCACTTATTCATTTTTGTATCAGCAAGGTATTAATGTAGTCAACCTGCATTTTGTCAATCGGGTTCACGCTCCTTCAAGCTTTCCAATAGCAAGGAGCATGGTTATACCCTTACAATTATCAAACTTAAGACTTTTCTACTCACCTTGAAAATGTTTGCGAAGCCCAGAAATTACGAATGAGAGGAAGGACTGTGAAGCTGAAAGGGACCGTCCTGTGGGAGAAAGGGCTTCCTCCGCTTGAGTGCATTGATGGCAGAAATGATTTGGATTTTATTCGGAGAAGAATTCCTCCGTCGATGATGACACCGTCGCTACGCTGCGCCTCTTGATCATCATTTGCTCGTCTTTGCTTACCCTTGCGAGGGAAAAGAAAAGTTCTTTAATAAGAATTCCATTTCTGCTATACTTGAATAGTGATTTTCTCGACGACGCAGTTTAGGCTTTTCTGTCAGCCGATCTGCCCACACCAGCCAAAGTAAGGGCCGAAGTCTGTTTTTAAGGTGGATATAGAGCATCACCCTTCTGTTTCATACGGATTTCTATTGCAACTCTTTCAGAAATTCCTCAGAAGTGAACGCTACCACTCTTGATGACCCAATCATCGGGCTTATTAGGAAAGTTTGTATCACATCATACAGCCTTGGCCATAATTTTTAGGCATCTATTTTTTATGTCTTTTTCTTGTTTATTATAAAAAATTAAACTCTTTTAGTAGTTTAATTGATTGCGTTGCATAATTCATACAATATTATTAATATTTTGTTCAGCCACCCTTGGCCTTTATTACAGCAGCTATTTCCGTTACACTCCTATATTAGCTATGTAAATTGCAGAGAGCATCTGGCGTTCCATTCGTGGATTAAAACGTTTTTGAGCACTGTTTTGGATGTAATGCTATGCTCCCTTACTTTGTGCTTTCGGGTGCCCCAAAGATATTTGATGGGGCTCATATCTGGGGACTGGGCTAGCCAATCTAACAAGACAATGCTATTCTCTCTAGACCAACCCATTGGGGTGGCTGATTTGTAATAGGGTGAGTTAACTTTTCACTATTTATCCGATGTTCACAAAAGACCATTTTCCAGATGCCATTAACATCTATACATTTCAACAGCATGAAACCGTTTCCTCCGTGCCACCGTTTCGTCCGTGGCCATACAGACACTACCCTTCATCAACACTACGTCTCACGAAGGTCACACTCGACGTTTTGTATGCCTCCCTATTTCCGAATTTGGTCTTCATTTTGATAACTACAGTTGAAACATTTAAGACGGCGACTTAATTTTATTCAAATTCAATTCGTCGGACCGCATAAAATTCTTCGACTTTCCCGCCGTTAAAATCCACTTCGGCAAGTCTCTTTCTTGCGTTCCGAACACTAATAATAACCCTTTTATTTTTTCAGTAGATCCCTAGCAAGCTCAGACAATTTTTTAAACATGATTAATTGGCTTGCAAATAAGTTGTCTGTTCGAAAAGTGTGGCAATCTATCTCATTCAACGTTTTAACAGCAGACTCAACTAGGACCTTTTTTGCAATTAAAGTATATTGGTTGCTAAAGGTAAGAAAAAAGTGCATAGTGTCAAAATAAAGTACAATTTATTTTTCTTTATTATTATATTTAAAAACATATTTCTTATTACTTCTTGCAAGTTCTATCAAATTATTATCGCTGCTAAACAATTGCACAGCAACTTTACAGTCTATATTGAAATTGGAATAGATAAGTAATTCATTTGTTATCAGATTCAAAAATGAATGAAGTGAAAAAATCAGCTTAATATGTTTGCCTGTTTCATAGCCAAAGAAGAGATCTTGTTTCCTTTGTGCTAATCCATTTCTAGGATTGACCATAATTCCATGAATATCTAAAATTGTTATGGAATTACCTTCTAGGCATTTTACAGATTTATTAAATAAATTTAACAAATGGCTACAAAAATGGAAATAAATCACAGCCATATAATTTTCAGTATTGTTGAGCATCAATATACTTGTCTAAGCTTCTAATAGGTGACCAATTTAATAATAATGTATCAATGCAAGGCAAAAGAGAGAGCCATCTGGTTCCCACATGCGTTTTACTACATGAAAGTCTCCATGTACTGATGCTACAAATCTTTTCAGCTCCTCCCTTCTTGCAACCTAAATTTTTCAAAATCACCTTTTTTTTCAAAATAACATTTTCCTATGTCATATGATAAAAAGCTGATGGCATGTCTCATGCAATTATGTACTATGTGTGCATGACAATTCCCTTTAATCAAAGCTGGTGCGAAATCTCTCATATTTGCAAATAAAGAATGGTTGGCACCAAAATTAGCATTTGTATTGTCAGCACTTGATACAGGTACATTATTAAAAGATAAATTGTATTGCCCCAATAACTTTCGAATTGCTTCGAATATACCATCAGCAGATTCGTTTCTATTTTCATAAAAATCTATAAGTTTGTTTTGAATGCCATGTTTGGCCGTAAAATAGTGTATCGCTAATGGCAACAGTTTTACATATTTTTGTTAGACTCATCTATTTGTAAGCAGTAAAATAAATTATCTGAATTAATATCATCTATTATAATTTGTATAGAATATGGACCCAATAGCTTTGTAACTAGTGCTTCCATTTTTGTTCTAGCTAGATGAATTCCTGTAGCTATAGTTGAATAATGTTATTCAATTTTATAATGCAATTCATGCTATTATAGGACAAATTATGTTTTACAGCGTGGTATGTTAGGGCTAACTCAGCTGCAAAAACATTTTCTTTATATCTGCATTGTGGCATTAATTTTGTACTTGTCCTATTCCAGCTGAAGCAATTGTACATGTAACTCCACACAATTTGCGTTTTCCATTATATTCGTTTTTGGAGTCATTAATTAACCAATCACCATATTCACCATTAAGCAAAAATGGTTACGAAAAACTTTTTTGAATCTCAGAGAAATTAAATGATGTGAAATAAAGTATTTTTGCATACTTTGTTCTTGTCATAAAGTATAGAGTACAATTCATCATCATCAACGGGGCAACAACTGGTCTCCGGTCTAGGCCTGGCTTAATAAGGAACTCCAGACATCTCGGTTTTGCACCGAGGTCCACCAATTCGATATCCCATCCATCTTAGGCAGGGTCTGCCTCGTCTCCTTTTCCTACCATAGATATTGCCCTTATAGACTTTCCGGGCTGGATCATCCTCATCCATACGGATTAAATGGCCCGTCCACCGTAATGTATTGAGCCGGATTTTATCCACAACCTGACGGTCATGATATCGGTCATAGATTTCGTCGTTTGCTGCCAATAACCGTGCGCGGATTCCATAATCGTAGCTGTTACCGGTTGTGATTTTTGACCCTAGATGGGAGAAATCGTCAACGGTCTTAAAAGTTGTATTCTCCTATGTTTATTCTTCCCGTTTGACCAGTGCAGGTTGGTGTTGTTGGTTGATTCGTCTTCGGTGCTGACGTTGCCACCATATATTTTGTCTTGCCTTCATTGATGTGCCGCCCAAGATCTCGCACCAATCGCCGCCTGCTCGATCTGGATGAAAGCAGTTTGTACGTCTCGGGTGGTTCTTCCCATGATGTCGATATCAGCATCACGGATCACTTTCTCGAGGGCCAGGTTAAAGAGGACACATGATAGGGCATCCCCTTGTCGTAGACCGTTGTTGATGTCGAATTGTCTTGAGAGTGATCCTGATGCTTTTATCTGGTCTCGTATATTGGTCAGGATTAGGCTAGTCAGTTTTATCACCGGGATACCGAATTCTCTCATGCGGTGTATAGTTTTACCCTGGCTATGCTATCATAGGCGGCATTAAGTCGATGAACAGATGGTGCAACTGTTGTCCATATTCCAACAGTTTTTCCATCGCTTGCCGCAGAGAGAAAAGCTGATCTCTTGCTGATTTGCCTGGAGTGAAGCCTCTTTGGTGTGGGCCAATTATGTTCTGGGCGTATGGGGCTTTCCGGCCTAGCAAGATAGTGGAGAATATCTTATAGATGGTACTCAGCAACGTGATACCTCTATAATTGCTGCTCTGTGTGATAACGCTCTTTTTATGTATGAGACAGATAATGTCTCGTTACCAATCGTCACGCATTGATTTGGTGTCCCATACCTTGAACACAAGTTGATGAATCACTTGGTGTAACTAGTCGCCTCCATATTTAATTAATTCGGCTGTAATTCCATCGGCTCCTGGCGACTTATGATTTTTTAGCCGATGAATTGTACGGACTGTTTCTCCTAAACATGGTGGTGGCAGTATTTGTCCGTCGTCTTCAGTTGGCGGGACCTCCAACTCGCCGATGTTCTGGTTGTTCAGTAGCTCATCAAAGTACTCAACCCATCGCTCTAATATGCCCATTCTGTCGGAAATCAGATTTCTCTCTTTGTCTCGGCAGGATGAGCATCGAGGTGTATAAGGCTTCATCCTGCTGAGTTGTTGGTAAAACTTGTGCGCCTGGTGCGGTTGCTCCCTGTACTTTTCGAGTTCACAGAACTTTTGGTTCTCCCGGACTCCCTTTTTCCGTCTGTGAAATCACTTCTCTGCTCGCCGGAGTTCGCGATAAGTATCCGCGCATGCGCGCATTCTTTTAGAATGCAGCATTACTCGGTATGCAGCATTCTTCCTTTCCGTTGCTAGCTTACATTCATCGTCAAAGCAGCCGTTCCGACTTTTTTTGCGGCTGGGGACAAGTATGTTTGTTGCCGTATTTATGAAAACGTTCTTCAGGTGATTGTAAAGATCATTTGTTGATGCTTCATCTCCAGGATCTCTGTTGACTGCCATTATTGCGACATCCTTTTGCCTCTTATAGGTATTGCGGGTAGCTGGGTTGTGAATGGCTTCAGTGTTAACTCTCACCTGATTGTTGGAGGGGATTGTAGGTGGTGTTGTTATTTGGGCTCGGAGCACCATGCCAACGAGATAGTGATCCGAGTCTATATTGGCCCCCTCATATGTTCTGACATTCATCAAAGCTGAGAGGTGACGGCGTTTAATCAACACGTGGTCAATTTGGTCGAAAGTGGTCCCGTCTGGGGAGACCCACGTATGTTTGTGAACCGCTTTCCGCGCAAATCAGGTACTTCCAACAACCATTTCGTGTGACACTGCTAATTGAATAATCCACAGTCCGTTATCATTTGCATTTTGATGTAAGCTATGGGAGCCAACATATTGCCAGAATACGGGCTCGTTCCCTACGGCAGGTTTCATTTTTTGGCTGAATAAGAAACCTACTCCGAGCACATGGTATTCTGGATGGTCACTATAATATATGGTGTAGCGGCTCTTCTCCAGGAAACTAATCCCTGTCCAACCCATCTCCTGTATCGCTGTTATCATATATCAGTCCTATATTGGGACAGCGTATCGGCTAGCTGTTCAGCAGTATCATCTCGGTACAGGGAGCGCACGATCCATGAGAAAATGCGCAAATCGTAATTCCTTTGTCGTTGCCGGGTTCGTCGTTGTGTTATCCGTCCAGTCCGAGGCTCCTGTTGTGGCTTCGTAACAAGTTGTTTTCCATGTAGGGTTGTCAGCCCTACCCAACCCCCAACTTGAAGAACCAGTTGCTACAATTTGCCCCGTTTTTAGACGCGGGAGATTCGCCTTCATCCTCCTCCGTCTGCAGCTTTTCGTTAAGAAAGAGCTCCTAGCGGTCACCATGTGGAGGTGGAAATAAGGTTTGGTAGTAGAACTCGTGGGTACCAATTCACGTTTCGCTCTAGGACCTATATTACCCTTTGACCACCAAGTGGCTACCCTTGACTCAACTGCTCACCGCGAATACTTCAGTAATTTAAGAAAATGTATTTTTTTTCGTTTTGCTAGTGAAAGCGCACTCATTTTATCATTTTCGGAGACATAGCAATCGGACTTAACCAAAAAAAAGAACAAAACGACACGCGCTAACAGTAGCAAAAGCAAACTGATAACACTTCATCAAGAAAAAACTCAAAACACCTGTTTTGAACTTTACCTCTTAGATATTGTACTAATCATCATAAAAAGTATCGGTATCTTCCAACGAAATTCCTGGAAAAGAATAATTTAGCACTGAAAATAAACCAGGAAGGATTTGTAGAATTTTAATATCAAGTAAAGCAGCAATTCGGAATTAAGTAGAAGTAGAATCTAAATATGCTACCCGCTAGTGCATAGGCTCCAAAATGCTGTAGTAAAGGAAGTTATAAATCAAAGTCAGGATTCCTATACTAAAATCCTTGATTTTCGTGAGCATACTAGGAAGAGGAAATGCAAAAATTTCAGTGTGATCTCTTTCCATTCATAGCACATCACTCGAGAATTCCAAACATTCCGACAGTCATCTGTGGGCAATAAAGACGTCTCGCAGCAACTCCATTTCCTTCCATTCATTCCGTTTCATCACTCGTTCCGATCATTTTAATTAGACATGTGACAATCAGATAAGAGAGCAATAAATTTATTGGGTGCATCGGTGCGTCACCATTTCGGCATTGTCGCCGCCACGACCGCCACAAGCCATGGCGCCTACCATTTCGGGGTCATTAAATCGGACCATTTCAATTCGTTGGACCTTTTCTGATTGTAAAAATTTGTAGGAGAATCTATGGCGGAACCAATACTCATTTTTTATCCAATTTTCAAGGTGTAACGTGTCGCCGTAATATACTTCTAACTTCCAAGTAGGTAAGCGCAGGAACTACGGCGGTAACAGAATGACGCGCAAAAAAGGAAAGTCACCACATTCCTTATCACATGGTCAGCTCTTTTTTTTGTGACTGCCTCTCGATGCCACATTAGTGACGAACACGGCACGCGGCGACATGGCGCTGAGATCCTATGTTGGTAATCGGAATTCATTCATAGAATTCTGGACCAATTTCTCGGAAAAATCGGGAATTTTCTTGGAATTGGGAATGGTGCAGAGACCTTTTGTTCAGACACGGTCCATATGAATGAATGGAGCATAAGGAGAAAGTAGGGAAGGGTTGAATGAAGCAAAACTAGATTTCACCGATGTGCCTAACTATTTGTGTACCCATAACTGCCTTAAATGGTCCGACGGCATTTACTCTAGGATATCTGACGATGCGAGGACTTTTATCATGCCAGATTTAAAATTACCAGCATTCATTTCTCAAGTTGATTTTAAAATTTTCGATATGCCGACATAGTACATATGTAAACGATTTATCGGAATTACAATTCGTTAATGAGTGGTTCTCACGAGTTGTTTCGAGACCGTATTCAAAATTGGCCACTACGTCATTCTACTGACTACTCTATGTAATGTCTCCCTGATTTATTAACGCTCCTTTCATATAATCCCCAATACCGAAGTGTACAGACAAAGAACATCTCAATACGGATTATTCCTTCAGATCTTCAAAATCTCTCAATATTTATGGAGTTATCTGCGCGATGCTGTCAGAATAAACTCATTCCTCTTTCATCTTCATCTTGTGGCCAATTTTTTCACACAAAGATATCACGAGCGACATCGCCATCAAGTAAACAATCTAAAAGCCAATATAAGAGCAAAGTGAAAAGATAAGAGGATTCCGTGGAACCTTGCAAAGCGGCCATTGGACGAGGTGAA
This sequence comes from Hermetia illucens, assembly GCF_905115235.1. NCBI lineage: Eukaryota > Metazoa > Arthropoda > Insecta > Diptera > Stratiomyidae > Hermetia > Hermetia illucens. Next base: position 55,956,229 of record NC_051854.1, on the reverse strand, counting down.
GTGAGGAGCGAGAGTGCATAGTGTGCAGCAAAATGAGGCTTTAAATTCACTTCATTTACATATGCATCCCCAATAAATATCTACCCCGAGGTCATAAATTTACCGCGGCGAAACTTGTCCGCGATATTTCCCTCGGATTTTGTTTCGTGCGCAATGCAGACTGGTCCATTCCTCAGGTTGGCTGGGATCAACGATGCTCAAATAAGACAACTGGCCGCATACGAGGAATATGACAAAATTCGCAAATTTACTGCATGCAAAGCTAAAAGTTAAAAAGTTAGTACTTAATGTGCGAACGTATGATCGTGGACCATAGCTCTTGGGATTGCATATGTCCAAACCTAAGGAATTGCAGGTATGCCTTTCGTGAGCTTTTTGCATTGAGGATCGTTAATAAGATTTGTGACGATGAAATATTTGCTGGCAAATGGTTTCCGATGCAATTAAAGTAACAACTATAATATAATCATCCTGGGTTGCACCTAGGAGAACGCAACTGAGAAAGATTCTTTGAAGCGCATTCTGATAGACCGAAAATTTAATTATCTTTAAGTAATTTCTAATTACTTGAAGTATTCACGCAATATTACCGTAGCTTCGTGTGCCCTTTGGATAGTTAATTGTGACCCGTTTTGAAATAAAATAAAGATTTTTTTCTGTTTCGATGAAGACGTTTATTTAATAAATTAAATCTTAACAATGAAACATGCGGAAGGCTTTTCTTCGGTTAGAACGCCGAAACACAAAAGTGTGGTGATGAATAGCAGCTACACAAAATGGCAGAGCTTGTTTCTACTGCATTGTAGTGATTTAATTTTTGGCAATGATTTAATATTATAGTTCCGATGTCACTTCCACGTGCCAACTTTTTCGTAGATACTTATTTTTATTGTGGTTATTTGAGATTTTAATAACCACATCTGGTAATTATGACATTGACTCCTAACTGCATGCATTTTTAGTAATCTTTCAAATAATAATGCAAATAAAATAGGTCCAATTTCTGTCTGTCAATACTGCAAACACAAAAGGAACTCATAAAATTCTTTAACTTTACTTTCACCGGAGGGGCTAAGATTAACATAGTAAGCGGATGTCGGTAGGGAGACTTTTTATACACCATTTGCAAATCAAATTAACTCTCTCACAAATGAAATTAACGCTTCGACATAACTAATTAACCTAAGCCTACAAATTAAACTAATGCTTTAAGATATCAAATTATGGCTTTATAAATGAAATTAACGATTAAACAGACGAAATCAGCCCTTTAACAACTGAAATGAAAATTGTTTAGTAAAATTAATGGTTTACCAAATAAAAATAATGCGAATAAAGTACTAATTAACGATTACATATTGATTGGATGACTTGACTTTCTTTTAAATAATAACAAGAATGTTTTTTTCCGAGATCAAAAATTTAGCTCATCTTATTTGTAAAAAGTTTTAATGCAATTAATTGAAACTATCTGACGGTGATACATTTCCAATTTTCAACTGAATAAGGTCCTGGAGTGTATGTTCTCGTGAATCATTTGCCAAGCCTTCACGGGCGTATTCATTTATTTCCGAAAAACAACTTTTCAATTAGTTTCAGCTTTGCGGAGTACGGGGCCGAAAAGTAGATCAATTTCAACCAATCAAAGATGCGTACTTCGCCTTCACATAAAAACTGCATATAGCCACTCTTATCCTAATTTTTTACCAGCCTATATGTTTGCCCCAATTTCAGAAATGAAGACCGTTTGGTCTAATTACTATAATATCTAATGATACTAAAAACTTCTTTTTGAAGTGTTTATAACCAAGAATATTTCGAGCAGGTTTCAACTGAAGAATTGATTTATCCTCCACTTCCACAATCATAGATATTTGGAGTAGTTCCATCTGGCGTTGAATTCCAGGAAGCAATAAAACAAATGAAATCGGGGAATGCAACAAAATCTGACCATATCGCATCTGCGAAGAGCTGGGACCCAACACTATGGCTCAGTGAATTCTTTAATCGCATTATTCAGGAAGTTAGAAGGCCATCTGATTGGCAAGAAAGAACCATATTTCCAATATGGAAAAAGAAAGGTAATCCAGCAGAATGTTCAAATTACCGTCCGATATGGTTGCTTACACATAACATGTAGAATTTTTAACGCATTCTTGACAACTGTATTCGCGAAATAATCAAAATAACCGTGAATTAAGTCGGATTTGTGAAGAACAACGGAACTACTAACGCAATAGACGCTGTGCGGTTACTCATGGAGAGACACTGTGAGAAGCATCGCCCTCTTTATATTGCATTTCTGGATCTAGAGAAAGTGTTTCACCGTGTGCCACACAAACTCATCTGGTGTGCTCTACAACAGCACTTAGTGCCAGAAAAACTCGTGCCCTGGATTCGATTGCTCTACCACGATCCGAAAAGCAAAGTTCGAAGTGTAGTGGGTTTATCGAAACCGCTTCGTGTCTCTGTACCGCAATGTCATCCGTCCTGTCGTTTCCATGGTTCTGAGTGTTGGCCGATTATAAAAGAAAATGAACGGCGTCTTGCGGTAATGGAGGCGAAGATGTTGTATTCGACTAGTGGCGTGACAAGTTTTGATCACATCCAAAATGAGGACATACGCGATCGATATGGAGTTGCACCGATCGTGGATAAATTGCGAGGCAGGCATCTTCCATGGTAAGGTCACGTAATTCGCACTAACGAGAATTCAATTGCCAAAATGGATCCAAACATCAAAAACCATGGTACGCGACCAAAAACCTGGCCAAAACAACGGTACCTTGATACGCTGAACTGGGACTTAAAGGCCTCGCGACTGCATGCGGATCAAGCATTTGATTGAACCAAATGCCGAAACGGATCACGACGAGCCGAGCCCGCTTGTGAATGGGACAAAGGCTGAAGAAAAATAAAAAGAAGACACGGCCTAAAACTTCTTATTCCTACAAATGCTAAGAATGTTTATACCACTAGGAAAGGCCTTTATGTCTACCGGCCTGCAAACGGATAGTGATTTTTCTGCTTATATGATTGGCCATCCGTCTGTCTAGCTTTTGTATTCAATTTATTCGGAAACGGGATATGAGAGAATTTGATATTCCGACGAAATTAATAAAGCTGACTAGGTTGATCCTGATGAATGTACGAAGTCAAATAGGTGTTACTTAACGTTTTATTTTTATGTACAGTGAAACCTTTATTTACCGGACACGCCCGGTGCACATAATTTTGCTAGTTATTCGGAGGCGACCATTAAATGGAGGAGCAACATATATGATATAATAAAATAAGTAGAGAATATAATGGAAAAAACCATCATGAAGTGCTATTTAAAAATTTATTTGAAGTAAATATCTATATGTATTGTAGTAAAATCAGGCTTTTGTATAAAATAATGTAAATGTAGTTATTCATATATATAATTGTCTTTCTTAATGGTATTCTTACTTTAATCTTTCCCTTTAAAATATTCGTCTATTTTTTGGTGTTGTTGTATGGTGGAAAGTTTGCTGGATAACTGCATTTGTATGTCTGCAATCATTTTTACTCCAATAGCATCCCCGTGAGTTTTAATAAAAATCCCTGGGAATTATCAGTTTGACATTTTTTAACTGTACATTCCAGTGAGAAGATGCGTTCATTAATAAAATCTTACGGTTTGGTTTGCATATTTTTTATCCATTCTGCAAATATACATATGTCCTGTCATCCAAGCTTTATTATTGTATTTCCAGACGATATCAATTTCGTTAACATTGATCCCTCGGAAGCAACGAGGTTTCTTCGCTTTTTCTATGATTATTGGAGGTTCAAAATTTCTTATCATGTTAACACACAACAGGATCGTTAATCGTTCCTTTGAAATGTTTCCATTTGAACAAGTTTCACCTTTTAGTCGTAGTTGTATTTGACAAGGCTCTGAAGAAAAGCCCCGTTTCGTCTCAGTTGTAGATATTTGTTTTGTCTAATTCCATAATGAAATCTTTCAGCCTCAATGACCAGTCACCGTCTCTTCAGGAATACTCCCTGTATCTCCCAAATTGGCCGATATTTTATGTTATTGCGCATTCAAAACTTTCAACCCAACTACTTGATGCTTTAAAATCACCAATTTCCAAACTCTGCGCGACCTCTCGGACTTTTTCTTAAATGAACAGTCCATTTATAGGAATCTTACTGGATCTTTGCACCAACGAACTATTCCATAACGAATTTGCAATTTTTCGACATCTTCCCTGCTTTTAACAAATTTTTCATTGGGGAGTTTTTTGTTGCTTCCGACCATAATTTAAAAATTTCGACCCGTTTTTTAATGTATCCGAAAATTGTGTTTTACCGATCCCTAACGATCGTACTCTTGATTGACTTTTTTTCTTTTCCAAACTCAGCCTTTTGAGTGACGTGGTCATTGCGTCGAGAATAACAGAACTGAATTGAGCTTAAGAAATGAAAAACCCAAAACAAACAATATTATTTGAATAGAAACGAAACAGAATGTTTTCCACAAAAAAAGTAAGCAGCCACTGATGGGGGATTTTCCAAGATTCCAACTAACCATTATCTACTTCCCAGAAAATTAGAGAACTTGACCTCTGTCCGTTATTGAGACATAAAAATAAATGACATAATGAATATTTCTGATGATTTTTGGTGTCTGCCCACAGTACATCAAATAAGTAGTATCCACACTAAATGGACCGGACGTGCAAAAGTATTGGGAAAGCTTAACATCATAGGCACTAACCCACATGTAGATATTACTAGATGTTGAGGGTCCCTGATGTGTACGGATAAGCTTTTCCAATACGTTCGCAAGTCCGGTCCGTTTAGTGTGGGTACTGCCTATTTGATATACTGTGGTCCGCCCTGATATTCCAGGGGTCCGCTAAATAGAGCAACTGTTGTGTTAAAAACTATATCTCTGAGCTCATGCAACAGATATTGTACGGTATTAGGAGAGATCCGTTCAATAGAGATGTCCATTAAGAGAGGTTTCACTGTATTGTTAAATTAATTTGGTATCCCCTCATCTACTCCTCCTCCTACATTGACTTCAAAAATTGTTTTCCAATGACGTGAACGCTTAACACACTGCTCTCTTCAAACCCACCTAACTGCTGACCTATGCGATATTGGCATACCTCGGGGTGTATAAAGTGCTTTTGACTAGAAGTTGCAAGCGGCGTAAGATATTGGCTTGGAAATTTATGAGAACAAAACGAAATGTATTTATTCATAGAATTTAGCAATATGTTTAAAATAATTAGATTAGGAAGTGAAAAAATTATTTGTTTTAGATTAACACTTTCATAGTAACTTTCCAGCGAACGGCCATGAATACATCGCATTCAAAGTGGTTGAAGCTATCTCTCGATGTGGACGAATCTGGTACTCTTCCTGCGTGTGGAACGTTGCAAATATGAACGTCGGGAAATTCGTCGAAGCTCTTAGAATAGCCAGAGCCGAGCTCGAGGACACTTAGGGCTATAGCCCACATTATCGTAAGTTCAATTATGAACGTAATGACGACCTACGAGGCTTATATGCCCTAGAGGACACCTTCTATTTCCGTTCTAAATTGATCAATCAAGCAATTATTTGTCATGCTGACCTATTTTTGGCATTTTGAGGAGTTATTTGGGAGACCATCCCTAATCTATGAAACGCGGGAGGGCCAGAGGAGGGTGAAAACCATGTCGGATGTATCACAGGGACTTATCCTAGGGCCATATTGATGCGATGGACAAGCGGATCGGTTACGGCTAATGGTTTCAGCCTTGCACTGAAGAAAACCGAAATAGTCATCTTGACTAAAAAGAAATTGTTGACTCTGCGTTCCTTATCGATTGACGAAATTATTCAAGAGTCAAAAACAACCAAGGTACTTAGGTTACTTACAAGTGCAATGCTCAATAAAAATTGTAACGCGCGGATCTGCTGCTTTTGTTTATATTCTAAGTGCCTGTTTAATCCATCTTTGTATTGTATGATACACCTAAAGCTAATACTCCAGTTTGCGTACTGACGGGAAGGAGGTGGTAGAATGTTCGGATTTTTTTGCGGAAATGGTGTTTTGCGATAAAAGTGAGTCGTGAGAACTATGTGAAAATGGATGCGAATAAGTGCAAAATAAACGCAGCAAGAGGGTAACCTCCCTCCCTCCATCCCTCCTTCCTCAGCTAGCCCCCTACGAAGCTCCCCTAACAAACGCGCGTGCGTTGACCGGGCCGTTGCAAGGGTCTAACCGAGTTGAGGGAGGCTACCCTCTGTGCCAGATATCGAGAGTCGCTTTTTAGCAGAAACTGATCGTTGAAGGGACTAGTCCCCAACGGGACTAGAGGCATTAAACAAGTTTTTTGGAATGTATCCGCCCCTTGCAATCTTCTCTAATTTGTTTCTGAATCTCTCTGATTGATCTCTTTCCACTGGAATCCATCACAATCCCTGGAAGATAGCCACAGTTTAAGCATCCTGCAACATTGTCTTGATTTGTTAATGTCGTGTAAGATTTAAAGCCTAACGTGCCCGAGTATGATATGGATTGGAAGTGTTTCTTATTCTCAAAAGTCAACTTAACCGATTTATAGGGGAAGGAAGATCCGTATGAAGCTGAAGCTGAACTTTGCCGACGTGAGGATTTTGACGTGAGCCTTTGCATATTTCTTCCTCAGAATAGTCGAGAGGGATACCCTTGCAAAACGAAAGAGGAACGCTTGAATGATGTAGGATTTGAGAATTAGTTCTTCATTACGGGGATCTTTAAGGAGGTTGTTAGCTAAAGCTGAGGTTTTAAATAGGACTATTTTTACTGTCCTGTCCATTATTTTGTACACTGGATATCTCGTCATTTAAATCTAGATGCCGAGTCATCTTGGAAAAGTTCAGCAGCTTAAAGTCGACGCGTTTATCTTTGTCTATTTCTAATGACTCGACAAATACTGGGTATGCCTTATGCTTTGTATGTATATTGTATAGGAGTCTTCAGTTGGAGTTTTCCCCGTGATGGGCGGATATGCTTTTCTCTGAGCCGGTGTTGGAATTAGGGAAGTTACGCTAGAGTGTTTGCAAGTCGGTAGCTGCGTTGGTGATGCCGATTGCCAACGCAAGGCCCTTTTCGTCTTACGAGTCCCGAGGCTAGAAAATTTGTCGTTTGGACTGAAATATGCAAAATTTTTCGGAAGCAGCATTGCGGCATAGTCCTTTATGTCTTTGTCATTTGCGATCGGAAACTCATTAGGAGCTCTGTCGGGAAGCTCCTCCTCATTTCCTTCCATGTTCACCCTGGTTTATACGTTTCCAGAAGAACACCAGCTTTTAGAATTGGTGCAGCTGATAGCGAAATATGATCCAGTGTTAAAAGAGCATTGGTTAAAACTTGAAGAGTCCACTGGTGAATAAAATAGAGTGCCTTCTTACTTGTCCACATGGCTACAAAATGAATTTATTTTTGTTTGGGTGAATATGTAAAGCAAAAAATCATTGCAGATATAAAACAAGTCGGAATACCGGAAGATCGCGTTTCGGGTATAAAGGTTTTGTGTTCAACTTATATGAGAAACTTCAACGCACATTCTTTTGTCTGTATATAGCTACATAACCAACCTATTCCTTGATATTTTTCCGAACTATAAAACATACGCACATATAGTATTGCAACCATAGATATTATACACAACATAACAAATGAACTGCCTATTTCACGTATATAAATTGATCGCACTCATATTTCCGATTCACTTCGTGCACAAAAGCATACATATGTACATATATAGTATGTATATTAAATACGGCTGGTTTAATGTACAAGTACCTCTATTTGAATTAGACACTTGCCGCAAACTTCATTAGCACGCATATACTATATACCTATATACACACATGTCTGTTTGGAGAAATGGATATTCATATACAAATGACTAAAAAACCAAAACAAAATAATTCTTTGCGACCCCATTCATAAGAACTCATTTCGGTATGGTATTGATGAATTGATTTGTGATGATGACGCCAAAGAGGTTGTAGAATGCACGAAATTCACAAAAAATTGCAAAGTTTCACTCCCTATAACTTTGTTAATAATAGTTGTTCAAGCTTAACCAAATTGTGCATTATGTTATCCCTTACACACGCCCAATTTTGTACTTCTGGGATGAACATAAGGGGGGTTTCCGGGTAAATATCTAAAATGTGGAAATATACTATTAATAACTTTATTTGTGCAGATATCGAAACCGGATGTATTTTGAGGCCTAGATTTCGTAGAGATGCACTACTGCGATTTTTTTCAGAATTTTCGGTTGGATAGGTTCTGAGAACTAGACTCGTTACACTTTTTGGGGGTCATATTTTGAGCCCTCACTCCCCTATATTTCACCCGATATCAAATATGAGACCTTTCGTTTGATACCCCACATGCCACATTTTATGAAAAAAAAATTTGCACTTCCCTTTAAACTTAACACAAAATGGTGTCACTTGCTGCATGTAAAAGGAACAGCAGATCACACACTGTTACCAATTTTCGTGACAATCGGTCAAGCCGTTTTAGAATAAATCGGCTGTGACAGGCAGACAGACAGACGGACAGGCAGACACCGTCTCGATCCAAATAAGACTTTGTTTCACACAAAACCTTACAAAGGCTAAATATTACGAAATCATTTTTGACAGCATTCCCGAGGAATGTGAAACAATTTGGTTTGTTGAAATGAAATTATTAAATACGTTCATGTATTATAGAATATGACATTGTAGAAGTTCGAGAATATTTGTTAGGTTAGGACATTTAGCAGCGGCTGGAAAAAATGGGCTGGATTTTGCGTTGTGCAGAGCCTATGACAATGCCGGGTCATTGTCAGGTATACATGGAGCAGTCAATCCAAAAGCTCTATTCAGTCCCTGTGTTAATCATTCCTTGAATCTTTATGGAGTCCATACGTTCTCCTCTGTTCCTTCCAGCGTTACATGTTTTACAACTATAGAGACGCTGGTCCGGATAGGACGCAAGTCTTACGTTTTTCCTTGGATGTTAGTGTGGTTTTGGCGGCTGAACTTTTTGCCGTGCTTCAGGCCATCAAGATGGCTTTCAAGATGGGTTGCTATCATTACAGCCTCTTGTCATACTTGTAAATTACTCAAACAAACTACGCCATCGTTTCATCCAATTGGCAAAATGCATGCCCTTGCTTCTGACTTCCTTGTTAAGTCATTAAAAGTTCCACGGCGCCCGACGGACGCGGGACATGCATTAAATGAACTTGCCCATGTAGAGGCCCATAAGGTCCTGGGCTCTAGTCCCACAAGTTTGGTCAATATTCTGAAGACAATTCCGAAACACTCCTATAGAGAGTGGGAGGGTGACTTTTTGGCGATATCACATGTCAAAGGAAAATTTTTCTCTAACATTCACCAGCGTGAACCGGAGGCCAAGAAAAACTACTGAATCGCCTTCAGACCAATCACATATATAACAAAGTTTTTCTCAAAAGGTTTGGAAACATAAATTCGGACAAATGTAACACTTACGGGTTAAGTGTAGATGGTGTAATAAGTTTTTTAAACTTGAACAAATCTTTTTGAGTACAAATCCTTGCTTGATCGATGACCTTTTATATTTCTTTAAGGAGGTATAGTTTCAGTTTTTCGGGGCACGGCATTTCCGGCCATCCCCGTTCTTTTTTCTTGAACTGATCTCCTCGGCGCTCCAACGGTTCGAAATGCTTAGTAGAGTTGCGGAGAATACCTGATCCACACGGTGTCAAATACTTTTAAACTACCGAGCAGTCTCTATGTGTTCGTGCGTCAAGTTACTACTGGCTTTCTGGCCTGGGCTGGCGGTCTTCCGGTTGCAGGAAGCAGGCAACCTTTTTAGTTCACCCAGAGGAATACTGATTCTTGGTTTTCCGGACCTCTACCACTCTCGATTCTACAATGCATCCTGTTGTTCCTAGAGCTCATCTTTTTGTATAATAAAACTTATAATGCATCCTGGTCATCACCATCAACTACGATAACGACTAAAAAACACTAACATGCATCATCGCGTGAATTAACTATTTCAACTTAAATATTATCAACTCAATAACGACTAAACATTCATAAACCTAAAATATTAATAACTAGTAGTAGTAGTAATTTAGATTTCCACGAAACTTGGTAGGATCATGCTTTATGTTGTAGCCTAGCTGCGAAATGTGATTCTAGGATGAACTTAAGGGGAGTTTCGTAATCAATTACTGAACATTTTAGTATATACTATTATTAACTTTATTTGAACAGATATTGGTATGGAGGGTATTTCGGAGCCTAGGCAGTATATAGTGGCAGCTTCCTGATTTTTTCAGATTTTTCGCTTGAGTAGCTCTCGCTGGACCGCTCATTGTGATTCAATAAAAGCCGTAAAAGAAAACGTGGAAGTGATTGTGAGTACTTTAGAAGATATGCAAGATCCATTAAAAGTAAACCTTGACACGAGATTAGCAGCAAGTTGGCTTCTGCCAGCTATTTGTGATGTTGGCTTTTTGACCTATATCATGTTTACGTGAGGAAGTCAATTTGGTTCAACAATATCTACAGTTTCCAGAAATTACTTTCGATGGTGAACTAGCTCGCGATGCTGCATAATCAATTCAAGAAGAAGTACGCCGACCAATGTTTGAACGTATAGACCGATTTATGCAAGAATTGTCGCTACGATTTCCCAATTTACTGAGACAAAGTTTATTCTAGAAGGTTCCGATCACGCTCTTGCTGTGCCACTGGATAATTTGGTACAAATAGAGAATGATTTTGATAAGGAGCGAGTATCTGCCAAATGGAGAGCTCATGGAAACCTTCAAGTTATTATAAAACGGGACTTCACCCAATCATTATCCTGTGTATCACTTATTCTACAATCATCATCATCAACGGCGCAATAACCGGTATCCGGTCTAGGCCTGCCTTAATAAGGAACTCCAGACATCCCGGTTTTGGGCCGAGGTCCACCAATTCGATATCCGTAAAAGGTGTCTGGCGTCCTGACCTACGCCATCGCTCCATCTTAGGCAGGGTCTGCCTCGTCTTCTTTTTCTACCATAGATATTGTCCTTATAGACTTTCCGGGTGGGATCATCCTCATCCATACGGATTAAGTGACCCGCCCACCGTAACCTATTGAGCCGGATTTTATCCACAACCTGACGGTCACGGTATCGCTCATAGGTTTCGTCATTGTATAGGCTACGGAATCGTCCATCCTCATGTAGGGGGCCAAAAATTCTTCGGTGGATTCTTCTCTCGAACGCGGCCAAGAGTTCGCAATTTTTCTTGCTAAGAACCCAAGTTTCCGAGGAATACATGACGACTGGCAAGATCACCGTCCTGTGCAGTAAGAACTTCGGCCCTATGGTGAGACGTTTCGAGCGGAACAGTCTTTGTAAGCTGAAATAGGCTCTGTTGGCTGACAACAACCGTGCGCGGATTTCATCATCGTAACTGTTATCGGTTGTGATTTTCGACCCTAGATAGGAGAAATTGTCAACGGTCTCAAAGTTGTATTCTCTTATCGTTATTCTTCCCGTTTGACCAGTGCGGTTTCATGTTGTTGGTTGATTCGTATTCGGTGCTGACGTTGCCACCAGATATTTTGTCTTGCCTTCATTGATGTGCAGTCCAAGGTCTCACGCCAATTGCCGCCTGCTCGATCTGGATGAAGGCAGTTTGTATGTCTCGGGTGGTTCTTCCCACGATGTCGATATCGTCAGCGTAGGCCAATAGTTGGGTGGACTTGAAGAGGATCGTACCTCTTGTATTTACCTCAGCATCACGGATCACTTTCTCGAGGGCCAGGTTAAAGAGGACGCATGATAGCGCATCCCCTTGTCGTAGACCGTTGTTGATGTCGAATGGTCTTGAGAGTGATCCTGATGCTTTTATCTGACCTCGCATATTGGTCAGGGTCAGCGTAGTCAGTCTTATTAATTTCGTCGGGATACCGAATTCTCTCATGGCCTTGTACAGTTTTACCCTGGCTATGCTATCATAGGCGGCTTTAAAGTCGATGAACTGATGGTGTAACTGTTGTCCATATTCCAACAGTTTTTCCATCGCTTGCCGCAGAGAGAAAATCTGATCTGTTGCTGATTTGCCTGGAGTGAAGCCTCTTTGGTATGGGCCAATGATGTTCTGGGCGTATGGGGTATCCGGCCTAGCAAGATAGAGGAGAATATCTTATAGATGGTACTCAGTAACGTGATACCTCTATAATTGCTGCACTGTGTGATATCTCCCTTTTTATGTGTGAGACAGATAATGCCTCATTGCCAATCGTCAGGCATTGATTTGCTGTCCCATACCTTCAGCACAAGTTGATGAACCACTTGGTGTAATTGGTCGCCTCCATATTTAACCAATTCGGCTGTAATTCCATCGGCTCCTGCGCGACTTATGATTTTTTAACCGATGAATTACACGGACTATTTCTCCTAAACTTGGTGGTGGCAGTATTTGTCCGTCGTCCTCATTTGGCGGGACCTCCAACTCGCCGATGTTCGGGTTGTTCAGTAGCTCATCAAAGTATTCTACAATACTTCTCAACTATTTGCGTGTCAATTGCATCTTGCGAAAGAGGTTTTCCCAAAATTATTAATAATTATAGTGGAATATTGCCGTGGGCGAAGAACAACCTGGAAAACGTCCAGCGGCGGATACGGACAACTCCAAATTCCGAATGCATCATCCAAAGTCTTCCGTGGAGCGGATGAATCTGCCTTGTGACATCGGAGGTAGGGGCGTGGATGACCTGACGGCACAATATCATCGCCAAGTCGTCTCACTGCGCACTTGTTTTAACAGTAAAGAGCAGGCGAGTCCCTTGCATGCGGCTGGCTGTAAGGCAGAATGTGGGCTGACTTCACTTAACTTGAAGGATCGAACTTTCAATCCTCTGGATGGGGTGAAGTCGACCAAGAGCGGATCGATGAATTGAAGTCGAAGGCAATGCACGGTAAACACGTGAATTGTCTTTGGCAGCCATTTGTCAATTTGCATTTGTCGAAGAGATAGCTATGTTTTACCCTGGCTATGTGCTGGAGAGCTCTTTGCTGAGATGGAGGGGTTCATGTGTGCCATTCAGGATGGCGTGGTCGCCACCCGAGCTTATAAAAAGCTCATCATGAAAGAACAGGTGGAGAACGACCAGTGCAGAATGTGTAGTTCGGCGTTAGAAACGTTGGACCATCTCATTTCTGGCTGTACTCTTATGGCACCGGTGCAATATATCACCAGGCATAATGCTGTATGTAAGGTTATCTATCAAAACCTTGCATACAAGTATGGGCTGGAACATGTCCGGTTTACCGATATGAGCCAGAAGTAATACTTGATAGTTCTGCGTTCAGCATGTATTTGGACCGACAGGTTCTGACTGATCACCATATTCCACACAACAAGCCTGACGTACTGTTAGTTGACAAGACGGATCGCTCCGCGTATATAATTGATGTTGCTAACCCCCATAACAGCAACATCGAACGAAAATACGTTTAGAAGAAGGTGAACTATGAGCCACTTGCTCGGGAAATCAAAGAAATTTGGTGTCTCGAGCGGTTGGTTGTAGTTTCCGTAATGTTGTCCGCTACAGATATGGGGACTTTTGCACAGTCTTGTTCAAAGCATGCAGAAGTACACCACTCTACATACGTGCTCGATGTTGCTGGGAGTTCTCGACGGATTCTCCCATTAATCTACCACCGGCCACCTCCACCACCGCCCCTTTAGTTTTTAACTAGGTAGGATCGTCCGAGCCTAAATGCTTAGCACTCAGGGCTAGTGTAAGGTAAAATCCGGCATCTGCCGAGATTGTGATAATCTCGTTGCCGCAAAAATCCATATTGGATCAGTGTGTTAGAACACTTCATTCGAGACCGTAACGGCGCACTATAGGATTACAGTACCCTATAGGAGGCAATGTGGTCAGCATTGCGCTCGCCCGAGATTATTACCCTGATTTGACTCAGGTACTCATTTACAGGTGAGTCGGCTGGTATCCGACGTCAAATCACGACACAAATTCCACTGTCACCAGTGAGATTTGAACCGCGACCTTCCGTACAACAGCCTTGTGCTCTAACCATTCAGATATCCAGATTGCCAAAACTAGAGAAATAAAAAATAATCTTCGATCTACGAGTACGATGAATCAAGAGCGATGTAAATTTGTCTAAGCCTTCAATTGAGAGTAAAGTTTCAAAGGAAATAGATTTTACTGAAGTTATTGAGGTGTTCAGTGAAATGAAGGCACAAAAACATGTCTAATAGCTACCGACCAAAAATAAAAATTACTATATTGTTTCTTTCTAACTGGTATTCTAATATGTAGGGATTTTCCCCTACGATAAGTGTTTTTAATAGAGATTTTTAGAGATTTTTATTTTTACAAAGTCATTTTCCTTAACTTGCGTCAGTTGACCATCTTCACTGTGTCAATTGCTCCGCAGAGTGAGGTCAATCGAAACAAATTTTCTGTTTGATACGGAATGGTTTATTTAATATTTAAACTTTTTCATATTTAAACTAATCCATTTTCTTTAATAGATACCGACTTTGATTATTACCAATTTTTGGAAAAAAGTATTGAAAATTCAAAAACATATTAGGAAACATTATTAATATGTTGTTGTCTCAATTGACTCCACTCTTATTAACGGAGGCAGACACCGAATTCTACTCTATTCTAAAAATACACCAACTTCTAAATCTAAATCTCATTTAGTTTTTCCGCTCCGGGCTTCTGCAAGGTTTAGTCCAATACTGACCCTCGGTACCGCATAATATTCCTGAAGTGGATAAAATAATATAATACAGAGAAATAAGCTTGACAAATAAAATATTAATTTCTGAAAAATTATTCTAATGGATATAAATATGTAACAGTACGTTTTGGAAACAAAGCTTCTTTATTATAAGAATCGGTTAACAAAACATTATGCGTGCAAAAAAAATATGGCGGTAGTAAAAATTATGTCTTCTTATCTGAAGTTTGGAGAATGTTTCTTAGTCTGAAGTTAAACGAAATAAACAGGTTGTAGAGAGTATTTCCTTTATTAGATAAAACTGTATAGCTAAAAAACTCCCTGCCTCTCTGAAAAGAGCATACTTATAAAAAGGACAGTTGGTTCCCGAAATACAGTATGCATGTTTCTTAGCAATTTTAGCCAATAAAGAAATTCTCTGTGCAGTTTGTTTGTTTTGTATGACCTCTTCTTGCTTGACTCTTACATCAAATTAATAAATTAATTCAAATTAAGATAATTATTGATAAAAGATAAATTTTGATTGTGAAGCCCTGTGTAATTTGTATCTCAAATACTGCGTTTCTTTCTACTTTGATTTCACTCTAATATTGTTAGGCGTCAAATAGAATTCATCTAAAAACCAAATTCTGCTGCATTTATGACTTAAAATTATAATTCCGCATCGAAAATTCATATCATTATTGAAAATCAATAAAATGTACGATTTTGTGGAAACAATGCATTTTATTATTTTACTGTCTTGACAATATTATAAAACCACAAAATTTAAATATTTAAATATGAGCAATAAAAAACGGATCAAAGAAACAAGTTTATGGTTGGAAAGATATGTATGTGGCTTAAAATAAAGATGCGGTTTAGTACTACCTCGGTTACCCGTTTCAGTGTTGGCAATCTTCATTCGATAATATGAAGATATTGGCGTTTGTTTAATGATTATGTATTAGCTGTTGTTTCCTATTCTTTATATGTTGGACATGAAGATATCAACTGATTTTCGCTACACACTCAAAAATTGTTTACTTTTAATTAGAGTTTCTAATGAATATATATTATCTTTTCCGCTATTCAACTGAAAACGAATGAAAAGTAGAAATCATTTTTCAGATGCATAAAACTCCCAATTTCTCTTATTTGATTCTCAGATATTTGAGAACTCTCAGTCTTGAGTTCTTCCACAAAAACGAACAAGAATTCTGGAAACATCCTTTGGAACAGCCTCCCTTCGGCCCAACATATCATATCAACAAAATTTTACCTGTCGGCAGAGATAGAGCAGCAAAACGAGTTGTATCGCATTCGGATTACATCGCCTACAAGCCCAATAGAAAGGCGTATCGCGCCCGACTCCTCCCCCAACACTCGTTACAGCAGCACGATGCGTGCATTAGCCGCCATAGTTCTTGACTTCTCGGAACGTCCCACACCGTCCCTATCACCTTCCCTATCTAATCGGTCGTCTCCCCGTCGACAAGAGAACTCGTTTCCCATAGGGAAACTCGTTCAGTCTCCGCCCGAATAGTTCGTATCGATTTCCTTCAGGTTTCGTGGTCGATACGGACCACCCCACCCGGCGCGACTTATCAAGAACATTAGGATCAGGGTTGATGGGGGCGTTGCGTGCTCCCTAGTCGCCTTGGAACCCGTTTAAAAATGGTGTTCGCACGACCCGCGGTTGCGTCCCGACGCTGAGTAAACAGAACTGACCAGTTCCAGTGCGAGTTCGATACCCGACAATTGAGCATCGTGTTCTGATTCGGTCCGAGATTTGCGGCTCCAACTGGGTTTAGATCTGGAGCTGAGGAGTCTAGAGTCTGCAGTAGTGTTAGTGCGCTCCACACCGCTTCCTCCATTGTGCACTGTGTTTGGTTGGTGTCTTCAGCCCGGGCGAACAGAAGCTCTTTTGTGTACGCAGTGCCCCTAATCATAATCGTGTGACAATTTTATTGCGCTTTTTGGGGAAATGTTTAGATAAAATTATTAACACAAGATAAAATCGTTATTTGTTATAAACAAATCCGCGGAGCAGATAAGTGGCGATTCGCATTGCGTTTCGAGTTGGTGAGTGAATTGGAGAATGAATGCTAATTAGATAGTGAACATGTGCACGCGGCTCGTTGTGCGAGAGTGTTGAACTTGAACAGCATCTTCTTGGGAAGTATCTAAACGAGATCTGCTACTGTCACCGTCTGCCGAGTCAAATCATTTGCTAGAGATTTTTTTCCGCAAATAAGGTAGGTAATAGTGTGTAACGTTTTTTACTGAATGGAAACTTCTTTTATTGTTGAGGGAGAAAAAACCTATGGAAGTCAATATCCCAGCAAATTTGAGGGAAACTGGTTTCAGATTTTATTACTATTAAATTATCATTTTTTAAGCGGAATAATCAGTGGGAAGAAGCAGACGGAAATATGTATGTAGAGATGATATTAAAATATATTGGACGAAAACATGTGTATTCATAAATTTAATACGGATCCGCTTAATTCTTGCGCCGCTGGATAAAAATGCCAATAAAAATGAAAGCAAAATAAATTCTCAACAGATTTGATAACTCGATATTGTTTCAAAAACAATATGTGGCTACCGAAAAGGTTATATATAGTCCAGAAAATGAGAGCTTTACTGCCACACAAATTTTTTGGAGACTTGGAAATTCATTTGATAATAAAATAAACAAATCAAAAAGAACAAAAGATTTATCCGACATTAAAGAGAAGCCAAAATGACGGTGCAGTGGTCGAGTTGGTTCAGAGACAGCCACTCAATTCCGTTGCCCCCGGTTCGAATCCCGGTTCATCGTGGATGTTTCTGTTGACCTTTGTGTTGTTTCACCGCTGTAGGCTTGTAACTTATACAGCCTTTCAAGTATGATGATAATGGAACTAAAACACAGTGTCTTGAAAATGCAATGGGAAAAAATAAAAATAAACAAAATGACTGTGTGGATGACCAACACTTAACAAAGGAGCTAATTCAATTTCAGTTGAGGCTACTTATTATGAAGGAAATTCTCCACCCCTAGGCACTCATATATGTTCATGAAGAATTCGCGAAAAGCAAAACTTGCGCTAACCAGAGTTTCTTACATTTTTATCCCTAATACAATAATCCAAAAACTTCGAGGTTTTATCATAGTTTTTTATTGGTTTTGGCTACCAAATACACTTGTTGTAAACGTAATAAAATGTGAACATTGAATAAAAATTTAGAATGCAGAAGTTTGTCACTTAGAGTTAGAATGTCCTGAGAAGTCCTGGGTTGCGGCTCCTCTTTTAGTTTTCTTGTGGCAGCCTTTTCAGAGAACGAGTACATTGTTGGTTGCGTTTACTTTCCACAATAGCTGCTGGTATACTATTTATTCTATCATTGATAATTTTTTTTCACTTTCGTAATTCTCTCGAAATATGGTTTAAGGAGTTTCCATCCGAGCACCGTATAAAAATCATTTGTTTTTTGTTTTGCATTTTTTGAAAGTGTTACCATTTACATATAAGTACTGTGTTGAAGTTTCATGAAGATTCGAGCATTACCTTTATAATTATAAAGACTTTTCTGAGTCGCCTGTACTAGCAAAACAGAATTCGCGGTTTTGGTGCGAGATATTTGGCTTTGACCCTTCAATGATTTTTCGCTAAAGAAAACCTAGATGCGTGTCTCTCAAAACAACATTTTTGAACGTGTCGTTGTAACTTTTCTGAAACTAATTAACCGATTCGGCCCCATTCGATGAATGTGTGTAGACCTGAGTAGAGGAGGGTGGGAAGGGAGGATTTCCCGGAGTTTTCTCGGGAGTCCAGAGTAATAATTTCAGTGGCAAAAAAGGAAAACTGTTGGGCACGTATAATTTTTATTGCAGGCCTGCATGAATTCCACGCCTTGCCCGGTTTTTCTGCATAATTTTCACCCCGGACCCGGTTTCCGCTCTACGGCCTTGTATGTGAGGCTATCGTCCCCAATCAGGTTATGAAATTAATATAAAATTTTACAGCTTTTGCGCATTAAATTGTATAAAATATGCTGATTTTTTTTTCAACCGTCCGCTATTTGGTTGCTTATGCTTAAAAAGTCTGCTTGAGGTAGAGACGATAGCCCCCTGTCTACAGATTACAAATCTTTTTGATTTCTTGGTTTGATACCATTAAAATCGAGGATGTCTACAATGCAAGTGGAGTACCGTTGTTTTAAAGTGGTGTAGAATTACTAAGCAAATTTTTTTTATTATCTTTCAAGAGTGTATTAATGTAACCCAAAAGGAATTAAATCATTTTACACAATACAATTCCCTAAAAGAATTTAGAAAAGTGATCCTCTTTTAAGCCAAAAGGTAGGAAAATCCCTTAAGTCATTTGGAATTAGCAGCAAACCATCGTTCGCGATGTTTGTGGATAAAACAAGTAGTATTTCCGCGGGAAGGGGGAGTTTTTATGGTTCCGCCTCCGGTTGAGCTATTTGCAAAATATTCTCGGTGGTCCAAGTTTGCATGTCGGATTTAATTGATTCGTTGAT
This sequence comes from Hermetia illucens, assembly GCF_905115235.1. Lineage (NCBI taxonomy): Eukaryota > Metazoa > Arthropoda > Insecta > Diptera > Stratiomyidae > Hermetia > Hermetia illucens. The sequence continues at coordinate 55,936,919 of NC_051854.1, read as the reverse complement.
ATCTTGCTCTTTTATTGAAAAGTTCACACAGTCCCCCTTGTGTCTATCAGTTGTGTGATGTTATTCACCAAATTTGAGATCACTTAAGAATTTTCATTACTTTGGGTTACTTCGGGTCATCGTTTTTTACAACAACCATTCATATTTCGTCCTTGTAACTTCTATCCTTGAAAGGTCAATATCCCTAATGACTTCCATAATATTAGAAAATTTACACCGAGCTTTTATTGACCGCTTGTCTGAATCTATTCCGCGAATTAACTCTCCGACTGTGCGCCGCAAAAAAATATGATTTAAAAACAACGATTGTTCCATAATTTGTAGGTTGCAGTATTGAAGTCGGGGGAACAAACGCAACTTCTACAGGGAAATCAAGGTCTTTATACACGTAAATCTTGCCCTCCGGATAATTGAAAATCCCAATATTTCCTACCAAATTGTCAGTCCCTTGACGGGGGGGGGGGGGATTCTACAGCAAAGGTTTTAATGTGAGATTCCATGCTGGAAAGTTTGGTGGAAATGCTACTTTTATTAGCGAAGTTAACGTTAGTCAAATTTGCCCCTTTCGCATCAAATTAGTAGTCACTAAGAGATAAAATGTCAATATCACATCGAGTTGAGTATCGGGTATATTCAACGTATATATACTACGAGCTATGTATAAATGGAACCATCGTGTACCCAAATATTCTTACATAAACAACCAACAAAACCTTTCATACCTAAAGGGCCGAGCTTCCGGCTTCCAACTTGTTTATTACCTTTCATCGCTCCTGGATTTTCCGAAAGGTACATTATCCCCATAATTGAATCTTAGCTGATTTTAAACCGGAAACCTGCCTCTTTCAAAACAGTCCTGTATCATTCACATTGAAAATTGTATGCCGAATCAGCTGCTTCCAGGTCAGCACTGGCTCTTTCTCCTTGAAGTCGAAGGCTGAGGCTGTGAAAATTTGAACGTCGTTTTAACATATCAAACCAACCTTGACTTGTTTTGCACTCAACAGCACTGGTTTTTTTATTTTTTAACGTCAATTAACAGATAAATCCTTAGCGATAATTGCAATAGCAGCAAATGTACCTGCTGACTAACTAGTTTCTCATATTTTTGAAAATTTATAATAATTTACGATTGATTCCAACATATCAAACTCCCGAACTTTTGCAGCAGTAACTCCCGCCTCTAAACAATCGTTATCCTGTTAATACTAAATGTGCTAACCCTTTCGCCTTTCATGTAATATCGCATGTTATAGATCTTCATACATTGACACGTGCATTAAGAAAACTGTGGTAATTTTAAAACAATTAGTAGAGGTGAGCCATTTCAATCATATCATAAATCTCATATAGGTGTGTATGTATTTATCGATCAAGGAATATACCAACCGCTTGAGCAAACACTATATGTACAGTGAGCTTCAAAATAAATTGTATGGCATACTTTGCTAAATTTCAAATCTTTCCGAAGTGACATTACCGACCCTTTTAATAGCTATGAAATACAATTTTTATTCCATCAATTCCACATCAATAACAAGTTGGGAAAGCGGAAGTTCGGCGTTTCAGGTATGAAAGGTTTTGTTTGCTTCTTCTGTGAGTATATTTGAGTGTAGAACTATCCCATTTGTACGTAGCCCGTTATGTATATGCATTTACCATGTTAGACTACTCACTTTAGTGTGGTATTGATATTTAGTTCCAGTAAATTTTCACGGTAAGCTACTGCTACTGTAACTTTGTTAGTAATAGTAGGATTTTCATCAAACTTGGGGATAATATGTTTCATATTATATTCTGCACTACTACATTTTTATAACTCTAGGATAAACCGAAGGGAGTTTTTACTCAATTTCCCAAAAAATATGGTAATATACTATTATTTACTTAATTAGAGCAGATATCGATATGGAGAGTATTTTGAGGCCTGGACAACATATAGAGGCAGCTTCATGATTTTTTTCAAATTTTTCGATTGGGTAGTTTCTGAGAATGGGTCCTTTAGAGAAATCATCACTTTCCGACCGTCCCACTCCTAGCCTTTCTAACAAATCTCAAAACTAAGACCGGCAAGGAAAAGTACTAATTGAGACCTTGATACCCAACATGACTATATTTGGCGAAAAAAAATCTTACACCCCCTTTTGCATGTGCCCCCTCTTAGTCCCAACGTAGAAGGATATTGCAAGTCTAGGCGTTGAGAGTTCCTGAGAAAAGTGGCTGTGTCAGACAGATAGACAGACATTGAATAAGGTTTTGTTTTGCAAAAAACAAAATATTCCCCATATTCATAGAGTCAAAATAAAATATAGTCGAAAATAAATAAATATAAAACAAAACAAGTGTGAAGAAGTTCACCTAAAAGAGATACAAAAATGCAACCATCAATATTTTGTTTTCCTTTTGCCTTAAAAACAGCTTCTACCTCCTTGGCATTTTTTAATTTTTGGTGCCACTCCTGGTGGAATTTCCTAGTAGCGATGCTCATTTTTCGAATTTTCCTGTCGAGATCTTCCCACAAATGCTCAATTGTATCGAGGTTCGGTGAGTTGTACAATGAGGATTTTTATCCTATATATCCTTATTTCAGCTTATAAAAACGGTTACTCTTACTCTGTACAAGACAATGATCTCGCCAGTCCTCCTGTATTCCTCGAGACTTGGGTTCTAAGAAGAATCCTCCGAAGAATTTTTGGCCCCCTACATGAGGATGGACGAATCCGTAGCCTACATAACGATGAAATCTATGAAGGATACCACGATTGTCAGGTTGTGGATAAAATCCGACTCAATGGTTTACGGTGGGCGGGTCACTTAATCCTTATGGAAGAGGATGATCCAGCCCGGAAAGTCTATAAGGGCAATATCTATGGTAGAAAAAGAAGACGAGGCAGACCCTGGCTAAGATGGAGCGATGGCGTAGGCCAGGACGCCAGACAGCTTTTAGGCATATCGATTTGATGGATTTCGGCGCAAAACCGGGATGTCTGGAGTTCCTTATTAAGGCAGGCCTAGACCGGATACCGGTTGTTGCGCCGTTGATGATGATTTTATTGGAAGATCCCCTTTGGGTGCAATTTCAGCTTTTCTCCACTTGCCGCCATCGTGTTTTACTGTCTTCCTCTCTTTGCCGGCTGTTTTCCTAGCAAATGCTAAAAATTTGTTCTCGTCGCAAAACATCATATTTTTCCAAAAGGGGAAAATCATGAATTTGATACTTTTTGACAAAACCCGACTTTGTTGGTTGACATTTTGATATGAGTAACTTCTTCCCCGAAACGTTTTCGAATAAATCACTATCATGCAACGCCCACCTGATTGTGCTGGTGTAGATATTTATTCTTGCAAATACCAATCTTTCGGGAACCTCTTGTTCCCTTTATCAGTGCTAACAAGTCTGCTCATCAGTAGGCTTATTAGTTGTATTTATACTAGTCTAAATCTATACTATATACTATCCTATTATAATTATGACTAAATTAGAACTTAAAAAACTTATATCTAGGCCTTGTAAATGAATAAATATTCAATTACATTTTAATCTTCTTCTTTTTCTTCAGCCTTTGTCCCGTTCACAAGCGGGGTCGGCTCGTCGTGATCGGCTTCGCCATTTGGCTCTATCGAATGCCTGATCTGGGTGCAATCTCGAGGCTTTCAAATCCCCATCCAGCGTATCAAGCCACCGTTGCTTAGGTCTGCCTTTTGGTCGTTTACCATCGACTTCGATGTTCAGACCAATCTTTGCAAATGAATTCTCGTTTGCACGAATTGCGTGACCATACCATCGAAGACGCCTCTCTCGCAACTTTTCCACGATCGGTGCAACCCCATAACGATCGCGGATATCCTCATTTCGGATGTGATCTAAACGTGTGACGCCACTAGTCCAACGTAGCATCTTCGTCTCCATTACCGCGAGACGCCGTTCATTGTCTTTTATGGTCGGCCAACACTCAGAACCATAGAGAGCGACTGGACGGACAACATTCCGGTAAATTTTAGATTTGAGACGTTCGTTGATACGTCGATCACAAAGGACACCAGTTGTGGAACGCCACTTCATCCAGGTTGCGTTAATGCGTGAAGCAATTTCATAACGCAGCTCTCCATTGGCTGATAGCGTTGACCCGAGGTATTTAAATCGCTCAGATCTGGGCAGATCACTGCCGCTGACAGTGATTGTACCTGTTTCATGGGGATCGGTCGTCAAAAATTCAGTTTTGTTTAAATTCAATCTGAGACCGTGTTGCATGAGGCGATCATTCTATTTTTGAACAAGTTGCTCGAGATCATTTTTGCTATCAGATGCTAAGAAAACATCATCTGCATAAAGCAGTGTGTAGGGCGCTGGACGTTGGATATCCCGTGTGACGGTGTCCATAACAAGAACAAAGAGGAGTGGTGAGAGGGCACTTCCTTGATGAACTCCAACAGAGACACGAAGCGGTTTTGATACACCCGCCATTCTAATGACTAATTTTTTTCAAAACAGCCCTATCCAAACGAAATTTAGGGGACATATAGAACCTATTAGTGACATAAATTTACGTGGATTATAAAGGTGGTTCTCCATACATACAAAGGATGTAGTTTGCACCGGACTCGTTTTCAAAAAATATACAACCCAAAAATTTAAAAAAAAACAGGGTGATATGCTGATGTAAAATTTAGGCCTTAAAATATCTCCCATCACGAGATCTGCTCAAATGATCTTACTAACAGTATATTACCAAATTTTTGAAATTCATTGAAAAGCCCCCCTTAAGCTGATCCTAGGAGAACTAAATTGCAGCAGCATAGAGGACAGTGTTGTGCAAAATACTGCTAAGTAGCAGTTCAAACTTATCAATTTCGTCCGAATTTCCTGCATCTCAAACTATAGAAATAAGATGTCGGAGTCATATTGGCATTCGAGTCAAATTCTAAAGTTCCATATTTGAAAATGTTACTTTCCTCCAGCCCTTCCAGCCTTTTTTATATCTGTTTTCGATAAACTTCTTTGCACTTGCTGGTCTTTGTGCGCTTAGATCTTTCACGTGCCACAAAATTGACGTGTCCTTTCCGGTGCGGACCCACCGATCGAAGTGCTCGAAGAAGAGGGGAAGTGGATGATTGTCTCAATAAGCAAATATTTGCCAACTGGAATACGGTATGAAATGCTCTCAAAGCTAACGTAAACAAGTCGGGAAACCGGAAGCTGGACGCTTCAGGTACGAAAGGTTTTGTGTATTTCTTAGTACGTAGCACGTAATATATGCATATGTCCACTTTCAGGTGATATTGACATTGATAGTCTTCAATTTTCAAAGAAGCAACAACTTCGACATATTATAAATTTGTTAGTAATAGTGCGATTTCCATCAAACTTGGTATGATCATGCTCTACACTATAGCCTACATCACTGCTGAATTTCCTGCCGCTAGGATGAATTTAAGGGGGGTTTCCAGCCAACTACAAAAAGTTATAGTAATATACTATTATTAACTTTCTTTGAACAGATATCGGTATGAAAGGTATTTCGGAGCCAAGGCACCATATAGTGGCAGCCTTCTGATTTTTTTTCAGATTTTTCGGTTTGGTAGTTTCTGAGAATGGCCCCCTTAAAGAAATGATCACTTTCAACCCCCCGCACTCCCCAAGTTTCCAAGAAATGTCAAAACTAAGACCGGCTTCGAAAAGTACTAATCGAGACCTTTAATTTGATACCCCACATGACTATATTTGATGAAAAAAAATTTTACACCCTCCTTTTGCATGTATGGGGACCCCCCCTTAAATTCAACGTAAAAGGATGTAACTCACTGTATGTGTGACCGTTCACAGTTCCCATCTTTCTACCAAATTTGATGTCAATCGCTATAACCTTCTCCGAGAAAAATGCGTGTGACGGACAGACAGACAGACAGACAGACAGACGGACAGACAGACAGACAGACGGTAAACCGATTTTAATAAGGTTTTGTGTTTACACAAAACCTTAAAAACGCTAATTTATAAAGGATGATTTTCTGAGCATACAAATGTTGGATCCATGTAACAAACAGTCAGAAAGTGGTAGTAGGCCTTAGGTTACCTTAGAGACACGGAGAAACCCTTTGACACTATCTGGTTTCAGGCTCCTGGAAAATGAATTTTCGTAGCGATGATGAGCTGCCTGCTTATAACAAGTGTTTTGTCATCATAGAGGGAAATCTCACCACAAATACAAAATTTAATGTTCTAAATGGATTGCATCAAGGGACAGTGACTGCACCTACAGTTTTTCCGGTATTTGCCCGTGTATTACTTTACTTATTTGAGCTTGACAGTTCTCCGTAAAGGTCATTAATTGCCTTCGAGGGCAAGCGAGCTTCAAGTTTTCAGAAGATGTTCCATGACATTAAGTTCTTTACGGCGGAAGAAAATCAACGCACAAAAGTGCGAAACAATGCAATTTCGAAATTCCTTGGCGTATGCGAGTAGACACTTAAAAAGAAATTGGAGAGATTTTCACATTGCCACGAATGAGGATAGTTCTTCATAAAAAAAGTATTAGGGTCTGCATCATGTCGAACGTCTGCAATTGAACGAACCATTAATAAGCAATTGTGCTTGACCTTTAATTTAAATATTTTATTTTTCTCTGCACCATACTCTCTTACTAGGAAATCGCATCAAATTGTCCTTTCGAATTTAGCGGCTAAATTAGGACTCTTTCTTTCTGAACTAATCCTACGGCGCTACAAAATAAGCCAAGCCCTTGAAGTTCTTATTGTATACTGTCTTCAGAAAATGAACAGGTGCATCGGAAGTTCGTTAAAACAAGACAAGCTTGGCTAATTATAGGGCAACTACAATTAATTTGCAGATCCAATCGAGAAAACTGTGGGGATGATGGAGTAGGGAGGGGGCAGCTGATGCATAATAAAAACGTATTGCTTCTTCTCCTACAAAAATATTTATTTCATGTGTATGCCTACATATTCATACATATTTCCGGACTAACTTACTCCCTTCTTCAGTACTTGGGTTACTAAATTATTGGCAAGGTAATATGGGTTTAAATAGAGAATTGGAATTATACCAATTAGAATAAATTAATCCGAGTAATGATTATTAAATGAGCCCCCTAATGTGCCTCCAATTAGGGATCCATTAAAGAGTTAAGAGATTATTGATTCTGCAGGCAATCAGTTTTATTAGTTTTGATGCACAATTTTCTTCGTATGTGCACTATTAAATTATAAGCCACAATACAAGCTAAACAAATAGGGTCTCCTTCTTTATATGATAAATAATTTTTATTTTGCATAAGTTCTTATCTCGTTGGTTATTTACTCGCATCATCAGTCGTTAGCTATTCTGTAGGTCACAAGTTTTTGTGTCTTGTATAAAGTTTCTACTATCATTCAATGGGTTGCGTTGGTTGTCCATATACAGTAGTTCAAACGCATAACCGGACAAAGACTGATTCATCTTTTCAACAGTTTTTTTTTGCACTAATTTACCAATTTTTTTTTTTTTTCAAAATTTATATGCATCTTTTAGATAATCAAAAGGCCTTTGAAGGGAATTATATAACATAATTTAAATATATATATATATATAAATTTAAATCAAACAAATAATCGGACAATCACTTCAAAAACAGGATTTCAATATTTTGAAGCATCTCCTTTTGCTTGAGATTTGAATTGCACAAGATTTGGACCAAATTTTGGAGAAACATTGTTGCACTCCTGCTTAATAGCCTCCTTAAACTTTTCTACATTTTTAAATATTAATTTCTCTAATTTTCGTGCCAATTCTTCCCTAACATGGACAATAATGTTCAGATCTGGTCGCTGTGAAAAGTGTTTTCATCAATTCCGGGTAGTTATAGATGAGCCACATTTCAGGAACATAGGAAATGTGAATTGAATTGTCGTCCTAATAGAAAGCGAATTTATCCAATATATTCAGCTCCTCAGCACTTTGCTTTACATTTTGCTTTAAGATTTGTAAATATTGGAATCTATCCATTTTACCGTAAAGAAATATTTTTATTAACTTCTTTGAGAATATGCCACTCATCATGATCGTCGAGTTTTTGTCCTTTGAGCAGTTCGGCTCCTATTTGAAATATAACGTTTTATAACGTCTAAACAGTGAAGTGGCTTCCGCAAACAATTTTTCCGATAGTTCGGACAGTTTTACTCGCTCCATGCAGCTTTATTATTAGGTGATGTATTTCAAGATTAGTTTCTTTGATACCGACAGTCATTGCTTCCATATTCTTTTCCTTTCGATGAAAACTTCAATAATTCTTTTAAATTTCAACTAATGCACGTTTACCTACTAGTAACAAATAACTCTAGGAAGAAAGTAACGTTATATAGCGAAATTCTGCTGATTTGTCTGTGTCTCCAATTATCCATTCGACGTGAATTTTTGGCTATTCCTTATTATTTTGATTTTTAAGGTTTTGTTTGTAAAACAGGGGGGGTAAAATTTGTTTTCACCAAATATAGTCATGTGGGGTATCAAATGAAAGGTCTCGATTAGTACTTTTCGAAGACGATCTTAATTTTGAGATTTGTTAAAAAGGCGAGGAGTAGGAGGGGTGCAAAGTGATGATTTCTTTAACGGAGCCATTCTCAAAAACTACCCAACCGAAAAATCTGGAAAAAATCAGGAAGCTGCTTCCGTGTCCAGGCCTCAAAACACTCTCCATATCGATACCTGTTCAAATTAAGTTAATAATAGTATATTACCGCATTTCTGGCAAAATTGAGTAAAACCCCCTTAAGTTTATCTCAGAGTTATAAAAGTTGGTAGTAGTATCAAAATCATTCTATTAGTAACAAAGTTACAGTAGCTCAAAGTTGTCTTTACCGTGTAAATTTACAACCCGAAGTACTAAATCTGATATGCTAAATGCATATTCTTCACAGGCTACGTACAAATGGGATAGCTCTACACTCAAATATACTCACAGGAGAAGCAAACAAAACCTTTCATACCTGAAGCGGACAGCTTCCGGTTTCCCGACTTGTTATTATAATGTTGAATGAAAATGTATTATGTTATATACATCTCTTGAAAGGCGAGTTTATTATCTAAAAGCTCTATATAAATTTTGAGAAAAAAAACCTATAGCCATAAGTTCTGTCAGTACTTTGAAAATTTATTACAGCAAACTAAAATAGATACAAAGGTGAAATTATGCTTATGGTTATTCGAAATTATCGCCACGGTTCTTCACAGAAAGCTTCAGACCCTTGGGTCACTCATCATTCGCTGCATGAACTATTTCCAGTGGCATTTCAAGCGCGGTTTTCACTATGCTGGCCTTCAAAATTGGCAAATTGGAGTGCCGACGACGGCAGGCGACCCCTTCAACCTTATTCCATAGAGAATAGTCCAACGGATTTACGTCTGGGCTTCCGCAAGGCAAGTCAGCCGACGCTATGAAATCTGGCACAACCACCAATAACTAACTTTTGAAGTTTCTTGGCCTTGTGGGCTGGCGCAGAATCCTGCTAAAAGCACCAATGATTACTATCGAACAAACTTTCATTCAGAGGCTCAATTACGGGCATCTATTCATACAACACTGATTTGGTCTTGACCCCGGTTTGACAAAAATGAATATCCGTCAGACCGTGGTAGGAAATACTCCACCATACTGAAGAAGCGACTTCTTTTGAACGCGATCCTTAGCCTTATAACATGACCTTCCATAAATCCGATTATTTTGGCGATTAAATTTTTCTTCGATAGAAAAGATTTTTTCATTCGTAAAAGGATTTTGTGATGCTAATTTTTTGCGACGCGTTTTATCAATTTCTTGCATCGCCGAAGAACGATTTCCCGGATTCTCGTGGTATACTTGGAGACATTCATCTCACTCACTAAACCCTTCTATTTGCGAAGCGGACTCGGATAAACGCTTGTACGAACAGCCTGCACAATATTTGGCTGTCTTACAGACCTCGGACGCCCCTCCCTTGGCCGATCTTCAATGTTATCTGTTTCTCTGTACCGTTGTAACGTTCGGTAAACAAATCGTTCACGTATGGATAGCGATTGAAGCGTTTTATGAATCTCTTACCATGCTCATATAAGGAAATAATAGCCACGCGTTCCTCGTACTTGCCGAACCCCATTGTTATGCTGCTTACGAACAACTCCCTGGGTCTGGGGGTAAGAGGGGATCTGCCACTGTTTTTCCTTTTTAATTTCTCTCGTTACGACTTTTCCCGATTTACTGACAGAACTTATGGCTATACTGTGTATATTGTTTCTTCTATGTAAATATCAAATAAGTTACGGCGACTGCGACAAATATTATACTGGAAGACAAAGTAACTTGTAACGTCACATGCCATGCGCGCGATAGTCAGCGCATCTAAATCTGAATTGAATTTGAAATGTGTAAAAATAACAGTTATTTTTCAAAAGCTATTACTGTAAGTTTTGTTTGCTTGCCCTAGAGAAATTGTTTTTGTCATTACTGGCAACAAGGGAAGGAGTCTATTAACGACTTAAGGAGGTCGTCTAGTGTGTAAGATAAACTTTCTTTTTTGTTTTTCCATAAAGAACTTCTAAAAAAATGTATAGAAATTTGGAAATTTCGAAATTTGAAGTCATTGAAAAGTTACAGCCCTAAACCGGAGCAAGTCTACGGGGCGCTCATTATTCTTAACAAGTTTCAAAGGCGTTTTTCTCAAAACATAATTTTTTCAATCTACTGCTATAATATCTCGAAAACTATTCATTTTATTCTGCGCAAATTTATACAAAATCTTTAGTACATACATATATAATTATGAGTTGAACTAAAATTACTAAAATTACTTAGTTTCTTTTATCTGCTATTAATGCCCTAAAAGTACAAAAAAAATACTTTTCGGAGTACTTATTTCCATTTAGTTCCTTGTGGAGCTTTAAGTCTCAGGATTAAAATAACGTGTGGGTTTTTGATTTGTGTGGAGCAGAGCAACTTTTTTTATCTGCTCCTGTTGGCCGGTGTATCTCCATTTGTGTTTCGTATAATGACTTCAAAAAATTCTAAGAGTCCCTTGTGATTGACGTACCAACGAGCGTCTCAAATCTAAAATTGACCACAATGTCGTCTGTCCGGTCGCCCTCTATGGTCCTGAGTTTTGGCTGACTATAAAAGACAATGAACGCCGTCTTGCGGTAGTCGAGACGAAGTTCTTATGTTGGACTAGTGGCATAACTCGTCATGATCGCATCCAATTTGAGGATATTCGCGATCGTCATGGGGTTGCACCGATCGTGGAAAAATTGCGAGAAAGGCGTCGTGGTATAAACATGCAATTCGCGCTAAAGAGAATTCACTTGCCAAGATTAGTCTGAACATCGAAGTCGATGCAAAGCGACCAAAAGGCCGGCGGAAACAACGATTTCTTGATCCGCTGGATTTGAAAGCCTCGCGATTGCATCCAGATCAGGTTTTCGATGGAACAAGCTGACGCGGCCGATTACAGCGAACCGACTCCAGTTGTGAACGGGACAAAGGCTTAAGAAAAACAAAAGGAAAAAAATCCCAAAGTTTGCCTAAATGTTACTAAAAAAGTTATACAATTTATAAATTACTTAATTTTAATGGTTTGTCAGAAATCGAAATTCCCAAAAAAAAACATTAGAAACCCCCAACCCACTTGATGTCGGACCGGAATTGGAGAGAGAATTTCTCCCACTTGTCTGGTACATGGGCTCCCCTTTTTGGATTAACACCCATAGTTTAGAAAAATCAGACGACTACAGTTTCGTGCTACGCTGCTTCCAGGACAGAGGAGATTCTAATAAGTTGCCTCTGCCCTGGGAGCAGCGTGGCTTAGGTGGTTCAATGGTATTGTTTGCTCCTTTAAATTGATTCGGTTCAAATCATTTCGATTTGGATGGAAGATTATCAGAATTTTCAGATGAAAAAAGAATCAGAGTTTTCTGAACTGGTTACATGTATCTTCCTCCCAATAGTCAGAAGCGCTATACATTTTTTGGATATGGTTAGCAATTCTATTTGGTATGCTTTCAATTAAGCTTTGGAAATAATCTACAGGACTTTGGAAAAATTGGCGTATAGAAAATAGCAGCATGACAATCTAATTCAATTGGAGATTGGGACTCGAGTCGCGAGTCATACACATACTACTTTGTGGAGTATATAAGACATAGTTTTGTGTAAAAACAAAATCGCTTTGAAATCGTCTGGCTACTTATGTTTCTTAAGCCGATGAATTGTACGAACTGTTTTTTCCATGATTGATGGTGGCAACAATTGTACGTCATCTTCATTTGGCGGGACCTGCAATTCGTCCATAATCTACTTGTTGAGCAATTCGTCCGTAATCTAGTTGTTGAGTAATTCATCAAAATACTCAGTCCATCGATCGGAAGTCAGATTTCCCTCTTTGTTTCGGCAGGATGAGCATCGGTGAATATGGTTTCATTCTGCTGACTTAAAACTTGCGCACTTGGTGCGGCTATTTCCTGTACTTTTCGAATTAACAGATTTGTTGGTTCTCGCAAGCTTCTTTTTTCTGCCTGTGCAGTTGTTTCTCAGCGAAGTTTGTGATAGGCCTCTCTCGAGAGTGCAATATTGCATCCATTATCCCCTTATAGGTATGACGAAGGGTTTTGTTGTGGATGGCTTCAGTATTCATTCTCCTCTAATTGTCAAAGGAGATTCTGGGCAGTGTTGTAATTCGAGCCTGGAGAAGTATGTCAACGAGATAGTGATCCGAGTCTATAATGTCCCCTTATATATTTTGACATTCATCAAGACTCAGTGGTGCTGGCGTTCAATTGACACATGGTCAATTTGGTTGAAGGTAATCCAGTCTGGAGAGGCCAACGTTCAGAAATATCTGAAATTTGCGTCCTATACCAGATGCCATAACGACGAATGTCAGCCTGCTGAACCATAATTTCTTTGGTTTGGAAAATAGATGCTTGTATTTATTTTGATCCTTATGCTGAATATATATAGCTCATCCTTTTCTGAACATTATAGTATTAGATTATGAAATTTATTTACAATAATATAAACAGAAAAAAAGGTGATGTTTATAACGAAGTGGTTACGTGGATGTCATACAATTCACAAGAGAGAGGAGGAAGAGAAATATATCTTGGGCTGCAAGGAATGCTTCGTTTGGGAAAGAAGCACAGTAAACGAATTCGTTGCTGTCATTCTGGAATTCGAGGTTTCGGAATTCTCCTACGTATATAAGATGAAGCTGCACTTAGTTGCTAAGGAACTTGCGGAGATTAGTTTGCTTATTGGCGATTGCATTGATCAAGCTATAATTTCAAGGTGCTCCAGAAAGCAAGTGTGACGCGGCAGGATCTGCAGCATTCGAAATTTATTTCGGATGTTGCGGATGCGGACGGGTAGATGGCGCTGAACGTGGAAACTCTCCACTCACGCGTTTTCAGAACGCACCGGGGAAGTGGAGAGCCAGCGGTAAAAAAGTGCCGTTGGTTGGGACAGTAAGGACCGCATGGAAATAAGTCGGTCTCTTCTGTTCCCAACCGCGACACGGAACACTTCAGCGCGCTCATTAAAAAAATATTATAATCAAAAAAGGCTCCATCGGTCAATCTCCTACAAGTGCGGAAAAAGACTATTACTAAAGTTGTTCGTTATTTTCTTATACCGTTTTTGATATTAAGACTGAATGTACAGAGACTGAATTGGAAGTGTTATTTCATTGATTTGATATTATATCTAGTCATAAATATGTGGACATTTAAAATTTTCATTTACTAAAGTGGTGACCCCGATAAGGAACTTTCAAACGCCTTTCACACACCGGACCAGCCATCATTGCCACGAGATTCCGACAATCTTTGCATGAAATACTATCCGCGCTTCAGAAGTGTTCCCAATGGTGTGTGCGGATTAAGGGCGTAAAAATCTGACGACGTTCGTCAACAAAAAGAAAGTGTCGACGAGATCTCCACATTGAATTCCTGTAAACGCCAGACATTTTTGCTTATCGCTTTGAATTGTGGCTGTGTCGCTCGCAGCTGTTCCGAGTCCGTGCCCAGCCCGCGATCAGGTGCAGAGCAATTGGGCGCTGCAGCGTTCGGAAAGGATAAGTTGAACAACCGCCCGGTCTCCTCGCCGTCAGTGGCCGCGTCATTGCCGTCGTCATTGAGCAGCAGAATTCTACATCATCAGCATCGACATCTCTAACAACCGGACCGCCAACACTTTCATCATCATCATCATCGTCGTCCTCGTCTCGTCAGACACAGCCACCAACGTTGCCACCGCAGACGTCGTAGCCGCTGCAGACGCCGTAGCCACCGCTACCACAGCGGACAATTAGGTCATTTACAGGTCATTTACTAAATTACTATTTACTACTATACTACATTTACTACTATTTGCTAAATTAAGTGATTTCGTGCATACATTGTAAATATAAAAAAAAAAGGAAATTAATAAAATTAAAGCCGCTGCAAGAGACGGCGTTGAGGTGTTTCAAATCGCAAGTTCTCGGTTTTCCCGGTGTTTTTGGTCTGCGCTGGAGAGCGTCCGCTTCGGTCGTCGTTTTCTTTTTCTCGTTTCGTGCGTGCATTTGTGGGTGCGGCCTGCCGGGTCGGTGTAAATTTTACCGCGTTTCAGTATAAACTCACCGCGTCTGCATCACAATATCGTACTTCTCGTTAGGAAAAATGTCGTTTGAAAATAAAGACGCGGCAGGCCCATCGGACCCACAAGTGACCGCCCTCGCCGTACGCGTTCCTCCGTTTTGGCGTCGGAACCCCGAGCTGTGGTTCGTGCATTTGGAAGCACAGTTCCAAATGTCCGGTATCACATCGGACGCGACCCGTTTCAACTACGCGGTGGTCGGCCTGGACGAAGAGTCCATACTTCTGGTGTCCGACGTGGTGAAGTCGGCATCGTACGCTCAGCTCAAGAGCGAGTTGATCAGGCGCCTGTCGGCAAGCGAGTCGGCAAAATTAGACCACTTGCTGGCGGGTTTAACGTTGGGTGATCGAACTCCCAGCCAATTGCTTCGTGAAATGAGGCAATTGGGTGGGAGCAAGATCGGCGACGACCTGATCAAGTCGCCCTGGCTGCGTCGGCTCCCGGAGGGCACCCAGGCGATCCTAGCCTGCGTCTCCGGTTCCTTGGAGGAACTGGCAGCAACGGCCGATCAAGTACAGGAGGTGTACGTTCGCCCAACCATAGCGGCCGTTCAACCACCGTCGGATGAGGTCGGCGACTTACGGCGCGAGATCGCGGCCTTAACTGCCAGCGTGGCCGAGATGCGGGCGACGTTGGACGCTCAGCGTTCGAGTGCCAGGCCGCGAGCTCGCTCACGGTCTGCCACACGAAAAGGGCGTTCGGGTAGCAGGTCGTCAAGACAGCCTGCGGACCAGGGTATTTGCTGGTATCATCGTAACTTCGGAGATAAAGCGACAAGATGTACGCTACCTTGCAAATTCGCGCCTACCACAAAAAACTAGGTCCGCGGGGGGTCTTGGCGACGGCCACCCAGAGCGCAGCGCCACGTCGCCTAACTATTTTCGACCCCCTCAGCAGGCGCAACTACCTCGTCGACACGGGTGCGGAGGTTTCGGTTCTTCCCGTACCCCAGCATCATCGACTATATCCACAACCCCTCAAACTGGCGGCAGCAAATTCATCCCGCATCAATACATACGGGTACAGGCAAGTGGACGTGAGTCTTGGCTTGCGTAGGACGTTTCCGTGGCGTTTCATCCTGGCGGATGTCAGCTTCCCCATATTAGGCGCAGACTTCTTGTGTCACTATGGGTTGCTGGTGGACTTGCAAAATAAGTCCCTTATAGACCCCACAACCAAACTAAATTCGTCGGGCCAAATGGTATCTCACGCTGACAATAACCTTTCCGTTCTTTTGGAAGACATCTCCGACTCTCGTGTTCGGACACTCCTCCAAAAGTTCAGCCAGATAACTACCGAATGTAGTCTCTCCAAACCAGTAAAGCACAATGTGCAGCACCACATAAATACTACTGGTTCCCCGATTTTCTCAAAGGTGCGTCCTCTACCACCCCAGAAACTGGCTATCGCGCGGAAAGAATTTGAACAACTTGTTCAACAGGGCATCTGCAGGCCCTCAAACAGCTGTTGGTCTTCCCCTTTACATATGGTCCCTAAGCCAAATGGCGAATGGCGTCCCTGTGGGGATTACAGAAGGCTAAACGCACAGACTGTTCCTGACCGATATCCGATTCCACTCATCCACGACTTTGCGCATCACCTCGCGAATTGCCGCATCTTTTCGACCTTGGACTTAGCCAAGGCATACCACCAAATCCCAGTAGCTCCTAAAGACATTCCAAAGACGGCAATATGCACACCCTTTGGACTCTTCGAGTTCACCCGAATGACTTTCGGATTGTGCAATGCGGCGCAAACCTTTCAAAGGTTCATTCACTCAGTCCTGCGAAACCTCGATTTCTGTTTCGTCTATTTGGATGATGTTTTGGTCGCTTCTTCTACTGAGTCTGAGCACTTAGCCCATCTCGAGTGCATTTTTCAACGTCTCCTTGAGGCCGGTTTAGTCTTAAACGTTGAGAAGTGCAAATTCCTTCAAAAACAGGTGAGATTCCTCGGCCACTCCATTTCCTCTGAAGGAATACAGCCCGACCCAGACAAGGTGCAAGCAATAACAAGCTTCCCGCGTCCAAAAACAGTGAGGGAGTTGAGGAGGTTCTTGGGCATGCTAAACTTTTACCGTCGTTTCCTGCCCAAGGCCGCCCATCACCAGTCCGTTTTGAACGCGTACTTGTCTGGCCTCAAAACAAAAGACACACGAGAGATTGTGTGGTCTGAAGAGGCTGTCTGCGCGTTCAATAAATCCAGACAGCAACTGGCTGATGCTACACTTTTGGCATTTCCTCATCAAGATGCACCCCTAGCCGTTTTTGTTGATGCCTCTGACATCGCAGTAGGTGCTGCCCTTCACCAAAAGGTGGACCAAGTTTGGCAGCCGTTGAGCTTCTTCTCGAAGCAGTTGAATCCCGCTCAACGGAACTACAGCACCTACGATCGCGAACTGCTCGCCGCATACCTGTCCATCAAATACTTCCGTTTCTCCCTAGAAGGCAGGCCGTTCACAGTGTTCACGGACCATAAGCCTCTCACGTTCGCTTTGAAACAGAAGCCCGACAAAGCGTCCCCTCGTCAGCTTCGACACCTGAGCTTCATAAGCCAGTTCACGTCAGACATCCAGCACGTGTCCGGGAAGGACAACATTGTTGCTGACGCTTTGTCTCGTGTCTCCGAAGTTAACATCCCCGCCTCACTCGATTTCTCGGCTATTGCCAAGGCGCAAGTGGATGACGCAGCACTTCAGAGCCTCAAGTCCAACCCCAAATACAAATTTCGGGAGTTGCCCATCTTCGGCTCAAACCTCTCGCTCTGCTGCGAAGACTCGGAAAAGGGACCTCGGCCATACATTCCGGCCACATTTCGCAAGGAAGTGTTCCACGCAGTTCACGACTTGGCGCATCCCGGCATCAGGACAACAAACCGGTTAGTCACCGGAAAATACTTCTGGCCCTCCATGAACAAGGATATCAATTCCTGGGCCAGAGAGTGCATCGCATGCCAGAAGTGTAAAGTCTCCAGGCATGTAAGGAAAGAAGTGGGCTCATTCCCCCGCACTACCAAGCGTTTCCACACAATACACCTCGACATAATAGGGCCTTTGCGAGACTCGCACGGTTACAAGTATTGCCTCACAATCATCGACAGGTTCACGCGGTGGCCTGAGGCAATACCTCTGAAAGACATTACGGCGCAATCTTGTGCCGAAGCCCTCTGCCGAGAGTGGATACCTCGCTTTGGCGTCCCTGCAGTGATCATCACTGACCAGGGAATGCAATTTGAGTCCACCCTTTTCTCCGAGTTAGGCAAACTCCTGGGTTTTAAACGCCAGCGGACTACTGCATACCACCCGCAGTCCAATGGGATGCTAGAACGTTGGCACCGGACGCTGAAAGCCGCCATTATGGCACGCGACGACCCGTCCTGGACTCAAGTCTTGCCTCTCGTCCTACTCGGCCTTCGAACAACCCGCCGAGAGGAATTTGCTGCCAGCCCCGCGGAGCTGGTTTACGGGGAGAACCCAAGACTCCCAAGCGATCCGGTCTTCGACAAGAGATCGGGTCTCACGGAGTCGGGGTTGGTGCGTCTGCTGAGGGACAATCTCCGACGCATCAAAGCGCCACCGCCCACTCGACACTCGTCCATACCTGCTTGTTCGCCCAAGGAACTGGACACGTGCACGCACGTGCTGATCAGGACGGATGCCGTCCGGAAGCCGCTGCAGCCTCCATATGAGGGCCCGTACCGCGTTCTCGAGAGGGGAGAACATTTCTTCCAGCTCGAGATCGGTGGTCACAAAAAGGCGGTCTCTTTGGCCAGGCTGAAACCCGTGTGCGCCCCGAAGCAACGTCGTGTCCGCTTTGTGGATTAACGGCGAACGAAGTTCGGGGATCCGTCGCCGAAACCCCTAGGTTTCGTCTGGGGGCGGAGTGATGTGGCGCGGCAGGATCTGCAGCATTCGAAATTTATTTCGGATGTTGCGGATGCGGACGGGTAGATGGCGCTGAACGTGGAAACTCTCCACTCACGCGTTTTCAGAACGCACCGGGGAAGTGGAGAGCCAGCGGTAAAAAAGTGCCGTTGGTTGGGACAGTAAGGACCGCATGGAAATAAGTCGGTCTCTTCTGTTCCCAACCGCGACACGGAACACTTCAGCGCGCTCATTAAAAAAATATTATAATCAAAAAAGGCTCCATCGGTCAATCTCCTACAAGTGCGGAAAAAGACTATTACTAAAGTTGTTCGTTATTTTCTTATACCGTTTTTGATATTAAGACTGAATGTACAGAGACTGAATTGGAAGTGTTATTTCATTGATTTGATATTATATCTAGTCATAAATATGTGGACATTTAAAATTTTTATTACAAAACAAGAATGGCTTCGTCAATAAAGAGTAATAAATGTAAATATGATAATTAATAATCATTCTTCGGTTATGGAATCTACCCAGGAATCCAGGATCCGGGTGGGCCTTGCGATATGTCACTGCATAGCGTACAACAGTGGAGAAAGAGTAGAATGGGCTTATCTCAGCAAGTCCTTCCTTTTTCGTGCAGTTTTACAGCTGGAAGGGGTGGTGAACTAACTTAGATTTGAGTTTGAGGTCAATCACCATATTCTCTGGACTTATTCTGTAGTATTATTTAAAATACTTGGGCTGTTTTTGCTTTTTCGCTAGTGTTTTTTTATTTTATTGGCATATACCGATATTTTGGGAACCACTTGTTCCCTTTATCAGTGTTACAGGTAGATGTGGTTCTCGTGATATCGGTATATATGAATAAAATAATTGCAAAAACTGTCTAATTAATAGTAATAATTTAATCGCTAGAAACACTGCAAGATAACACTTAGACATTTTACCATGCCTGCCGAGAAAGAGAAGCTAAAGGGATAATAGAAAAGGCCAGCCTAATTTTCACCCTGGCCTCAGATTTTCTCTGTGTTGCCACGTTTTATACTTGAAATGTAGGCTACTCGCTACTCACCTTATGGTTGGTAGTGGTCTCAATTCTGATTTTACTAGTAATAGGATTTCGAGAAAGATGAATTCAAAAACCAGATCCATAAGTCCATGGAAATTTGCGTTTAACTCGTTCCTATTTCTTTTTGCAGGACGCTTGAAATATCAGTGGGTCTAGGCTTCGTGGGGTAAAATAATTTTTGTTGTGTGCCGATCCTTGGTAATATCATGAAAAATGGATATAGGAATGCGCACTGATAAAAACGCTGTAACACTCGAAGAGCTTCGAATTCTGCAAAAACGAATTGGACTATCAGCGAGTAGTGGATTTGAGGAAGAACTGAAAAAGGTGAATTATTATTCGAATGATGATTCATTTTGTGCCCTCATTAGGATTATTAACTTTGCTAGTTTCTGCTTGCCTCATCCATTGTAAATGGATGGAAACCCTTCAATTAGTTCGTTGGAACGAAAGAATATGTGGTAATGTGATAATATAAGCATAAATCGTCGTCATTATTGCATGGTGCTGAAAATCCCATCGTATTTTTCCCATTTATTAGGCGTCTTTCGATACTATCAATAATTCCATCTCACTATCAGCAGAATAGTTTCAGTTCTGCTACTCATATATACTCCCCATTTATCCACTATCACGATATACTACTGGTAATGGTTTTCATAATGTACTTTTCGTAAGTAATTCCCAAGATGTGTTTATGGTGATTTCCATAAAATCGCATTACTAATTGCTCTAAAATATGTGTAGCTCAGAATTTCAGATAAGATGAAATGAACATATAGAATTTCAGTTTAAAACTGGCACATGTCTAACTGATTACGATTTAAACTTATCAACAGATATTTCCGGTACGGCACAAACCAGAAACTCTCAAAATAATTCAAACTCTATGCACTATATCTCGTCAGATATTTTTGCTTAACATTTCTCTGATAAAAACGCAACTGAATCTGGTTACAATTTATTTAAATCGGTTACTAAATTGTATGCTTGTTGTGTTGATTTTATTCTGGTTTACACCCCCGCACATCTGAAATTATGATAAAATCTATTATCTTTCCTCTTTGTTTTTAGTTGGAAAGATATTTTTTTATCGTTTTCTGCAGTTTTTATCGCAGTTGGTTGCTATGGCTAATTTTCAGCCGGGGATATTTTGTTGTGAGAAGTTTTGCTTTGTAGCATTAGGCGCTATACATTATAAATAAATCAAGATTCTGAAATAATAAAAAACCTGTTGTTTCTTTTTTGTTGGTGTGGATATTTATTCTTGCAAATACCGATATTTCGGGAACCACTTGTCCCTTCATCAGTGCTAACGAACTTGGTTTTTTATTATTTCAGATCGCATAATTTCACTCAGAAAATCAAGATTGTTTATTGAAACTATCTGCTGTTAATATTTGTAACTTTTCCGCGATCTTGAGGCCAAAAACTAAAACACTCTGCGAGTGTTGAATTAAGAAAGCTTTGGTCATTTTGACCACGGGGAGGTAACATCTGATTATATTTTTTACTCGTATTTCGTCTTTTTAATGTTGTCTGAAAAATATTGTAAAATTTTATTGAAATTATTTTTACACGCACTTTGCTCGGGAGCGGCTGCACAAAGCTTGGTGAAAAAGTGGGAGCTCGCAACCCCCAGAGATGCGTCGAAAGATATTATTCTACATTGACTTTCTTCTATGTAAACAGGGGAAAGGTGTACCTTGGTTTTTTTTGGAGGATATGGCAATGCAAGGTTTTAAAAGTATTGATTAACACTTTCCAAAGCTGGTATTAGTTTTGACATCAGTTGTGAAGTCGGGAGGAATTAGCGCACTTAAGCAAATGATCTATTCTAATCTGACGAATGTCATGAAGATGCACCTATGTGGCATCCAAATTCTATTGTAAATTTGATGAAGACAAGTACAAAATGGCATTGCAAAAATATGAGTATATAAAAAGTTATCCAAAATGACATCATATGTACAATATTAGTATTACATAATGTCGGAATATTTTTCATTTAAATCTTCAAAAATCGAAATTTCGATTTTCCACTTGTAAGATTTTCAAATTTTGCTCTGAGAGCATAAAGCTACAAGCAGGAGTTTTACTCGGATCCATAGCAATAATAAACAGGACAAAAATGTAAGAGAATCTTGGATGCCCAGAGAAGCTTTTCTATTTATGATCTCGTTTATATTATATTATATGTTGGTCAACTTTAGATACGTTAAATTTCCTCAAGACCACTTTGTATTAGGGGTCTATTTCGGTCTAGAAAGTAAAGAAAAGTCTTTTTGGGAATTTTTTTCTGGGCTCCTTTATTAAATAGTAACATTAAAGTTTTTTAAAAATGTAATTATATAAAAGAAACTAAAAAAAATTTTTTTTTGTTACTCTTCTTCCAAAATATATAGGGCCAAGTCTGATCCTGAAAAAATTCTCCTTCCATTGCGGATAGTTAATGTCATAATTGAGAAGTCTGAAACAAAAAGTTCACGATAGATCTTTTAAAAGAAGGGTCCTTACACAGTAATTCAGTATAAAATTCGGAAAATCGATTGAAAGAAAATGGTGGCATTTGGAAAAAAAGCTGCAAAATTAACTCCATTTTTAGTCCTTTTTTTATCGTAAATTTTTTTTTGTAGAAATTTCTCAAATTTTCTGCTGAATTACTGTTTTGAATAGACCGAAATAGTCCTTTAAGTGAAATGTATCGTATTTTTCCTGCGAAATATTTATTCTTGGGATGAATTTTGTTGCAAGACGAATTGGAAAATTTTTATTCTGTAGGCGAATGTTGGCCATTTATCAGTTTGGGATATAGAAAACTTTCATTCAAAAAACTTAAGGGGGTAGTTAATGAACAGATATAAATTCTTTTTATGTGTATTTAATTCTGAACAATTAATTCGGCAACCTCCTAACAAAGTAAATTCTGAAGTATTTGACTCGGATATATTAAGGTTTGAGTATAATATTGAGCTCAATAGGGGTGCATGGGTGTTTGTTCAGCATGAAAGTAACATAGCATATTTTCGGCCCATTATTTTTTATTCTCCATCGTCACATCAGTCCTTATCAGACGGTGTTGAAGGTTCTAGGCTGCCTCTTCGCCTTTCGAATCTTCTTAATATCGCAGTGTCATCAGAAAAATTGGGAAGGTTTTGTTGTTAAGAGGTCCTTTGATGTATAGAATGTCAAAAGCAGGCTGGAGTGCACTTTCTAGAGGCACTTCCGTCTTGATTCTAGATTTACGGAAATGTAGCTTTTGCTTTTATTGGGAAGTTCTTCACTTCGTACCAGACCTTGCCGAACGCCTCCGTAGCATTCCGAAAATGATCAAATAGTACTCTAATCAACGATCCGATTTTTTTTCAAAAAGTGTCGAAAAAGTGGGTTAAAGTTTTAGATGAGTCTTTCTTCGAGAACAAAGTTGTCTGAAATTGTTTCCAATGTCTGGGGAAGGTTCAGTTGGGAATAATTGTAAATTAGAGTGAGTGAATGCTCCCCTCTTTTTTACTTGAGGATCTTCCACAGTGACGCTTCAACTGCAAGGGCCTTCACTATAAAAAAAAAAAATACAAAATATCGCAGGGACTATTTCAAGATAGATAGAGCGGAATGCTCGACAGAGATTGCTTCGTTGTTCTCTCTGTGCTGCTATATTGAATTAGCTAGCACACTCATAGAAATTGACCAACACCGTTACTTTAAAGTTCCAAATATTCGGTTTTTTTGCGTCATGTCGGCGGCTACTCTATCCAGTGACAATCCCAAAGAAGAACCGCGTTGCCGTACAGGACAAATACCCGTAGACCACTCTCGATGAGAGGACATACTGGCAGTGGGACAGTTGCAGAAAGAAGAAAAGGGGACAACTCTATTGCCGGTTATGCTATGTAATGCAATCCACCATTCTAGAGTGTCAGGGGGAGAGCTGAAACACATAAGGTTGGTTGATGCAACGCCCTATTCAGTGGTTAATGGTAACCAAAACATATGTGTACCATCGCGCTTCCCGTGACTTACTTTATGGAGGCTTCTGTGCGTCAAATCGAAGCCAGCAACGTACCGAGCGTCATACGTTTGCACTGCGCGAGCGCCGGGCAGTCCAGCATGATGTTTCTTCCTCTATATTGCAGAATCTGCAGATATGATTGTGTAAAAGAAAACCTTATTAAAATGGGTTTGATGTCTGTCTGTCTGTCACATCCATTTACTCGAGAACGGATGAAGTTATGGGCACGAAATTTGGTGGAAGTATGTATTCTGTGAAGCCCTTTGGAAGTAGCGCGACTTTTCATTGAGTTTAAAGAGGAGTTCCCCATGCTTGCAAAAGGGTGTTCCCCATGCTTGCAAAAGGGTGCAGACAATTCTCTTTCTCAGAATATGGTTATATCGGGTATAAGATGAAAGGGCTTGATAAATACTTTTCGAAATTGGTCCAACTTTTAATATTGGTTTAAAAATTGAGGAGCTTGGACTCAAAATGTACTCACCATAAAGTGAAGCAGGTCTGATTCTCAGAACCTGTTTAATAGCAACATTTGGAAGCAGTCGTGATTTTGCATCCATGGAAAATTTTCGCTGTCAAAAATTGTTTTTCGATATTATGGCCAACGTAATTCGCATTTCCATGCGTTCGACTCGCTCTGCCACAACCCCGAATCCCTTTTTCGGAAGTTTAGCCGGCTTCTTATTGCCATCAATACTTTTGTGTTCCGCTAGTCACCTCAATGTTATTTCTTCTCTGGTTACCAGTGCTTTTGCTGACCATCACGTATCGATTTAGATATGACTAACTGGTGTAAAATTATTGCCCATCTCCAAGTTCTTTATGGGTTTCTTTGGGTTTGTGCCGTAAGTGCCGACATATCGTTCAGGTTAACCTTATACATCTATAATAGCTTGTCTCTGCTTTTCGTTTGGTCGAGGTACTATGATATTACTCCATAGGTATATACGAACCTTACTACCATTCAGTAAATCCAGTATATCATGAATAGCTTGTCCTACCTAACTTTATTATTTACTTAAGATGTTTCTCCCAATTTTGCTTCACTTCATAATTGAAGCTATCCACCGAAGAGGAATGGGGGTTTGAGTTCATCCAGCTTTCTCGTTTTAGTGAATGTCACGCGGACTGTTAGCATATGGAGAACCGTCCCAGTGCGCTTACTATCAACTTTACCTTTGTAATATATTTTTAAACGTATGAACAGTAGTTTTACAATATAATTAGGTATGTAGCAACTCTTAAAAACAATAATCGATAGCGCAGCTGTCAAAAGGCCCTTGACCTTGAGTCGAATAGAGTATTTCTTTTCAAGACTGTAACCGCACATTTAGAAGCAATGTATTCAGCATTGTGCTCGTACGATAACTTTTGGCTTCGGAAAAAATAGGTTCTCATGATACAATGCAACCTCTATGTTAAGTATTGAACACGTTAACAAAGACTGCATCTACAATACTCTATGTAGGAGACCAAGTTTTCTTAGGAAATGAAGTCTAATTCTTTCTACAGTAAATGAATGTTACCTAAGTCCATTGCCAAGATAAATATTGCATATTCTACCGAACTTGATATTACTCATTGTGCAAATTACACTATATTAGTCTTTGGTATGTAATTTGGAATTAGAAGGGAAGTTTGTGTAGGATTAAGGTCAATTTGTCGTTGTTTTAGTCAGCTATCGATCTGTAAATCTCACTGAAAGAAGTTATATATTATATAATTTGAAAATTCCAGAAATTCCGGTGAATTTTGGTAGTTAATAGTACTATTCAGTAGGAGAAAGAGTCATAAGAATTTCGAAAAAGTAATAAATAAGAGAGCCTTGGAAGTCACTTTAGACTTAATAACATAAACACTTTTTTTGCACAAATTTAAGTCGAGGAACCGCTCGAAAAATAAAAACTAGATAATTACACTAGTCTCAGCCAATAAAATGGGAAATTCAAGATACTGGTGCGTAAGACTGGTGGTCCAAATTTATTTTTAACTTATGAGCCAGAAGTAATTGTGTAGTACGACTAATTATTCGAAAATGCGTTAAATGATTTGGAAATAGCATCAACAGACAATAATTAGGACCACTGGGAATCCACTGATTCTACGTCGCTTATCTGTGGTCCATCCAAATAACTCTATTACCACAAACAATTTCTTATGCGAGCTCTCGGCAAATAGTTATGGACTATAAAATCTTCAAAACAATATAAAAATATTAGAGTGAATTACCACCTATACTCGTACTAACCATGCACATGGAATGTGTGTCTCTCTTCACAAAGCACAAATAGCCAACCAGACAAAATTCTAGTTCGGCTTTTTACACTTCTGCAGCACGAATGCTATTTTGCTGTTTTTAGAAAACAAAAACGCCACTAACTCCATATGCATAAATTGTTTATTGCTGAAATGGCAATTACAATTTGAGCCCCCGCATTGGGGGCTTACTAGTTGACGGGCAGCGCAAGAGGGAAAAATAGAGAAAAAAATGCTATAAACTAACAGAAAACTAAACTAATTTGCCGGAATGGCCGAGTGTGCAAATAGCTCAGAGTGTACTTAAGTAAGTTGGTATTTTAATGACAGTTTATTGCACCTAACGAGGTAATAAAACAGAACGTAATCGACAGTAAGTAGTTTCCTACTTAAAATACGAATCCGGAAAAAAATGTTTTATGAAGCTTTTTAGTAGTAAATTTATATTTTTTATTTATGGGTGCTTTTCGCAGTTTTTTTAAGTAAGGAATTGTTTTTATGACATCGTCACTTAAGAATTTCCGATTAATGCTAACACGACGTCTAATGTAGATGTCAGTCGATTGCAGGTTGTATATCAAATTTTTGTCGCGAAAGTTAAATGAACGTAAGTGAGCCTCCGAAAATGACAGGTCTTAGTCGTGGTGTGAATGCAATCATGGGTCCATTTAGGACAGGTTCAGTTAAGTTGTTTAACTGTCATTTGTTATTAGTACATGGCTTGAACGGTAACATTATTTATGGATAGTAGGAGGAATGCACTGGGCACAAAGTGTCAAACCCCTGCTAACGTTGACAGTATAATGAAAATGTATGTCTATTTTTTTAATATAAATGTATAACATCACGCGACAATCTTGAGCTAATCTGCCTTTTACCTAATCTATTCCTACCTTTCTACCCTTTAACATGGTTTACGTGCAACAAACAGTCACATGTCCTTATTGCTCAGGGAAGGACAAAATATGGTGATCAGTTCATCGTTCAAGATAAATGCCATGGTTTAACTGCAAAAATACACGTATTTCTACGGTTTTGTGTAAAACAAGGCCTTATAATATAAGTTCGGTTTACTGCCTATCTGGCTCTCTATCCGTCCGTCTGTCTGTCTGTCACACATATTATCTCAGAAACAGTTGCTCTTATTGATTCAAAATTTGGTATCCTTTAAGTTTATCCTGGAATCCCTTACGTTTATCCTGAAAGTTTATCCATCAATTTGCAATAATGAATGAGTACAATACTACCAAATTTAGCGGAAATCGCGCTATTACTAACGGAGTTATAATGGGTCAAATTTGCCACTTCTGTGTAAATTTATTGCATTCTAAAACTTTTAATGCCAATATTATATTAAAGTGAAGAAAATGCATAAGCACTACGAGCAAATAGGACAAACGCGCACTCACATATGTTATATAAGCAATACACAAAACCTTTCATATCAGAAGTCAGCCTCCGGTTGACTCGTTTGAAACTGGAATGAGTACTAGTGACTCTTACTGATGTGATTGAAATTTTGCTGTCTCCTTTCTGCTGGTATACTAAGTAGGGGAGATTAAGCCTTATTACTTAACTGGCAGTGGTATATTGGCCTTTAACGAATAAGTGTAGAAGTCTGTACCTACTTGGGCAAAATCTTTTTTTAGGCTATTGTAACTCCAATATAATTCATAGACAGGTTAACCGGGACCATGATTTCGATCAATAATAGGCGCGAATGGGAATCTTTTCTTTGTTTAGAACTATCATTCCTATTGTTTGAGAAAGCATAGTATCTTAACTTGGGTTTAGCGTCAGTCGAGAGGAATCACATATTATGAAGCTTACAACATACTTACAACATACTTTTCGATCTCTCTCCTAGTTACGTTCCATTTCCATGTCTCTGCGCTCTTTTCCAACTTGCTTTACTACGGAAGCCTACAAAAATATTCAATAAATAAATATAATAAACACTCCGTCTCCTAACAATTTTACTGACGGGAAATTAATAATTGAAAAGCTGCATAAGCGATACTTGATGAGCTTCGAGACCCCTGGAGCCAGCGATGATTTCAAACCGTTTTGGTTTCACACTCGCCCTAAACTGCTGTTACCACAATCCCTTGCTTTCTCAATGCCGCTTCCAAACGTGGAATGTTCTGAGTCGCTCGCCGTTCCTCCTCTTACTCCTTACTGTTTCATGGTTTGAGTACCTCATTGATAAGCTTCAAATCAGGTTTGGGTACGATGGACTTCCTAACTTTTTCTTAGTTAACTGTAAACAATCTATGCTCTTCCATCTACGTAATCTTCAATAAAAGTCCTGAAAGTTGTAACTTTTCACACCTCTGGAAAGAGGACGTTACATCCCTATTCTCAAAAGTGATGACAATACTCCAGCTGTCCAGCTATCGCCCTATAGCGCTGTCTTGATCCAAATCCTCGAGAGATGTATCAACCACTACTTGATCGCATATTTCGGTCACCTCATAGTCAGAGAACAACATGGCTTTGTGATATATCGATTTACTGCGCCCAACTTAGTAGTAGTAGCAATTTAGTAACTTCGTCACGTCGCTCTCAGGGCAGAGGTGAGGCAGCGTTTGATGAGTTGCCTCTGCTCTGGACGAAACCGTCAGTAAACTATTCGTTCTAATTTTTGGAATAAAGGGTTTGTTAATAAACTAAGTTACCGCATATGGAGTGAAACCATTCCACAACAGACCCAACAAATACCTTTCAATCCAGAAAAAATGCACTACTTGGTACCGTTCACAAGCCGGTGGCATGATTGAACATTACCGCGCCATAAACAATGATTTTTTGTTTAAAAATATGGATGACATTGATCCGGACGAGATGTGGTTTCAACAGGATGTTGCTACGTGCCATACGGCGACCGAATCATTGTGATCCCCCACCAATAAGGTGGTTTCGAGAAATGAACCTGTCAATTGGCGGCTAGGGTCGTGCGATTTGACTTCCTGTGGGACTAACTTCACGTGCCACTGGTTTGGGCCTTGGACCTTGGAGGCATTGTTCATTTAATTCGTAATATGCACAGAGCCTAATTTTTTTCCTTATAGCTTTGGAGTCTAAAACTAGTAAACCAAAGTGAAGACGCGGCAGACCCTGCCTGACATGAAGCGATAGCGTAGGTCAGGAAGCCAGAAAGCTTTTAGGTATGTCGAATTGCTGGACCTCGGCACAAAACCGAGGTATCTGGCGTGCCTTATTAAGACAGGCCCAGACCGGATACCGGTTGTTGCGCCCTTGATGATGATTATGAAGATGATGTTTAACTTTTCATTGATCCTTCATAAATTCATTTGGTAGACCTCCGGGTCAGATGAGCTATTCGTTTAGTCCAACCGTTAAATACTTGCCGATTGTTCGAGCAAAATTGATTACCTTGTAATCAAACATTGTAGACGAAGCAGGAAGAAATCAGGTTGTAATTGTAAGTAATAGAAGAAGCGAATCAACACAAAAGGAGTACATCAACTTGCAGCATCTTTAGTACCATTCAAGTATTTGACTTAGTTGTCAAATACCACTTCAAAGCTAGCAATGGAGGCGAGAATTAATGAAGGTTACGTAGTTGAGATTCAGATAGCCAGAACAACTGAAAGCTTTCAGCTATTTACATGCAATTACCGCCACCAGAAGTGACTCAATTGATAGCTTGAAACCTCCTAGTGACCCTTCTCATTTACCTACCTACAGGCTGGGCGGCAACTTCACCCACCAACTCCTAACACAGTACCTGAGGGCAGCTTCAACGAGGAACTCATCGATTAGCACTTGTTTACCTCTTCGCTGCCAAATTCACGTGCTTTGGTGTTAGGTACTGGCTAATCTGAAGTGTGACCACTTTTGATTTTGTTGCTAAGTTCTGCATTTATGGTTGATAACCATCAGCGCGGAACCTAATTTAAAACATCCCCAACTCTCTGGTTCATTTATCTTGCGGATGAATGAATGGAAAGATATGTTGTAAGAAACTAAAATTCACTTATAATTTCTATCAATTTCTGATAAATTTCTGCCGTTGTTTGGCCGATTGGGTCCTACAAAGTTCAATCTGTTACTTGATTAGATTCACCTGCTAATGAACGATTTCATCTGAAACTACATTGAAAGATTTCATCAACCTTCCTAAAGATGATTCTGTAAAAGATTCCGAACAATTTTCAGCCTTTTCATAGCTTAAACACAAAACTGGGTTTAGGTGAGATATTCTCAGTCTCATCACTTTATCACAACAGCCTTCAAACACTGATATCAATAAACAGCATTTCATATTTATTCTATTTGTGGGAATATTCTTCTGAGCTTGCCCTATTTGGAATTCTCATAATACTTGGAGCAAATCATACACTTTTTTACAAGATGCTAAACTTTCGATCTACGGCAAATACGATGCTAGAAAACTTTTTCATATTTCAGCAAAAGACTTGGAAATTCTTCTAAATCACAAATAAACGTTTCTACGTAAGCCAAGAAGCGAATAAAATGTCGCCAACTGTTAACGTTTATGCTTTCAACAGGTTTCAGCTAGATCTCAAACTAGTATCTAAACATGAGGTGTACGCATACTAATTAGGCTTAGTTACAAATTGCAATCTACTCCATCACTCGATAGAGGTAGCATTGGCCAATTTGCTTCGAATAAAATCATACTCACTAAGAAAAGACCTGATATTACTAAATCTACATAAATATTTTCGAAGCTATTCCAAGCATGCTAATCAAAACAATTCTTGAAAAACTGACCGAAGAAGATATATGAACGTTGATTCAAAAAAGCACTTAACATTATAACCGTCCATCTGAGTCGTAAGAATTCCAAATGACACACTAGCGACTTGGTCTCCGGAATACTGAAGTCCACGTTTCAGTGGAACCCGGAGGCCGAAATCCTGTTCCATTCTTCAAGCAGGCAAGAAGAGGAACGCATAAAAGCCGAGGGCTATCTTAACGCGGCAAATGATCTAAGTCGCGATCGCGATCATCGCATTACGATGACAAAAGAATGTGCCATCGTCGTGTGTATCAGCCGGCGCCAAAACACTTTCGGCCACCAGCCGCCATCGTTTACATGCTTTTTATATCCATGAAAATAAGTAGAGTTGACCAGGAAGATTGATCCCTTATCCACCTGGGCCGGCTCAGAGATACCTTTCTATCTACAATCACTCGAGTTCGGTCCATCCCGGGTGTTGCAACCTGGATCTGGATAGTATGTGATCGCGATCTCGATCACATCATGGTAATTATTTATACCGGCCTTCCCCAAAAACCACAACGGCATCACCATCAAAAACACCTCTTGTGTCTTCAAAGATTCTGAGGAATTCCCGCTCGGGATCCAAAGAAAGGAACATCATGTGAGCCCTCAAAATGATCGCGTTCTTTACTTATTGTTACTGCGGGTGATGATCAGATGATCTACCTCTCCCTCAACCTTTACTGGACCACTATTAGCCGCGAATAAGTTGATTCAATTTAGTTGTATGTTTGTGAACCTTTGGTGTTGTGCGGTGGATGTTGTTGTTGCTGGCAGATTTGATGGTTCGTAGTTTGAATGTTTCAGGAGAACACGGGTCCAAAAAGCTTTGACGACGAGTTTTCGATGTTGCTGATGATTGAAGAAAAGAAAAAAATTGAAGTTATTTTGATGCGTGTGATCTTAAATATAAATGGCATTCACAGTTGGGGATTAAGTAATTGGATACAGAAGCAACCAATATTACTTTCTATTACCTCCCTACTAAAAAGAATATGGACAACTGCAAATTTTCTTCTCGAATAATTTCCATTTAATAAGATGGCAAGTAAAGAAGCCGACAGTGATGCAGTTATTGTCTCGAAGGGTTGCTGGTGTGAAGGATCACTTTCAAATAGAGGTTACCCGTGTTTGGATTGTTTCCATATAGACTGCTGATTGTCGCTTCATACAAATCTTTGCATTTGATTACCCGTTTATATTCCCCGGTATCCTGAGGAGACTGAGGTGTTGCTGGTACTTATCATCAGTTCCTGTCATGGTATACTTATATATACATAAAACCGGAAATGGTTTCCTTCCGTCTGGCTTACAATGGTGACAATTTCGTTAAGAACAGAATCTCGCGAAAGAAAAACGAGAATAGAACCCTCTTTGGTCTTTGTCATAAATCGCAAATATTCGCTTATATTTGCTGATGTCTCCAAAAAAAGTATAATAGATGGTGATCATCGATGATACTCAGAGAAGAAAAGACCCCTAACTTAATTGAATTTCGGGGTAACGTCAGTTTTAGTGAACTTACTTTCATTGTCAAATGTTAGATTTGAAAGGGATATATTTGGATCTACATCCCTATTGTGTAAGGATTGATGTCTGTGTCGATGAAAATATGTCTGATTTTATCCTTTTGTTTATCCTCTCCCTGAAATTTTTTTATATGCAGAGGCTTTGTATAAGTCCAATTTCCTAACAGAATGTTCAAATTACCGTCCGATCCGGTTACTTTCCCATACCATGAAGAATGTATTGTTGGCAACCGTATTCGCGAAATCGTTGAAATAATCGTGAATCAACCCGGATTTGTCAAGAACTGTGGAACTACTGGCGCAATACACGCTGCGCGGTTACTCATGGAGAAACACCGTGAGAAGCATCGCCCTCTTTACATTGCATTTCTGGATCTAGATAAAGCGTTTGACCGTGTGTCACACGAACTCATCTGGTATGCTTTACGACTACACTTAGTGCCAGAAGAACTCGTGCGTTGGGTTCAATTGTAAAGTTCGAAGTATGGCGGGTGTATCAAAACCGCTTCGTATCTATGTTGGTGTTCACCAAGGAAGCGCCCTCTCACCACTCCTCTTTGTTCTTGTTATGGACACCGTCATACGGGACATCCAACGTCCAGCGCCCTGCGCACTACCCTGGTCTATGCAGATGATGTTTTCCTAGCATCTAATTGCAAAAATGATCTCGAGCAACTTGTCCAAAAATGGAATGATCGCCTCATGCAACACGGTCCAAGATTGAATCTGAATAAAACTGAACTTTTGACGACCGATCCCCATGAAACACTGTCAGCGGCAGTGATCTGCCTAGAGCTGATTCATTTAAATATCTCGGGTTAACGTTATCAACCAATGGAGAACTGCGTTATGAAATTGCTTCACGCATTAACGCAACCTGAATGAAGTGACGTTCCGCAAGTGGTGTTCTTTGTGATCGACGTATCAACGAACATCTCAAATCTAAAATTTACCGCAATGTCGCCCGTTCTGTCGGCCCTCTCTTTTGAGTGTTGGCCGACTATAAAAGACAATGAACGGCGTCTTACGCTAATGGAGACAAAGATGTTGCGCTGGACTAGCCCAACGTGACACGTTTTGATCACATGAGGATATGAGGAAATGAGAATATCCGCGATCGTTATTGGGTTGCATCGATCGTGAGAAAATTACGAGGCAGGCGTCTTCGATGTTATGGTCACGTAATTAGCGCTAATGAGAATTCACTTGGCAAGATTGGTCTGAACATCAAAGTCGATAGTAAATGACCAAAAGGCCGGCCGAAACAACAGTAACACGCTGGGTGGGGATTTAAAAGCCTCGAGATTGCATTGCTATCAGGCATTTGATAGAGCGAAATGGCGACACCGATCACGACGAGCCGACCACGCTTGTGAACGGGAGTCGTTTCTGATGAGTTGCCTCTGCCATGAACGAAACCGTTAGCACGTTTTTGTATTTCACGTGTCTCTAATTAGAAGAGTCTGGTGATAAAAGTCACCTGAAATCGAGTAAACTCTTGTTATTATATGCAACATGTGAGTAAATCAGTGCTTGGGACTAATTTTTTTGAGGAATGTTGCAGCCTTTCAGTTTGGCTCATTTTCTTTTTAAAACGCTTCATAATGATGTGTCTGTTCTACTATTGTTAATGTGTGGAGGCTGCACTTTATTTGCTTTTGTTACTTCTCCTTCTTGCGCGCGATTGCGGTCGTTCATAATATGCTGTCTTCAAATTTGTTTCTTTTGTTGAAACAAGGCATAAGAAGACGTCTTTGCGGAGTGTCTATAACATGAAACCGAAATTAAAAAATATGGTGGCATTCGTACATTACAACGTTTGAGCTACACGTTCTAAGATTAAAACAAACAGGAAGTGGGACAGAATGTGCACAACACTGTTCGATTCGGTTGTTATTGCATACCATGGAGCGTATCCTTGACGTCTGCATTCGCGTCGTCGAGGCTCAACAGCCTTGACCTTTAGACTACTCCAAGCGAAGTACTGCCCTCGTTGAATGAACTCACGCTGCACATTCCCGCTTTCCTTTACATCGCTTACCTAGATTTAGGGAAGGTTATTCGTCGCGCTCCTTGAGAACCTTACTATTAATAAATACTGTTTTTGTAGCTGATCCTATCCATTATCCTCCTTCTTTTTTCTTTTATTATAATTGCATTGCTCTCGTGCGTGATTATTACCCTGATTTGACTCAGGCACTCATTCCCAACTGAATCCGGCTTGTTTGACTTTATACTCAGGAAAATGAGCAATACATCTCCTATTTAGGGAAATACCTAATGTACTCATTTCGGCCCTTGCACACATTCCATTCACGTTTGGTTTGTGCCAGGACTCTCAAAACTATATAACATACGCATACCCTGGCAGCAATTGAAAAGGCCACTTCAATTCTGAGCTGTACTTAGGTGAGCTTTTCTCCAACCGAACCACCTTCCTTCATGCATAAGAAAAGTATCAAAAAGATGGGAACATTTTCCACTAGAAATATGAAGGATTACATCCATGCTTTCTTTACAATTGTTATCTTTTCCGTCAGAAAAGCATCTAAAAAATAATTCACATCACTGTATCTATGTATCTTCCATCAAAAAAACTATCTAGTAAGGTAAAGACAGCGATCATTAAAAAAATCTCAAATGACATCACATTGTATTTGGAAAAAATAAAAAATTAATTTGTCATTGAAATCATTCTGAAGGATCAAAGGACTTGTATCACTCGCCGGCAATTGATCTTGGCGCAGCGATCAGAGGAAGATGCCGAGCGAAGGGGTAAGACACAAACCTCGTAATGTAGGCACTAAAGCTGAAAGAATTGGTTTTTCAAATTGCCAGATCCCATTAGTGGTATCCATAATGTATTCTCGAGTGGATCAATTTGTCTGACCGGCAGACTGACTAGCGCAGATGGAATGGAGGCTGTGAAATGGATGGACCTTAGCTAGGTGATCTCTTGTTCGGTACGATCGGGGATCTGAACTGCGTCCCGGTTGTATCTTTTTGTTGTTGCAGAGGTTTTTATAGATGTTTCGATCGTGTAATGAGAGAGGTTTGTCTCTGTTGGTTTCATGGATATTTCTGAAAAAATTATTAATAAAATATGCATATGCCGCGGAACTAACGGTAGACGACTATTACTATTTTATATAGTAACTGCAGTACTTGCGCACTTTCCAAACAGTCGTGCTCAACTACATGCATTTGCATCTTGAACGAGCAGCCTGTAATCCTTAAAGTGAGATATGTAAGTTGCCTGACAAGGAGATGAACGTTTGAACCCTTTGAAACGAAAAGTGACCCTTCAAGTGGAAAGATGCTTGCACTGAGTTATTTTTAATGGAACAAATGCATCCTACGTTAATTGAAACACGATCTGCTTAATGTTGAGTCTATAAAATGTGATACAACCAGAGGCGCCGACTAACCGCATAAAAATTTGAGGAATTTGTCGATTCCCGGACGAATTTTTGATACTCAAACGTAGCCACTCGCACCAATGATTCATCTCGTTTTCAGATACTTGGGTCGCTCTCCACCTGATCGCTTTTAAGTGTACCTGAAGATATAACTCAATTCTTCATTTCACGTTTCTTGTTTTGTTGTTTTTGTTTGACTTTATTTTCCATTAATTTACCTCAAAAAAGGAGGAAAGAAGATAGGTAAAAAAAACTAGATCCATGGCTAGTTGGCGGTGTAGCGACGCTGAACACTGGTCGGGTGAGGGGGTAATCGGACTGGCTGGCTGCTCGGCTGCTTGACGTGCTTCAGCAACTTAGCCGCCGGCCGGCAGATTCCTTATCTTATGTTATTAATGCCGGAGAGAGATCATAATTTCTGTGCATTAAACCCGACAAGGTTATGATGGACCAAGTGGTGATCAACTTGTGAGACGATTGTGCGATGATATTTAAGGCGGTGCGGTGTTATTTTGGGTAAGACAGGTAGTAGGGTCCCGCAGAGTGTGGTGGTGATTGAAGCCGATTGTTATATGGGGAAGTGAAAACCAGATTAATTGATAAGATGATGAACTACTAAATGAGATAATGAATGGAATTAGAGCCACCGGTGGTGTGTGAAATGGATGGGATTAAGTAAACAGAAGAGGAACCGCCCTTTAATTAGTTAGACTTGCTGAGGAGTTTGCCATATATTGTGGGAACTGTTTAATGAGAAAAATATTATGCGTAATACAGCAGCGTTCGGGTCCTATCCGGAGGAATAGGTATGGGTTTCATGAACCTTTTCAGATTTATACATATTTGCAATTATGTTTGGTACTACCATGTTATTTGCGGTAAAAATCCAAGGTGAGAATACCTGTGACCTTTGCCGAACCTTATAACATAATTTATGTTGGTTTGAAAGTGTTTTCTATTCCATAATAGGGATTATGCTTCTTTATATTTTGCCAATTACATTTGGAACGACTTATCATATTGAACACTTTCTTTATGGCCGCTTATATTGCTATTTAAATTGCCATTTGGCGATCGCACTTTTGAAATTGAAGTATCAAGCGTTCAGATATGTTGCTTACCATTCAGCGAGCCACGGAAGATAGACAGAGACAGTAACTATTCTAATATAGCAGGAAACAGCCGTCTGATAGAATGTTCAAATGACGGTTCAAACTGTTTTTCATGGTCGCATTCGCAACATCGCAACATCGCAACATCGTCCAAATGGCCGTGACATGAACTGGGTATGTCAGGAACACCGAAATTCATCTGGTATGCGCTTCAACAGTATCTAGTGCTGGAGGAACTCGTGTATCGGGTTAAATTGCTTTGATGATCATCCGATCTGTCATATTCAGTAAGAAAATATCCTCTCGCCAGTCCTCTTCGTTCTACTCACGGCATCTGAGACTGTGTTTTGGAAAACCGACCCCAATAAAAAATAGAGTGTCACTATCAAAGAACGATTTAAAAATAACAGAACTGTACAAGACCAGGGCTTACGTTAGGCCTTTTCTTAGAGCATCAAAGCAATTCTAAAAATGAAGTTTGTCTATTATGCATCAAAAAGGGCGGCGTAGTTGCTTGATGGCTTTGGACAAGAGAATTTGGGAATGGCTGCAAATTTTCCCGTAGTCAACGATGTCCCAAGTAACGAACTTCTTGCAGTAAAAGTTTGTCTACAAATAAAACCGTATTAAAGTCGATTTACTGTCTGTCTGACACATGGAGACTGTTCAATCCCAGGCATACAATGATATAATTTTATGTGAAATCGAAGGGGTCCCCATAGAAACGAAACGAGGGTATCAAATGAAATCGTCTTGATTAGCACTTTAGCTAGCAGGTTTGAGATTAAGGATCGACTACAAGGGAGGGGTTAAAATACACAAATTAGAAATGAGGCAGGATTTTTCCTAAGTAACTACACAACCGAAAGAAATAAAAAAAAACCATATTAACACCTCTATGTATAATGTACCTCCTAAAATACATCTCATGCCAGTCGCCGTCCAAATCAAGTTAATAATATTATATTACTTTACTTTTTAATACAACTGGGAATCGCCTCTTAAATTCATCCCAGGGATACGAGCAAACGTAATGGATAGTAAAGAGCATTGGTAAGTTTGAAGGGAATCATTCTACTACTAACAAAGTTATACCAGGTGAAATTTGCCTGCTTCAGATAGAATTGAATGGTACCAATTATTTCTTGGGGTGAGATATGAAATCCATATATGTATACTATGATCTACGTACAAACAAAATATTCTCATATATGAAATATACAAAACCTTCCATATCTCAAGTACAGAGCTTCAGGCGTCCAACTTGGTTAAATTTATTATTTATGACAAATTTAGTCCTTGTAAGATGATTTACATCTCGGTCAAGATAAGTATAAGGATTCTTATTCTTCACACTTACGTTATCCACTTTACGGGTAAGATTTTCTCAGGCTACACGACAAGAATGTCTAGTGGAGACCAGGCTCGATAAATCCCAATGATAGCATCTAATCAATCTGCACATAAGGGAGCTTTTCGATGGCGTAAGAAACTGAAAAGTGTTTCTCCTCTTTCGGTTTATCATTAACTGACATTGACGGCATGTGTTGTCAGACTTGTAAGAACTAAGCTCTACGCCTGGAAGGATGAAAAACGCCCAAGTTTATTAGTATACAAGTTAAACCGTACATGTGAGTCAGGCATCATAAAGTTGAACCGTAGTCAAGTA
Organism: Hermetia illucens; assembly: GCF_905115235.1. NCBI lineage: Eukaryota > Metazoa > Arthropoda > Insecta > Diptera > Stratiomyidae > Hermetia > Hermetia illucens. The sequence continues at coordinate 55,898,560 of NC_051854.1, read as the reverse complement.
TCATGATGCATGCCCCAGCTTCCTTGAAGTCCAGGTCAGCAAGTTTTTTGATTCTACGCAAAAGGTTCATTAAGACTTGAGAACACTGCAGATCCCGAATACGCCTAGTTTCACTGGCGACTTTTCATGGCGATAATTTCCCATAATTCTCACATCTCCAGAAAATTTTCATGGTTCTGCACTTAGATCGTGCACTATCTCAGTTCGGAAGTGGAGAATGGTAGCGGGAAACAACTCTCGATAAAACGTCTCCGCCAGCGCGGTAGTGTACTGTGTCGACACTTCACGATCTGCTGCGTGCCACTAAGAAGAAGTGCGCTTAGTAACTGGAAGACCTGAATGGTTAAAATTCATCACTTTTTTCGTTTACTATTATAGATAACTCTACTCATGTGTTGTGGACAAAATCAATCATCTTTTAAATATTGTAAACCCCTAGTTTATTGCAAGATGCTGCAAACAGTGTTTCAAAAGATTCCATCTGTCAACAGGATGATGCTGCCATTCTTATTTTATGGATAGTCGAGGAGTGCTTTCAGACAATAACATCAGCATTTCATTATGGCCAGTTCACTCGACTATGATAACGTTAGGGATGTTTGAAAGCACCTAACTAGGATCTGTTACCCAAGCTAGTTTAACATGGGAGAAATGGGATATAATTCTCAAAAATATATAAAAAACTGTTGTAAATCGTTACCAAATTAGATGGTATAAGTTGATGCAAATAGCGGAGAGAGTGGCTTTATGTTATTTAACAAATAAATGACGTTTTTGGATTGATTGACCACGTCTTATTTTATCTTGTGAACATATCCTATCTTTTCGTTGCACTTGGCTATCAGAAAAAGTTAGGGAATTTGTCTTCAAGCAGAGAAATATTCCGTCTATTAGCCGGTCCATCCCTTTCGGAAAAGATTCCTATGGTACTCAGTCTGATAAACACCACGAAAAGTATTAGTGTCCTATCGTTTTGTAGAGGAATATTGTAGTAAATCATTGACATATGGATGCTCTCCTAGAAAAATATACCTTCGTCAAATGCATTAACCAGAATCAGGCCTTAGGAAAATAATCCGGATCCAAGGTGAAATTAGGCGGAAAAAAACATGTTCGGACTGAAAATTATGCGAATACCTCCATTATGTACTTTAAGATTTGTGTAAAACAAAACTTGATTAAAATCGGTTTATTGGCTGTCTGTCTTTCTTTTTTGGCTTTGGAAAGTGGAAACGTTCAAAACCTACCGTTGAATCCTTCCATACGGCTATGTGAAACTTCTATTCACTAAAATCATCTTTATTTACCCTGAAAGACAGCCATTTCGGTATTTTATCGCTCCTCAGGATTAGTTACAAACTTCGGCTAGTGTTGTTATTTACTACTTTCTCAACAAATTGTTCTGCCTTCATTAATTTTTCCAGCGCCTTCTAAGTACTATTAGAGACTAGCACGTGGTGCACGATATTTTGAGGTGCCAACTGTGATCAGCGTCAATCTCCACCTTCGTCGATTGCATTTGATGAGTCATAGGGTCGTTGATCCTAGTTCGTCAAGATGTCGATGGGGACCATGCCTGCTATCGCATATGCTGCATCGTCTGATGTTGTACGTTAAGCGCACGACATTTGCAATGCACTCAATCGGTATGGGGCTACGATTTCTCCCATATACTTTCCGTTTAATTTCAGTTTTTGGTTAATCATGACTCCTACGTATTTAAACATTGGTTGATGTGTTCGCCGATCTGATAATTATGGGCTTGTGCCTCTTGGCTTCGTGATCAAAACTATTTTGGTTTTATGCTCTGCCAGATTAGCATCTTATACATCTGATTTCAAAAAAGTGCGTCGTTTGTAAGGATTTCGATTTCGTCAATGTCTTGCACCACGTTAGCCACTTCTGCGTCTGCGAAGCCAATGGTTGCCACTCCTTTGGGCAGTTATGCGTCCAACATTCCGTCATACATTATTATCCACAGGAGAGAACCGAGGACGGACCCTTATGGAACCCCGCAGGTTGGTCTATAGGTCTTTGGTCTGTGGTCCGAATCGAAGCACAAAGTGTCATCCAGTGGAACTCTATGATTATGCGCGCGATTATTTGGAATTGGGCCAAAGTTGCAACTATTTTGCTTCATTTTACAGTATTGACAGTGAAGAATACTGTCATGTCTTCATTGTCTATTGCCTATTGGCGTGAAATTTAATCAAAAGGTGGGAACTGTGAATTCGTTTGCATGCAGTGAAAATGAAAAGTCTTAATGAGCGCTTTACAAAGCTAGCATCAGTTCTGACGTGTGAAGCAAGAGGGGAGAGTGCGGAGGGTGGAACTTCTGAAGAAAATCGCGAGGCTACTGCTATACGGTGCCGGTTTACACTAAGCTAATAATGGTTTATTACCATATTTATTATAAGTATAATCTTTAGAAATTGACTGCATACCCCCTTCCCCTCTCCTTAAGTTCACACTAGCATCACCAAGTTTGCGGTAATGTAGGCTATACTATAAATCATGATACTACCAACTTTGGTGGAAATCGCATTATTACTAACAACGTTATAATAGGTCAAACTGATATTTTTTGTGTAAATTTATTGCGTTCTAATACTTTGATTGTCAGTATAATACTAAAGTGAATAGTGAAACGAAATGCATAAACATTGCGAACTAGAGACACAAAATAGGATAAATGCCCACTCAAATTTACCGTTCAACTTCCATTTTTCCGACTTTCTATTTAAATTTCTATTCCCGTAATTTGAAAAAAAAATCCCCTTTACGCACTCTTTCAACAGGCCTCATCATGGGCTATTCCTGGATGTCTCATTAACAGGTGATGGTAAGATTAATTTGGGTTTTTTTAGGCACTTCGGGTAAGAATATGATAGTATGGCATTTTCATGTGTTTTGTATTTTATTCAAGATAATCGTGATAGTGAGCCCCAGCCTCAAGATCTAGTTACCCCGGATTTGAATCCCAGTCGTCGCTGGTCAGGATTTGAGCTCTTACACAAATTGTTAATAACATTTTACGCCAAGACTTTAAGAAACCTTTTCTAAGTTGTTTAAATTTAATATGAGTCGCTGGCAATCCTATTTGCCTGATCTTCCAGAGGTTTTTTGGTGAAGGGTTCAGACTTCTGTTTATGTCCTGAAATATCATTATTTCAGCCAGGGCTCTCATGCAGAACTACCAATACTATTCAGCAAATTAAGAGAGTAGTTGTAAATGCATATTTGTTTCTCCGGAATTATAGAACTTTTATGGAAAATGCAGGACTATGTGAGTACAGAGACATGTACAGGCATACGAACCAAAATCCAGTCGTGGTACTACAACTGGGGAGTCAGTTTAGACCAAGAATTCGGCACTATCCCGATTTCAGTCAAATTGTCGTCATTTGCACTGTCAGTGACTTGGATTTCTGACAATTTTGTTCAACCGAAGAAGATGTTATTTTTGACATTGGTTGCAAAGAGAGGTGTGCAAAATGAGTCAATTACTTCAAGGACCCGTTCTCAGAAACGACCCAACCGAAATATCTGGAAAAATATGGTATTCCATGCGCATGGTGTCTAGGCCTTAAAATGCTCTCCTTTACGGTATCTGGTCAAATAAAATTAACAATAGTGTTAATCGTATTTAAAGAAAAAGTTTTGTAGAAATGGAACCATCGTGTACCCCAATATTCTTATATAAAAAATCCACACAAACTTCCGCTTTCCGAATTGCTTGAATCTTTTCGGTGTTCCTAATAAATGGCGCGGAAAATTTACCTGCATCCTTCTTTGCCTGCAGCTTTGGATGGAAATTAGTGGCGATCACTCCAGGGGCACATCTTAGTGGAGGTGTAGATATGAATCGGTAGTAGAGCTATCGATGTACAAGCTTGAAGAAGGCGTTTCACAGAATTTATTTTTCACCGATAAACGGAAATCAGTGTCGCCAGTGTTACCACTAAAACATTTGATGTGAGATTAAATTTATTTAAAAATAATTTTCATTTTAATAACCTCTTTAGTGAGTGGCATGTACGCTATTCTAGTTATTACATTTCTTTTTTTTGTATCTTTTAGGTTAACTTTAAACGATCAATCTGAATGAATGTCTGAATGTCGTGAGTTGCGATGCAACCCTCAATGTGGTTACAGCGATTCGCTGTCCTGTAAGCCCTTCGAGCGCAGGGTAGTAGGACATCAGTACATATACTACAGACTTTTTACTTAGAGCAATATGCTCCAAATTATTGCTCATTCAAGCTGGTAGTTTTCAGTATATCTGTGTTAACAAACAGTTAAAAGAAATCACAGTAAAAAGTGTCGTTGATAAGACGGCTTTACATATACATTCTAATCTAACAATTTTTGAAAAATAACGGCCTGAGGCCTTAAATACCTTAAGACCTGGGTGACGGAAGAAAAACGCAAAATAGACAACACAACCTAACCACAAACTTTTGAAAACGGTGTTTATGGCTAAAATTGTAACACGTATCCTGCCTGTTCGGATAGGGTCCAACACAATTGTTATTGCAAGTGTCGTCACAAAACGTATTGAAACATACGTGGCACAGTTAGATACTAGACAGCTACCACACTCCCCCTTGCCACTCAAGGGGGGAAATCAGTGCGAGTACGCACGATTTCAAATTCTTTTGCCCTTGAGCATGATCAAGATGTAACGAAAATCCGATCAGCTGTGTTTGACATACTGCCCGGACCTGCCAATATATTGGTGAGATCGGCAAGTTTTTGTTTATGGATAAGTAAATACGTGAGACAACTTTTTGCTATATGGATGAGTACGGCTGTAGTCACAGAATAGCAAAAGCTCACCGATCTCTCTCTTACCAATTCGATTTGACGAAGATTATGCCTTTTCCTTGTTTAGCGTCTCTGATGTGTACAAATAAGATTCTGCAGCATATTCGCAAGTCGGGTCATTTTAGTGTGGGTGCTGCCTATAGTAGATCTACTGTGATACGTGGGTTATTTAACCTACAATGAGTTTAGTAGCACAGGGTTCAGTGTCGAAAAATCGTATGACTGCTGGCATACATGGGTCGAAAGCCTGCCCAATTCTCGTCCCCACGTACGATCTTCGTGGGCCGGACCAGAGAACTTAACTCTCTCTGTTAGCTTGCCGGGGTGTCGTTGGACAACTAAAATCTACAACAATAACAGCAACAGTCTGAATGACAAAATTATGGCGAACTGATCGTCTGGTGCATTTTTATGACAATGACTGAAGGACTGATGAAAATTTAATTTTTTAAATATAATAAAATCTATTAGACTGGCTGGACTGATGATAAGTTGCATATAATGCAGTTGTCATTGTGTTGTTAATCGGAACATGACTTCCGAATGGTTCGCATTTTTAAATACATGCAACAAGTGGTTTTTTGTCGTCTTGTTTATACTAAACACGTCAGTCCAACAGTCATTTCATCGGTCCATTTTTGATGGATTGACTTATGGCAGACTGACAAAATTCTGATCGTATAAAGTCAGCCTTAAGGTTGTGTGTTGAGTTGGGCTCTGGCATTGGACATGTACAATAAAATGCATTGTTTTTTCTTAAAGTCTATCGCTGATTGACACCATTTCTCTTGCAAACGGAAATTTTTAATGAATTACTGTGTTATGTTTATCACATTTGAAGTAACTATTGAGGAATGAAAATCGAAATCAAATCGAAATCAGCTCATTTTCCACATCTATTTCTGAGGAAGCCATGCATGCGAAACAATGTGCGAAACTCTCTCAGATACTTTTAACTTTTACTCTTGTGCATTTATATACTGACTTTCATCATTAACCAGATCGTCATGATTACGATACACTCGTAGTTGCAAGCATCTGCAGTGCATACTTCCAAACGCTTGTCAAATGCAAATGATAAATTAGTTCATTCATAAGCACCGGGCTTCGTTCCCTATTCGTAGTCATTTGTTGTAATCAACCAGGGAAAGATAAATTTTATATGTAACTACAGAAATTGTGCATGTTGCACAATTGCATTTATTTTAACAGTTTAATTGGAAGCAAAAGTGATTGAATGAGGTGCCAGGAAGGGCAAATTTAAAAGTATAATTACAATACCCTTTTAAGTAAAGTGTCTGGTTATGTACTCTTGCACGGAAGAAATCTACACTTGATTCAACTTTATCCACTATGCATATGTATGCAAAGTATAAAGTCTCACTTACTCTCAGTGCACTGGTTGCGGTGCATACAAAAGGATTGCAATTTGCTTATGATAAAAGTGATTATCGTATAAAAATATCATAAGTGATGAACTGTATACATTTTCAGAAGTAATAAGTTCATAAATTACATTCATAAATAGATGCATTATGTTCTTTACGAGTAAAAATATATTTTTTGTATATCTTTCTGCTAACATTTGTCTGTTTAGATCTTTTTCCAAAGAACGCAAGTATATTAATCATTGTACTCAGCGCCACTTTGCGTTAGCCTTACTTTAAGTATAATGTGATTTAATTCTATCATTCACAAATGATTTCATGTCGTTTAAACCTACTTTTGCAAATTTATCACCTCGGAAATATCTGCATGGAATTATCTATGAAAATGTAAGACGTTGAATGCTAGAGGGAAATTCATTAGCTCCGGTAATTATAACTGAACGTTTATTAGTGCTTTCAGGAAATTTATGAAGATGGACTATTCTCATATTCTTTCTGGGAAAAAAAGGAAAATCGAATTGCTATCAAATCTATCAGTGTAAATAGATGTAAAATATCTAGGCATATTAGGTCGAAGAAAGAACAAAACAGAGATGCGCAATATTGTTATTCAAACTAGGATTGCGGTTGCATCGTTGATTATGTGAAACTCATCACAAAAACCACATCATCAAATTTTGCTTTCTCCCAGTGAAATGAACTAGCGAGCGTAGGAGAACTGTGTTCTATCATCTTTCTAAATTTCAAGGTGGCTGCCAGATCACTAAGTGAGGATTGGGAAAAGGTATCCGTCAATTCCCTCTCATCAGATATCACTGATGATAATGATCATAGCAGCTCTGTTCACATTATAGAACATGTTTAATGTTTTGGGTAGTCATCAAAAACTTGGTACCATGTGAATTTCCGCCGTCAGTCAATGCGATCTGCAGGCTCCCTCACTGTTTGCATCGTCGGACATATCGTCATTAGATTTACTCAAAATTTCTGAAAATTCTTGCAACGGTGTCGTCAGGATAGAGTTAGACAATCCATTTGTACTACGATGAATGGTAATCACTTCGTACCTGTCTACCAATTCCGTAAAAGTAAACACTAGCCGCTGTGGAACCGGTCAATCAGCGGTAACAAGTTTGGCAAGGAGTAAGAACATACGCATATAATATAGTTTCTAAGTGAAATTATACGTTCTGCCCAACGACCCGCAAGCATCCGTCACTCAAACTGCATGATGGTGAAAATGAAGTTGTCATTTGCCTACAGCCCAAATAATGATACAAAGAAATGGATGTATAAAAGCTACCTCTAATTTACTAGCATATTTAAAATTACCTTCATCCAGGTAATTGCGGTATTGAACTTGATATCGTCTGGCGTAAAAGTAGCGATTATTATATCTTGCTTATGTTATCTGAAACCTATTAGGTGAATCATTCAAAACTAGGTTAAACATCGCCTTCACAAGGCAATATCTAAGCACCCATTTGAACCCGATGACGTGCTAAATTCTATAATTATTCACTTATCATCCTTATTAAATTAAATTAAAAACTAACTCTATTGCACCTGAAACGACATTGATGAACTTGTTGTCAAAAAAACAGATGCGAAGCCGTGAGTGGCAACAATACAACAAGAGTAATACCTCTTCTGAAAAATAGAAGTTAGGTGGAATGGAACTAGCAGAAGATTAGAAGCAGAGTAGGACTTTAAACCCAAACTTTTCCCTTTTGAGTAATAAGAAGGCTTCACAGACCACCGTGAACCGTGAACCACCAATCCGATAATAGCTGGTAATGGGCTAACATAATTGCATACAAATATACCCAAATGTCTGTTTGGTCACATCACTTCTTCAGAGGAAAACAAAGAATAATAAACCCAATTCATCCTTCACTAAAAAAAATTGCGTTTAAATTTCCACTTGTTGATATTGGCCATTATTTCGGCAATGGTGGCCATTAGAGCATGGCGTTATGACCTTCTACATTGATGTTTGCTTCAACTTCGCCCACTACAATGTTGTCAAGAGGATTGTACTTTGGTTTAGATGTTCAAAATAAATTGTTATGGCGTGTGTATATTTGCAAAGTCCTGGAATCCTACCTCACAGGAATCGTTTTCCAACTTTTTCATTTCGCGTGATTTTTTTCTTACTGTTTTTATTTGGTAGTATTAAACTTGAAGAATATGTCCCTAAAATTTCAAAGTAAAGCTGAAAAAATTGTAAAAGTTACAGTCCTGTGAACACTGACCTTCGGATTAAGCGAGAGACACTTTTGAAATGGACATTAGACAAAAAGAAAAATCTAACCTTGAAAAATGCTTTTCCAGTGTAAATTGTTGTGCACCGTAGAGGGGGCAGCTGAGTTTAGACGTTTCCTCCATTTATATATCCGGTATGGTCCCATTACAGGAAGATGTTTCTGTCCTCCCTAGTCAGTCCAAATTTTAAATGCGTTTATCTCAAAACAACATTTTCAAAGCGTACATGATTGCGCGAAAACTATTCAATCGAAGTGATGCAGTACCCTGGTTGCGCCCACGTCGTTGCGGCACAGTACACCTAATAAATAGTATCTATAGTCAAGGGACCGGATTGGCCATTGTATTGGGGAAGCTTATTCGTATATATCATAGGCACTAAACCACATGTAGATACTGCCAGATGTTGAGGGCCTATGATGGATATGGATAACCTTCCCTAATACATACGGAAGTCCAGGCCATTTAGTGTGGGTATTACCTATTAGATATACTGTAACTGCGAGCACACGGGCATGTTCTATTGCACAGTTATTTATGGCTTGTCACAAGGAATGGGGAATCACACACACAGGAAAACCATGCCTCGTCCCTAGTCCAAAGATATACAATGACATTCCCTGTCCCTTTGACGCTAGATTTGCTTCTCCTGTATACAGTCTTCTTGGCATATACATTCATATATGTCTCGAGCAATTGATACTGATATACCAAAAAGCTAGAAAGAAAAATCAAGTCGGGAAACCGGAAGCTGGAAGCTTCAGGTACGAAAGGTTTTGTGTATTTCTTAGTACGTAGCACGTAATATATCCATATATTATGTGAGAGTATCCACTTTCGGGTGATATTGACATTCATAGTCTTCAATTTTCAAAGAAGTAACAACTTTGACGTATTATAACTTTCTTAGTAATAGTGCGATTTCCACCAAGATCATGCTCTACATTATAGCCTACATCAATGCAAATTTTCGTGGTGCTAGGATGAACTTAAGGGGTAGTTTCCAGCGAATTATAAAAAAATATAGTAGTGGTAGTAGTATTAGCTCTATTTGAACAGATATCGGTATGGTTCGTTAAAAAATGATCACTTTCAACCCCCCGCACTCCCCACTTTTCCAACAAATGTCAAAACTAAGACCGGCTTCGAAAAGTACTAACCGAGACCTTTAATTCGATACTCCACATGACTATATTTGGTTAAAAAAAATTTTTTTTAAATTTTACATCCCTCTTTTGCATGTACCCCCCCCCCCCCCCCCCCTTAAATTCAATGTAAAAGGATGTAACTCACTGTATGTGTGAGCGTGTACAGTTCCCACCTTTGTACCAAATTTGGTGTCAATCGCTGTAACCGTCTCCGAGAAAAATGCGTGTGATGGACAGACAGACAGACGATCAGGCAGACAGCCAGACAGATAGTAAACCGATTTTATTAACGTTTTGTGTTTCCACAAATGATGACGTCATACACATCTTAGAATGCACTAAATTCACATTAAATGTAAAACTCTCACTTCCTATAACTTAGTTTTCCCTCAAACTTCTCAAAATCATGCCTTATATTATCCTTTATATCTAGGATGAATTTTCAGGTCCTCGTTCTTGAATATGATCGTTTTCGCACTGGTTGTCTCTTATTAAGCTCCTATTCACAGCGTGCTCTTTGAAATACTGAATGATCCCTTGACTTAGAGTAGGTTTCCCTAAATGGGCTTTGGGAGAACTTTATAGAGTAGAAATTAAATCTTTTTTGCAGTTTAGACTTTTTGCGAACGAGATAGTACACATTTTTCTTTTAAGGCTATATGGTAGTTTTTATTTCTTCACTTCGATGTTTTTCTTGCAAGTCAGTTGTCGAACGAAGTGTATCTACTATTCAATCTTTCACAACTCCTTTGAATGAGGCGGATGAGCGCGATTTTCGCCTGAGTTTGTATGTTATTTCGCCCTGTCGCCATCTATGGTTCTGAGTGTTGGCCGACTATAAAAGACAATGAACGGTGTCTTGGGATAATGGAGACAGAGAAGTTGCGTTGGGCTAGTGGCGTGACACGCTTTGATTACATCCGAAATGAGGATATCCGCGTTCAATATGGGGTTGCATCGTTCATGGAAAAATTGCGAGAAAGGCGTCTTCGATGGTATGGTCACAAAATTTGCGCTAACAAAAGTTCACTCACGAAGGCCGGAATTAACTTACGGTTTCGCTTGTATAAAGAGTTTGTACTTCACTGAGAACATACGTTGGGCTGGAATGCATTGTTGATTTGACCAGAGATATGGCTACGCTGGGTTTTCTGTTTTCTAGAGCAAATATAATTTCGGAGAGAATTTTGTGGATAGTATGTACTATGTTTTTTGCAAAAACGAAATCGAATATGTTCATCAGCAATAGTTTCTCCAACGTCTTTTAGGGAATATGAACTTATTGGTCGACAGGGTGCAACCAGGGTATTGTCTTTTTGGCATTTCGGACTCACTCCTAGCATAATACTGAAGTGATAAAAGTGCATCAAAAATGTAGATCAAAGAGGTTATGACTTTCTTCTTTTGTTATTTTGATAAAGTGATTGCCCTTGAAATGTATATTTCTTTGTGCTGGATCGAGTAAGAACACTGCTTTTTAAAGATTAGCAAATACTACCCCCTTTTCTACAAGTTTTATGGGAGATAGTTTTTATAGTCACCTGGAACGACTTTACAATTTGCTGCCCCAGCATGATATTAACATATTGCTTCGAGACTTTAACGTCAAAGTCCGCAAAGAAGTAATACATCGAGGAGACAACAGGTACCTATAGATTTCATGAAGAGAGCAATGACTATTTATGGTGAAGCAGGTTTTAGATAAATGCTGCTTCATAATGTTGACGCCTAGTAAATATTTGCAGATTTCAAGCTACCTTATGTCGTTATTAATCGCTCAGCACTGGACAAAATATGATTACAATTTGACATTCTAACGAAGCTAGTCCGGCTCATAAATTCGACGATGACGAGCACTATAGTTCAAGTGTGAGTTCAGAATACGGTAGCCGATCGATTTGTCTGTCAAAAAGTATTAAAACAAGGAGACGAGCTGGGATCTATGTTTTCAGTTCAGCATTCTACTTAAGATCGTTATGATGCAGACCAAAAAAGGACGCTGCATAGGAAGCAGAATATTACGATTGGTGAATGAATTTTTGAAAATATTGACAATTGTACATATCTAGGAAGTATACTATCAAAAGGCGCATAGGAATTTGACAAAATAAAGACTAGAATCCAGTTTCTGAATAAAACCTACTACTACGGTTCTCAAAATAGATACATAGGAAGACGAAGCTACGAATTTATAAAGTGGTTAGTGAACCTGGCGGAAATAAAAATACTGAATGCTTTTGCAAGGGGGATCTTGCGCAAAGTATTAGGGGGAGAGGGAAGAGGGAGTTAACGTGGGAGATGATGGGGTATCAGGTACGGCAATGAGTTGTATGAAATCTATGGTGAACTAGGGGGCATTCAAAGGGAAATTATGATAGGAGACCAATCGGAAAACTGAGGAAAAGGTAGGAAGATGCAGTCGACGTGGACGGTGAAATGCTATTAAGTGTATGAAATTGGAAGATGCAGTCACTTCGCCGACACAATTGAGGCAAATTTTTAAGAAAGTCAAGGCCCTCCTTTCCCCATGTTCGAATCAGGGCACTAGGCTGTCAAGGTTCAAATCTCACTGATGGCAATGGGATTTGCATTATGACTTGACGTCAGATTCCAGTCAACTCAGCTGTGAATGAGTACCTGAGTCAAATCAAGGTAATAATCATGGGCGAGTGCAATGCTGACCATATTGCCTCCTACAGAGTACTTTAGTGTACAGTTGCGGTATTGAATGAAGTGTTTTAACGCACGTCAAGCCCTTGACCCAACTGGATTGTTGCACCATTTTTTAAGATCCAAGGGCCGGAAATTGAATTCAAAAAACGGTAATAGTTGAACCGCCTAATTTTTACCTCAGTTTTTTCCGCATAATTTCCATCCCGGACCCGCGTTTTCTACTTCTCTCTCTTCTCTGAGTATGTGCCTTACTCGATTTCATTTGGGGAACTTTACATAGCATATATTCCGTTGCTTTCCGCTACTTTCAATCCATCGTTGAAGTTAAAAGAGTCATTCCTAAGCCTCACCATAAAATTTAGACCTCATTTTTCAAGGCACTCCAACATCTGGTTAAGGAAAGTTAATCGTAACATGATCCTCGAAAGTCGTTTATATGGACGGTGAAAATTTTGAGGCAGAAATGAGAGCCGCTTGAAGTTATGAAAGCTCAATATGAACCACTAGTAGATGGACAGAACTCGAGATGAGAACGCGAAATATGAACATTTTCTGCCTCACACAAATGCACGATCTCCGAACCCATAGCACGCGATGAATACTATGTATTTAACATAAATCAGGTATAGACAAATATCAAAAGCCATTCGTACTTCTGATAATTTTTGACATCCTTATCCAACTACTTTCTTGCTTAGAGGAGCGAAATATGCACTTCTAGTTAACAAATACTACGATCAGTTAACATGACATCATCAAGATACCAAATTCCATCTACGGACAAGTTTCTGTATCGTGGCTAGAACATAATCGATCATGGAACATTCTTTGAACCTTAAACGAAATAAAGGTAGCAAAAACTCCCAACAACAGCAACAACAAAAAAGTAACGTAAAACAATTTTAAAAGCAATATTTATCTCCACACATTAAAACTAGACGAGACAAGCTTCACAAATGGCACGAATTGGAGAAGAAAGATTCGATTGTCATACACAATCTTGCCTGGGCCGTCATCACTATCTTCAGCCGCCTGCCACCTTCTACTTGAGTATTTAAATGATTAGATACTCGGGCAGGCATAGAGTCATAGATACAGATACAGTTCCCAAGTATGACTGGTAGCAGCTTTGCCTACTACTACCGATCAAGTGGCCAAATGGATTATTGATTTTTCCATTATGCGTTACATCGATTTGAACTTGAAACTCGGATTAGCTTCTAAGATCGGGTTGACCACGTTCACTCCGGGTATCATTAGTCATCCGTCAAGCTGTTGACTGGGACGAGGCTTGGCAGTGTCCATTGTACGAATTGGGTACTTTGACTTGAAGCCTGAGTAATGAATGGTTTTCGTTTGAAAAATTGAAAGTCGCGGTAATGCGTCTAATGTACGTAGTATTCATGGAAGCTTGAATAAATTGCCTAATCCTTTTATTTAGTGAAATCAATGTGAGTGAGTGGCCCAAAAGTTCATGTGAGACGATGGTTTTTGTATTTTTAGCATCAATTATAGATTAGTCGTCCTAATGCTGCAATTTATCTTTAGACTGCCTATTTTTAACGCCTATTCAGTGCAAAACAAATGTTTACTTTAACCACACTATGTAAAACTTCAACATGCCAAGTGAAACTAAAATTAATTCTTCTCTCATTTATTTTCAGGTAAGCATCACTGACACGTTTTACGCCCATAGAGGGGTTCTAGTAAGTGCAGTCTTTCGTTATTATCCCTGAACTTGTGTAAATTCCATCTACTTCCTTGAAACCGCCATTTTTTCCATAATAACCCTCATTTTTAAAATGGACATTTTCATGAGGGATTCTCATGAAACGAAATCTCCCCTAAAAGCCATTCGTTTCGTGCTTCAACAGTTGTGATGTTACCTTCACTTCCATTCGGTCAGTAATACCCACGCCACCCTGTTTCAATGAAAACAAAATTTTATTAAACCAATAATAGCCAGAACAGCGAAAGAGCCTTCCATAATTACTATTTTCTTTCGTCTGTGGAAATGTTTCAGCAGGTCAGCGAAAGAAATGAAATTCACTCTATTGGCCTAATGACATATGGAGTTGAGGAACTCCCTCGCAGTCAACCATTTCATGTGCTATAATACGAGAAAGAGCTACTCGAAGGGACCTTCAAATTAATTGGGAAGATTTTCTCCCTATTCTGAACCCGACATTTTAATGGGCCGAAATCATGCAATCGACTACAATTTAAGGCGCCCCCGGTAATTATGACGTCCCTGAAGCTGAAAAGCGATTGGCCCATCATAGCCCGCTTCCCTCCCATTCTTTAATTTCAATTAGGCCTCGAAAATTTTCTGTTCCTATTTCGTCTGGCTGCGGTTACTCGACTGTAATTTGTTCATAAAAATGATGATGTCGGAATTAATGGGAGTTTGTCATATGGGCCTGGAACGATTTTCCACTCAGTTTTTGAACGTAGGACCGTAGATGAAAGCCAGAAACTGTCGAGTAAATTATGGTTTTGTTCGGGCAATTCTCTTGGTAATCGGGAAACGCAATTAGTTCTGTTTACCTCGCAAAACTTCTTTCAGTCTTCGCGGTTGTTGTTGGTCGGCTTCTGGCCAACTAATGGCCCATCATTATGGGGGATCGTGAATATCGTCTAGAAAGTAGTTTCATGTTTCCCTAATGACGTAATTAATCTGATGAGGGAATTAATTGATTATGGCAGAGTTTTCATTAAACGGTTTCAGTTTTTAGATACATGGTTTATTCTACATATACATATGTTGAAAAGAATATGTCCAGTATATTCGTTGTTATTTCTAC
Source organism: Hermetia illucens (assembly GCF_905115235.1). Classification (NCBI taxonomy): domain Eukaryota; kingdom Metazoa; phylum Arthropoda; class Insecta; order Diptera; family Stratiomyidae; genus Hermetia; species Hermetia illucens. Next base: position 55,883,455 of record NC_051854.1, on the reverse strand, counting down.
AACTAGTATTCAGATAGGGGAATTTTGACTAGTTACGTAGTTGCTGTGATCAGTTTTATCTTATTGTGCTCGTGTGATAATTACCTAACCAAGCATGCCAGTTTTCAAACTGCCTTCAGTAATTATTCGTAAAAATTGTGAACAGAAGCCTGTGTTTGCTTTATTAGATTTTCTCTATCTCAATTTATCTCTTCAAACCAATACACAACCCTTATTAAGATCAGTCTATTGTGTGTGCTGTCATAACACAGTAGATCACTGTCATCTATGGGAGTTTCTCTTGAAAGAAACATGGTATCCACTGCGTTTCGCTAGGTGTGACTAATTGCAGGAAATTTAGCGATTATGATTGGTAAGAGTAGGCTGGATGACCATCTGGATCACAGGCATTATAACCCACCCCAACCCAAAGTGTTTAAAACGGTCTACTCCAGCTTGAAACTCCATTTTTTCTTTACTCTAATATGCAGGTTATATCAGCCTCTCAAACAATTTTTATCAAGGAAACCTCTGAAAAGTCTCCGGAGATGCCCAATCTATGGAAGCATGAATGGAAGTTGCATTACCCACCTCAGAGAGTCCGCAGATGAGTATCTTAAGCTTCCATAGGTAATAGTTTAACCCACAGTAGCCTGTGAGGCATTCTTAGGTTAAGTTTAAAAATTCTGCGTACGCTTTGAGTTATACTATATATAACCTGAGCTATTCCATTCCTTGTAGGTTTGCCCAGCAAATCGAAATTCTCTGCTGCTTCGTTGCTTTATATCATATGCAGTTTGCCCTGAAACTCAGAGTCTCCAGACTTTATTGCACAAATCAGGCGTATGCAGTTTACTAGGGCAATCCCATACCAACCCAGAGTTCACCTGGTTAAATTTGAATACCTTGACCGCCGGCTGGTTGTCGGTTAGAATTGTAATGTTCTGCTTTCTACAAGTCCCTTAAAGGTTGAAATACTCGTACTTGTCTATTTGTATTTGTGAAATATGATGGTAGGCTTACCTATTAGCTGGAAATATTTTTTTGTTGTCGCACAAGACTTTGCGCCTGCATTTTGGATGGATGACGGAATCATCAAAGGTACTGTAGCTTTCTTTCTTATACGTATACACCTGTACCAGGCTAGCCGTGTTTTCTAACCTGGTAGTTATCAAGTGCTGTAGTTTATCTATCTAGATGCGAATCAATCAGGATCTGTCGCATAGGGTGTCCTCGTAATAGGTGCCACGAATGGGTACTATATCATCAGTGTAGCTTTAGACCCTTGCATAAATTAGTTAGCCTTGCCAAAAGATCTATTACTACTACGATACTTCGCATTCATGATGATAATACCTCATCCTAATTGCAAATTTGGGTTTTGATCAGGACTATTGAATTGGTATCTGATCTTATTTTCATTGCTCTGTTTTTCAGTATCTTCCTTTACGAATAACGGCAATCTATATATCCGCGTGAGATATGTTGTCGATGGACAGCACTCCCCTTTACCATTTTCAACAAACAACCCAAAATAGTTTCTACACCCCTTTAGAATAGTACTGGAAAAATGTCACCCACTACGGATGATTTCACTGGTTCGAAGGCTTCTACCGTCAGATCAGTCACGGTCATAGGAGCTTGGGCATCTCCGGAGCGACCACTTATACCTATTTACCTATTCCGCTATGTTCTCTTGATCATATTGTTATACGCCAGCGTTTTTTGTACCTTGGCCAGCCGCCGGATTATGTTGCCCAGTGGAGGAGTCTTCAGACATTTTTCCTGTCTGACTAGGTTCTTATTCCATCTGCAGCAGCATTTAAAACAGTAAGGTATGGTATTATAAGGTTATAACTACATTATGCATTTCCGGCCTGTCACTACGGAAATTATTCACCTCTACGGTTGATGTCTTAATTGCTTCACAAGTGCTTTCGCGGACTGTTAATAAAATAAGTGGTGGACATATGCATTTCAAATTAGTTTTAAGAAATAATACAAAAAAAAATGGTTTCTAAAAATTTTATTAGTGTCTGATCTTCGGTTCATTCATTTTGAAAGTTTTGTGTAATACCAAACCTTATTGAAATGGTTTTATTGTTTGTCACTTGCTCTTTTTTCCAAAACGGAAAAATGCGGTGGAGTTATGGGAACAATCCAATGCCATGCGTTTAGTAAGTTGTATGCAAAAGGCGGATGTAAGACTTTCTCGCAATTTTTCCGTGATCGGCGCAATCCCATATCGATCGCGGATATCCTCATTTCGGATGTAATCAAACCGTGCCACGCTACTAGTCCAACGCAACATCTTCGTCTCCATTACCGCAACACGCTGTTCGTGGCCCTTTATAGTCGGCCAACACTCAGAACCATAGAGAGCGACAGGACGGACGACATTGCGGTAAATTTTAGATTTGAGATGTTCGCTGATACGTCGATCACAAAGAACACCAGTTGTGGAATGCCAGTTCATCCAGGTTGCGTTAATGCGTGAAGCAATTTCATAACGCAGTTCTCCATTGGCTAATAGCGTTGAGCCGATATATTTAAATCGGCTTGCTTCACGGTTATTTGAACGTTTTAGCCAATGCGGTTGCCAAAAATGTTTTCAAAAATGTTCATGGTATGGGACAACAATCGGGTCGGACAGTAATTTGAACATTTTGCTGGACTACCTTACTTTTTCCATATTGGAACTGATATCGTCATGTCCTGTTGCTTTCCCCAATTTCATTTAATTTATTATTTCCTCAACTTGTCGGCAATGCTTGTGGAAGTGACGGATGAACAAATACTTCAATTGAAATGTGCTCGAAATATTCTTGCCATCTATTCGTGGCGGGTCGTTGATCGGTAAGCAAAGTACCGTTCTTGTGATCAACGCAACAGAAGTGGTTAATATCCTGTGTGCGTCGGTGTCGGCTTTTGACAAGTCGATATAGTTCTCTAACGCCATCTCGAGTATCCAGTTTACCATAAAGGTAAATGGACCGCTCGCGTGACGGCGATTGCTTTTTTTGTTTCCCAGTTGGTATTCTTGTAAAGTAAACATCGTCATTCCAAAGCCAAGTATCTTGGTTGATGAATTGCTTACCTGGCTTGATGACGCCGGGGGTTGCATAGTCCGCTTTGTAGATCGTGTTTTAAACTTGGTTACGCGATTTTCACCAAATCATCGGGTTTCTTGTAGAGTGCAGACATCAATGCGCCTTTTCCCAAGGGTTTTTGTGAGTACCTCCATCGATCCAGTAATGATGCCAATATTTAGCGGTATCAGACGTAACACTAAAAAGAAGAAAACGCGAATTTCGGCATTACTAACAAAGTGACAGCAATTTTAAGTAATCTATTTCTTGCGAATTTACTGCATCTTAAGCCATAGAAATATAGCGTTGACAGCACAATTAACGAGAGTATGAGGGCCAGGAGGCAGACTCTAGTCGGGTCAGATCTTAGGTGCCAACCCATAGCATTCAAGAAGGAAACCAGCTCTTCTACCATGCAGCTAGTGATCTCTGTGAGGTCCTCAAAAAATGGTTTACCTAGTGTCCGCAGCTCGACTCTAACTAGAGCTGGGTAATCGTAGAGGAAGTGCCTCAAGGTTTCTCCCTCTTCTCCGCAGCTTCGGCAATGCGAATTGTAAGGCATGCCGGGTCTGGCGGTGTGCTCCATACAGACCGTCGTAATCTTGCATGCATATGCACACGTCTGGCACAAGAGCTATCGCGGTCGGTTATGGTTATAAGCGGGCGAAATTTTCCTTGACTTGGCACAGGTGATGAGCCTTACCCATCTAGAGCCCAAGGTTACTAAGTAGTGCGAGTAGATTTCACCCTTGACGGACGCCAGCGAGACATAGACTGTACTCGCCAAAGGACTGCCAAGACCTGAGCCCCGCCTCATTTCTGCACTGCCCCACCAGCGTGGAGGATGTCGCCGCTGAGTGCCAATAATTCCGCTTGGAATACACTGTCGAAACCTGGAAGACCATACGACCTGGATACACTGTGTGTATTCGAGAAAGTTCCCGCACTGACACCAAAGACCATCTTTGATTTGTTGAAGGTATTCCACTCTGCCCTGGTTGGAAAGTCCAAAACAAAATTTCTCGTGAAGTTCAGCTTGCGTGTTGCATAGTGCGTGGGGAATGCCCAGATTTCCCGATGCACTTTGTCTAGGATGTTACTATGGTCGTAGGACTTCGCTTGCCAGCATCCGAACTCACGCAGTCCGACGGCACTGCAGACAGGAGTGCCTTGAGTGTAGGAGTACATTGAGAGCATCTGTCGGACAGGAATGCAGAGCCCCGTAGCACCTGCACTCCCGGTTCTTTGAATGCTAGTAAGCTTCGTTCTATTGTACTTTTTGGTAAAAGCCTGTCAATATAAAATAAAGCGTATGTTAGGATGGAGCGCATTACAGCTTTGTACATCCGAAGAACCACCCTCGACCGAAGCCCCATTTCTTTGCAACGGTTCTCTTGCCAGAACCCATCTTTGTTCATTCAGCCGCGCAGATGCAATTCAAGTACCCTTGTCTTGGTAGTGAATAGCATCAATTCTGTTTTGGCTGGGTTTATGCCGAGTCCGCACCTTTTCTCAACGCTCCTTCCAAGATGTCATCCATAATGGATCCTTCCAAGATGTCATGCATAATATAGCATAGCAATAGAGCACCGGAGAGATGACGCCACCCTAGGGCGTGCCTCTGCTCACAGCTCTGGTGAAGTGGCTGTCTCCGACCGGATTATCCTGGTTCTTAACATACCCCTCCAATCCAATACTGCTCAAAAAAATGTGCTCCCTCTATATCCAAAAAGGGAGCTAGAGTATACCATTTACACTGCAGTGACCGCTCAACCGTGCCAATTACCTCGTGGAGAGTGGTTTCTGTGCATTTACTTTTGAGGTAGGCATACTGTGTCCGGATAGCGCAATGTTTAGAGCACAAGGTTGCGTAAGGAAGGTCCCAGTTCAAATCTCACTGGTGGCAGTGGAATTTGTACCGTGATTTGACGTCGGATACCAGTCGATGGTATGGTCATGTAATTCGTGTTAACCAGAATTCACTTGCCAACATTGGTCTGAACATCGAAGTCGATAGTAAACGACCAAAAGTCAGGCCGAAACAACGGTGGCTTGATACGCTGGATGGCCTCAAAATTGCACCCAGATCAGGCATTCGATAGAGCAAATGGAGAAACCGATCACGACAAGTCGGCCCCGCTTGTGAACGGGAAAAAGGCTGAAGAAAAAGAAGAAGACCAGTCGACCCAGCTGTGAATAAGTATAATACTTACGTCAAATCAGGGTAATAACCTCGGGCGAGTGCAATGCTGACCACATTGCCTCCTACAGGATACTGTTATTCTGTATTGTACCATTACGGTCTTGAATGAAGTGGTCGAACACACTTGAAGGCCTGATTCAATATGGATTGTTGCGCCAACAGTTATTATTATTATTATATTGGGACTTGGAGAAAGACATTCTCTCATAATCGTCCTGAAGTAGATGTCTAGAAAACGTTCTAGGGTCTTCGATACGAAAGAGGAAGGCTGGTTGGTCGAAAGTCCTTCGTGGACTCATGGTCACGCCTATCCGCTTTCGGTATGAAGACCATTCGCACGTCTTCAAGATTGTGTTACGTGCCCCAAAGAGAAACAGCTCCAGTAAAGTCAAGTAATCATGAAGAAAAGTGTACATACCTAGCTTAAAAAATAAAGAAAATGAGCTAACCTTCAAAGTGGAATTTATTTCCCTCTTCGCTTGTGGTCGGGCTTTTCAAAATGCCTTACTTTATAACATCGCGAATTGAGCGGGAATTGGATTAGAGAAACTTCCGGAGGCACTACCCAAACTACGCATATCATTCTTCTCTGTGGCGCTTCAGTCGAGCTCAGCCGTTATTAAACATTTGATATTGTCAAAACTCGTCTATCTACTTCATCAGAATCTTTCGATTTTCCCAATTAGGGATGCATCTAGTTGGTACACTGTGAGACGCACGACAATTACCGCCAAAATGAAACTTTGTCGCTACAGGCAAGACTTGACTGACTTGTTTCTGCACTCAAGAGATAATATGAATCTTATGAAAGAAGTAAATATATGGTTTGGATATATAACTACGTCGCTCAAATTTATCTTAAACGGCATTTATATTTTTTACAGCAATCAATTTAATTCAATAATTAAAAACGGTTAGAAAATAAAAGTAGTTAAATTTCATAAATGCTTTACGTTATCGCTGCTTTATTAGTTACAATTTGTTCGTTTCTAATAATCTCACGACAGTAATGGGTTACTATTTACATTAATTACGAGTATATGGTAGTTTTGTATGAGAAATGCATTTCTACGTATTGCGTGAATAATTTAATCGTCGTTATGCATATATTTTTTCGCGATACAGATCTCAAAACTATGGTTGTGTTAAATGTTACTGGCTCTATGTATGATAGTTATCTTGAGTCGATTAGATTGCATTCGATCCTTATAAAAACTGGAAGTGTCTCCCAATTGTAATTTGACACCTTCAAATCTCTTCATAGGGATTCGGTAAACGGGTGACTCAAACATATCTAACACTGGAATTACGCAATCTAACTCCGGTATCTACCTGTCCCATCAGCGTCACGCTGTTTGTATGCTAGAGTGCTAATTGCATTTTTGAATTCTCCTAGGGATCTATGTACATTCCTTACAAAGGAAAGTATGACTGCACGCCTTATAGGAATCATATGACGCAACCTTGAATGCACTACGTACTGTAAGACACTGCAAGGGTATAGTGAAAAAATGCAGAAATTGAAATTTCATGTTTGGCGACATGTTTCCGGTCGCTCTGCACGTCTCACGTGTTCTGGGTGATTTACGATGCACAAATAGCAACTAGGACACCTTAAAGGTAATATCTGCAGTAAAGTACAAAACAAAAGAAGTAGAGGCAAGCCAAGTGAAGAAAAAATGCTTGAAGATGTGTGACGTGAAATGACCACCATAAAGATCGCCACAAGTCATTGAATTCCATTCAATTTTCTTTTGGAAGCAGACACTGCATTCTGTGCTTTATGATTTTTTTTCGAGATATGGCGCTAAGGCGCCTCAATATGACCATTTGTGGCCTCTCTTTGGCATAGATGCAGGTAAAAAATCAAATTAATTGTTGAAAATTATTTGAATAATGTTATAAGATTGAAGGAAATTAGACAGATTGTTAACTATTTGATGGAATGTTCATATTGAAAGTACGGTTATGGAGATTTCTGAACTGATCATAATATTATATTATTATATTGCTTTCTTCATCTTGTTTGATATTTAAATAATGCATAATATATTTTATTTGCGAGAAATAATACAACTATTAAAGTATCATTATATTTCCATGCAAAGTTGTATATGGTATGAAAGATTGGAACACTTTCAGGAAAATCATTAAGGGGCTGTTATACAAAACTATAAAAGCTATTGACCTCAAACTTTGCAAGCTACTTTATTGAGGGATTATATCTCGGGCCGCCTGCTCGATCTGGATGAAGGCAGTTTGTACGTCTCGGGTGAGTCTTCCCATGATGTCGATATCGTCAGCATAGGCCAGTAGTTGGGTGGACTTAAAGAAGATCGTACCCCTTGCATTTACCTCAGCATCACGGATCACTTCTCCAGGGCCAGGTTAAAGAGCACCTCTTGTCGTAGACCGTTGTTTATGTCGAATGGTCTTGGGAGTGATCCTGCTGCTTTTATCTGGTCTCGCACATTGATCAAGGTCTGCCTAGGCAGTCTTATCAATTTCGTCGGGATACCGAATTCTCCTATGGTCGTGTACAGTTTTACCCTGGCTATACTATAACAGGCGGCTTTAAAGTCGATGAAGAGATGGTGCAACTGATGTCCTGGAGTGAAGCCTCTTTGGTATGGGTCAATGATGTTGTGGGCGTATGGGGGCTATCCGGCCTAGCAAGATAGCGGAGGATATCTTATAGATGGTACTCAGCAACGTGATACCTCTATAGTTGCTGCACTGTGTGATATATCTCTTTATATATATAATACAGATAATGCCTCTTTGCCAGTCGTCAGGCATTGATTCGCTGTCCCACACCTTGAGCGCAAGTTGATGAAACACTCGGTGTAATCGGTCGCCACCATATTTAACCAATTCGGCTGTAATTCTATCAGCTCCTGGCCGCTTATGATTTTGAAGCCGATGAATTGCACGGACTGTTTCTTCAGTTGGTGGTGGCAGTATTTGTCCGTCGTTTTCAGTTGGCGGGACCTCCAACTCGCCGATATTCTGGTTGTTCAGTAGTTCGTCAAAGTACTCAACTCATCACACCAATATGGCCATTCCGTCGGAAATCAAAGGTGTGTAAGGCTTTATTTTCCTGACTTGTTGGTAAGACTTGCGAGCCTGGTGCGGTTTCTCCCGGTGCTTTTCGAGTTCAAAGACCTGTTGGTTCCTTTTTTCGTCTGTAAACTCACTCGCTTTTCTGCTCGACGGAGTTCGTGATAAGTCTCTACGCATGCCTGCGTTCTTTGAGAATGCAACATTACTCGGTATGCAGCATTCATCCGTTCTGCTGCTAGCTTACTTTCATCGTCAAACCAGTCGTTCCGACTTTTTTTTGCGGCTGGGGCCACGTATGTTTGTGGCTGTATTTATGATAACGTTTTTCAGATGATTGTGAAGATCATTTGTTGATCCTTCATCTCCAGGATCTCTGTTGACTGCGGTTATTGCGGCATCTATTTCTCTCTTATTAAGTTTGGGGGTATAATTCTTCATAAAATTATCAAGAATATGGACCAACAATATCATATTGATAAGAGCGCTTTTTGTTCATTATTTGTAAAAAAGTGATTAAAATTGAAAATTATTTTTTCAACAGCTGCAAAATTTTTTATTTTGGTTATTTTCAGCGGCATTCAGTTCCATATTCTTAAGAAATAAGTAAATGATATTTAATTAAAATACACTTTTTGCTTCAGGCAAAAATTGGAATCGCAACACGTCCCGCAATTGGAGAATTCTTGGTACGAACCTTAATCGGAATAATGTAATTTTCCCTACTAAAAAAAATCTCAAAAACATACGTGAAAATAGACCTTCTAATGTGGAGTAAAGTCCTTAAAATTAAGATTTCGTTGCAATAAACAAAAAGGAAACAAAATACCAGCTGCAGTATCCAGGTATTGCAGCATGCAAAGAGAGCAAATTGTGCGGTGTAGTAGCCAGGTTTGCTATGTGACCTATAACCAAATCAGCAAACAAACAAACATTCTTGGATTTTGACAAAAACCTACTGCACATAGCTAAATTTGGGCATATATTTTGAATTTGGGACTTAGTGGTGGTGTAAATTTTTTCCGCAATTAATATTTTATTTTTCAATATATTTTATACCTCAAGAAGTTTTTAGGTGACAAACACTTTATTATTAAAAATGGCATTTTTCCAGTTTTAGTAAGAGAATTTTTTCTTTATTGAAAAAAGAAAAAATCTTCAAAGTAACCATTTGAAACTTTTATTTATTTTTGTTAAATTTACACAATATAGAATCTTAAACTAACATCAACTAACAAATACAAATTTCTTTTTTGACCTTACATAAAAATACGGGCATAGGATCTTTCCATAAACGAATACTTAACGGGGTCATCCCTTGTGTCGGATCCGAGGAATCGAATTTTTTTTTGGGCATCAATTATATCTAGATATAGTGTAGAATATATGGGCAAAGTGATTTTTTGATATTCGGAGTCGTTCGGAAATTATTGTGTTAAATACGTGATAAGTCACATGCCAGATTTATGTCGATCGCCGTAATAAAGCTCGTATTTATCGGTCCGAATGCCATTCGAATGACTTCGTTAAAAGGACAAGAGTTGAAGCCAAGGCCGTATATGTGTTTCTTCAAGAAACCTAAGGTTAATGGATTAGGTATAGGAGATTAATCGTCAGTTAAGGTTTTAAGGCTGAAAATCGCATTCTACTTTTTAAATCCGTTTTTCTCGAAACTGCCACCATAGCTCAAAATCTTATTCAGAACATATTTCTACGGTCCGCAAACTAGGATAATTGCGATTCATTCAGTAATTTTTCTTTTATTCATTAAAGAAGGCGTAAAAAAACACCAAAATTCAAAAAAAATAAAGTTTAACAAGGCACTAAAAATTTAGTTTTTAATATTTTTTAATAATCCTAGTTTGCGGACTGTGCTTAAGTCTGTACGTTAAAATGCCGTTTACTTTTTTCTTTAAAATGATCGCAGCGCCCTCTAGCGTGGCAGCAGAAAAACACCTTTTTTTGGAGATGGGTGTATACATTGTTCTGTATTTCAATAACAAACTTTGCGATCGGGGTGGAAAAATTACTATGTACGCTCAAGATATTAATAAATCCACGGTGAAAAATTCGTACTTGTATTTTTATCCAGTTCTTCACAAAAAATTTCTAAAAGAAGCCAAAAAAAAACGGCCTTCACACGGGATGACTCCCTTAAGACAAAATATATTCCAAGGGAGTCCTTAGGTTCTTCTTTAAAGAGAAAGATAAAATGCACAAGATTTCATTGATCAAAATGGGTGTAGACTTTGGTTTCTTTCCAAGTATGAACTGCAAAAAAAAAAAAGTGACACTTTGAACTCATTCTGGTAGTTTTGACATTTTTGGTCCGTGGGCATATGCGGGATGTTTGGTCGCTTTAGCTGACTTAGTCTGCCTCATGCTCTGCTTCGAACAGCTGGGCAATACTTAAATACTTTACTTAAATCTTTTGAAAAATTCCTCTAATTTTTGCTACAATTTTTAATTTGGGATATCTCTACGTGTTGAATTAAATCTCGTCGACATAATTTAATATCTATATTGGATGATTTCCAAATAATGCAACTATTGACTTTAACTGTTCTTAAAATCAGTAGTTGTCGCTTCTCATTCCCAAACCCTATCCTATCTCTTTCACCAGTCCTGATGACTGAGCGGCGGAAAGGGCGATTTCCCCGTGCCCGAAGTTTTCTCTTCGAATAGTTGTTACTATAGACCCATATAATTTCCCCTCGGGCCCCATTTTCCGCATAATTTTCAGCCCGGGCCGGATTTTCTGTCTAACGATTTTCGCGCTAACACTCGATAACCTAGTACTGCGATGAAGAGGGAAGATCGACGACGGATCATATCCTCAATCCATGTGAAAAATGCTCCTTTGATTTCCCAGGGAAGATCCCTAATGGGGTTTCTCGAAATAGAATAGTATAGATAAGACGTAGAAAGTCTAAGAACAACAAATGCAAACAATCTGGCTACTATAAAGGTTTCACAAGCTCTGGTACAATTCCTGTCTTCTAACCATGAAAATTCCAGATGATTTCATAAATAGATATGCGACTGGCAAAAAACAGGCAAAGTGATAACTTTGTAAAGCAATTCGAGAAACCGGAAGCTTGATGCTTCAGGTATGAAAGGTTTTGTGTATTTCTTTTATAAAGGCATTTGAGTGCGCGTGGGGGCCCCTCCCCCCGCCTTATATTCCACGTAGAATTATGTAGCTCACTGTATGCGTGAACGTTGGCAGTTCCCACCTTCCTAACAAATTTGGTGACAATCGATACTACTGTCTCCGAGAAAAATGCGTGTGACAGACAGACAGGCAGTAAATGGATTTTAATAGGGTTTTGTTTTATACAAAGCCTTAGAAAGAGCTTTTAACAAAGAACTATTCAGCTTGATATGTAATAGTTAAAGAGTAGCATCTACGAGATAATACCTTACGAATTTCTGGGATGATGTTTGTGTATTCAATATTAATCATAAAGAACTTACACAAATATTCATTCTGTGCCTAGCACCGTACAGATACGTTCTCATTTAGCTTTTCCTTTAGATAAGTTTATGGATTCTTTGGGTTTGTTTATATTCTTAACCATGTCTTATCAGCCAGTCTTTAGTTTCCAGGATATACTTCACGGCACCCATCAGTAAACTGGAATGCTTGAATTAATGACGAGTCAATGTTGAACAGACCACAAAATGGCCCGAATGTTTCTTCATCTAAAATGCCATACACCTAATAGGTTGACTTTTCTGCAAACTGTGGGATATCCATTTTGCCTAGTCCGCTATTTTTACGCTGAGTATTGATTCATGCCAAATGTATGAGCAACTACTGATGGAGCATGCAATCACCTCTCCGTTGATTTTACGTAACTCTTGCGCTCGTTCTGTGAATGTAATAATTTCAGTCAGACAAACAAATGTAAGAGAGAGAAGAGAGAAGAATCCTCCGAAGAATTTTTGGGCCCCTACATGAGGATGGACGATTCCGTAGCCTACACAATGACGAAATCTATGAGCGATAACATGACCGTCCGGTTGTGGATAAAATCCGGCTCAATAGGTTACGGTGGGCGGGTCACTTAATCCGTATGGATGAGGATGATCCCACCCGGAAAGTCTATAAGGGCAATATCTATGATAGAAAAAGAAGACGAGTCAGACCCTGCCTAAGATGGAGCGATGGCGTGGGTCAGGACGCCAGACAGCTTTTAGGGATATCGAATTGGTGGACCTCGGCGCAAAACCGGGATGTCTGCAGTTCCTTATTAAGGCAGGCCTAGACTGGATACCGGTTGTTGCGCCGTTGATGATGATGATGAAACAAATGTAAAGTTTAAAGGATAGATATAAAACTCAATTTTAATAGCTATGGCGAGTACGGCTCTAGCAAGGATGATGTCGAATATAGGGAGGCCACTGTATACTTCTGCTTCTGCTGGTCACTTGCGTGATTGTATAATTTATTAAATATTTAAAGGCGTAGAAATTTGAGATTTTGTTGGGGAAAAGAGTGACCATTCCATAAACCCATTTTCCTCAACCGAGTGGTGCTATCCATGCTATTAAAATTTCTACCATCGTCAACGGGACAGATTGTATAGTGGTGAGATGAAGTAGCATGAGACGTTAGTTCATAGTACTTCGAAAGCACAGTTCGGTAATGAACATCGGAATGCATTACTCTGTTAGTACCGGTGCCATTTCCACCAAACTAGGTAGAATTGTGCTCTATAGTATAGCGTTTATTACTGCATGATGATTCTAGGATAAACTTAAGGGAAGTTTGCAGTCAATTTCTAAAAAATATATTCACATTGGCTATGGTAATATACTGTTATTTACAACCAATGTCAAAGCTAATATCGGTTTCGGAAAGTACTAATCCGAGACCTTATTTGATACCCCAAATGCCTATACTCGGTGAAAAAAAAACACCCTCCTTTGTTGTTGGGTGTTGGGAGGCAACCACTGAGAGACTCTCGAATTACTCTGCTGCAAGAAGACTAAATACAGGAGGAGCAAATGCATATTCATGTGGTAGGTACGAAGTAGCTAACTGGCCCGTGGCGCTTGTAGTTATGTCAGTGTATTTCAGTCCCCACGTGGCTGCACACCAATGCACTGCATTACATATCTGGCACTAACACCAGACCTAATGGGCGGAATTTTCTCGCGCATTTACCGTAGAAAGTGGAACATGCGCAATTATTTTTTCCCTCCATACAATTTCGAACAATGCGCTAGTAGATGAGTCTTCTGTGTTTAGTTTTCTTGCTAGGCTGTATAAACAAGTCGGGATACCGGAATCTGGGCGTTTCGGTTAAAAGGCTTTGAGTTCATCTTATGTGAGGAACTATCTACGCACGGTTTGCCATTGGACATAGGTAAACATGCAAAATGTTCATTCAAATTGCTGTAACACATCTTCACACCCCCCCCCCCCGCCACCTACCCCTCCTCAAACTCAACACAAAATGGCGCCATATAGGCTATATAGACCAAATCTTCTCGCCAAATTTCTTGACAACTAGTTCAGCCTTTTTCGAGTAAATCGGGTGTGACAGAGATTGAATCGATTTTAATCAGATTTTGTTTCTCACGAAACCTTAAAAAGACACAACCAAGTAGAAAACGGCCGTAGTATAGATTGTATGCACATTTCCTTTTGCATTGAGAGGCGGCAAAAATTGTGAAGTTTTCGGACTTTATCAAGTTTATGACAGTCAAACGTCAACTTTTATTGCTCTTTCAAGCTGCTATGTTTAAAGCAGGTTACAAAGCGTAGTTTTCGGTATTTCTCACTGTGACATGGTCTTTCAGGCGGGTCTCACAAAATCAGATCAGATTCTGACATAACCATTACTCGAAGCAGACTAATGGTAAGCGCATTATGAAGTTAAGCCCCCAGATATATCCCAGTTTCACAATAAAGTCGCTTGTTTTACTTTTTGAGATTATTTTATGTGCCACACTCTATGTGTGAGTGATCTCAAAACTATAAATGGTGCAACACAGGCTACCAAACAACACCAAAAGCGTGGAGGATTTAAAACAAACACTCATGTCATTGTCTATATACAAAGCAATAGAATGAACATGGGAGGCGGAGATAGGTGCTAAATATTTCGATTTACATAAGGGTTTTTTGTCACCAGAAACCGACCGTGACCGTGACCGGAAATCATCTACGCCGTCAATTTTTGACGGCACACACACAACAACAAAAACCAGCCTGGAAAATTTCATAAATCCTTTTTTAAACTTTAACATTATGAAAATATATCTGCCTTTTTTTTCAAAAAACCCCCCCTTAAATAACGATACTTTAGAAACTTCGTCCCAGACTAGAGTGCACATCTAATCAATATGTTAAGTGTGCACATCAATTTATCGGACACATCAATCTATGAATTGGTACACGAAAATTTGTCGAGCATCAAATTCCAAAGGGGTACACGTCAATTTATGCGGCATGAACCCACAAGTACCCAAATCTGATTCATGGCACGTCAGCTATCATTGGCTAGATGGGCTTCATTAAATACCCACCTAAAAACCTAGAATTTACACTCTATCACCATTTTATACTGCGCCTAAGAGTCTAGAAGTTCCTTGTAGCAAAGATCATGAGCTTTTGATACCCGAAGCCATTATGAGGAGGATCATTTTGACATTTACTCACCTGAATATTCGGTTGCTGGCCTACAGATTCCTAAAAAGGTTATAATTCAAACCCAGCCTCGCCACGTTCGGAGACGTAATATTTACATACATACAAGTTTGATACGTAAATTATGGAAAGACATTTATATCAGATCAGAACGCCTTGAACAATACATAATTGCTCTGAGGAAAGTATCTATGAGATTCCCTGAACAAGAACATTTACACATGTAAACATTCTTTGAGTAAGAAGTTCATCCCCGCATTTCCTCATGTCTGTCATCTTATCAGAACAATACCATTAATGATATATGTACATAGTTCAAGCAATATTACACTCAACTACTGGTCAATAAAAAACGTTGTTCAGTTAAATTCTCGAACCATTCGAAATCCTGCCAAGAGACAAGAAATGCACATGCGGAAGATATGGGAAACACTGAAGCATATCCGACGCTAACGTTCCGGAACAAATCAAACGATAAAGTTTCTGTTTCAATTACGTGGTTTGCGCAGAGACAATACGGGCTTTTATCAATACCATCGGCAACAAAGAATTAAGTTGCGCATTATTGTTGTCACCGGTGTGAACAACAAAGTTTTCCATAAAGTTCCTCATGCAAACCTGCACCGAATTCAGCCTGCAAACAATGGGACCAAGAGGAATATATACGTGTACGTTTATAATTTTTTATTGTTTGATAATTTCTGTAATTGGATATGTAATTCGACGTTACCTGTGTGAAGCATTCAGAATTTCAGGAACAGATAGTGCAGAAAATAATGACTGTTTAGCATAGATAACACCACTTATTAGCCTATCGCGGTTTTTTATAATATACGCATATATGTATGTATGAACCATGAAGTTCAGGTGTTCAGACGATGTTTCCTGTTTTTGTAATTGAAGTGACATCTTACAGTTATTGATAAGCTAACCAAATGATAAATTAAGATGTATCTGACTCAGCCCTTAAGAAGTTGTTTGGCTTTGGTGGTAGTTTATTGCCCCTTAGTGCATTAAACAATGCTAATTTTAACTGTACATAATTAAGGCATCAGCTTTTTATTACTACGAAGAAAATTTGAAACACATTAGGGAAGATAGTGGCTATACCACTCAGCAATTATGTATATCAATCAGGATAAAGTCTTAAATATTTCCACCCCGAATTGTCCATTCTACTGAAGACCTATGTAGCACTTTTTAAAAATCGAGACTTCTTCTCATTATACATATCTTACAAGTAATTAATGATCAAAATCAAATTCTACACACAACGGCATAAGATGAGAAGCAAAAGAAGATAAAATACGTGTAGTATCCGTTACGTATGGATAGTGCTCAGAAGGCATTACAATCATAATTTAAAATCTGTCCAACCTTACGTCTAGCATATATGGAATGTAAGAATCAAACGCATGAGTATGGAGCCCAAAAGGCCCATCAGCCACGAGCACAAGGTCCAAAAGCCACCAGAACCAGCCCAAAAAACACAAGAGCTTAGACGAAAAACAGACTCTTTCCATTAGAGTGTTATCTTTGAGGCGCCAGCGCCGGTTGCACCGTTCCTTTCTTGAACCCGATTCCAGCTTTTGTCCCCTGGCTACAGAGTACACTGGGAAAGGTTACCTCGTCCATATCTGTATGCGTGGTTACGTCGAATATAAACGATATACTATGTATGCTTACACGCTTGCTCACGAACGTAGATTCGTATGGGTCTTTTTCTTGAATGGCTGAGGTCCCACAGTCAGCCGGGTGTGGAAAAGTTCACATTTATAATACAAACATAACATATATGTACATACATGCTGCTGCAAATTGATCTCAAGGAAGACAGACCTGCTGCAACCAATTGGATTTCGTGCCTCATTCGATTGGCGGAACAATAAAAGGAAAGTTCCGATTAGTACATAAGGAGAACGCAACGTGTGTATTATATATATATGCATACGTCTGCATATATGTATATTGCAACACTTTCAAGGTTCCTATCATATACGTAGTGATACTCAAATGCAGGCATGCATTTCCGTGCAAACTGGGTAATTGTTCGGATTTCCGCAAGGACTAGATATACCTAAATTTTATGAGAACAACAAAATCGTGCACATTGCTTATGAGAAACCTGATTTTCTTGTCCTTAACTGGCTATTGCTCGATAAAACAAGTAGTTCGTTTCTCTCATTTCTCTTACTGGCATATAGTATACCTGTATTCCTGATACTTTTCAATATGATAGCGTCATTGGAGGATTGTCCTAGAAAAGGTCTATACATAGTTCAAACAGGTCGAAAATATATTTGAAACCTACCATTGTGTGATATCTATCTGTTATGCTAGGATCAACTCTCCGTTTAAAGAAAAATTGCAAACTTTTCCTGTTTGATGTAGCGGATGAGAGCGACGGGATCTTCAAGTGTTTGTGTATCTTATGAATCGTGCATACTATTAGGTTGTTGCAAATGAAATGTCGGATATTTGAGTAAAATTTCAAAAAACTATAACTTTTATGAAAATTAATTTTATTAGTCAAAATAAGAACCAGCAGCTTCAATGCACTTCTCCCAACGAGATACAAGGGCATTTATTCCAGTTTCGTAAAAATCTGGGTTTCTAGAGCTAAGAAATTCTTCAAAGGCACTTTTGACAGCTACTTCATTGCTGAATTGTTTCCCCGCCAAAAAGTGATCCAAATGCTTAAAAAAGTGGTAGTCGGTTGGCGAGAGGTCGGGTGAATATGGTGGATGAGGAAGAGTCTCATATCGTAATTCATTTAATTTTTGGACCGTCATTCTGGAAACATGAGGTCGGGCGTTATCATGGAGCAGTATCACTCCATCTCTGTTGACCAATCTAGGCCGCTGAACACGTAATTTCTCGTGCATTTCATCAAGTTGGGCACAATATTTCTCTGCATTAATTGTTTCACCACGCTCCAAAAACGAATAATGAATAATTCCAGATGCAGACCGCCAAACAGTTACCATTACCTTCTTCGGGTGAAGGCTCGGTTTTGGCATGTGTTGTGGAGGCTGATCGGCATCTAGCCATTGCGCTTGTGGCGCGGCAGGATCTGCAGCATTCGAAATTTATTTCGAATGTTGCGGATGCGGACGGGTAGATGGCGCGGAACTCTCCACTCACTGATTTTCTGAACGCACCAGGGGAGTGGAGAATTAGCGGCGGAAAAATGCCGTTGGTTGGGACAGTAAGGACCGCATGGAAATAAGTCGGTCTCTTCTGTTCCCAACCGCGGCGGCGAACACACGACACACAAAGATCCCAGTTGGATTGCCCTAATTCAGAAAGTGATCAAAGTATTGTGATAAAGTTAATCTTTTTGTGTTTTAAATAAACTAATTTAATTTATTGCTAAACGCTGATCTGCGACGGTTGTCGTACAATATCCACTTTTCATCGCATGTCACTATTCTGCGCAAAAAGGGATTGTTCCTGTTGCGGTTGAGTAGAGAACTGGATATTTCCATTCGCAGCACCATGTTTTGCTCGTTGAGTTCATGCGGAACCCACTTATCAAGCTTCTTCACCTTTCCAAGCTGTTGTAAGTGCCGAGATACTGTCGAATAGTGTACGTCTATTTTCTCTGTAATGTCACGAATCGATGATCGGGGATCAGATTCCACTATCAAACGCAACTCGTCGTTGTCGATCGATGGTCCTGGGTGTCCACGAGGTTCACTTTGGAGGGTCATGTCGCCTGATCGGAATTTTTCGAACCACCGCTGTGTCGTTCGTTCGTTTGCTGCGTCAGCTCCAAATGCTCTGCAAATGTTTCTGCTTGCCTCCGCTGCGTTGTGACCAAGTTTAAATTCATATAGAAAAAGTAGACGTTTTTGACTCCCTTCCATGCTTTTTTCTTTGAGTTTTACTTGGAACTTCAATGACGATTGAAACTGAAATGACTCCTTGATCGAACGAACGACTATTTATACTCAATTATCCCATACCACCAGAGTCACCTTGCGGCAGTTTTAAACATTAAAATCATAACTAACTTCACTTCATTGAAAAATCCGACATTTCATTTGCAACAACCTAATAGATAAACTGCAAACTTTTCAGTCACATATTTGGAGAAATGGAAAAATACATATGTAAACGATGATATTTTTATCGACTTTAAGGCCGCTTATGATAACATGGCCAGGGTAAAACTGTACACGGCCATGAGAGAATTCGGTATCCCGACGAAATTGATAAGACTGATTAGGCTGATTCATTCAACATCAACAACGGTCTAAGACAAGAGGATGCCCTACCATCCGTCCTCTTTAAGCCGGCCCTGGAGAAAGTTATTCGCGATGGAGATATCAATACAAGAGACACCATCCTCTTCAAGTCCATCCAACTACTGGCCTACGAAGACGGTGTTGACATTATGGGAAGAACAACTCGAGATGTGCAGTCTACCTTCATCCAGATCGAGCAGGCGGCGCCAGGTCTTGGACTGCACATCAATGAAGGCAAGACGAAGTACATAGAGGCAACGTGGAAAGAACCAACATCGAATTGCATTGGTCAAACGAAAACCATAAAGATATGGGACTACAACTTTGAGACCGTTAAAAATTTGAATTTGAAGGCAAGACAAAATATATGGTGGCAATGTCAACATCGAAAACAACATCAAACCGCACTTGTCAAACGGGAAGAATAAAGATAGCAGAATACAACTTTGAGACCGTTGATTATTTCTTCTACCTAGGATCGAAAATCACAATCGATAACGGCTACGGCGATGAAATTCGCGCACGGTTATTGGCTGCCAACTGAGCCTATTTCAGCTTACAAAAATTGTTTCGCTCGAAACGTTTCACCATAGGATAAAAGCTCTTACTCTACAAAACTATGATCTTGCCAGTCCTGTATGTATTTCTCTTTTGCGTTCGAGAGAAGAATCCTCCGAAGAATTTTTGCCCCCTACATAGGAATGGACGATTCCGTAGCCTACATAACGACGAAATCTATGAGCGATACCACAACCGTCTGTTGGTGGATAAAATCTGCCTCAACAGGTTTCGTAATCCTGGAAACTCTGTAAGGGCAATATCCGTGGTAGAAAAGGAACTCGAGGCAGACCCTGCCTGGATGGAGCGATGGCGTAAGTCAGCCTCAGTACGCTAATCCATGGTAAGGTGGCGACCTTTCGTAGCAAGGAATTGACCCGCAAACTTGCAGGCATTAAGCCTGGAGCTAATATGTTCCAAAATATCAACAGGCTAACGGGGAAATACAAAGCCCGCAACTTTTTTCTAACCCAAAACAAAGTGCGAGTCTGCAGTGATGCTGAGAAAGCAAAAACACTTGGGGAATTCTTCGAGCGGCAGCAGACTGTTGATTCAACAGTCAGAGATTTCACTTTTAGGAACTGCTACTGAATCACGTCTTTTTCTGCGCAGAACCCTTCCAACAAGCCTACTGATTCGAGCAAATTTCTGAGTTTATCACAACTCACTGCTATTACCCATAACCTTAATGGTAAAATGTCAGCAGGCCCAGATGGAATTACGAATTTCGTCTTAAAAAATCTTCCAGTAGCCTCCATTAAGTTCCTGCTTGCGGTTTTTAATAACTGCATTAATAATGGCTTCTTCTCATCAACCTGGAAAATAGCCAAAATTATAGCCATTCGGAAAGGAGGTGTCTCCTGTGAACCTGGTAACTTCAGACCCGTTTCACTTCTATTTAACCTGGGGAAGCTTTTTAAGAGAGCATGGACACTGCAATCTTAACATTATTCCAGAACACAACACGCCCTGAGCTACCTCCACGATACTGTGGCCGGCAGACTTAACGTCAATAACAAACACACGGTAACTTGCGCTCTGGATTTAGAAAAGGCCTTTGATTCCGTCTGGATAAACAGGCTAATCTATAAACTGATCAAATACGAATTCCCTATTCCGACGATCAGACTTGCCATATAAGGATAGGAGAATACAACAATACAATAAGGATAGGAGAATACAACTTTGAGACCGTTGACAATTTCTCCTATCTAGGGTCGAAAATCACAACCGATAACAACTACGATGATGAAATCCGCGCACGGTTGTTGTCAGCCAACAGAGCCTACTTCAGCTTACAAAGACTGTTCCGCTCGAAACGTCTCACCATAGGGTCAAAGCTCTTACTGTACAAGACTATGATCTTGCCAGTCCTCATGTATTCCTCGGAAACTTGGGTTCTTAGCAAGAAAAATTACGAACTCTTGGCCGCGTTCGAGAGAAGAATCCTCCGAAGAATTTTTGGCCCCCTACATGAGGATGGACGATTCCGTAGCCTACACAATGACGAAATCTATGAGCGATACCATGACCGTCAGGTTGTGGATAAAATCCGGCTCAATAGGTTACGGTGGGCGGGTCACTTAATCCGTATGGATGAAGATGATCCCACCCGGAAAGTCTATAAGGGCAATATCTATGGTAGGAAAAGAAGACGAGGCAGACCCTGCCTAAGATGGAGCGATGGCGTGGGCCAGGACGCCAGACAGCTTTTAGGGATATCGAATTGGTGGACCTCGGCGCAAAACCGGGATGTCTGGAGTTCCTTATTAAGGCAGGCCTAGACCGGATACCGGTTGTTGCGCCGTTGATGATGATGATAGACATTTTTACGTCAGTGTCGGAAATGAGATTTCCGATCTCTTGCCGGTTACTTCTGGAGTGCCGCAGGGATCCATTTCTGGTCCTACTTTATACAACATTTTCATTGCTGATGTCCCCTCCCCTGAGGTCGGTACAGAACTTATGCAGTATGCCGACGACACACTCATCTACTCATCTAATTTTCGCCCAGACAAGACAGTTAGCGATATAGAGGATTACTTGGTTGACCTCTGCTACTACTACCAGAGCTGGGGTATTAAAATTAACTCAACCAAGACACAAGCCTGTATCTTCAGGAGGAAATCTAGATACTTGGGATTTAGATCCATCCACAGGAAGGCTAAACGCCTGAAACTGGAAATCGGGAATACAATAGTAAGAGGGTCGAAATCGATCAAATATCTAGGAATCAATTTCAACGAATTCCTAAGATTTAACGACCATGTTAAACTGGCCATTGGTAAAGCAAATGGTGCATTGCGCAAGATCTACTTTCTTCTTCGCAAAAAAGTGGATCTAAGCACCAAAACTAAGTTGATCCTATATGAGACTCTCATCAGGCCTATCATATACTACGGAGCCCCTTCGTGGATCACTTGCTCTTCGAAAGCCATGGATAAATGCATGTCTTTCGAACGGCGTGTATTGAGACATTGCACTGGATTGTCTTACAATTGGAAGACTAAGAAGTGCGGCAGGAACGCCATAGTATACCAGTGAGTAGTCTCCCATCGAATGGACCACCGGCATCAAATACTATGGTCCATAGGTTGTCACAAACAATGTCGAAACTTGATTCAGGAAAACAATTGTATTTCTGTGAAGATTATTAATAGGTTGTCATCAAGAAAAATCTTCCAGGAGGATAACCAATTTCTTTCCCAGAGTGATTATGAAGTTGGAGAACTGGCAACCGAAATAAAACTACTAACTAAGCATTACACGCAAACAGACCGACTTAGGATGGGGCATTGTTCTACTTTGTACAGTGGCATCTTTGTGCGCAGGCGTAAAATATACCAGGAAAATTGCAGAATACTAAGCCTATATTTCTACCCTTTTAAGTCGCCTCTCACGGCTAGTAAAGGATATTTCAAATGAATTCTTAAATCCAAACTTGCAAGGGGTTGACTATTTCAACAATATTTGACGTTAATAATAATAAACTGATGGTGCTGCACTCTAATTTGAACCTAGCCATGATTATAGGGCTAGGCTGAAGTGACGAACAGAATACGAACTACGAGCACTAGATCGAAAGACAATTTATTATTCGCGCAAAGACCTTAAGATATCTTGGAATTCGACTTGCCGAAAAGATCATCAAACCAGATATTGTAATAGATTTAAGAGTTGGCCTCTGATTGTAGGTTATAAGAGGGTCGTTGGTATTAGCCTGGGGAAGTCAAGTATATGCTATTCACACATTTTCGTTGTGCACTGCATTCAAGTTTACTTGTTTTGTTACTTGACGATATCTGTGATTGTGGCTCAGCAATAGGAAACTATCTTTTTGCGTAGATATATATTTTGAAATCAACAATATACGTATATAGTTGAATAATGAAAGAAGTTAAATCAACTCTGGTATCAAATTAAGATTGTTTCGTTTGAAACGCCTTTTGGTCTTGCTGAGTCCTTGAACCCAAGTCTCAAAGGAATACATGAGGACTGGCAAGATCATTGTCCTGTACAGTAAGAGCTTTGATCTTATGGTGAGACGTTTCGAGCAGAACAGTTTTTGTAAGCTGAAATAGGCTCTGTTGGCTGACAACAACCGTGCGCGGATTTCATCATATTAGCTGTTATCGGTTGTGATTTTCGACCTTAGATAGGAGAAATTATCAACGGTCTCAAAGTTGTATTCTTCTATCTTAATTCTTCCCGTTTGGTCAGCGGGGTTTGATGTTGTTGGTTGGTTGGTTTTTGATGCTGTCGTTGCCACCATATATTTTGTCTTGCCTTCATTGATGTGCGGCCCAAGATCTCGCGATAATCGCCGCTTGCTCAATCTGGATGAAGGCAGTTTGTACGTCTCTGGTGGTTCTTCCCATGATGTCGATATCGTCAGCATAGGCCAGTTGTTGGGAGGACTTGAAAATCGTTCCTCTTGCATTTACCTCAGCATCACGGATCACTTTCTCGAGGGCCAGGTTAAAGAGGACGCATGATGATCCCCTTGTCGTAGACCGTTGTTGATGTCGAACGGTCTTGAGAGTGATCCTGCTGCTTTTATCTAGCCTCGCACATTGGTCAGGGCCAGCCTAGTCAGTCCTATCAATTTCGTCGGGATACCGAATTCTCTCATGGCCGTGTACAGTCTTACCGTGGCTGTGCTATCATAGGCCGCTTTAAAGTCCATGAATAGATGGTACAACTGGTGTCCATATTCCAACAGGTTTTCCATCGCTTGCCGCAGAGAGAAAAATCTGATCTGTTGCTGATTTGCTTGGAGTGAAGACTCTTTGGTATTGGGAAAAAGTGTCAATCTATTATTGCGTATGGAAACCACACTCGCGTTAGAGCCGCATAGTGAAAAGGAGTTGGCAGGAAATATAGCCTTCTTGGAAAATTCTATTGAACCATATCCTCAGAAAACGGCAGTAATGGATAATGCTATCGGGCATTGTTGAACACCCCTACCTTACATAGACCTACAACAGCCTACCAAACCAGTTAAATTAGGTAAACAGATCCGTGATGTATAATTATTTGGCTAACGTACTCGATACTAACTTTTCAGCCTCCCTTATAGTTAGAGAGTCTCTCTTTTCAATGGCTGTAGAAGAAACTATTAATAGAGATTTAAAAATGTTGATGAGGCAACTGTCGTAGCTGCTGCATTCTCAACTGTTTACGAAATTTTCGAGCGTCACTAAAACAACCATTGTTTGCTTCATTTAATTAATTAGGCAACGGTTTGGTACTTGATTAAGGTTTGAATGAATCATTTCACTATTAGGAACTTTCTGTTCGTTGTAAAACTTCTTAAAGTAGCAAAAACCTGGATCTTATACAACACATCCCTTTTTTCTTACCATTTCAGACCATGTTCCATTCCACTTCAGGGTACGCGGATTTAACAGGAGGAGCTAGTAATGCAGCCTCATATCACCAGCAAGCCGCCGCTGCTGCGGCTGGTACTCCGGTTTATGTTCCTTCCAATCGTGCTTTATCACATACACAATATGGTCACACAGGACCATTCGCAAGTGCAGCGGCTCAGAATACCTGGACAACAGACAGTTTCGGAGCAGCCCATTCACAACTTCCCGCCCAGTTTTATGCACAATCAATGATGAGTTCATGGCGAACATATGACCCGACCACATTCCAAAGGACATCACCCTATGATCCCATGGAGTTTCAATTTGGTGAGGGCCGCGAGTGTGTTAATTGCGGAGCGATAAGCACGCCATTGTGGCGAAGAGATGGTACCGGCCATTATTTGTGCAATGCCTGCGGATTGTATCACAAAATGAATGGCATGAATCGACCACTTATTAAGCCTAGTAAAAGATTGGTAAGTGAATTACGCATATACATATATTATATTTATTTGAACGAATATGTTATGTGGACAGATATGAAGGTTCCACAGCCTCCAGATGAATCAAATGGGCGAAATTATTTTTGAGGGCGAGCCTATATTAGTAGCAAACTTGCATTGCTGGAGCAACTACAAGTTTTTTGACTATCTAAGTTCATGGTGTCATAATGACTCAAGCGAAACGAGTGAGAGGCAAGATGTAACTATGCTTATGAATTACAAGAATCTATTCCTACATTGCTTAGCCTCAACGGCATGTAATTTCTTTAACTAGATTGATTTATCCTATATTCACGTAGTCAAAGTCGACAAAGGTTAAGAAAAGTGGGGTTGCAAGCTTTGTATTGTCAGTAGTACTTACCTTCCGCACTAAAGCTGCACTTAAAAGCAAAAGAAAAACTATAGTAGGCAGGAAATAGTCATACACCGTCCAAACAGTCTTCCTCCGGTTTCGAATACGGTCAATTACCCACGGCTGTAAAGTATCAGAAGGCTATGGTTTGCATAACACCCTGGATTGGGGGAAGTGTTTCCCCACTCCTCAGTTTAGATCCGTAGCGTTTTGTTAATATTAGGATCACTCATACAAGGCTTGGGTTTTCCCATGCACTATCAATCTTTGCGGATAAGAGGCTTCGCTCGTAGAGAGGCACATATGAACCCCCGGAGAGCGATAGGTTGGCTTCCAGAGAGCTATATTTCACATCAGTCTACCCTGCAATCCACAGCTTGACCCCCGGTATGACGCCCATGAATACAAATGTGCCCTAAGGTCCTGAGCCATATCTTTTATGACTTGCAATTTTACTTATCGTCCTACGTTTCCATGGTAATATTTTAGAGTTCCGCTACACAGTACTGGATGATGTAAGTGAACCGAACCCATGCTGCAAGGAGCAGGGATCCATACATACCATGAAAAAAAATGATAGAAAAAGGGTTGTAGAGAGAAAACACGAACTCATGGTGAAAATTGAGAAAACCGAACCTGGGGTGAAAGTTTTGCGGGCCCTTCTTCTCATTTTTAAGGTTTTGTGTTGAAAAAAAACTTAATAAAATCAATTCTGTCCCTCTGTTACATCGTTTTTACTCGGAAACGGCTGAATTAATTGTCACGAAATTTGGTGCGAAGGTGTGTCCCTTTACATTTAAAAAGTGGCGCCATTTTGTGTTGAATTTAAGGGAGGCCTCCCTTTAAATGCGAAAGGGGGTGTAGAGCTCGATTAGTACTTTTAGAAACTGATCTTATTTCTGATACTGGGTAGAATATAATGGAGTGAGGGCTCAAAATATTTGCCCCAAAACGTGAAATACGTCCCGTTCTTAAAATCTATCCAAATCTGAAAAAAAATCACAATGTTGCGTCACCGATTTAGAGTGTTGGACTCCAGCTGCAGTATGCCGTCAGACTACCAACTAAATACCTCTCTGCATCAGAGAACTAGTCTGGAACCCTTTGACACATTAATTCTAGCCCTAGACTAGCCCTTCCGCGTACCCCTACTCCGTACCCTTGCAACATGATACTTAGTTTTTGCTATTGAAAAGAGGGTGACCATAAGCTCTCATGTGGCGGAGCCAACATAACTACCTGGTTTTGAAGTTCCTCTTTTGCATTGAAGTAAACCAACTATAAATATAGGAATCTAATTTCGAAGAAAATTAATAGATTAGTGCAGAATCAGGTAGGGAATTTAACGGTGGGAGAAGAAACTTAGGTATTTATCCCAGTTTGTAAACTGAAATTCACAGTAAAGTCTACTGATGAGTCCCTTTTGGAGGCGACGAAATACATATGCAGGCGTTCCCAATAGATCTCTAATCCCAAATAGGGGTGAAGGTCCTCCTGCATCTCCCATTTCCCAATGATGCGCTGATTGACTGAAATCTAACATACTATATTTCCTCCAAATGATAGTTTAAGTTTAGAAAGCATAGTAGTAGTTTTCCAATATATTGGTAAATCATCATCAACGGCGTAACAACTGGTATCTGGTCTAGGCCTGCCTGAATAAGGAATTCCAGACACGCCGGGTTTGCGCCGAGGTCTACCAATTTGATTCACTAAAACCTGTTCCCGTGATCAAACCATGCTTGTATGCAAGGTTTTGATGGATAACCTTACATACAGCATTATGCCTGGTGATGTATTGCACCGGTTCCATAACAGTACAGCCAGGAATGAGATGGTCCAACGTCTCTAATGCTGAACCACACATTCTGCACTGGTCGTTCTCCACCCGTTCTTTCATAATGAGCTTTTTATAAGCTCAGGTGGCGACCACGCCATCCTGAATGGCACATATGAACCCCTCCGTCTCAGCAAAAAGCTCCCCAGCACAAAGCCGTCTGTTCGACAAATCGCTGTCAAAGACAATTCACGAGTTTACCGTGCATTGCCTTCGACCTCCATTCATCGATCCGCTCTTGGTTCGACTTCACCCCACTCAGAGGATTGAAAGATCGATCCTTCAAGTTAAGTGGAGTCAGCTCAGAGTCTGCCTTACGGACAGCTGCATGCAAGGGACTCGTCTGCTCTTTGCTATAAAAATAAGCGCGCAGCGAATCGACTTGGCGATGATGTTGTGCCGCTACGTCAACCACGCCCATACCTCCGATGTCACGAGGCAGGTTCATCCGCTCCACGGCAGACTTTGGATGATGCATTCGGAATTTGGACAAAGTTGTCCGTCTCCGCCGCTGGACGTTTTCCAGATCGGTCTTTGTTCATGGCAATATTCCGAATGCATAAGCCAGTGAAGGGATAGCGAATACATTCAACGCGCTTATTTTATTCTTCCCCGACAGAGCGATTTCAGCACCAGCTTTACACGTCGCAGGAATTCGGACAGCTGAGCATCCGTCAGATCACCAACTCGAGCATGGGTTCCTTGCAGAATTCCTAGGTACTTGTAGAAGTCTGTCTCGGTCATAGCCTGGATGTGGAGGTCATCAATGCTATGTTCGGCATGCGGCTCGTGATGACCTTTGCGGATGGCTTGAATTCGACATTTGTCTAATCCAAACTCCATCCAAATATCACGGCTGAACATGTCAATTATTCGCAACAGACTTCTGAGATGGTTGTCAGTCCCAACTTACAGCTTGATGTCATCTAAGTACATCAAGTGTGTCAGTTCGCACTTAGCACGTAGGCCATACTTTATTGCAAAACCATGCCCTCTAGCTTCATTCAGTAGCCATGAAAGGCGGTTCAGTGCCATACAAAACCAAAGGGGACTCAACGAATCCCCCTGGAAAATTCCTCTCCGTATACGGATGGGCTCTGAGGTAGTAGCACCCTCAGATGTACGGACTGATAAGGTGGTATGCCACCCTTCCATGACTGTCGCCAACAACTTTATTAGTTTCGGATTAATGCGATACAGATGTAGGATATCGATTAGCCAGGTATGCGGAACGCTATCAAAAGCCTTGGCATAATCGATATAGCAACTGAAGAGGTTTCTTTGGCCTCTAGTTGCTTGTCCTACAACTACCGAGTCGATAGTGAGTTGCTCTTTGCAACCCCTTGACCCAACTCGGCAGCCCTTCTGCTTCTCGGACAAAATGTTGTTGGTCTCGAGGTGCGCATTGATCCTTCCACTAATAATGGACGTTATGAATTTGTAGAACGTTGGTAAGCAAGTGATCGGTCTTGTGCCTGCGGGGTCCTGCACCGTGTACTCCTTAGGGATAAGGTAGGTAATCCCTGCAGTGAGGAAGGGTGGAAATTCCTCCGGCCGACTCATGACCTCATTTATACTGCGTGCCAACCGACTGTGTATGCTGGTAAATTTCTTATACCAAAAATTCTGTAGCCGATCCAGACCTGGGCCCCTCCAGTTCTTCGAGCTGTTTAAGGCTCGTCGAACTTCCTCTTCGGTAACATTCGCAAAATTCATGCCAGGCGTATTGGTATGGCGGGTGCCTTCGGCGGTGATCCACTCAGCGTGCTCAGCATGCTGGGCGGGTAACCCCCAAAGTCCACCCCAATACTCTTTCGCTTCCGTCACCGAGAACTGTATTCTCTGGACGCTCTGTTGAGAGATCTGAAAAAACTCCGCACAATGACTTTCGCCATACCATCGTAACCGACTGCATATGACAGAAAGTTTCTGTTTTAGTGTGCCCAGAATTTTAACTACGGGTGTTTCACGGTGGATGGCATAGTTCCGGTAAACCTTCTCCACTTTATTTCTCATCCGTCGGCTGGCATTGCCAGTGCTGATCTGAATCAGTCTAGCAATGTCCTGCCTTAGTGATTCTCGCCGATGTTCCAGACGAATATTCCATGGTGGATCTCTTTGATCACTCAAACCAATAACACGAAAGCGAATCTTCTGACCGTGCAATCTGATAGCCGCAACTGCACCACTATACACAAGTGATTGTAGTTGCAGCAGCGACATATCAGCACACAGTCGAGATGCAATCTCATCATTCATTTGAGATAGAATCCCCGGAGTTGCTGGGGATTCGCCGCCTCTGCCCCCATCGACTCTCGGTCACCAGTTTCCCCGATGACCTCAAGGCGAACACATTCCCTGATGGTGGCCGGGATTGTGTCGCTGCGAGTAATAAGGCGGTACTGGTCTGCGACTCGCTGCACAGTCACGTGCGCGAATTGCGGGAAACGCTCGACGAATCTCTGGTGCGCCAGGTGTTGGGATAGCTTCCTCAGTGAGTAATCTGCAAGACTGCAAAGCTCTTGCACTTTCCTCATCTACCCCCTGAGACGCTGCGGTGGCGTATAGCCATTCAGACTGAAGCTATCCATCCCTCCTCCTTTCACAACCGGGCTATATTATTATTTAGGTTCAGCCTGTCAGTTAAAATATGTAGAAATAAATAATAGTCTCACTAAGGTAAGAGGCAGTGTTCTAAAGCTTTCAAGAGATAGGAGGGGGAGGGGGCCTTATCAGGGTTGGAGGATGCGCTTGCATCTAAGTACATTGTCTATACTCTGCTAAGGTACCAAATTTTCTAATTTTCTATGGCTACACGGCAATGCAGAGGGCCTGGTTCAACATAATTTTCAGCAAGAGGAACGAATTGGTACCTACTTGCAAACACCAAAGAACTTGAATATCTGGAAGTGATGTAATATGCTCTAGATATTACGTAAGTAGTACGAGAAAGGAACTCGTACTTCTGATTAAAACCACCATAACAGCCCGTTGGCATTCTTTATGATAATAAGATGAGATAGTAGCTAAGAGGCAACAGAAAAGTGTGACGTGTTTACCTCATGGGACTTGTGTTATGATGAGAGTAACAGCTGTTGTTCGCTCCTGCATATCTCTTCACGAGAATATACAAGTTTAAATGGTCATGGGTTGATAGTCGCGGGTCAGACACACAATGTAGAAGCTAGGTCGACTACAAAAAAAAACCACTGGAGAAAGTGTTAGTTCAGGGAATCCTTTGTCATCCGGTCCCTCTACCAGTCGAGCTCAATTTTCTTCGCAACGAGAAAAGCCTAAACATAATGCGCAACACGACTCCAGCTATTAGCACTCTCTGACAATGTTGTCTGAAAAGAGCTAGTCTGTATTTGCATAAAACTGACGACGAAAGCCGTCCCATCTTTCACAAGAGAAAAAGGTTTGTTCTGCATCGTCTACCATTCTCCCACTCCCAATATTGTGCAGGTAAGACTGAAAACCTCCATATAACTTAGGACTTGGATAAGGAAGTAATCAATCTCACCATGCGTTCGGTATCGCCATGGATCTAAATTGCCGACAAGTCGCGCAGTCCATCCGCCTCTTGGCTAATTTTGCAAAAAGAGTTGCCACTCAGTAAGTGTGCGTTCATGTTTATCACGGACAGCCACTCCTCTTAAATTTTCGCCCTTGCGACTGTGGATAACTTTGTGCATCAGGGATCACTCCCGCAATCATCATTACGGCCGGTTCTAAGAAAGATGAAATGCCACTCGCAAAGCTTCGCGGCTCTGCACTTGGGTAAGAGGCTTACGATGAACCTCCTTGTCAAGGGCATCAACCCATACCTTCGCGCCGTAGAGCAAAACGGACTGCATTGCTCCCATAAGAAAACGTATCCTAGTAGATATAGGGCTGCCAACATTCTCCATTAACCAACTCAAGACTGAGACTCCAACTGCAAAACCCCCTCTTAATTTCGTCGTAGAAGTACAAGATTTGGCATTGATATAAAGGATAACATAACACACAACTTTGGGAAATTTGAATGAAATCCAACTACGATTAACAAAATTATAGGAGGTTAAAATTTTGCAATTTACGTAAATTTATTGCACTCTAAAAGGTGTATGACGCCATCATCATATAAAGTGAACTTATATGAAGGGCAAGGTTATTATAGTTTATTTTTCCCTTTTTAGCTATTTTTAGTTATTTGTATATCAGTATGAATTACTCGAGACAGACATGAGTATGTGTCAATTCAGTTTGGTAGTGTCCAACAGGGTAGACATGTGTGTACGTTATTATCAGTGGTGTTTACTTTGTATGCTTTTTGTGCACGGAGTAAAGTGGAAATGCGTGAAGATGGGTTAGATCAATTTGGATAGGCAACGTTTGTTTAGCTCTCAGTATCCCGCTTTCAATTTCTATTCCGAACCTCCGAGAAAATTTCCAGTCGTGGAGAATTGTCTTCTTCTTGTTAAAGATACTCGACACTCCTTTTACGCTCAATAATCTTTGGAGAAATCAGCCTTTGTAGCGTTTAGTAGAAGGGTCGGTTCGTCTCGATCGGATTCGCCCTTTCTCTCGAACATAGACATCTTTTATATACCAAAACAAAAGTTTCACCATTAATCTGACGTAAATTTCTCATTCCTCTACTTCTAGACGGCAACACGACGCTTAGGTTTGTGTTGTACAAATTGCGGTACCAGGACAACGACACTGTGGCGTCGAAATAATGAAGGGGAACCTGTATGTAATGCTTGTGGTCTCTATTTCAAACTTCATGGGGTGAATAGACCGTTAGCAATGCGTAAGGATGGAATCCAGACACGAAAACGAAAACCAAAAAAGACTGGCAATGAAACAACTCCTGGGAAGGACAAGGATACAGAAGGTAAAAAATGTGTTTAACTATTTTGCAATTGCAATAGAAGCTACTTTTATTTTAAATAATGAACAAACATTTTCAACTCACTTGGCTTATCCAACAGTACTAACAGCATTCTAATTACTACACGTTTTGACTAACTTTCGTACAAAGTATAGTATTCAAGATTACATTTCGAATTTCAGATTTGAAACCGTCATTATCGTCAGTCTCGAATAACAACAACCACCAATCAATGGAGCGAAGCCTGAACTCCAGTAAGTTGTCAGCGAGTAGTCCCAAACACACTTCACTTCACCAGCAAATGCATTCGCCAACCGCATCCATGTCCCAATCGCGGGCTCAAACCTCGTCGTCATCTAACAACCCCACATATTCGCCGCACATTCACAGCCACGCCACGTCCGCGATGACCAGCAACGCGGCGACCACGAACCTGCACAGTAGCTTGGCCCTGACCAGTCCTTCCGCCGTTACAAAGTACGAGCACTTACTGCACTCCGGAGCCGCATCAGCGGTTTCCAACCTTTCACTTGCAAATAGCGTGGGAAGTATGTCGGGTTCTAGTAGTAACTATCATTCGGCCCACAATTTAGGGCAGCATTCGTACGGTAGCGTCAAAGCCGAGACAAACACCTCATCGTATGAGTATATGAATAATTGCTATTTCGGTGGAACGTTCGGAGCGCTGACTGCATCCAGCGGTGGCGTACATGGCACAGCCGAACTGGCCGGCTATCATCATCAGCACAATGTGATTCAAGCAGCTAAACTCATGGCGTCATCCTAGGATTTAATGGAGTCTTGAAATAGAAGAATGTTCTACGAAACCCTGCAGTCAACCATAATTCTGAGCTGAATGCAATATAGAGAAACGCCTGGCGTTCAACTGTTTTACTACTTTGGTAGTCCGACCTCCATTTTCTGGAGTAAATGATTTATCAGATTCGATTTAAAAGATTCGAAAGAACAACTAATTTTGACTTGTCCAACCTACATGTAATCTAATTACCAAGTAAACGAGGAAACACTTAAAACTAGTTTTAAAAAACATTCAATCATTAAATGTAAATTTCGTCTAGAGAAAGTAAAGCACTGCACCTTCCAACTTGAAACACGATTAATTGAATCCGTTTCGACTATTCCTACAAATGTTAACATGTAATGTAAATAATAATCACAATATGAGTATTATGAACTACAATTAAATTTTTATTAGTAAAATTTTAATTATAAATTATTTTAAAAGTATTTTTCCTGTGTAGACTCTAAGATACTGAGCGCATTCTGTTAAAAGTTTCTCCTACTTAATAAAAAGAAAGAATAAATATATTTTTGCTTCGTTTATTTAAAACGGTTTCTCCACTACTTTGATAGCTAACCGCGGACAGACTGATATTTAAAGCAAAAAGCCAGCTAAATATTTTAACAACTGTCATTGTTTTCTTTAAGTATTTTGTAATGAACTTAGAGGAATAGGAGGATCAAAAGATCATCCTGATTGGCCGAGAGCGACTGTTTGGGAGAAGTAGTGAATGCTGATCCGGCCCATGAAACTCCTGATTTGCGTTAGCAAATCTCGCCCAGCTTCACGCCCTGGAATTGTGGATCCGCGGTCGGTTGTTTTCCTGAGCTTCTCTTATGAAGCTCTTGAACCTGGACGCCGCTGCTGAAAGGGAACACGTTAGAATAATAATTCTTACCAATAGTAACCAACTCCTCTAGCTGCACTTTCTAAATAATAACACAGTAGCCTAACACTTCACACTACTTTATTTATAAAATCCTAGCTTAATTTAACTTGGTTGCTGGTACTCGCTGCATAGGTGTCTGACTCGTTCTCGGTTTAAGCTACGACGACCCCGTTCATTATGCAGTATGAACTCTTATAACTTTTGCTGGTATGTAAACACCATGCGGAAGTAAATACACGCAAGGTCGTCGATCGTCTGTATCGGAATGCGAAACATGCTGCTTCAGTGGAAGTATTGTACAGCATACCTGTTTATGCGGCTGCTGTTTACTGCAATAACGTTATGACCTTGCCAGTATTAGCGCTGCAGCGTTACAGTTGGTCAATTATGTATGTAATGAACGCGAAAGAATTTT
The DNA here is from genome assembly GCF_905115235.1 of Hermetia illucens. Taxonomy (NCBI): domain Eukaryota; kingdom Metazoa; phylum Arthropoda; class Insecta; order Diptera; family Stratiomyidae; genus Hermetia; species Hermetia illucens. Next base: position 55,849,107 of record NC_051854.1, on the reverse strand, counting down.
GATCGGAAATTCTTGCAAACAGCGACCTAGAGGGAAGAACTATTCCAGAACCCTAAAAAGTTGGCGAAATTGACCTTTCACGGTCAGCCCGCAAAGACTGAAGCTCCATCAAACTATTGGGTCGACACGTTCTTGCATGCCTCTGTGCTAGCCAGGCTCGGGAATGTGGAGGGGTCCCTTGAGCGCTTTGATCCCTCAGGTGTCATTAATACAAAATCAACGTGTCTATACCGATGCGTGGGTTCGCACCGGATTTCAAAATAGACAAAAATGAAGGAATTCGCGACGGCCTAACGATGAAAACCAGAACGCGAGCTATCACTGGAAAATAAAAAGAAACGGCTCGACCGCGCGCGTAGAGCCGTAAGTCTCCAGACCCGAGTGCCGCGATCGAGAGAGAAGATCCACGACGAATCGCAATCCGATCATGGTTTTTTCTACCTCAGATCGTGATTGAGGCGCGGCTCCTGAGGTTCCCTCCCTTCCTTGACATGGTTTTGCGGGATCAAGGAGCAAGAGAGAGGAAGGAAGTTCCCAAATCAATAAGAATTATTCAAAATTCATTATATATTGCTTATTTCAACAGAAAAAAAAACAAATATATAAAAATAAAAGGAAAAAATTGAAAATAATATGATAATATATACAAATGAAAAGAAAGAAATTAAATAAAATTGAAGAAAAAAAAATGAAAAAAATAGAAGAAAAAGAAATGAACTCCATACAAAAGAAAAATTAACACTTACACATGGGATCACTCCGAGCTCGACGTGGTGTGTAGATATGATGAGGCTGATTCTGTAAGTGGCTAAAAGAAAATATTTAAACCATTACAATGTGAATTTCACAAATTTAGAATTTACTACTTCATTTTCCTTTTCAACAAAGAAAAAAACCCTTTTAGAGTTCGCCGTTGCTGCGCACTGGAATTGTCTCAAAATCAGGCTGCAACTTTACATGGATCCGAAATGAATTTTCGAGCAAGGACAATATCCAAAATTTAAACACTGGAGAGACGATGGGGATAGATATTTCCTTTGGATTTTAGAACTTCTGCGGCAATTCATACACACGAGTTCAAGATTTGTAATAATCACGATTGAAGTCTTTGGACAATTGTCCGCAATGGGAAAAGTCAAATCGCAAACGATGCCAGCATTCGGTTCGGCTTCATAAGAGGACCAATCACTTCGAGTCCTTCCAGGTTTACGTGGCACTCTTGCTGGGACCACAACGCCATCGGCCCCTTTAAAACCATCCGCAGCTTTTTCTGCTGCAACGTATCCTTTTTACCCTCTTACCTCTGGCGATGTCGGAAAAAGATCCGCTTCCAGAGTCCGGACAGGGGCTGCTCCTTCCCGCCAAATGCCCTCGCGAAAAATCCTCCCAACGTCACCTGTCGTCTTCACAGCTGTCTCCCCCGCGAAAAATCAAAACTTTTCCTGTCCAGATGCTCCCGCGCAAAAATTTTTCCAATCTTACCTCCTGTCTTCCAGCTGTCTTCTCTTCTCAAAAAGTCCAAACCTCTTCTCTTGTCACTCGCCAGTCCAGCTGTTCCACCCGAGAACCGCTCTACATGCTGCTACGTTCGCCTTGAACTCTGTTGAGTTCATGCTGCAGTAATATGCGCGCGCCTACGGATGCGGCGAATCATTCCCCTCTGTCAAGATTAATTCATCCGAACGCATTCAATAATATGCAATTTGCGGCGAACATTAGGGTAATTGCACATTATGAAATGCATTATTTGCGCAAATTAATTCAGAAAGAGGCGAATGAGATTCCGCTCCCGTCGCGAAGCCGCGGTCACTACAATTTGTGAGAAGCTTAAGGGGTTATATACGTTTGCAGTGGGTGTTATAGCGACATTTTCTCGACTTTTTTCGGTGAACACGATAAGTGGATACCGGTTCATCGGGAACCACAATTTCAAAAAAATTTTAGATTAAATATCGCATTATCTAGTCGTTGAACGAAGCGTTTGTCAAAATTCGAACTTTCAGAACAATGACGACGAGTTTAGTAAAATTTTCACTTTTTCGAGGTGTTAAATTTCCCGATTTCTTTTACTTTTTAAAAGAATCTTCCGTTCAGCGACAAGCTATAACGATAAGAAATAAGTGGTAAACATTTGTTGATTGGATAGTTTTTTAGTAATCATGTCCGCAGCAAAGACACTTTTACAAAAACACAACCCTGAGATAATCGCGTTTAAAGTTTCAGGTTTGTGCTTTTCATTTTGAGAATTAATTTCTTTATTTACATCCAGTCGTTGATTCCCATACAGTACTTCCTCTGCGTACTCCAAAACATCGATCTGATGCTGGGGAGGAAGGGAGTTGTTGCTTCAAGGAACCCCTTACCATCCGATTCTTCAGTCGGTCGAGTTCCATCTCCTTCACAATAAGAAGGGGGATCTCCCCTGTGTCTGCATAAAGCTGCTGACGCTGCTGACGAAAGTTGTCCCACCTCTCGTAAGAGAAAAGGTGTGTTCAGCGTCGTCCGCCACTCCATTTCAGAACACACAATCAAGAGATCGCAAATTCCTAATCCTGTGCAGGTAAGACTGAAAACCTCCATGCTTGCTTAGAAGTTGGGTAAGGAACTAATCAATCTCACCGTGCGCTCGGTTCAACCACGGGTCTAAATTGTCGATGAGCCGCGTAGTCTATCTGCCTCTTGGCTAATTTTGACAAGAAAGTTGCCACTCGGTAAGGGTGCGTTGACGTTCTTTACGGGCAACCACCTCTCTTAAGCTCTCGCCCTTACGGCGGTAGATAGCTTTGCGCTCCTTGGCAAGGAACCATAGAGCAGAACCGACAGGAGACGTCTCCTGGTAGATATAGGGCACCCAACATTTACCATTAGCCGACTCAAGGCAGCGACTCCAGCTCCAGTCCTGTCTGCTGCTGTTTTGATTTGTTCCAAGAAGCTCTTCTTCAAGTCAAGCATTAAGCCAAGGTATTTAACCGATGATTTTGACTATATAGTCAACTCACCGATCGATATGGGACGCAGGGTCGGGATTTTCGGGTGGTCAAAGGGTAGTATAGGTCCCAGGGTGAAACGTGGATTGGTACCCACGATGGAGCATAAAACCTGGGAAATGCCTGCTGAACCAACACCAACAGCTCTACTACCAAACCCTATCTCCACCTCCAAGTGGTGACCGCTGGGAGCTCTTTTTCAATGAAAAGCTGCAGACGGAGAAGGATGAAAGCGAGTCTCCCGCGCCTAAAAACGGGACAAATTGTACCAACTGGTCCTCCAGGTTGGGGGTTGGGTAGGGCTGACAACCCTACACGGAAAACCGATGTTACGAAGGCACGAAAGGAGCCTCGGACAGGATGCACTTTACAACGACGAACCCGGCAACGACAACGGAATAAAGATTTGCGCATTTTCTCATGGAACGTGCGCTCCCTGTACAGAGATGAAGCTAATGAGCAGCTAACCGATACCCTGTCCCAATATAGGGCTGATGTAACTGCGTTACAGGAGATGCGATGGACAGGGACCGGTTTCCTGGAGAAGAGCCACTACACCATATATTATAGTGGCCATTCAGTAAACCATGTGCTCGGAGTAGGTTTCTTAGGCAGCCAAAAAATGAAACCTGCTGTTATCGGCTTTGAAAACATAAGCGAACGGCTATGCACTCTGCGCTTGCGAGGCAAGTTTAGAAATATAAGCCTCATTAACATTCACACCCCTACAGAGGAGACTGCAGAGTCGGAGAAGGATACCTTCTACAAGGCAGTAGAACGAATCCTCGAAGCCTGTCCCAGATATGATATCAAAATCATACTTGGGGATTTTAACAGCCAAGTAGGGAAAGAGCCTGTATTCAGGCGTTACGTTGGTTCCCATAGCTTACACAAAAATACAAATGATAACGGACTGCGGATTATTCAATTAGCAGGGTCATACGAAATGGTTGTTGGAAGTACCTGGTTTGCGCGGAAAGCGGTCCACAAACATACGTCGGCTTCTCCAGACGGGACCACTTTCAACCACGTGTTGATCGAACGCCGCCACCTCTCAGCCTTGATGAATGTCAGAACATATAGGGCGGCCAATATATACTCGGATCACTATCTCGTTGGCATGGTGCTCCGAGCTCGAATAACAATACCACCTAGAATTCTCTCTGACAATCAGGTGAGAGTTAACACTGAAGCCATCCAAAACACAGCCCTCCGTGACACCTATAAGAGGGAAATGGATGCCGCAATAACCGCAGGCAACAGAGGACCTGGAGATGAAGCATCAACAAATGATCTTCACAACCACCTGAAGAACGTTATTATGGATACGGCCACAAACATACTTGCCCTCAGCCGCAAAAGGACTCGGAACGGCTGGTTTGACGATGAATGTAAGTTAGCAATGGAACGGAAGAATACCGCATACCGAGTAATGTTGCATTCTCAAAGAACGCGGGCGCGCGCAGAGACTTATCACGAACTTCGTCGAGCGGAGAAGCAACTTCACAGACGGAAAAAGGAAGCCTGGGAGAACCAACAGGACTCTGAACTCGAAAAGTACAGGGAGCAACCGCAGCAGGCGCGAAAGTTTTACCAACAAGTCAGCAGGATGAAGCCTTATATACCTCGATGCTCATCCAGCCGCGACAAAGAGGGAAATCTGATTTCCGACAGAATGGGCATTTTAGAGCGATGAGTTGAGTACTTTGATGAGCAACTGAACAACCAGAACATCGGCGAGTTGGAGGTCCCGCCAACTGAAGACGACGGACAAATACTGCCACCACCAAGTAAAGGAGAAACAGTCCGTGCAATTCATCGGGTAAAAAATCATAAGTCGCCAGGAGCCGATGGTATTCCAGCCGAATTGATTAAATATGGAGGCGACCATTTACACCTAGTGGTTCATCAACTGATGCTTAAGGTGTGGGGCAGAGAATCAATGCCTGGCATCTGGCAGCACATTATCTGCCTCATACATAAACAGGGATATATCACACAGTGCAGCAATTACAGAGGTATCACGTTGCTGAGTACCATCTATAAGATATTCTCCGCTATCTTGCTAGGCCAAACAGCCCCATACGCCCACAAAACCATTGGCCCATACTAAAGAGGCTTCACTCCAGGCAAATCAGTAACAGATCAGATTTTCTCTGTGCGGCAAGCGATGGAAAAACTGTTGGAATATGGACATCAATTGCATCATCTTTTCATCGAATTTAAAGCCGCCTATGATAGCATAGCCAGGGTAAAACTGTACACGGCCATGAGAGAATTCGGTATCCCGACGAAATTGATAAGACTGACTAGCCTGAGCCTGACGAATGTGCGAGGCCAGATAAAAGCAGCAGGATCACTCTCAAGACAATTCGACATCAACAACGGTCTACGACAAGGGGATGCCCTATCGTGTGTCCTCTTTAACCTGGCCCTGGAGAAAGTGATCCGTGATGCTGAGGTAAATGCAAGAGGTACGATCCTCTTCAAGTCCACCCAACTACTGGCCTATGCTGACGATATCGACATCATGGAAAGAACCACCCGAGACGTACAAACTGCCTTCATCTAGATCGAGCAGGTCCCAATTGGCGCGAGATCTTGGGCTGCACATCAATGAAGACAAGACAAAGTATATGGTGGCAACGTCAGAATCAAAAACCAACCAACCAACAACATCAATCCGCACTGGTCAAATGAGAAGAATAAAGATAGGAGAATACAACTTTGAGACCGTTGATAATTTCTCCTATCTAGGGTCGAAAATCACAACGGATAACAGCTACGACGATGAAATCCGCCCACGGTTGTTGGCAGCCAACAGAGCCTATTTCAGCTTACAAAAACTGTTCCGCTCAAAACGTCTCACCATAGATAGGGTCAAAGCTCTTACTGTACAAGACTATGATCTTGCCAGTCCTCATGTATTTTTCGGAAACTTGGGTTCTTAGCAAGGAAAATTGCGAACTCTTGGCCGCATTGGAGAGAAGAATCCTCCGAAGAATTTTTGGCCCCCTACATGAGGATGGACGATTCCGTGGCCTACACAATGACGAAATCTATGAGCGATACCATGACCGTCCGGTTGTGGATGAAATCCGGCTCAATAGGTTACAGTGGGCGGGTCACTTAATCCGTATGGATGAGGATGATCCCACCCGGAAAGTCTATAAGGGAAATATCTATGGTAGAAAAAGAAGACGAGACAGACCCTCCCTGAGATGGAATGATGGCGTAGGTCAGGACGCCAGACAGCTTTTAAGGATATCGAATTGGTGGCAACTCATCCGATGCTGCCTCACTTTTGCCCTGGGAGCAGCGTGAACGAAAGTAACGACATATGGTAATCGCTCCATTTAAATATAATATAATTTAAATATAGCGTCTTGATAATTCGTCGTGAATCATCTGTCTCCATGGCGGCACGCGCATTTTGAGCTTCCGGCACACGGTCGAGCCGCTTTTTTTAATTTCCCATTTTAAGCTTCGCGTCCACCCCACAGATAGGATTGCAGGGCACACGAAAATTTGAATAATATCGTCAGAGGGATTTAAGCTTTTAGAAGGAGCCCCACCCTTCCCGAGCCCGGCTAGCATAGAGGCGGGTCGACGGGACATTCTTTAACTTTTTGGGATAGCTCTGTCCCCTTAGTTTACTACGCCAACTCGGATGGCGCTTTGACAATCCCGCATTCTACTTAGTGATTTCAACTTACTTTTCATATCGATATTTACAACGTATGTTTTTACTCAGAAGTTTCCGTGTATTCAATATTACAGGAAAACCGCCACTTGTATAATTTAGTAATTTTAATCCCATTCCAGATTCTAATTCTGCTTAATTAATAATAACATTTATTCTTTTACAAAAGTTGTTTTCTGTGCGAATGTTCCTTCTTACAAAAACCTCTAAATTTCCACTCATCCGTTACGACATATTTCTCATTCTTATATCCTTAATGATTTTCCCATCGATACTATTTGCGTTGGTTTCGACTTGCCTAGCGTTGGAAATATTTTATTGGAAACAGTTAATAATATATAAGTTACAAATATTTAGTAATTACCAAACTGAAGAATCATTGAAGATACGAACCACCGAAACTTAATTGATTTTCACTTCTTTTCCACGGAGCCGTTAAACAAAGGACACCAGAAAAAGCAAATAAATATTAACTACAGGTCATACGTTGGCTATCAACACTGTCACCTGTCGAACATGCTCCTTCATGGGGCGGCCGTTTACGAATAATGGATGACATGACGCCTCCTCGATTGCATTGTATCGCCACGGTCGACCTCCGCTCACTCAATCAAGGGGTAAACAGGAGTTGTCGAATGCAAATTGCCACATCATGCCAAAGAAATCCCATGAAAACCGCGTAAGGACACCTATGAAGTGGCACTCGAGATGACAAGGAGATTCTCAAGATAATGAGCGAAGATATAAAAGTTCGCGGCTAGAACGTGGACAAATCAAAACACTATGACCAGTTTGAGGATAATATCGAGAATGGACAGTAATAGTTATTCGTTGTTATCATGTCGGGTTTGTGGCGACAGGAGTTCCGGGAAACACTATGGGACTATCTGTTGCGATGGCTGCTCTTGCTTTTTCAAACGTAGTGTCCGTAAAGGTGCGATATACTCCTGCATAACGGGTCGGGGAAACTGTGTAGTGGATAAAGCCCGAAGAAATTGGTGTCCATACTGTCGACTGCAGCGGTGTTTTGCAGCAAAAATGAACGTGACCGCCGTTCAAGAGGAGCGAGGTCCCAGAAAACCAAGGAAGTCAACGGGCTTATCGAAAGTAACGACACCTATATCAGCTCGATCAACTTCCGTGAAGAGCTCATTTACGGAGGGAATGCAGTTTCAAATCCTTGCCCAAATTTTAGTGGCTTGTGTGCGTCAAGCTAGATGTAATGAATTCTTTCGGTTGTTTGACCAGTGTCAGCAAAATGAAATTCTCAAAGTTGTTTGGAGCGAACTGTTCATATTAAAAGCGTCTCATTGGTCGTTGGATTTAAGCCGAGTCCTTGATGCTTGTGGAGACGTTCATTTGAAGCGAGCTATTGAGGATGCGAAACATTTGAAAGCTGATGTGATGGAGCTGTCATATCTGGAAACCCTATTGCTGTGTCGGAAAGGTATGTTGAAGTCTTGGAAATATAAAAGAGCAAACAATAAGACAGTCTTGTATGCGAAACTTTCAATATTGCCTCATCTGCTTCAATCCTACTTTCACCGTGTTTGACTGCATTGTAGGTAAAAATGTTCATGCAACAAAGGACATTGTTTGAGGAACCACATAGTGTTCCCATAAATGGATCACGTCTAGCGCTTATTAGAAATTTATTGAGGAACTAATGATCATTTTCTCTAACCAATTGAAGGTTACTCTATTACATAGAATCAACTAAAGCAGATATATTGCGCCAAGAATTGAATAACTATAAGTATTGATTTTCGATTAATAGAAGTTTAAGCTGTAGCTGATTTGTGTAAAACAAAACCTTATTAAAATCGATTCATTGTCTGTCTGTTTGTCAGTCTGTCTGTCTGTCTGTCACACGCATTTTTCTCCAAAACGGCTAAACCGATCCGAACGAAATTTGGTGAACAGATGGGAACTATGAAATCCCACGCATACAGTGAGTGGCATAAATTTAGGTGGAGTTTAAAGGGGGGCTCCCCATACATGCAAAGGGGGGATTCAAAATTTTTTTCACCAGATATAGTTGTGTAGGGTATCAAATGAAAGCTCTCGATTTGTACTTTCCGAAACTGACATTAGGTTTGGCATAAATTGCAAAGTGCGTGAGTAAGGATTCAAAATGTACGCACTTGAAGTGAGACAGGACTCATTTTCGGAAACTACCCAACCTAAAAATCCGAAAAAAATCAGGGTTGTGCGACTAGATGAAATCTAGGCCTGCTCAAATAAACTCACTAATAGTAGAAATTTACTGAAAAACCCCCCTTAAATTCATCCTAGGACAATATTTCGTATATATGTGCTAAATTTCATGGAAATCAGGCAATTAACGCCAAAGTTATAGCAGTTCAAACTTAGCAATTTCGAGCGAGTTTGCTGCTTCCAAAGCCATGCAAATCAGATGCTGACGTCATAATTACCCGCAATAATTGACATTCGCCTGGAATATTAAAGTCACATTTATGAAGAATCTATTTATCTGCAGCCCTTTTTAAGGTTTTTTGTAAAACACTTATGTGAAATCTAATCTTCGAGAGATGTCCCATTCCGGTATCTGCTCAAAAAACTTACTAATAGTATATTATCAACTTTTAGAAATAGACTAAAAAACTCTCCTTAAGTTCATCCTAAGTGTACTAAATTTTGCACCGACATAGAGGACAGCCTTGTGCATACACATGCCAGGTTTCATGAAAATCCAACTATTAGTGGGAAAGTTATAGCAGTTTAAACTTATCAATTTCGTGCTAATTAACAGCATTCTAAACCATACAAATAAGATGCTGACGTCATAATTAACGAGAATAATTGAAATTCGAGTGAAATATTAAAATTCCATTCAAGAAGAATCTAATTCTCCCTAGCCCTTTTTAAGGTTTTGTGTGAAACAAAACCTTATTAAAATCGAGACGGTGTCTCAGAATGTAGCCATGTGGGGTATCAAATGAAAGGTCTCAATTAGTACTTTTCGAAACTGGTTCAATATTTGATATTGGGTGAAACATAGGGGAGTGAGGGCTCAAAATGTGACCCCCAAAAAGTGTAACAGGTCTCGTTCTCAGAACCTATCCAACCGAAAAATCTGAAAAAAATCAGAGTGGTGCATCTCTACGAAATCTAGGCCTCAAAATATATCCGGTTCCGATATCTGCACAAATAAAGTTAATAATAGTATATTTCCACATTTTAGAAATTTACCCGACACCCCCCTTATGTTGATCGCAGAAGTACAAAATTTAGCATGCCTATAACGAAGGGTATAATGCACAGTTTGGTCAAGTTTGAAGAAAATCCAATTATTACTAACAAAGTTATAGGGGGTAAAACTTTACCATTTTTTGTGAATTTCGTGCACTCTACTACCCGCATGACGTCATCATCACATATCATTTCGTCAATACCACAACGAAATGAGTTGTTATGGATGGGGTCGCAAAGAATTATTTTGTTTTAGTTTTTTAATCATTTGTATGTGAATATCAATTACTCCAACCAGATATGTGTGTATGTACGTATATAGTATATGCGTGCTAATGAACTTTGCGGGTAGTACCTAATTCAGATAGATATAAGAAGTAAATCGGAAATATGGGTACGATCAATTGATATACGTGCATATATGTGTACAGTATTTGGAAATAGGCAGTTTGTTTGTTTAGGGTGAGCGTAATATGTACGTAGGTCTCGTAGTTTGGAAAAATATAAAGGATTATGTTGGATTTGTAGCTATATACGGATAGAGAAATGTGCGTTGAAATTTCTTACATAAGATGAACACAAAACCTTCATACCCGAAGCGCGAGCTTCCAGTATTCCGACTTGTTTATATTTGATGTTGGTTAAATTGTTTTCATTCGCTAATAATATTAACCTGAGGGCGTGAAGCGTATAAGGTTGGCCATTATCAAAACAGGGCTTTCCATCAAATGATTTATTTAAATCGCTTTCTAGAAAATACAGGGCAATGGAGTTTTTAGCTATATTACACGGAGCTGTCGTGCACTCGTCGCTCCTCACATCGTTTTCTTTTTCTTCAGCCTTCAGTTCACAAGCGGGGTCGGCTCGTGGTGATCGGTTTCGTCATTTTATTTTATCAAATGCCTGATCAGGATGTAATCGCGAGACCTTTAAATCCCCGTCCAGCGTATCAAGCCACCATTGTTTTGGCCGGCTTTTTGGTTGCTTACCATTGCTTTCGATGTTCTGATCAATACTGGTTGTTGAATTCTCGTTAGCGTGAATTACGTGACCACACCATCGAAAACGCCTCTCTTGCAGTTTTTCCACGATCAATGCAAACCCATATCGATCGCGGATATTCTCATGTGAACTGAACTGAACTGAACGATTTCAATATCTCGGGTCAATGCTATAAGCCAATGGAGAACTACGTTATGCTCCTCACATAGGGAAACACAAAACCTTTTATACCTGAAGCGTCAAGCTTCCGGCTTCCCGACTTGTTTTTAAATAGGGAGAGTCAAGTAGCAGGATTTAACATAAGATTGGAACTTTTCATTTCAGGCCAAAAAAAACTAATAACATTTTAGTTGGCTTTTTATGATTCATATTGACATTACTTAGTTTCTTGGAAACTCTTAATGCCGATAGATTAATATGTATCTGAAAATGAGTGAGATATTGTGACTTCACCAGTCTTAATAACAAGATCACGCTATCGGTTTCTTTTGCTTTCAGGCTTATTTTTAAGGTTTTGTGTGAAACCAGTTATGTGGTATATCAAATGAAAGGTCTCTATTAATACTGGCCCAATATTTGATATTGGGTGAAACGTAGGGGAGTGAGGGCTCAAAATACGACCCTCAAAAAGTGTAACAACTCTCGTTCTCGGAACCTATCCAACCGAAAAATCCGAATAAAATCACTGTGATGCATCTAAACAAAATCTAGGCATCAAAATATATCCCGTTCCGAAATGTGCATAAATAAAGTAAATAATAGTATATTAGCAAATTTTAGGAATTTAGCCGGAAACCCCCCTTAAGTTCATGCTAAAAGTACAAAATGGCAGTGGTACAAGGCATAACATAAGACGGAACTTGGGTAGTTTGAAGGAAAACCAGCTATTATTAACAAAGTTATAGAAGATGAAACTTTTATATTTGAAGTGAATTTCGTGCATTCTAAAACGTGTATGAAGTCATCATAACATAGCAATTCGTCAATACCACAACAAAATGAGGTCAAATGGATGGAAGGTCGCAGGGAAACATTTCGTTTTAGTTTAATCATTTATATATCAATATCAATTACTTAATTCAGATAGATTTATTTGTACATTGGAAAAATCTGTACGATCAGGCATATGCATGCAAATATCATCATCATCAACGACGCAACCACCGGTATCGGGTCTAGGCCTGCCTTAATAAGGAACTCCAGACATCCACCAATTCGATATCCCTAAAAGCTGTCCTAACCTACGCCATCGCTCCATCTTAGGTAGGGTCTGTCTCGTCTTCTTTTTCTACCATAGATATCGCCCTTATAGAGTTTCCGAGTGGGATCATCCTCCTGATTAAGTGAACCGCCCACCGTAACATATTGAGCCGGATTTTATCCACAACTGGACGGTCATGGTCTCGCTCATAGATTTCGTCGTCATTGACCCTATGGTGAGATGTTTCGAGCGGAGCAGTTTTTGTAAGCTGAAATAGGCTCTGTTGGCTGACAACAACCGTGCGCGGATTTCCTCATCGTAGCTGTTGTCGGTTGTGATTTTCGACCCTAGATAGGAGAAAGGGTAGTATACGTCCCAGGGCGAAACGTGGATTGGTACTCACGATGGAGCATAAAACCAGGGAAATGCTTGCTGAACCAACACCAACAGTTCTACTACCAAACCCTATCTCCACCTCCAAGTGGTGACCGCTGGGAGCTCTTCCATAACGAAAAGCTGCAGACGGAGAAGGATGAAGGCGAGTCTCCCGCGTCTAAAAACGGGACAAAATGTACTAACTGGTCCTCCAGGTTGGGGGTTGGGTAGGGCTGACAACCCTATACGGAAAACCGATGTTACGAAGCCACGAAAGGAGCCTCGGACAGGATGGACTTTACAACGACGAACCCAGCAACGACAACGGATTAACGATTTGCGCATTTTCTCATGGAACGTGCGCTCCCTGTACAGAGATAAAGCTGATGAGCAGCTAGCCGATACCCTGTCCCAATATAGGGCTGATGTAACAGCGTTACAAGAGATGCGATGGACAGGGACCGGTTTCCTGGGGTAGAGCCGCTATACCATATATTATAGCGGTCATCCAGTAAACCATGTGCTCGGAGTAGGTTTCTTAGGCAGCCAAAAAATGAAACCTGCTGTTATCGGCTTTGAAAACATAGGCGAACGGCTATGCACTCTGCGCTTGCGAGGCAAGTTTAGAAATATAAGCCTCATTAACATTCACGTCCCTACAGAGGAGACTGCAGAGTCGGAGAAGGATACCTCCTACGAGGCAGTAGAATGAACCCTCGAAGCCTGTCCCAGATATGATATTAAAATCATACTTGGGGATTTTAACAGCCAAGTAGGGAAGGAGCCCATATTCAGGCGATACGTTAGCTCCCATAGCTTACACCAAAAAACAAATGATAACGGACTGCGGATTATTAAATTAGCAGGGTGACACGAAATGGTTTCTTAAAATAGTTATATAATATATTGTAGTAGGAGCAAGCTACCTAGTTTTATTTTTATTACGAAATGGTTGTTGGAAGTACCTGGTTTTCGCGAAAAGCGGTCCACAAACATACGTGGGCCTCTCCAGACGGGATCACTTTCAACCAAATTGATCACGTGTTGATCGAGCGCCGCCACCTCTCAGCCTTGATGAATGTCAGAACATATAGGGGGGCCAATATAGACTCGGATCACTATCTCGTTGGCATGGTGCTCCGAGCTCGAATTACAATACCACCTAGAATCCCCTCTGACAATCAGGTGAGAGTGAACACTGAAGCCATCCACAACACAGTCCTAAGCGACACCTATAAGAGGGAAATGGATGCCGCAATAACCGCAGTCAACAGAGGACCTGGAGATGAAGCATCAACAAATGATCGTCACAATCACCTGAAGAACGTTATCATGGATACGGCCACAAACATACTTGGCCGCAGCCGCAAAAGGAGTCGGAACTGCTGGTTTGACGATGAATGTATGCTAGCAACGGAACGGAAGAATGTCGCATACCGAGTAATGTTGCATTCTCAAAGAACGCGGGCACGCGCAGAAACTTATCACGAACTCTGTCGAGCGGAGAGGCGACTTCACAGACGGAAAAAGGAAGCCTGGGAGAACCAACAAGTTTGTGAACTCGAAAAGTACAGGAAGCAACCGCACCAGGCGCGAAAGTTTTACCAACAAGTCAGCAGGATGAAGCCTTATACACCTCGATGCTCATCCTGCCGAGACAAAGAGGGAAACTTGATTTCCGACAGAATGGGCATATTGGAGCGATGGGTTGAGTACGTTGATGAGCTACTGAACAACCAGAACATCGGCAAGTTGGAGGTCCCGCCAACTGAAGACGACGGACAAATACTGTCACCACCAAGTTTAGGAGAAACAGTCCGTGCAATTCATTGGCTAAAAAATCATAAGTTGCCAGGAGCCGATGGAATTACAGTCGAATTGGTTCAATATGGAGGCGACCATTTACACCAAGTGGATCATCAACTTGTGCTCAAGGTATGGGACAGCGAATCACGCAGTGCAGCAATTATTGAGGAATCACGCTGCTGAGTACCATCTATAAGATATTCTCCGCTATCTTGCTAGGCCGGATAGCCCCATACGCCCAGAACATCATTGGCCCATACCAAAGAGGCTTCACTCCAGGCAAATCAGCAACAGACCAGATTTTCTCTCTGCGGCATGCGATGGAAAAACTGTTGGAATATGGACAACAATTGCACCATCTGTTCATCGACTTTAAAGCCCCAGATATCGCGCCGCCTGCTCGATCTGGATGAAGGCAGTTTGTACGTCTCGGGTGGTTCTTCCCATGATGTCGATATCGTCAGCATAGGCCAGTAGTTGGGTGAACTTAAAGAGGATCGTATCTTTTGCATTTACCTCAGCATCACGGATCAATTTCTCCAGGGGCATGTTAAAGAGGACGCATGATAGCGCATCCCCTTGTCGTAGACCGTTGTTGATGTCGAATTGTCTTGAGAGCGATCCTGCTGCTTTTATCTGGCTTCGCACATTGGTCAGGGTCAGCCTAGTCAGTCTTATTAATTTCGTCGGGATACCAAATTCTTTCATGGCAGTGTACAGTTTTACCCTGGCTATGCTATCATAGGCGGCAAATATAGTATTCGGTAATAAGCCATGTTTGTTTAGGGTGAGGATAATATGATGTTGTAGTGGTATTTTATTTCCTAGAGAGTAGTAGAGGCAACTTTGACCTACTGTAACTCTGTTAATAATAAGAAAATTTCCACCAATCTTTCCAATATAGTGTGTTATATCAAAACCGATATTCCTGGAATTTTTACGGACCTTGAATGAACTTAAGGGGATTGGCAGTAAAGTTTCAAAATATAATTATATAATATCATTAACTTTATTTGAGCTAATACGGAAACGGAGAGTATTTCGGTGCCGTTCGAGAAAAGTGCAGACAATTAACCAATTTTAGTACGTTTTTGTTTTCAACAAGGACTAGCACATCAACTATACTCGTCGTTAGTTATGATGCCAGCATCTTATTGGCGAATTAAATTATCGCAAAATTGATAAGTTTCAATTGCAATAACATAGATTCTTGTAATCAGATTTTCGCGTATTATGCGCGCTACTATCCTCTATGATGCTTCTAATATGAACTAAAGGTATCAGAGTCGGACATATTCTGAAGCGTAGATTTCATATACGCGTGATTTACGTTGAAATTAGGATCTGGTTGCGAAAGTTCTAATCGGGGCTTTTCATTTGATGTCCCATACGGGTACATTGGATAAAAAAATTGTGCACTCCGCCTGTATGGGTAACCCCATCTAAACTTTACGTAAATTGATGCCACTCACTGTAAGCGTGGGCAAATGGGAAGCCGTAGCCGGTTTGAAGGAAAGTGCATGTGATAGACTGTAAACCGATTTTAAAACTGTAAAAAATTTTACACAAAACCTTGAAAATCGAAAAAAGCCGAATTAAGATACATACTTCTATACAGCGTTCACGTACATATCTATACGAGTTTTTCGCCGATTCACTTTATTGTCAAAGTGATGTATATTGCTATACATAGAGCATTATCTGTCTCATACATAAAAAGGGGAATATCAGCAATGCAGCAATTATTGAGGTATCACGTTACTGAGTACCATCTATAAGATATTCTCATCATTGGCCAATACCAAAGATGCTTCACTCCAGGCAAATCAGTAACAGATCAGATTTTCTCTCTCTCTCTTCTCTCGGCAAGCGATGGAAAACTGTTGGAATATGGACATCAGTTGCACCATCTTTTCATGGACTTTAAAGCCGCCTATGATAGCATAGCCAGGGTAAAACTGTACACGGCCATGAGAGAATTCGGTATCCCGACGAAATTAATAAGACTGACTAGGCTGACCCTGACCAATGTGCGAGGCCAGATAAAAGCAGCAGGATCACTCTCAAGACCATTCGACATCAACAACGGTCTACGACAAGGGGATGCCCTATCATGCGTCCTCTTTAACCTGGCCCTTGAGAAAGTGATGCGTGATGCTGAGGTAAATTCAAGAGGTACGATCCTCTTTAAGTCCACCCAACTACTGGCCTATGCTGACGATATTAAAATCATGGGAAAATGACCCGAGACGTACAAACTGCTTTCATCCAGATCGAGCAGGCGGCGATTAGTGCGAGATCTTGTGCTGCACATCAATGAAGGCAAGACAAAGTATATGGTGGCAACGATAGCACCAAAAACCAACCAACCAACAACATCAAACCCTGCTGGCCAAACGGGAAGAATAAAGATAGGAGAATACAATTTTGAGACCGTTGATAATTTCTCCTATCTATGGTCAAAAATCTCAACCGATAACAGGTATCCGCGCACGGTTCTTGTCAGCCAACAGAGCCTATTTCAGCTTACAAAAACTGTTCCGCTCGAAATGTCTCACCAAAGCTCTTACTGTACAAGACAATGATCTTACCACTCCTCATGTATTCCTCGGAGACTTGCGTTCTTAGCAAGAGAAATTGCGAACTCTTGGCCGCGTTCGAGAGAAGAATCCTCCGACGAATTTTTGGCCCCCTACATGTGGATGGACGATTCCGTAGTCTACATAACGACGAAATCTCTGAGCGTTACCATGATCATCATGTTGTGGATAAAATCCGGCACAAAACCGGGATGTCTGGAGTTCCTTATTAAGGCAGGCCTGACAGGATACTGGTTGTTGCGCCGTTGATGATGATGATGGTTATTCTTCATACTAAACTTCTTACTCCTAGAATGAATTTTATTTCAACAGATAGAATGGAATGTATTTTGAGGTCCATCATCATCATCAACGGCGCAACAACCGGTATCCGGTCCAGGCCTGCCTTAATAAGGAACTCCAGACATCCCGGCTTTGCGCCGAGGTCCACCAATTCGATATCCCTAAAAGCTGTCTGGCGTCCTGGCCCACACCATCGCTCCATCTTAGGCAGGGTCTGCCTCGCCTTCTGTTTCTACCATAGATATTGCCCTTATAGACTTTCCGGGTGGGATCATCCTCATCCATACGGATTAAGTGACCCGCCCACCGTAACCTATTGAGCCGGATTTTATCCACAACCGGACGGTCATGGTATCGCTCATAGATTTCGTCATTTTGTAGGCTACGGAATCGTCCATCCTCATGTAGGGGGCCAAAAATTCTTCGGAGGATTCTTCTCTCGAACGCGGCCAAGAGTTCGCAATTTTTCTTGCTAAGAACCCAAGTTTCCGAGGAATACATGAGGACTGGCAAGATCATAGTCTTGTACAGTAAGAGCTTTGACCCTATGGTGAGACGTTTCGAGCGGAACAGTCTTTGTAAGCTGAGGTCCAGATCTGATATATATGCTTCTGTATGATTATTTTCCGATTTTCGGTTAAATAGGTTCTGAAAATGAACCTACTTTTCTTACCTTCCAGCTAGTTTTCTTATCTTCCAAACAATATGGAAAGTTAGGCTAGTTCTGAAAAGTACTAACTGAGTCATCATTTGATAGAGAAAATTTGACACTCCCCTTTCACATGTATGTTGCGGCCCCCGGAAACACAACATAAAATTATCCTGCTCATTGTATGTAAACGCACTCACAGACAGTACGTTTTCACCAAATTTCGACACAGACATACGGATAGACATTGATTCGAAACTAATAAGGTTTTGTTTTACACAAAAATGAGATACGTTCATCATTTTCGGAAACGAAACTTGATTATATCGTAGGCAGGGTGAATTTAAAACAATCATGAGTTGCTTTGATTATTTGCAGTCCTAACGGAATCTTTTCAAATTAAAGGACGCGGTCACTAGACTGAAACAACGCATCATCATCACCAGCTTCACTAAATGTCTAGAAGCTCATTTTCATCCTATGCATGTTCAATGTTGCTTCAATTTGCTCAGTTGAATATAACGTTGATATTCAGCGTTAACATCCATTCACAGAAGGGTTTCTTTCACTTTCATTTCAAGTTTTGCTTGGTTGTAAATTTGTCGTTTGTGTTATATACATACATATATCACTTCTTGGGATTTTCCTTTCAAATTGTTGCACATTCACCAACTTTGTGATTTCTTGTCTGTCTTGTCTTGTCTGGTTTGCGTTATACCCTGGAAACCGCTTTTTCTTTCTGGCTTTAATGTAAAGTCTTTGTAATGTTTCAAAGATATATGGGCGTAAGCATCTTTGTTTTTGAATACAGTCTAGAGTTTCCCATCATAATAATCGGTTTTCTTCCAGAACCCAGTTGCTTTTCTACTTTAACAGTACTTAAGATTGAATGAAGGATCCATCTCAAAATGCCTTCCAACATAAAATGTACTTTGCCTCTCTTTTTGTTCTATAAAAATTTAACATACCCACGCGGAGTTGCTGTTGCTTCATTGCATAATAACAGTCAGGTCTGGTGAGAGTGGTGGAAGTGGGGGATTCACCCCGGGCCAGGAGTTTTCTCGGGGGCCCCGAATAAAAATTTCAATGTAAAAGAAGGATAATAGGAGGCCAACATAATTTTAATTCCAGGACAATATAATTTTCAGCTCGGTCCCGAATTTCCTAACGCTTTGATTACAGTGTTTCAAAGCAAACAAGCCGGAACCGACTCTTCAGATATAAAATTTTTGAGAATTTTTTATGTAGAAATATTTGGGCGCTTCTTCAGCCATTGTAACGTTGCGTCATTTTGTTCGGCCAAAAGCCCGACCAGGATGCAGTTGTGAGGCTTTCAAATCACCAGCCAGCAGCGTCCATCAACTTCGATGTTCAGACCACTTTTGGCAAGTGAATTCTGGTTAGCGTCAATTACGTGGCTATACTACTCGCGATTTTTCGCAATCGGCACAACCCCGTATCAATCACAGATATCCTCATTCCGGATGTGGCATGGTGTGGTACGCCATTGATCCAACGCAACATCTTCGACTCCATTATTCTTGTCATTAACAGAAGTGGTCGTCAATGAATTTCTTAAAATTTGAAAAATTACTTACCCTAACCTGGTTCACGAAATAATGACGAAGCTTTTCCGCAGAATGTGAATACTATTGATCTTCCCAATGTCCACATAAATTATGGTTTATCGTTCGCAGAACATAAAGCTTGACTTATCACTTTTCAAGGTTTTGTATACAACAAAACCGAATCGAATCGATTCGATATCTGTTTGTCTGTCACACCCAATTTATTCGGACATCCCCATACATGTGAAACGGGGTGTACATTTTTTTCCACAGAATATGGTCATGTGGGGTATAAAATGTAAGGGCTCAATTAGAACTTATCGAAAGCGATACTTAGATACCAGGTGAAATGTAGGGAAGTGAGGGCCCAAAATGTGCGCCACAGAAAGTCTAACAGGTCTCGTTCTCAGAACCTATCTAATCGAAAAATCTTAAAGGAACCAGAATGATGCAACCCTACGAAATCTACGCTTTAAAATACATCCCACTCCGATGTCTGCTTAAATAAAGTATATTACCATATCATATTACCATGTTTTAGAAATTTATATATATTATTTAAGGGGGTCATCCCGTGTGTCGGATTCGCGGAATCGAATTTTTTTTTGGCATCAATTCTATCTAGATATAGTGTAGATATAGCATAATATGGGCAAAGTAATTTTTTGATATTCGGAGTCGTTCGAAAATTATAGTGTTAATAAACACGTGATAAGTCACATGTCAGATTTATGCCAATCGCCGTAATAAAGCTCGTATTTATCGATCCGAACGACGTTCGAATGACTTCGCTAAAAGCACAAAAATTAAAGCTTAGGCTGTACATGTGTTTCTTGAGGAAACCTAAGGTGGATTAGGTATAGCAGATTGATGGTCAGTTAAGGTTTTATGGCTAAAAATCGCATTCGCAAAAATTTAGCTTTCAATATTTTTTAATAATTCTAGTTTGCGAACTGTAGTTAAGTCTGTACGTTAAAATGCCGTTTACTTTTTTCTTTAAAATGAACACAGCGCCCTCTAGCGTGGCAGCAGAAAAACACTTTTTTTTGGAGATGGGTGCATGAATTGCCCTGTATTTCAATAACCAACTATGCGATCGGGGTGAAATAAATACTATACACGTTCAAGATATTAATAAATCTATGGTGGAAAATTCGTATTTGTATCTTTATCCAGTTCTTCACAAAAAATTTCTAAAATAAGGCAAAAAAACGGCCTTCACACGGGATGACCCCTTTAATGCAATATATAACCAAAATCCCTGTTGAGTTCAATGTATAGGTACAAAATTTGGTACCGTTATAAGTCATAATCTAATGCATAAGTTTGATAAAAATCCAACTATTATTGACAAAGTTATAGAGGGACAAAATGCTCTATTACATATGAATTTATCGCACTTTGAGATGTGTGACATTATTATCATATAAAGCGAACGCATATGACCACCGAAGTTTTAGTTTGGAAATACATATGTACGTATATGAAGGAATATTTGGAATTGGAAGTATATGCGATTGGAAAACGTGAATAGGAAATTTATCACACAAGTTGAGCACAAAACCTTTATGCCGGAAGCGTTCAGCTTCCGGTATTCCGACTTGTTTTTAAGGTTTTGTGTGAAACAAAACCTTATTAGAATCGAGTCGGTGTCTGTCTCTCCGTCTGTCTCTCTGTCTGTCTGTCCGTCACAGAATGTGGCCATATGGGGTAACAAACGAAAGGGCTCAGTTAGTACTTTTCGAAACTGGATCCATATTTGATATTGGGTGAAACATAGGGGTTCTCAGAACCTATCCAACCGAAAAATCTGAAAAAAATCACAGTGATGCATCTCTACTAAATCTAGGCCTCAAAATACATCCGGTTCCGATATCTACACAAATAAAGTTAACAATAGTATATTTTTACATTTTAGAAATTTACCCGGCAACCCCCTTATGTTAATTCTAGAAGTATAAAATTTGGCGTAGGTGTAATGAAATATATAATGCACAAGTTAGTCAAGTTTGACGAAAATGCAACTATTATTAAGTTAGTTATAAGGGGTTAAACTTTACCTTTTTTGTGAATTTCGTACATTCTAAAACCTGTATGACGTCATCAACACATTTCAATTCATCAATAGCATAACGAAATGAGTTCTTATGAATGGGGTCTCAAAGAATTATTTTGTTTTAGTTTTTTAGTCATTTATATATGAATTACAATTATTCCAAACAGACATGTGTGTATGTTGGTATATAGTATATGCATGCTAATGAAGTTTGCGGGTAGTGCCTAATTCTGATAGATATAAGAAGTAAATCGGAAATATGGGTACGATCAATTTATATACGTGAATATATGTGTACAGTATTCGGATGTAGGCAGTTTGTTTGTTTAGGGTCAGGATAATATCTATGACTGTAATATGTATGTATATCTTGTAGTTTGGAAGAGAATGAATGAATGAATGATGAAGGAATATGTTGAATTTGTAGCTATATAGGAATAGAAAAATGTGCGTTTTAAGTTTTAAGTTTTTTTATTTACCATAGTGACTTACTTCTAATACATTATTAATTACTTTCTAGCTTAGATATTAAGCTTAACTAACTTAACTTTATTTCAACGGGTGGCTATTACAATTGTTTGGCCTACCCGACCTTCTGTGTAAATTATTACTTTACTTGTATTAATTTTAATACATATATCTTCACAATTATTTGTATTCAACTGAACTATTTAAAAGACTGCGCTTGCACTAAAAGCGCCAGAAGGCATTACTTACTTACTTAAAATACTTAAAACTAACTAAGTCTAAACTTAATCTAACTTAATCTAACAATAAATACTTAACCTACTATATACAATAGCACATTACATATCTTGTGCTTAGCCTCGATGTACCCCTACCAGGCAGGGAGAATCATATAGGGAAAGGATGGCGGGTTTAAGAGCTTCGCTCACTATTTGGCAGGGCCTTAGGTAAAATGTGCGTTGAAGTTTCTTAGATAAGATGAACACACAACCGCTCCCGGTATTCCGACTTGTTTGTTGGATAGATTGTTAACTTAAATATCCCAGAATACGGCGCGAAAATTCCAAAGCAAATTTCGCATTCCTTTAGATTATATGAAGGTAGAGCCGAGTGAATATCACATCCAGGCTCAGGTTCGAATTTCCAGAAGGCAGTCGTTGTATGTCCTTATGTAATCTAGCAACACTATGTAACTAGCATATTTGTAATCATTCGGTGTCAGTCCGTTTTATGAGTTCATTTATATTTGCTGTAACTCCATTTTGTTTGTAATTAAATGTCTTCATATCTGAAAGGCGATTTTTCAAACAATTTTTTTTTCAAACTTGTTTTCTCAGAGTGGCCTTTTTCACATTTGGGGGAATTCTAATTTAGAAAATAATGAACCAATGCTTATGCAACTTGGAGGTATGATTCTTTATAAAATTATTGAGGTGTTTTCTTTTTCAACAGCTGCGAAACTTTTTATTTCGATTACTTTCACCTGCATTAATGATCTTATTCTTAGAAAATGAGTTAGGGACGTAAAATTAAAACCTTTTTAAGATGAAGGAATAGCATACACGTTCCGCAGTTGGAGAACTCTTAGTACGACTTGCAGTGGACTAATTCTGCATAACTTTGTTATTTCTGGCATAAATTATGCTGAAGTGGTTAGAAATACGATTAATATAATGTCCAGATTTGATTGAATTACAGTTAATTCTTCCTATTAAAAAAATACCAAAAAAGTACCTGAAAATAAGCATTCTAATGCGGTTTACCCCCCAATTAAAAATAAAATAATTAAAATTCCAAACTTGGCTAAATGAAATTTTATTCTTTCATTTTCTTTTATTATACAGAGTATGCGCTCAGTGCAGAAAACTCCAAATATCTGGAATACTTTTCCGAAAACGCCCTCACCTCGTTGGGAAAGTATACGATGCATCAGTGGAATCGATTTGGAAAACTCTTGTTGGGCTTACGTGGAATATCTCTGAAGCAGAATGAGACTGTGCTCCAAACAATGTTCAGAAATATCATTCAGGATTTACTTCTTCAGAAGGATCACATTAAATCATAAACAATATTTTATTGTAGTTTCCTCTCTCATTTTTATTGCTTTTTGTTAAATTTTGATAACAGATAAATCACAATACAATAAATAAAAAATAAAACGACTTTCACATACATGTTGACTTTGTTTCTATTGTAAAAGTAATTTGTTTTTATAGTTGCTTTGCTGTCGTATAAAACAATTTATGAACAGGACAAGGTAAGATTTACAATAACATTCGATAGAGGTGGGTTCTATATTTTCGACTATTTAACATCATATACGGGGTTTCGATTTGCTAATATCAACTTGACTTTACTCTTATTAGACAATTATTGATTTCTATTCTATTTACAAAGTAGATATCGAGCTATCATATTTCCTGCTCACATTGCACTTCCCACAATTAAAATACAAAGAATTTTTTTAAATTTAAAATTATTCCTTAAACCTTCAGATATTTCAAAAATTAGACAGCACCAACGAACTTTTAGTATTAAATTAGAAGAATTGCCTTTTTATAAATCAAATTATGAAAGATAAATTCAGACTAAGAATAAATATCTTGCGACTAAATTTTGAAAATAAAATTCTAGCAGGATCTATTATTTCGCTATAGACTCGATCTACTTTTGAAGAAATTCAAAAGGTTGGAGGATTCTAGAGGTTCGTTACAAAACACCAAACACAATACATTTTATTAGATATCTAATTCCTTATCATCCCTCATTCCGTTAGCATATTTATTAAATCATCTTTGCACTTTCTTCCCACTTTCAGATTCTATTCAGGTTTTAGTTTCTAGTTTTCGCAGTCGTACAACATCTATATATGTTTATACTTCCTCATACAGCTCGAAGAAGAGAGTCGAAGGATAACGATTGTCTAGTTAAAATTCTTAACGTTTAACCTGCGTTTCAGTTTCATATATTTTTAAATCTAAGTAAATTGTTTAGATGGATAAAATTTTTTGGGGTTTCGTTCAAAGAAGGGAAATCTACTATCGGATTTTGTATTTTCTCAAAACCCTGACTAAATTGAGGGTCAATACCGATTATATTTAGTGTTTGTAGTAGCTTTTTTTTTTGTCTCAACCTACACCCTCTAAATTTAGATTTCAATCATAAGAAACTTTTAACATCTTCATGTCTTAATTCATTTACTTACATAAATAGACATTCTTGCTCGGTAGCAAACCACCTGCAAGTCCATACAGAATTCCTATTTTGTCCTTTTTATCAAGGTTTGAATATATTAGAAGCTCTTCACTTCTGATATTTGGTTATGATTCAAATGAAAACTCGTATATAATGTTTTCTCTTGAATATATGTATATATCGTAGTTTGATTTGCTTACTTTGTAACTTCAGTTCGTTTCATAAATAAATAAAAATAATAAGATTTTGTTTTACACAAAACCTTAAAAACGATCTATCGCTCCCAAACTGCAATAAAACAAGGAGAAAGAACTAGAGTAGGTCTTCTTTCCAGTTCATTAATGAGCTCATATACCTAGCTGAAATGGGGCTTTCGAAATTATTGCCAATAAAAAGATAACGTCCGCGAAAAGAAAATATAAGATAGAGCTTCCCTAGGAAAATTGACGTCACCCAATGTTTTGGGATGTTCATGATGTATTGTTACACACATGGGTACTGACAGATTTCATAACAGGCCGCCCGGAAAAACGCCGGTAATATATGGTCGTTTCATGGAATAATGCATCGAAACAATCCTAGGCGGTCACCAGAGGTAAAAGTGTGATAGCCACCCGAAATTGTGCTGTACATTTAACAATAAACATCAAGAAGTTCTTCTCCTTAATGTTTGGAAAAACCATGTGAAAGAGACGCATCGACATCTGCGCTTCACAGAGAATTCGATGATGTGGTGCTTAGAATTATGATATAAAACACGAACATTGAAATCACCACTATGTACTACGTTGAGAATCTCAATATAGAGTCAGCATTACCACCTTTTAGAGTTGACGCGACGTTATCGTGGCTCTCACCATCGTTTCAGCCGTAATCAAAATTGATTTTAGCTAGCGGTACTCCGATTCGATGCCGGGAAAATGATTTCCCGCTCTGCCAACGACAAAAACCATTATTGCTGGTAACATGAAAAAAAAAAATATTTTTAAGTCGCATCTGTATCTCGAGACGTACAAACTGTCTTCATCCAGATCGAGCAGGCGGCGATTGGCGCGAGATCTTGGGCTGCACATCAATGAAGGCAAGACAAAGTATATGGTGGCAACGTCAGCACCGAAAACCAACCAACAAAAACATTAAACCGCACTAGTCAAACAGGAAGAATAAGGATAGGAGAATACAACTTTGAGACCGTTGATAATTTCTCCTATGTAGGGTAAAAAATCACAACCGATAACAGCTACGATGATAAAATCCGCGCACGGTTGTTGTCAGCCAACAGAGCCTATTTCAGCTCACAAAAACTATTCTGCTCGAAACGTCTGACCATAAGGTCAAAGCTCTTACTATACAGGACAATGATCTTGCCAGTCCTCATGTATTCCTCGGAGATTTGGGTTCTTAGCAAGAAGAATTGCGAACTCCTGGCCGTGTTGGAGAGAAGAATCCTCCGAAGAATTTTTGGCCCCCTACATGAGGATAGACGATTCCGTAGTCTACATAACGACGAAATTTATGAAGGATACCATGATCGTCAGGTTGTGGATCCGGCTCAATAGGGTACGGTGGGCGGGTCACGTAATCCGTATGGATGAGGATGATCCCACCCGGAAAGTCTATAAGGGAAATATCTATGGTAGAAAAAGAAGACGAGGCAGACCCTGCCTGAGATGGAATGATGGCGTAGGTCAGGACGGCAGACAGCTTTTAGGGATATCGAATTGGTGGTGGCGCAAAACCGGGATGTCTGGAGTTCCTTATTAAGGCAGGCCTAGACCGGATACCGGTTGTTGCGCCGTTGGTGATGATTAAACTATCTAGATCACGCATGCTTCAAAGTATCTTTCAATGGCCACAAAAGTAAACTCTATTATATTTATGAGGGAGTATCGCAAGGTAGTGTCCTCCCCCAAAAATCTTGTTCTAAAGCAATTCTCAAACCAATCTGGACTTATCGACTGACTGACAATGCAGTTCAAGTTAAGCTAAAATCATGGGGAGTCTTCGAGTAGAAAGGTAGAAAAGACACCAGCTCGATTATTATTAGTCCAGTGGACA
Source organism: Hermetia illucens (assembly GCF_905115235.1). Classification (NCBI taxonomy): domain Eukaryota; kingdom Metazoa; phylum Arthropoda; class Insecta; order Diptera; family Stratiomyidae; genus Hermetia; species Hermetia illucens. The sequence goes on along the minus strand of NC_051854.1, from coordinate 55,822,445 downwards.
TTGAGCCATTAAAGCTTGAAACTACGTTAATTGTTCTCACTACCATTGTAAGGGCATCGTTCCTATACCAGCTGTACAAGGATTGCAGACAGAGGCCTAAAAACGAAGTACGCACTATTCGGGTGACAAATCGTAAACAATAACAGTAGTAAACCCTGTGCCCATCGTTTTTCGACACTCTACAATCCAAACAAATTGGCACCCTTCGCACATCCAAACGCATTTCAGCATCAATCAATAGTATGCACTTTAATCAACGTTGTCAGCGCCCCTCTCAATAATCAACAATGTTGATCTGGTGGTAAACACTCCATAAAAATTCCTGTTCAACAATCAACAACACTTTTGATCTTGTGTCAGTCCGGGATCGCATCGGCCAAGTTCGAACTGCACTGGCGGAAGGAGAAATATTTTTAGTAGGCTAGGAGTTGAACGAGATAGAGATATGTATTATTTTACTTAATACTTATGAAATTAAAAAAAAAAGCCTGCACTAGCCCATTTTAGTTTGCTGCACAATTTCTTGAAGTTGAAATGCAAAGTAAAAGCGTGGGAGCGATGGATCTTATTACCAATTGAATAAACCTCAAAGTGCTAATATAATACAAAAGAACAGTCCTTTAACATAATTCTACCACAAAGATTACGAACACATACATTTCTAAAGTACCCTGCTCAGTGTCGTATTAAATGGTTCATCTATCTGGACATTAATGCTTCAACATTCAGTTGGATTTCCTGCTGTTGTTGGTGATTTTTCTTTGTAGGCAGCCCCGAAGAGCTAGGAGTTGGCGGGCTCCTATTTAAGCTGCTATCCAAACTGCTATGATGTTGAGATGAAACTGGCGAAAGAGGGATCTCCTCAATTTTCTCAAGATCTTGCGCGATTGACGTTGATGTTTGCTTATGCAACCTTGGCATTTGAGTCTTGGATATATTTGTTGGACTACTTCGATTTTCTTGTATTAAAGGAATATCTAGGGTTTGTCCTTTTGGTTGTAAGGAATTCTGAGAAGTTGGCGGCAAATCATCTTTGTCCAAACTGAACTGTCGTCTCAGCAGACGGCTCGATCCTGGTTTGCTATCGATTTTATTCAATGCGTAAAGATACTTTCCGTCATTAAATTGAGTCAGGTTGCTTTCGCTAGGACTTAAGCATTTGTATTGGTTATACGGCGAGCTTAAGTCCATCATTTCTTCAATTTTCTTATATAAACGCGAAGACGATCCTCCTGTAGGATTAAGTCGATTGAAATTGGCTGGATTGAGTAGTCCATCCTGTGAGAATTCAGATAGCTTTCGTTGCTGCGGGCTTGGACCCGGTGTTTTACTAGTAAGTTCTCCTAAGCTTGGTATGTTTGCAGAGAGGGTGGTGTTGTTCGAGTCCAAAGAGTAGGAATTTGGCAACAGGGAGGACGTTTCTGTGTTTGGTGGAGGAGTAATTTCCACTTTTACTTCCACCGTATCTCCAGCTAAAGATGATGATTGGCTTGATGATAGAGTTGTAGTGCAATTCCGAGCGATTCTATTCGTCCCTGCTTTCAGGATGATTGAATTCCGTATAAGTGTTTCATCCAACCTAGAAAACATTAATTTGATAATCTGTGTAATTTCAACTTTTAAAATTTTTAAAAAATTACGAGTTCAAAGAACATTATATTTAACTTACCCGTGGGATTCTCTAATGCAGCGTAGGAGAAATAGTTTGCATTGAAACGAATGACTATATACGAATATTCCAAACAATACACTTACCCAATAGGAGGTGGAGTCGGTAAAACTTTATCGAAACCCTTTTTCCCGAGCAACCAGTACGTATTCATCATCCCTTTACCTTTGATCTCAATCGGACCACGCGTCTCAATACTATACCCTCCAGCCGTTTCGAGTTGATCACGCGTTACTTCGGACATATGAATCCGCCATGGAGATCCTGGAATACATAATTTTAACTGATTCTTTACTCCCTCAAAAGTACCTCTACCTGTCGATTCCATTCTTGATGCTGTATTAACCGTGTCACCAAATAAACAATACCGTGGCATTGTCAACCCAACCACTCCTGCACAACAGGGACCAGTATGAAGTCCTATTCTCAGCTGGATTGGCACTCCAGGCAAATGTTTTACCTTGAACTGTCCACTTTGATGCAGTAAGTCTAACGCCATTGTAGCTATTTCCTCAGCGTGATTCGGTATTCGGACGGGGAGTCCACTTACAACCATATATGCATCACCAATTGTTTCTACCTGAATGTCGAAAGCAAGACGTTAGACATATCAAGCGGGAGAATTGCAATGACACAAAGTCCTTACAAGGGACTTACCTTATAAACATTATACGCATTAATTGTAGCATCAAATATTGTATACAAATCATTTAAAAGATCCACTACTTGCACTGGACTGCAATGTGCCGCTATTGTTGTAAAACCAACAATATCACTAAAATAAATCGTTACGTCCGAAAACTCCTCAGGTTCGACTGCTAAGCCCATCTTCAACTTTTCCGCAACGGAACTGTTGGATGTAGTAAGTAAATTGAGTAAATTTTGATAATGATGCATATAAGAAAATGCATTAAGAATTCTTCACCTTGGAAGCATGCGATTCAAAAGTTGCTCCGTTTTCTTACGCTCAATATCTAACTGTTCGGTTCTCTCTCGTATCAATTCCTCTAAGTTATTTGAATACTTCTCCAACATTTGAAACATCGTATCCACAAAGTTGACCTTTCGTCCGTGATTGAGAAGTTTGAAGCGTTCATATATTCTGCAAGAAAATCGTATTGGCGATTAAACTCAATTAATATAATAACTGGAATTCAGACGCAATACTATTTGAAGAAGTAAAAAAGCAAAAAGACAGAATAAGACAATCTTCGAGCAAGGAGTGCACTGCAGGATAGGCTGATACAGAATATAGCTCCCTGAGGCCAACCTATATCTCTTTGAGGGTGAGCTGTCCCCCCTCTAGGGTGATGTGTGGCTTACCAGGGGGCGAAGCCTCTCGTCTACCAAGACCGTTAGTCAGTGGTGATAGCCACACCCTGTACGAGGTGACCGTACTATTAACAAAACGCTACGTATCTAGACCGGGGAGTCAAAAAATACCTCACCTAATCCAGGGTGTCATGCGAACCGTGCTCATTGGATAGTTTGGGGGTAACTGACTGTATTCGAACGGAGCCTCACTGATACCTGGTAACCTCAGTGAGTAAGTTAGACCTTACCGTGCTACAGGGGACTATGGCACGGCGGACTTCCTAATCCTCATACTCGTGGGAATCAAATGAGTACCCGTAATAAAATAAAAAAAAAAAACTTCAGCCAATAAAGCATACCGCACACAAACTGATTAACCGCATCTCCGAAATACTGAGAGCCAGGTGATTACACCCCAAGAAGTGAGAAGTTGGGATGTCAAGCAGTGGAACCAAGGTCAACATTGGTGTACTGCGAGGCCAACAACCAACAAAGACCACTGCTAAAAAACCAGGGACTAGCAAAAACACGGCTGACATAAATATATCAGACGTCAGGAAGGAGACGGTACGCTACCCGAAGGAAGGCCTGAAACCAAAAAAGACCCTTAAAAAGGCTCAGGATGGACCTAATCCATCTTTATCGGAGCCAAGAAAGCGAGGAACAGCTGAGATTTGCCCACATGAATGGCATTCGACTAGCCATACTGCCAAACATATTTCCCGAGCAAATACTCGCTCGTGAGGAGCAGGAAAGCATCGAAGACGTTGTCGTCAGGCAGATATGCAACGGATGGACTGCGATCGCTTCTTTGCTTCCCCGTCGGCATTCTTGTAAATTTGCCAAACGGCCAGCGTTTTGTGGTCCTTCATTTAGATATCATCATCCCAAAGCAATGCATCTCGGTTTATGAACCGCTTAAATGGTTTGATGATCCTGAGGGTTGCATAGGTCACTTTCCGGACCGTGTCTTTAACTTGGTTCCACGATTCTTCCACATTCGTAATGGTTGGTAATCGTGTAAGCGCGATCATTTCTTCTTTCTTCTCACGAAATTCCCACCATTCAATGCGCGGTGGGCCAGTGCGTTTCTCATGCTGTTTTATCGGTCGCGACCACGTATTAACAAGTACAAGGTCATGGATGTGGGCAAAATCGACTATACGCTCGCCACCCACATTGCGAGTTCCAAACCCCTTTCGTCGTGACACCTGTTACCGTTCGCTTTTTTGCCCACATGACTATTAAGGTCGCCTGCAACGATGATATAGTTATCATCAAGTACGCTATATGTCTTTGCATCGAGAAGTTGCCAGAAGGCCTCTTTGGTACGTACGCGGTGAAGAAGTGAATTCAGCAATCAGTTGATATTATTGTCATCAAATTGTTCGACTTCTTTAATGGCATTAGGCAAAAGCCTAATGAGATGGCAATGCCAACATCGCATTGACTGTTTGTGGACTACCAAAATGGAGAATATTATAGTGATTTTCATCGTGTTTGCGTTCTATGTCGCAGTTTTTGGTACCAAATCATCAGGTTTTTTTTGTAGATCGCAGATATGATTCTTTCCAGTGAATGTACCAATATTTAGCGTGCAGACGGGTATTTGTTTTGCTCGGACTAATTTACTTACGTTTGGGCACCGTCTATGCGTCAAGAACCCTTGCCCATTTCTCGACAAGCCCTAGCATTTCTGCGAGGCTTTTTAATGAGATTGGATGCATTTTATTGGTCGGCCTATCGCGGAACCTATCTGGAAGAGAGATCAGGTAGGATTTAGAATAGTAGAATAACTAAACTTTGCCTCTTTCGTGGATCTCAGCATTTTATTTTTGTTTTACCGATGATAATTCAAAGTATGTTGCCTCAACCCCTCCTCCTTTACCTGGGCTCGAGACCAGCATGCTATGTAAATAACATGTTAGCTAGTGACGAACACCACTCATTAAAAAAATTAGAGAGCAAATCATCAAAAATCCCACACGAATACATATGCATAACAATTGACCATAATTGGAACTTAAACCACACTCGGGGTACTTAGTTACTAGGGCTCAAAAATTCTGAAGCATAGTAACTAATTTGCAATCAGCAATCAAACAATGGGGAATCCATCACGGAATGGCAAAGCAAATGAATCATTCCATGTGTATCGAGGTGACTTCAAGTCACCGATAAGTAACCCATGAAATGACACATTTTCTTAGTGGACACAGAAGTTGTTGAGCTTATCTCCATCGAGTTAGATATGATACTTCACCATATTGCCGGAGATATTTAAGTTGTCTAGGAAGCAGGGAACATGTAATATTTGAATGTCCGATATTCTCAGCAAACACAGCCAAATTTTAAAAATTCTGGAGCACATGAGAGGATTGGATATACGTTTTCTCAAGTGCGAATTCTACTAAACCATTAAGGAACTAAATCTAAATACAAGATGAGAGAGATGATGCTTATATTTCTGAAAAAAAACAGTAATCCTTATAGTGATTTTAGGGGCCATGCGAAATAAAAGCCTAGCCCTGCACACATGCTGGAAGTATAATAATAATAAAAGTTACAATATAAGTAACTTACGAGTTGAAATCCGGTCGCATATCTGGTGTTTCCGCCCAACATTGTCGCATTATATTAATAGCTTCGGGAGGTGCAGCACCTTTTGAAACTGATGGCCGAATCAGTGGTGGTGGCTTTTTCAATTTCGTTATTATTTCTTCAGGAGTCAAAGAAAGCATACAATACGGTTCACCTCGCACTACAACTTCTTGCATAACTATTCCAAATGAATATACATCTGCAAATTGAGTTCCACACCGATTATGCCCTTTATGATTACGTAAAATTTCTGGAGCGGTCCATAGAAGCTCTTTGGCACACTTATGCGGCCTATTCAGTCCTTGAGCTTCATAAAATGCTGGCAAACCATAATCAGTAACTTTTAGGACCCACCGAGCATCGACTACGCAATTTCTTGATGTTAGAGCACCATGAACACGTAGGGGTGTGGAATGAAGGTAACGCATTCCTCGTACTAAGTCCGTTAAAAGACTTAGTCGGAATGACCAGTCCAGTTTTATTTCGTCCATTATTAAAACATCCTGGAGGGAGCCTCTTGAGCAGTAATCGAAAACTAGTGCTGATCTTGAGGTGTCACTAAGCCAACCTGAAAAAGATTATCCGATTTGTAGAAAGCTTATTCAATCTTAATACGTAAAAGTAACTATATTTATCTGGAAGCATAACAACAATCTGTCTATTTTTTTCATCCATCAGAAGTCAACTGAATCTCGCTTACCTATTAGAGGATTTATATTTTCATGTCGTAAGCCATGCGCTAAGACTAACAAATCCATTGCTTTAGACTTTAATTCCAGCGATCCATTCATAGGTACTTCCTTCAGTTGAACTAAATCTCCATTATATCGTGCTCGCATATCCAGAAATTGGTTATTATGTCTTGCTAAGCTTCCAGAACCTGAGTTATTTTTACCGACAGCAGCCAATCCAAGATTTTTCAAAGATCCGATAGATCCTTTCAGCAAATCCGGCTTATCAACTTCAGGACCACCGAATTCTTGGAGTTGTTGTAACCAACAACAAAGCATAGCTTCTATACCTTCGTCCACCTGAAAGACGATGAATCAAATAGTTATTAACGAAAATGAAAACGCGAATTTAATGCCTCTTACTCTTCTGGAATCTACGGGGAAGACGAAGTCATTTGCTGATAAAACTATTTTATTTGGTCCTTTAGATAGGCGCTTCCTTAGTAAGTAGTTTCTGTGAAAGAAAGGGTTCTTATCAGAAACCACTGCAACTGATTCTGTTAGAAATAGACGTTTGTTTCTTCAAATGTGAAAAAGAGATGTGTTAAATATGTAGCCCATTTTCGTTGAATCTTTACCTGAAGGTTACTGTGCACTCTTCTAATATTAATACTGGATTTTTTCTAAAAATAGAAGTTCGGAAAAATCAGTGTATCTAAACGTACCAAGAAGCAAAAAGTTCATATTTTTCATACATATTCAGTCAGTAAGCTGACAATTCATTAATAACGATGCAATCGAAAAGAAATTATTATATTGGTAAATACGTGGACTATATACTTTTAAGCGATATCAGCGTAGACCATGCAAACTCAACTAGTTCTTTTCTAGACCTTTTATGACCAGTTTAATTGTATTACTGTATAACTGTATGTAGCTCTAATATCATTTTGAATGAAGTGCTCTAACACACTTCAAGACCCTCATCCAATGTGGATTGTTGTGTCAACGATTCTTCTTCTTTTTCTTCAACCTTTGTCCCGTTAACAAGCGGGGTCGGCTCGTCGTGATCGGTTTCATCATTTGGCCCTATCAAATGCCTGATCTGGATGCAATCTCGAGACTTTTAAATCCCCACCCAGCGTATCAAGCCGCCGTTGTTTCGGCCTGCCTTTTGGTCATTTAACATCTACTTCCATGTTCAGACCAATCTTGGCAAGTGAATTCTCGTTAGCGCGAATTGCGTGACCACACCATCGAAGATGTCTTTCTCGCAATGTTTCCACAATCGGTGCTACCCCATATCGATCGCGGATATCCTCATTTCGGATATGATCAGAACGTATCACGCCAGTGGTCCAACGCAACGTCTTCGTCTCCATTATCGCAAAGCGCCGTTCATTGTCTTTTATATTCGGCCAACACTCAGAACTATAGACGGCGACAGGATGGACGACATTGCGGTAAATTTTAGATTTGAGACGTTCGTTGATGCGTCGATCACAAAGAACACCAGTTGTGGAATGCCACTTTATCCAGGTTGCGTTAATGCGTGAAGCAACTTCATAACGCAGTCCTCCATTGGCTGATAGCGTTGAGCTAAGGTATTTAAATCGCTCATTTCTGGGCAGGTCCCTGAAGTTGACGATGATTGTGCCTCTTTCATGCGGATCGGTCGTCAAAAATTCAACTCAAACTTCAAATTCAAAATGCCAACGATTATCATACTATTATTAATATTCATCCAAATAATAGAGTGATAGTATTCGCGTTTGCAGTTTTTGAAAGTAATTGAAAGTGACACCGCCTGGAAAAGCATTTCAAGCAATGCTGCTAATTGGATAATGGAGAAGTCAAGATTATTGGTTAAGTCGTGCACACATCGCGTCGCCAAAGTCAGCAAGCACAATTTAGTGCCGCACCTGGGACAGGCGTCGGGATTTTACCTGCGTAAATTAGCATTATTGTGAAAAAGGGCAGACTTTGCATCTAACGTTTAAATCCATTTACACTGCGACCTACGAACTGCTTATACATGAATAAGTATATACCTTACATAGGAAACTTGTAAAAGCTTGCGCAACACACTGCAACGCCTGCGATTAAAGTATCATCGATACCATGCTCTTTGCCGCATTACAAAGTTTTTGGAACAAGACATAATCAAAAGTCCCTTCAATGCCCACGAATACTCCCATTGAGTGCTCATTTTTCAGAGTCGCTTCACTATCTTTGGAATCGAGGAAGCGTAGGGCTTTCATGCTGGTAACAATGTTAGTTTTCATGTAATGGGTGCAATTCCTTCCTTCCCACCTACTTTCGTGTAAAAGTTTTCTGCGTGAGTCCAATTTGACGACTCATTCCTGGAAGTCTTTCTTTTATCTTCATTTATATTCACGCTGTGTGCTCCGGAAGTTTAACCAGTTTTCATTTTTAAGGTTTTGTGTAAAACAAAACCTTATTAAAATCAGTTCACTGTCTGCCTGTCTGTCACACGCATTTTTCTCGGAGACGATTATAGTGATTGACACCAAATTGGTGGAAAAGTGGGAACTGTGCACGCTCGTACATATAGTAAGCTGCACGCTTCTATGTCGAATTTAAGGGGGTCCCCATACATGCAAGGGGGGGTGAACATTTTTTTTCACAAAATATGGTCATGTTGAGTATCAAATGAAAGGCCTCAATGAGTACTTTCCGAAGCCAGTCTTAGTTTTGACATTTGTTGGAAAGGTGGAGAGTGCAGTGGTTTCCCGACTTGTTATTGCTTTTACACACACTATTCAGAAGTCGTCTGGTTGATTCCCGAAGTTTTTGCAGTTCTCGGATCTACCAGGGAACCGTTTTACTGCGTTTGCCTCGGCCAATCACTCCTTCAAAGAACTCTAAAAGTGTGCGATTCGTAGTTCCCAATTGAACTTCTATCGCGAAAGCAGTCCTTAGTCGTCTAGAAGTCTACACAAGTTCATTGGACTCTTCTTAATCCGTTTTCGTACGATACCATCTTTGCATTGCAGTCTATTCGCCTGAAAAAGAAAGACTGAATTCCACTTTTCGACGGCCCGACAGTGAGACTTCGTCCAGCAGCAGTTGTGCGTTCTCATCATTATTGAGAGTTCAAGACCAGTTGATTATGCATACACAGCCAAACTCAACGTCAGCGCAAGATATGTTTACTCAGCCTAGGCTTAGGTTTGGCATTAGTGACGTTTATTCTCTTGCCATTAATCAGATATTATAAGATGACAGTAATTAGCCAGAGGACCCATTTCCATTCCACAAAGAGTGCCATCACAAATGTTTTCCATTTATTGGCTTATCTTAGCTTCATGCCAGTTCCGTTTACGATTCTAGCTTCCCTTCCTTACCTTCCTCCGTTCAAAATGTAGTAGACGTTACTAACGGATAGAATTAACCCTGTATTAACTTCGTCAGTGCAAGCCTCCATACGGGTGTTCTGCCATTACATCCACTATCCACTACTTTTTAAAGAAGCGCATCAAAGACGCTGGAATTTGATCTATTTTGGATAAACCAAACATCATTGTTTTTTGATCTCTAAAGGAAAATGATGCTCTACAGTTTCCGGTTACAACCGAGTTTCAATCTTGTCAGGAGAAGTAGAGCATCATAATAAATGTCCCTGAGCACCTTTAAACACTTTTGGCCCAGTTCGAAACTTAGCTGAAATCCTCTGTGTTTGTAGTTTCGTCCTGCGATGGCCAAATATCCAATGTCCTACTTCTTCCATCCTGGAGAGCTAGGTATTCAAAATGATGAACTTGGGTCAACCACCAGAATTTCAAGCAGGGATCACTTGTTTTAAGGCAGCCTCATCAGTGCACTCCAAAAGAGGAGGAGCCATCGTAAAAACCTTCGTTCCAGGCTCCATTTTCGCAGTTCTGGAGGGATGTAAATTATCCCTCCGACATTTTGCCATTGTTGTGGGAAACTCTTAAAGCAGCGGACAGAAATAAGGCTGCAGCTTGTGCATACGTTCTTTTTCTTCCCGCCTTCGGGTCCGTATTCCTATGGGAAGGACCGTTGTGATCTCTCTCGCTGATTTGATCACATTCTGGCCCCTTGGTTTTTCCGCACGCATATAGGCCCTGGGGTGGAGCACAATAAAGATGTGTGGTGGGCAACGCTTTTTGCGCGCATCATCCCTAACAGCCTGCTGCGTCCAGTGTTTTCGCAAGCATTCCGTCTTAGATATTTTGTGCTAACCTTGGAGGAAACTCCCACAGAAGCAGCTACAAATGATGCTGCAACTTGCGCATAAGTCCTATTCTTTTTTGCTTCCGTGTTCGTATTCCTATGGTAGGAACCAACTTTCATAAAGTTGTTCTCGCTGATTCAATCACCTCACGGCACAACGGTCCCCGCGTCGAAGTAGGCACACATGTGTTGATTTACTGCCTCTCACACGACTTACCGCTGACCAAAGAGTCTGCTGCATTTAGTGTGGATCCTACCGAAGCTACCAGTTTGTCCACACTCCCCCCCCCCTCTGCCACCCAATTCTCACCAAGAGAGTGTAATGTTCTATTCACCGATGAAATCAACTCGAAGAAAGGTGTGCTGTGCGTGATTCTAGGATGAATTTGAAGGTAATTTGGCAGTCAATTACTAAAAATTATAGTATTATACCATTATTAACTATAACTGTATTTCGGAGAATAGTTACCTTGATTTTTTTTTCAGATTTTTCGGTTGAGTAGTTTCTGAGAATGGGTCCGTCAAAGAAATCACTTTCGACCCCCGCACTTCTCACCTTTTCAGCAAAGTCAAAGCGCCTTCGGAAAGTTCTAACCGAAACCTTTCATTTGACACCCCACATGACTATATTTGCAGAGAAAAAATTTACACCCCTCTTTTTCATGAACGGGAACCCTCCTTAAATTCTACGTAGAACGATGTAACTTACTGGATGCATGAGTGTTCACAGTTCCCACCCTTCCACCAAATTTGGTGTCAATCGCTATAACCATTTCCGAGAAAAATGCGTGTGACAAACAGACAGACAGACCTGTCAGGAGTAGCCAGATCTCCCATCAGGTGCGACCGCAGTTGACGAATTAGACATACCTATTGATGTGTAAATATGTGTTGAATCACTTTTCTTTTCGGGCTATGTATGGGCTAGTTTTTGCCTATCTCTCGTGCGCTGAACAATATGGCTGTGGGAAGGATACCCAGAACATAAAACCACTATGGAAGACGTGAGAAGGAGGAAACCTACGGTGCAGGGGCTCGGAACTCTAGTACCGGCGGTTTTTCGGAGTGAGCAAGTGGGCTTCCGGTCATCGATATCCCTCGACGGCAGTGCCTCGGTGGCCACCGTGGCATCTAATGCTACAAGTGTTTTAAATTTGGAAAAGGAGGTGTTCTAGCGAAGTACCACTCTACCGAGAACACCAGTAACAAAATCGAAGAAACAGGAATTAAAAGCAGTTCATTCGATGACAAAAGTGGCAACAACACCGACCCCGCATATTCAAGAAGAGCGACAGAACGAGGTACGCCAAGGCCAGGAAAAAGACCCGAAGAAGAAGTTTGTCAAATTTGAGATCTCAACCAATGCCAATCATTATAAAATATAAAACCGAGGGAAGGTCAATGAATGCCAAATGTGAAGGACTATTTAAAAGCAGTAATCCGGTTAGAACTCATGGAGGACAGAGCCCTGATCCAGAGGAATTACCCTTGACACAACTGTCCGAGTTCATAAAGGACAAACACAACGTACACCAAGCCATAAAAAATATGGTGAGAGCTATTCGAGTGCTATACAACAAATCGCAGCAGGATGGATATGGGTCCATGGATAAGTCGAAATCTTCAGCCCCAACAGTGTCACAGGCGATTGAAGTGACACCTAATCGTATTGCAATCGACCTGCCACCAAACAGGAGAGTGCGGGAAAAAGTGTGAATCCTCTGGGAAATCAGCAGGCGCCTGAGAGCAAAAAACGCCATGCAAAAGAGAGAAAGCAGGTCACTCAACTGCGAGCTCCGGCAATCGAATCGGCAAAATCCAAAGGGAATTAAAACGGTGAATGAACCAAGGTAATTAATAAAAACGCGAAGACAAAGGCAAAAATATGAATTCGCCCAGATGCAGTTGTGATCTTGAGTAAGGGACGTGTCGTACGCGGGGATACTGAAACATGTGAAAGCTAAGCCTGACCTAAAAGATCTAGGCGGAAATGTCAGGAAGATTTGAATGACCCAGAAGGGTGACCTTATGTTTGAGCGGAAAAAAATCCAGCTTGGGAAAAACTAATGGCTTCCGAACTGAAGTTAAGAACTCATTTGGGGAGAATGTCACAGTACGAACCTAAAAACATGAGGTCTATATACAGTGCAATGATCTCGATGAAGTGATATCCAAAGAAGAAATTTGCACTGCCTTATCGAGGAATCCATTATGAGTTTGCTAAAAGCCTATGACAATAACAGTGGACGGAGCGCAGAAGTCACTCGAGGCCGAGAAAAATTCGCATCGGATGGGTTGTTTGCCATCTGAGACTGCAGATTTCTCTAAAGAGATGTTTCATAATTTCGTGAAGGCATGCACCAGCGGATTCGATCGGTCCGATTGATGCAAAAGGTGTGGGGAGAAAGGTCATATTGTCAAAGAGTGCAATGGTTGGCTTATTAAGAAGGGAAAGACGGGATTACCAGCATATTGTCGGAAGTGCTAAATGCCTGGAATTTAAGAAGGTGCTTTCAATGAAACAAATGTGCTTTATTCAAATAAACCTCAATCATGGCAGGGTCGCTCAGGATTTACTCGAGCAGAGCACCTGCGAAACCGAGGTGGAAGTTGCCATCATTAACGAACCCAACAGAAACCATCATAGTGGCGTATGGGTTACAGATTCGACTAGTGGAGCGGCAGTATGGGCATGTGGTCGTCAACCCACACAATGTACTGGGAGTCAGACTGCCAGCGGCTTTGTGTGAGCGAAAATATATATGTGGTTATGTGTACAGCCATTAGACCCAACCAAGTCTGATACTGTCCGAATTCGAGGAAATGCTTGACAGTCTTGTTCACGACACAAGGGGAAGGAGTCCAAGGGTGATCGCCGGTGAGTTCATTGCTTGGTCCCATGAGTAGAGTAGCAGAGAGAAAAATGCAAATGCGGCCGCAGTCGATTAGACGCTTTTGAACAGTTGGATATAATTCTGTCCAACGTGGTATGTCCTGGAGCGTCAGCAAAGACTACACCCACGTTGATCATCAGGCAATCTTCTTTGGGGTATGGGTGAAATCTCCGGGCAGAAGACCATCATGCCGGAAACCGAGAAAGATGTCAGGTTTGTTTGCTAGAGCTCTGGATGAGCAGACCTTCATATAGGTGTGGCTGGCACCTCAACAGAAAGAGCTGTCCTTGTGGCGTAACGAATAGCCAAAGCGTATGACGCGTCCATGCCGATGAGGTGCTCATTCCACAGTAGAAGACCAAACTACTGGTGGAATACTGAACTGGCCAGCCTTTAATCAACCTGCCACCCAGTCAAAAGAACGGCTCAGAGGGCGGTAGGTAGAATCGATCAGGGACAAAAAATGCACGCCTATATGGAATCCCACAAAACTCTCAAGCTCGTTATCCAACGGAGCAAGAGGAAATGCTTTAAGGAGCTCTGTTTGAAAGCGGACGTAAACACCTGGAGGAACGGTTATAGAATCGTGATAGGGCGATTCAGGGGCCGTTCATCTTCACAGATCACGTGCCCTTCACTCTTGTTAAAAATTATCCAAGGGTAATTCCTCCAGCGAGCAGAGAACACTGACAGCTTCCAGCGATCTCTGAATATGACGTATTGCAGTCACCAGTAAAGAGCTGCTATAGATCTGGGCTACAACAGGAGATAACAACGCTCCCGGTCTGGATGGCCTACCGAATAGAGGACTTTAATTTGCCGTGAAATCCAGACCGGACAAAGGACAGGGTATATTTCCTGCATCATAGAAGGGACACAACTTAGTACTACTGCCTAAGGCTGGTAAACCTCCAGGCTAGCGAACCTCCTACAGACCTATTTGTCTTTTGGATTGTTGCGAGCCAGGTGGGCCTCTCAGATCGACAGTATGGATTCCGTAAAGCCAGATCAACCATTGATGTCATCAAAATGGTTCTGGCTTAGCCGAAGATGCAATGCAAGATGCAAAGGGTTGTACTAGCCAATATTGCGTGGTGGTGACCCCGAACGTAAAAAAATCATTCAATTCAGCCAATTGGAACCTAATGGAGGCTTTGTTGTGACACCGATGTCGGACCCAGGAGTACTTTGTCTCTGCGGGTGTCTCACAGTGCTCCGTACTTGGCCCACTTCTGTAGAACTTCATGTACAACGATGTACTTAATATTCTCCTTCCGAAAGGAACCACGCTGGTTGTAGTCGCAAAGGATCTCGAAGATGCTAAGTTATACCAATGTGAAACGATCAGTACTGTCAAGGGTTGGCTAGAGGGTTCTGGTCTGACACTTGCGGTGGAAAAAAAGGAAGCGTTTCCAATCACCAAGCGCCCTAAAAGAAATTATGTCCGTATTCAAATTGGGAATTATTTGGGAGTGATGATAGACGGAAAGCTCAGCTATAAGCAGCATGTGTGGATGCTCAACATATTGAAGTCGGCTGCAAATATTGATACAAATCAACGTCAACCACTGTGAGGCGACTTAGAATCTGCCTCCGTAGACCATTCGAGGGTAATATGGTGACGTGACAGAAATTTGGAAACCATATCTGAATTTTGCCACCGCAACTGGCATGAGAGGTATATTGGGTAACGTCATGTTATAGAAACGTGGAAAACAGTCCACTCAAGAAAATGTGGTGCTCCCGAGAGCTGGTCACCTACCTCAATATCTTCTCGGCTCTTTCTAGTGCAATATGATAAAAGTACAATATGACATGGAACGGGGGACGCTTCAAGTAGAAAAGGTTTTGTGTTTCCCTCTGTGAAGAATGATGAGTTCATGACAGTTTTGTGTGTACATAGTTAAAAATTCAATTGCCCTCTGTGTTTTTAAACAACCGTTAGACTTCATATAAGTGTTTATACAAAATCTTAAAAAGGACTGGAGAGAAACAAATTTTTCATAAACGGATCTTGAATATTTCACTCGAATGTTAATTATTCTCGCTAATTGTGAGGCCAGCATCTTATTTGCATGGCGTAAGCTGCAGTAAATTTGTGTGAAATCGATGAGTTTGAATTGCTATGACTTTTATAATAATATCCGGATTTCCATGAAACTTAACAGCATCATCCGCAATTCGATCTTCTATGTTGTTACGCGAATGCGGTGATTACAGTTCTGAAGACTAAACTGTCGTACCATCTTCAAAATGGTTGGTTGGTTTTTGGAGCTGACGTTGCCACTACATATTTTGTCTTGCCTTCATTGATGTGCAGTCCAAGATCTCGCGCCAAACTCCGCCTGCTCGATTTGGATGAAGGCAGTTTGTACGTCTTGGGTCGTTCTTCCCATGGTGTCGATATCGTCAGCATTGGCCAGTGGTTGGGTGAACTTAAAGAGGATCGTACCTCTTGTATTTACCTCAGCGTCACGGATCACTTTCTACAGAGCCAGGTTAAAGAGTACGCATGATAGGACATCCCCGTTGTTGATGTCTAATAATCTCTAGAGTGATCCTGCTACTTTTATCTGGCCTCGCATATTAGACAGTATTAGGCTAGTCAGTCTTATCAATTTCGTCGGGATACTGAATTCTCTCATGTCCGTGTACAGTTTTATCCCAGCTATGCTGTCATAGGCGGCTTTAAAGTCCATTAAAAATGGTGCAACTGATGTCCATATTCCAACAGTTTTTCCATCGCTTACCGCAGAAAGAAAATCTGATCTGTAGCTAATTTACCTGGAGTGAAGCCTCTTTAGTATGGGCCAATGATGTTTTTGGGCGTATGGGGCTATCCGGTCTAGCAAGATAGAGGAGAATATCTTATAGATGGTATTCAGCAACGTGATACATCATAATTGCTGCACTGTGTGATATCTCCCTTTTTATGTATGAGACAGATAATGCCTCGTTGCCAATCGTCAGGTATTGATTACCTTGAGCACAAGTTGATGAACCACTTGGTGTAACTGGTCGCCTCCATATTTAACTAATTCGGCTGTAATTCCATCGAATCCTGGCGACTTTTAAGCCGATGAATTGCACGGACTGTTTCCCTATAGTTGGTGGTGGCAGTATTTGTCTATCGTCGTCAGTTGGCGGGGCCTCCAACCCGCCGATGTTCTGGTTGTTCAGTAGTTCATCAAAGTACTCAACCCATCGCTCTAATATGTCCATTCTGTAGGAAATCAGATTTCCCTGTTTGACTTGGCAGGATGAGCATCGAGGTGTATAAGGCTTCATCATGCCACCTTGTTGGTAAAATTTTGGCGCCTCGTGCGGCTGCTCCATGTACTTTAATAGTTCGCAGACTTGTTGGTTCTCCCAGACTTCCTTTTCCCATCTGTGAAGTCACTTTTCCGCTCGATGGAATTCGTGATAAGTCTCTGCGCGTGCCCGCGTTCTTTGAGAATGCAACATTACTTCGTATGCGGCATTCTTCCATTCCGCAGCTACCTTACATTCATCGTGAATCCAGTCGTTCCAAATAGTTTTGCGGCTAGGGCCAAGTATTTTTGTGCCCGTATTTATGATAACGTTCTTCAGTTGTTGATGCTTCACCTCCAGGATCTCTGTTGACTGCGTTTATTGCGGCATCCATTTCGCCCTTATAGATGTTGCGGAGGGCTGTGTTGTGAATGGCTTCAGTATTCACTCGCACCTGATTGTCAGAGGGGACTGTAGGTGGTGTTGTAATTCGAGCTCGGAGCACCATGCTAGCGGGATAGTGATCCGGGTTTATATACCTCTATAGAGGTGGCGGCGTTCAATCAGCAAGTGGTCAAATTGGTGGAAAGTCGTTCCGCCTGGAGAGTCCCAAGTATGTTTGTGGATCGCTTTCCGCGCAAACCAGGTACTTCCGATAACTAATTCGTGCGATCCTGCTAACTGAATAATCCGCACTTCGTTATCATTGGTATCCCTATGTAAGCTATGGGGGTCGACGTATCGCCTGAATACGGGCTCCACTTGATGACGGACTGGACCACTCGGGAAGCAACTTACTTTCTTTCTTGTGGTCCACCGACTCCTCTTTTTGGGTTAAACAACCAAGTTCGAAAAGAAAAGAAAAAATGTTGACTGATGTTATAAAGCGGATGCGGACTCAGGACTCCCAGCATCCTCACCAAAAAAAATTGTTTCCACCAAATGAAGTCATATGGAGTATAAAATAAAAGGTCTCGATTAGTACTTCCCAGCCAATTGCGACATCTATGATATTTGCTAAAACAAAGTTAATAATAGCATATAAATATATTTCTAAAATTTACTGCGAACCTCCTTAAATTCATTAATTTTGCATTAATATAAACTTTAATAGAGAACAGCCTACTCAAAAGTTTGGTGCAAATCGTGCTACTACTAACAAAGTTAGAGTAAGCCAAAGTTGCCTCTTCTATGCCAAATTGGTACTCCGTAAGAGATAAAATGTCGGCACCACATTAAATTTAATGTTGGGTATATTCAACCTATATATATGCACTACGAGCTATGAATAAATGAAACCATCGTTTACCCGAACATTATTACACGAAAGATCAGCAAAACCTTTCACACCTCAAGCGCCGGGCTTCCAAATTTGTTTAGTGAAGAAATAAAGAAGACTCTTTTTTCACAAAGTAGTCGTTTGATATTCGAAATAATTGCTTTATGACTTCAATATTGTCCCAAAACCTCAGATAACTCAATGTGTCATGGCTCCGAAGTATATTTAGAGGATGCGACCTGATGCTAACCCTGAGGGGTTGATGAAGTCACACGGTAATAAAACTCACAATTTACAAGCGCCAAAGTGAAGAGTTAATAGCATTTCAGTGTTGTTTGCATGTCAATTGAATCCTTGATGGTCATTTAGTCAAACTCTGAGATTGCATAAATACTCACCGAACTCCAATTCCCAACGCAACGCTCCCAATTATGATGCAAATCAAACAAATAGCACAAATCGATATGACCAGCCAGCAGACAGCCTCACATTTCCACAAATTAACTCGGCCGTCCAGCAGCCAATCATTGTACCCTGGCAGGATAGGATGTGATGTGTAGCTCATCAGGTCAATATCATTGCGCTCCAGGATTAGAAACGGTCGCCATGTGAAGTTATTGTACGAAAAATTCCGCTGAAAATCCACCACCACGAAATCGTAGTTGGGGGCTCGGGCCTCCTCGACGCCTTGCATGCTGGACAGGAGAAAGTCGAAGAGATAGAAATTTTCCATGAGGCGTGTTAATTTGCTATCAGGCTCGCTGCCATTTGCAGAATTTCGCGAACTGCGAATGTGACTGTCGCTAATACCATTGTCGTTAATGGCATTGTTTCGTTTGGTAAGGTAGAATGTTGTATTGCAAATGCTCTCCACTTCGGCCACGACCCGGGGGTGTAATTGACATCCTTTGTTCAGCGTTTCAATTATGTCCCCGCACCAGACCGATGCATTCTCTTTGGAAATTGTACTATAATCGAATATAGGGCATTTTTGATGAATCTCATCACTGCTATTTTGTACTCTGTTTTGATTTCCATTATCACTAATTGAATGAGCCCGGATCGAAGGGTTTCCCTCCCTCGTAGGCTGTCGTTTCACACGGCGGAAATTCCGGACCAACTCGATACCTCTGTCCTTGAAAGCAATTTGCAGGAAACGCCTATATCGGTCACTCAATATTGTCAGCACTAGGATATTGGAAGTTAATCGTGAAGTTTTGGGGATGTCGCTTAAGCCCCTGTAGAAACTGTGCGCGGTGTTGAAGGACGTGGCCACAGTATCGATGAGTAAAACTTTGGTATTGTTTAACATGTGAAGTTTGTGTATTGTAGCCAAAGTCGAAGGATGGTCAAGGGGAGACGTCACTATTATTGCTGCAATGGAAAAGCTTTCATGATTTATTATCTAAAATGCCACTTTCGTGATGTTACCTCTTCCAGTTTTGTCGTCTGTCGCCAACGCATCTATGGGTACAATGTCAATATTCAGTCGGAAGGGAATGTGGATATTCGCTGCTATCGCCAGAGGTAATCCCCAATTTTTATCTAAAGCAATAAATGCATACATACACATTTAGAATATCTTTTTATAGTAAACATACATATGTTCTTTTTTCTTTTTTATACAAAAAATATTGTTTATTAATTGTAAAGTCGTCTTAATCCACGTGCAAGTGCAAGAACAAATCCTATGTCCTATGAATTTACTAACCTGTAACTAATATACATATTTCCGACCAATTTAACTTCTTTGATATACTCTTAATAGCAAATGATATGGATTCAAACGAGGGCTGCAAATTATGTGATATCTGAAAATAAAATATAGATTCAAGTCTATTTTAGGCTTTCTGACGATAGTGATAACATCAATGAATATTCGAATCTATAATGTGGAGCTGCTACACCATAAACTGATTCGACTTCATTAAACAATTAAAAATAACAACAATGGACTGGGTGTAATACCGCCCGGATGCGAAGGTTGTGTGATTTGCGACTACCTTTGTGGTATGCCACTCTAGCGGAACCTGAAAGGATAACTAACGAGTTCCTCATTAACCCGTTGAAAGAGGGAACTTCATTAAGATGTAATTGCAATTAAAATCAAACAAGCTCTTCTGTGTTCTGGCATGGAATATAATGGCATTCACTGGAACTACATGTATCAATTAACAGTTTCAACAGATTTGGATGGAATCTTCGACAGGCTTTAATCTGAATCGAAGAAAGGTTTACATATACATAGTATCGAATAAGCGAATGGAAACATTGTCATCAGATAAATTCATAAAGATAAACTTGACCCAAATCTGAACTTGAGGCAGGTGAAGCAGGCTTACTTATCGATCGAATTTTCATCGTAACTTGTTGAGCTAAAAATTTGTAACAAAGTTTATTTGTGTTTCTATCAAGGGGATTCTAGGAACACAATCAAATATACTGAAATGTGCAAATTGGATAGTGTGAATTAGGCATCTCCGAGTATGGTTGCAATTGGTCCGATAACAATGTCCAATTATACGCATCGAAAGCCTCACTAATGAAACAATATGAATTGAAAATAAGAAATCACATACAATTTTCCTCTCCTACCGTAACATTCCCAGAAAGATACAAAAATACATGGAGCACCCAATAGCGTAAACCCTGGAGTGGTGGATCCTCTTCTGAGAAGGGTCCTCCTCGACTCGTTTATTTATCCAGAATTTCCGTTAGAAAAACTTTGTGTTTCTATAGTGAAACGTGAAATGAGCCGTTTGGATGTAGTAATCTTAGTTCTGGGTACACAGCCTTTGGATATAGTAGCAATGTATCTACTTGTGCAGGACTTTGCGTTTTAGCGGAATGGTCTTATTTTGTATTATTTTAAGGTGATAAACTTTTGTTGATGGGAGCAGGGCTTTTACGAAACTTCTCAGTATTTACGAGCAGATACCATGGTCTACCGCACTATTTTATATTCCTTGAATAAATTTGAGAATACCATACAGTGAATTTCGAAAAAGTGATCTTTATTTCAGACGGTATAGAGCAAAAATGTAATTTCAAACACACACCTTATATTATTTATATTACGCTAAAGTGTATGTCTTGAAAACCCGACCTATTTTGAAAGTTTTAAACTTCCTAATGTAGGAAAAGGTTGAAGTTTCTTGGGCGGGACATGTTATGGAGGCACAACCCCAATGAAATCTTGTGACGGTCACCGCTCCACCTTTAAAAAGTTAATGCACTTCAAATTGAGATTTTTCTAATATTATTATGGTGAAATTTTAATTTTCAACCCTACCCTCAAAGCGAAGGAGATGGAGAGTGTATATAGGAGGAAGAGGAAGATCCTTCCTGTAGTGCAAGTGCAAGTGCTTCCTCCTGCGCACCCTCATCCGGCAACAAGGTTGAAATTTTGCTCAGCACCACGGGATTCCTTAGGGAACCCAAACTGCACGGCAGAGGAGGTTGAAGAACACACATCAAAACACGTTAGTAATAGTGCGATTTCTACCAAACTGGGTAGGATCATATTCTATGTTATTGCCTATATTACTGCAAAATTTCTTATAGGATGAACTTAAAGGGGGTTTTGAAATCAATTACCAAAAATTATAGTAGTAGACTACAGATTTTTCAGTTGGGTAGTTTCTGAGAATGGCTCCGTGAAGGAAATGATCACTTTCGACCCCTCTCCTTGCCAATAGCCACATGACTACGTTTGGCGAAACAGAAGGTACATCCCTTGTTCACATGTATGAGGACCCCCCTTAAATTTGATGTAAGATGTAACTCACTGTGTGCCTGTGCGTTCATAGTTGTCACATTTCCTCTAAATTTGGTGACAGACAGACAATAAACCGATTTTAATAAGGTTTACTACAAAACCTTCACAGTGAACGAAATCTAGTTCAAACTTCCATTTCAATTACGGCAGTAAAACAGCGATGCATTGAATTGGGAATGTATTGAATTATAATACATTGGGGAAATTTCGTTCTCTCGTTCCTACAATGCTTTCCGGAAACCATTCTTGAGGAGATGTGTCGTTTTTGAACCTGAAATTCGTGCAAATGCTATGGATGTTTAACTAGGTAAAGGTTTACCGATGGGGGAGCATTTAAAGTCGGATATTATACAGTAACTATTCTCGTGTCGAGTAGGGAATGCACTAGGAGACAAACGGTTGATGTGTGCCTAAGCTGGCGCTTTGTAACAAATTAAGGCACAACACATTGACGTCTATTTGCTTTCCATGTTCTAGTCAATTAAAAACTAATATTTGGTCGCTTTGAAGCCCCAAGTTAACTGATTCCTGCCACCATACACGACAATTGCATGTATTGCACAAAGGCAAACTCCATTATAAGGTTTCCTATATGCAGCTGTTTACCCAAGAACGAAAACTTTGAATTTTTCTTTATGAATTTATTTTGAGGAGCGGTTTTTATAAAATGTCTTCCATGAAAGAAACAAGTTGGAGTACTGGAAAATGGCGTTTCGGGTTTGTGTTCATTTTATGTGAGTAACTTTCTGCGCGCATTTTTCCATTCGTATATGGCTAAAAAGCCAAAATATTTCTTCATATTTTTTCCAAACTACAAGAAATACATACATATTACAAACGTAGAACTTATGCTGACCCTAAACAAACAAGTGTAATCTATTACCTATTATCTATTATATATGCATATATGTAAATTGATCATATACTTCGTGCATAAAAGTATACATATGTACATATAAAGTATGTATATTGAATATCGCTTGTTCAATGCACAAATATATTTATCTGAATTAGGCCCTACCTCAAAGCTTCATTTGCATATATATTCATATGTCTGCCTGGGGTAATTGATATTGATACTATTGTGTAAATGATTAAAAAACTAAAAAGAAATGTTTCCATGCGGCCTCCCATTCACGTCAGCTCACTTTGTTGTGGTATTGACGAATTGCTGTGTTATGATAACGTCATATACGTTTCAGAATGCACCAAATTCACACAAAATGTAAAAGTTTCACCTTCTATAACTTTGTTAATAATAGTTGGATTTTCTTCCCAAAGTTATGTCTTATGTGCCTTGTGCAAGTTCAATTTTTGTAGTTCTAACATGAACTTAAGAGGGGTTTCAGGCAAAATTTCTAAAATATGATAATATACTATTATTAACTTCATTTGTCCAGATATCGGAACGGAATGAATTTTCAGGCCTAGATTTCGTTTAGTTGGATAATTTCTGAGAGACTTTTTACAATTTTGAGGGTCATATTTTGAGCCATCACTCCCCTACGTTTCACCCGCTATCAAATATGGGATCAGTTTCGAAAAGCACTAATAGAGCCCTTTTATTTTATACCTCACATGGCCATATTCTGTGAAAAAAATTTGCACCCTCCATTCACATGTTTGAGGAGTCCCCCTTAAATTTAACACAAAATAGATGAAGGGAATAACATACCACACACTCTCATCAATTTTCGTTACAATCGGTCCAGGTGCTTCCGAATAAATGGGATGTGATAGACAGGCAGATATACAGGAGGCGGAAATTGAAGCCTAAGCGCGGTTGTCACCCGAGAATATCGCGGAAAAAATTTTACCCTTTGAAAAAATTTGGAGGTCGTTGGAAAAATTTATGAAGGCGCTCCACAATTTGTCGAGGCATGAGGAGCTTCGACGGAAAGTAACACACGACTCGAGCCGCAGTTCGTCACTGATCCTGCTCCGCGAAATGGCACCAAAATGACAGTCCCGCGAGGTAAGCGAAGGAGAAGGAGGTGGTGTTAGTAAGTAAAAGCCTCACATAGCCGTATGACAGGAGCCAGGGGTAAGTTTTGAACTTTTTCACCTTCCGATGTCAAAAAAGACAGACATACAGATAGACAAGTATCGGATCAATTCTAATAAGGTTTTGTTTCACAAAAAAATCTTGAAAACAGTTGTGCAACGCCACTTTAATCAGCTTCCTCGGACACGTGAACAATTTCGGAACAAAATTCTGAGAGGCTGAGAACACCGATCCTAAGCACTATCCATGTATGGTTGCCCTTCACCCCTTGATGGAGCATAGCGCGTCAAGGGCAGCTAAGCCCCACCATGCGCAGTTCACTAAAATGCCCTTCAACATTTTCTAGGATTTGCCGAGGCGCCCGCATTTCTTTTCTACCGATCTACACAAAGTTCTTTTGGGACAATCCACTTGTCGGCAATCTCTAGAGAGTGGCTGAGAGAGCGCTAACTAAACTCTTTGTTCTAAATAGTATCAGGCCAGCGTACCCCAATAGTATGTCGCAGACAAGTGTTCACCACGGCTTGGCGTAATGGTAGAAGTTACTTCCCATTTGCTACTCCCACATAACAGAGCAGAAAGAATGCTAGCACAGAACAGTCTCTATTTGATCCAGGTGTTGAAATAACTGCATTTCCGGATTTCAAACAAACTATCGAAGGCGAATTTTGCGTTGTTAGTATTTATTTTTGTTCCAACTCTACTTGCCTCTCCAAATCCAGAACCATTTGGCCAAAATTCAAGACCCGGTAAGAAAGCAAACAGATGCCATCAGCGTAGTCGAGATGTTTAAGGAAAAATAACACAGTCCATTGAATTGATAAAATTGAAGTATGAAGAAATAATATCGGTGACAAGATGCAACCCTTGTAGACTCCGCTTTGAACCTCAAATTTCTCTGAGATATTAGTTTCCTCGAAATGCTCCCCTTCCGTTGGTTCAGCGATGAGTAGCTCTGCGTGAAGACAGTTGAATGCAGCGGCTTTACTCAATTACTCTATGCGATTTCTCTTCTGTTTGGAGGAACAGCCGGTATCCATATGTTACGATGACTAGCCATTTCATCAATAGGAAGCGAACCGTCGCCGGATATTATACGGTTAAGAACGGTGATAAAGTGTTCCTTCCACCACTTCAGCTCCTCATTTTCGTGGATGAAGGATCGATTAACGTCCCTCACATGAGCTTTGAAAGGTTTGCGACCTCATGTAACCTCTTTCTTCTACACTTCGAAAATACTTGCAATTCACGGCATCTTATGCTTCCCTGACCAGCGCAATAACAAATTCCCTTTCGTCATGACGCACAGGACGTTGGTTTTATTCTTATTTGAAATAATTAATGTTGTTTATTGGTCGTGCAAATACCGATATTTCGGGAACCATTTGTTCCCTTCATCAGTGCTAACAAGTCTTAAGACTTAAGACAGTAGCGAATAGAAAAAGCAAGTTCTAATTATTTCAAACAATTTAATCGCTATAAATACCGCGTAGTTACACTCAGATTCGCCTTATTTTGCACGGTATGGGCGCCCGAGCATGTCACGTTCGTTATTGCTCACAGCGGTCAATAGAACCTTCCATTTCTTTCTTCCCTCCCTTCCATTTATCGATTCGCTTCCCCGATTCCGCAGTCTGGCAGATCTTATGACACCTCTTGGGGACATGGCCGAAGATCTGTTTGGCAACCGAGAAAAGAGCGTTCTTGATGGAGACAAATGCTCATTGATATTTTTTGGGACAAGTTACTCATTGTATCTGCCTTCCGATCAAGACATTTCTCCCACTGCCGAGCGACATCTAGACCATACAAGTGGTCGATATTGAACTTGGAGGGTCACAGCGAAAAATGGCGAACACATCACGCAAGCCAATATAAGCGACTATCAAATGGTGATCCCTTTAGATAGCGTCTTCTGCATTTAATTTCTCCTCAGAAAGGATGTCGGTTTTGGTACATAGCCCTGTACAATTGTGATGCTCCTTAGCCTGGACCAGAATCTTGCAATCACAAAACAGCCCACCAGAGAGCACCTTGCGGTAGCCTTCAGTGACAATCGAGAAAAAATTCACGTCCGCTACGACGTTCCAGCTTGCAAAGGCATATTGCCGAGAGAGAGTATTTCCAAAGTTCCACCATCTTGCTCCGTTTAGATCCAAAATGTCCAGCGTACATATTCTTCTTCTTCTTTCAGGATATACAAAAACGTTTTGAAAAAGTTTCAGGAAATGATTTTCTTTATAAAAAAAACTGATATAGTAATGTAATTAGAATTAATTAGGATAGTATTGTAGATTTAAAACAGTATATAAGTTATAAATAAACCCGTTTAAGAGCAGACTGTAGTACTGTAAAGGCAACAAGTGGTTTCTGATATCTTGGTATTTATACGATTAGCAGAGACAATTAGATCGCTAGAAACACCACGAAAACTCAAATAACACCTTACATCGTTAGAATTATCGCTCCAGTCGGAGAAAGCCAGCATTCTGGGGATAATCAATACGTTTATCGAGGAGCGGGCGTACATTCAACAAACCAATCATAGTCCAGTTTTGATAGTCGCAGGGCGTAGTGGGTCGGCATGTTGTCGGCAGCAAAAACTTTCAGTCGCCCTTTACGGCAATCAGGAAATACTTTGGACGCATTCGTAAGCCCCAGCAAGCTGGGCATTACAGTAACCTAGCGCTGTGTAATGAAAATAGGGTAGCTTCAACGAAGAACGCCCTGTGAGTTGGAGCTTAAAAATACACTCAAAGCCTTCCCTGTTTATAGCAAGCGGTGACCAAAAGGGGAAGGAATTCGTGAGCTAGCAACCTGCAAATTTTGAAACTCTACTGTTACTGAAACGTCAACAACGCCTCGGATAGAGAAGGACCTCATGCCAATGACCTTTGACTACCAAAAACGGAATATATGATAATTAGTTCGTGCAATGTACGCACGCTCCTCGACAACGGCAGCAAGTGTCCCCAGTTGGGCGGGAATTAAAACGATATAAACTGGACATTTTGGGCGTAAGCGAAATAAGATGGTAGGACTCCGGAGAGTATCCGGTGTCGAGTTTATTTTGACGGCTACGGCAAGGCGCGCTATCTTGCCTTGACTTGGTTGCAATCAAATCTTCCGTTTCAAATGGTTCATATAGTGATAGTCGACTAACAATTGAAAGTATTGATAAATTCGTATATCAGTTCCCTTTAATAGTTTAGAAAACCGCGAGTATGCGGGAAATGGTCTAGAGTGGAAGGTGACTTTGAACCACTCGAGTCCAAACCCATACTCATACAGTTTAAAGTAAGAAAAGAAATGAGTGAACAGAAATTTCATGATGCTAGATGAGTCTCTAGCTCGGGGTGTTATCTATTATGTTCCGATAATCTCATTTATCTGTATTCCCCTCAAATTAAGCGTAAATTCAATATTTGAACTCGTATGTAATTTGATCATCTTCACCCTTATACTAAATCTTAACGATCATAGGTTTATCTAAAAATAGGCAAACGGACAGACATATTGAATTGATTGGTTAAGAAATTGAGTAATTAGAACTAGACAACTCCAATGATATTGTTGAAATGTTCGTTCTCGTGGTTGAAAAAGAATAATTTAATTTTTCATTTCAATTTTAACAGTAATCTTCTCTTCACTTAATTTCCCTCCCTAAATTATAAGAAAATCACAATTCTTCAAAATCAGATAAAAAGAAACATTGTTAGCTCCCACCCTCATAATCTACTAGGGAACAACTATAAAAACACACTTCAGAAAGTAATGTGCTTTCAAAGAAAACAACCATGAGTCTGAAAGCGCCCCGCATCCATGATTCTTTTCCGTATCTGTCCTACCTCAAACAGTCAACATCCTTTACTCATCTTCAACGATGACAAACGTGCTAACATATCGTGCACTCGTACACATAATGTATACTTACAAACATAGCATACTTGGGTATAGTATAAGTGCCTGTAGAATACTCACCCTCATGCCCTGGCATGGCCAGAAAAGGACGGTTTTGTTGAACTCCTTGGAAAGTCTTTTAGATAGTGCACACTGATTCGTATAAATCTCGTCTATTGTTTCATCATAAGATGATGCCGGGTCGAAAGTACTCACTACAATGGAATTGTTCACGTTCTCGAGTTGCTTTAGAAAATCCCTCAATCCTGAAAGTAGACAAAAACGTTCATAGATCAAAAAGGAAAATCTGATTTGGATGAAAGAGCAGTGAAAATGTGTAAATGATAATTCAGAGAGAATGTAGCTTCCCTTATTCGCGCTTCAACAACTCTTTCGTTGGGTCCATTTCCCAACTTTTGGGAGATCTTGTGCTATCCAAATTACTATGCTAAAGAGAGTAGTGAATCTGTTTAGCGATTCACGCTTGCAGGCATGCATTTTCAACAGTGAAATATGTAGAAATTCGGTACTCACCATGTCGATGAAAAAAGTTCACCCTCGTGTTCCTTATGTTCACATTGAACAATTTCAGAAACTGCTCAAACTCCCTTTGTATCGTGGAAATATCTTGCATCCTATTCGACATCATGACCTCCAGGCTTCGGAATCGACCAAACTTTTCCAATAATGGCAGAACAGTGGTAGTCGACGAAATAGGTAGTGACTTATTAGCCATTGAAACGAAATGAAAATTATTCAACAGAAGGAAAGCTGCAAGGAGCAGAAGAACTTGTTTCGAACAGGAATTCAATAGAAGCTTCATTTAGGAGACGCCGGATGCCGACTGTTGATGTGCTCTCTGACGAATTTGCGGTTTGGCTTGCAATCAATGTTGGTACGTATTCTATGTAGTTTCGAGGACCTCTATCGTCTTCTTCCTTTCTGAATGACGTTTTGATTATTGTTTGCATTGGTTTGATCCATATTGTGATGAAATAATTTTCTGTAGACTGCCAGCTTCCTGTGAATTAACATTGGCTTTGTGGTAAACATTCCTCGTGTTGACATTCTGATTTTGATTAAAGGAAGTAGTTTTTGATAGTGGTCTTCATTGTGATTGCATTCAAGAATGCACCTGAAAAGAAGTTGATAGAACAAGTATATTAATGAACTTCTTTAAATATGGTTGGGCTGAAACATGATTTATCAAATATGTGTTCAATTAAATTATAGTAGAATGGCAGCTAAATTTGAGCTGGAAATGGGATATATTCTGAAGACTTCAAGGAAATCAGAATAACATTTCTGGAATTAATGACTTCTTGCAAACGCCATGCAAATTGATCTATTCTCTTGTTACTATGGATTTCACGCAAAACAGTGAAGTAGGTTACTATTTAGGTATTGACGGTCTCCAACAGTTCTAGGTCTAGGCCTGCCGTAACAAGGAAGTCGAGACATCCCGGTTTTGCGCCGAAGTCCACCAATTCGATATCCCTAAAAGCTGTCTGGCGTCCTGACCTACGCCATCGCTCCATCTTAGGCCTCGTATTCTTTTTCTACCATAGATATTGCTCTTATAAACTTTCCGGGTGGGATCATCCTCATCCATACGGATTAAGTGACCCGCCCACCGTAACCTATTGAGCTGGTATTTATCCACAACCGGACGGTCATGGTATCGCTCATAGATTTCATCGTTATGTAGGCTACGGAATCGTCCATCCTCATGTAGGGGACTAAAAATTCTTCGAAGGATTCTTCTCTCGAACGCGGCCAAGATTTCGCAATTCTTCTTGCTAAGAACCCAAGTTTCCGAGGAATACATGAGGACTGACAAGATCATCCAACAGTTTGTTATATTATAATCACCAAAAGTTTAATATTCACCTATTGATTATGATTATTGATTGCGAAATGCAACAATTCGGTTTAAACAAAGAGTTATTCACTCTTGCAGATAGACTACTTTCAAAATTGAATTACTAATACGCCGAACTCCGATGAAAGCTGTTACGCTCAAAACAGGAATGACATTATATCCTAATGATTTATGGCGTTTCTAACATGTCAAATTCAAGATATTGTTGAAATGGCAAACCTATTCGAAATAATATTAAGACCTTGCTGTGAACTAGTCCCAGGCAGTAATATCGGTTTTCCTGTAACCTTAGAAATTGTTGAGAATTTCTCCAACAGTGAAGTAAATTGGACTCTGGGAATTAAGCTCCAATTTTAGGTTGATATTTAGTTGATTATATACTCTGCATAGTAAGCAGTTTTAAAAGGAAAATCTACAATTGAAAATGTCAAAAAATAGAGCACAATGAGGAATTTGATTTCGGGAAAAGCACATATCGCTAAACGTTTTTCAAAAGAGTTTCAGTTGAGTTGGCGAGTATTAAAATCCTATGGAAAGATAGAATTAGGAATCAAGAAAAGCAAGAATTTATCAATGATATTGATATATAAATGATAAAAAAATCAACACTCAACAATCAAGGGGTGTTTCCGGCTAAATTTCTAAAATGCGCTAATATACCATTATTAACTTTATTTGTGCACATTTCGGAACAGGATGTATTTTGGGGCCTAGATTTCGTTTAGATACACCACTGTGATTTTTTCAGATTTTTCGTTTGGATAAATTCTGAGAACGAGCCGAGACCACTTTTTGACGTCATTTTTTGAGCCCTTACTCCCATATGGTCCACCCGATATAAAATATTTAACCAGTTTTGAAAAGTACTAATTGAGCCCTTTCATTTGTTACCCAACACGACCATATTCTGAGAAAAAAATTATGCATCCCGCTTTCGCATGAATGGAGAGCCCCCTCTTAAACTCAATTCAAAATGGCGACACTTGCTATATGTAAAGGGATTCGCAGGTCACATATCCTCGCCAAGTTTCGTGATAATCACTTCAGCCGTTTCCGAATAAATCGTATGTAACCGACGGACAGACAGGCAAACGAGCAGACTACAAGTACTAATGCTGCAAATGGTGAGGACAAGGACATGTTTGCAAAGTTAGGGGAGATGATTTTGAACCAAATGGAGTTTGTAGGTTTCGAACACAATGGGCACCGTGAAATAAAAAGCCAAGTACGGCCTATTAGATCGATTTATTTTGAGGCTACACTGTTCTAAGCAAAAAGAAGCTACAGTAGAACTAGCAACACAAACACCCACAAAATCAATACAGCTGATAGAAACACGGACTTGAGTTGATAATCTAGCAGTGGATCGCTTTCGTAGCGAAAAATAAATAGCAGAGCCCCGTAAACGACCTGGGGACAATAGTAGAGAATCCTCAGAGTGGGCGTAAGAAGGGTAAAACACAACAGGCGCAATCAGCAAACTTTCCGGTGAAAGTCTACCGAACCATCGGGGGATAAGCGTCAGTGAACCTGCTTGGACTAAAGTAGAGAGAAAAGGTAGGCCGCAAAAGAGGTCGCGGCCAGATGCGCTGATTAGAAAATTAACAAGGGCGCTGACATATGCAGAAATCTTGGCGAAAGTGAAGACAAACAGTTCCCTCCTGGACCTGGTTGAACACGTGAACCCGATAAAACGCACGCAGAAAGGCCATTTGCTTCTTGAGCTTAGGCCTGGGGAGAGTCATCACTGGGCAAAGCAGCTGAAGTAATCTTCCCGATGGAAAGTAGGACACGAGCAAAACGAGTCAAGAAAACTGCTGTAGGGGGTCAGACATCCAAAAAACTTGACAAGGAAATGTTCGAACAAATACTTTGCCTTAAAGCCAACGTAGTAGAAGCCGGCCTGAGTCTGTAGAGTTGCACAATCGATATTAGAAGGCGAATAAAGAACTGCAAGCAGCCATCTCTAGAAGTCAAACCGAACGCTTCAAGAGGTTATGCCAGGACGCGTACTTCGACCCATGGGGAGGTGCATACAAGACAGTTAAGGCGTCAACCACAGGTAAGCGCTCACCGCAGCTCACCACCTGATTTGTTGCGGAATATCATTAGTACTCTCTTCCCGCAAGTTTCAACCTACCCACTGTCCAGATAGATTCCGATGAAATTCCCATGGTAACCACTGAAGAAGTCCTGAAAGCCACGAAGAAGATTGCCGAAAATAAAGCCTCAGACTTAGACAGCATTCCGAATAAATCACTGACAGTGGCCGTCAAAGCAGTTCCAAGGTGGTTCGCTGAAGCATTTACGACGTGCCTCAAAGATGGGATTTTCCCGGAAAAGTGGAGAAACCAAAAGTCTGTGCTAATCCCGAAGCCAAATAAACCTTTGAGCGGTCCTTCGTCTTATAGACCAATATCCCTGCTAAACGGCATCCGAAAACTTTTCGAACGGGTCATCTTTAATAGGCTTGTACCAATCATGGTTTGGATTCCGAAAGGCAAGATCTCTTGTCAATGCGATTAGCACGATGACAGAAATTGCGGGAAAAGCAATGGAGGCTAATAAATCGCGGTAATTACTCTCGACGTGAAGAATGCCTTCAATACGGAAAAATGGAGCAAAATAACTGCGGAAGATGGACCTAAGACATATAGAACAACCTGCGGAAATCCTCAAAGATCAGTCCTCGGTCCTCTCCTTGGATAATAATTTATGACGGAATTATTAAAAGGAGTGACTATCATTGGCTTCGCAAACAAGATATTGATGAGATCGAGATACTCACAAACGAGGCAATTTTTTAAATCAGGTCTTGGCAAGAGGAAGCTGGTCTGACGCTTGCAGAGTATAAAATCGAGGTAGCATTAATCACTAAGCGAAGGAAGCAAAAGTCGATAAGAAAGAAGTCGTGGTTGACCAAGACTGAAATTCAAGTCCCATTTTGAAAATTTAACAACCGAAGCTTCCGGGGTGGTAACATTGCTGGCAAGAATGTTACCAAATATAGATGGTCCTAGGCAAAGCCGTCGGCTCCTTATCTTGAGAGTTCTCAAGTCTATCTTGCTTTATGTAGCTCCAATCTGGGCACCATCTTTGAAGTTGGAAGCAAATAGAAGGATCGCAGCTCCATACAGATTGAGTTCATTGTGAATGCCACAGACGAAGCAGTCTGTATGATAGCAGGTATGGTCCAGGTGTCTCAAAATGGATCAAATGAAGGCACGATGAGGTTAGTTACCACCTAACTCAATTCCTAAGCGAACATGGAGAGTACCGTGCATATCTTTATCGCTTCGGGTGTGATGACTCCCCGTATTGCCCGACATGCATAATGATTCCGGAGGATGCTGAACATGTTGTTTTTAACTGGACTACATGCTAGCCTCTGAAACATCTTCGAAGGCGATGGAAAAGTTAATGGAGGGGGAGAGGAGCTTCGGACGAAAGTTACAAATAACGACACGAGGCGCAGTTCGTTCGTGCGCCACGATGTAATACCGAAATGGCAATCCCGCGGAATAAGCGAAGGAGAAGGACGAAAAACGTGTCTGCAATCCTTAAATAAAATCTATAGTTTTATTTACGAGGAGGTGGTTTTAGTGAGTAAAAGTATCAAATAAGCATATGGCAGGGACCTTTCCACCTTCCAATGCATAAACAAAAAGGGCGGACAGACAGACATCGACACAAAACCTTAAAACATATCGGAAATATCTATATATTTTTCCCAAATTGAACTCTTTTTGAGGGGCATATTTACTTTGTTGAATCTTCCTGGAGTTGAAATTAAAAATAAGTCTTGGAATCTTAATACTACACTTAAGAATTCCCTTATAACTCCTTATCTGGAATGGGATCGCCTCTCTTACTGTCGCAATTTTAACATCTCTGTGCATATTTACATTTACATTGACAAACCAAGGTGGACCGCTGGCGATTCATAGTATCCTGGATTGGGCTGGAAGGTGCAAAATGAACCTCAGTGCTGAATTCCGTAAGTCGTACTCGAGTCCCAGCTTAGAATTGTCATTTTGAATTCAATACATTTGCAACGCTTTTGTCTCGATATGCTTCCTCCACGTAAGTCGTCTATCTACGTGAATACCGAGATACTTTATCTCATTCTTTTTAGGGATAATTACACCACTGATTGAGACTTTCAGGGTGAAAGTGACGTGATTGACTTGACTTGATTTGACGAATTCTCCATTACTTTACAAAATGGAGAAGATAGGTTTGCAGGTTTTTGATGAAAATTAAGATTAAGAATTCCATCCAAGTGTAAGGTGGTCAAAGGGTAGTATAGGTCCCAGGGCGAAACGTGGATTGGTACCCACGATGGAGCATAAAACCTGGGAAATGCCTGCTGAACCAACACCAACAGCTCTACTATCAAACCCTATCTCCACCTCCACGTGGTGACCGCTGGGAGCTCTTTCTTAACGAAAAGCTGCAGACGGAGAAGGATGAAGGCGAGTCTCCTGCGCCTAAAAACGGGACAAATTGTACCAACTGGTCCTCCAGGTTGAGGGTTGGGTAGGGCTGACAACCCTACACGGAAAACAACTCGTTACGAAGCCACAACAGCAGCCTCGGACTGGACGGATTTTAAAACGACGGACCCGGCAACGAATACGGAATAACGATTTGCGCATTTTCTCATGGAACGTGCGCTCCCTGTACAGAGATGAAGCTGATGAGCAGCTAGCCGATGCCCTGTCCCAATATAGGGCTGATATAACAGCGTTGCAAGAGATGCGATGGACAGGGACCGGTTTCCTGGAGAAGAGCCACTACACCATATATTATAGCGGTCATCCAGTAAACCATGTGCTCGGAGTAGGTTTCTTAGTCAGCCAAAAAATGAAACCTGCTGTTATCGGCTTTGAAAACATAAGCGAACGGCTATGCACTCTGCGCTTGCGAGGCAAGTTTAGAAATATAAGCCTCATAAACGTTCACGCCCCTACAGAGGAGACTGCAGAGTCGGAGAAGGATACCTCCTACGAGGCAGTAGAATGAACCCTCGAAGCCTGTCCCAGATATGATATCAAAATCATACTTGGGGATTTTAACAGCCAAGTAGGGAAGGAGCCCGTATTCAGGCGATACGTTGGCTGCCATAGCTTACACGAAAAAACAAATGATAACGGACTGCGGACTATTCAATTAGCAGGGTCACACGAAATGGTTGTTGGAAGTACCTGGTTTGCGTGGAAAGCGGTCCACAAACATATGTGGGCCTCTCCAGACGGGACCACTTTCAACCAAATTGACCACGTGTTGATTGAACGCCGCCACCTCTCAGCCTTGATGAATGTCAGAACATATAGGGGGCCAATATAGACTCGGATCACTATCTCGTTGGCATGGTGCTCCGAGCTCGAATAACAATACCACCTAGAATCCCCTCTGACAATCAGGTGAGAGTGAACACTGAAGCCATCCACAACACAACCCTCCGCGACACCTATAAGAGGGAAATGGATGTCGCAATAACCGCAGTCAACAGAGGACCTGGAGATGAAGCATCAACAAATGATCGTCACAATCACCTGAAGAACGTTATCATGGATACGGCCACAAACATACTTGGCCTCAGCCGCAAAAGGAGTCGGAACGGCTGGTTTGACGATGAATGTAAGCTAGCAACGGAACGGAAGAATGCCGCATACCGAGTAATGTTGCATTCTCAAAGAACGCGGGCACGCGCAGAGACTTATCACGAACTCCGTCGAGCGGAGAAGCGACTTCACAGACGGAAAAAGGAAGCCTGGGAGAACCAACGAGTCTGTGAACTAGAAAAGTACAGGGAGCAACCGCACCAGGCGCGGAAGTTTTACCAACAAGTCAGCTGGATGAAGCCTTATACACCTCGATGCTCATCCTGCCGAGACAAAGAGGGAAATCTGATTTCCGACAGAATGGGCATATTAGAGCGATGGGTTGAGTACTTTGATGAACTACTGAACAACCAGAACATCGGCGAGTTGGATGTCCCGCCAAATGAAGACGACGAACAAATACTGCCACCGCCAAGTTTAGGAGAAATAGTCCGTGTAATTCATCGGTTAAAAAATCATAAGTCGCCAGGAGCCGATGGAATTACAGCCGAATTGGTTAAATATGGAGGCGACCAATTACACCAAGTGGTTCATCAACTTGTGCTCAAGGTATGGGACAGCGAATCAATGCCTGACGATTGGCAACGAGGCATTATCTGTCTCATAGATAAAAAGGGAGATATCACACAGTGCAGCAATTATAGAGGTATCACGTTGCTGAGTACCATCTATAAGATATTCTCCACTATCTTGCTAGGCCGGATAGCCCAGAATATCATTGGCCCATACCAAAGAGGCTTCACTCCAGGCAAATCAGCAACAGATCAGATTTTCTCTCTGCGGCAAGCGATGGAAAAACTGTTGGAATATGGACAACAGTTGCACCATCTGTTCATCGACTTTAAAGCCGCCTATGATAGCATAGCCAGGGTAAAACTGTACATGGCCATGAGAGAATTCGGTATCCCGACGAAATTAATAAGACTGACTAGGCTGACCCTGACCAATGTGCGAGGCCAGATAAAAGCAGCAGGATCGCTCTCAAGACCATTCGATATCAACAATGGTCTACGACAAGGGGATGCGCTATCATGCGTCCTCTTTAACCTGGCCCTCGAGGAAGTGATCCGTGATGCTGAGGTAAATGCAAGAGGTACGATCCTCTTCAAGTCCACCCAACTACTGGCCTATGCTGACGATATCGACATCATGGGAAGAACAACCCGAGATGTACAAACTGCCTTCATCCAGATCGAGCAGGCGGCGCGAGATCTTGGGCTGCACATCAATGAAGGCAAGACAAAATATATGGTAGCAACGTCAGCACCGAAGACGAATCAACCAACAACATCAAACCGCACTGGTCAAACACGAAGAAGAATAAGGATAGGAGAATACAACTTTGAGACCGTTGACAATTTCTCCTATCTAGGGTCGAAAATCACAACCGATAACAACTACGATGATGAAATCCGCGCACGGTTGTTGTCAGCCAACAGAGCCTATTTCAGCTTACAAAGACTGTTCCGCTCGAAACGTTTCACCATAGGGTCAAAGTTCTTACTGTACAAGACTATGGTCTTGCCAGTCCTCATGTATTCCTCGGAAACTTGGGTTCTTAGCAAGAAAAATTGCGAACTCTTGGCCGCGTTCGAGAGAAGAATCCTCCGAAGAATTTTTGGTCCCCTACATGAGGATGGACGATTCCGTAGCCTACACAATGACGAAATCTATGAGCGATACCATGACCGTCCGGTTGTGGATAAAATTCGGCTCAATAGGTTACGGTGGGCGGGTCACTTAATCCGTATGGATGACGATGATCCCACCCGGAAAGTCTATAAGGGCAATATCTATGGTAGAAAAAGAAGACGAGGCAGACCCTGCCTAAGATGGAGCGATGGCGTGTGTCAGGACGGCAGACAGCTTTTAGGGATATCGAATTGGTGGGCCTCGGCGCAAAACCGGGATGTCTGGGGTTCCTTATTAAGGCAGGCCTAGACCGGATACCGGTTGTTGCGCCATTGATGATGATGATGATGATCCAAGTGTACTGGAAGTAATTTCTTTGTTTTAAAAATCAGGCCTTTGTCGAAGGCTTGCGTCTAGTCCAAGAAGACCGCTGAACGGTACTTCTTCTCCCGTAATGCACACCCTATCTCACGATCCTGTCAATTTGTTCGATTTCACCATTCTTCTCTCGAAAGGTAAACTGGTGGTGATGAATTTTGAAAGTAGCAATTTTTCATCTTTAAGAGGATGTACACTTATGCGACTGTAGGATACAATTTGAATCTAATTGTTCTCACATTTATGAATCATTGTAATTACTGAAACCTTCCGAGACTTGGAATAAAAGCCGGACGAAGAATTCTGTTGGGTGGGTAGACCACGTGAATGGCTGCAATCCGCAGAAGTACCTTCAAGTTTTTCCCGAGATTATTTAGGTCCAATTGTTCTTGAAAGGCTCGACCAACTTTGCTTCAAAATCAAAAGCTTCTCTTTAGCGAAGTAATAGATACTTTTGGAAGTCTTAACTCCATTTGCGATAAATTGGTAACGAATGCCTTTTCCGTGAAATTTGCAAATATCGCCCGCCCTTTTTTCTGTATCACTTCTTGCCCAACAACAACGCAAACTTAAAAACACATTAGTAGACCAGCCAACTTGCTGACATCAACAAAATTCCAGATCTAATGGATTTTGGAGTCTCAGAAGAAAAACCACGTCAATGTTCAATGGCACAGATAGTTTACGAACTGTCGACTGGGAATCGACAACAGTGTTTCGTTGGGCATAACATCAAAGAGCAAATCTGTTACTGACGAAGAGTTGGAGCGTTTTAACGAAACTATACTGGAAACCAGCTAGAGCCGCCTCCGAAATCTTCATAAAGAGCCGAACGCAAAGAAGTCAACTGGTTGACAATATTAAACCTTTTGCGTAACCTAGGTATATAGACCTCTACAAGCGAAAATAAAACTTGACGAAGTTGCTTAACTAGGTTGCTTTTGGAAGACAAAGTGTCTAATATAAAACCATATCGAGATGGGCTGACTACTACCGGGCCTAGTATCTATTTGCTATGGAAAGCAGCCAAAAAGACCAATATACCAACGTTCAGGGAGTATCCGTTAAGAAGTACCATAAGGAATGGCCAAATTGTCGGAAGAATACAATTGTAACAATGATTCGAAAACCAGGAAAGGATGCAACTCAAATCGAATCATCCAGATCGATAAGCGTTCCTCCCATAATATCGAAGGCCATTGGAAAACTACTATTCAAGAAGCTATTGCCAATCTTAGCAATCTGATCACCAATTCGGATTTAGGAAACAGCACAACACAATATAACAAGTCCACCGGATTGTGTTAGAAATAACAATGCTCTTAAAGGAAGAAGATTCCTAGATGAGGCCCAAGCATTTGACAAACTTTGTCACGTGGGCTTTATTAATAAAATCAACCGACTACTCTCTCGCTGTTTCCATAATCTGTTAATAAAGTATTTATTGAAACCTAGATCCCAGATGAAATACAAACATATTATCATTCAAATTAAGTAATCCAATTAAGTAATTATGATTACTTATTATTTTTATTGAAATATTTAAGCGAACTCAATGCGAATTTTATACAGCAAACTCAACGCGAATTCTATACAGTAAACTCAACTCAAATTCTATTTTCAAAAAGGACTTCCATATTCTTTAGCAATTTTCAACTTAATAATTAAATTCAGTGACAGGTCTGAAAAACATAATTACTGCGATCTTCCACTCCCTTGGTGTGCCACGCAAAGTGGATAGATCCGCGCCATCTATTCGCTCGCAACATTCGAAATAAATTTCGAATGCTGCGAATCCTGCCGCGCCACATCACTCCGCCCCCAGATGAAACCTAGGGGGTTTCAGCGACTGATCCCCG
The DNA here is from genome assembly GCF_905115235.1 of Hermetia illucens. NCBI lineage: Eukaryota > Metazoa > Arthropoda > Insecta > Diptera > Stratiomyidae > Hermetia > Hermetia illucens. The sequence goes on along the minus strand of NC_051854.1, from coordinate 55,783,486 downwards.
AACTTCGTTCGCCGTTAATCCACAAAGCGGACACGACGTTGCTTCGGGGCGCACGCGGGTTTCAGCCTGGACAAAGAGACCGCCTTTTTGTGACCACCGATCTCGAGCTGGAAGAAATGTTCTCCCCGCTCGAGAACGCGGTACGGGCCCTCATATGGAGGCTGCAGCGGCTTCCGGACGGCATCCGTCCTGATCAGCACATGCGTGCATGTGTCCAGTTCCTTGGGCGAACAAGCAGGTATGGACGAGTGTCGAGTGGGTGGTGTCGCCTTGATGCGCCGGAGATTGTCCCTCAGCAGACGCACCAACCCCGACTCCGTGAGACCCGATCTCTTGTCGAAGACCGGATCGCTTGGGAGTCTTGGGTTCTCCCCGTAAACCAGCTCCGCGGGGCTGGCAGCAAATTCCTCTCGGCGGGTTGTACGAAGGCCGAGTAGGACGAGAGGCAAGACTTGCGTCCAGGACGGGTCGTCGCGTGCCATAATGGCGGCTTTCAGCGTCCGGTGCCAACGTTCCAACATCCCATTGGATTGTGGGTGGTATGCCGTAGTCCGCTGGCGTTTAAAACCAAGGAGTTTGCCTAACTCGGAGAAAAGGGTGGACTCAAATTGCATTCCCTGGTCAGTGATGACCACTGCAGGGACGCCAAAGCGAGGTATCCACTCTCGACAGAGGGCTTCAGCACATGATTGCGCCGTGATGTCTTTCAGAGGTATTGCCTCAGGCCACCGCGTGAACCTGTCGATGATTGTGAGGCAATACTTATAACCATGCGAGTCTCGCAAAGGCCCTATAATGTCGAGGTGTATGGTGTGGAAACGCTTGGTAGTGCGGGGGAATGAGCCCACTTCTTTCCTAACATGCCTGGAGACCTTACATTTTTGGCATGCGATGCACTCTCTGGCCCAGGAATTAATATCCTTGTTCATGGAGGGCCAGAAGTATTTTCCGGTGACTAACCGGTTTGTTGTCCTGATGCCGGGGTGCGCCAAGTCGTGAACTGCCTGGAACACTTCCTTGCGAAATGTGGCCGGAATGTATGGCCGAGGTCCCTTTTCCGAGTCTTCGCAGCAGAGCGAGAGGTTTGAGCCGAAGATGGGCAACTCCCGAAATTTGTATTTGGGGTTGGACTTGAGGCTCTGAAGTGCTGCGTCATCCACTTGCGCCTTGGCAATAGCCGAGAAATCGAGTGAGGCGGGGATGTTAACTTCGGAGACACGAGACAAAGCGTCAGCAACAATGTTGTCCTTCCCGGACACGTGCTGGATGTCCGACGTAAACTGGCTTATGAAGCTCAGGTGTCGAAGCTGACGAGGGGACGCTTTGTCGGGCTTCTGTTTCAAAGCGAACGTGAGAGGCTTATGGTCCGTGAACACTGTGAACGGCCTGCCTTCTAGGGAGAAACGGAAGTATTTGATGGACAGGTATGCGGCGAGCAGTTCGCGATCGTAGGTGCTGTAGTTCCGTTGAGCGGGATTCAACTGCTTCGAGAAGAAGCTCAACGGCTGCCAAACTTGGTCCACCTTTTGGTGAAGGGCAGCACCTACTGCGATGTCAGAGGCATCAACAAAAACGGCTAGGGGTGCATCTTGCAGAGGGAATGCCAAGAGTGTAGCGTCAGCCAGTTGTTGACGAGATTTGTCAAACGCGCAGATAGCCTCTTCAGACCACACGATCTCTCGTGTGTCCTTAGTTTTGGGGCCAGACAAGTACGCGTTCAAAATGGACTGGAGATGGGCGGCCTTGGGCAGGAAACGACGGTAGAAGTTTAGCATGCCCAAGAACCTCCTCAACTCCCTCACTGTCTTTGGACGCGGGAAGCTTGTGATTGCTTGCACCTTGTCTGGGTCGGGCTGTATTCCTTCAGGGGAAATGAAATGGCCGAGGAATCTCACCTGTTGTTGAAGGAATTTGCATTTCTCAACGTTTAGGACTAAACCGGCCTCAAGGAGACGTTGAAAAATGCACTCGAGATGGGCTAAGTGCTCAGACTCAGTGGAAGAAGCGACCAAAACATCATCCAAATATACGAAACAGAATTCGAGGTTTCGCAGGACTGAGTGAATGAACCTTTGAAAGGTTTGCGCCGCGTTGCACAATCCGAAAGTCATCCGGATGAACTCGAAGAGTCCAAAGGGTGTGCATATTGCCGTCTTTGGAATGTCTTCAGGAGCTACTGGAATTTGGTGATAAGCCTTGGTTAAGTCCAAGGTCGAAAAGATGCGGCAATTCGCGAGGTGATGCGCAAAGTCGTGGATGAGTGGAATTGGATATCGGTCAGGAACAGTCTGTGCATTTAGCCTTCTGTAATCCCCACATGGGCGCCATTCGCCGTTTGGCTTAGGGACCATATGCAGTGGGGAAGACCAACAGCTGTTTGAGGGCCTGCAGATACCCTGTTGAACGAGTTGTTCAAACTCTTTCCGTGCAATTGCCAGTTTCTGAGATGGTAGAGGACGCACCTTCGAGAAGATCGGGGAACCAGTAGTGATAATGTGGTGCTGCACATTGTGCTTCACTGGTTTGGAGAGACTACAGTTGGTAGTAATCTGGCTGAACTTTTGGAGAAGTGCCCGAACACGAGAGTCGGTAATGTCTTCTAAAAGAACGGAAAGATTATTGCCTGGGTGAGATACCATATGTCCCGACGTATTAAGGTTGGTCGTGGAATCTATAAGAGACTTGTTTTGCAAGTCCACCAGCAATCCATAGTGACACAGGAAGTCTGCGCCTAGTATGGGGAAGCTGACATCCGCCAGGATGAAACGCCACGAAAACGTCCTACGCAAGCCAAGACTCACGTCCACTTGCCTATACCCGTACGTGTTTATGCGGGAGGAATTTGCTGCCGCAAGTTTGAGCGGTTGAGGGAAAAGTTGATGATGCTGGGGTACGGGAAGAACCGAAACCTCCGCACCCGTGTCGACGAGGTAGTTGCGCCTGCTGAGGGGGTCAAAAATAGTTAGGCGACGTGGTGCTGCGTTCTGGGTGGCCGCCGCCAAAACCCCCCGCGGACCTAGTTTTTTGCGGTAGAAGAGAATCTACACGGTAGCGTACATCTTGTCGCTTTATCCCCGAATCTGCGGTGGTACCAGCAAATCCCTGGGTCCGTGGACTGTCTTGACGACCTGCTACCTGATCGCCCTTTTCGGATGGCAGACCGCGAGCGTGCTCGCGATCTGGCGCCCGAACGCTGAGCGTCCAACGTCGCCCGCATCTCGGCCATACTGGCTGTTAATGCAGCAATCTCGCGCCTCAATTCACCCACCTCATCCGACGGTGGTTGAACGGCCGCCAAGGTTGGGCGTACGTACACCTCCTGAACCTGGTCGGCCGTCGCTGCCAGTTCCTCCAAGGAACCGGAGACGCAAGCGAGGATCGCCTGGGTGCCCTCCGGGAGCCGACGCAGCCAGAGCGACTTGATCAGGTCTTCGCCGATCTTACTCCCACCCAATTGCCTCATTTCACGAAGCAATTGGCTGGGAGTTCGATCACCTAAGGTTAAACCTGCCAGCAAGTGGTCTAATTTTGCCGACTCGCTTGCCGACAGGCGCCTGATCAACTCGCTCTTGAGCTGCACATACGATGTCGACTTCACCACGTCGGACACCAGAAGTATGGACTCTTCGTCCAGGCCGATCACCGCGTAGTTGAAACGGGTCGCGTCCGATGTGATGCCGGACATTTGGAACTGTGCTTCCAGATGCACGAACCACAGTTCGGGGTTCCGCCGCCAAAACGGAGGAACGCGTACGGCGAGGGCGGTCACTTGCGGGTTCGATGGGCCTGCTGCGTCTTTATTGTCAAAAGACATCTTGTTTCACGAAAAGTACGAGATTGAAATGCAAACGCGGTGAGTTTATTCTGAAACGCGGTGAACTTTACACCGACACGGCAGGCCGCACCCACAAATGCACGCACGAAACGAGAAAAAACGAAGCGGACGCTATCCAGCGCAGACCAAAAACACCACCAATGAGAATGGAGGACTCGCGATGCTAAACACCTGCACGCCGTCTCTTGCAGCGATTTCAATTTTTTTATTACTATTTTTTTTTTTAACTGAATAAATAATATATTATATATAAATGAATAATAACTTCTCTTAAGAATAACTCCTCGTTGTTTGTCGGCTGTAGCTGCGGCGTTGGCGGTGCTGGGGACGTCCGTTTGTTGCCGTTGTTGATCGTTGTGGCAATGATGACTAGTTCGGTGCGTGAAAGGTGTTGTGCAGGAGGGCGTGCGTACGGGAAGTCGCGTGAAAATCCACTTCTGGTGAGGGTCCGACGTGTGTCGCGCAGTACACTGTGTAGAGAAGGTTTTCTCGCGTTTTTCTTTCTTGCCTCTGCTCCGACTCGGGATGTGGAGATGTGACACGTTTTCGTGATGTTTACCACGGCACTCCACACTCAACTGTAGATGCGAACGCGTGAAAATCGCTTGCCGTACGGTCTACTGATGTTTTGGAAGGATTTCTCAGTCCTTGGAAGTTCTATTTCTGCCGTGTTGTTCGGACGAATTTTTGTCGTTAATAGAACTTCACCAATGTCGGCGATGGTGGAGTTGAGTGCGGCGGCGAAAGTGGCTGCGGCAGCGATGGCGGCTGCGGCTGCGGAACTCTTATTTATCTCCAATCGGTTGTTGCGGCTGCCTGCTGGGCGATTGTGCTTGCGCAGACTGCGATTTGTTGATGGGGATGATGATGTGCTTGAGTTTTTCAATTTTGCAGGTTCTGGGAATTCGGGATCCTAGTTGTTGATGCTGTTGGTGCGAGTTCCGGGGTCACCAATTAAGTAATCCAATTAAGTAATTATGATTACTTATTATTTTTATTGAAATATTTAAGCGAACTCAATGCGAATTTTATACAGCAAACTCAACGCGAATTCTATACAGTAAACTCAACTCAAATTCTATTTTCAAAAAGGACTTCCATATTCTTTAGCAATTTTCAACTTAATAATTAAATTCAGTGACAGGTCTGAAAAACATAATTACTGCGATCTTCCACTCCCTTGGTGTGCCACGCAAAGTGGATAGATCCGCGCCATCTATTCGCTCGCAACATTCGAAATAAATTTCGAATGCTGCGAATCCTGCCGCGCCACACAACAACATAAGATTTCCACTAAGTTTCACTTTTCAAAAAGGAAATCGTTTTCAAGTTAAGATCAACAACATTGGTACATTCCAATCGGATGACGTGAAATACCTACTTACATCTCGATAAAAGACTCACCTGAGAACGGCACATAGAGGCCAAAATTGAACAACTTAAACTTAAGTTCAAACATTTTCGTGGATGCTGTACAAAAAATCGCCAATCTCTCTGAACTGTAGCTATTGATTAACAAATCGGCGGTGAAGCCTCTATGAACTTATGGGATTGAACTACGGGGCTTTGGCAAGCCATCCAACATTAATTTTCTCCAGCTTAAAAATTTTGTTTTTTTTTAAATAAGAGAATTAATATTGATCACCACTCAAAAATTTGCTCTAACTTTATTTACATTAAAGAAAAAAATTGAAAAATAAAAATAAATGCATTCATCCTGTTAGTAGCGTTCCACTGGGAAAAGTCCCATATATGCTAAGGGGGATGTAAATTTTTTTTTTTCATCGAATATAGTCATGTGGGGTATCAACTGAAAGGCCTCGATTAGTACTTTTAGAATCTGATATTAGTTTTGACGTGAATTGTAAAGTGTGCAAGTACGGAGTGAAAATGTACACACTTAAAGTGAGACGGGAGTGATTTTCCGAAACTATCAAACCCAAAAATCCGGAAAAAATCATGAAGTGCTTATATGAAATCTAGGCCTCAACAGCATAGCGGAGCGTCTCGCATACGCATGCTAAGTTTCATGCAAATCTGCCCATTAACGCCAAAGTTATAGCAGTTCAAATTTATTAATTTCGCGCGAATTTACTGCAGCCATGCAAACAAAATACTGACGTCATAATTAACGAGAATAATTGACATTCGCGTGAAATATTAAAGTCCCATTTATGAAGAATCTACTTATCTCCAACCCTCTTTAAGGTTTGTGAATAATATTGAACTCCGAATGTGAAGCCTATAAGGTTGACTGATATCAATACAGTGCTTTCCAGATCAATTTTTTGTGTAAATTATTTTTTAAAGGATAGTGCACAGTTATATTTAACTGGAGAGTGTGGGGAGTGATCATTTCTCTAACAAACCCATTCTTAGAAACTATCCAACCCAAAAATCTGAAAAAGTTAAGGTGCTGCCACTATATGGTGCCTAGGCTTCGAAATACCCTTCATACCGATATCTGTTCAAATAAAGTTAATAATAGTATATTACTATAATGTTTGGTAATTGGCTGCAGAACCCCTCTTAAGTTCATGCTAGCACCAGGAAATTATGCAGCAATGTAACCTATAACATAGAGGAAGTTCAGTCTAAATCGCACTACTAGTAACAAAGTTATAATAGAACTAATAGAGATCTTTGCAAATTCAAAACTGAATGTGGATATTCTCACATAATACTATATATGTATGCATATGTTAGGTGCTACGTACTAATGGGACAAATGTACACTTAAATGATATATTATTATAAAAGAAATCCACAATACCTGAAGCGTCAAGCTTCCCGACTTGTTCAGCTTCTTTAAGTTATTTGTGAAAGATGATCAATTAGCCGGGACAAATACAGATATGTATACTTATATATGCTAATGGAGTTGCGGGTAGCGCCAAATTCCAGTATTCTGACTTGTCTCTTCTTTTGAGCTGCTTGTGCGTCCAGTTACTACGTCAGCTTAGCGTAAATGTTAGATTTTGAAAAGGGGGCAGCGTTTTCCAAATAATCATTTTGTCTTGGTGTAGGTGTGAATTAGATTTCCTTCCCCGTCGAGACATCCGGTTTGACCAGCCAGCCAAATCTCTCTCTCTCCCCCATTCTCTTCAAAAACCCCAGCCAGGTCGCCCAGTAAAGGGGTGCAGTGGAGCCACAAGGATAAATTTCCCTTCTGTGGTCGAAATATAACGACCCAAATTTGAAATTACAAATTTGAATTTTGAAACCTCGAATACAGGGAAGAAAATTACATCGTTGTAAAACAAACCTTTGCCGTAGCTAGCAGGTACAGTTGCCTAGAAACGAAGTTAAACGTTTAAAAAAAGGAAAGCAGGGGAGGTGTATATGCGCTTCAATTCAAGTTCAAGTAGCACATGGGGAATCTTCTCCTTCTTTAGCGTTTGTCCTATCCGGTAGCGGCGCTGGGGTGTTTAGATTGTATTCACCACTTTTCTCAACCATAGGCTTGGTCCAGGTGGAGTCGAGAGGTTCTCGAATTCCCACCTGTTGTTTCTCCACGAGTTCGATTTTCAGTCCTGTCCTAGATAACAAGTTCTCGTTTGCGAGGATGACATAATTACCTGTTTTGGAATTTTTCCACGATGGATGCAGCCTAATATAAATCGCATCATTTCATTTATGAAAAAGTATCCACTGCAAGTATGTCTCTGGTAACGATGGATACAGAACGTAGAAGGCTGTCATAACACCTGTGGGTTGCTTTTAGTCGGAGTGATCAGCTTCATCTTGATCTATGCAGCCACATTTGGGAAATGGTGCTACTACAGAGAGACTCTCTCTCTGAGTGCCAAATATAAAAAGGCAACACTAAGGGTGTGTTCTGCCTTGAGGTTCATCTCAGACGGTGTAGCGTTTGTCATCTCGTCATCATATATAACGGAAAGCCCAATTCGCCTTTATAGTAACCAAAAGAGGGATATTTATAAATAGGTGGCAACAAGGATAAGGGTCGATGGACATACTAGCTCATCCTTGCCATCGTATTGTGATTAGGGAAAACCCATTGGGAGACCATCGGCAGTACCTCTTCAGGTTTAAATAGAGCACTTCTCCTAACTATTGAAACTGCGGTGGGAGTTCGGAAGACCCAGAACTGAAGGGTAGAGGGGAAATATAGAGGAAGCCTTTGGTGTGTTGGCACGGGAAAATTTTGTGCTAAAAGAACAAGTATACCAGGAGAATCTATCTATCGTAAACTGAGAAAACAAATGGGACCAGGAAAGTGTGGTCAGTAGCGAACCAAATAGCAAAAAGTAAACCTAACAACAGTAAACCAACTCGCCCGGTGATGAAATACCCCATGTTGGTTCCACGAAGTACAGTTGATTTCAAAACTTATTGCTTCCAAAATTGCTGAAACCTTTTATTTGATACCTCACGCGGCTATATATAGTGGAAAAAAATGTACACAGTACTAACCTTTTTTATATAGATAAACCAATATGGACGAAAAGGGAAAGTTTAAACTTATAGTCCAGGTACTCGGAACCCCAACTTTTGAGAGTGTGCAGTGCGTGGCATCTAATGCTACGAGTAGCTTAGAAAAGGAAATGTTTAAACCTAGTACGTCGCTCCAATACGGCAAAGTTTTTTCGGGGCCACGTCTTTTACATGAGGACCACCTTAGGAATGTGCTGTCGTTTCAGAACCGTCTCAAACGGAGTGGCCTGCAAGGTTGCCTGAATGATGTCGATCAACACTTTGGCCAATGAGATGAGGCGAATCTATGTTAAGCCAGGTTTTTCCTCCTTTCTAAGGAGGAAAAAAAATAAAAATATTACAGTATAAGGAAAAACACCTAGTTCTTTTCTTAACTTATATATTAACTGTAAAAAAACATGGACATTAATTTCAACAAGTTTTTCCTTAGATCAGCAGATGAAAAAAAGGATCTTTGAGCAGATGACAATAACCATAGAAACAGTCGGAAAAGGGATTGACTCCCAGCATCAATGTATGGAGACAGAGAAGGCATAGTGAGTTAAACTCACTGGACGTGACGGATATATTAAATACGTGTATAATTTAAACAAGACAGATTATTTAACGAGCCATGAGCACGGCTTTCTCCATTATTCTGGATTTGGAGAGGAAAGGAGGAATCTATAGAAGGCATTAGGCAAGATATTGTCTGCCCTGTCGCCTTCTAGGTTTCTGAATGTTGGCCGACTATAAAAGGCGGCATCTTGCGGTAATGGAGACGAAGATGTTATGTTGGACTAGTGGCGTGACACACTTAAATCACTTTCAAAATGAGGATATCCGCGATCGATATGGGGTTTCATCGATCTCACGTCACGTAATTCGCGCTAACCAGAATTCCCTCGGTAAGATTGGTCTCAACATCGTGGTCGAGAGTAAGCGCAATTGTATCCAGATCAGGCTTTTGATAAAACTAAATGGCGAATTACGACGAGCCGATTCTACTTGTGAACGGGACAAAGCTTGCAGAAAAAGAAGATTGAGAAGGATAGCAATACAGGAAAATCTAATTGGGGAGTTGCTGCGTGCCAGGAGAAGGAACACAGTTAACAGCATGATGTAGCGTATTCTGCACATGGAGAAAAGCAGAGGAGGCGAGCAAGATGCGACTGCGAATGCTATCGATGGACGAAGGAAGAGGCTAAAGCCTTATCCAGCCTGCGACGTATCACTTAACGTGGTACCACAGGAAAGAGGACAGGGGTTAGATAGCAGTTTTAGTGGATAAAATTCCTACACACTGGAATATGTGTACCAATGCTTTTTGAAGATTTTCCACCTTTGGAAAAAAAGACAGATAGATATAATAGTCGGACAGACAGATAAAAAACTGATTTTAGTAGGATTGGCTTTCCGTTTTTCCATGAGGTTCAATATGAGTCTGTTTAGCACAAAACTTAAGAAGAAAGAAAAAAATCCAAAAAAGTACGAAGAAAAGAAGAATCGGAAATAGTGGCGAAATGTGATAATACAATAAAATAAATAGGAAACAAAAGCTAAATTATTGAGTTCGAAAATTCTCTGAAAATGACGACGAACTTGAATTTCACAACAGTACAACATTATTTGATGTATTCATTCTTTATATTTCATTAATTGTTTCTTCTATTTTAAATGTGTTTAAATCATACCCGGGATTTTGCAAGTTATAGGCAAAAATGAAAACAATATCTCAGATTCGGCATCCCTGTCCTATGAAAAAGTGAGGCTGTGTAGCTAAAAAACATTTTACACTTCGTCCCTATTAATATCAACTAGTGCAACTATAAGATAATTCTCCAGTAAACTTCCATTAATCGACCCATCTCTGAATTCAATCCAAGGGTATTATTGCTATACGAATCTCTTGAAATATTTACTTTTCCTGATAAATCATATTACAATAGTATTTCATCCTGATTCCTACATTAGACTAGCAGTTGTGAACTGGCTCGAATTGATACCATTGTCGCATTCAGTCCAATATCCCCTTCTACAGGTCTGCTGACATCATTAGATTTCTCTCGGTTTGTTGGTCCCGTACAGGGAAAATGGTTGGAGCTTTGAGAGGATTCAGAGAACAGATTATATAAAATCGACCTGTTATGAACTGGTACCCTTGCATAATTTCAATATTCCCAGAGAAATTAGGTAGTTCAGGAAAAAAAACTGTTATTACAACCAAGAAAAATTAATTTCCTTCAAATCAAAACATTATTTCGGAAAGTATCTTCCATTACTTTATTGTAATTAAATCTTTTTGTTTGGAAAAGGTCAGAACCTTTACACCAATTCCGTGATTGGTTTTTTTCTCTCCTGACCCGAACAATCTGCCCTAAGATAACAAAGCAGGCGAAATAACCTTTTCTATAAATTCAGTGGTGCCATTATTGATATTAATTCATGTTCCTACGTACTCAAGCCTTCTGATTTCGTCAATATTAATCAATAAATTGCAGGAGCCGTTTTGAATTACAAAGCACACATACACACAATACAAATTGAATTTTATGAGCTATCGAAATATTGAATGTAGGAGTTATTGATATTGGAAAAAAGGCGTAAGAAGCCTCAATCAATGTGGACAAGAGAGAGGTCGTCGGTTAGCCAGGACATGATGCAATTATTGTGAAGCTTCTAGGCCTATTCAGGACATGTACATAGTGTGTGTGCGTGGTGTAGCACAATAGGACGGACCCGATGAATGGACTAATGTTGGAAATTGCTTTGAGTCTATTCAGTTTCGCCGTAACGATTTTTTGCAGGATATTGGCCCGGCCGTGGACTGACTCGGCTGACTCTGCCAGCACTTAACCTTATTGAGAGATTGTTTTCCGATTCTACTGACCAATTGACAAATTATCATGTCGTGGATGTGATGTGGGGGAATGGAGAAATGGCACAGTTTCCCATTATCTGGTTCAAATCGAATTTCTTTCTTTTCTATGATTTGATTGAGATGGGAATCAGGTATGAGACATAGCAAAGAGAAGATTGCCCTGACAGAGATACCACGGTGCCGGATGCAACTTCCATATCTTCAAGGTAATGTTATGCACGGGAACTCGCTCTATAAATAGAATCCCTTCCCTCCAGTTCATATTAAACAATATTCCTGACAGCGCATTACCCTATTACATTTGGTTTGTACATAGAAGTATAATAGAAACGAATTCCCACAGAGCTCCATCGGGAGACCCCCGATCAAATAGACCTTTTCTAGCGAAATGTACAAAGCTCAATTCCAAATAAGTACATTCCCACAACTTAGATCCGTACTTTACCTGTTTTGCCCGGAATAATAAATCATTCATGCTAAATTGAGCATTATTTGAGTGAAAAGAATAAACAATGGATGAAACCATGAAACAAATACAACATACTGCAAGCCACTCCATTCTTTTGTTTGGAACATTACAAATGGCCATAGAGCTCCGTGGGTTCTTTTCGATGCAGGAAATTGGACATAATCTAACAATTTCAGATTTTGTCCCAGTCATGAAGGAGCGTATGAATATGAATGGTATGCAAGATGGAATTCGATATACGACTATATTCCGAATGGATCTATGAATAGTAATTAATCGGAGTCCATCTGTTATGCATTGGCGAATGTTCGCAATGTGGACTTGTGTTGCTGGAAAACTCATTCCAGAAAACATGAGTAACGTAATGCTTCTATAATAGTTTTTCCGTAAGTAATGAGTTCAGCAATCTTGTAGTTCTTATCGAACCCACTTGCTTAAGCAGAATAATGGCGGTGAATATTTTGTTGGTTTTGTGTAGAAACAAAACTTAATTAAAACCGGTTTACTGTCTTTTGTTAAGGAGGTGGTAATCTTGACATTGACGTGTCTAGCATATGTTAGTATGTCGGATTTTCACGCACTAAAACCACTCTCATTTCGCCCCCTGCCCCGTAGGTAACATATCATGGAAGTTACGAACTTTTCTGGTCTTTGCTTTTCGCAGTACTGAACTAGATAGATTCAAGCATGGAGTCATAAGAATGACAATCGTTTTGACTAGCTAGCATTTTCCGCACCACCCTGTTTGCAGCTTGCCTGGAGTTTCCTCTAGTTTTCTCCCCTCATCGCGAATCTTGTGAACTGGAAAAATATGTGCCGTAGGTCCTCCGGAATTCCATCGCAGTTTGGACAATCTACAGAAGTTCCCAATTTAAGCTTGTAGAGGAACGGGTAATAGCAGGTTGGCGGCATACGTATGAGAATGCCTCTAATTGTGCCAAGAGGCTTTTGCTCATAATTTAAACGATAATTAAAGACTCATAAGGAGTTAATTCGAAAAGATAGAGATAGATCGAGAAGTGCGTGTGCGCTTAAAATTATTTTTCATAAAAGAGTTCAGTTCTGCAACGAATAAGTATGAATGAATGGTCATTTGGCAAACCAGCCATTAACTGGGGGTAGTGCGGCCATATGACTGAAACATGACTTAGCTACGTGTACAAATTTGGAATTCGCAAATTTTACAGTCCGCGTTAGAATAAAATTTTGGAAAATATCCTTATAGTGTTGAAATTAAGTACATCCCTGTTGAAATTAATGTCCATGTTTTTTTTACAGTTGGTATATAAGTTAAGAAAAGAACTAGGTGTTTTTCCTTATACTGTAAATTTTATTTTTTTCCTCGCATACAATTGTTTCGGAGACCACGTGCCTCCTTCCTCAGTGCTAGAGTTACAAATGCATAACTGTAAGACAAACAAATGAACATTCACATCTGTTTGTCATAAAAATAGGATAAGAAATGCATAACTGTAAGACAAACAAATGAACATTCACATCTGTTTGTCATAAAATAGGATAAGAAATGCATAGTGATAAGAATGCATAGTGATAAGAAGTTTCACATCTGTTTGTCATAAAATAGGATAAGAAATGCATAGTGATAAGAAATGCATAACTGTAAGATAAACAGATGAGCATTAACATGAACATTCACATCTGGTTGTCATAAGATAGGATAAGAAATGCATAGTGATAAGAAGTAGTCATCGACTCCTACCACTCATGAGTCATGTGTATGTAAGTAGTGATAAGTTCGAGATGTAAATGTAAGGATCAAAGTACGAGCCTGACCTTCTATAAAATGTGATGTAAGATGGTCCGCTCGCCAGTTGTATTTGACGTATCGGAAGATACGTGTCGAAAATAATAAAAAACGAAAATAAAGAAATAAAATTGGCGCAGTCGGTAGGATTGCTACCCAAAAGTGAATTTATTAAAATAATTTTCACAAGTTTTAATAACAAAGTTTTAATAAAGTGAGTGTACATCAAAAAAAAAAAAACTTTTTATTAAATAAAAGGGCAGTGGTTCGTCCTTAAATGACTGAGTAAAGTGAACGTATATCACTTTAACTGCAACTCAGTAGCTTATACGTAATAAGTGGACATTTTAAAGTTATATTAAAATTCGACACAAATACATACTCAGGACACAGATTTTCCTTAAAGTTATTTCGTGAAACTTGAAAATTTTGTGAAACAGTAGACTACTGTTTGTCAAATAGTCACCGCGTTCTACTTGAAGTAGAAATTCGAAACAGTAAACCACTGTTTATTAAATGGTTATAGTGAAAAACAGGAAATAAATGTGGACATCTGAGATCATCCAGAGGAGCAGATTAAATTTCAACGCAGAGGAATACACCAACAGCACAAAAAAGCAGGAATCAAACGAAGAAAGCGAACACAGAAACGAAATGGCTACAAATTCAAACACCACCGTGGATCTATCATCAATAAGATCAGCAATTCGAGGATTAATTGACCAACTCCCGACGGTCACTACAAGTAAGGAATATTATGAGTTTAGAGACAAGGGCGATCAAATAAGCTATTTGGCACAATTTCTTCCAACTGTGGAACAAGCTCCAGTTTTAATAACAATGTTACATAAAATTAATATTTTGCGAATTCGCTACGATTCATCGTTAAGATGGGACGTAATTAAACAAAAAGCGGAAAAAGAACTAGACAATGGCAAATCGTATGATACCATGTTAGATGATATTAAATTAATAAATGTTAGAAAGACATCTGAATACTTCGATATCCTTAGAGATAAATTAAATGAAATCAAACTTATGATAGACATCAGAGAAACAACTAAGCAAGACGAAACAAAAAAACACTATGAAGCGAAAGTAATTAAAATAGCAATCCAAAAACAGGATAGCAGTATCATTGGAGTATTAAAATCAATCAAACCTAAAACTTTAGAGGATTTGATACATGAAATGAAAGAAGAGAATTATTGGGATAATGATGAAGACACGAGACAGAACTATACCGCTGAACGTAGAAATAATTTTTATAATAGGCACAAGAATGAAAATTTTAGGCAAAACAATTTTAGGAATCAATACCGAAGTTCAAATTATACTCAACAACACCAGAATCATGAAAATAGACTAAATCATACACAACAAAACCATAACTGGGGTAATAATTCAGGAATATCTAGACAAAATTTTTCACAACAAAATCGGATTTGGGGACAAAATTCAAGACAGAACAGGCAAAATTCTACACAAACCAGACAGAATTGGGGACAAAACAGACAAAACTCTGCACCAACTGTACAAAATTCGGGGCAAAATAGAAATTGGGGAAATCATAATACATTTCAAAACCCTTACAATCAGAGCAATAATAGCGTTCAAACCAGAAGGGAACACACTCCCATGGATACTAACATGATCAGTGAGCAAAATTTTCGGCTAACAGCCTCAAGATTAGATTACCTTACATAGAGCTGTATCACCCATTGAGGAACATAAAAGCCATGATAGACACAGGTTCTACAATATCATTCACTAATACTAAAATAACAGACCCAAGAGGATACATTAAAGTTGACAAAAGGATAATTAATACAATGAACGGTGGGACCGTTTTAGACACAATTATAACTAGGGATGCATTCGAAGAATTCAATTCAAAGGAAAAATTTTCATTTTTCGTACATAATTTTTCGGATACATTTGATATATTATTGGGTTCAGACATATTAGAGAAACTTAAAACAAATATTAATTATGAAACACAAGAAATCACCTTCAATGGTAGACTCCATAAATTAATAATACCTGGTAGGGAATTATCCGAACCGTCACAATTAGAAATAGAGGAAATATGTAATTTAGTTGAGGAAAAAGTTGACAGATTTAGATTAGACCACTTGAATAAGGAAGAAAAAGACAGCTTAGGGAAAATATTAGGTAAATATAACGACCTAATGTTTAATGAGGAAACTGACAATTTGAGCTTCACTCATCATATTAAACACCATATTCGTACTAAAACAAATGAACCAATATATACACGGGTATATCGCACTACAGGAAAACATAAAGAAGTAATAGACAAAACAATTGAAGAATATCTAGAATCAGGCATAATTAGGCATTCCGAATCACCATACAATGCACCAGTTTGGGCTGTACCCAAGAAAATGGATGCAAGTGGTAAGGAAAAATGGCGAGTAGTAATAGACTACCGCAAGATTAATAATGAAACAATAGAGGATAAATATCCTATACCTAATATCGAGGATATATTGGATAAATTGGGAAGATGTCAATATTTCACGACATTGGATTTGGCGAAAGGGTTTCACCAAATCGAAATAGAAGAAAAGGATATAGAGAAAACTGCTTTCTCTACTTCTAGCGGTCACTATGAATTCTTAAGGATGCCATTTGGGTTGAAAAATGCACCTGCAACTTTTCAACGATTAATGAATAACGTATTAAAAGAATATATAGGTAAATTATGTTTCGTTTATCTCGACGATATAATTATATTCAGCACATCATTGGAAGAACACTTAGTTGCACTTAACAAAATATTCGAAACTCTGAGAAAAGCCAATTTGAAATTATCACTTGACAAATGTGAATTTATGAAGAGAGAAACGGAGTACCTAGGGCATATTATTACAACAGACGGCATTAAACCAAATCCGAAAAAGATTGAAGCAATTCAAAAGTACCCTCTACCAAAAACTGAAAGGGAAATAAAATCGTTTTTAGGCTTAGTAGGCTATTATAGGAAGTTCATCCAGGATTTTGCAAAAATCGCAAAACCAATGACCAAATACTTGAAAAAGGGAAATAAAATAAATATTACAGATATCGAGTTTATCAGTGCATATAACAAATTTAAAACTTTATTGGTAAATGATCCGATTCTAAAATATCCAGACTTTTCAAAAGAATTCACATTAACTACTGATGCTAGTAATTACGCCATAGGAGCAGTTTTAGCTCAACAAGGTCATCCAATTTGCTTTGCCAGCCGAACTCTAAATCAGCATGAAACCAACTATAGTGTAATTGAGAAAGAATTCTTGGCGATTGTATGGGCAACAAAATATTTCCGGCCATATTTATATGGAAGAAGATTCACAATAAAAAGTGATCATCGTCCGCTTCAATGGATCAATAGTCTAGACGAATCAAATAGTAAATTTGTCCGATGGAAAGTTAGACTATCCGAATTTGACTATAAAGTAGAATATCTTGAAGGGAAGGAAAATCATGTCGCAGATGCTTTATCTAGAATTAAAGAAACTAATATGCATGTAGAACAACAGGAACAACAAGATGAAAATGAAAGTTTAGCCACTCAACATAGTGCCGAGGAAGACAATAGAAACTACATAGAAATCTCAGAAAAACCTATTAATATATATGGGACACAATGGATTATAAAAAAGGGAAGAATAGGAACTCACATATTTGAAAAACTATTTAATACCAAAAAACGACATACGTGGGTAGTGAAAGATAAATTAACTGAAGAAAAAAGTAAAGAGATACTCAGGAAGATTCATAGTGAAAGTATCATAGGAGTGAAAATTGATAATATAGACGACTGGAATATGTTTCAGAATACGTATTTAACATTTATTAATCAAGATTTGAAAGTAAAATTATTAAAATGCAATACTTTATTAGAAGATGTAAGATCAAGAGCCGAGATGCAGGAAAAAATTTTAAAAGAGCACTTGAAGAATAATCACCGCGGAATCAGTTGTGTTTACCAAACGATGAAAAGAAAGTTTTACATACCGAATTTAGAACATCTGATCACTGAAACTATAAACCAATGCGAAACTTGTAAACTGGCTAAGTATGAACGAAATCCAGTTAAACTGCCATTTAAAGAAACAGAAACATGTAATGGACCGAGAGAAATTTTTAGTATGGACATTTGGATGCCTACTACGGGTGTTAACTATGTATCATGTATTGACAGATTCAGCAAATACGCTACTCTTATTAAAATTAAAGACAGATCATGGTTATCAGCGAAGGAAGCGATGTTCCAAGTAATAAATATAATGGGGAAACCAAAAAAGCTCATTGTTGACCAAGACGCATGTCTTACGGCCGAATGCTTTAAGAATTTTTTAACTAAAGAAAAAGTAAAAGTGCATATCGTTAGTTCAAAGACAGGTTTAGCAGACATAGAACGATTTCATGGGACAATGAACGAACATATTCGAATTTTGAGAATAAAAGAAGACAAAGAGAATATCGATGAAGTTGTTGAAGCACTCAAATATTATAATCATACCCTTCATAGTACTACAGGACAAAGACCAATTGACTTACACCTACAAGACGAAAAAGAAACAAAGAATAAAGTGAACAAAAGTAAATGGGCAGAGTACAGAAATAACAAGGAAAATAGAAAAGACGTCGAAATTGACGAAAGGTATGTTAAAGATAAAAATAAAAAGCTTGGTAGAAAATATCGTAGAGTTGGTAACACTTCGAGGGAAAATGATAGGAGAATTTTAGTTCAAAATAAAAAAGAAAAACGAATATACAATAAAGGAAAATTTAGGAAAAAGACTAAAGTATAAATATTTCACTATTCATAATAATTGCCTTATTAAACCAAGTAGATGTCAAAGATGACTGTATTTTAAGTATATTGAAAAATGTGAATGGAACGTGCAGTTTCGTAAAAAGCTCTAACAGACTTATAGAATCAATTAATGAAAACATGATAATAACCCAAAATTTACAAGCTACGAAAATTTATCATAACTGTAACAATAGATACAAAGAAAACATTTTAGGAAGTAAAGTAATCAAATTTTTTAATTGTACTGTAGAGATTAGTGATTTTAAGTTTGAAGGAATTCCTCATTATAAAAATTTCATGATTCACATTCAAAATAATAATATGACGACTGAAATCCAATTTGTAGAGATAGATTCGAAAAAACAAATAGTCGAACATATTAATGAAATTAAGGAAATTAAGTTACAAAACCAAATTAACTCCCGACTCAATTTTTCCACAATTACGATTATAATTACAATATGCATAATAACCTTCTGCTACATGTACGTAAAATGTCAAAAGAATAAAACGAAAATTATAGTTAAGACCGGGTCTAGCGTTGAATATCAGCCCACAGCTTTTAAAAGAACTCCTACCCCAGATTCATTTAAACGAGTTGTTTTTCCACCTATGGATAATCCTATTAAAAATTCGACTTTCTAAATTTTTCGGGGACGAAAAAACTTAAGGAGGGGGGAGTTACAAACGCATAACTGTAAGACAAACAAATGAACATTCACATCTGTTTGTCATAAAAATAGGATAAGAAATGCATAACTGTAAGACAAACAAATGAACATTCACATCTGTTTGTCATAAAATAGGATAAGAAATGCATAGTGATAAGAATGCATAGTGATAAGAAGTTTCACATCTGTTTGTCATAAAATAGGATAAGAAATGCATAGTGATAAGAAATGCATAACTGTAAGATAAACAGATGAGCATTAACATGAACATTCACATCTGGTTGTCATAAGATAGGATAAGAAATGCATAGTGATAAGAAGTAGTCATCGACTCCTACCACTCATGAGTCATGTGTATGTAAGTAGTGATAAGTTCGAGATGTAAATGTAAGGATCAAAGTACGAGCCTGACCTTCTATAAAATGTGATGTAAGATGGTCCGCTCGCCAGTTGTATTTGACGTATCGGAAGATACGTGTCGAAAATAATAAAAAACGAAAATAAAGAAATAAAATTCTAGTACCTAATCTCCGAAACAATTGTATGCGGGACAAAAAATAAAAAAATTTACAGTATAAGGAAAAACACCTAGTTCTGTTCTTAACTTATACATCCTTGTATCAATTGCTACGTAATATAACTTGTAATTCAGTGTTGCTTCGTTGTAAAGGGTTTCTATTGGGGTTTCCAGAACCCTTTTATGTTCTGGAGTCGTTAAAATGAATTACTCCAGAGATCTGTATTGTTGTTGTGAATCAACCCATGAGCTCTGGGAGCGGGCTCTCCGTTCCTTGTCATTTATATTATTAGCCATTTCCTTATTGTTTGATACTTTTTAATTATTTTTACGTTGTAGGTTCAATTTATTTCTCTTTTCTGATCCGAATATATTTTTTTGAATCTCATATATATTGGGTTGGGGAAAAAGAAATGTCGTATTTGTGATTGAAATTTGACGCTTTATTTAACATACTTAGAATTACCCGAATTTAAGTCAAATATACGCCGTTTTGTTCGCAAACTTGTTGCCATTTAGAAGGCAACTTCATTATCCCCCTCTCCCCCTTATGAAACCCCTGTCCTTATTTGCAAAAACTCAGACAGCCAGTTTTCGCAAGCCTCTTTTGAGGCCAACTTAGTAACACCAAGAGCTTTTTGCATGGACCAGAAGAGATGGTAATCACTTGGCGCCAGGTCCGGACTATACGGTGGTGCGATAGGACATTCCATCCGAGCTCCCGTAACTTCTGCTAGGTCATCTAACATGTGTGAGGCCGAGCGTTGTCCTGGTGGAACACAACACCATTCCTATTGGCCAATTATGGCCGCTTCTGGTCAATTGCGTGCTACAAAATGTCGAGTTCCTCACAGCAGAGGACCGAATTGAGGAGCTGGTCATAGTTGAGCAGCTCATAGTGGATGATTCCCTTGCTATTCCACCAAACACACGGCAAAACGTTCCTGACCGTCAATCCGGGCTTGACGATGGTTTGGCCCGGCTCGCCGCGCTTCGACCATGATGTTTTTCGCTTGAGGTTGTCGTACCTGATCCACTTTTCATCACCAGTCACCATCCGCTTCAAAAATTCGTCGAATTCGTTCCGTTTCAGCAGTGCATCGCAGGCGTTGATTCGGTCCAAGAGATTTTTTTGTGTCAACTCGTGTGGCACCAAAACAACCACCTTTTTTGGAATCCAATCTTCTGCAAATGGTTCCAAACGGTTGTATGGTCTGTACCCAGTTCCTGGCTGATCGAGCGAATGCTCACATGCCAGTCTACTTGGTTGATTTCGACAATTTTATCGGTTTTTACGACGATTGGCCTACCAGTACGGGATGTATCTTCGACATCCACTACACCAGAACGAAGTCAACCGAACCACCGCTGTGCTGTGCGAATCGTTAAAGTATCGGGCCCATAAACTTCACAAATTTTTTCGGCCGCCTTCATTGCATTTTTGCCTGAGAGGTAAAAACGTAAAATATGACGAATTTCTTGCTTGGTGGACTCCATATTTGACACGCTATAACTTGAGACTGAAACGTACGATCACAACACTGTCGAAGAGACACTTGTAGCACAGATTGTCGTCTTCAAATCGCCGTATAGTATGACCCGATGTAATAAGTACAACACAAGATATGTTTAAGTGTCGCCTTCTATTGACAAAATACAACATTTCTTTTTCCCCAACCCTATATTTTTTAGTTTTTTCTATATTTGTTTTAATTTGTTTGCTCTATTTTGACATATTTTTTTTGCTTTGTTTGGATTTTCTATTGAATCATAGCAACCTGAAATCAAATTAGTTCTTCAATTTGACAATACTCTCTTTCGCTCCTCCTATTTAACCCACGAAACTCACAAAATAACAAGAAGAGCGCCGTCCAATCTAATGACCTAAAGATGCCAAGGCCTTATGAGAACCGCCAAAGGCTTGATGAAGATCTGAGGCAGAAGAAGCATCAAAGTTTTTAAAGTTTGGTTGAAAACAACAAT
This sequence comes from Hermetia illucens, assembly GCF_905115235.1. Lineage (NCBI taxonomy): Eukaryota > Metazoa > Arthropoda > Insecta > Diptera > Stratiomyidae > Hermetia > Hermetia illucens. The sequence goes on along the minus strand of NC_051854.1, from coordinate 55,762,094 downwards.
TCACTGCAAACCCAAAACTCTAAATATCAATATCACATAAAGGTAGTCGTCTGACATGCTAAATGCAAAAACGGGGTACGTGCAAGTGAAATGGTTCAGCATTCCGAAAAACAACAATTTTTTATTTGCAAGAAAGAATCAACATAAACTTTTAACTAACTTAGGGACTACCTTAACAGTTAAACTTAATCTAAGGTATATCATAAAGCTTAACCTAACTTATTACTATTATTAAGTTATGTGTGAAAGTATTTACATATCATTTTGGAGGAAAAGTCAAAAGTAAACTTCCAGTCGTTGAGCATATATAAAAACAGGGTGGGGCTGGGAGGGAAAAAGGACTGGGGTAGGATGGGTGACATGCGGGAGAGGGATGGGAATTAAAAGCTGGGAGGAGCGCTAATGATGGGTAGGTTTAAAAAATTGGGAGTCGGAGAAATTGCCTGTGTAGAAGACTACTCTAGAGGGATAAGAGGATCTGGGGAAACAGATCAGTCTGAAGAAGGTAATCTTCAACGACCTCGATCTGCATGGCTTTGGAGACCGGTGGATTGGGATGGGATTAACACTTGACAAGGAAGTTGAGAGCATGACGGGCAAGGAAGGCAACGATACGTGGGGTTTGGCAGGACTCGTAGATGATCTGGTTGGAAATGTTCTTGGAGCGGTCTTCGTTTTTAAAAATGTTGGCGCAGTGTCGAAAGATCCTGCGCTCCTTGAGGCGGAGTCGTTCCATTTGGGATGGGAAGTAATCAGATCAGAAAATAAAGCCGAAAATGAGGACAAGGCGGATAAGCTGCTTATAACAAAACAGCTTAATCCTTTTTTATGTAGGGATATTGTATTTAAGGATAGGATACAGCGACATGAAGGAATGGTTCAGCATTCAAATATACTTACACAAGAAATACACAAAAACTTTCATACTTGAAGCGTCGGGCTTCCGGTTTTCGGCTTGTTTAATTTTTTTTGGATTTACTGGCATTGAAGTTTGCCCTTCAATGCCAGTAAATCCAAAAGTTGCATGATTTTATTCGGCATTGGCAGATCAATTGTTGAAATTCTTATAAAATGGAATTAGTTGTAAACGTATGTTTATAAAATAGAAAAATATTGCTAATTAACGAAATTAGACGCAATGGGTCATTAGTAAGAACTTTTTGGGTGAATTATTTGAAAATGGAAAGTTTAGTGGGCCAGTCTAACAGTGGACTTTCAAGGGAGACGAGTGAGCATAAGAATAGGAAATTGCTGCAAATATCTCTGCACGATCGTCTTCAAACTTTCTTAAGTCTGACAAAAATTCATTGTATCAGGTAAATTTAATGATTTCCTTCAATTTTGAAATTTTATTAGATTTATAACTGTGCATCTTTTGCCTTACAACCGGACAAACTTTCTCGCTGGTGGCTATTTGCAGGTTATAATATGGACTTAGTCCCTGAAACATCTTAATACTCCTTAACTTATGCAATGAGAGGAAGTTAACCCATTATAATTTGTTTGTAAAAAATACAAGAAAAATTCCACACAAGAAAATGTCGACGCTGCTCTCGTCAATTTCAATCATTGGCATGGTGCAGAATCATCCTGGAAGCCCACTTTTCATGCGTGCTCAATTAAAGTTTCGATTGTTGGTCAAAGGCCTTTTTATAGTTTCTTCTTCTTTCTGTAGAAATCTGGACCAATAAAGGTTATTCTGCTTTCGTCTGAAGAAATTAGATCAACGCCATCACCTGCTGACCAATTGTTTTCTTATTACACGAATTTCGTCGATAGGAATGGATTTTCGCTGTAAAACTGGGCCTTTTCTAAGGTATACTTGAAGTAATTTTTCTTAACCGCCGTTTTACAACTGAAGTACTTAAATCACATAATAAGACCCCTATAACTCCATACCAAATTCGGAAGCAGTTTTAAGACGATTGCGCAACGATTCCCGTTTTCAAACGATTCGCCCAAAATTTTCTTATTTATGATTCATTGCATTTATTTTTTTTTTAGATATAGCAACACTTGTTCTTTTTAAAAGCATAATTTTAATTTAAATCCCTTTTATAATTAACTACATCAATTTTCTGCATTTCTCTCAAAACCATCGTTTCCGTGACAAATTTATTTCTTTCGTCAATTAATCTGCCAACACTGATCAAATTGATGCAATTTTCTGAGAGAAGTGACAGACAGACAGTAAACCGATTTTAATTAGGTTTTGTTTTCAACTCAGCTCACAGACTAATTCGCTTAGACCTATAGGGAAATAACGGTCGTGAGGGGCACAGATCATTGAAAGAATCGAGTTTATGTAATGCCTCCTGATTCTCAGATGCATGTGATACTTAAAAGCTGAGGCGAAGAAGAAGAATGTATATCGAAGAGGCAATAAAACAAATAAAATCGGGGAAAGCCACAGGATCTGACGATATCGCATCTGAGCTCTGGAAAGCGAAGAGCCGGGACCGAACACTGTGGCTCAGTGAATTCTTTAATCGGGTTATTCAGGAAGGATGAAGTGGCGTTTCACAACTGGTGTTCTTTGTGATCGACGTATCACAAAACGTCTCAAATCTAAAATTTACCGCAATGTCGTCCGTCCTGTTGCTCTCTTGGTTCTGAGTGTTGGCCGAATATAAAAGACAATGAACGGCGTCTTGCGATAATGGAGACGAAGATGTTGCGTTGAACTAGTGGCGTCACATGTTTTGATCAAATCCGAAATGAGGATATCCGCGATCGTTATGGGGTTGCACCGATCGTGGAAAAAGCGTGAGAGAGGTGTCTTCGATGGTATGGTCACGGAATTCGCGCTAACGAGAATTTACTTGCCAAGATTGGTCTGAACATCGAAGTCGATAGTAAACGACCAAAAGGCAGGCCGAAACAACGGTGGCTTGATACACTGGAGGGGGATTTAAAAGCCTCGAGATTGCACCCACATCAGGCATTCGATAGAGCCAAATGGCGAAACAGATCACGACGAGCCGACCCCGCTTGTGAACGGGACAAAGGCTGAAGAAAAAGAAGTATGGCGGGATATACTGAGGTTTTCTCCACTGTTGGTTGGAGACTAGAACAGGGTTCCGAAGCAGGACTCTACCTTTCGAACTAAAGCGACAGGTGAGTCCTTCAGGCAAATGTTTGCGATCATAAGGACGACATCGTCGCATCTCAATCTACAGCAATTGTCAACTTGCATTGAGGACTTTGGGGAATCCTCTGATCACCTCGAAAATAGTCCAGGAGTCTAGAAACCAATTGAATTATATTTCTAAATTTAATAGGGAGAACTACTCGAGGTACCTGGTTGTGGTGTAGATTGAAATGAAATATCGGATTCCTATGCAAAAGAGAGTTCAATCACTCCCATGCCTAGACCAGAACCAGCAATTGTAATGCCAGTAGCATTGGCAAAAGCTGCAATCAAAAATTTGGAACATGCGTCCCATAAAGATAGGTGGCGATAGATGGCAGAGCCTAAAAGCTGTTAGACACATCAAATTATTCCTGTCAGATCCAAACAAACATACTGCAAGTTTATCCTGTCGAGAAACAAGAAGACTTGGATATTATTGGCAAGAATACACTAGCTGGGCATATGTTCAGAATAGGAGTTTTACAAGAAGCAGAATCAATGGAGCATTTTCCCTGTGAATGCGCTGGCGAATGATGACATCAGATTTCCAGATTTGCTGAAGGTCTCCAGTTGTAGCGGGTAGTATCACATCCACTCGTGAAAATCCTGCTATGGATAAACATATTTGGGGTAGTCCGTTAGATGGAGAGTCTGGTACAGTGGACCAATACGGCTCTGAATAATCAAAGGTTACACCTCTCTTCCACCCCTGGCAGATCCACTTGCTTTTAGTCAGCATTTTTTCTTTAAATGCTAACTAAATTAGCATCCTCTGGCACTTCCAATATCCTCTTTCCGAATTCCTACTTCCCATCCCGACATCATATCACACCAAAAACATTAAAATAAAGCCCTCTCACCTTTTAAATTACTCAAAAGAGAGCTTGCCATAAGGTCATTTGGGTTTGACCGCATTGCCAACAACAGTAGACTTAGAAATTGTCTTCAGGATGTACGCAACAAGAGAGGGGCAGACATCGACATGGAAAGGGATCGTCTAGTGGTCACTTGCCTTCAATTGGAGAGCTGCGAAGTGAATGTGCACCGTAATATGGACATACTCCTTCAAATTGAATAAAACCACAGAGGTGCTCCTGCATTTTCAACAGAGCTTCTATTTATAGACGCCCCGTATATGATCACTATTTCATTAGTCTACCATAAGTCAATCCATCAAAAATGGACTGATAAAAAACGGATAGACTAACGTATTTAGTATCATTTGGAAACATTTGGAAGTCACGTTTCAATTAACAACACTATAACAATTGCACTACACTCAGTCTATCATCCGTCCAGCCTGACTGACAGGTTTTACAAAAAAAAAAAAAGTAAATCTTTATCAATCTGAATATTGCAGCTAATGCTACTGATGATGGACACCAATTCATCCGGTTACGATACCAATCAATACAGTCAGCTTAGGAGGAAACTCTTCCCAGCTGTAAGGACTGCATCCTCATATGGCATTAAACTCCGCTTTGAAGCGGTAGATGTACACCGTAAAATTTTCCGGCTAACGAAAATATGGACGAGTGGCTCAGACAGTACTACCTCTCCCTCAACCGATGCGTGGGAAGGTGCGCTATGAACCTTGAAGATGGTCTCTGAATTGTCATCGCCTAAAAAGTGTTTTCTCTAGCATCCAGTAGAGGAGCGTACTGGTGCTTAGGTCCTCGAACAACTTGGTATCCAGAATCGCCTCAACCCCTTCACCAGGATGCTGCTGGAAAGTATCAAATAATATCATTCTTTCGGATAACAAGCGCATTGATTATAGACATGAATCAACCTCCAACCGCCCCATTTCAGAACCCGCGGAAGACAAATTGAATGAAGTACAAAATTGAACTGAGTACCCGAATTACGACCCCTGGGAATCGCATCAACATCACTGTTGAAATTGAGAAAACAACCTTGATGATCACAACTAGCATGAGAGAGGCTTACAAAGAGAGCTGGGATAGCTAGGCTGACGATCTATGTAATGAAAATAAGTCGAGAAACTGGAAGTTGGACGCTTCACGTGGGAGAGTATGGCAGAATATCCACTTTCAAGTGATATTGACACTCAAAGTCTTGAATTTGCAAAGAGGTGACAACTTTGGCCTAATACAACTGTGTTGGTAATAATGCGATTTTCACCAAACTGATAGGATCATGCTCTATATCATAGCCTACATTGCTGCAAAAAATGGTGCTAGGATGAACTTAAGGGGGTTCTGTAGTCAAACACTGAAAATTATAGTAATATACTATTATTAATTTTATTTGAGCAGATATCGGTGTGGACGATATTTCGGAGTCTAGGCACCATATAGTCGTAACCTCTTGATTCTTTTTCAGATTTTCCGATTGAGTAGTTTCTGAGAATGGCCCCGTTAAAGAAATGATCACGTTCAATTCCCCCTCACTCCCTACCTTTTCAATAAATGTCAAAATTAAAATTGGTTTTGGAAAGTACTGATTGAGACCTTTCATTGATACTCCTTTTGCACTGGACCCCCGTTTGACCTAGAATGTAACTCACGGTATGCGTGGGCATTAACAGTTCCCACTTTTCTACCAAATTTGGTGTCAGTCGCTACAATCGTCTCTGAGAAAAATGCGTGTGACACACAGACAGTAAACCCATTTTAATAAGGTTTTGTTTTACACAAAATCTTAAAAAGTAGATTCTGAAAACCTCCTAATTTGGTTTTCCCCTTTAGGGAAAAACAACAACTCCATTGGCAGGTTATATGTGTGTGTGTGTATGGTGGGGGAGAAGCTACAGCTTTTGAGCACTCAGGCCGTGTTGGCCCATTATACTCGCCACCTCCGTCTAACGGAACATTCCGGATTCGTTAACGTATCGCAGGAGTTCCGTTAGTGGATGTGATACTACCCGTCGCAATTGGAGAACATCGGCACCAAAGATCTGATGCCTGATGCGTCCATAAGCGGGGCATTCACACAGGAAATACTCCATAGATTCCGCTTCCTCATTACAGAAGGGACACGTATCATCTTCAGTAATTCCTATTCTAAACATATGCCCAGCTAGTGAATTATGGTCTGTCAGAATGCCCATAATACACCTGGAAGTCCTGCTGCTTTTCGACAGGATAAACTTTGCGGTACGTATGTTCGGTTCTGACAGGAAAAGTTTGGTGTGTCGAGCAGCATTTAGGCTCTGCCACCTGTCATTATGGGAAGCTTGTTCCTAGTTTTTTAAAACAGACTTAGCCAATGGTACTGATACTCCAATTGCTGGGTCCGATCCCGGCATAGGGGAGTTTGACCCCTCTTTCGCTAAAGCGTCCGAGATTTAATTTCCCTCTACGCCACAGTGACCAGGTACCCAGAGTAGTTCCACCGTATTGAATCTAGACACAGATTTCAAACGGTTTCTGCATTCCTGAACGATTTTCGAGGTGATCAAAGGACTGCTCTATGCCCTCAATGCAGCTTGGCTGTCACTGCAGATTGCGATGCGCCTGTCCTTCAACCGCTCGTCAATCACCCAGTTTGCCGCCCTTAGGTTATACTATTCACTACCTCAGGAGGATAACAATGATTTTCCTCAAACATCTTAATTACGAAGGTGATATCTGTTGACTCACCCTGTGAGTCATAAACACTGATCCATTGGGAAACTTCATATTGCTTTCTAAACTTGTAAGTATATATTGTATATCTCTACAAGGGCAAACTATACGAAAAAAGTATATCTTTGAAAGCGCTTAATGTATATTTACTGCCTGAAATAGTCGCACATTGTACCACAGAGAGCAAAGAACCTGTCCATTGGGTGGAAATTGGGCATCGCAACAAGTGATTTTAAAATAACACATTATGTCCTCAATCACTCGTTTCCGGACGGTATATAAATCGTCGCTTACACCCAGAATGATTAGAAGTGATCCTGTAATTAATTGAAGCGGAACTGTCTCGAGGGCGTCTTTGGTTACCCTTAACTACCATAATTTTCAGACAAAATTCTGTCTCAGTGATACTCTTTACCAACAGCCCTTATTTCGGATTTGGTGTACCAAAAACAAAACTGAAAAAGCCCAATTCCTTACAAATTTCATCTACCTGAAAGAAGATCCTTGAAAAATTTCTCATGCAAACAAGTATAATCAAGATTGATATTTCTGCCTCTCCCCGTCTGCCGCAAGCTGTAATTACATACGTCCTAACAACAAAAATGTATATTCCATGTCTCGTCTTTCTTGCCGTCGACAATCATCCTCCGCCCGCCCCAGGTAATGTTCATAATAATAAATTGAAAAGTAAAAGTTCCCGAGATAACGCTCCTACGAAATTCGCACAATGAGTTCATTCTTACATAAACGGCCCCAGCCTCTGCCCCCGTTCCAGGTGAATTCCCCAAAGTGAAAATGAAAGCATTAAGAAAATATCTTCTTGAAAACTTGAAAAATATTTCTCTTAGATCGCATTCACGTAATTACTTCGAACATAATGAACTGGCGTGTCGGAGGCAGCCACTAAGCAGACTTCTAAAAATAATTACGAACAGCTCGGCATACCTGGAGCGCCAGGTGCTCGACAGGCCGAAAGCCAGCAAGCAGGAAGCGTCGTTCTAGGACCTGCCGGTCGGGAGAACGTGTGTGCCTGTGTGGGCGCAAGGAGAATCCAATAATCCTTTTCAGGAATTAATACAATACAAACATTGACGACATCGTTGCTGCTTGTGCTGCTCGAGCCACCACCACCCGGCCCGGGTCGTGCAGAGAACGAGCAGTCATAGATAGTTTGTTTGATTAGATTGGGTTCGATCCATTCGTTTGGTCACCATCGATATAGAGAGGAACGAAAGTTTCCAATGATTTCCAAGTTGAAGGACACAAGCCTGCTAAATGTATACAGTGCGACATGCTTGCATGAATCCCCTTTGGAAGCGGGCTCCACCTCATTACAGGTTCGGTAAGCATTCTTCTTCCGGGCCATCTCACTACCGAAATCGATAGCACAAGTGAAGCCAATCCAGTGGTCGCCAGCGTACTGAAAACAAGTCATCCACGACAGAAGAAAAACGGACACGAGGCTATGCATCACGAAATCCAAGCTGGCATCGTTATGTTTGCACGCTCGCTGGCACCGCGTTCAGCCAAGATGAATGAGGAAATTCGAGAAGAATTCTAACAATGAGGTGTGGATGCCATGCTAAGCGACTTCCGAATGCGATGGGAGGTACCCAACGTCCTTCCCGGTCGCCGCTTGACGGGCCGAGGCCTACCTGAAATGCAAATATCTCGAGTGTGTGCCCTGCGTCTGGGCGCCTTCGTTGCTCCCTATCAGATTATGAAAGCGATTGTCGGAAATTATATTTGTCGAGAGTTTCAAGTGGCCTGGAGATGTTTTCGGATGAGATGAGCATTAATTGTAGTTTAGTTTGAATTCTTGTGGGGCATAATATCTTCCGCGACTGAGTAGGTGAGATGAGAAAGGAGGCGATGGGCTATTTTTAAAATTTCTACTTTATTTGCACTTTGTTTTCTTTGCTTAGGTAAATAACAATGCGGCTATGTAAAAAAAATGTTAGCTACAGTCTAGAAGCGGAATTAGACCCGACCGCACCTGTTCGGCGATTCTCTGCGGGTCCTTCAGGAAAATTACAACCACGGTAATGTTGTCGGAGGCGCCAAGGTTCTTCGCAGTGTTCACCAGCTTCCTTGCTATGTTGCCTACCTCCTCGCAGTTGTCCCTCAGCGTCGAGTAGATTTCATTGGCAATGGCTTCTTCGGACACAACGTCCCAGAGTCCGTCGCTCGACAATACAACGAAGTCCTCCTTGCCGTTCAGGACTACTGTTTCTATGTCAGGCTCACTGCTTATGAATGGTTTGTGCGGGACGTCGCCAATCGAGCGAGAGACCGCCAGTGCGCCGTTCACTCGCATAACTCCGCCCCAATACATGATGGAACCCCCTTGCTCCGTGATCCGCTGAGATTCTTTGGGGTCGGTGGGAATGTGTGGACGAACAATTTGTGTGAGTTGACCCTCCTTTACGAGGAGGGCTTTAGAGTCACCAGCCCATCCGACATGGAGCTGGCTCTGCTTTGCATCGTAGAGCGCGCACACGGCTGTGGTGCCTCCTCGAACCTTCACGTCTTCGCATTTCTTCGAAAAGGCACTGTCTGTGGTGTTGAACGCATTTGAGATGGCGGTCAGGCAGTTCTCGCCTGCCGCTAGATTCGAGGCTAAAAAGTAAGGCAAATGCACGGCGCTGTAGGACGCGGCGAATGTGCCGCCGTGCCCGTCAAATACGGCGTAGAATCCCAACGGGTGGGGGTGTTTCAACTCATACGTACTCATCAGGTCGGGAATGACTACGAAGCGATCCTCGTTGGTCCGGCGCCGATTCCGCTCGCTGCATTCGGACGTGGTAGGTGAGTCTACCACTTCTGCGGAGCAGTTTAGCGTCTGTTTGTCGCCATCCAGCAAGCTCTTGACGATCTCTTGGACGGTCGAGATGAGTAGTTGCGTCACTTTGGCTGAGTCATAGATTCCATTGGTAAACAAGTCGCCCTCGAGAAATGCATTGCGCTTCTGGGACGCCCGATTCACAATCACCCAGAGCAGGTGTGTCGGGCACTTTTTCAAGGCAAGGTACTGGAGGCACCAGTTCACCACTTCCGCCTGCAAATCTTCTGCTGAAATCCCGTAGCGCCCCACCTTCAGGCTCTCATTCTCGCCTAGATTCGGTTCGATTAACAGGTCCTGGAGGAACTGCTCGGCCTTCAACTTCACATTGTTGCACATCGCTCACGCCGCACACAGCCCCCGAACATGCGCTCTCTCTTCCTGCAATCTGCGATAAAAGTGCCACAATGTAAATTGCGCCAAACTGACAAGAGACAATATTTACCTTTCGTTGCGCCACTTATCTGCAATGTTGGCCTCCAACTATTTTAATTCCAAGACAAAGCTCACGACTGCAGATCCCATGAAAACTAGTCTCCCCGGAAACAGACGTTTTATAACTAAAATTCACTGAAATCATAGAAAAGGCGTTGCTTACACACACGGAATCTAATCGAGCGTTGAAAACAACAATTGCGACCAACAGCGGCACAATCCATTACTCACCAATTACGTAGTTCTCTTCAGGCACTTTGTTCACGGCATCGAGTCACCATTAGCGCATAAATAATTAATTGACATGAACATGTACCCTGTACTGATCCGCCTTTGGTCGTCACTTTATTTTGCTTGGATGTTGCTTGACATTTGACAGTGGATCGTGACGTACAGGGGGACCACTTTTGCGATATCAAACGAGATTGGCTCGGCAAATTACGCAATGATCTTGAAGTCATTTTGCGCCATCTTCCCGTGAACTATATTATAGTGTGGAATCTAATCTCGAATTTACGTTCACCAAGGTTCAATTTTCGAGGGTATGAAAAATGGTTTGTATCTTAGATAGTGTATTGGTTGCCCATTTAAAAAATAAAGGACGCTAAAAAGAAATTAAATAAAAAAGGTAGAATAAAGTAAGAAATAACGAAACAGAAACCTAAGGAATAATTATGAGTTTTTGTTTTTTGTAACTAATTGGCAGCTAGCGCCACATAGAAATTTATTGTATAATTACAGATTGCGTGCCTCAAGTCGAAGACGCTAGTCCCCGGAAGGAGAATCGGTAAGAGCGCGAGGAGGCAGAAAGATATTCCGAATTAGCAAAAGAACTAGGTTTTTTCCTTATTCTGGAATATTTTTATTTTCTTTGGCGTACAATTGTTTCGGAGACCACTTGCCTCAATCGTCAGTGCTAATACCTACTTAGAATTGGATATTATCACTGATGAAGGAGGCACGTGTACTGTATTGTATGCTAAGGAAAATAAAAAATCTACAGAATAAGGAAAAAACCTAATTCTTTTCTTAATCTACAATCACTGTAAAAAATAGAAACATGGATATAAATTTCAACTTAAGATATTTCGTTTAAGCTTTTGATTTTCATGATCTGTCGAAAGAGAATGAATTTAAAGCCACCGTCGAGTACAGGAAAGTTTTATAATAAGTTTGGCCTGTGATTAGGTACCACGGAAAGACTAAGGTGACGTGGGATCCTAAGCAGAATGTAGAGGCGCTAGTATTTTCCAAAATTCATGGAATTTCGGATGAGAAGAAATCTATTTTAGAATAGACTCCGCACGTTAGAAAATGACTATATGTCTTTTACGCCGAAATAGTAGTTTCCCCTGCCAAATTACCATATCCGTTAAAAAAACCAATTCGGAACGCTCATTTATTAATTACAATGGTTTAAAAATTGAAATGTCACAGGGGGAGAGGACAACGCGGTGACGTCATCGAGCGAACAATTAAAATCTTATCTACTTGAGGACATCCGGTTTAGTGTTTGTTACTTGTTACCTTCCAAGTAATCAATCGGTTTTTGACAAGAAAGTAAGAAATTGATGCGTGAATGGACAATCCCTCAAGTTACTTTACGTTTCGGCAGCAATGGTCCCACACTATATAGGAAATTCTGTCGTTTTTACCTGAACTGTGATAAAATGTACGTTTTTTGAAAGATTCACACAAAAAAAAAAGATTAGCAGTGAGCAGGATTCGAACCTTGACTTGATTTGAATTTTAATAATAATGAAAGGAATTGAATTCCGTCGATGTCGATTCATTTCTTCTAAAAATCTTTTTTCGGAATAACCAAAAAGGATTTTTGTGGAGTTATTTGTGCAGCAAGGCAGGAAACAATATTTCATCGTCCTACTTGGCATTTCATGCGGGAAATTAATTTTGACAATTTTACATTTTTATGAGTAACTGCCAGTTGCCGGGCTACTAAAGTTTCTTGCCTCGAGTTGTGACGTCACAAAACCTCGCACGGGGTTTTCAGTCTGTTTGAATTTGGTTGAAATTTTAAATGATGATAGTTTCACACATACAGTTTTTTTTTCAAAAGCGGCCTTGCGAGTTTTGTTAGATTGCACCATAGAAGGGATTTCTATTTCATTACTGAAAATATATTGATTCAAATCTCAACGTGCTGTCATGTTGAAAAATAAACATAATAATCGACTTTGGAACGGATTTCATTACAATGAATTAATTACAGTAAGGCCAACGGAGAATAAAAAATGCATCAGAAGGCCGATGACGGTTTTGCAAAACGGGATTTGATTTGCCAAAATGAATACAAATTTAGAGCACAAATTTTGGTGGCCAACGCCGACGATAAGTGTAAGTGTAATCACTCGCAACCGAGCTTTGTCAGTAAATATCCTGATTGGAAACGTTGTTATCGAAATGTTGCGAGAAACATAAGTCGCCAGGAGCCGATGGAATTACAGCCGAATTGGTTAAATATGGAAGCGAACAAATACATAAAAAGGGAGATATCAGACAGTATCATCTATAAGATATTCTATCTTGCTAGGCTGGGTAGCCCCATACGCCGAGAACCACATTGGCCCATACCAAAGAGGCTTCACTGGAGGGAAATCAACAACAGATCTCTCTGCGGCAAGCGATGGAAAAACTGTTGGAATATGGACATCAGATCCATTATCTCTTCATCGACTTTAAAGCCGTCTATGATAGCATAGCCAAGGTAAAACTTTACACGGCCATGAGAGAATTCGGTATATTAGTACCGAATCTGGATTTAGTTTTAGCATTATTTGTAAGGAAGGGGAGTGCGGGGCCTGGGAAATGATTACGATATTATCGCCAGAAATCTGTAAAAAAACACATAGTTGCAACTAGGTGGTGTCTAGGGATCAAAACATCCACTATGCAGATATTCGCTAAAATAAAGTTAATAGTAGTATATCATTATATTTTTTCCATTCCAATTATTCATAATTTGGTTCTCTTCATCTGGATGCTCGAACAGATCCCGCAAGAATAGTCAAATGGTGTGATATACCCAATCCACTGAAAAGATAACAAGTTGACATGTGATAAAGACAGAGGCATCTGAATACTTTATGCGTCCTATAAAATCTTCACAAAAAATACTAGAGAGAAGAATTAGACTGTAAGCTGATAAGAGGATTGGTTTTCGGACTGGAAGGTTGGCAATTAACCTGCTATTTATTGTCAAAGAAACGCCCACCAACTACAACTTAAAAAATGTAGGCAACTCTGCATACTTAGTTACGAAATATAAAGCTCTCAAACGGAGTATTCTATTCGATCGTGCCCGATTTGAAAGCCAGCTGCATGCTCCGAATATACAAAACTTTAATAAGACCTGCGATATTTTACGGATATGAAACATGGACAATAACACAAACTTCCGAAAAACTGGTCAATACCTTCGAGAGGAGAGTCTTAGAAAAAAAAGTAATTCAATAGGAGGACGACCTATAGCGTATCAGATACAACCATGAGTTGTATCGAGTATTTGATGACTTTAAGGTTGCCAAATGGCTCTAAGGTCTCCTAATCAGACTAATCGGAAGTTACAATAAGCTGCCTCGATTCAATGCATTGACGACGCTTGGATACCTAAAATGGTATTCGAAGCGAGAGCAGAAGGATGAAGACCGGTATCAAAACCCGAAAGCACTGGGCACTCTTTTGGCGAAAACAGCGCATTGCTTCTCGGATTTCGAAATAGAGAGTGCGAGATGGTTGGAGGGAGGACATCTTGAAGACCAAGGCACGAAACGTTGTGTAGAGACTCGACGATTATAATTTTCGAAAATTGATTGGAAACCACTCATAAGCTCATTCTAGAATCATAATGCAATAATATTGGCTACGACATAATTCGATAGAACCAAATGGCGAAACCGATCACGACGAGCCGACCCCGCTTGTGAACGGGACAAAGGCTGAAGAAAAAGAAGAAGAAGAAGAAGGCTATGACATAATTAATAATAAATTACCAAATTTGATAAAAGTCCCATTGTTACTGACCAAGTTATATTACATCAAAGTTGTGTCTTTCATGTATAATAAATTTACTGCAGCCCAAAACACTGAATATTAAGTAGTCTGACTTCCAGTTTTCGAGATGATTAACTCCTATAATGACTTAACGAGATTGAATGATGGCCAAAAAAGCATCACAAGTGTTCGTTGCCGACCAAGAGAGCAGAGCTCTTAGAATCTAACGCCATATGTAACCATAGAGATTCGCCTGCAAATACTGAAGCTGAAGGAACGTCCCTGTGCTAGCCGCGCTTGGGAATCATTTTACAGTCATTTTAAAAAATTTCACGTTTCGTTAAACCGGTTCATGGGGCCACACCGGAACTTTAAATACAAAGCGGAAAGCATACGAGCAGGTAAACCTGGAAAGTAAAAAAAATACTGGCTCAACCGCACGCTTGGATCTGTAAAACTAGAACCACCAAAGGCTGTGCCTCTTAATATCTGAGGCTGGGGAAACATCGATTGAGTATGTGATTTGTCGTGGATCATCCCTCTCGATCACGGCACTCGGATCCTGCTTTATCGCCCAGAGTACGCGTTCGAGCCGGTGTTTTCTTTCCAGTTTTAGATTCTAGTTTGGTTTCCGATCGGTTCACTCGTTATTCCTTTTTTTGTATTTCACGTTCCGGTGTGGTGAAATTTTAATTAATAACACTGGAGGATTGAAGTGTCCAAAAAGATCTTCCCAACTTCCTGAGCGTGGAAGCGCGCGTCGACGGGACACCTCAGTGGAGCATCAGTATTTGAGGAAGGACCTTCATAGTCAATTTCGCCGTGTTTTTAGGTTTTTGGGGTCACTGGGTCGACTCCAAATAACAAGCATGTTCTTTTGACCGTCGCTCAGTTCACCAAGTCAGTACACTATGATTGGATAATTAATCTTCTAAAAATAGAATTCATTTCAAGTTGAAATTTCTCACTTCTGAATTATGTTTATATCAACTTCTCTGGTTATGTCGTTTAAATTGCTAATCTAATTGATTATTAGGAAACAGCCCGCATGACTCCCTCATTCGTTACGAATCTCAGATCGTCAAAGATAGAGAATGTAACCTTCTTTAACTTCTGCCCACCTTTTATTGCATTTTAATTATATCATTTGGAAATAACTCCTACAACCAAAAATCTAAGGATTCGTTTATATTTAGTGAACTGTTCTATTTTAGATTGTTCCAAAATTTGAAAAGCCATTCTAAAAATAAAATCATTGTGCCCCTTGATTTACACCCACTTTCGTCGACCCTTTACAGATACAATAGGACAGAATTAGAGTTTTCATCGAAATTTGCAGACATAATTTTGATAAGGTTCTCCAGGGAAATAATTCTGTAACAGAAGGTTGTTCTCCCCAATCCTGAGAAAGAAAGTTGAAAAAAGAAACGAAAAGGGAAGTCACACATCACAGCATACACTTATCGGCACAAAAATAACAACTCCGGGACGACAACTACGTCATTGCCTATGAAATATACTTCGACACCGTCGAACTACTTGTCATGCCGACAACGAAAAAATATCATGACAGTAAAACTATTATGTTGTTGTCGTAGGCGACATGATCCCACCATTCCGACGTTACCCCATCCGCTCCATAGCCTGCTACAAACTCAATCATGTCCGTCCTCTTATGTGCACACTCCAAAAAAGGATACATGTCTTCCTTAAGAGATTGCCGTCTAAATCCACCTGTGATGAAGGAGGACACATTAAGGACGCGATAGTATTAAATTTGGAATTAGAAACCTCATCGTTATCCTCTGGCTTTCAGCGTTGTTTAGTGGGTTTACTCCTTCCGGCCCGGGACAACCAGCTACGACAGTCTGCATGCGACTTACTCCTTGAAAATTTGTGTGTGCGATATTTTCGGGAATTTCATCGACGAGACAAAACACGTGCCCTGCTTTCGTCGACCACATAACGACAATAATGGTCTTCCCTTTATAGTGGGATAGGTATTGATTTCTCTCAAGATGTGACTACGAAAGCAAAAATCAGCGGAGCGTGTAAGCACATTACCGGCAAATTTATGTCGGTCCTTAGAATTGAAGAGTCTTCCACTTGGCTCCGTTGATTTTCGTAGCAAATTTGTGGTCTTGGTGCCGTGCAAAATAGCACAATTTGCAAGCTGTAAAACACGTCGGGACGAAGGAGCGCGCCGTGGTACAAAAACGCGACTATGCTGGTGGCGGTGAATGGTCCCAGCAGTAAAATAATGTGAGCTTTCTATTTTACGGGCGCAATTACACTTCTAATGAGTGTACGCCTGATAAACGACGATTAGTTCCTTCAAGGCCTCCCGGGAAGTCGTAAATACAACACTGAGACTTTTAAGACCTCCTCCACCTCCCTGCTTTCAGCTTATGACCTTCCTAGTCATCTCGCAGAGGTGAATGTATCAATTGATTTCAGCCCCCACAATCCTAGCCTCACTTTAAACCTCCTTCATCCCAACAGGACGTGATTATCCTTTTCGCCCGTTCACATCCTGTAGTCCAGGTTCAGAGAGAGCAGATTTTGTATGTAATACTCCACGTTCACACACTCGAGCTGAGTTTAATAGGGCGGGAACATTAATAATGTCGTATATGAAGTGGTTTCCACTACCATTTAATTACAGGCAGCATCCAAAGGGATCATTTGAAACGAACACGGGATAACGAGAATGAAATATTATTAACATTTCAACCAAAATTAGTCATGATATGGCGTGTACAACGCTTAATTATATAATTTTATTCGCATTTGCCGATACTTGTGTGATCCTCATTTGTGTCACGTATGGCGACGACCCGAGGCAATCAAAAACTTTCAGGCTTCCCATGGAGACTTAGAAACAGGGGGAATGCAATGTACGCTTGAGTGCACCTGCAGAGCGACGGATATGGACTTCCTGTTGATTTGTTCGGAAACTAGGATGTTCTTGGAAGGTAGCTGAGTGCACTGCTACTATCCAAACTACAACAATTGCAGCGGAAACCTGGATGCACAAGGTGAATCCTAGAAATTGTTCTGCCGAATATACAGAGGCAACAGAGCAACCCCCGGTACTAATATCAGAATACAAATTGTGTATTGTTGAAATGTAGGGAACGAGGTTACGTAGCAGCGGAAAGTTGAATCAAAATTGTAACATAAGAACATTTGAAAACATAAAATGAAATGTATGGAGGGGCTTCCATGACAAATTTCAGGTTGCCTGTCGTAGGCTCCCAGCTAGAAGGCAATTCGGTGAAGAGTGCCTGTCTTGAAGCTTCGTGTCCACATGTAATTAGGGCAAACTTCTATCGCTGCGGAAGTAAATGCGGATCTAGTGCTGATTAGCGAACAATACCGAAACAAGAACCCGTCCTCATGATATCTCGACTTATCGGCCACCGCTGCCATCTGGGTTCGGGACAACGTGCGACTTCGTGCTCTTGCCGAAGGCCTGGGGGACGGGTTTGTCTGGATCCGGTGTTTAGGGACAACGTTTTTTAGCGTTTACCTGACGCCGAATGAGACGATGCAGGACTTTCGGCGCCGGCTTGATACTCTGGAGGACGCAGTCTCGAGCACGGAGGGACGAATCCTGGTTGGCGGGGATTTTAATGCCAGGGCTCTTGAATGGGGCATGCCTCAGTCAGACTCCAGAGGGAAACGGATTCTGGAAATGGCGGCGAGAACCGGGCCCGTAGTTTTAAACACCGGATCCACGCCAACGTTTCGGCGTCCAGGTTGTGAAGGAAGAATTCCTGACATAACTTTTGCGTCAGAATCTCTGGCATCATCGGTGGACGGGTGGCGAGTCCTAGAAGACTTCTCGGCAAGTGATCATCAGTACATTGCGTTCGAAGTGTTTGACGCTACTTGCCGGCGAGCACCAACACGACGTTCCCCCTGCGTGTGGAATGTCGCGAGGGTGAACATCGGAAAGTTCGTCGAAGCTCTTGGAGCAGGTAGGGCCGCGCTGGGGGGCACTCCGGGGGGTGGTAGTGTTGCAGCTGACACCGTCGTAAATTCAGTGATGAATCTGATAACGACGGCGTGTGAGGCTTTCATCCCCCGGAGAGGCCCTAGGCGCGACAAGCCTTCTATGTATTGGTGGACGGCAGAAATTGCCGACCTACGGAAGGAGTGTCATAAGCTCCGCCGTTTGGCACAACGTTTGTACGCCAACGAAGAGGCATGTGCCATAAAGGCACAATATAGAACAGCAAAAAGGAGACTCCGCAGCGCTATAAATAAAAGCAAAGCTCGCGGCTGGCAGAATCTTGTTAATGAGGTGAATGAGGACCCGTGGGGACTTGGCTATAATGTTGTCACTCGGAAAATCGGGGCTTTGCGGAAGCCCTGCATACTGAGCACCAACCAGATGGACCCCATTGTGCGGGCATTGTTCCCCAGACACCCTGTACGGATTGATGTAAATAGCGCGGAAAGCGTCGTGGATTACCCCCTTTTCACAATGAGAGAGCTCGAAGAAGCGGTTCTCACTATGAAAAACAGGAAGGCGCCAGGTCCTGATGGCATCCCGGCGGAAGTTTACAAACTGGTGTTCCGCCAACGGCCAGAATTGCTGCTTGAAGTGTTCAACGCGTGCTTGAAGGATGGCATTTTTCCTTGTCGTTGGAAAGTGGCCAGACTCGCGTTGATCAGTAAGGGTAAAGGAGACCCGGAACTCCCGTCTGCATACCGACCGCTGTGTATGCTTGAAACGGCCGGAAAAGTGCTCGAGGAGCTCATCAGGGGTAGACTCGCTGAAGCGATCCGTGCTGCCGGGGACTTACCCGCAAGGCAGAACTCCTTTCACGTGCCAAGCTATCTCTTGCGGATATTGAGGGATTATCTGAAAGACCGCTCCCTGCTCTATGAGACGCTAGAGGGCCAGAGGAGGATGGAAATCACGTCGGGAGTAGCACAGGGATCCATCCTAGGGCTGGACCTCTGGAACGCTTCTTATGATAGTCTGCTGAGACTCGATATGCCCGAAGAGTCGCGACTGGTCGGTTATGAAGACGACGTTGCGGCACTTGTTGCCGAACGCACTGTTGAGCAGGCGCAAAGCAGACTTGGCATATTGATGCGACGGGTAAGCGGATGGATGACTGCTCACGGTTTCAACCTTGCGCTGGAAAAAACCGAAGTAGTCATCCTGACCAGAAGGAGACTCCCGACCCTGCGTCCCATATCGATCGACGAGTTGACTATAGAGTCACAACCAGCGATTAAATACCTTGGTTTAATGCTCGACTCGAAGATGAACTTCTTCGAGCAAATCAAAGCAGCAGCGGACAGGGCTGCAGCTGGAGTCGCGGCCTTGAGTCGGCTAATGGCGAATGTCGGGGACCCTATATCAACTAGGAGACGTCTCCTCATGGGAGCAACGCAGTCCGTTCTTCTCTATGGTGCGGAGGTATGGGCTGATGCCCTTGACAAGGAGGTGCATCGTAAACGCCTCGCTCAAGTGCAGAGGCGGGGAGCTTTGCGAGTGGCGTCTGCTTATCGCACCGTCTCCGAACCGGCTGTGATGGTGATTGCGGGAGTGATCCTCTCTATCGCCGTAAGAGCGAAAACTTAAGAGAAGTGGTTGCCCGTGAAGAACGTCAACGCACCCATAGCAAATGGCAACTTTCTTGGCAAAATGAGCCAAGGGGCAAGTGGACTGCGCAACTCATCGACAAATTAGACCCATGGTTGAACAGAAAGCACGGCGAGATTGATTACTTCCTTACCCAACTTCTAAGTGGGCACGGAGGTTTTCAGTCTTACCTGCACACACTTTCTCTCTTGCGAGAGGTGGGACGGCCTCTGTTAGCAGGGGAGCAGGGGACAGGGGAGCTCTCTCCAGACAACATTGTCAGAGAGATGCTGAAGAGCGCTGGCAGCTGGAATCGTATTGCGAATTATGTTCGGGCTCTTCTTATTTCGAAGAAGATTGAACTCGACCGGCGGAGGGATCGGACGGTAAGGGGTTCCCTGAACTAACAACAACTCCCTTCCTCCCCTCCCCTCCCGTTGGTGAAAGGAATTCCCTGACTTGAAGGCTCCCAAAGCCGGGAGAGCGGGAGGGCTAGCCCGAAGTAATGTGTCAAACGGTTCCAGGCTAGTTCTCTAATGACAGGGAGGTGTTTAGTTGGTAGTCCGCCAGCGTGCTATTGTGGGAGTCCAACACTCTGTGCGTAAACGCATTCACCTACCCTACTCCCAAAAAAAAAAAACTTCTATCCCGTCTTCTATGTACCCTTCGTTTTCGTGGATGTTCCCAGAAATTCAAAAAATTTCAAAGATATGTATGTCTACTATTCGCTCCAGCGTCAAACAGGTGTGGAAGTTGAAAAAATTGAAAACATATTGAAATAAGTCGGAAAACCAGAAGCTCCGTGCTTCAGGTATGAAAGGTTTTGTGTCTCCGATATACATCATAAATAAAACTATGTCCAGATGACTCAGTGGTTAGAGCGCCGGGTGGTCGTAGCGGAAAGTCGCGGTTGCAACCCAATCAAAGTAATAATCACCCGAAATGCTGACCCATTGCCTCCTACGGGGTATCCTACTTTTGTAGTGCACCATTACGGTGTTAAATAAAGTGCTTTAGAACGCTGCAAGGCCCAGATACAATTGGATTGTTGGTTGTCTATTATAACTTTTTTAGTAATAGTGCACTTCTACCAACATCACTGCCGAGAACGGCTGCTTCACGGACTGAGTATTTGTCAGCTCACAATGGGTGACTGCACCTGGCCGAGAGATGTTGCAGATCAGAGCCATTCGTGTTGTATACAACAGTATCAAGAAGGATAAAAATAGTTTTAAGAAAGTAAACGTAACTTAGCACAAGTGACGCCCCAAGTGCCCCAAAGTGTAGAAAACTTGAAAAGACCAGTAGATTCATCGGGATCCTCACAAGGCGTTAAGAGGCAAAAATGCAAAAATGGAGAAGGCCAAATAAATAATAAAATTGTGGAACCGCGAACTCAAGGTTGGCGGAAAGAAAAACACGACACCCAAAAGAAGATAACGGCCCCAATTGATTATCAAATCTAGAAAAGGTGATATGACATACGCCGGTATTCTCAGTGAAATCCGACCTTAGTGAAAGCGTCAGCCGTTCTCCAAAAGGAGATTTGATCCTGAGGAGTAAAAAGTCCTCTGAAAATTTTCACGTGGTGGAGGTGTCCATAGGGAAAGAGGCACAAGCATGGGCTAAAAAGTAGGAAATTGTGGAACAATGTGCGGACATTGATGAAGTTACGATCGAGGAGGATATTCGCGAGGCCCTTGAAAAACAATTTGGACCGATAATAAGACTCAAGAAGGTATATGGACGCACGTAAACGGCAACTATAAACTTTCCGGGGGGAAATAGCATACAAACTGCTGGCGTCCGGTAAAGTAAAAATAGTTTGGATCGACGACGAACGATGCATTAGATGTCTTTAATTTGGCCACATAGCGGCGAAATGGACCGATGGCTGTGATAGGTCAATGAGGTCCAGAAAATTTGAAGAAGAAAATCATATATTCAAGGACTACTGTATGCTTTTTTGCAAGGAAAAAAAGGGGCGTCGACTGCCGGCACGTTGCAGGCAGCAGCAAGTGTTCAATATTTAAGAGAGGCTTTGATGCAATGCTGCAAATCCTCCACCCTCTTCTTTGACAGTCGGAGTGTTCATAGTCAAGAGTGTTATAGTAACAATAAAAGTGGTGCCTGGGCTACAGATATAACTGACAAGGCGACAATATGGGGCGTGCAGAAATCAAGCCATCCAAGAAGTGATGGAATTTCCAGATTCACCATTGCAAAAATAGCTGGTGTTTATATATATAAGGTTGCTACGCTCCACCAATAATACGAGGAAATAACAGGTAAGCTTGTTTCAGAAGCAAGAAGTCGAAACACGGAAATTCTAGCAGGTGATGGTGAGGCGTAAGCTGTGAGTTGCAGCACTGAAACTACGAACACGAGGTTGCTTTTTGTTCGAGGTTTTTATGGAGCTTGACTTTGTGTTTTCAAACGTCGGAAATTGTTCATTTTTCGAGGGATAGACTCGGGCTCAATAATTGGTCTAATTTGTCAGTGAGCACTATAGACCACCACTATACCGGGTACTTTTCCTCCAAATCGAAAATAAACCATGTGGCGAAATGCGTTCTTGCTGATCAGGGACGCATAATGAGAGCATACGATGCTGGATGCTGAGGCGGCGGATCCTCGCAACAAGGCGATCAAACTATTGGTGCAACGAAGAAATCGTGGAATTCCAGGATGTAGGCTTTCGAGCGAGAAGGATTTGCCAACGATCTAGAGGAAGATCAGATTTCACCGAGAAACGGGAAGTATACATGAACCCTCGAGGGAGGCTTGGTAACCGGGAATGCTTTAAAGAACTTAGCGCCAAGGCAGATAAAAACCCCTGGAAGCATATAATTGTTATGAAGAAGGCGAGAGGGTGAACATCAGAACTGGCGTATCCGCATCTTCTGCTCGATATAGCGATGGCATACTTCTCCCGCATAAAAGGGAGTGAAAAAAGCGTAACTGAGGAGGAACTTGCGAGGTTTTGCCGGATGTCCAATAAGGAACCGGTACATCCATTATCATGCCGTTAGAAAAAGTCATCTAGAATAGACCTGTGCTTATCATAGAATATAGAGATGTCCTATAGGAGCGACAGTTTGATTTTCATCAAACTCATTTAACGATCGACGTCGTAGACGTGGTTTTGAAACTGGCTCGACATGCAGTGCCCTCTAACAAATTGCATTCCATGATAACATGGGATGTCAAAAATGCTTTTAATTCGATGATGCGAAAATCTATTTCAAGGGTCACTGGGACTATGTCTGGGAGAAAGCGACAAATACCAGCGTATCGTTAGATAGATGACGCATTTACATTGGATGTCCAAGATACAGCAACAGATTGCTTGTGGCCGGAGCGGTTCGCTGCACAATACTGTGCGCGGCCCCGGTCTTAGAGAAGCACTAGCAACCGGAGGAATGTAAACGTGACATATCCCTTAGTGACACTAAAGGTGTGGAGCGCCTTGAACATAATCTCAGTGCGTGCTATTTCGGGAATCATCCCGATGGAAATTCTGGCAAGTGAGGTATGCTCTTTGCACGAGAATGAATCTACCTGAAAAAGATACAGAATACCGAAAGGCGGCAAGGCGAGAGTTGTTGAAATGCAGTAACGATGGGGTGACTCGCGGAGGGGTCTTTTGACCCACACTCTGATTCCATGTATTGAAGATTAAATTCAGCGATGAGACGGCGAGATTAACTATCCACCTTATCCAATTTTTGTCAAAGCCTGGTAGTTACAGGAAGTATCTGCCCGATTCAGGTTGGATGATTCTCATTTTTGGCCTGAGCGTGACATCTTCTATTGCCAACGATTTTGCTGAGGGGGAGCTTGGGATACTCTGAAAATCAGCATAAGCTCTCAGAACTTCGTTAGAGAGTGCTGAAGTCGGAAGCAAAGTAATGGCCGGTGAACTCCGCACTAAAAAGGTTTGAGGAGGAATTCAGAAAAGTGGAGCACATGAGGAGAGCATGAAAAATGGCAGGCTTGGTCGCTTAAAGCGCAGTCCTCCCCGCGACGTGATGTTTGGCGGCGGTTCCGCGAGCAAGGAAAAATGAGAAAGTGGGTGAGAGTTCCACTGTTACAACCTGGTAAGGTGATGTCTTTTTAAGATTTCAACCTCCACCCATAAAAAAGCACAGACAGACAGTGAACCGATTTTAACAAGGTTTTATTTTACACAAATTTTCTATGAGTGGTATTTCTTAAGAGTACAAATTGTTCTTGAAAATGCCGCCTGCAAAATGGCACCAAATTTAGATGTCATGATGCATAAACGCTTACTAAATCCTCCTCTAACTTTGCCAAAAAACTTTTGATAGAAAGCAGTTGTAGGGGGCCGGGGTACTTTTCTAGTTTTCAATAGAACAGCAACTAACCATAACCTGGTAATAAAACGTTCACATTCTTCCATAATGATCCGAAAGGTGTTGATATTAGAAGAGCAGAGACAATCCATCCATTTCCCAATCAGGCTCTGCAGGTATTCCTTTATGCGCTCTAGGACTATTTTAGCTATTATCTTCGGGATAGTAAATCCCATTAACATACACTTTCAATCATCAGTCCTAGTTAAAAACATCTTTCTTAGGATTTTGATCATCATTCACTTTTCCAACTGACTGGGAAAAGTCTCAGTTCTCTATCGATTAGAATTATTACAAATAAAGACAATTTTTGCCAAGTTTGCATGTTGTAATGTCGGAAAATACTACTACGAATTCTTGATGAATTCTGAATGAATGATGAAACATCAACAAATTTGTGAAGATCATTTGTTGATGCTTCATCTCCCGGATCTCTATTGCCTGCGGTTATCATAAATGCGGCCAAAAATATACTTGGCCCCAGCCGCAAGAAAAGTCGGAACGGCTGGTTCGACGGTGAATGTAAGCTAGCGACGGAACGGAAGGATGCCGTATACTGAGTAATGTTGTATTCTGAAGATGGAAGCCTGGGAGAACCAACAGGTCTGTGAACTCGAAAAGTACAGGGAGCAACCGCAACAGGTGCGCAAGTTTTACCAATAAGTTAGTAGGATAAAGCCTTACACACCACGACGCTCATTAGCTTAAAAATCATTAGTCGCCCGGAGCCGGTGGAATTACAACGGAATTGGTTAAATAAGGAGGCGATCAAATACACCAAGTGGTTCATCAACTTGCACTCAAGCTGTGGGACAGCGAATCAATGCCTGACGACTGGCAAACAGGCATTATCTGTCTCAGATATAAAAAGGAAGATATCACACAGTGCAGCAATTATAAAGGTATCACGTTGCTGAGTGCCATCTATAAGATATTCTCAGCTATCGTGCTAGGCCAGATAGTTCCATACGACCAGAACAGCATTGGACCATACCAAAGAGGCTTCACTCCAGGAAAATCGGCAACAGATCAGATTTTCTGTCTGCGTCAAGTGATGGAAAAGCTTTTCACCACTTTAAAGCCACCTATGACAAAATTGTGCACGAACATGGGAGAATTCGGTATCTCAACGAAATTGATAAGACTGACTAGGCTGATCCTGACCAATGTGCGAGGCCAGATAAAAGCAGCTGGATTACTCTCGAGACCATTCAACATCAACAACGGTCTAAGACAGGGGATTGTCCTGTCATGCGTCCTCTTAAACACTGTCCAGGAGAAAGTGATTCGCGATGCACACGGTTGGTTGTTGGTTGCCGACAGAACCTATTTTAGCTACAAAAACTGTTTTGCTCGAAACGTCTAACCTATTCCTAGGAACACTGGGTTCTTAGCAGGAAAAAATGCGAACTCTTGGCCGCGTTCGAGAGACGAATCCTCCGAAGAATGTTTTGGCCCCCTACATGAGGACGGAGGATTTCGTAGTCTACATGACGACGAAATCTATGAGCGATATCACGACCGTCTGGTTGTGAACAAAATCCGGTACGGTGGCGATAGGTTACGGTGGGCGAGTCACTTAATCCATATGGATGACGATGATCGAGCCCGGAAAGTCTATAAGGGCAATACCGATGGTAGAAAAAGAAGACGAGGCAGACCCTGTCTGAGATGGAGCGATGGTGTAGGTCAGGACGTCAGACAGCTTTTAGGGATATCGAATTGGTGGATCTCGGCGCAAAACCAAATACCGGTTGTTGCGCCGTTGATGATGATGATGATGAAATATAGTCATGTGGGATAGCAAATGAAAGGTCTCAGTTAATACTTTGGGAAGCCGATCACATTTGCTGGAAAGGTGGGGGTCACGAGGAGTCGAAAGTGATCGCGGATCCATTTTCAGAAACTACCCGACTCAAAAATCAGAAATCTGCCACTGCCTAGGCTCTCTTCAAACAACGTTAATAATAGTATTTTACTATAATTTTTTAGTAATTGACTGCAAACCACCGTTAAGTTCATCTTAGAATCGCGAAATTGTAGTAATGTAGGCTATAATGTAGAGCATGATTCTACCGATTTTGGTGATAACCGCGCTATTATTGACAAAGCTATAATAGGTCAAATTTGTCACTTGTACAAATTCAAGACTGGATGTTAGTATCAGTCGAAAGTCGATATTCTGACATAATATATGCATATAGCATGTGCTTGATACTAATGGGACACTTGTCATACCTAAAGTATCCAGCTTCCAGTTTCTCGACTTGACTTTCAATGACAAAAAAATGAAAGAAAAATAAAAAAAAAGCGTTTTTTGAAAAATTTTCTTTACAATTCAGGCATTTTAATATTTAGTAAGGTAAAATTATGTTCTTAGTTCGGACGATACAGGCAAGTATGGGGAATGAGAAAACGTTTAAATTTTTAGTTGAATTCAAGTCAATAGACAAATTGAATCTCAAAATTGTGATGGCTTATTTTTCAGATACTATCCTTGATTTGAGAAACCTAACTGACGCGATTAATAGGTTTTTGATTTGTGGTAATCTAAATAATAATAATAATATAATAATCGTTGGCACAACAATCCTTATTGGATCAGGGCCTTGAAGTGTGTTAGAGCACTTCATTCAAGACCGTAACGGTACACTACAGAATACTGTAGGAGGCAATGCGGTCAGTATTACGCTCGCCCGAGATTATTATCCTGATTTGACTCAGGTACTCATTCACAGCTGAGTCGACCGGTATCCGACGTCAAATCACGATACAAATCCCACTGCCGCTAGCGAGATTTGAACCGCGACTTTCCGTACGACAGCCTTGCGCTCTAACCACTCAGCTATCCGGACACTGTAATGGAATCCGGACACGGTAATCTGAATGCCCGCCATAAACTGTGGAAATGTGAGAAAGCCAGCAAAGTTGGTCAGGTACTTTAGGAACATTTTTCCAATAAAAACTTATTCGTATATACCCCCGATGAACCTTTTTTTGTTCCCCAAATGGAATAGGCTCATTCTTGGACCTCATAATAACTGATGAAAAGGTAAACATCATAGCCCCTTATACTTCAGACGCTTTCATCTCCGCATCTCCCTATCCTATTCTCTTAGGAAAATGCAAATACTGCTGAGATACATCCAGGCGACTATGTATGCGATTTCCGAGAGGCCAATTGGTCTAGTTTTAAGAAGCACCAGAGAGCTAATCTCAGTTTAACAAAATTAAATTATAATTATATATCCACCAGCAAGCAAATTGACCAATTCATCGACTAATTGGCTACGAATATTGAAGAAGCTACTGATAAAAGCATTCCATTGAAGAAAAACAACTTCAAAATAAGGCTCATCGACGACGAGACGATAAAACCTATCAGAAAACGAAATACGATGAGGAAACAATGGCAAAAAACCAGGATGTAAACATTAAAACCGGTGTTAATCTGCTGAATGCAGCGATTCGTAATAGACTGTTCAAACACAGGTTGGAGGACTATGCTGACCAATCGGACAAAGAGGCACGAAAAGTATGGAAGTTAAATAAAATGTTTAGGAGACAGTTCCAACAGGCGCACCCACTGTGCAAGAAAAATGGTAAGCTCCTTTACTCTCGTGCACCTAAGGTAGTACTAATAGCCGATCATCTGGAGGCTAATCACTACGCCACTCGTTCGTTTAGCAACCGTTTGAAAGAACTTACACTGCGTCAAACGACAAACGAAATACCACCCAACGCAGATATACCTCCTCAGGGTTTATACGAACCCACGGAAATCTTTACTGCGCTCAAAAAGATGAAAAATAATAAAGCATCCGGCTGCGACGAACTGCCAAATCTGATTCTTAAAAACCTGAGATACTTTCCGACATTGTAGAAATAAGCACTCATTGTTCCTGTCCTTAAGCCAAGTAAGAATCCTAGCCCCGTAGAAAATTTCAGACCAATTAGTCTGCTCACGGGATTGGCTAAACTTTTCGGGAGGATTATTCTACCTATTCTAGATACAACCCATATATTGTTCAATTTTTAATTTGATTGTAGAAGCAACTGGTCTACTAGTCAACAGATCTTCCGAGTTACACAGGACATTCGGAATGCGCCTCTTAGTTGATTTTCAAATTAATAAAATTTGTCTTCTCCTGCTACATTGTAAATATAATAAAGGCCTTTTCGGCTGACAGCACCTTTCCCATTAAAATAGGTAGATATAAATCCACTTCTAGGAAAATAGCATCAGGAGTACCCGAGAGATCTTGTCTGAGTCCCAGTCTGTTTAATATTTACACAGCAGACATTCTGGACCAAAATCTATTCTGGCCGGCTGACATTAAATACCTTGGACTAAGGTTATATCCAAAAATTACCTTCAAAAATCATACTTACAAAAAAAAATTCTATCACTTCTTACAAACTATTGCAAATATTAATTAAAATCGGTTCACAGTCTGTCTGTCTGTCCGTCACACGCATTTTTCTCGGAGATGGTTATAGTGACTGACACCAAATTTGGTAGAAAGGTGGGAATTGTGAACACTCACGCATATAGAGAATGACATCCTTTTACGTGGAATTTAAGGGTGGGGGGGGGGGGGGGGGGGTACATGCAAAAGCGGGGTGTAAATTTTTTTTTAACAAACACAGTCATGTGGGATATCAAATTGAAGGTCTCAATTAGTACTTTTCGAAGCCGGTCTTAGTTTTGAGATTTGTTAGAAAGGTGCGGGGTGAGAGTGGTGGAAAGTGATGATTTTTTTAACGAACCCATTCTTAGAAACTACCCAATCGAAAAATCTGAAAAATATCGTGAAGGTGCCTCTATATGGTGTCCAGGCCTCAAAATACTCTCCATATCGATATCTCCTCAAATTAAATTAATAATAATAATAATAATCGTTGGCGCAACAATCCATATTGGATCAGGGCCTTGAAGTGTGTTAGAGCACTTCATTCAAGACCGTAACGGTACACTACAGTAGACTGTAGGAGACAATGTGGTCAGCATTGCGCTCGCCCGAGATTATTACCCTGATTTGACTCAGGTACTCATTCACAGCTGAGTCGACTGGTATCCGACGTCAAATCACGATACAAATCCCTCTGCCACCAGCGAGATTTGAACCGCGACCTTCCGTACGACAGCCTTGTGCTCTAACCACTCAGCTATCCGGACACTCAAATTAAATTAATAATAGTATATTACCATATTTTTGGGGAAATTGATTAAAAATCCACCTTAAGTTCATCCTAGAATCACAAAATAAAATAAAATAAATGCAATATAGGCTACAACATAGAGCATAACCCTACTAAATTTGGTGAAAATCGCACCATTCCTAACAAAGTTATAATAGGTCAAAGCTGTCGCTTCTGTGCAACTTGAAGACTTTGTATGTCAATATCACTTGAAAGTGGATATTTTCACATAATATATCCATATATTACGTACTACATACTAATGGGACAATTGCACACTCAAATCTCTTTATAAAAGAAATACACAAAACCTTTCGTACCTGATGCGTCTAGCTTCCGGTTTTCCGACTTGTTTTTTTTTAATAACAAAAAAAATTTTTTTGTAAACAAGTCGGAACATCGGAAGCTTATGCTTCGGGTATAAAGGTTTTGTGTTCATCTTATGTGAGAAACTTTCTACGCACATTTTTCCATTCGTATATGGCTAAAACCCGAAATATTCCTTCATATTTTTTACAAACTACAAGATATATTACAAACGTAGATATGCTCACCCTAAACAAACGAACATTGTCAGCTACCGAATGCTATACTTATACATACACGCAAATAAATTGATCGTTGTTGTTGAATGCCAAATGTACAATGTACAAATATTTCCATCTGAATTACCCACTATCCCAAAGGTTCATTAGCATATTGTACACATAAATACACACACATTTCTGTATCGATTTTTGATTGATTGATTGATTTTGATATATAAATGATTAAAAAACTAAAATGAATTGTTTTCCTGCTCCCCAATTAATATAAGTTCACTTTGCCGTGGTATTGACGAATTCATATGTTACCATGTCATCATACCCGTTTTAGAATATATGAAATTGTAAATGATAGTTGTCTTTCCTCCAAACTTCCCAAAGTTATGCTTTATATTACCCCTTATGATTATACCAAATTTTGTACTTCTAGCACGAACTTGGTGGTTCACTCCCCCATGTTTTACCCGATATCAAATGTGGTACCAGTTTCCAAAAGCCACTAATTGAGCCTTTCATTTGATACCCCACATGGCCATATTCTGTGAAGAAATGTTCCACCCCACTTTCGCATATATGGGAAGCCCCTCTTCAAACTAAACACAAAATAGCGGCACTCGCTATATGTAAAAGGATTCACAGACCATAGGTTCTCATTAAATTTTGTGACAATCCGTCAAGCCATTTCCGAATCAATCGGGTGTGACAGACAGACAGACAGTCAACGTAGGCAAAACTGATGACTTCTCAAGTTAAAAACTGACCTGGAATGAATGTCGTAGTGCGTGCCCAAAAACATGAGATCTATATACAATGTAAGGATCTCGATGAAGTCACATTGAAAGGAGAAATTTGTACTGTTTTGATGGACCAATTCAAGTTGAAGAACTTGCGGAGGAGTCTATTGTGTTCATGTTTGGCCACTTCACGAAGGTATGCACCAGCGGCATTAATCGATCCGATCGATGTAGTTGGTGCGAGGAGAAAGGCCATATTGCCAGGGAATGCAATAGGGATCTCAAATGCCTATTGTGCGAAGTAAGTGAAGGACAGGATAACTGGCACATTGCTGAAAGTAGTAAATATCCGGAATTTAGGAAGGCGCTGAGTGCAATGAGGAAATGCAATCATTGCACCAAGTATGACACTGTCTGAATTCGAGAAGTCCAAAGGTTATTGCTGGTGATTTTAACGTTTACGCCTTTGAGTGGGGTAGTAGAGAATCAAATGCAAGGGGACGCAGTTTATTAGAAGCTTTTGTGCAGTTGGACATAGTTTTGGTTAACGAAGGTGTCAGCCAACGCGACATTCACAGCGATCACCGAGCAATCTTCTTTGAAGTCTGTGTGGAGCCACAGGGCAAAGAACCATCATGCCCGAAATCGAGAAAGATTTCAGTCTGATCTGCAAAAGCTTTGAATTAGCACACCTTCATAGAGCTGTAGCTAGATCAACCTGATAAAGCAGGCGGCTCTACGGAGGCCAAAGGGTGTGACGCGTCCCTGCCTAGGAGGTGCCCATTCCCCAGTAGAAGACCAAACTACTGATGAAATGGTAAACTGGCCAGCCTTCGATCAGCCTGCCACCGAGTCAGAAGAGCGACTCGGAGCGCGGTAGGGAGGATCGATGAAGAGCAAAATCAGCGAAGCAAGAGGAAGTGTTTTAAGGAGCCCTCCTTAGAAGTGGACGTGAACACGTGGGGGAGTGCTTATAGAATGATGGCTATTTATCTCCGCACATCATGCGTCCTACCCTTTTGCTTAAGATGATCCAGGGGTTATTCCCCCAGCAAAAGAGGATACCGACACATTCCGGCGACGTCTGAATGAGACGGCAATTCTACTTTGTTTCCGAAGTTGTCCCTGCATTGTGCTCACTACCGTGAAACATTATGTACAACGATATGCTTGATGGTGGGTTACGCCAACGACATATCCTTGGTTGTTATCGCGAAACCATCTCGAAGATGCAGCGTTATACTCAGGCAAAGAAATCAACGCTGTTAAGGGTTGGCTAGAGAGCTCTGATTTGACAGTTGCGGAGGAAAAAAACGGAAGCGGTCAACATTACTAAGCGCCGGAAGAGAAATTACGCCTGTATTATAATCGGGAATCATATCACCACTTTCAAGCCGTATTCGATGGTAGAATCAAATACTTGGGAGTGGTGATAGACAGAAAGCTCAGTTGTGAGCAAAGCGTGCAGTTTGTTTTTCGATAAATCATCCATTGCCAGTATGGGCCTGGCAAGGATGACGCCGAATGTGGGAGGGCCAAGGTATAACCTCTAGGTTGCTTATAGCCAGGGTGGTGAGCTCAATCATGCTCTGTGCGACCCCAATTTGGAGAGAGGTGTTGCGGATGTCACTCAACGCTAACAAAATGAGTGCAGTCTACAGAAGGACAGCCCTGAGGCCATGCTCTGCCTTCTGGACTGTCTCAGATGATGCAACATTCGTCATCTCGAGAATGATACCGATCGACGTGATGGCAGATGAAATGAGAGATCCATAAATACATGGCAAGAGCGGTGAGAACTTTCGGGAAAGGGTGGGTAGACTCACAGGATCATCTCTGATTAATTTTAATCTCACCCAGTTTTTCCGGGGGTACGGAGGATATTGCCAGTACCTGCAGAGGTTTAAACTGGACACTTCACCCGACTTTCCAAATTGAGATGGACTCCCTGCAGACCGAGGGCATGTATTTTTCCACTGCCCAAGATTTGTGAAAGAAAGGAGGAAGGTACCAGAAAATTTGGTGCCGAAAATGGTACTACGTCAAGAGGATTGAGATACGGCTAACTTTCAGAAAGTAAGCCGTATGGGCGAATATTGAAAATTATGGACGCATGATCCCAGATTGCAATCATACAAAAAAATCATTTGCCTGGCCTGAAGTTTATTCCATTAAAGTGTTAGCAATTGCCTCAAATTTTCACTGTTTAAATATGTAGGAATTGCCAATGGAATTCAATTTAAAGTAAAATGTGCCTTCCAAAATCCCTAAAAATGAATGAACTTTAACATCCATTTACCAGAAATAGAACCATTATTCTACATTCAACATATAAATTGACCTTTCTCCACTGAGAAGAACCATTTTATTTGTTGGAAATGACGATACGAATATCGACGAAACTGAGAAATATGAAATGTGAAATATCGACGAAATTGAGAAATATGAAACTTATGTTTTAATGATTACAATTGCGCATTTTCTAAGCTAAAATGAATTCCCGTTTTACCTGCCTTCTCAAAAACTCACTAGTACGAAGTGTACGAGTATACTTTATATATAAATATCTGTATGTAGGACTCAAAATTTTAACTCTGAACGATACGTAATTTAAATATGGAAATTTACCTGAATATAAATAAATATTAAGTAACCCCAACATCATACGGGTACAAGAAAATTAATTGAATAAACATCTAAAAACTAACCCTGAAATTTTATCAACCATAAAACTCCTTTAAAAGGACATAAAACAATTACCATCCGACGTAGTGAAAGCTCAAACAACAATGCGAAGTCTGCTTGTTGCCCATCTTGAAACCCGCAAATCTGAATGTTATGAAAAGTTAATCACCATCAGCCGAAAATTTGAATTCAAAAGAAAATTCAATTGAAAGGAGGAGTGGATAGCGAACCAAAGCCCGCAGCCTTCAAACGTTTGCAATTTACAATATTTAAATTTTTTACGTGCACGTGCCTCCTCCATTTCTCAATTAAGATAACAGTTAGAAGGAATTTTTAATTTTTCCTTAATTTTGTTTTTAAAGTGAATAAAGTTGAAAGTTTGGTATAACAAATTACCCAGAATTTTTGTTTCATGCCGTAGCTCTTTGAAAAGCAAACATACTACTTATTTTAATTTTCTGTGAACTCATCTTTACAAGGCCGACTGTAGGAGTGCTTCTTATCCAACAATAAGTCCCGGGAGATCGGTGAAAGTTGAATTAGCCCAAGGTTATGGAGTGAATGGGAACCAAGCAAGTGTCCGTAAAAGAGTAAAACTAAAAGAAAGATTTGATAAGAAGCCGTAGCTTAAAACGAAATTGAAAAATTTTCGTAAATTGCAGGTTCGTATTACTAATTATGTAACGCAATTAAAAAACACATTATTTACTATAAGTTATTTATTAATAATTTATTGCTGTCTCAACAAGATGAAGCATCGACAAATCATCTTCATAACCACCCGAAGAACCGAAAACATATTTTACCCCAGTCGCGAAAAAACGCAGAATGACTGGTTCGACGATGATTGTAAACTAGCAACGGAATGGAGCAAGTTGAGGCCTTTCATTTGATACCCCACATGACTATATTTAGTGAAACAAAAATCTACACCCCCATTTGCATGTATAGAGACCCCCCTTAAATTCGACGTAGAATGATGTAACTCACTATATGCAAGCGCGTTCACAGTTCCCACCTTTGCACCAAATTTGATGTCAATCACTATAACCGTTTCTGAGAAAAATGTGTGTGACAGACAGCCAAACCGAAATACTGCGCACTGGTGACTCTTGACATCAAGTACGGGTTCAATTCTGCTAGATGGAACCATGTCATCGAAGCGCTCATCGCGGCACAAACGCCAAAATATATGGTAAATACAATCTTTGATTACATCCGACAGCGGAAGCCACTTTATGATTCGAACGAAGAGTCGTGGATATGTGGCGCAGGGGGGTTAACAACATTCGAAATTTATTTCGAATGTTGCTAATTCGATTGGCCACCATCGGTGTTCTCCGTGGCGGAGCAGCCCCTGATTTAAAACTGCAGAGTTTCAAATCCAACCCCAAATATACTTCCAGTTTTGAGAAGATCTGTTATCTATAGTTATATTTTCTTTTATTAAGAACACATTCAATTCCATCAAAACATTTTGCTTTTATTGTTTTTAATTAACTTAAACTGTAACTACAAAACTAAATTTAAAGAATCACAAGAGTTCTTCATTCCTCAAATTCTGACTTCTCACTTGAAGGCAGGCCGTTCACAGTGTTCACGGACTATATGCCTCTCACATATGCTTTGAAACAAAAGCCCGACCAAGCTTCGACACCTGAGCCTTATAAGCCAGTTCACGTCTGACATACAGCATGTGCCCGGCAAGGACAACATAGTTCCGAGGTTAACATCACCGCCTCACTCGACTTCTCGGCTATCGCTAAGGCGCCGGTAGATGACGCAGTACTTCAGAGCCTCAAATCCAACCCCAAATATAAATTCCGGAAGTTGCCCATCTTCGGCTCGAACCTCTCTCTCTGCTGCGAATACTCGGAAAAGGGCTTCGGAACTGCGTTCAACATCATACGGTGAAGCGAACGCAACGTTGATTTGGAGGCGCAAACGGGCTCTAGCCTGGATAAGGAGACATCATTTTTCTGTCCCCCGATTTCGAGCTGGAAGAAATGCTCTCCGCGCTCGAGAACGCGGTACGGGCCTCACGTGTGGAGGCTGCAGTGGCTTCCGTACAGCATTCGTCCTGATCAGGACGTGCGTGCAGGTGTCCAGCTCCTTGGGAGCGCAGGCAGGTGCGGACGAGTGTCATGTGGGAGATGTGGCTTATATAGGGCGAAGGTTGTCTTTCAGAAGGCGCAGCAATCCCGGGTCTGTGAGACCCGATCTCTTGTCGAAGACCGGATCACTTGGGAGTCTTGGGCTCTCCCCGTATACCAGCTCCACGGGGCTGGCAGCAAACTCCTCGCGGCGGGTTGTTCGTAGGTTGAGTAGGACGAGAGGTAAGACCTGAGTCCAGGACGGATTATCGCGAGCCATAATGGCGGCTTTCAGCTCCGGTGCTAACGTTCTAGCATCCCATTGGATTGCGGATGGTAAGCCATAGTTCGCTGGCATTTGAATCCCAGGAGTTCGCCTAATTCAGAGAAAAGGGTGGACTCAAATTGCATTCAATGTCAGTGGTCAATGATGTTCACTGCAGGGACGCCAAAACGAGGGATCCACTCTCCACAGAGGGCTTCGGCACAAAATTGCGCCGTAATGTCCTTTAGAGGTATTGCATCAGGCCACCGCATAAACCTGTCGATGATTGTAAGGCAATACCTGTAACCGTACGATATCGAGGTGTACGGTCACCTTTTCCGAGTTTGCGCAGCAGAGAGAGAGAGGTTCTGTTCTGTCTGGGTCCTCTGCTATGGAAGTTAATGTATGATGGCGTTTCACGGCTCTCAGTAGCTAAGCAAGCCGTTGTTGTCGGATTCGCGGATGACGTAGAGAGATACATACGAACAAGACTATATGGACGATTAAGTCTTGGCTTGAAAACCACGAGCTGGAACTTGCCGAACACAAGACAGAGGTGGTGCTCATTACAAAGCGGTGGAAACAGAAACCTATTAAAATTTGCATCGGAGCGCATGTTGTTAGTTCTCAGCTATGGCTGAAATACCTAGGAGTAACATTCGACTCCAAGCTGAGTTTCAAACCCCACTTAAAGCTTACTGGGCAGAAAGCAGCAGCAAGAATGGCAAGAATGCTTCTAAATATAGGCGGTCCGAAATACAGCCGACGATAATCGGGATAATCCCAGTGGATATGCTAATCAATGAGGCAAGTCCTTTTTATGAGAATCAGGAAGCGAACCTAAACAAACAATGTAAGCGTCTGAGGTCATTGGCTGCATGGCAAACAGCATGGGTGGAGAATGGCCGGTGGACACACAGGCTTAACCCAGACATAAGCATGTGGACTATGCGAACCACGGTGAGACGAGTTACGATTTGAATCAGTTCTTAACCGGACACCATGGATGAAGGAAGTACTTTTATAGGTTCGGTCTCGATGAATCGCCCGATTGTCCAACGTGTGAAGGTGCAGCTGGAGATGCAGAACACGTTTTCTTCATCTGCCCGAGATTTAAAAGCTCAAGGAGAAAACTTGAAACAGAGCTAAATACCCGTTTAAGGCTGGAAAATCTGGTAAGGTACATGGTGCAACCAAATACAGCATGGAACGCGGTAGTTGCAATGATGAAATGCATCCACCAGCAGCTAACTGAAACAACTGCGCAGCGGAGGCATAGACAGGAAGCTATTGCAATTAACGCCACGCAACGCAGAAGCAGCTCATTTAGGGTGAACAGCTAAGAACTGACCAGTCCCGTGAAACAATACCAGAACGGTGGTCCCGGTGGAAAAGTGTGTGGAAAATATCATCATCAACGGGGCAACAGCCGGTATCCGGTCTAGGCCTACCTTGATAAGGAACTCCAGACATCCCGGTTTTGCGCCGAGGTCCACCAATTCGATATCACTAAAAGCTATCTGGCGTCCTTGCCTAAGCCATCGTTCCATCTCTGGCAGGGTCTGCTTCGTCTTCTTTTTCTACCATAGATATTGCCCTTATAGACTTTTCGGGCTCGAGCATCTTCATCCATACGGATTAAGTATCCTGCTCACCGCAACCTATTGAGCCGGATTTTAGCCATAACCTGACGGTCATGGTATCGCTCATAGATTTTGTCGTTATATAGTCTACGGAATCGTCCATCCTCATGTAGGTCGCCAACAATTCTTCGGAGGATTTTTCTCTTGAACACCGCGAACAGTTCGCTATTTTTTTTTGCTAGCAACCCAAGTGTCCGAGGAATATATGAGGACTGACAAGATCATAGTCTTGTACAGTAAGAGCTTTGAACCTATGGTGAGACTTTTCGAGCGGAATGGTTTTTGTAAACAGGCTCTGTTGGCTGACAACAACCGTGCGCGGATTTCATCGTTGTAGCTGTTATCGGTTATGATTTTCGACCCTAGATAGGGGACATTTTCAAGGGCCTCAAAGTCGTAGTCTCCGATTTTTATTCTTCACGTTTGACCAACAGCCACGCAAGCCGTGGACCTTTTTTCATGCTCATCTAGCTGCTGGTTTATTCTGACAATTTTGATATAATGGGAAGATCAACCCGAGATGTACAAATCCTTCATCCAGATCGAGCAGCCGGGGATCGGCGACATTAATGAAGGCATGATACACACATACATGGTAGCATGGTACATCAACATCAACTGAAAACAATAACAAGTCGAAAACCGGAAACTCGACAGTTCCGGTATGGAGGGTTTTGCTGATCTTTTGTGTAAGAATTATTTGGGTACCAGAGTTTCCATTTATATATAACCCGTAGTGATTTGATTTTACCCAATATTCAATATCATTCTATCTCTGCGATTTTTTTTAGAGAAAAGGGTGCTCCCAAGTAATTGATCCGCGCTGCTCCTATTTC
The DNA here is from genome assembly GCF_905115235.1 of Hermetia illucens. Lineage (NCBI taxonomy): Eukaryota > Metazoa > Arthropoda > Insecta > Diptera > Stratiomyidae > Hermetia > Hermetia illucens. Next base: position 55,724,099 of record NC_051854.1, on the reverse strand, counting down.
TCAATCAATGCCGAGACTAACATGCTGCGAAAAGTGCTAATCGGGACCTTTTTTGATTTTTCCGTCTGTTGTTTGAGGCAACCGGGACATTTACCGACACCAGGCATAAGTTAATAACAGTGTTTTGTACCTTGCAAATACACTAGGCAATATTTTGTCATTTCGTGGCGTTTCCAGTGGGTTGTAGCCAATATATCGTGCCGTTTCGTTCCCAATGGGCGTTAGCAGAAGTCATTCGCAGCAGGCGCACTCCTTAAGGCGAATTCGATACCTATCACACTTGAAGGAGAAGAGGAACGATCACAGGAGGTACTTCAAGAACAAGAAATTGATCCATTCAGGAGAAGTTCCTCAATTCTTCAATCTCCACCAATACTCAAGACGGCATAAAATAAAATGCATGAAAAGGCATTAAATCTTACGGACTAATTGACGTTCAAAAGGAGTAATCCGGTCATGGCTCAAAAAAAGCAGAACTCTTACCTGGAGAAACTACCTTTTGTGCAGCTATCAAGGATAAGCACAACGTGCGCCAAGCTATCAGAAACATGATGAGAGCCATTAGGGTCTTCTGCAACAGGTAGCAGGAGAAAGAAAAAGAGCCCAAGCAAAAGCCAAAATCTGCCGTCCCAACCGTGTGACAGGCGATCCAAAGGACAGTAAATTGTTGTACTATCGATCTGTCACCAAACAAAAAAACGGCGGGAAAAGGTTGGTTATCCTCTAGAGAATCAGCATGGGCCCAAGAGCAAAAAAGGCACACCAGCACTTCCGAAGAGCGGAATTAAAATTACAAAATGGAAAAAGCCTGTGTCAAGTGCGAGCATCGGCAATCGAATCGACGAATTCTAATGGGAATGAAACTGATGAATGGACCAAAGTCGTTTACAAAAAGGTGAAGAAGAAAACAACTGCGAATTCGTCCCGAGGCAATCGTTATGTTCAGCGAGAGCAATCTGTCCTAGAGGGGACATTAAAAAAGTCAAAGTTGACTCCGACCTTAAAAATCTAGGCGGAAATGTCAGTAAAATCCGAAGGACCTTGGAAGGTAATGTTTCAGCCGAAAAAATTCAGCTTGGGCAAAACTTATGGCTTTTGTAACAAAGTTAAAAATTCACTTAGGGAGAATGCCACAGTGCGGGCCCAAAAACATGAGATTTGTATTTAGTGCGATGAAGTGACATCCAGAGGACTGCACTGCTTTGAAAGGACAATTTGACCTACAGGAACTGAAGAAGAATCCATCGTGAGTTTGAATAGGCTCTTTTCAATACTCAAAAGGCCACAATGCGATTACCGATGGAGCGATGCAGCGCAGAAATTATTGTCAACCGAAAAAAGCAAAGCAAGGCAAAGAAAAAGAGGGACGGGATAATCGGCATATTGCCAGAAGTGGCATATGTTCCCTGCAATACCAAAGTGAAGTTGATCCAAAAAAATCTCAATCTTTGCAGGATTTACTTGAGCAAACCATCTACAAATCAGACATACAAATTGCCATCATTAGTGAACCACACAGGAACCGGATGGAATAGGGATATAGGTATGCGGTCGCCTATTTATACTACCCATCAAGAGTCGGCCAGTGTCTTTATGTGGGCGAAAATAAGCGGTGTCTTACACATACAGTCTCACACTGAGAGTGAAGACATGTTAGGCAACTTTCTTTGCGATGTAAGGGGACAAAGTCTGAAAGCAGTTCCCGTTGATTTTAAGGAGCGGGCTCTCTGGCAGAGAAGCAGGAAGAATAACGCAAAGGGTCGAAGACTATTAGAGGTCTTTGTCCAGTCAGATATAGTTCTGGCCAACAAAGGTAAATTAAAAACCTTTCGGAGAGGGGGGTCGCCTCATCGTAGATCTCACATTTGTCAGTTCTGGACTGCCGCGTGGATGGTCCTGATACGTTAGCGAGGACTACATCCACAGCGATCACCAGACAATTATTTTCGAAATATGAAGGGAACCACATTGTAAAAATACTTCACAACGAAAGCCAAGAAGGATATCAGGCTGGTCAACAAAAGCATTGCAAGAGCAAACTTTCATGGAGGTGTGGCTGGCAGCTTGCGGATAGTATTCTGCGCACAATGGACCGCCAAATCATTTCACGCAACCATGCCCAGGAGCAGCACATTCCCCCGTAGAAGACCTAACTTGTGGTAGAATAGTAAACTGACCCGCCTTCAATCTGCCTGCCACCGAGCTAAACAGATGGCTCAAAGGGCGGCGGGCAGAATCGACCCGGTGCAAAAAGAGCATGAACATAAGAGGCCAGAAAAAGTCTCAAGCTCGTTATCCAATGGACCAAGAGAGAATATTTTAAGGAGTTCTGCTCGGAAGCGGATGTAAATCCGTGGGGGATCGCATATAGAATTATGATGGTATGATTCAGTGACCGGCCATACCCGCAGATCACGTTCCCACCGTTTTGCTGAAAATCATCATTGGGCTTCTCCCCCACCAAGAAAAGGGCGATAATATCTTTCAGAGATCGTGGAATGTGACGCTAATTCCTGCAGGAAGAACAGATGAGCCGTTGGAGATGTGCAGCAGAATAGATGACAACCGAACTCCGGGCCTGGACGGAATATCGAATAGGGCCCTTAAGCTGTGAAATATAGACCGGACATGTTTGCTGAGTTTATTTGAGGCGTGCATGTCTGAGGGGATTTATTCTACAGGATGGAAACGGCAGAAGCTGCTTGCTAGGCTGATAAACCTCTAGGTGAGCTACCTTCCCATAGACCTATTTGTCTTCCAGATGCTGTGGGGAATATGTTGAAGCAAGTAATCTATAATAAATTGCTCCCGGTTGTTGAGAACCGGGTTCCGTGAAGCGGGAACAATCATCGATGTTATCAAATTCGTTACTGGCTTGGCCGGCTTGCGATTCATGAAAAGGGTGGTACCAGCAAGGAGTGTGTGGCAGTAACCCTGGACATGAAAAATACATTCAATTTGGCCAAGTGAAGTCTTATACAGAAGTAGAATTTTATTCTAATATATCGCAACCTAAAAGAGTTCAAAGGCGACCATATCGTTTATTCAGACGTTCAAACAACGTAACGCAAGTATTTTTCAGAGATTTGTTTTGTTGAAGTGTTGTTTGTTTTGTGAAGGAGTGAAGCAGACCATGATCTTTTTTTTAGGCAAATTGATTGCCAAGAAGTTAAGAAGGTCGCAGTAGAGACGGCTTCTTATAGTATTCATATACGTGTTCACCGACCTCCTTTGCCGGTAAGTTGATTCCCACAAGGTTTGGTTTAGTGGCAATAACTTATACAAAAGCGATCTGAAGAAAGGTTTCAAACTATGGTACAATATACCTAATAAATTAGGCCTGAAATTGTCAACCTACTAACTATTATAGAAACTTAGATAACGAAAAATACGCCTTTCTACCCCTACTGACAAATTCGATTAAATGAGTGGCCACTTGTCTACTGTAACTGTGACACCCTGCAATGCAATGCTTATAGCATGCACAATTTTCAATAAATACTATTTGAACCAGGTGAATATTCTCATGTAGTATATCCCGAGTATGGTAATTTACCACCTTTCAGAACTGCCGCTAAAAGCATCATAATAAAATCTAAAATTACTGCCAGATAGTGGAGTCTGGTAAAATGTTAATGGAATCGTCAACTAGTCTATAGTCATCTATTCATGTACCCGTTCTGGGGTGTATATAAATGTCATGTTGAAATTTTCCAAGGGGACTTTCGAGTCAGTTCAAGACTATAAAGAAGTCAAAAGGACGTGACATGCAGTCAACGTTAAGATCTTTTGTTTGTGAGTTTCATACTATAAATTTGCAGTAGCGTCCTTTGTCGGGAACAGAGTCTCCAATATGCTGCTTTAATTCAATTGTTTCTGAATAGTCGTCTGTACAAAAGGCATCAAAGCAGACGCCGAAGCTAGACATCCTCTGTCCTTTCTTCAGCAGATATACTCGTACCCATAGATACTCTCATCTCAATAAATATCATATCGTTTTGTTTCAAAGATATAGCGAAACCAATTCAGTCGCTTTCAATGGGCTAGCTGTCGTTAAAACTGGAAAATATCCATCAATATTTGCCCAATTCATTTATTATTCCAGAATGTTGGAGGTGTCCTATCTATCTCTGTATGAGCAGTGGTGTTTCCGTATGTTGCCTTCACATGTCTGCTGTCCACACAACCAGGAAAGAATTAGCAAATTCCGATAGTAAAAATGTAGAGGAAGGAAATACTTTCACCGAAAATTCAAATAAACCAAAAACATCTCTGAGACGCCACTCAGTCGCAAATTGAATAATAAATTGGATTCTGTAAAAGTAATCAACTGGCCAGGACGAGCGTTAAGAAAGATGAAGTTCTTGTAAACTCGTGTCGTCGTGTCCTATTTAAGTTTCACCGTTCGACCTACTACAGTGAAATGTGGAAACATAAATACTCCGCAGTGGCTCTGGTTCGTAGTTTGAGTATTGATTGAGTTTGTCGTTGGCGGACTTAGACGACTTAATGGCCATCCAACTGCATCCGGTGCACTACAGGATGCTCTCGGACGTTATGGGATGTCAGTGAACAGGACTTTTCTACTTTAGACTGCTTCTAGGCATGCAGAATCTCTTTAATCGATAAGTGCGATCGTTTCCAGTTGTGTCGCAAATCGCAGAGTATATAAAGCTGTAAAGTGGTTCATTAGCTGCCCGTTTCAATTGTTTCCTTGTTATGGACCTTCCAGCAAACTGTTTCTGACGGCCTGTCGGAAACACTACCAGACACCCTTTTCTATCCTAGTCGATTATTTTAAATTTCACTTACCATGCAGAAGTGGCGATGTTGAGATGCTACAATGATGTCGACCTGAAGCTGATTTATCCCGCAACTTTGACTGTTTCTCTGTATATACAGTGTTGGCATGAACTACATATGCTTGCACCCCACACCGTGCTCTGGAATTTTACCCTAAAGCTACCGGTCGGGTAGGTCTTCAATGTACATGCACCTTGCCCGTAGGACACTATGTTTACGAGATCGCCACTGAACACCCACTATTCACAGGTAACCAATTCGTTTTCCATTGGCTAAACGTACACTTGCACCAGCAAAACGACCTTTATTACACCATTCAACCACCTCATGGACTAGAAGAAAAAAATTTTCGCAGCCGATTTGAATGAAGAAACTCCCCGGATTCGTACCGAACAAGCGAAAGTTTCTCCAAAAACTAAACTTTATGAATCTTGCAAGGATATTATTATCAAGCAACTTTCCTCCCCAGCGAGTTGATGGTGGTCCAGCGACGAACATGCGTACAATTTCGCACAAATCAAAGTGCTCAAAGCTTCTCCATGTTCATTCCGAGCACCCTGTATGGAATGCCGTCGGTATATAAGGACTAAACATTCAATAGAAACAGCTGAGTGAAGTTCGAAGCATAGCGTCGGGACAAGCTAAAGTGTAGTATCCTTAGCACTCTGTGCGCCGCGTGGTTGATTTATCCACTCCTATAGAAATGGTGGAATCATTTCGTACACATTGCCCTGTTCCTCCAGGGTGTGAAACAACTATGACTCAAACGAGACTATTCTACTTATTTCAGAAAATTGCTTTACCACTTCATCCTGAGGAACGCTTTAAAGGAACCTATGTACCAGAAAACTTTTGGTATTTTCGAGGAATTTATACTGACGTTACGCTGAAAAGTTTTCCGTAATCTACAAGTTTCGCAGAAACTTCCAAAATTAATATTCAAAAATTGAATGCAATTCATTAGGTTCTGCGATTATGTAAAGGATTTGTGCAGAAGAGCGTAGGAAGAGAAAACTAAAGAAATGAAGAATTAAAAATATTTGCTCGAATATTTCTAGCAACTGAATAATTACGCTTCCATTAAATCTTCCAAAAATTAGAAAAGTTGACGGATATTGGGAAGTTTCATCTCTAGCAATTTAGTGTTGCTCCGATGCAGAGTGATAAGATAAGAATCACTAAATGCCAGCGAATATTGGACAGAAGTCGATTTCTTTTGTCGATAAAAAGCATGTGAGAAAACACTTTAAAACGACAAATATTTAAAAAAATATTGATGGTCAATTGCAGCCATAGCTAGAAATACTAGCGCAACTTGGGTTGCCCTGTTAATTAGGGTTTAAAGAATACACTCAAAGCATTGCATACTTGTCGCAAAACGATTTTGTGGAGTAGCAGCTGTCAAATTTCGAAACGTCAGCCACGCCTCAGTTGGGCACTGACCTCGATTAGTTTCTTGAATATGCGCAAACTTCCGTTAAACGATATCGAAGACACCCCCCAATGTTCACTTTGTCCAACTTGAGCGCGATCTATGTATGAAAGCTGGACAATCTGGGCCTAAGCAAAGTTAGTTAGTGTGGCTTTGAAAAGTATTCCTCTTCCTCTTGCGACTATCACAAGGAGTGCTTCCTGACCTGGGAACAGTTTCTGACAGGATCCTGGCTGGGAGGTTCCGATGCAACTTAAGTAGCATTACAATTTTACAGTGGTACACACCAACGAAGATTTCGGATATAGTGGAGAGGAACCGCATTGATTTTAGCTGCACAATCTTCAAGTATAGGGCCTGCCATAAAGTCAGTCGGGTTTCCATTTACCGGAAACATACATCTCACATTCATGCTGTCATCCAGCTGTAGAAAACTTTATTGTTCCACAAGCGATACAAACAACCGGCTCAAAATTATTGATAAGCACTGGGTCGCCATCAAAAGTACTTTTGTATTTGGTACGGATGAAGTTGCCGGCCGCGAAGAGCGTTACAAAGCCTGGTTGATGACGGACACCTGCAAGGCGGATCAATAACGAGCTGAGAGCTTTGTTGATGACTGCAGGGTGAAGCGATGGGCTTTCCACTTTTTTCCACTATTACATTAGTGAAGAAAGCAGAAGTGGCTACAGATAATGATTTCGCTGGCGCATAACGCATGATCGCTTCTAGATGTCCTAAGTTTTTCAATGGTCCTATGAGGAGCCTCAAAGGTGTGTTTCCTATCCGCGACAATGAGCAGTTGAAGAGGTATAGGCTGCACTTTACAATGATTCTCAATCCGATGAAGCTCCGATCTTGTGGATAATATAACAAGCCAGGAGTTTTCCTCCAAATCAAATTAAGATTATTTTGCGTATATTGCTTTCCACGCCTGCAAGAGGAAATTTGAAAGGAAATGGGATCTTCATCCGAGGATAGTCCTCTAGGTGCACACAGCTGTTTATTGTCCCATCTTAACGTACGGTTCCATTGTGTGGTGGCAGGCGCTGAGCAAGGAGTACAATAGAACTAAGCTTAATAGGATTCAAAGAATCATTTCTGCAAGTGCTACTGGTTCTCTGTAATCCTGATCGGCAGATGCCCTCAATGTATTGCTGTATCTCCTCATCCTGGATCTTCATATTAAATACGCTGTATTGTGCAGTGATGTCAGATTGCGTAGGTCAAAATATATCAGGAAGTCTGGACGTTCCCAATTTCAACCAAGGCAGTGTTCTTCACCGACAGATGAAAGTTTGTCAGTTGAATAGATGCGGAGGATGCGGATACACACAGCATAGCTGAGTCGTCACAGCACCAAACGTAACTTATCCATTTTGATCGACAGCCAAACGGCCATTAAGGTTTTATACTTAGTGGGCAATGCAGGGATACGCTGAACAGTGTGGACGACACGCTCAAAGCTACCCTCCTCTGAGCTCTCGGTCATAGAAACATATAGAGGCTGGCAGGCTGGCTGACGGACTAGCGAGGCGAACCTCTGCTCTCGGTGGGACAGTCTATGTCCCTTTGGTCATAGTCGGGAGCAAATTTAACTCGCACTACTTAGCAACCGCTGACTTTAAATGGCGAAGGCTCACCACCCACGCCAAGTAAAGGAAGATGACCTATGATCTCATCGAAAGAGCTTGTGAGCCAAACGCGTGTCAATGCGTCCAATATTGTGAGGAGTGTTCGATTATAGGGAGAGGAGGAAGAAACCTTCAGCCCCTCCTTTGTCCAGATTGCCCAGCTCTACCGAGACCCAGGCTACGGGCACTAGGTAGACCATTTTTTGAGGTCTCTAATTGCAAGGTGGGAGAACTTCTATCCTTTGTGAATGCTGAAGATCTGAGCCGGACTCTTTTCCCCTTGGTCCTACCACAACAGTCATTGTGTTAGGATTGTATCGCATTGTGGCGCGGTAGGATTCGCATTCGCAACATTCGAAATAAATTTCGGTGTGGCGTTGCGGTTGGTTGGTTGGTTTTTGGTGCTGACGTTGCCACCATATATTTTGTCTTGCCTTCATTGATGTGCAGCAAGGCAGTTTGTACGTCTCGAGTCGTTCTTCCCATGATGTCGATATCGTCAGGGTAGACCAGTAGTTGGGTGGACTTAAAAAGGATCGTGCCTCTCACTTTTACCTCAGCATCACGGATCACTTTCTCGAGGGCCAGGTTAAAGAGGACGCATGATTGGGCATCCCCTTGTTTTAGATCGTTGTTGATCTCGAATGGTCTCGAGAGTGATCCTGCTGCTTTTATCTGGCTTCGCATATTAGTCAGGGTCAGGTTAGCCAGTCTTATGAATTTCGTCGGGATACCGAATTCTCCCATGGCCATGTACAGTTTCACTTTAGCTATGCTATAATAGGCTATCAAGATGGTGCAACTGATGTCCATATTTCAAGAGTTTTCTAGAAAGAAAATCGGATCTGTTGCTGATTTACCTGGAGTGAAGCCCCTTTGGTACGGGCCAATGATGTTCTGGGCGTATGGGGCTATCCGGCCTAGCAAGCTAGCGGAGAATATCTTATAGATGGTACTCAGCAACGTGATACCTCTATAATTGTTGCACTGTGTGATATCTCCCTTTTTATGTATGGGACAGATAACGCCTCGTTGCCAACCGTCAGGCATTGATTCGCTGTCCCATGCCTTGAGCACAATTTGATGAACGACTTGGTGTAACTGGTCGCCTCCATATTTAATTTGGTGGTGGCAGTATTTGTCCATCGTCTTCAGTTGGCGGGACCTCCAACTCCCCGATGGTCTGGTTGTTCACTAGCTCATCAAAGTTCTCAACCCATCGCTCCAATATGCCTGTGGCGCGGCAGGATTCGCAGCATTCGAAATTTATTTCGAATGTTGCGAGTGCGAGCAATATAGATGGCGCGGATCTATCCACTTTGCGTAGCACGCCAAGGGAGTGGAAGATCGCAGTAATTATGTTTTTCAGACATGTCACTGATTTTTAATATTAAGTTTGGAATTGAAAAAAGAACACTGAAGTCTTTTTGATTTGGAAAATAGAATTGGAGTTGAGTTCGCTGACTAGAATTGGAGTTGAGTTCGCTGATTAGAATTAGGACTAATAATATGTAAAACCATTAATATTAAATGTTCGCTTAAATATTTTAATAAAAATATAAGTAATGTTAATTACTTAATTGGTGACCCCGGAACTCGCACCAACAGCATCAACAACTAAGATCCCGAATTCCCAGAACCTGCAAAATTGAAAAACTCAAGCACATCATCATCCCCATCAACAAATCGCAGTCTGCGCAAGCACAATCGCTCAGCAGGCAGCCGCAACAACCGATTGGAGATAAGTAAGAGTTCCGCAGCCGCAGCCGCCATCGCTGCCGCAGCCACTTTCGCCGCCGCACTCAACTCCACCATCGCCGCAGAGGTCGAAGCCGCCGCCGTCACCGCCGTAGCCGCTACCGTCGCAGCCGACACCAATATCACCGCTGCAACCATCGCTATCGCAGCAGGAGCCGAAGGCTCCGCCACCATCGCCGCCTCCTCAGCAGGTGCCGCCGTTTTAGTTGTTATAAGTTAATTGTATTTCACTCTAAGTCAATATTAAAAGTGAATAATTGTCCACCATCGCCGACATTGGTGAAGTTCTATTAACGACAAAAATTCGTCCGAGCAACACAGCAGAAATAGAACTTCCAAAGACTGAGAAATCCTTCCAAAACATCAGTAGACCGTACGGCAAGCGATTTTCACGCGTTCGCATCTACAGTTGAGTGTGGAGTGATGTGGTAAACATCACGAAAACGTGTCGCATCTTCACATCCCGAGTCGGAGCAGAGGCAAGAAAAAACGCGAGAAAACCTTCTCTACACAGTGTACTGCGCGACACACGTCGGACCCTCTCCAGAAGTAGATTTTTACGCGACTTCCCGTACGCACGCCCTCCTGCACAACACCTTTCACGCACCGGACTAGTCATCATTGCCACAACGATCAACAACAGCAACAAACGGACGTCCCCAGCACCGCCAACGCCGCAGCTACAGCCGACAAACTCGACCAGCGCCGCCGTCAAGGAGTTATACTTAAGTGAAATTATTATTCATTTATATATAATATTTATTTATTTATTCAGTAAAAAAAAATAGTAATAAAAAAATTGAAATCGCTGCAAGAGACGGCGTGCAGGTGTTTAGCATCGCGAGTCCTCCATTCTCATTGGTGGTGTTTTTGGTCTGCGCTGGATAGCGTCCGCTTCGTTTTTTCTCGTTTCGTGCGTGCATTTGTGGGTGCGACCTGCCGTGTCGGTGTAAAGTTCACCGCGTTTCAGTATAAACTCACCGCATTTACATCTCAATCTCGTACTTCTCTGTAAGAAAAATGTCTTTTGACAATAAAGACACGGCAGGCCCATCGGACCCGCAAGTGACCGCCCTCGCCGTACGCGTTCCTCCGTTTTGGCGGCGGAACCCCGAACTGTGGTTCGTGCATTTGGAAGCACAGTTCCAAATGTCCGGCATCACATCGGACGCGACCCGTTTCAACTACGCGGTGGTCCGCCTGGACGAAGAGTCCATACTTCTGGTGTCCGACGTGGTGAAGTCGACATCGTACGTGCAGCTCAAGAGCGAGTTGATCAGGCGCCTGTCGGCAAGCGAGTCGGCAAAATTAGACCACTTGCTGGCAGGTTTAACGTTGGGTGATCGAACTCCCAGCCAATTGCTTCGTGAAATGAGGCAATTGGGTGGGAGCAAGATCGGCGACGACCTGATCAAGTCGCTCTGGCTGCGTCGGCTCCCGGAGGGCACCCAGGCGATCCTCGCTTGCGTCTCCGGTTCCTTGGAGGAACTGGCAGCGACGGCCGACCAGGTTCAGGAGGTGTACGTACGCCCAACCTTGGCGGCCGTTCAACCACCGTCGGATGAGGTGGGTGAATTGAGGCGCGAAATTGCTGCTTTAACAGCCAGTATGGCCGAGATGCGGGCGACGTTGGACGCTCAGCGTTCGGGCGCCAGATCGCGAGCACGCTCGCGGTCTGCCATCCGAAAAGGGCGATCAGGTAGCAGGTCGTCAAGACAGTCCACGGACCCAGGGATTTGCTGGTACCACCGCAGATTCGGGGATAAAGCGACAAGATGTACGCTACCGTGTAGATTCTCTTCTACCGCAAAAAACTAGGTCCGCGGGGGGTCTTGGCGGCGGCCACCCAGAACGCAGCGCCACGTCGCCTAACTATTTTCGACCCCCTCAGCAGGCGCAACTACCTCGTCGACACGGGTGCGGAGGTTTCGGTTCTTCCCGTACCCCAGCATCATCAACTTTTCCCTCAACCGCTCAAACTTGCGGCAGCAAATTCCTCCCGCATAAACACGTACGGGTATAGGCAAGTGGACGTGAGTCTTGGCTTGCGTAGGACGTTTTCGTGGCGTTTCATCCTGGCGGATGTCAGCTTCCCCATACTAGGCGCAGACTTCCTGTGTCACTATGGATTGCTGGTGGACTTGCAAAACAAGTCTCTTATAGATTCCACGACCAACCTTAATTCCTCGGGACATATGGTATCTCACCCAGGCAATAATCTTTCCGTTCTTTTAGAAGACATTACCGACTCTCGTGTTCGGGCACTTCTCCAAAAGTTCAGCCAGATTACTACCAACTGTAGTCTCTCCAAACCAGTGAAGCACAATGTGCAGCACCACATTATCACTACTGGTTCCCCGATCTTCTCGAAGGTGCGTCCTCTACCATCTCAGAAATTGGCAATTGCACGGAAAGAGTTTGAACAACTCGTTCAACAGGGTATCTGCAGGCCCTCAAACAGCTGTTGGTCTTCCCCACTGCATATGGTCCCTAAGCCAAACGGCGAATGGCGCCCATGTGGGGATTACAGAAGGCTAAATGCACAGACTGTTCCTGACCGATATCCAATTCCACTCATCCACGACTTTGCGCATCACCTCGCGAATTGCCGCATCTTTTCGACCTTGGACTTAACCAAGGCTTATCACCAAATCCCAGTAGCTCCTGAAGACATTCCAAAGACGGCAATATGCACACCCTTTGGACTCTTCGAGTTCACCCGAATGACTTTCGGATTGTGCAATGCGGCGCAAACCTTTCAAAGGTTCATTCACTCAGTCCTGCGAAACCTCGAATTCTGTTTCGTATATTTGGATGATGTTTTGGTCGCTTCTTCCACTGAGTCTGAGCACTTAGCCCATCTCGAGTGCATTTTTCAACGTCTCCTTGAGGCCGGTTTAGTCCTAAACGTTGAGAAATGCAAATTCCTTCAACAACAGGTGAGATTCCTCGGCCATTTCATTTCCCCTGAAGGAATACAGCCCGACCCAGACAAGGTGCAAGCGATAACAAGCTTCCCGCGTCCAAAGACAGTGAGGGAGTTGAGGAGGTTCTTGGGCATGCTAAACTTCTACCGTCGTTTCCTGCCCAAGGCCGCCCATCTCCAGTCCATTTTGAACGCGTACTTGTCTGGCCCCAAAACTAAGGACACACGAGAGATCGTGTGGTCTGAAGAGGCTATCTGCGCGTTTGACAAATCCCGTCAACAACTGGCCGACGCTACACTCTTGGCATTCCCTCTGCAAGATGCACCCCTAGCCGTTTTTGTTGATGCCTCTGACATCGCAGTAGGTGCTGCCCTTCACCAAAAGGTGGACCAAGTTTGGCAGCCGTTGAGCTTCTTCTCGAAGCAGTTGAATCCCGCTCAACGGAACTACAGCACCTACGATCGCGAACTGCTCGCCGCATACCTGTCCATCAAATACTTCCGTTTCTCCCTAGAAGGCAGGCCGTTCACAGTGTTCACGGACCATAAGCCTCTCACGTTCGCTTTGAAACAGAAGCCCGACAAAGCGTCCCCTCGTCAGCTTAGACACCTGAGCTTCATAAGCCAGTTCACGTCAGACATCCAGCACGTGTCCGGGAAGGACAACATTGTTGCTGACGCTTTGTCTCGTGTCTCCGAAGTTAACATCCCCGCCTCACTCGATTTCTCGGCTATTGCCAAGGCGCAAGTGGATGACGCAGCACTTCAGAGCCTCATGTCCAACCCCAAATACAAATTTCGGGAGTTGCCCATCTTCGGCTCAAACCTCTCGCTCTGCTGCGAAGACTCGGAAAAGGGACCTCGGCCATACATTCCGGCCACATTTCGCAAGGAAGTGTTCCACGCAGTTCATGATTTGGCGCACCCCGGCATCAGGACAACAAACCGGTTAGTCACCGGAAAATACTTCTGGCCCTCCATGAACAAGGATATCAATTCCTGGGCCAGAGAATGCATCGCATGCCAAAAGTGTAAAGTCTCCAGGCATGTAAGGAAAGAAGTGGGCTCATTCCCCCGCACTACCAAGCGTTTCCACACCATACACCTCGACATAATAGGGCCTTTGCGAGACTCGCACAGTTATAAGTATTGCCTCACAATCATCGACAGGTTCACGCGGTGGCCTGAGGCAATACCTCTGAAAGACATTACGGCGCAATCATGTGCTGAAGCCCTCTGTCGAGAGTGGATACCTCGCTTTGGCGTCCCTGCAGTGGTCATCACTGACCAGGGAATGCAATTTGAGTCCACCCTTTTCTCCGAGTTAGGCAAACTCCTTGGTTTTAAACGCCAGCGGACTACGGCATACCACCCACAATCCAATGGGATGTTGGAACGTTGGCACCGGACGCTGAAAGCCGCCATTATGGCACGCGACGACCCGTCCTGGACGCAAGTCTTGCCTCTCGTCCTACTCGGCCTTCGTACAACCCGCCGAGAGGAATTTGCTGCCAGCCCCGCGGAGCTGGTTTACGGGGAGAACCCAAGACTCCCAAGCGATCCGGTCTTCGACAAGAGATCGGGTCTCACGGAGTCGGGGTTGGTGCGTCTGCTGAGGGACAATCTCCGGCGCATCAAGGCGCCACCACCCACTCGACACTCGTCCATACCTGCTTGTTCGCCCAAGGAACTGGACACATGCACGCATGTGCTGATCAGAACGGATGCCGTCCGGAAGCCGCTGCAGCCTCCATATGAGGGCCCGTACCGCGTTCTCGAGCGGGGAGAACATTTCTTCCAGCTCGAGATCGGTGGTCACAAAAAGGCGGTCTCTTTGTCCAGGCTGAAACCCGCGTGCGCCCCGAAGCAACGTCGTGTCCGCTTTGCGGATTAACGGCGAACGAAGTTCGGGGATCAGTCGCTGAAACCCCTAGGTTTCATCTGGGGGCGGAGTGATGTGGCGCGGCAGGATTCGCAGCATTCGAAATTTATTTCGAATGTTGCGAGTGCGAGCAATATAGATGGCGCGGATCTATCCACTTTGCGTAGCACGCCAAGGGAGTGGAAGATCGCAGTAATTATGTTTTTCAGACATGTCACTGATTTTTAATATTAAGTTTGGAATTGAAAAAAGAACACTGAAGTCTTTTTGATTTGGAAAATAGAATTGGAGTTGAGTTCGCTGACTAGAATTGGAGTTGAGTTCGCTGATTAGAATTAGGACTAATAATATGTAAAACCATTAATATTAAATGTTCGCTTAAATATTTTAATAAAAATATAAGTAATGTTAATTACTTAATGCCCATTCTGTTGGAAATCAGATTTCCCTCTTTGTCTCGGCAGGATGAGCATCGAAGTGTTTAAGGCTTCATCTTGCTGACTTGCTGGTAAAACTTGCACGCCCGGTATGGTTGCTCCTTTTTTTCCGTCTGTGAAGTCGCTTCTCCGCTCGACGGAGTCCATGATAAGTCTCCGTACGTACCCGCGTTCTTTGAGAATGCAGCATTACTCGGTATGCGGCATTCTTCCGTTCCGTTGCTAGCTTACATTCATCTTCGAATCAGCCGCTCCGACTCTTTTTGTGACTGGGGCCAAGTATGTTTGTGGCCGTGTTAATGATAACGTTCTTCAGGTGATTGTGAAGGTCATTTGTTGACGCTTCTTCTCCAAGATTTCTGTTAGCTGCGGTTATTGCGACATCCTTTTCCCCCTTATAGGTCTTGTGTATTCACTCTCCCCTGATTGTCAGAGGGGATTCCAGGTGCTGCTGTTATTCGAGCCCGGGGCACCATTCCAACGAGATCGTGCTCCGAATCTATATTGGTCCCCTTTATGTGCTGACATTGATCATGCCTGAGATGAGGCGGCGTTCGATCAACACGTCGTCAATTTGGTTGAAAGTGGTCCCGTCTGGAGGGGCGTGTGGACCGCTTTCCGCTCAATTCAGGTACTTCCAACAACCATTTCGTGTGACATTGCTAACTGGATAATCCGCAGTCCGTTATTATTTGTATTTTCGTGTAAGCTATGGGACCAACGTATCGCGTGAATACGGGCTCCGTCCCTACTTGATTGTTAAAACCCCCAAGTATGATTTTGATATCATACCTGGGACTATACTGCCTCGTAGAAGATATCCTTCTCCGACTCTGTAGTCTCTTCTGTAATCAGGCTTATATTTCTAAATTCGCAAGGACACAGTGCTTAGTCGTTCGCTTATGTTTTCAAAGCCGATAACAGCAGGTTTCATTTTTTAGTTGACTAAGAAACCCACTGCTTACACATGGTTTACTGGATGGCCATTATAATATATGGTGTAGTGGCTCTTCTCTAGGAAGCCGGTCACTGTCCAACGCATCTCCTACAAATGCTGTTAAATCAGCCCTATATTTGGACCGGGTATCGGCTAGCTACTTGGCAGTTCCACCCTTGCACAGGGAGCGCACGTTCCATGAGAAAATGCGCAAATCGTTATTCCATTGTCATTGCCGGGTTCGTCGTTGTATTGTCAATTCAGTCCGAGGGTCCTTCCGTGGCTTTTGTAAGAAGTTTTCTGTAGAGGGTTGTCAGCCCTACCCAATCTCCAACCTGGATCACCAGTAAGTACAATTCGCTCTGTTTTTAGGCACTAGAGACTCGCCTTCATCGTTCTCCGTCTGCAGCTTTTCGTTAAGAAAGAGCTCCCAGCGGTCACCACGTGGAGGTGGAAATTGGCTTTGGTAGTAGAGGTGTTAGTGTTGGTTCAGCAGGCATTTCCCAAGTGTTATGCTTCAGCGTGGGTATCAATCCTGTTTTCGCCTGTAACCTATATTACCCTTTGACCGCCAAACAAATACATAGTATAAAAAGGTACTTTCAATTCAAAACGAAGGAAGCATTAGTCGACAACTTTCAGTTCAGTACCTGGTAGAGGTTACTACTATATATGACAATCTGATTTTTTGATCATTTCTATGTGTCTACTCCCATATAGTTGAACCATTTAAAATGGTTAGGAGCCTCAGTCCGCTCATAATGTTGTTACACACTTGTGATGAGAATGCTTAAGTGAACATCAAAGTTGACTATTGTTAACTTTGAGGGCAGGGCTAGACAATAATCCGAGAAATTGGCGAAGTTCATTAGTTATTGCCTCAGACCAACACCCCGATGATAAGACGCACCTATGAATTGATGAAAGCTCAGATCTTTTAAATAGCAGCAATGGTCGCTTTCCGTATACTATCCTCATTTGTAGTACAGACAGAACATTGCCGTAGAAGAGTTACAACTGTTCCAAATTTTAAGATGTTTTTATGTACAGTTTTTGGATGCAAAAGCGAAGACGAATCACACACTGTTAAAGCATCAACATCAAGTGTCGCCGTTCACGGAAACATCGCCTTATAGATAAATTAATTGTTTGACGGCTTCGATGTTCTCCCCATGAATGCAGATAGGAAGAATAAGACGGCCAGTCATACTGAGAACCGCGATTTTGTTGGTGTTAATCTTTAGTCCAACTCTCCTTGCTACATTTTCCAATTCCACAATCATTTGGCCAAGGTCCATTTCTCGGAGAGACAGCAAGCAGACGTCATGTACGGAATCGGGGTGTTTACCCTCCCCTATCTACATGCCTCAGACAAAGCAGCACTAAGAATTCTACCGATAATCAGAAGAAAAATATCATCATCATTATCAACGGCACAACAACCGGAATTTGGTCAAGGCCTGTCTTTATAAGGAAGTCCAGACATTCCGGTTTTGCGCCGAGGTCCACCAATTCGATATCCCTAAAAACTGTCTGGCGTCCTGGCTTACGCCATCATTCCATCTCAGGCAGGTTCCTGCCGCGCCACATCGATGTCCATACTTAAACAGAGCTGTCGGATTTCATGGACTTCCTGCGGAACTTTGCCATGCAGCTCCTCTAGTCAATCTGCAGAGTTGCTACTTCCACTCATTTCCCAATGAATAAAAAAGGGCATGACGTTTAAAAATCCGAAAAAGAGTTTTGAATGCGACATCTTGAATGCGACAACTGAAGAGATATTTGCATGCTGCCCACTGTCATGAAATACCAGTCAAAATCATCCTGGAAAGCACAGAAAAATATCGGCTAATTTCGGCTTTGGAAATTGCTATATGGGCTGAACTAACACCTTTCGAATCATTGAGTAGAACTGTGTAGAGTTTACACCTTTTTACTCTTCATCGATTTGAGAAAAGTTTTCGACAGTGTGAGCAGGAAAGGCATTCTAAAGCAGCTAATGGGTACCGAGGTAAAATTTGAATTTGATTTCGAAATCGGAATTCGCCAGGGTTGCATTTTATCAAAGATATATTTCATGAGGATGGACGATTCCGTAGCCTACATAACGAGGAAATCTATGAGCGATGCCATGGCCATCAGATTGTGAATCAAATCCGACTCAGCAGGTTGCGGTGGGTTGGTAACTTAATCCGTATGGATGAGGATGATTCAGCCCAGTAAGTGTATAAGGGCGATATCTATGGTAGAAAAAGAAGACGAGGCAGAACCTGCCTGAGATGGAACGATGGCGTGGGCCAGGACACCGAACAGCTTTTAGGGAAATTGAATTGGTGGAACTTGGCGCAAAACCGTTATGCCTGGAGTTCCTTATTAAGGTAGGTATAGACCGGATATCGGTTGGTGCGCCGTTGATAATGATGATTTATTTAATATCATAAGTGTGAATTCAAAGCTTTTCAAGCCCTAACTAACAACGGTTTGTGATTAAAGAAACTGCTTATCTACGCAAACTAACAATTCCCAGAAATGGCCCTCGAGCAATATCTACATCAAAACCCAAGCTATTCCACATGACATTTAAGGCGGGGAATAAGTTCCAATTTGTGCTGATCTGTCATCACATACCTCTTGCAGATCGGATTGAAAATTCCATTCATTTGTAGCAGTGTTTACAAACTGACCCTCGGGAGCACTTATAATTTAGTGCCTCACTGCAGGAATCAGAAGAATAATAATGTGGCTTAAGTGTTTTGAAATTGGTCCTTGTCATAATTTGGACTACAACAATATCTTAGATTGGTACCAAAAATTTTCAAAATCCAAATGCTACAGGGTGCGGCAGCATAACTTCCTTTTTTAAAATGCGCGCCACTCAGTTAGTTGATGTCATAGCGGAGCGCTAGTAGTCTCGTTCAAAAGGGGATACTGTAAAGTTTTGTCCCGACACGGTTCAGTCGCCATCATGCGTTGGAATAGTGAGGAGCGTGATTTTGCCGTTGAGGTTTACTTTTCAAGCGGATGTTCGGTTATTGCAACACAGCGTGCATTTCGGAATCGCTTTAATTTAGCCCCGTTGGCTCCCGTCCCACACCGCAAATCAATTGTTACATGGGTCACTACATTCAGACAAACTGCAAGTGTGACAAAAGGAAGAACTAGAGTCCCTCGGCCCGTTAGATCACCTGAGAACATTGAAGCAGTGAGACCGTCAATGTTGCGATCGCCACAGCGTTCTGCGCGCAAACACGCATCTGCCCTTGGACTATCCGATCGTTCTGTGAAAAGAATTCTTTCTGATGATCTTCATTTTCATCCCTATAAGATGGCGATAGTGCAGGAACTTTCAGAACGTGACTTCAATTCTTGGATGAACGCGTGTGAGTTTCTTCTTGATGTCGTTCCCGAGGGTGCTATTGTTTTTTTGTAGCGATGAAGCCCATTTTCATTTGTGTGGGTCCGTTAACAAACAAAACATGCGCTACTGGGCTGACACCAACCCTCGAGAATTGCATCAAAAGCCTTTAAATTCACCCAAAGTCACAGTGTGGTGTGCAATTTCCTCAGCTGGAATTATTGGTCCCTGGTTTTTTGAGGAAAATGAGGTTACAGTGACAGTGAATTCGGACCGGTATGTAAACATGCTACAGAATTCTTTTTTCCCACGGCTAGAAAATTTGGATTTGGGGGACACTTGGTTCCAACAAGACGGTGCAACAGCACACACTTCAAGAGCATCGATGGCTGTTTTGAGGGAACACTTTCCAGAGCGCCTTATCTCAATTAGAGGCGATTTTGAATGGTCGGCACGCTCTCCCGATCTGTCCCCTTGTGATTTTTTCTATGGGGTTTTTTGAAATCCCGTGTTTATGTGAACCGTCCAAGAACCCTACAAGATTTGAAGACCAACATCCAAGAAGAAATTGCCAACATAACACCTGCTATGCTAACAAGAGTCATGACAAACGTCAGAAATCGGTTTACGCAATGTATGGAAAATGGGGGACGTCACCTAACAGATTTGATCTTCAAAACAATGTAAATAAAAGCTTTAGACATGTACCTACATTATAAAAAATAAATAAATATTTTCCGATGCATACAATAGTTTTTATTGAGTTTTGAAAAAAGGAAGTTATGCTGCCGCACCCTGTATAATCTACTAACCATTATGGTTGCAGCTTGGATAAGCTGCAATAAGCTTATCTTTGGCATTATACACCAAAATTAATCATCAATCAATTTTCCATGACGTCCCATTAAGTTAATTGCAGAATATTAATATATTTCAGAATTTTACTAGACCAACTTAAATTCGGATAGCTAAGTGGTTAGAGCACAAGGCTGTCGTACGGAAGGTCGCGGTTCAAATCTCACTGGTGGCGGGGGATTTATATCGTGATTTGAAGTCGGATACCAGTCGACTCAGCTGTGAATGAGTACCTGAGTCAAATGAGGGTAATAATCTCGGGCGAGCACAATGCTGACCACACTGCCTCCTACAGTATACTATAGTGTACCGTTTCTGTCTTGAATGAAGTGCTCTGACACACTTCAAGGCCCTGATCCAATATGAATTGTTGCGCCAACGATTATTATTATTATTATTAACTTAAGTCCATCCTATAGTTCTAAAAAATCATACCCGAAGTTCGGTGCTTCTGGTTTCCGAGTTGTTGCTGTCTTGATGGGAGTAGATTCATGAAGCTTTGAATAATGGTGCGTGAGCTGAGACAAGCACCAGGCGAACACAGATGACTGCGATTCGAACGACATTGAAACTGCACCCGGCGAATTTTGCCGTGTTTAATGTCTATAAAGGAACGCAATTCCCGGTGCAAAAACGTTTAGGATCAATCTTACCGGAAGCGGAAAACTTATTGTTCAGGCAGCAATAAAAAAACCCGTCTGCACGCGCATCCGGTGCATGCAAAGAATATTTGCATATCAAAGGTGAATATTTAGGCAGGCCTAGACCGGATACCGGTTGTTGCGCCGTTGATGATGATGATGAAAGGTGAATATTCTCCGCATGCACGCATATCTAGCATGTAAGCAATTTGTAATTTTTCTACATAGCAAGTAAGCATTTTTGCATACTTTTTGATATTAGCATGTAAGCACTTTCGTTACTATTATATTTAAGCGAGATCAATTAATAACGAATTCAGTGTATTTTCAAGTCCCTAAGAACTAAGCCTTTTATTCTTCTCCAGTGAGGCTGCTGGAGACTTCGAAGATTTGGAAATATACTCGGCTGGACTACACTTGATTCGGTGTTCCACCCAATTAAGAAAGACAGACTCATTCGGTGTTTCACCCAAAGAACCTACTGACAGACTTGAAAAACGAACTTTACTTGGTTTTGACTTCAGCAGGTGTTTCACCTGATCAAGGAGAAAGACTCACCCGGTGTATCACCGAGTGGACCTATCAAGAACAAGACATTTTTTGGTGACCCCGACGTGGTCGGCCGATCACAACATTAAAAGGCACGAGGCTAGTTGAAACCTTTGTGGAATTATACTAGCCAATCATGTAGGCGATACTTGAGAAAGTTAATAATCTCACTCACCAACAAGATGTGACAGGGCAGGAGATTCAGCGTCTTTTGAGTAACTACCGGAAAGATCCGGTAGCTCGTAAGACAATGGAATATCTCACGAGCAGGAACAATTGGAAAATCTCTGGACAGCCTTTTCGGAGAGAAATGAAGAGCTTAAAGAGTTAGCGCATTATGTTCCAGGTCATCCATATTTCGAGAAACAATATTTCTCTTCAATGCAGCGCGAGTACACTAAGTACAAGGATGACATAGCGGAACGCCTTCAGGGTTTGGCAGGCACATCCAAGTTGAATATCGATTTTGGTAAATCAGCCACGGGTGCCTTGGATACAAGGGCCGCCAGGGCAGTAAACAATGCTCAGAACGATCTTCCCAGCGATGTCGTGGTACTAATAATGCAACAGGAATCAAGGAAAATATTATTAGGCATCGACACAGTTGAACAGGCACAACCCAAATCATACTACGAGCTGAAGGCAGCTACTTTATCAAAGTACTGGGAAGAGTTGCGTCAAGGCTATCAGAATATATGGCAATATTCCAGCGATCCAAATGAGTTAGGGTACAACGAGGAGAATTTTCTCACCCTCGAAGAGCGAATTCAAAACACCTTAATATTTCTCGCTGAATGCCGTTCAAAGCTAGAGCCGAGCATAGCTCCTGCTACAAAGGCCTTTCCAAGCATTAACTTACCACATGTGACAATTCCTACCTTTGACGGCGATTATGCACAATGGCAATCCTTCCACGACTTATTCCGCCAGATGATTCACGAGCAACAATTGGGGAATGCTCAGAAAATGTGGTATTTGAAGAGCAATCTAAAGGGTGAAGCCTTTTGTCCTATTATGGATATTTGTCTCATTTATACCTAGCTGGCCATATTTTTAGTAAGTGAGCATATTTAATTTGTAGTGACAGCATTTGAACTTAGATTGAAATAAATATCTACAAAAGAGACAAATTTAGTGTATTAGAACTTTGTTAGTAATTGCTCAATTTCCAGTAAACTAGGGAGTATCATGCTCTATAGAGTATATTACTGCAAAGCCTAATGATTTTTCGGTTGAGTATTTTATGAAAACGAGTCCGTGAAAGTGTCGGTTTCCAGTTCCCGCATTAGGTCAGCTTTAGAAAGGACTGATCGAGACATTATCCTGGAAAAAAAACATCCTCCTTTTATACGGGAACCCCCTTAAAATTTTTACCTCACCACAGTTCTCACCTTTATCAATAGGAATAACCTTTTCTGAGATAATGAGTGTAACAGACAAACGGGTAGACAGACAGTTGCGACTTTAGCTAAATTGGGAACTCTCAAATACCTGAGGTACATAATCATAAAATTCCACCGGGGGAGGCTACTGTCTAATGATTCAGATGGACCTAAATGTATCGAACAACCGATGGGGTTTTACAAGGACCGATCCTCGGCTCTACACTATGGATAATAAAATATGGCGGAGTTTTGAAGTTGCAGCTCCCCAAAGCTGTGACCGTTTTTGACTTTGCAGAAAACATCGGAATGACTATCGTATCACAAGATATTAAGTAAATAAAGGTCCCCTCACAAACGAAGAAATTTTTAAAATGAGGTCTTGGTTAGAAGACGTTGGTCTGGTGCTCAAAGAGTATAAAACCGAGGTAGTTCTGATCAACAAACGAAAGAAGCAAACGTTGATAAAGATCAGAACGAACCAACCAAATTTTCGCAGCCAGCGCTTAAATTCCTAAGGGTCATGATTGACCAAAAGCTAAACTCTAAGTCGCAGGTTGAGAATTTGACAACAAAGGCTTTCGGAGTTGCTACACTATTGGCAAAAATGTTATAGAGTCAGGTCCTCGGCATTAAAGCAAGAGGCCCCACACCGATTGAGCGCATTGCGTGTGTCGCGCGCTTACTGTACAACAGCGGTCGAACCAGCATGTGTGGTAGCAGGCATAGTCCCCATCGTCATCTTGGCAAAGAAGGGTCGACGCCTGTATGAACCTGCATACGCAATCGGCGAGCCTTGATCCTATCCTCAGCAATTAGCACGAAGTGAAGCTATTTTGGAGTGGCTAAAAAATGGAACGATTCACCTAACCTCACAGAATCATCCCAAATGTTTCAAAATGGATCAAACGAAGACACAGTGAAATTAGCTAAGACCTAACCCAATTCCTGAGCGGACATGGTGAGTACCTTTACCGTTTAGATCGTGACAACACAGGCCAGACAACAACACAGGAAAATTTCGCCGGGTGCAGTTGTCACTTGAGAATATCGTGAAAAACATGCTAGCCTCTGAAATATCTTGAAGAGCAGCGGAAACACTAATGAAAGCGACCCACAATATGCTGGGAAGGAGGAGCTTCGGAAGAAGGTGGTGAGTAATAATACCAGTTGGAGTTCGTAACTGAACTGACGACGCAATACCGAAGTGAGAGTGTCATGGAATATATGAATAAGGAGGAGGTGGTTCTGAATATTTCCACTTTCCAACGAAAGGTATGAAAGGTTTTGTGTAATTCTTATATAAAAATATTTGAGTGGTTATTTGTTTCATTTGTACTTAGCAGATAATGTATATGTATATATTATGTCAGAATGCTCGCTTTAGCATGGTATGGAATGGAAACTTTTGGCCTATTATCACTTTTTTAGTAATAATGTGATTTCTATCAAACTTGGTAGAATCAAGTTTTATATTGTAGCCTATATTACTACATGAATCTAGCATACACTCAATGGGATTTTACAGTCAGTTAATAAAAATTACAGTAATATGCTATTATTAACTTTATTTGAACAGATTTCGGTGTGGAGGGTATTTCGGAGCTTAGGCTCTGTATGATTTTAGGTCCTGAAAATGGGTCCGTAAAGGAAATAACCACTTTTCAGCCCCCATCCCCCTTATTTTCCAAGGAGTACTGAAATGTACTAATTGGATATAGGATACACCACACGATTATAATGAGTAAAAAAATTGTTCACCAATCTTAATTCATCTCTCGGCTCTTTTTACCGCTACTGTATAATACATCCCAATAGATGGTCAAAGAGATATATCCTTCTAGAAACTAATTAACCCCTTCGGCTTTCGCTCCACTAACTCGAACAAACGAAATCTTATAAAGCAATGAATAAAATAAATGTGTGTTGCATTTTGTAACAAAAAAAAAGAAAACATTGATGACTCCTTTTCCTAGAATATATTTCACTAAATAAAAGTGATTCATGTTCATTCAATGCCACTAGTGTCTAGGGACCTTTACATCAGCCATATGTCATAGGGAAAAGAAACGGAAAGTGAGATCCTCGAATTTCCTAGGCAACAATCAAACACGGGAATAGGGATGACACCTAACACACACTACATGAATAATTATGACGACTTTATCCCTCCACCAACTATCACAAAAATTAAAACGAAAATGTAAACAAATATGTTGTAAAACTGAAGTAATAGAATCGGGCACCAAACACTCACCGGGTACTTCCGAAGAGAGGAAGAGCGCGGAATCTTTAATTATATCTACCTGAATACTATAAAAAGCTGGTTTCCAACTTGAACACAAATTTCGGTAGAAACTCTTAATCTTTTTATGCTTAGTTACGAACTTTTATACAAAACGTATTGTAGAAAAAAATTCCAAAAATATTTTCTTAGTTAAACCACAAACTACAATAGTTTTTCACAGCTATTCAGGCTTCTCTGAACTCCTCCCAGGGAAAATTTGAGAGGAAAGCTTTCACTTGAGTACTGAAGTTAAGGCTTCGCTTGTAGGTACAGAAAACATGTGACAAATCCTGAGCTTTATTTATGTCCTTTCAGCTTGCCGGGTGTTATAAAAAATGAACAAAATAAACCCCGGAGAAAAAAGCTGGGAAAAAGAGAGGAATGGTTGCAAGGATCAAGAGAAACATACACCAAAATCGCGAGTATATCCGATAGCAATGAAGAGTGAAAAGAGAATTTTCTCCGCAACTGACAGTATTAGAATGGGAAAGCATGAAAACATCAACTTTTATTGCTTTTAAAATCGACACTTTACCCTCCGACTCAGTAGCAAGGCTTAACCATTTCCATGGAGACACACAGATGCCTGCAATTCGTTTTACTTTGGAACCTAATAGCGATTGACGATGGCGAAAAAAGCTCTCTTCTCTTCAATAAAGTTTTCCGGGATTTTATCACTCGTTTGAAAAAAACGAGAGAAAAGGTTCAGAATACACAATATATGTATCCGTATCCTGGCTGTGAGTAGCGCTTATATGGTTTTAAATAAACTGAAAGTCAATGGTAGATTCCCCCGTATTATTCACAATGAAATCTAAATTGCCCTTTAATGCGAAGCTTTAAGGACATCTCTTTTAATGAATGAAAAAGAGGGAACGTATGGGGAGCCAAGTGGCTTAAGGGCAGCTTAGGGGGCCAGGGTTTAATGGGACAATAGGATTTAGAACTGTTAGAGAAACAATGCACTTTTATTCGGATCTATCTGCTTAGGAAGAGACAATGTTGCAAAATAAAGCTTACATAGGAAATACAAAAACTACCAAAATCGTTTCCATTTCTTGTGTAATCGACATGGATAGATAAGTGTGTATTCGACCTTTTTGTTGAGTTTCATACACAGGGCTTTCTAATTGGCGATAAGCATGACAAATTGATTGAAATGAAAAGTTCTTTTCTATATTAGATGAAGAAAACACCAAGTCGCTTTGCCATAATCGATCGCCTATACAAAGTTGTTCTCGAAAAAGTGAGTCGCAGGAGCAAAAGAATGTCTATCGCACATTCACATTTTAGCTAAAAATGGTTGGCCACATAAAGTTGATGAAAACAACCCTTGTAAGTCCAGGCATTAGCTCTTCCTAATACAGACAAAAATAATAAATTTAGCGGAAATAATCTCGAAAAAAGTACTTTTCTTCAAAAGGGCAATAATCTCGAAAAAAGTACTTTTCTTCAAAAGGGCAAAAGTAACACACTTTATTATTAAATAAGAATAACATTTAGATTCAACTGTATTCTGGGGAAAAGTAGTACTTCCTCGATTACGGCATTGACAAAGGGGGAAGAACCGGCAGTTCGTGGACCTTACGCAGATATGGTTCCGAAGGTGGGTCTAGAATTGACAGACTTGGATGGTATGCACGAGTCGTATCAGATGAACGCAGAAAGGAAATCTGTTGCTAGAGCTACATAAATCCAGGGAGATATCGGCATATAGTTTTCGCGGCTAGGTAGAAAAGATGGTACGTGGGTAAGCAGACGTGAAAGCTCGAAAGCAAGAGATGATAATCGAGTGCAAGGACCCAGACGGGGTTATATCACGAAAGTTATCTGTTTTATGCTAAGGGGAGGATGTAATAAAAAGGCGTGTGGGACACACAGAGCGCTGTTATAAGCTTACCGACATATAAATTAATAAAAAAAAATCGACAAAACAAAAGGGAAGGAGGAAGAGCTGAGCGCCTTTGGGTGCAGCACAAAAATGTGTCGTTTACTGCAGCGATTAGCGAAAGAGCCAGCCAGGGCTGACATACTGGATGTAACACCGGGGCGCCCAAATAAAGAGGAAGCTTTATCAAGTGACACGACTGACCATGCGGAGATGGCAACTCCAATACCTTGTAGTACCCCTGTTCCGGGAGAAAACTTAGTCAGAATCGCTAGCCCTGAGCAGATGGATTCGGACACAAACCGAGTGGAAGTACAGTCGGGCGTCTTAGCTAGAGCGGAAGATGAAAGGCTCATCAAGAAATGCCCAGCAGTGGTGAAGCGCATGCGGTTGACTATGTTCCTCCAGAGGAACGTCAGCAAAAGCGTCAAAAATGGGCTGATGGAACTCGAGGAACTATTGGACCTCATCTCGTTTTATAGGCGTACGTAGAGAGCAGCGGAAGACGATTGGAGAGCAGAAACGGTCGCACTTCCCGCTGAGAACGCTGCTTGCGTCAAACGGACCGCAGATAGCCCTCTGCAAAGCGAACGGGGGAAAAAGCGGAAAGAGGACGACGTGCCCGAAGTAATTTCCAGGGCCCAAAAAAAGAAGGCGAAGAAGGAAAAAAGAAACAACTGACTCAGCCGCCAGAGACACGTCTGTCCAAAGACAAGGAGGCTGCCAACCAAAAGCCAGGAGCAGAAAAGACGAGGAAACGAAGAAGGACTAGACCGTCGGCTCCGCTCAGTAAACCGACGGAAGGCAAAGCATTTACGGAAGTCCTTAGTGAAATCCGCTAGAGGATCAAACCCGAAAACAACGGAGCAGAGGTGTCTTCCATACGGAAAACGAGGAGTGGCGGAGTTCTCGTCGAACTGGGCTCAAAGACGACTAGGTGCCGTGATTAATGATTACCTCTACCTTGAGGTATCACGTTTGCTGAGTACCATCTATATGATATTCTCCGCTATCTTGCTAGGTCGGATAGCCCCGTACACCCAGAACATCATTGACCATACCAAAGAAGCTTCACTTCAGGCAAATCAGCAACAAATCAGATTTTCTCTGTGCGGCAAGCGATGGAAAAACTGTTGGAATATGGACATCAGTTGCACCATCTATTCATTGACTTTAAAGCCGCTTATGATAGCATACCCAGGGTAAAACTGTGCACGGCCATGAGAGAATTCGGTATCCCGACGAAATTAATAAGACTGACTAGGCTGACCCTGACCAATGTGCGAGGCCAGATAAAAGCAGCAGGATCACTCTCAAGACCATTTGACATTAACAACGGTCTACGACAAGGGGATGCCCAATCATGCGTCCGCTTTAACCTGGCCTTGGAGAAAGTGATCCGTGATGCTGAGGAGGACGATCCTCTTTAAGTTCACCCAACTATTGGCCTATGCTGACGATATCGACTTCATGGGAAGAACAACCCGAGACGTACAAACTGCTTTCATCCAGATCGAGCAGGCGGCGTTTGGCGTGAACACAGACAAAGTATATGGCGGCAACGCCAGCACCGAAAACCAACCAACCAGACCAACACCAGACCCCACTGATCAAATAGGAAGAATAAGGATAGGAGAATACAACTTTGAGACCATTGACAATTTCTCCTATCTAGCGTCGAAAATCTCAACCGATAACAGCTACGATGATGAAATCCGCGGAAGATTGTTGTCAGCAAACAGGGCCTATTTCAGCTTACAAAAACTGTTTCACTCCAAACGTCTCACCATAGGGTCAAAGCTCTTGCTGTATAAGGCAATGATCTTGCCAGTCCTCATGTATTCCTCGGAAACTTGGGTTCTTAGCAAGAAGAATTGCGAACTCTTCGCCACGTTCGAGAGAAGAATCGTCTCAAGAATTTTTGGCCACCTACATGAGGATGGACGATTCCGTAGCCTACACTACGACGAAATCTATGAGCGATACCATGACCGTCCGGTTGTGGATAAAATCCGGCTCAATAGGTTACGGTGGGCGGGTCACTTATTCCGTATGGATGAGTATGATCCCACCCGGAAAGTCTATAAGGGCAATATCTATGGTAGAAAAAGGAGACGAGGCAGACCCTGCCTAAGATGGAGCGATGGCGTAGGCCGGGACGTCAGACAACTATTAGGGATATCGAATTGGTGTACCTCGGCGCAAAACCGGGATGTCTGAAGTTCCTTATTAAGACAGGCCTAGACCGGATACCGGTTGTTGCGCCGTTGATGGTGATGTTGACCTACCTTGAGGTTAAATCAAAGTTGATCGCCAAGAAAGGGCCGCCATCGATTTTGAAGTAACGATCAATCGTAACGGGTGACAAATCAATCAATCAAACCAAACACTGAGATGTCTCTGAATGAATAAAATGCAAAAAAATCAAGGTTCAAAAGTGAAGTTAATTGTAATGTCATAATAGGTCGCTGAATGCGTGTGAGATATAAAATGTGGCGCCAGAGGTTTTGAGCCTTTTCTTTGTGATAATAAACGGAAATCCCTGAAGCTTCAATGCGCACCTGGCCACTGTATCACGAATGTCTGATTGGTTCACTAGCTATTTTAGTGAAGCGTAGTCAATTATCACTCCGAAAGTTGTACCTATTGAATAGGCTCGACATTCGCATAGCCGCCACCGCTGCCAAACATTCTTGTTCAGTGGTAATTCGCTGTAGAAACTTCATCTCCTTTCCCAGACTTCTGCATTAGTACCACCCCTATGCCGTATTAACTTGGATCACAATGGATGGCAAGAGGTTCGTAGAAGGCGGGACTATTTAAAACTGGAGCCGAAGAGTAGTTTTCAGAGCGTCTAAAAACGAGATAACTTCCTCAGACCAGTGAAACTGATGCTGCTTCTGAAGCGTATCTGTCAACGCTGATACCACCCACACATTCTGTCGTAAGTATTTGATGGTTTTCGAACGCAAACAATCCGAGAGGGCTGGTACACACCTAGAATCGGTACAGATTGTCCCATTGCCGATTATGTATAGTGTCAAGCCAGCGCGTCGCATGCAGAGAGTCACTTCGCTTAAGAGCAGCAAGTGTTAGTCGATGGTCGAAGGTAGTCTTATCCTTGGAAGACTCATCCAGTCGAATTTGCCAGAATGCATACTTTAGACCCAAACTTGTAAGAAATCTAGCCTTCAGGAGGCGGGTGAGAATACCCTCGGTGAGAGATAAAGGATAATCGCATCATGGCAAAGACACACTTTACTAGGTCTCAGAAAAGAGTGACCGGCGAAGAGCAGGAGCTTTGCGATTCCAACATCTAGCTTCAAGGTGACGAGGGAGACTAAAAAGTGGTTCTGTTTAATAAGTTAACTATTCCCAACATCGATTACGTGCATCGTAAGGCTAAGTCCTCCGACTGACGGAGGAATCGTACAGTACAATGGGTTACTAGGGTCTGAACACCCAGAGGCTTTGCCTGCTCCCACCTCATGAACACATAATCACAAGAAAGATGCGTTTACCAACATCCGCACATTGGCGAATTGTATTGTATATTGTAATATTCGCATATTGGTGGATATCAGCTGGGCCGACTGGTGAGAATAGCAGAATAGTAGCGACGGTGGCTGCACATTATTCGCCCCCAATATTGGCGTAAGTCCAGTGAAGACCGCTTAGATTTTCATGTGGAAACCTCGGCTACACCGAATATCTATTTTCATACTGCCGAAAGCGTTGACTTTCTTGCAATGTTTTTAGGTGGTGTTAGATGTGTGTTTGTCAAAGCTAATGATAATACCAACAATGCAACTTTTGGTATCCCTGGGGAAGACGTCAACGCAACGCCTACACAACCATGTGCGTCTGAAATAAGACCGTTCTAATGAGTGGGGTCGGATTGTGGGACTCGAAATTTTGGACAATGGGGTTTGGACGTGTATGAAAGCCCACAGCTGCAGCAGAAGGGAATAGGACCTTTCAAACAGTCTTCGTTCAAATGTCCAATCTGCCCACAATCCCAGCAGACTACCGTACTAGCCGGAGAATAGAGAAGTTCTCTGAACGTTCCACGACGTAGCGATTCTACCAATTGGTTTTCTGTTAAGGAATTCTACAATGATTGGAGGGCTATTTGCGTGCTCTCTGTTGACTCTTTAGAGAATAGCTAAAACTGCCTTTATGCTCACGATGGCAACATGAAACCCTGATCGGGGCAACCTGATTTTCGATATCACTTAGCGCATTAATAGCGCTAGGTCCGCTTGCGTCGAAAACCTGGACAAAGAATTATCTTAACACCACCACCTGGTTGAGGGTATTCCTCACCAGTATTCTTTGTGCCTCTATATGGAACAGCACATGAAAAGTGATCGGCACTGTGATTATACAAAGTGAAAGTGGCAATGGAGAGATCATACATTGAAGAAGGACAATAATAGCAATAAGGTCTACGTCATGCCAACATTGATGGTAACTGCCACTTTTCCCTATATGGTAATCAAATGCCTTTCCTGCTTTTCCTTAATATCATTATTAATAGCAGAGATTCTAAAAATCGTATAATGATGACGGAAGTGCCACCTACTTTTTATTTCAAACTAATCACGCTATTACCAAAAAGAATGAATGTTAACCTTATTGCGTGTTTCTTAACTACTTCTACCTACTTTTCTTAACAGGGGTACCTTTACTTGATGGCTCCCAAACCGTAGGTTGTTTGGTGGTTTTAGAAGAAATTGCTTAGTCTATTAAGAATCTATAGCAATTCTGAATCTGGAGAAAGCGAACTCATCTGATATGCTGGTGTTGTCGTACCTAGTATCAGAACTCGTGCGCTGGGTTCAATTGCTCTACCAGAATCCGAAAAGTAAAGTAAGAAGTATAGCGAGCGCATCCGCTTTGTGTCTCTCTGTTCATCAAGAAAGTGCCCTCCCACCACTCCTCTTTGTTCTTATTATAGACACTGCCACATGGAACATCCGGCGTCAAGCGCCCAAGACCCAACTTTATGCAGAAAATAATTTCTTAGCGTCTAATAGTTCGAGATGTTGTCCAAAATGGAATAGTTGCTTCTTTTAACACGATCTCAGATTGAATCTGAATAAAACTGAATTTTTGAGGAGCGACTCTCGACACTATCACTGTTAGTGGCAGTGACCTGTCCAAAATTGAGCGATTTAAATATCTGGGGTCAATGCTATCAACCAATGGAGAACTGTGTTATGAAATTGTTTCGCGCATTAACGCAACCTGGATGAAGTGGCGTTCCACAACTGGTGTGTGAGATCGAAGCATCAACGAACGTCTCAAATCTAAAATTAACCGCAATGTCGTCCGCCCTGTCCCTCTCTATGGTTCTGAGTGTTGGCCGACTATAAAAAACAATGAATGTAAGGTTGCACTAATCGTGGAAAAATTGCTAGAGAGGTCTTCGATAGTGTGGTCATGTAACTCGCGCCAACGAAAATTCGCTAGTCAAGATTGGTTTGTATATCGACGTCGATGGTAAGCTGCCAAAATGCCGACCGAAATAACGGTGGGTTGGTACACTGAATGGATATTTGAAAACTTCTCGACTGCATTCAGATTAGACCTTTGATAGACGAGCCGACTCCGTTTGTGAACGGGACAAAGGCTAAAGAAAACGAAGAAGAAGCATTCTGTTAATATTATACGGCGCCTTAATTCATCCGTTTAAAATATCAGACGGAACCGGGTTTCATCTAGCTGATAATACCCCATAAAGAAGTTGATTATCATGCAACCTTTTCTGGAAAACTCCTTTCTGCCTACTTGATCATTATAGAGAACTTTCTTCCCATATATAAGAACATTTTGAAAATAATATCTCTCTCCTTTCTAGGGTGGCGATCTCTGCAAGACATTTATTTAAGGGTTTTTTTTCCATGTGATAGTTCGCAGAAATCGATTTTTAAGGTTTTAAGGTGTGTGAAACAAAACCGAAGTACTTTTCGGGGGGAGGACTAAAATGTGTGCCGGAAAAAGTGGAATAGATCTCATTCTCAGAGCTTATCTGACCAATCTGAAAAAAAACCCTGTGATTTATCTATAAAAAAGGTAAGCTTCAAAATACATCCCATTCCGATATCTGCTCAAATAAAGTAAATAGTGGCATATTACTATATTTTAGAAACTTATCTGAAACCACTCTTAAATTCATTTTTGAAGCACGAAACAGGCATCAGTATAAGCGGTAATATAAGACACAATTCTAGAAAGTTTGAATGCAATCCAACTAGGACTAACAAAGTAATAAAAGGTCAAATTTTGCATTCCATATGAAATTCAAAATATATACTAAATTACAGCAATAGAAGAGCAGTTCACGGGCCTATAAAACGAACATTACTTTTCTCTAAACTGTAGTTTTTCAACACATTACTAATTCCGGCCCCAACTACGATTATGTATTTTCGTTAATTAAGTCTTATTTTTATTCTGGATTATCAAGTAATTTTTTTGAAGTTATTTCTTTGCAACCCCGACGTTTTAATGTTTAATAAAGTAAAATGATAAATGATAATCGGCAAGTTTACAGGTACAGAGAACTCTTGAATTGTTGGTTCCAGATTATTGCAAATTGAGATATAATTTCCAATAGCCCACAAACGATTAAAAAAAATTGTGACATTGAACATCCCGATAATAACATAAACAGATTGTTGTTTTTCTTTAACCGTTGTCCCATTCAGGAGCGAGTGTGGCTTCCCTTAATCAGTTACGCCAGTTTGCTCAATCCATGGCCCGATCTGAATACAGACGCGAGGGTTTTAAGCCACCTTCCATCGTATCCAGCCACCCTCGTTTCGATCGGCCTTTTGGTCTTTTCATATTGACTGCGATATTCAGCATAATATTGGTATCTGTTTGGCCCGAATTACATGAGCATACCATCGAAGACACCTCTCTCCCAATTTTTTCACGATCGGTGCAACTCCATATCGATCGCGGGTATCTTCATTTCGCATATGGTCATTGCGTTTTCATCTCCATTACCGCAAGGCGTCGTTCATTATCAAAAGATTGACTGACTTATTTTTTTTTTCTCAAAAAAAAAAAAATCTAAAAAAAGGTTGAAACATCGAGTTCCGATAAAGTTTGAGACCCTGTACAATTGCAAGGTTAGTTCATACATTTTCATGGTCTACTTCTTGAAACATCTTTAGCAATTGGAATTGAAACGGACTTAAGTTTAAGGGGCCGTGATGGGTTCAAATTTAGATTTTTTTACTTTTTTCTTACGGTTTGTTATTTGAGAGAAAACACATATATTTTGCTGAAATTTCGCACAATTATCATGATGCTAAAGTTAAGGGGGTCATCCCTTGTGTTGGATTGAATTGTATCTAGATATAGTGTAGAATATATGGGCAAAGTGATGTTTTGATTTTCGGAGTAATTCGGAAATTATAGTGTTAAACACGTAATAAGTCACATGCTAGATTTAAAAAAAATTTAAAATTTAAAAGGAGAAGAATTGAAGCCAAGGTTGTACATGTTCGGATAGCTGAGTGATTAGAGCAGAAGGCTGTGGTACGGAAGGTCGCGGTTCAAGTCTCATTGGTGGCATTGGGGTTTGTATCGTGATTTGACGTCGGATACCAGTCGACTCAGCTGTAAATGAGTACCTGAGTAAACCAGGGTAATAATCTCGGGCGAGCGCAATGCTGACCACATTGCCTCCTTACCGTTACGGTCTTGAATGAAGTGCTCTAACACACTTCAAGACCCTGATCCAATATGGATTGTTGCGCCAACGATTATTATTATTATTATTGTACATGTGTTTCTTGAAGAAACCTCAGGTTTATGAACTAGGTGTAGCAAATTAATGACCAGTTAAGGTTTTATGGCTAAAAATTACATTCTACTTTTTAAACGCGTTTTTCTTGAAACTGCATATTGAAAATCGGCAGCCATCATAACCCAAAACCTATCCAGCGAAATTCGTTGAAATTTTCACCACTTATTCAGAACATATTTCTACGGTTCGCAAACTAAGATAAATGCGATTAATTCAGTAGTTTTTTTTTATTCATTGAAAAAGCCGTAGAAAAACACCAGAATTCAAAAAAAATTTAGTTTTTAATTTTTTTTAATAATCCTAGTTTGCGGACTGTAGTTAAGTCTGTACGTTAAAATGTCGTTTACTTTTTTCTCTAAGATGATCGCAGCGCCCTCTAGCGTGGCAGCAGAAAAACAAATTGCTCTGTGTTTCAATAACGAACTATGTGATCGGGCTGGAAAAATCACTATGCACGCTCAAAATATCAATAAATCTATGATGAAAAATTCGTATTTGTATCTTTCTCCAATTCTTCACAAAAAATTTCAAAAGAAAGCCAAAAAAAAAACGACCTTCACAGGGGATGACCCCCTTAAAAGAATAACCATTAATGAAATTTTCGAGGCTGCATTTTGTCAAAAATTAACAGCGTGGATGATTTCGGGTCACTGAAACGTCTGAAAAAAACAACAAAAAACGGGCCTTTAATCAGCATAAAATTCCCTGAAGAATGAACAACAATCAAAAAATTTCGCCAAAAAATAACAAAATGGCGGTGTTTTTTTAAAATTTTTCAGTTTTTGGCGACAAAAAACTTGATGTAAATCAAAATATTTAGCAACTCTCTTCGTCTCCGATGTTCACTCTATTACTTTAAATGTGTCCAATGACTTTTCAGTAGAAAAGCCGAAGCATAACCGTCAAAACCAGTTTCCAAAGTGTTCCCTTCTATTTATGCAGCAGCGAGGATGTGTAACATACATACGTAAAGCGGACGTTTTGAAAAGAAAGGCTGGCTACTCATTTTTATAATCAAATATGACTTCTTACCACATATTTTCCGATGTATTTTCAACCAAAATCAATCATCAAAAAATATAAATTTACAAAAAGGAAGGACGTAGCGGGTTCACGTCCTAAATGCCATAAACTGACTCTAATTCTGGTTCATCATCATCATCATCATCAACGGCGCAACAACCGGTATCCGGTCTAGGCCTGCCTTAATAAGGAACTCCAGACATCCCGGTTTTGCGCCGAGGTCCACCAATTCGATATCCCTAAAAGCTGTCTTGCGTCCTGACCCACGCCATCGCTCCATCTTAGGCAGGGTCTGCCTCGTCTTCTTTTTCTACCGTAGATATTGCCCTTCTAGACTTTCCGAGTGGGATCAGCCTCATCCATACGGATTAAGTGACTCGTCCACCATAACCTATTGAGCCGGATTTTATCCACAACCGGACGGTCCTGGTATCGCTCATAGATTTCGTCATTGTGTAGGCTACGGAATCGTCCATCCTCATGTAGGTGGCCAAAAATTCTTCGGAGGATTCTTCACTTGAACGCGGCCAAGAGTTCGCAATTTTTCTTGCCAAGAACCCAAGTTTCCGAGGATTACATGAGGACTGGCAAGATCATTGTCTTGTACAGTAAGAACGGAACAGTCTTTGTAAGCTGAAATAGGCTCTGTTGGCTGACAACTACCTTGCGCGGATTTCATCATCGTAGCTGTTATCGGTTGTGATTTTCGACCCTAGATAGGAGAAATTGTCAATGGTCTTAAAGTTGTATTCTCCTATCCTTATTTTTCTTCGTGTTTGACCAGTGCGGTTTGATGTTGTTGGTTGATTCGCCTTCGGTGCTGACGTTACCATTTTGTCTTGCCTTCATTGATGTGCAGCCCAAGATCTCGCGCCGCCTGCTCGATCTGGATGAAGGCAGTTTGTACGTCTCGGGTGGTTCTTCCCATGATGTCGATATCGTCAGCATAGGCCAGTAGTGTTTGGACTTGAAGAGGATCGTACCTCTTGCATTTACCTCAGCATCACGGATCACTTTCTCGAGGGCCACGTTAAAGAGGACCCATGATAGAGCATCCCCTTGTCGTAGACCGTTGTTGATGTCGAATGGTCTTGAAAGTGATCCTGCTGCTTTTACCTAGCCTCGCACATTGGTCAGGGTCAGCCTAATCAGTCTTATTAATTTCGTCAGGATACCGAATTCTCTCATGGCCTTGTACAGTTTTACTCTGGCTATACTATACTAGAATAGCGCGGAAAGCGTCGTGGATCGCCCCCATTTCACAATGGGAGAACTCGAAGAAGCGGTTCTCACTATGAAAAACAGGAAGGCGCCAGGTCCTGATGGCATCCCGGCGGAAGTTTACAAACTGGTGTTCCGCCAAAGGCCAGAATTGCTGCTCGAAGCGCTCAACGCGTGCTTGAAGGAGGGCATTTTTCCTTGTCGCTGGAAAGTGGCCAGACTCGCGTTGATCAGTAAGGGTAAAGGAGACCCGGAGCTCCCGTCTGCATGCCGACCGCTGTGTATACTTGACACGGCCGGAAAAGTGCTCCAGAAGCTCATCAGGGGTAGACTCGCTGAAGCGATCCGTGCTGCCGGGGACTTATCCGCAAGGCAGTTCGGGTTTAGAACAGGAAATCTACAGTGGATGCTGTTATGGAGGTCGTAGATGCGTTTAATCGAGCCGGGGCACACAGCCGCCGATCTCGACGGATAGTGCTCCTCATAACGCTTGATATCAGAAATGCCTTCAATTCCGTAAGATGGACAGATATGCTGGGCACACTAGAGAACTCCTTTCACGTGCCAAGCTATCTCTTGCGGATATTGAGGGATTATCTGAAAGACCGCTCCCTGTTCTATGAGACGCTAGAGGGCCAGAGGAGGATGGAAATCACGTTGGGAGTAGCGCAGGGATCCATCCTAGGGCCGGACCTCTGGAACGCTTCCTACGATAGTCTGCTGAGACTCGATATGCCCGAAGAGTCGCGCCTGGTCGGTTATGCAGACGACGTTGCGGCACTTGTTGCCGGACGCACTGTTGAACAAGCGCAAAGCAGACTTGGCATATTGATGCGACGGGTAAGCGGATGGATGACTGCTCACGGTTTCGACCTTGCGCTGGAAAAAAACCGAAGTAGTCATCCTGACCAGAAGGAGAATCCCGACCTTGCGTCCCATGTCGATCGGCGAGTTGACTATAGAGTCAAAACCAGCGACTAAATACCTTGGTTTAATGCTCGACTCGAAGATCAGCTTCTTCGAGCAAATCAAAGCAGCAGCGGACAGGGCTGCAGCTGGAATCGCGGCCTTGAGTCGGCTAATGGCGAATGTCGGGGGCCCTATATCAACTAGGAGACGTCTACTCATGGGAGCAACGCAGTCCGTCCTTCTCTATGGTGCGGAGGTATGTGCTGACGCCCTTGACAAGGAGGTGCATCGTAAACGCCTCGCTCAAGTGCAGAGGCGGGGAGCTTTGCGAGTGGCGTCTGCTTATCGCACCGTCTCCGAACCGGCTGTGATGGTGATTGCGGGAGTGATCACCGTTGCCCTCCTTGCCAAGGAGCGCAAAGCTATCTATCGCCGTAAGGGCGAAAACTTAAGAGAAGTGGTTGCCCGTGAAGAACGTCAACGCACCCTTAACGAGTGACAACTTTCATGGCAAAATGAGCCAAGGAGCAAGTGGACTGCGCGGTTCATCGACAAATTAGACCCATGGTTGAACAGAAAGCACGATGAGATTGATTACTTCCTTACCCAACTTCTAAGTGGGCATGGAGGTTTTCAGTCTTACCTGCACAGGGTTGGGAAGGCGCGATCTCCTGATTGTGTGTTCTGCAATAGACTGGCGGATGACGCAGAACACACCTTTTTCTCTTGCGAGAGGTGGGACGGCCTCCGCCAGCAGCTTTATGCAGACACAGGGGAGCTCTCTCCAGATAACATTGTGCGAGAGATGCTGAAGAGCGCTGGCAGCTGGAATCGTATTGCGCATTATGTTCGGGCTCTTCTTACTACGAAGAAGATTGAACTCGACCGGCAGAGGAATCGGACGGTAAGGGGTTCCCTGAACTAACAACTCCCTTCCTCCCCTCCCCTCCCGTTGGTGAAGGGAATTCCCTGACTTGAAGGCTCCCAAAGCCGGGAGAGCGGGAGGGCTAGCCCGAAGTAATGTGTCAAACGGTTCCAGGCTAGTTCTCTGATGACAGGGAGGTGTTTAGTTGGTAGTCCGCCAGCGTGCTGTTGCGAGAGTCCAACACTCTGTGCGTAAACGCATTCATACCCTACTCCCAAAAAAAAAAAAAATACTATCATAGGCGGCTTTAAAGTCGATGAAGAGATGGTGCAACTGTTGTCCATATTCCAACAGTTTTTCCATCGCTTGTCGCAGAGAGAAAATCTGATCTGTTGCTGATTTGCCTGAAGTGAAGCTTCGTTGGTATGGGCCAATGATGTTCTGGGCGTATGGGGTTATCCGACCTAGCAAGATAGTGGAGAATATCTTATAGATGGTACTCAGCAACGTGATACCTCTATAATTGCTGCACTGTGTGATATCTCCCTTTTTATTTATGAGACAGATAATGCCTCGTTGCCAATCGTCAGGCATTGATTCGCTGTCCCATACCTTGAGCACAAGTTGATGAACCACTTGGTGTAACTGATCGCCTCCATATTTAACCAATTCGGTTGTAATTCCATCGGCTCCTGGCGACTTATGATTTTTTAGGCGATGAATTGCACGAACTGTTTCTCCTAAACTTGGTGGTGGCAGTATTTGTCCGTCGTCTTCAGTTGGCGGGACCTCCAACTCGCCGATGTTCTGGTTGTTCAGTAGTTCATCAAAGTACTCAACCCATCGCTCTAATGTGCCCATTCTGTCGGAAATCAGATTTCCCTCTTTGTCTCGGCAGGATGAGCATCGAGGTGTATAAGGCTTCATCCTGCTGACTTGTTGGTAAAACTTGCGCGCCTGGTGCGGTTGCTCCCTGTACTTTTCTAGTTCACAGACTCGTTGGTTCTCCCAGGCTTCCTTTTTCCGTCTATGAAGTCGCTTCTCCGCTCGACGGAGTTCGTGATAAGTCTCTGCGCGTGCCCGCGTTCTTTGAGAATGCAACATTACTCGGTATGCGACATTCTTCCGTTCCGTTGCTAGCTTACATTCATCGACAAACCAGCCATTCCGACTCCTTTTGCGGCTGGGGCCAAGTATGCTTGTGGTCCTATCCATGATAACGTTCTTCAGGTGGTTGTGAAGATCATTTGTTGATGCTTCATCTCCAGGTCCTCTGTTGACTGCGGTTATTGTGGCATCCATTTCCCTCTTATAGGTGTCGCGGAGGGCTGTGTTGTGGATGGCTTCAGTGTTCACTCTCACCTGATTGTCAGAGGGGATTCTAGGTGGTATTGTTATTCGAGTTTGGAGCACCATGCCAACGAGATAGTGATCCGAGTCTAAATTGGCCCCCTTATATGTGCTGACATTCATCAAGGCTGAGAGGTGGCGGCGTTCGATCAACACATGGTCAATTTGGTTGAAAGTGGCCTCGTCTGGAGAGGCCACGTATGTTTGTGGACCGCTTTCCGCGCAAACCAGGTACTTCCAACAACCATTTCGTATGACCCTGCTAATTGAATAATCCGCAGTCCGTTATCATTTGTTTTTTCGTATAAGCTATGAGAGCCAACGTATCGCCTGAATACGAGCTCCTTCCCTACTTGGCTGTTAAAATCCCCAAGTATGGTTCGCTAATTTTATATATGAATTGGAATAAACGCTATCAAAGGTTGATAGAATATTTATCTTTATTATGACTCAGACTTGCACTATACACCTCGTATCTGCCGTTGCCTTCGCTTTACGAAAAGATTGAGAATCGCTAGAAATTAAGGCTCGAACCTGAAAAACTTTAAGTGTGCTTATTCTCCTGCAAAAGCGAACGTAAGGAGCTTTTATGAATCTAAATATATAAATATGTAATCTGTAACTCATTGCACACTTCCCTTCTGTAGTTAGTCAAATCCTGGGAGCTTTAGGACTTAATATCCTAGAGGCAAACAAGGCTTTAGGTAGTGTAAGCATATGAATTTAAATTTAATGGATAATTTATGAGAGTCGCAAGTAAGTTTTTGTTAGTATTCAAAAGCGTTTGCAGTCAAGATCTTGAGAAATCTTAAAAACGGCTAGAAGAAGAATCATCATCATGGTAGAATGTTATACGCTAATAACGATTTTAAACATAAAGTAGACAGCATTTCATAAAAGATTCCTTAACCGCCTTAATGGGGTTTTCATGGAAATTTAGACGACACAAAGCCTTTAGTTTGGATTTGCCCAATTTTTAAGGTTTTGTGTGAAACAAAACCTTATTAAACCCGATTCCATGTCTGCCTGTCCGTCAGTCAGTCTGTCTGTCATAATCAATTTACTCGGAAACGGCTGAACCTGTATCTGTGTGTGTTCTCACAAGTGGCAAGTGGTGCCACTTTGTGTTGTGTTTGGAGGGGGCTTCCCTATACAGAAGGATGTAAGTTTTTTTTCACAGAATATAGTCTTGTGGCATATCAAATGAAAAGGCTCGATACTTTTCGAAACTGATCTTATTTCTGATATTGGGTGAAACGCTCAAAATGTATGCCCTAAAAAGTGAAACAGGTTTCGTTCTAAGAAATTATACAACCGAAAAATCTGAAAAAAAGTTACAGTGGTGCATCTGTAAATCTAGGCCTAAAAATGCATGCCGTTCCGATATCTCCACAAACAAAGTTAATAATATTATATTACCATGCTTTAGAAATTTACCGGACCTACTCCCCTTAAGTTCATCCCAGAAGTACAGTGGCATCAGCATAGGCGATAAATAGGGCATAATTCTGAAAAGTTTGAAGGCAACGCAACCACTATTAACAAAGTTTCGCATTTCAGGTAAATTTATTGAACCTTAAGAGGTATATGACGTCACCATCATATAAAGTGAACTTATACGAATGGCGGGGTCCATGGGGGCATTTTAGTTTTCCTTTCTTGGCTTCTTTCTTTGATTATTTGCATATGAGTGTCAATTACTCAAGCTATGTATATGCATGTGCTACTAAAGTTTGTGGGTAGTAATCAATATAATGGACATGTGTTACCAACGGTTTTAATGTACGTACATAACATAAATATATGCCTCTGTGCACGAAGCAATTTAGATCAATTTAGATATCCACATATATACGTATGCATCGACATGCGATAATAAGCAATCTTTATTTATTTATGATAAAATGAACACAGTATGTTACTCATGGAGAAACACCGTGAGAAGCATCGCCCTCTTTACATTGCCTTTCTGGATCTAGAGAAAGCATTTGACCGTGTACCACACGAACTCATCTGGTATGCTTTACGACAACACTTGGTGCCAGAAGAACTCGTACGCTGGGTTCAATTGCTCTACCACGATCCGAAAAGTAAAGTTCGAAGTATGGCGGGTGTATCAAAACCGCTTCGTGTCTCTGTTGGAGTTCATCAAGGAAGTGCCCTCTCACCACTCCTCTTTGTCCTTGTTATGGACACCGTCACACGGGATATCCAACGTCCAGCGCCACACACACTGCTTTATGCAGATGATGTTTTCCTAGCATCTGATAGCAAAAATGATCCGGAACAACTTGTTCAAAAATGGAATGATCGCCTCATGCAACACGGTCTCAGATTGAATTTAAACAAAACTGAATTTTTGACGACCGATCCCCATGAAACAGGCACAATCACTGTCAGCGGCAGTGATCTGCCCAGAACTGAGCGATTTAAATACCTCGGGTCAACGCTATCAGCCAATGGAGAGCTGCGTTATGAAATTGCTTCACGCATTAACGCAACCTGGATGAAGTGG
Source organism: Hermetia illucens (assembly GCF_905115235.1). Lineage (NCBI taxonomy): Eukaryota > Metazoa > Arthropoda > Insecta > Diptera > Stratiomyidae > Hermetia > Hermetia illucens. The sequence continues at coordinate 55,681,625 of NC_051854.1, read as the reverse complement.
CGTTCCACAACTGGTGTCCTTTGTGATCGACGTATCAACGAACGTCTCAAATCTAAAATCTACCGCAATGTCGTCCGTCCAGTCGCTCTCTATGGTTCTGAGTGTTGGCCGACCATAAAAGACAATGAGCGGCGTCTCGCGGTAATGGAGACGAAGATGCTACGTTGGACTAGTGGCGTCACACGTTTAGATCACATCCGAAATGAGGATATCCGCGATCGTTATGGGGTTGCACCGATCGTGGAAAAGTTGCGAGAGAGGCGTCTTCGATGGTATGGTCACGCAATTCGTGCAAAGGAGAATTCACTTGCAAAGATTGGTCTGAACATCGAAGTCGATGGTAAACGACCAAAAGGCAGACCTAAGCAACGGTGGCTTGATACGCTGGATGGGGATTTGAAAGCCTCGAGATTGCACCCAGATCAGGCATTTGATAGAGCCAAATGGCGAAGCCGATCACGACGAGCCGACCCCGCTTGTGAACGGGACAAAGGCTGAAGAAAAAGAAGAAGAATATCATCATCATCAACGCCGCAACAACCGGTATCCGGTCCAGGCCTGCCTTAGTAAGGAAGTCCAGATATCCCGGTTTTGCGCCGAGGTCCACCAATTCGATATCCCTAAAAGCTGTCTGGCGTCCCGACCTACGCCATCGCTCCATCTTAGGCAGGGTCTGCCTCGTTTTCTTTTTCTACCACAGATATTGCCCTTATAGACTTTCCGGGCTGGATCATCCTCATCCATACAGATTAAGTGACCCGCCCACCGTAACCCATTGAGCCGGACTTTATCCACAACCTGACGGTCATGGTATCGTTCATAAATTTCGTCGTTAAGTAGGCTTCGGAATCGTCCATCCTCATATAGGGTCAATATGTACTTGCATATGCGTATCTTTGATTTTGGCAATGGAGAATCGTGCATAGAGAGTTTCTCGCGTAAGATGAACACAAAACCTTTATATTCGCCCAGCTTCCAATATCCCAACTAGTCTTTTATTATGAGGGATTGTATGCTATAAAGATATTAGTAGTTATAAGTCGCAATAACAAGCCCTTGGCCGCCATTAAAGATAACTCCACACCAATATCAAGTTAAGACTATTTCTTACAATATTCATGTGATGTTATGTGGGTATAATACATGTAAACTAGCCATCAGTGTTACTCAACAATTTCAAGCTGTCATCAATTTGTATCTGTGACGTGTCATAGGGGTACTCATCAAATCATGAATTTCGCCGGCATACGAAGCACATGCCTAGGTTAATCAAAAAATGGAAGTGGCAGTGGATAAGTCAGACACTAAGAAAGGCGACAGCTCGATTCTGGGTATAGCCGTGCAATGGAATCAAAAAGACTGTATATCGAAGCAAATCTAGCGAAAAAGGAGCACGGAATGCCGTTATGTATCTTTGGGGTAGGGATGAGGTAGCTTACTGGTCCGTAATCGATTTGATTAATGTATTGATGTGGCCATGGCGCTTAGACGGTTTTCTTGTGCAATGATTTTTCTCTACTATAACATTTCAGGCAGAAAAATTATATCGGTGTAACACCAACCGCGAACTCGAGCGAGAAGCGATTTCACAAAGAGAAGAAAAAAACCAAGGAAAATAAATAAGACTGTGAACTCAACAAATACAAGAAGCAACCTAGACGTGCAAGTTTTACCAACAAGTTTCCAGGATGAAGCCTTGCATACTTTGATACTAATCCTGCCGAGGCAAAGAAGGAAATCTGATTTCCGACCATATGGGCATTTTGGAGCGAAGAATTGAGTATTTTGATGAATTTCTCAACAACTGAAATATTGACGAGTTCGAGATGCAACCAATTCTAAACGATTGAGAAATGCGACCACCACCTAATATGAAATAAACGGTTTGTGTAATTCACTAGCTTATGAATCATAAGTCATCATGAGTCGATGTGATTCTAGGCGAACTGTTTAAATGCAGGGGGCATTATTTCCCCCATGAATAAAAAAGAAGATATCACTTAGTGCAACAATTGAATACCATCTCTAAGATATTTTCTGCTATTTTTCTGGGCCGGATAGCCCCATATGCTTACATTCTTTGCGACAAGTTGCACCATTTTCTTGTTTTGGAGGTCGGTGATAATATCATAATAAGGAATAAATGGTGCACCGCAACGAAAGATGTCGGTATCCTGACAAAAATAATAAGATTGGCTTACTTGAAGGCCAGATAAAATCGATAGGATCATTCTCCTACGAATAACGATATAAGTCGCCTCCTTTTTAACTTCGCCTTAGATGCTTTGAACATGCCAGAAACACTATCCCCTTTAAGTCAAAATGGGAACGAGAGATAACTACCTTCATCCAGATTGAACAGGTGGCAATAAGCGGTGATAGTTGAACATTAATGAAGTCAAAGCAAAATATACAGTGACAACGGTAGCACCAAAACCGAACTTCACAACAACATCAGATAGTCCTGGTCCACTAAAAGCAATAGAGAATAAAGAGTACAATTTATTAGAGATACCACAATTCTCCACATATCCAGCTGATTAGGCTCCAGGGGGTAGGCCACCTAATCGGTATGGGTGAGGATGAACCAACCTGGGGAGTCGATAAAACCAATAGCTTATTTAGAAAAAGAAGACGTGTCAGACCCAGCCTCAGATGAAGATGCGGAGTAGACTAAGATACCAGATAGCTTTTAGGAACTTCGAATTATTGGTCCTCGCAAAAAAGAATGTCTGGAGATCTTAAGTAACGCAGACTAAGAGTGGATACCAGTCGCTGTGCCGTTGATGATGATAATAATATAATAATATTGTCAAGGAACGCACACTGCGCCCTAAAAGAACTATTGACCCTCTTTACTGGTTATAGTATTCCTTGAAAATATAGTACCTCGTTTAAGCCTATAACCGACAACTCAAACAAGTTCAATTACCGGCAAATACCGCGAAAAGTGTAGGCGCAGACACTGTTCCTTGCCGCAATCCATTCAGAACATGAAATTCTCTATTATTAGTGAGCTTTTCATCTGTGATGACAAAGCATTTGCCATAGAGCATGTCCCACATCATCACTACAAGGTGATTGAGAAACTCGTTTTTCAAGAAAATGGAGATCAGGCCATTTAACCAGACCATATCAAAGGCCTTCTCGTATATAAGGCAAGCGTCTACGCATCCACTATTTTTAATCTACCAGCAGATATCAGATGTTACCTTCGTTATTGCATGTAGTGTCGAATGTCCAGGTTGGAATCCAAATTGCGCATTCGACAATAATTCCTTCCTCTTGATATGTCCGTTTAAGGATTTCAATACCGAAACCTTAAAAACCTTGCTGATGTTAAGCAGCAAATTGATTGGGTGGTAGCTCTTAGGACTGGATGAATTCCCTCCCTCTCTTAAGATTGGAAACACCCGGGCTTTCTTCTATTGTCCTGGAAAGAAGGAATTTTTCAATAAATTGATGAACAGGATGCAATAACGTCCGGTAAATGCCTATCCCGGATGATCTCTTATTGTTTACATGTCTAAATATGGAGGTTAATTCCCCACATGAGACAAAGTAATCAAGCAGATTACCACACGATATGAGATCAGAATTGGAAAACTATGGTGCAGTTCCGCCATTTCCGAAAATCGCCTTAGCCCTAAGTCTGTTCTTGGCCGGCGAAGCGACTCAAAGTGCCCTCCGGTAAGGTAGAGTTTAACAGCATCATCCTTAACAATGTAGTTGCCTTGTGCATCAGCAGGTACACTATTAGTTTCTATACCTAAGTCAATAAGGCGTTGTATTTTGCTATTGCCTTTAACTTCTTCCGCCATTGCGAGTTCACTTAATTTATATAATATTGGTGGATAGCTGAGTGGTTAGAGCACAAGGCTATCGTACAGAAGGTCGCGGTTCAAGTCTCACTGGTGGCAGTGGGATTTGTATCGTGATTTGACGTCGCATACCAGTCGACTCAACTGTGAATGAGTACCTCAGTCAAATCAGTCAAATCTGTGTAATAATCTCGGGCGAGCGCAATGCTGACCACATTGTCTCCTACAGTATATTGTAGTGTACCATTACGGTCTTAAATGAAGTGCTCTAATACACTTCAAGGCCCTGATCCAATATGGATTGTTGTGCAAACAATTATTATTATTAATATTGGCGGATAAGATTCCACGCAATCTTAAGGAGTGATTTGAACTCAATCAATATGCAATGATGATGTTGACGCGAGTGAGGAGTCTAAAGTTCAGCCTGTAGACGCCCCTGTCCTTCGGCAGAAGGGCAACTCGTCGTGCATCAAACAGAACCTCAACAAGAATAGCGTTATGGACCCGAGGTATGCCTAGCAATCAAATCGCCGGCCGCTGGGTTCGTCAGCTCTCGTCGGACCGTCGATCCTCATCTACTCCAATATCTCGTTGGCGGCGTCGATTAGGCCCAGGTCGTCGTCTGGTTTTGCAAAGCGGAACACTTTCCGCACTTTATAGTCGACCATTTCCAGATCACCATTTACAAATCAGCAACAGATCAGATTTTCTCTTTGCGGCAAGCAATGAAAAAACTGTTGGAATATGGATAACAGTTGCATCATCTATTCATCGACTTTAAAGCCGCCTATGATAGCATAGCCAGGGTAAAACTGTATACGGTCATGAGAGAATTCGGTATCCCGACGAAACTAATAAGACTGACTAGGCTGACCCTGACCAATGTACGAGGCCAGATAAAAGCAGCAGAATCACTCTCAACACCATTCGACATCAACAACGGTCTACGACAAGGATATGCGCTATTGAATTGGTGGACCTCGGCGCAAAACCGGGATGTCAGGAGTTCCTTATTAAGGCAGGCCCAGACCGAATACCGGTTGTTACGACGTTGATGATGATGATGATTTCCAGGGCATCCAGGCATTCTCCGTTTATACGGAGTAGAAAAGGTTGGCTGTTTGTCTGGGGTTCCTCCTTCTTGATAACATACCAGTCGTCCATGGGAATCCTAGGCGCAGGTATTGGACGATGTTGTCCTTATCCATGCGGATCTTCGGCAACCAGATGCGAGCGAATCCTGGGAATCTTGTCGTACGGTTTGGCATTAAGCTTTACGCCCACCCAGGCGGCGTTGATCTTAGCAACGCAAGAACCGAGAAATTCTCTGGAGAATTGGTCCTATAACGTGCAACCCACGGACCACCTGAGACAAATTTAAGCAGGCGATGGATCCCGTGTGCTTGCCTTTGGCGTCCAGGAGATACTCAATGGTCATCTCCGACAACCTGACCTCAACACTGGTCCATATCTCCGGTGCTAGTTTGCCGCTAGCGGAATTACCATCCGCCAGCGCCACACGTAAGTGGCTCCTGGCCACGTCGCTGAAGAGTTTGGCTGTTCATGGCTGGCTGTTGCTGCGTAGTTTTCTTCAGATGTTGCTTAGCGTTTGAGCTCTTGCCCACTCTGCTCCGCTTGTGATCTTGCTCGACCTCGTCTAAAGATCGATTGCGTTTGAGAGCGATGGGCTTCGACTTCTGCTTGTCCGGCAGGCATTTGCTATTGTATTCCTCAACAATCGCCTGATATTTAGCGAGGTCATTTTCATTCCGCTCATCGACAGTACAGGCCTCCTTATTCTTAGCAATCTTCCTGAGAATATGCATGGCTTCCTCGTACTGGCTCTTGAACAGCACACCAGTGGACTTTTTTTCCGGTGACCCATGTTCTTGTTGGATTTACTTCTGAGGGATCCCCCAAGGTGGAAGGGTTCGGATTAGGAGTACTATGTCTGGCACTCGCTGCACCCAGCTTGACGACAGTGGATTATAGGCTGGAAACCATTAGCCCATCTGCCGCCTCGCTCCGGGAGGCCCCTACGGTTGGTTTCAGCACAGAGTTGCTACGCCTGGTACCGAGCGTGCAGCTCTCGACTACTACTGTCTCCTGCCTGGATGCTACCAGCTCATCCTCCGATGATGCACCTGGCATCATCACCTCTTCTTCTATTGTCGATTTTTTGTTTTTTAATTGAATCCATGGCTTGGTCCCTGAACTGTTGCTTCGGCTCATCCCCCCGCCAGATCTAAACTCAGTAATGTCCATTAAAATAGAATTTGTACCTGTCAGTACTTCTATTCGTTTCCTGTCTAACTTTCTGCCCATCCAGAAGGTCAGGGCTTTTCCCACTCCTTTGCAGATCAGAACGTTTCGTATCTCAGTGTGAGATGTGTTTTCGAACACTTCTTCGATGCCCAAAAACGCACAGAGTGCTATTTCTTTTGTTTCTATAACATCTCGTAATACATTCGTTAACCGATACAAGGCAGTTTCGGTTGACCGTGCGGCCCGGTAACCGTGTTGACGTAGATTCAGGGCCAATAGAATGTTAGTACTAATATAGGTGCTTCTTGCGCTTCTCCACCAATATCAGGCAAATTGACCTGAGAGATTTAGGATGAAATGATAATTGTCATTATGATTCTCAAAACCGTGTTCCCTCATCACATGTAAAGCAACGTGTTATCAGAGTTCAACTTGACATTTAGATCACCTATAATGACCGTAATGTCACCACCGCACCGTTGACTAAAGCCAAAGGCCTCAGTCGACAAATTCGACGCTTGCAGGTAGCTCATCATCATCATCATCAACGGCGCAACAACCAATATCCAGTCTAGGACTGTCTTAATAAGGAACTCCAGACATCCCGGTTTTGCGCTGAGGTCCACCAATTCGATATCCCTAAAAGCTGTCTGGCGTCCTGGCCTACTCCATCGCTCCATCTTACGCAGGGTATGCCTCGTCTTTTTTTTCTACCATAGATATTGCCCTTATAGACTTTCCGGGTGGGATCATCTTCATCCATACGGATTAAGTGACCCGCCCACCGTAACCGTACCGGATTCTAACCACAACTTGACGGTCATGATATCGCTCATAGATTTCGTCATTGTGTAGGCTACGGAATCGTCCATCCTCATGTAGGGGGCCCAAAATTCTTCGAAGGATTTTTTCTCTCGAACGCGGCCAAGAGTTCGCAATTTTTCTTGCCAAGAACCCAAGTTTCCGAGGAATACATGAGGACTGGACAGATCATAGTCTTGTACAGTAAGAGCTTTTACCCTATGGTGAGACGTTTCGAGCGGAACAGTCTTTGTAAGCTGAAATAGGCTCTGTTGGCTGACCACAACCGTGTGCGGATTTCATCATCGAAGCTGTTATCGGTTGTGATTTTCGACCCTAGATAGGAGAAATTGTCAACGGTCGCAAAGTTGTATTCCCCTATCCTTATTCTTCCTGTTTGACCAGTGCGGTTTGATGTTGTTGGTTGATTCGTCTTCGGTGCTGACGTTGCCACCATGGATTTTGTCTTGCCTTCATGATGTGCAGCCCAAGATCTCGCGCCACCTGCTCGATCGGGATGAAGGCAGTTTGTACGTCTCGGGTGGTTCTTCCCATGATGTCGACATCGTCTGCATAGGCCAGTAGTTGGGTGGACTTGAAGAGGACCGTACCTCTTGCACATTGGTCAGGGTCAGCCTAGATAGTCTTATTAATTTTGTCAGGATACCGAATTCTCTCATGGCCTTGTACAGTTTTACCCTGGCTATGCGGCTTTAAAGTCAATGAACAGATGGCGCAACTGTTGTCCATATTCCAACAGTTTTTCCATCGCTTGCCGCACAGAGAAAATCTGATTTGTTGCTGAATTGCCTGAAGTGAAGCCTCTTTGATATGGGCCAATGATGCTCTGGGCGTATGGGGTTATCTGGCCTAGCAAGATAGTGGAGAATATCTTATAGATGGTACTCAGCAACGTGATACCTCTATAATTGCTGCACTGTGTGATATCTCCCTTTTTATGTATGAGACAGATAATGCCTCGTTGCCAATCGTCAGGCATTGATTCGCTGTCCCATACCTTGAGCACAAATTGTTGAACCACTTGGTGTAACTGGTCGCCTCCATATTTAACCAATTCGGTTGTAATTCCATCGGCTCCTGGCGACTTATGATTTTTTAGCCGATGAATTGCACGAACTGTTTCTCCTAAACTTGGTGGTGGCAGTATTTGTCCGTCGTCTTCAGTTGGCGGGACCTCCAACTCGCCGATGTTCTGGTTGTTCAGCAGCTCATCAAAGTACTCAACCCATCGCTCCAATATACCTATTCTGTCGGAAATCAGATTTCCCTCTTTGTCTCGGCAGGATGAGCATCGGGTGACATAGGGGTCCATCCTGCTGACTTGTTGGTAAAACTTGCGCGCCTGGTGCGGTTGCTCCCTGTACTTTTCTAGTTCAAAGACTTGTTGGTTCTCCCAGGCTTCCTTTTTCCGTCTATGAAGTCGCTTCTCCGCTCGACGGAGTTCGTGATAAGTCTCTGCACGTGCCCGCGTTCTTTGAGAATGCAACATTACTCGGTATGCGGCATTCTTCCGTTCCGTTGCTAGCTTACATTCATCAACCAACCGTTCCGACTCCTTTTGCGGCTGGGACCAAGTATGTTTGTGGCCGTATCAATAATAACGTTCTTCAGGTGATTGTGAAGATCATTTGTTGATGCTTCATCTCCAGGTCCTCTGTTGACTGCGGTTATTGTGGCATCCATTTCCCTCTTATAGGTGTCGCGGAGGGCTGTGTTGTGGATGGCTTCAGTGTCCACTCTCACCTGATTGTCAGAGGGGATTCTAGGTGGTATTGTTATTCGAGCTCGAAGCACCATGCCAACGAGATAGTGATCCGAGTCTAAATTGGCCCCCTTATATGTGCTGACATTCATCAAGGCTGAGAGATTGCGACGTTCGATCAACACGTGGTCAATTTGGATGAAAGTGGTCCCGTCTGGAGAGGCCCACGTATGTTTGCGGACCGCTTTCTGCGCAAACCAGGTACTTCCAACAACCATTTCGTGTGACCCTGCTAATTGAATAATCCGCAGTCCGTTATCATTTGTTTTTTCGTGTAAGCTATGGGAGCCAATGTATCGCTTGAATACGGGCTCCTTCCCTACTTGGCTGTTAAAATCCCCAAATATGATTATAATATCATATCTGGGACAGGCTTCCAGGGTTCGTTCTACTGCCTCGTAGAAGGTATCCTTCTCCGACTCTGCAGTCTCCTCTGTAGGAGCGTGAACGTTAATGAGGCTTATATTTCTAAACTTGCCTCGCAAGCGCAGAGTGCATAGCCGTTCGCTTATGTTTTAAAAGCCGATAACAGCAGATTTCATTTTTTGGCTGATTAAGAAACCTACTCCGAGCACATGGTTTACTGGATGACCGCTATAATATATGGTGTAGCGGCTCTTCTCCAGGAAACCGGTCCCTGTCCATCGTATCTCTCGTAACGCTGTTATATCAGCCCTATATTGGGACAGGGTATCAGCTAGCTGCTCATCAGCTTCATCTCTGTACAGGGAGCGCACGTTCCATGAGAAAATGCGCAAATCGTTAATCCGTTGTCGTTGCCGGGTTCGTCGTTGTAAAGTCCATCCTGTCCGAGACTCCTTTCGTGGCTTCGTAACATCGGTTTTCCGTGTAAGGTTGTCAGCCCTACCCAACCCCCAACCTGGAGGACCAGTTGGTACAGTTTGTCCCGTTTTTAGGCGCGGGAGACTCGCCTTCATCCATCTCCGTCTGCAGCTTTTCGTCATGAAAGAGCTCCCAGCGGTCACCACGTGCATGTGGAGATAGGGTTTGGTAGTAGAGCTGTTGGTGTTGGTTCAGCAGGCATTTCCCAGGTTTTATGCTCCATCGTGGGTACCAATCCACGTTTCGCCCTGGGACCTATACTACCATTTGACCACCCAGATAGCTAGCCCATAAATATCTACAGTTTTTAATTAAAATTTAGAGTGAATTGTCAAGCCCCAGCTCACAGGGAAGCTATTATCTCAGGAAAGTATCAACTATCAGCACGAGTGAAATTTACCTCACCTACTCTCTGATACGCTTAGGTATTAAAACACTATAGAGTGACTATCCTCCTCCTCTCTCAAGAGAACTTGAGGCCCTCTGTGGCGAAGGTCCTTTTAAATTTCAAAGCAACACCAAAGCTAATTATGCAAAGAATTTCCTTACCTTAGAAAAATAACCGGTTCATAAGCTACTCAGTGCAGTTCTTTGTTAGGTGAAGGTGGATTACAGTATCCATCGCTGAAGAATGAAAATTAGAAATTCAACCTGTCATAAAATAATTGAAAAATGAAAATCCTTACACGATGGAGTGCCGCTTTCACTTTACGTTACATACTCTTTCACATTACAAAAGGCAACATCCAGTGAAGGAAAAAAAGTGCCAGTAAAATTGTTCCCTATTACACATCATACTTACCCAAGCCTTAAACGTGAACATTGTTCAGATTTGAAAGGGTGTCAAAGCACAGCCACAAGCAGTCTCGAGATATTATCCTAGTATCCCTATTAAAATAGGGCTCAGCTGTTATCAAAAGTCAACCTAGATCCTTCAATTTCCATTGCAAAAAAGCAAAACACGCTCTACTTTACATTGAAACAAGATCCCTGGATGCACATCCAGCACAAGGCAAGCATTGCTTTACATCAAACAGTCTTAGGTGCCGACATCATTTATTTAAAAGTTCATTACAGTTCGAAAATAGCAACAGAATAAGAATTACTAAAGAACTATGAAGTCACCACAACGACTCATGTATTAACGTAGTTTAATATCCATTTGGAAGTGAATGGGTGCCAAGGATGTCAGGAAACCAGACGAACTTCCTGAGGCTGAGTATCAAAGAAATCATATGCCGTTAAAGAAAATGAAGGCATGGTTTCAGGATCCACATTAGAGTACAATTTGCATCAAAAGGACTGAAAGCCACATCAGCCAGCCTTTTAGAGTCTTAGGTTCTCCTATTTCAGGAATATTTGCAGTCCTCCACCCTTTCGAGGTGAAAATCAAATTATGGCGTATTGTGATTCTAAGAGTAGAGCTGGTCGTATTGCCTATATTCCTCTCCTGTTAAGAGGTGAAGAGGGGTAATTTGAGGAAACAAAAGTTTTATTTACTCGACTATACACAATGCATTTGTTCAACTGAAGCCAGTCATGCTTACCAACATTTCCGGAGAGTTTTCTAGTGACCATGCAAGATGACATCGTACCTATTGTGGCGCTAAGGAAAAATGTCTTGTAGATTCTGCTTATTAGACTCTACTACTTTTGTTATTTGGATCCTTTCTTATGGAATTTGTATGACTTGCTTCCCCAAAATAATGAACAAACTAGAGAAGTAGCCCTAATTTGACCTTAGTGGTTCATTCAAGTCGAAAGAGAATGCTATTCAGCAGTGAAGAAAAGCATCTCTGACATAAGAGTGAATCCGGCGAAGTTAGAAACAAGACCAAGATGGACTAAGAACAAAAATCTGCTTTTAGTTTTATATCCAAAGTAGCAACTTTATGTATGTACTATGCTCGTAATACCTACTTCAATGTATTATTTACAGGAAGAAACATCATCTAAGATTTTTTGAATTATTTAATCTTCCTCAGCTAATGGTACTCAGCTTATAACTTCCAACTTCACACTCACATTTCTGCCTCTACTGAAACCTTTCCAGTACTCATATTAACTGCGGGATAACATAGATTCCAGATTGCACCTGCTATGAACACCCAACTATCAGATTTATAGGAAAAGGCGGAAAGCAGGTGTATGAAATTAAACTTTTGTACCAGATACTATGCATGTATAATAGAATATGAAATTTAAGAATTAAATTAGTGGAAACTATTTTAGTTAGATACGTGTATGTAATTAGTTTCATAAAAATAGTAATCCCAAAATATTCCTGAAAAGGTAAAGTTCCTTCAAGGGATAAAAAAAGCTTTCCCTTATTTAGTGTCGTCTGCTCCAAAAAACGTATCATCTATGGTAATGTAAAACTCGAGAGAATTAGGGGGTCGAATGTATTGCAACCAGTACTTTGTAAAGTTCGTAAGGTTCTAGAAACTTAATGAAGCTAGTAACCTGATTTCGCATAGCTGAGTGCACACAAAGGAGCGTATCCTTAACTAAATGGAACTACATTATAGCTATTAGGATGTGTGTCAAGAGATAGCGGACAGTAAGATGACGTAGAAATATATAAGAATTTGAACATTGCTGCTAAAGTTGAAGTGGATTAAAAATAAAGTTTTAAACAATATACAAGGGTGGCACGCTAATTAGCACACCTTGGTACGTGCGTCTAAAGACGCACAAAACAGAATAAATATATATAGTAAATATTTATTGATTTTATTGAAAATTTTCACATTTTCAAGGTTTTGTTTGCAAAACAAAACCTTATTAAAATCGGTTCAATGTCCGTCTATCCGTCTGTCTTTTTTTTTTTGAAGAGGTGGAAATCTTCAAAAGACACTGGTCTAGACACACCAGCGTGTGCGATTTTTACCCACTAAAACCACCCCCCACTCCCTTCCTGCCCCGCGGAACCACCATAAGGTATTACATCACGGAGGAGTCAACTCACTCTACTTTAGTCACTTCTCTTCTATACGCGGCGCACGTGACCGCGCTGTTCTCTTCTCCTCTATCTTTCGCAATTTATTTTGGGTAGATGCGATCATGTAGTTGACCGCATCCCAATTCTCTTGATGTGATAGCATTTTCGACATCAGATTTTCTGGTACCAGCACCTCTCCTAGAGTCTCCTCTAGATTCCCCCTTTCTTCCACAAATCTCGGACAGTGGAAGAATACATGCTCTGGGTCATCTGGGACTCCATCGCAATTTGGACAGTCGGGTGAGATCTCCAATTTAAACCTGTGCATATATTGGCGATATCCTCCATGCCCCGTGAGAAACTAGGTGAGATTATAATTAATCTCGCCGTGTCGTCTCTCCAACCACTTCTTGATGGCAAGAATGAGCCTGTGATTCCATCGACCCTTTCCCGAGCATTCCCACCGCTCTTGCCATATATTTATGGATCTCTCGCTTTCAGTCTTCTTCGTCCGCGATGAGGAAAAGATTGGCTTCGCATTGTGTATGTTTGCCATCTCATCTGCCAAGATGTCAATCGGCATCATTCCGGAGACGACGAATGCTGCATCATCTGAGACAGTCCTGAAGGCAGAGCATACCCTCAGGGCTCTCCTCCTATAGACTGAACTCAGTTTGCTAGCATTATCTGACATCCGCAAAGCCTCCCTCCAAACTGGGGTTGCATAGAGCATGATCGAAGTCACCACCCTGGCTATAAGCAACCTAGCGGTATGCCGTGGCCCTCCCACGTTCCGCATCATCCTTGCCAGGGCCATACTTGCAGTTGATGATTTATCGTACTGCGTGTACTGCTTGGAAGTGATGATATGATTTCCGATTCTAATACAGGCGTAATTTCTCCTCCGGCGCTTAGTGATGAGGACCGCTTCTGTTTTTTCCATCGGAAGTGTCAGACTAGAGTTCTTTAGCCAATTTTTAACAGCACTGATTGCCTCACTTGAGTATTACTCAGCAACTTCGAAATGCTTTACGCCAACAACCAGCGCTACGCCGTCCGCGTAACCCACCACTGTGGCTTCCTCCGGAAGGGGAAGATTAAGTACATTGTTATACATGATGTTCCACAATAGTGGGCCCAATACGGAGCCCTGCGGAACACCCGCGGTAACAACGTACTCCTGGGGTCCGTCATCGGTGTCATACCAGAGACTCCGTTCAGTTAAATAACTAACAATAGCAGCGGGATAGGCGGGAATATCAACCTTCACTAGAGATTTCCGTATTAGATTCCAATTGGCATTTTTCACATCCAAGGTTACTACCACGCAATATTTACTGGTACTACCCTTTACGTGAATTGCATCTTCGGCCAAGCCAGTAACCAATTTGATGGCATCAATGGTTGATCTGGCTTTACGGAACCCATACTGCCGATCTGAAAGGTCGCCTTGGCTCTCAACAATCGGGAGCAATCTGTTATAGATTACCCGCTCCAACATTTTCCCCACAGTGTCCAAAAGACATATTGGACGGTATGAGGATGGTTCACCTGGAGGTTTACCAGGCTTAGGCAGAACTACCAACTTCTGCCGTTTCCATGCCGCTGGAAACATCCCCTCGGACATGCACGCTTCGAACAACTCAGCGAACATGTTCGGTCTGGATTTCACAGCAAGCTTAAAGAACGAGGTAGAAGAGGCCATCAAACGCGAATGCCCGGAGGTAACCAATGTCCGGATTGGTATCACCTCCGCAAACTCCCGAGGCCAAAAACTCGCTGTGGTGGAAGTTGCCGAGCAATACGCGAGGAAGCTTCTAAACAGCGGGATAATAAGAATTGGTTGGGTAGTGTGTAGGATACGAATTCGGGCCGCCCCAACCAAATGTTACAGATGTTTGGACTATGGGCACACATCTGCAAACTGTCGAGAACCTGACAGAAGGGCAACATGCCGTAAATGCGGACAGGCTGGCCATAAAGCCAACAGCTGCAATGAAAAGGAAAGCTGCGTCCTATGCAGGGACCATGGCGCGACTGATGAGACCATTGCGCACACTGCGGGATCGGGGCGGTGTCCAGTTTTCAGAGCAAAACTGGAAAGAGCTAGGATACGGTCAACATGATTCGCATCCTACAAATCATGCACCGGAGTGCAACCGCTCACGAGTTGCTAGCGCAGTTCGCTGCGGAGACCAAAGCTGATTTAATACTCAGCAGTGAGCAGTACCGAAACAAGGGCCCAGTTTCATGGCACCCAGACATATCAGGTACCGCTGCCATCTGGGTTCGGGACAGCACCCTCCTGGGGGTTCTTGCCCAAGGCCGAGGAGACGGCTTTGTCTGGATTCGGTGTTCAGGGATAACGTTTTTTAGTGTCTATCTTACGCCGAATGAGACGATGCCGGACTTTCGTCGGAGGCTTGAGGCTTTGGAGGACGCTATCTTAAGCACCGATGGGCGGATCCTGGTCGGAGGTGACTTCAATGCTAGGGCACTTGAAGGGGGCATGCCTCACACAGATTCCAGAGGGAAACGAATTCTGGAAATGGCGCCGCTGCTGACACTGTCGTAAATACAGTTATGAACCTGATAACGATGGTCTGCGGAGCCTCCATGCCCAGGAAGACATCGTGGGGACTCGGTTACAAACTTGTAACCCGAAAAATCGGGGCTCTGCGGAAACCCTGTTCACTTAAGGCCGAGCAGATGGACCGCATTATGAGGGCACCCTTCCCTGCACACCCCGTATGGGATGGTGACGTCGGCGCGGAGAGCGCAGAGGACTGTCCACTTTTCTCTGTAAAAGAGTTGGAACAGGCAGTCCTCTCTATGAAAAACAAGAAGGCGCCAGGACCCGATGGTATTCCAGCAGAGGTGTACAAACTGGTATTCCAACACCGGCCAGACCTACTGCTCGGCGCATTCAACGCTTGCCTGAAAGAGGGCATTTTCCCTGCTCGTTGGCAAGTTGCGAGGCTTGCGCTGATCCCTAAAGGGAAAGGCGATCCCGAACTGCCGTCTTCATACCGCCCACTATGTATGCTTGATACTGCTGGCAAAGTGCTCGAAAAGCTCATCAGAAGTAGACTCGCTGAAGCGATACCCGCTGCGGGAGATTTATCTCCCCGGCAGTTTGGTTTTAGGGCAGGGAGATCGACAATTGATGCTGTCATGCAGGTCGTGGACTCCGTTCGACGAGCAGAGGCACATAGCCGCCGAACTCGACGGGTGGTGCTCCTCGTAACGCTTGACGTCAGAAACGCCTTGAATTCCGTAAGATGGAAAGACATTCTAGGCACACTAGACAATACCTTCAACGTGCCGAACTATCTCTTACGGATTTTGAGGGACTATCTGAGGAACCGCTCCCTGCTCTATGAAACACTACAGGGTCAAAGGTGGATGGAGGTCACATCGGGGGTAGCACAGGGATCCATCCTAGGGCCGGACCTCTGGAACGCTACCTATGACAGTCTGCTTAAACTCGACATGCCAGAAGAGTCGTGCCTGGTCGGCTACGCAGATGATGTCGCAGCGCTTGTTGCTGGACGCACTGTTGAACAGGCGCAAAGCAGACTCGGCATATTGATGCGACGGGTAAGCGGATGGATGACTACTCATGGTTTCAACCTTGCACTGGAAAAAACCGAAGTAGTCATCCTGACTAAGAAGAGAATTCCGACCCTGCGTCCCATATCGTTCGGCGAGTCGATAATCGAGTCAAAATCGGCGGTAAAGTACCTCGGGTTGACTCTTGACTCAAAGATGAGCTTTTCTGGGCAAATCCAGGCAGCAGCGAACAAGGCTGCGGCTGGAGTTTTGGCGTTAAGTAGGCTAATGGCAAACATTGGGGGTCCTACGTCTAGTAGGCGACGTCTCCTGATGAGCTCAACGCAGTCTGCCCTGCTCTACGGCGCAGAGGTATGGGCTGGCGCTCTTAACAAGGAGGTATATCGTAGACGCCTCGCGCAAGTACAGAGACGGGAAGCTTTACGGGTGGCGTCTGCGTACCGCACAGTCTCTGAACCGGCCGTGATGGTGATCGCGGGAGTTATCCCCGTTGCCCTTCTTGCTAGGGAGCGTCAGGCCATATACAAGCGCAAGGGAGATGAGCCAAGAGAGGTGGTTGCTCGCGAACTAGAGGCAGATGGACTGCGCGGCTCATCGACAACTTAGGTGCGTGGCTGAATCGGAAGCATGGTGAGACTGACTATTTCCTTACCCAATTTTTAAGTGGGCATGAAAATTTTCAGTCTTACCTGCACAAGATTGGAAAGGCGCGTTCTCCGGATTGTGTGTTTTGCAATGGAGTTGTCGACGATGCCCACCACTTTTTTTTCTTGTGGAAGGTGGGATGGGGTTCGTCAGCAGCTCTATTTAAACACAGGGGATCTCTCTCCAGACAACATTGTGGAAGAGATGCTGAGGACTGCTGATAGCTGGAACCGTGTTGCCCATTACGTTCGGGCCCTTCTCGTTGCTAAGAAGATAGAACTCGACCGGTGGAGGAGCCGGATGGCAGGGGGTTCCTTGAACTGACAGTTCCCTTCCTCCTCTCCCCTCCCGTTGGTGAAAGGAATTCCCTGATTTGAAGGCTCCGCAAGGCGGGAGAGTTCGGGGGCTGGCCCGAAGTAATGTGACAAACGGTTCCAGGCTAGCTCTCTGACGATGGGGAGGTGTTTAGTTGGTAGTCCGACGACGTACCGAATCGGGAGTCCAACACTGTGTGCGTTAATGCACCTACCCTACCCCAAAAAAAAAACAAAGGCCTTATTCGGTACTCCATCCAGTCCCAGCGCTTTATTGTTTTCTATTCTACCGCAGATCTCCAGCAGCTCGTCTCTGGTGACTGGCGGAATTGCCGTCACATTCAGAGGTGGTTGGAATGTGCCGGTGCTCTCCTCTTGCTGGGGGAATAATCCCTGGATGATTTTCAACAAGAGGGTAGGACACGTGATCTGCGGAGATGAACGGCTTCTGTATCGTCCCATAACCCCCTCCCCCCCCCCCCCCCCAAAAATTCGACGTCCGCTTCTGAGCTCCTTAAAGCATTTCCTCCTGCGTCGCTGGATGACGAGCTTGAGGGTTTTGTGGGCTGCCTTATAGGCGCACTCTTTTTGCCCCTGATCGACTTTACCTACCGCCCTCTGAGCCGCTCTTCTGGCTCGGTGGCAGGCTGATCGAAGACCAGCCAGTTCACCATTCCACCAGTAGTTTGGTCTCCTACTGGGGAATGAGCACCTCGTAGGCACGGACGCGTCACATGCTTTGGCAATACGTTGGGCTATATGGACGGCTCTTTCCGAAGGTCTGTTCATCCAAAATTTTACAGACCAGCCTTTCCAGTCTTTCTTAGTTTCGGGCATAATGGGTCTTTGTCCTGTGGCTGGATACATGTCTCAAAGACGATCGCCTGGTGATCGCTGTGGGTGTAGCGTTCGCTGACGCACCAGAACATACCATGCGGCAGCGCAAGGCTGACAAAGGTCAGGTCTACAATCGAGCCTGGCCCCCTTTTCTGAAAGGTGTTTACAGCACCTTCGTCAGCGAAAACTAGGTCCACCTGCGCAAAAGCTTCTAATAAACTGCACCCCCTGGCATTTGATTCTCTGCTATCCCACTCTAGGGCCCAAGCATTGAAATCACCAGCAAACACCTTTGGACTTCGTCCCCTTGCGTCAAAAACAAGATTATCAACCATTTCCTCGAATTCAGACAGTGTCAGACTTGGTGGGGCGTAGCAGCTGTATACATATACCCCACTTATTTTTGCCCACACAAGGCCACTGGCTGCCTGACTTGCAGTACATTGTATGGCTTGTCGACCTCAAGCCCATATCGCCGCTCCACCAGTCGAATCTGTGACCCATATGCCACCGTGACGGTTTCTGTACGGCTCACTTACTATGGCGATTTCCATCTCAGATTCGAACGGGGTCTGCTCAAGTAAATCCTGAGCGACCCTGCAACGATTGAATAAATTATTTGAATAAACCTTCCTAAATTCCGGACATTTACCACTTCCGGCAATATGCTGGTTATCCTGCTCCTCTTTCACCTTGCACAATAGGCATTTGCGGTCCCTATTGCTCTTCCTGACAATATGGCCCTTCTCCCCACACCTTCTGCATCGATCGGGATCGATCAATGCTTTTGGTGCATTTGAAGCACCTCTTTAGTGAAGTCTGTTCTCTTAAACGGCAGACAAGTCGTCACACGCACTTTTCTCAAAAATGGCTGTACCGATTGACACGAAATTTGGCGAGAAGGTGGAAACTGTAAACGCCCAGATATGCAGTGAGAGATATCCTTCTACATTGAGATTTAGGGAGGGGGGTGTAAAATTTTTTTTTCACCAAATATAGTCATGTGGGGTATCAAAAGAAAGATCTCAATTGGTACTGTTCGAAACCGAAGTTTTGAGACTTGCTAGAAACGCAGGGAGTGGGAGCGGTGAAAAGTAATGATTTCTTTAACGAACCCATTCTCAGAAACTACCCAACTGAAAAATTTGAAGAAAATCATGAAGCTGCCTCTATATGGTGCCCATACCTCAAAATACTATATATAATCTTACAGATTTAGTGACTTTTCTATGATTTGAGTGTCAAGAAACCACTCTTTTATCGTAAACGATGGCAAAAGGGATAGAAATTGATCGATTAGCAACCTATGAGTTTCAACTCACCTTCTCGCAATCGACACGTTCTTCACACCTGGAATAAACGCAGACTTATCGGTTACAGTACAAGGAGACGAACTAACTTTTGGAATAAGCGAATCAACTCGCTTTCTTAAATTTGAACTAGAATTCCAGCGCCCCAAGCTACACATTATGGGGTTAAGAGTGGTAAATGGTGAGATTTTGGTAAGCGTTTTTCTTCTTCTATTGCGGCGTCATGCTACTTTAACGCATGACGAAACCAAGTCGATGTCTGATTAATCCTTATATGTTAGTCAATGAGTCCGCGGACCCAAGACCTACGTCATAGTTATAAAATTTGAAAAATTGTCTGTGTGAAATCCCCACAGGTATAAACAGTGTCAACACCTGTCGCACCAGGTGCCTGTGACACCAGCGAATTTTAATTTTTAAAAAAAATTGTCGCCTCTTCACCACTGAAATCATTATAACTAAAATAATAAAAGTGCGATAGCTAGAAAATTAAATGTTGAATCGTAGAAAGGACTTCACTTTAGAAATCGAAAGTTTATTTCCGAAAAAGAGTAAGCTTTATAGAAGTAACAGCTTTCCAAATGCAATTTTCCTCGAATTTTGACATACACAATGCACTAATTTTATGACAAAATATTAATCTCCCTTTTACTTTGATGACATTCTGTTAACACCATTTTATCCTAGGTACTCAATTTGTGGTAGCTATAGTAGGTTTAATGGAAACAAGTTGGCAGCTAGACGCTTCAGGTATGAAAGGTTTTGTGTATTTCTTATATAAAGACATTTAAGTGTGCATTTGCCCCATTAGTACGTAGAACATAACATATACATATATTACGTGGGAGTATTCACTTCCAGATGATATTGATATTCATAGTCTTGGATTTGCAAAGAAGCCACAAATTTGACCTATTATAACTTTGTTAGTAATAGTTCGATTTCCACCTTACTTGATAGGATCATGCTCGATGTTATAGTCTATATGCAGCCAACTACTAAAAATTATAATAATATAGTATTATTAACTTTATTTGAAAGATATCGGTATGGAGGATATTTCGGAGCCTAGGCACCATACAGTGGCAGCCTCTTGACATTTTTCAAATTTTTCGATAAAGTACTTTCTGAGATTGGGTCCGTTAAAGAAATGATAAATTTCAAACCACTGCACTCCCCACCTTTCCAATAAATGTCAAAACTAAGATCGGCTTCGGAAAGTACTAATAGAGATCTTTCATTTGATAACACACATGACCATTTCATGAAAAAGGAATTTACACGCCCTTAAATTCGATGTAGAATTATGTAGCTCACTGTACGCGTGAGCGTTGACAGTTCCCACCTTTCTTCCAAATTTGGTGTTAATCCCTATAAGATTGAACTCAAAGTCATAACACATAACCCAACATAACTGTTAAATAATCCACATAATTGATTGATTGATTAACTTTAATTCATTGAAAGACATCATCAACACTTCAATGCAATTGGCGTTAAATTATTGGGGGTTTGTAAGAGCAGCGGAGAAAGTTAACAGAAAGCGCTTACTAATCAATGGCTGCCATTCTAAATGTTACTGCTTCTTACAAAAACCATCATAACTTGAAGTAAGCATAATTCCAAAACAATCTCAGCAATAAATCATAAAAAAATTCTTTTAATCACTTCAGGCTAAAATTGAGTACAATTCAGTGATTGGATTCAAAAGGGGATTAGGAAAAATCCGAACTTCACTAAAAATATTCTATTTACCGATGAATATCTTTTCACCCAAGAAGAGACTCTCAATCACCACAGTAATCACCGGTGGAGTGGATCACGAAACATATCAAAATTAATCGAATTTAAAAGCTTGGGCCTGGAATTATTGGGGCCAATTTACGGAGCATTGAAAGAAATGGTTCGTAAGGATATCAAGCAGAATATTATCGCAAGCAATGCGTAATTCCAGTCAAAAAACCGCCTCATTGTTTGGATGAATCTTTCTTCGGTTAGCGGTACTGTTAGCTGTTGATGTATCGTGGAATCCATTCGAGTTTTGTGTGGATATGTGGTCGGAGGTACTTAAATAGTTGTCCTAGTCGAGCTGGGATTCATAAAAATGTCAAATTCTATGTTATCATACATTATTTTGAGGTCGACGAATGCGATTTGACCTCCATCTTCACTTGTTATGACAAATTTGATGCTGGAGTGTAGCTTATTTGAATTCATGCCCTAGGCATTATGTTGCTATGGATAATCCGCTATACTCCAATGTATGCTTTGAGACAGCTGATGTGCGAAAATATTTTAAAGCCGTTAAATGGAATTCCATCACCATCTACTGTCATGGTACACCCTACCTTATTCATATTTTGTAGAACTACCTCCTTTTCGCTTTATTTGACTACACCAATTACATCATCTACATGCCGAACCCATACACTAGATATAGTGTTAGTGCAGCCATTAAAGCCGAAAATCTGGTGCGACCTGAGACCGATTAAGATGAAATTTGGGATGGAGTAGAAGGTGGCATAAGAAACAAAAGTTATACAGCGCCGATGTGCGCCTCCCCTCCCAAGGGTCACCCAGAAATTGATTAAATGATCGATTCTAACGAAAAATGTTTAGTGAAAATTGTTCGTACAAGTAGTAGTTTTCGAGTTATTCATGTCTATTCATGTCTGTACGGGGACTCATCTGAAGTGGCCAATTGGTCATGAAACCTCACCAGCGGTATACCATGGGAACCGAGGTAGCCCCTGGACTTCCGTTGTATGTGAGTACAGCTCGGTTGTTTGCGGTTGGCCCCCTAGTGGGAGTTTCATGGGGGTTGTGGGTTATGCTCAAGCAAGAAGAGACCTTCGGGCCTCGGCGTAGTTCGGTAGAGATTTAGGTAGGTCTTGCATCCCCCGGTATGAATGCTAAGTCAGGCACTTGGTATAGACTGGTACCGTTGTTGCTTGTCTCAGCGGGGCTTTGATTGTGGTCACAACATCAATCCGTGTCTAAAGAAGACCGTGGAATTAAGTCGTCCAGACAGGTGCTCACGTCAAACCCTCGAGCGAATCTGAAAAAAATCAAGAGGTTGCCACTGTATGCCTATACGTTCCATACGGATACCTGTTCAAATAAAGTTAATAATAGTACATTACTATAATTTTTAGTACTTGGCAGAAAAACCCCCTTTAAGTTCCTCCTAGAATCGCCAAATTTTGCGGCAATGTAGGCTATAGCATAGAGCATGATCCTACCAAAATCGCACTATTATTAACAAAGTTATAATAGGTCACAGGTGTCGCTTCTGTGCAAATTCAAGACTTTGAATTTCAATATCACTTGAAAGTGGGTATTCGCACATAATATATGCATATATTCCGTGCTATAGACTAATGGGACAAATGGACACTCAAATCTCTTTATAAAAGAAATACACAAAACCCTTTCATACCTGAAGTGTTTAACTTCCGGTTTCTCGACTTGTTTATATGTAATGTAGGTTAAATTCTTGGCATTTGCTAATAATATTAAACTCAGATTGTAAAGCGTGAGGTTGACTATTATCAATACAGGGCTTTCCATCAAATGAATTATTTAAATCGCTTTCTAAAAAAATAGAGGGTAATGGAATTTTTAGCTATGTGACACGGAGCTGTCGTGCACTCGTTGCTCCTCACATCTTCTTCTTTTTCTTCAGCCTTTGTCTCATTCACAAGCGGGGTTGTTTCGCCATTTTATATTATCAAATGCCTGATCTGGATATACTCGCGTGGCCTTTAAATCCCCATCCAGCATATCAAGCCACCGTTATTTCGACCGGCCTTTTGGTTGCTTACCATTGACTTCGATGTTCAGACCAATATTGTTTAGTGAATTCTCGTTAGCGCAAATTACGTGACCACACCATCGAAAACGCCTCACTTGCAATTTTGCCTCGATCGGTGCAACCCATTTCTATCGCGGATACGCTCATTTCGGATGTGATCAAAACGTATCACGCCACCATTGCAATGGAACATCTTCGTATCCATTACCGAAAGACGCCGTTCATTGTCTTTTATAGTGGGTCAACACTCAGAACTATATAGAGCGGCAGACGGACGACATTGCGGTAAATTTTAGATTGGGACGTGCGCTGATACGTCAATCACAAAGAGCACCAGTTGTGGAATGCCACTTTATCCAGGTTGTGTTAATGCGTGAAGCAATTTCATAACGCAGTTCTCCATTGGCTGATAGCATTGACCCGAGATATTTAAATCGCTCAGTTCTGGGCAGGTCACTACCGCTTACAGAACTGAGCGAGTTAAATATCTCGAGTCAATGCTATCAGACAATGGAGAACTGCGTTATGCTCCTCACATAGGGAAACACAAAACCTTTTATACCTGAAGCGTCAAACTTGCCCGACTTGTTTCGTTTTCTTCTGCAGTTCGCTTATAAGCACTTCGCTTAGTAGTGGTGGTTAGTTGGGCTCTTGCTCAGTCTATTGTATCCCATAATCATCACAAGCGCAAGGATATGCCCAAATCGGTAAAATCTAGGGTATCCTAAAGTTTGTAACATTTTTGGAGAATTACTATGAAGGTTCTCAAAACGACAAACGTTTAAGAACTATGAATTTATGAACTAAACGTTTCGCCCATTTCTTTCCCAATAACTAAACTCTCCATATTCCCGATTAAGTTCCGCATGACTTGTGAAAGACATGCGAATCTCATAAGTCTTACTATTATTAACTAGCGGTGAAAGAGCCCCAGAAATATAATACCACAAGTAACCTCTACTGCTGAAACATCAACTACTAACAAATACGTTTTGCATTTTATCCAAGCGATTAATTTCGAGGGAATCAAATTACGTTTTGCGGGATACTTAGCTCCAGATCACATTTTGCAGAAGTGAGAATTTAAACGATATAAATATCGTTTTTGTTATGTAAATTAATATGTACCTTATACTCATTGTATAACGAAAATATTAAGTGTCGCATACTTTGTAATTAAAATGTGGTAGACGCAGTGAGCATTAATAGTCATTACGGAGATGAAAACAAATAAGTGTTGCTCTGAAACGTAAATGTATTCATATACGAGTTTGCACGGTCTATTTTTGAATTTAAACGTCTACCCTTTAAGTTTTCTCGTTAGTTGGTGGGAGAAATTAAGATCCCACAGCCAAAAATTACATTCGTAAAAATGTGTTACTACGGAGCAATTTATTATTTCAAAGAGTCGGCAGAGTACCAGAACTGGTGGAGTGTTCTTATAATGTTCCTTGCCATTTTCAATGGGGCC
Source organism: Hermetia illucens (assembly GCF_905115235.1). Lineage (NCBI taxonomy): Eukaryota > Metazoa > Arthropoda > Insecta > Diptera > Stratiomyidae > Hermetia > Hermetia illucens. The sequence continues at coordinate 55,657,204 of NC_051854.1, read as the reverse complement.
CCAGTGCGTCAAGCAAAAGTCTGCTTCAGACCGAACTTCTTACAAACTATTGCTATTCATATGACCAGAGAAAATATTTCTTCTCTGTTCCACCCTGTAGACAGGTCAGCTTATCTGGGTCGCAACTTCTGATCGCGGAAGCCCACATTTGATCATGTGCGTTGCGCATTAGCGCGAGGCAGGGCTGATTGCCATTGATAGATAGAAGGTAACAATGCGAAAGACACTACTGTAGATTTTGGTAGATGTTTGTTGATGCGTCAATGAGAAAAGGGGTCAGTGATGGAAGGTAACTTTATTCAGGTTATGCTATTGTTTGAGGTAATTTCATGGCGCGGTTCATCGTTTACTAGAACCATTGGCCCGAGCTGCCCGTCCATATAGCTTGATTCACGGTGAGTCACTGTCAATAACACCAATTATACCATACTTCGAACTTTACTTGGGATCGCGATAGAGCAGTTTTACCCAAGACATGAGTTCCTTTGGCACTAGATGTTATCACAGTGAATATCAGACGAGTATGTGCAGCACAACGCCAGACGTCTTTTCTTGACCTAAAAATACAATGTAGAGAGGACGATGCTTCTTACAGTGTTCATGGTCATGAGTAACTACACAGCCTACATTGCAACAGTCATTCCGCAGTTCCTGAAAAACACAGCTTTGTTTGCGGTAATTCAAACAATGTCGCGAATGAGATTGTGAATACAACATACATACAAAGCCTGTCATCCAAGTTTCAGCTTCCTCGGGTAATTCACTTGTGGGCCAGTCTGGAATAGTAGATTGTATAGCAGAGCCAACAATGAAGTCGCTTTCGACCTGCCCACTGGTACTTCCGCCTTCTAATCAATCCGTCCATTGGTACATAGTCATACGCTGACTCAACTCTTCTATCCTCATCGGGCCATGAGATAGTGGAAACAGGTGTAAACGAAGGCTTGGCGGCTGGGGGTGAGTGGTGGTTAATTTTTACATGCTGCTACCATATAACAGCAAACAGCGAACAGAACAATTTGATGTTGAAGTGCCTGTATTTCCAGATTTTGACAAAACAGCGCAAGTGGATCAAGAGTTCTTTATAAGTCGGGCAGCATAAAGCTCGGAGTTGCCGTTTGCACTTCCGAAATATACAAATTGGTCAACGTCTTCGGTGCTCTTCGCATTAATACAGATAATTGCGATGGCGAACCAAACTGAGAACCTTATTTTTTGTTTGGCGTTTACTTCCAGTTCGACTTTTCTTGCCCCTTTCTCCAGACCCAGAGCCATTTGGACAGAGTCTATGACGAAATCGACGCGTTTCAGGAAAAATATCATAGTCAATTGAAGCTTTCCACGCCCTTCCGAAAAGGCAGCAGGAAGAGCATTACCGACAACAAAAATATGTTTAAAAGCCTTGCTTGTATGGGAGACAGGGCAAAAATTTGAATATTCTCTCGGACTGTCTCTTTTAAGGTTTTGTGTAAAACAAAACCTTATTAGAACCGATTCGATCTCAGTCCATCCGTCCGTCTGCCTTTTGCATCCGATTTATTCGGAAACGGCTAAACCGATTGTCATGAAGTTTGGTGAGAATGTATGGTATGTGAATCTCTTTACATACAACGGGTGGGGTTTGGAGGGGGCTATAAATTCATTTTGCACAGAATATGGTCGTGTGGGATATCAAATGAAAGGGCTCAGTTATTATTAACAAAGTTCTAAATAGAAGGTCAAAATTATGTATTTCACGAAAATTTAACGCACTCTAAGACGTGTATGCCTTTATCATTTTATAAAGTGAAATTTGGAAATAAATATGTATATCAAGGAATATTTTGAATTGGAGATATACGCGAATGGAAAAACGTGAGTAGAGAATTTGTCGCACAAAGAGAACACAAATCCTTTATACCCGAAGCGTCCAGCTTCCAATATCCCGACTTGTTTCCATATTGGAGCTAGAACGCTGTTTTCCCAATCAGATGGTGTTCTATACTCTTCAATAAACCAGTGATCGAATTCACGCAACCAAAGTATTGGGTCCCAAGTTTTCACTTCCCAGAGTTCAACAAAAAGATTACCATGATAGTCTCCTCAATTTATGTGGCGCTGACATACAGCCAGACCTTCAGATTTTATTTAAGGGGGTCATTCCTAGTGAAAGTCGTTTTCCGCTTTTTTTATGAATTTTTTTTTTTGTGAAGAACTAAATAAAGATAGAAATGCATCATATATTTATTAATATTTTGAGGTTCCATAACAATTTTTTCAGCCCGATATCGTAGTTCATTATTGAAGTACAGACCAACTTACACCCATCTGCAAAAAAATTCATTTTTCAGGTGCCACGCGAGAAGACGCTGTGCTCATCTTAAAGAAAAAAAATAAACGGCATTTTAACTTACTTTATATCACGACTCGTAAACTAGGATTATTAAAAAATATCAAAAGGCAAATTTTTGGTGCGTTATTAATTTTTTCTTTCCATATTTTTTTATTTTCTACGCCTTCTTTAATATGTAAAAATCTATAAAATCAAAGTCGGGAAACCGGAAGCCAAACGATTCAAATTTTGTGTATTTTTTACATAACCATATTGAAGTGGCAAATTGTTCTATTTGTACTTACCTCGTAAGGTTTATGCATTTAGTTCATCAAGCCAGTCACTTAAAATACAGAAAATTTGCACAAAGTGACATCTTGGTACATCTTGTGTCGTGTGTTGTCATATATCTGGGTTGGTTAGTTTCTGAGAACGGTTCCTTGAAATAACTGACCCTGAAAGTATTAACCGACACCTTTCAAATTATGCCCCACATGACTATACTCAGTGAAAACAAACTTTACAGCCCCCTTTTTCATAAAATCAACGTGCAAGTAGCTTTGTACTGATGCTCCCGAAATATATATATACATAATAAACTAAAATTGTAGTTTGGAGTAAGCTACTGGTCTATCAATCAACGTGCAACTACGTTATTCACTGCATACAATGAGATTCACAGGTCCCACCTTTCCACCAAACTTCGTATCAACAGCAGTAACCGTTTGTGAGATAAAATCTGTGACAGACAGCCGGACAGACAGACTGGCAACAGGTGTCAAGCTGGACCAACTTAATAAAACAGGCGCTTCTACGAAAAGAGCTACTCATGTGGGGCAAAATATCATCAAAGCATTTCACGCGCACCTAGAAGGTGCACATTCCTCAGTAGAAGACCAAACTACTGGTGGAGTTCTGAGCTGGTCAGCCTTCAATCGGTCTATCATCAAGCCTAAAGAGGGGCTTGGTAAGCAGAATCGACCAAGGGCAAAACGAGCGTGCCTATGAGGAAGTCCGCAAAACCCCCAAGCTCGCCATCCAACGGAGCAAGAGGCAATACCTGTTCGGAAGCGGGCGTAAACCCGTGCGGGAGCGCCTATAAAATCGTAATGGGGTGATTCAGAGGCCGTTCATCTCAGCAGACCACGTGCCCTACCCTTTTGTTAAAAATCATCCAGGAGTTATTTCCCCGGCAAGAAAAGAGCACTCACAACCAGTCACCGGTGACGAGCTGCTGGAGTCTTCGGTAAAATAAAAGATAATGAAATTCAAGGTCTAGATGGCGTACGAAATAGGGCCCGTAAGCTTGCTGTGAAATCCAGACCGGATATGCTCGCTGAGTTGTTCGAAATGTGCATGTCCGAGGGGATATTTTTTGCACCATGGAAGCGGCAAAAATTAGTACTACTGCCTAAGGCTGGTAAAACTCCACGTGCGCTAACCTCCTACAGACCATATGTCTCACTCCCATCTGTTGTTGTTAAGAGCCTGGCAGGCATTTCAGATGGTCAATATAAGTTCACAATCAAAATGGCTACTGGCTTGGCCGAATATTCACTTCACTGAAAGAGAAGCAGAAAATATTGCGTGATAGTGACCCTGGACGCGAGAAAAGCATTCAATTTGGCCAATTGAAACCAAATCTCACAGCTATTGTTAACAGCTATTTACAAGAACGGAGGCTCTTGTATGATATGTTGGAGTATGTTGTTTCTGCAGTTGTCGCACAGAGCTGCGTACTGAGCCCACTGTAATAGAACATCATGTACCACGATGTTCTTAATCTTCCGACCCACGATGGTGGGTTACTCCGAGGATAAAGCGCTGGCTATAGTCGCATAGGATATCGAAGACGCTGAGTTATACTCATGTGCTGGCTAGACAGTTCTGGTCTGACGCTTGCGGAGGAAAAAAACGGGAGCGGTCTTTATCACCAAGCGCCGTCAAAGAAATTATGCTCGAATTCAAATTGGGAATCATATCATCACTTCTAAGCACACCATTAAATGCTTGGAAGTTATGGTAGATGGGAAGCTCTGTTATAAGCAGTGCCAGTATGCTTGCGACGAAACATCCGCCGCAAATGTGGCCCTGGCAAGGATGATGCCAAACGAGGGACCACGACATGCTTCCATATTGCTTATAGCTGCTGGGTGCGATCTACAGAAAAGCAGTACTAAATGTGTGCTCTGTATTCAGTACAATCTCTGATGATGTAGCCACCGTCATCTCGGGAATGATGCTCATCGACATATTGGCAGATGAGATGACGAACATATAAAAACGTGAATTCTTCTCTCCTTTATCGCAGACGAAGAATGCCGATAGGGAGAGATCTTTCAATAGATGGCAAGGTTGGGAATGCCCGAGAAAAGGTCGGTGGAAACACAGGTTCATCCCGCCATCAACGTTGGCTGGAGAAGGGGCACGGTGAGATTAATTATAATCTTACCCAGTTTCTCACGGGGCATGGAGGACATCACTAGTACCTGTATAGGTTTAAAGTGGATACCTCACCCGATTGTTCAAACTGCAATATATTCCCAAAGGACCAAGAGCATGTAATCTCCCACTGTCTAAGAATTGAACCTAGAAGAGACTCTGGTGCGAAAAATACTAGCATGTCCGGAAGACTGGGATGTGATCAACTGCATAGTCCCATCTATCCAGAGCAAACTGCGGAAGGCGGGGGAGACGAGGAAAGCGTCGTCACGGACACCCTGTATAGACGAAAAGTAACCAAGCTAAAGTGAGCTGACTCCACCCCGTGATGTAATACCTTATGATGGTTCCACTGAGCATGGGGGGAGGGTAAAAATCAAAGACGCTGATGTGTCAAGACCAGTGTCTTTTGAAGACTTCCACCTCTCAACAAAAAAAGGCAGGACCAACAGACAAACAGTAAATCGTTTTTAATAAGATTTTGTATTACACTAAACTTGAAAAACCGCCCCATGAATGGCAATTATCCTAGCTTGCGAACCGTTGAAATATGTTCTGAATAAGTCGTGAAAATTTAATAGAATTTCCTTGGATACATTTTGGGCCATGGTGGCAGCCGATTTTAAACATTCAGTTTCGAGAAAAACGCATTTAAAAAATAGGAAATGATATTTAGCCATACCGTAAAATCTTAACTAACCATTAATCTGCTAAACCTTGTCCATAAACCTTCGGTTTCTTAAAAAAAAACACATATAAAGTCTAGAATTCAATTCTCGCTCTTTTAGGAAAGTCATTCCAATGTTTTTCAGACCATAAACCTGGCATATGACACTTTAACTTTTTAACTCTGTAATTTCCGAACGACTCTAGCCCGATTCAAGGCATTGAATACAAACTTGATTGTTACGCCATCGATTATTATCAGGTAGGATCTAGGATAGTGGAGCTGATCTTACTATACTACTAATAATAATAATAATCGTTGGCGCAACAATCCATATTGGATCAGGGCCTTGAAGTGTGTTAGAGCACTTCATTCAAGACCGAAACGGTACACCACAGTACACTGTGGGAGGCAATGTGGTCAGCATTGCGCTCGCCCGAGATTACAGCTGAGTCGACTGGTGTCCGACATCCAGTCACGATAACAAATTCCTCTGCCCCCAGCGAGATTTGAACCGCGACCTTCCGCTACGACAGCCCAGCGCTCTAACCACTTGAGCCATCCGGACACTATACTACTACTGTACTAAAAATAGTGCTGGGTACATTAATTCATACTCTTGTCCTTTATCTGGACTTGGGACCAACATGTTAGGAAAATAACAGGGCTGAATTTGAGCATATTTCACATGACAGATGGGACTAGACTATGAATTCTCAAACGGTCATTTAGTTTCTCCACTAATAGGACAGAGCCATCAATCAGAAAAATTGGAGAATTTGGTTGCCCAGATCCTTTGTTGCTAGATCCCTCGAACGTGATCAGAAAATCAAGTTTCTCATGAAACGAGTGTCATAATTTAAATAGATCTTACGATCTATTTTAAGGCAGGAAGAGGATCGCATACTCCCCCTTAGGTACTCCTGAAACATCGAATGTTGAATACCGCTATATCTTTCATGGTGCTGTGCTTATGGATGAGATTCAGTTTTTACACTGCATAATGTTCGAGCTGCAGGTAGCTCGGATGTTCTACATATATAGATACTTATTCTAAAGTAACAAAGAGACTTCACCGTCCAATATGAATTGAAGAACTTAGCATGTGGTTCGTTCTTATCCGAATGAGGATAGGGACATCTTATTAGTTCAAATCCTGTAATCGTGATTTTCGGTTCGACTGTCTTCATGCTGATTTTAGACTGAAAATAACCCCACAACGTTTCAGCGCTTAAGTTGAGTGGGGTGTTACACGGTTTTAATGGCTGGTCTTTAGATATCTAACGGATTCCGTTCGCATGCTGACGGATGACTTTGTATGCTTCCACGAGTTAATATAACAGCCTATTCACTATGTCCTTGTCGGCCTCCGTACAGCCCAACGAGAGGAATTTACGGCCATCTTCGCAGAGATGCTGTACGGGGGAAATATGCGCCTCCCCGCCGACCTCGTCCTGGACACCAGGGTTAAGCGACTCAGGAATGCCGCGTCTGTTCAGGGACTCACTTTTCAAGATGCGCCCAACTCCACCGTCTCGACAAGCGACAGTGGATGACAACAGCCCCAGAGACATTTACGCAGGTCCTCATTAGGAAGGATGCTCCTCGGAGGCCGCTGTAACCACCATACGAGGGCCTTTTTAGAGCGCTGGCACGAGGCGATCACTCGTTTAAGCTCAACGTCCGAGGCAGGCCCAAGTGGGTCTCCTTGTCGAGACTGAATGCCTTCGACGACCCGGCGGCCGTTTCAAAAAAGCGCCCGCGGAGTGTCAGATTCGCCCATTGACCGTCATTGGCAAGATCACGTGGTCGGTTTGCTTCGCTGAATCCGCATGGTTTCAGCTGCGAACGGAGTGATGTGGCGGCACACCAGAAATCGAGGTTCAACCAGTAAAGTAATATAGTCTTAATTTACAAGAAATTTTGATAATTACGAAGTGATTTGTGAACATTGTTACTTAAGTAAATAAATTGTATTAAAATGTAATCAGATCAGTTGTACTTGCCTCACGACTTCTGTTCCACGCCAACATATGATTGGGGAAAACGGTCCCCAAAAAACCATAGGCTATTTTTGAATAAAATGCACCTTCATTGTAGTGTAGGTCTCTGGATCATGCCGTTATCCCATTTGAGTTAGCCTCCCTTCAGTCCATTTTTACTGCATATTTGTATTAATAAGTGTATAAGAATTTGTAATGTTGGCGCCTACCACCTTCCGTATAAGCGACCAACCCTTTATTCGGTATACTGATGTTTGCTTCATACATTTCGTATGAAACTGCACCAACTGAAGACCTCGTGAATAACCAAAGATCCCCATCAGAAGTTGTTATTTTCCTTTTTCCAGTAAATCCAAAAGCCATGGCCACAATCCTAATTTTTTAAAAAATGTGACGCAGATCTGACTTTGAATTATATAAATGAGAAATTTTCGACAGTTTCAAATATAGTACGTAATCTGGTAAACTTTTCAAAGTCACATTAAAATGGTGGCAATCAATCAATGCTAGCGGTTTAATGACCTGTCAATAGAAATGCTCTGCCTTATATCTTAAAGGGTGAGCCAAACACCACTGAAATATTTCCTTTAATCTAAACTACCCATGTTTTTCCTTCCCACTGAAAAAAGTTGTTCACCTCAACTCAGGAAAGGAATCCTTGGCAAACAATTAAATAAATTACCTAAATTAGGTAACAACTGGTGCTTGACAGACGCTTTGTTCTCCTTCTTTCGCCGCGATATAACCCCAACCATACTATTAAGAGACTATCCCTTTCAATTAAACCCAAAACTAACACTTCTAGATGCAAATTATCACTGAACCCTTATAATACGGTCGAAATTTATTCATTTTCACCTGTGTACAGACACCCTTTCACCAAAATTCCAGCCAAAATAAATTGGTTCACTTCAAAGCCTCCCAAACCGATTTCAATGCTCACCGGTTGAAATGTGTATACGCACTTACATACGCCTAGGTGCGTATGGTAGCCTCGTGTTATCCAGGTTCGGGCCCATGTGAAATATGAAGCCCTTTCAACAGATTCGTGCACTAGTCCTGAATGTAACCACCTCCTGAAATAATGTGTTTCGCTTTCCACTCCTTTTTCAACACAGCGAAAATGGAATCCATTTAAACAGGTGAACTCAACCAGAAATAAATTTCAACTAGAACGAGCATATACATATGTACATTTGTATCTAGATACTCTGGTGCGATGCTACTATTTATTAATTACCTTTCCCACACAATGAATGCATCCTTCCTTTCATTAGTTAGCAACCACATGTAAAACAAGAAAACTACTGAATCAATTTATACTTCGGATCTAATTGGGGATGAAATATGGCTTGCCCTGTCCGCGATGATGACTATATTCGAGCTTAATTCAGTTTATCAGATTTGATTGTTATCACATATATGGAAGTCTATTTTCGAAGCCATAAAAGAGGCATTACGCTTCGGCGAGCAAAGGATATCGATATACATACATCTCTGCAGATAATTTATATTTGCTTTTAATCCTTGAACTTGATAATACTTTGGGCAAAACAAGTCACAGCAGAAAAAAGCTGGAGTGGGAATAATGAATCGATATTTTACTAAATATGAAAGTAATCCTGTTTTGACGAATGAATGAATAAGTAAAGATTTCAACAAGATACCTGAACAACCACTTCATTTAAAATGAGATAAGCAGGTGCATTTAGTAGCTAACATGATGCTACCCCCTGTGCTAACTCATTCTCACGGAGAAGGTTGACTATATCATCATCATCAACGGCGCAACAACCGGTATCCGGTCTAGGCCTGCCTTAATAAGGAACTCCAGACATCCCGGTTTTGCGCCGAGGTCCATCAATTCGATATCCATAAAAGCTGTCTGGCGTCCTGACCTACGCCATCGCTCCATCTTAGGCAGGGTCTGCCTCGTCTTCTTTTTCTACTATAGATATAGCCCTTATAGACTTTCCGGGTGGGATTATCCTCATCCATACGGATTAAGTGATCCGCCCACCACAACCTATTAAGTCGGATTTTATCCACAACCGGACGGTCGTGGTATCACTCATAGATTTCGTCATTGTGTAGGCTACGGAATCGTCCATCCTCATGTAGGGGACCAAAAATTCCTCGGAGGATTCTTCTCTCGAACACGGCCAAGAGTTCGCAATTTTTCTTGCCAAGAACCCAAGTTTCCGAGGAATACATGAGGACTGGCAAGATCACTGTCTTGTACAGTAAGAGCTTTGACCCTATGGTGAGACGTTTCGAGCGGAACAGTTTCTGTAAGCTGAAATATGCTCTGGTAGCAGACAACAACCGTGCGCGGATTTCATCATCGTAGCTGTTATCGGTTGTGATTTTCGACCCTAGATAGGAGAAATTGTCAACGGTCTCAAATTGTATTCTCCTATCCTTATTCTTCCTCTTTGATCAGTGCGGTTTGATGTTGTTGGTTGGTTCATCTTCCGTGCTGACGTTGCCACCATATATTTTGCTTTGCCTTCATTGATGTGCAGCCCAAGAAGTAATGTGTCTAACGGTTCCAGACTAGTTCTCTGATGACAGGGAGGTGTTTAGTTGGTAGTCCGCCAGCATGCTGTTGCGGGAGTCCAACACTCTGTGTGTAAACGCATTCATCTACCCTACTCCCAAAAACAAAAAAAAAATATGCCCTTTCTGTCGGAAAACAGATTTCTCTCTTCGTCTCGGCAAGATGAGCATGGAGGTGTATAAGGCTTCATCCTGCTGACTTTTTGGTAAAACTTCCGTGCCTGGTGCGGTTGCTCTCTGTACCTTTCTAGTTCACAGACTTGTTGGTTCTCCCAGGCTTTTGGGTCTGTGAAGTCGCTTCTCTGCTCGACGGAGTTCGTGATAAGTCTCTGCGCGTGGACGCGCTCTTTGAGAATGCAACATTACTCGGTATGCGGCATTCTTCCGTTCTGTTGCTAGCTTACATTCATCGTCAAACCAGCCGTTCCGACTCCTTTTGCGGCTGATGCCAAGTATGTTTGTGACCGTATCAATGATAACGTTGTTCAGGTGGTTGTGAAGATCATTTGTTCATGCTTCATCTCCAGGTCCTCTGTTGACTGCGGCATCCATTTCCTCCTTATAGGTGCCGCGGAGGGCTGTGTTATATATATATATGTTCTGGCATTCAAGGCTGAGAGGTGGCGGCGTTCGATCAACACGTGGTCAATTTGGTTGAATGTGGTCCCGTCTGGAGAGGCCCACGTATGTTTGTAGTCCGTTATCATTTGTATTTTCGTGTTAGCTATGGGAACCAACGTATCGCCTGAATACGAGCTCCTTCCCTACTTGGCTGTTAAAATCCCCAAGTATGATTTTGATATCATATCTGGGATAGGCATCGAGGGTTTGTTCTACTGCCTCATAGGAGGTATCCTTCTTTGACTTTACAGTGTGCTCTGTAGGGGCGTGAACGTTAATGAGGCTTATATTTCTAAACTTGCCTCGCAAGCGCAGAGTGCATAGCCGTGCGCTTATGTTTTCAAAGCCGATAACAATAAGATAAGAAACCTACTCCGAGCACATGGTTTACTGGACGGCCACTATAATATATGGTGTAGCGGCTCTTCTCCAGGAAACCGGTCCAACGCATCTCTTGTAACGCTGTTACATCAGCCCTATATTGGGACAGGGTATCGGCCAGCTGCTCATCAGCTTCATCTCTGTAGAGGGAGCGCACGTTCCATGAGAAAATGCGCAAATCGTTATTCCGTTGTCGTTGCCGGGTTCGTGGTTGTATAATCCATCCAATCCGAGGCTCCTGTTGTGGCCTCGTAACAAGTTGTTTTCCATGTAGGGTTGTCAGCCTTACCCAACCTCCAACCTGGAAGACCAGTTGGTAAAATTTGTCCCGTTTTTAGGCGCGGGAGACTCGCCTCCATCCTTCTCTGTCTGCAGCATTTAATCAAGAAAGAGCTCCAAGCGGTCACCACGTGAAGGTGGAGATAGGGTTTGGTAGTAGAGCTGTTGGTGTTGGTTCAGCAGGCATTTCCAAGATTTTATGCTGCATCGTGGTTACCAATCCACGTTTCGCAATGGGACCTATACTACCCTTTGACCACCACCACCATTGACTATATCACTCGGAAAAACAAACACAAACAAATTTGTTTGCATCTCATGCAATATATTCAGTAGAAGGCATGAAAAAAGGCAGACTGAATTTTTGCAGCGTTTCCTTTGCCTGTGAGGCGCAATATCCAGCAATGCATTCTAGTTCCGATAAAAGGCAATCATCATCCTGTGATGAAGCATTGAAAGAGCAAACTACCCCGGTGATCACCGGAAGCACATATGACAACTCTTATAGATTGGAAAACAGATTAACCCTGAAGAAAAAATGGAAAAAGTGGAGACCATCTAAAAGAGGAAAGAATGAAAAAAAAAACCTTATATATATTACCGCAATGCCATGTACCTTTGAATCGTTCGTTTACAGTTCGTTGAAACGTGCTCCAACGCCCCCCAAGGCTTCCCTAAACGCTTGCACTTCTCCTTTACTGTTCTGTACCAAGTATTCCTGCGGCAATGCACTCACCAGTCATCTGGAGAGAATGAATTCCACTACATGCATTGCTATTTTCACTTTTCGATCACATCGAGTACGGGCAACAGGCTTGTGCACCGCGCAAATTCTTTACTCAAAACATTATTAGACCAGCGTACCCCAATGACACATCGCTAACAAGCGTTGACGAGGCTTCGAGCTTTCGAGAAACAGTGGTAGTTACTATCCATGTGCTATTCTTATATATCATATATGGTCGCTATTCACCTCTTGGTGGGGCATAACACGTCAACGTCATCGATTACGGTTCACTAAAATGCGCTTCAATTCCCACCAGGACTTTCCGAGGTTCTCCACGTTCTGCGGGCATTGATAGCTATCAGCTCCAGATACACTCCCTGTTCACACTGTTCCAAATCTAATTGAAATCAATGAAAAGCAGGTGTAATGAAGACTACCCCATGCAAACTCTTTAGTGATGCGTTATGTAGTTCTGAAATCAATGCTATCTGCGGCATCTTTCGCATTCCTGATCAGTGCAATAACAAATTCCCTTTTGTTACGGTGCGTACTACTTTGAAATACTCCAAATTTGGTGCGGCTTCGAAACTCGAGGACGTCACGCTCACCATTTCTCGTAACAATCAATAAAGTCTTTAAGGCACCTTAAGACCTGCTCACGTAAACTATTCGAAAGTCAAATGTGAATGTGACGACATCTGCAAACCTTAACGAAATTATGGTAACGCTACGTGGGTGAAGATTCATTTGGAAATGCGCAATACGAAAAACCATGGCATTTCCAGGAGTCAGCTTTGCCAGGAAAAAGTCAACTTCGTCCACATCTACAGTCGTTACGCTCCTCCTAGTGCAACATTGATGCAATATGAGAAAATGCTAGACAGCTTGCTGTTGAATACAAAAGACGACCCAGCGATTTCAACGCATGGGCCTTAGACTGGAAAAGCGACAGTTAAATCCGCAACAGAAGTCCAGGATAGCTGGCTGGTCCACCGGAGCTTTTGAAGGGGGGATATTCCTGACGGCTGTGCCAGATGGTCACGACCCGGATGGGGCAGCGCTGGAGGTATCTCTCTGCTGAGATTTTCGTATCTGCGTGAAGGAAGGCTTTGCCAAAAGAAAAGAGGGAAGCTGGAATATTAGCAGACGGATAAAGAATACCGAGATCTTCAGAGTAGCCTTAAGAAGGCCACGCGGGGAAGCAAGTGGAAATGCTACAAGTGACTGCGCCTTAACGTAAATACACAGGTTCGTATTGGGGCACTGCTTACAGGGATGTAATGAATAAGATTCGTGGGCAACTACAACTATAGGAAGAAAGTGGACCTCAGTCAATGGTTGAACAGCGTGGCCAAAGAGAAACTACGATTGATCTGTAGACGATTTGGGCTCTTGTATTGGACGGGAAAGTTTCGAACAAAGGCGTAGCTGCTAAAATCAGGCAAGCAAGGTTCAGAAGCACATGGTTCCCGCCCAGTGGAAGAGGCAGAGGTTGGCTCTGCTGCTGAAGCCCCAATAACAACCACCTAGCGCACCCTCTTCTTATCGCCCTTTCTGCCTTTCAGACACTACGGGGAAGATGGTGGACAGGGTGATATACAACAAGCTACTTCCATTGGTCGAGAGAGTGGTGGTCTATAGAAGCCGCAGTATAGGTGTCGGAGTGCGCGTTCTACGATCCATGCAATAGTAACGGTCGTGGATCTGGCTCGGGAGGCATCGGCTGCTGGTAACAGCTCCACGGCGGTGACGCTGGATGTCAGGAATGCCTTTAACTCGGTCAACCAGGCTTAGATTAAAGGCATCCCGTTTAAAATGGGTATCCCTGGTTACTAAGCTCCGATAATCAAGAGTTACCTCTCGGACAGGCTTCTTTGGAATAAAGTGGATGACGAGTCGAAAGAATGTGTTGTGACAGAGAAGCAGCAAAGGCTAGTTCATCTCTAGCAAGAAGAAAAGACAGCAAAGGCTAGTTATTTTCGGCAAGGATAATGCCTAATATTGGAAGGAGAGATCACAAGGTCGGCGAAATCCATCCTGCTATACGCGACTCCTGTCTGCGCGTGTTCAGGAAATATAGGGCCGTATCGGGTGACGCAGTGAGATTCATCACCGCAATCATTTCCTTGGATCTCTTAGCAAATGAGGCACACTCTCCCTACCAGAGAAGAATAGTAAATATGGCGATGTGACTGTGGACTTCCAACAAGCCACTAAAAAGGAGCTGTACACGAGATGGCAGCAATGGTGACAAAATACCGGAAGAGGCCGCTGATCCAATGTATTGAGGGAATTGTATTACTACCTAACGTAGTTCCTTACGGAACAAGGTAAATACTGAAAGTATTTGCATTAATTCGGATTGGACAAATGCAGAGACTGTCCCGGATGCGCCACTACACCCTGAGATTCGCGATTGAAAGAGAGAGCTTTAACGATGCTCTCAACATAGTTATCGGACTCCTCGTCGAGGAGTTGTTGAGGTCGGAAGCAATTGGAAAGCGGGGAGTACGCGCGAGTCTTTTAAGATGTCCATCTCCATCCATTAACAAGTCGGAATACCGGAAGCTGGACCCTTGGGGTATCAAGATTAGCATATACCTCCAATTCAAAATATTTCTTCATATATGAAATTTCCAAAATCCAACAATTTGATAATGACATATGTATTTCGAAACTCCAACTCCTCCATTCACATGAGTTCACTTTATATGATGATGACGTCATCTACATCTTAGAGTGCTATAGCTTTGTTAAAAATAGGTGGATTTTTATCGAAATTTCCAAAATTATACATTATATTGTTACCCACAACTGCGCTTTGTATTTTATACTTCTAGGATAAACTTAAGGGATGTTCCCCGGTAAATTTCTAAAATATAGTAATATACTATTATTAATTTTATTTTACCAGATATCGGAATGGGATGTATTTTGAGGCCTGGATTTCGTATGAATGCAAAATTGTGATTTTTTTAGATTCTGCGATAGGATAGGTTCTGAGAACGAGACCTGCTACACTTTTTGTGGCACACATTTTGAGCCCCTCCTATGTTTTACCCGGTGTCAAAAATATCATCAGTTTCGACAAGTACTAATTAACCCGTTTTTATTCCGGACGACCTCACATACCCATATTTTGTGAAAAAAAAAGATCAAGCAGGCGGCACGAAATCTTGGGCTGCACATCAATGAAGGCAAGACAAAATATATGGTGACAACGTCAGCACCGAAAACCACCCAACCAACAACATCAAACCGCATTGGACAAGCGGGAAGAATAAAGATAGGAGACTACAACTTTGAGACCGTTGATAATTTCTCTTATCTAGGGTCGAAAATCACAACCGATAACGGCTACGATGATGAAGTCCCCGCACGGTTGTTGTCTGCTACCAGAGTCTATTTCAGCTTACAAAAACTGTTTCGCTCGAAACCTCTCAGCATAGGATCAAAGCTCTTACTGTACAAGACTATGATCTTGCCAGTCTTCATGTATTCCTCGGAGACTTGGGTTCTTAGCAAAAAGAATTGCAAATTCTTGGCCGCGTTCGAGAGAAGAATCCTACGAAGAATTTTTGGCCCCTACATGAGGATGGACGATTCCGTAGCCTACATAACTACGAAATCTATGAGCGATACCATGACCGTCCGGTTCTGGATAAAATCCGGCTGAATAGGTTTTGGTGGGCGGGTCACCTAATTGGTATGGATAAGGATAATTCAGCCCGGAAGGGTAATATCTATGGTAAGAAAAGAATACGAGGCAGACTCTGCCTGAGATGAAGTAATGGCGTAGGTCAGAACGGCAGACAGCTTTTATGGATATCGAATTGATGGACCTCGGCACAAAATCGAGGTGTCTGGAGTTCCTTACTAAGGAAGGCCTGGAATTGGGAAAAACGAGGGACTCGCAAAAGCCTTTCAAAAAAGGCGCATTGACATCTGCACTATGAAAAAACCCGATGATCTGGTGAAAATAGGCTGCGACTTTGAACGCGAACGTGGTTCTCTATTTCGGTAGCCCACACACTCAATACGGGGTTGGCATTGCCAGAGAGTTTCCGTGACCAAGAAGCTGACTGATTTGATGACCGGCTGATGATGGTCACCATTGTATCATATATGTTATATTTACCGGGTATGCAGCACTTACAGGTCGACCTGATGCCAGGACAGATTCCTTCTGACAACTTTTCTATGCAAAGACCTACCACCTGCCTGCTTATAGCTTTATCATCATTGCGACCTTAATAGTCATGTAGGTGAAAAGCCAGACGGTAACAGGTGCCATAGGGGAAAGATATTTAAAGCGCGCAATGAGGGTAGCGAGGGTATAATCGATTCGGCGGAGACCCATGACTTTATACTCATGAATACATGGTTCAAAAAACGATTGTCTCATCTCCAACATTTTATAGTGGGAATAATAATAACAATAATCGTTGACGCAGCAATCCACATTGGATCAGGGCCTTGAAATGTGTTAAAGCACTTCATTCAAGACCGTAACGCTACACTACAGTACACTGTAGGAGGCAATGTGGTCAGCATTGCGCTCGCCCGAGATTATTTCCCTGATTTGAGTCTGAGAGATACTCATTCACAGCTGAGTCGGCTGGTATCCGGCATCCAGTCATTATAACAAATCCCTCTGCCACCAGTGAGTTCAGCGCTCCAACCACTTGAGCCATCCGAATACTTATAGCGAGAATAGTAAAACACTAATCGACTATATTCTCATAAGACGCCGACATTTTACCACCGTCACTGATTACAAAGCTGTTCCCTATGAGACCATCACACATCAACATCGGCCTTTGATTACCATCTTACGAATCGAGTCACCGATAAGACAACGTGAGGGACGCCCTGGATCGCCATGCATTAAATGTTGGTGATTTCGTGAGAAGCAAAAATAAATCTTCTCATTTACGCGATTACCAACCATTCCGGATGTGGAAGAATCGTGAAACCAAATTAAAGACACGATCCAGAAAACGGTCTATGCAACCTTAGGGGTTACCAAGCCGGGTCAGCGTTACATCAACCGAGATACTTGACTTTGCGATGACGATGTTCAAATGAAGGTCAGTCAGAAGAAACGCCTCTACCACAAGTTTCTTGACGATAGAACATTCACTAAATAAATAATTTATAAGAATGTGAACCGGGAAGCAAAGAAAGCAATCCCTGTCACCCGAGAGGCCCATTAGACAGATCTTTACGATAAACTGAACACTCGGGATGGCGACTCGCCAAAAGCCGACACGAACGAACGCAGGATATCGAACACCCCTGTTGCGTTAATGAGAAGAATGTTGCGTTAATGACAAAAATGCTTACTAACCGTCGATATTTGGAGTAGTTCCACCTGCCAGCACAACTGTAGTCGATGAAGCAATAAAACAAATGAAATCGGGAAAAACAATAGAACCTAACGTTCAATGCGGTTACTTTCCCATACCATGACGATTTTTGAAGGCCTTCTTGACAATTTTTGAGAACCGATCCTCATGAAACAGACACAATCACTTTCAGTGGCAGTGGCCCAGAACTGAGCGATTTAAATGTCTCGGGTAAATGTTATCAGCTAATGGAGAACTGCGGTATGAAATTGCTTCACGGAGTAGCACAACCTGGATAAGTGACGTTCCATAACTAGTCTTCAACGAACGTCCCAAATCTAACATTTACCGCAATGTTCTCCGCCCTGTCGCCGCCTACGGTTCTTTGTATTGGTCGACTATAAGAGATAACGAACGGCATCTTGCGGTAGTAAAAACGAAGATGTTACGTTGGACAGTGGCGTAGCACGCCATGATCCATCCAAAATGAGGATATCCGCGATCGATATGGGGTTGCACCAATCGTGGAGAAATTGCGAGAGAGGCATCTTGGGTTGTCTGGTTACGTAATTCGCGCTAATGAGAATTTACTCGTCAGGATTGGTCTGAGCATCGAAGGTAAGCGACCAAAAGCCCGGTCGAAACAAAGGTGGCTTGATACGTTCCATGAGAATTTGAACGCCTGGCGATTGTGGATCAGGCTTTTAATAAAATAAAATGATGCAACCGATCACGACGATTCTACCCCTCATATGAACGCGACAAAGACTGAAAAAAAAAGAATGTGTTCGGAAATCAAATACCTCACTGACCAATAATTTCGCTTCCTAAACGGCGGGGACATCCATCTTGTGCTTTTTGACCTATTCAATAAGTACTCTAAAGCGCGCCATCCACACTCAGTTCGTTTTGTCAGTTACGCCAAATGAGCCGGAAATGCACCCCGCCGCCAGGTGAATTGAGACCACCATCCACATACCGCCAAGCCGCAAACCCCATTAATTCAGCTCTGGATATCAAAGGCCTAGGGACGAGACAAGGGCTGAATAAGAAGAAGAAGAAGAAGAAGGTAATAGTACACTGTAAACAGGTTATCAACCTATTCCACAATCCCCAACCTGGAGGAACAGTCGGTTCATCTTTATTTTACGGCACAGAGAACCCTCCGTTCATCCTCTATCGTTTTCCCCTGGGCTCTAGATGTTAAATCAGCGCGCCTTACCCAAGCATTTGTTGAGAATAGTCGAATCGAATCTGGAAACTTACCTAAGATACTTACTACCCTTCAACCCCATAGCACAGTGACGTGCAGTGCATGACGACGAGGCACTTAAGTGCAGTATTGATAATACTGATTACCCCTAATAAGAGCACTGGATCTATCACTTTTTTATTCCTCTAATTTCAGTTAGCATCAAAGTTGGATCATATTTTCCTTTTACCATGGTTGTCAGAACTCTTACTTGTGATATATTCACCTCTATATATCAAAAGAAAATATTCTACCGATTCGCTATCGCCTACAGAAGCAGACACGACCACCAGAGCCAGTCGCTTTTGCTAGCAATTAACCCTGCGAAAAGCTATCAAATACACTCAGTCTTCGTTACCTACAAGGTAACGAACATTTTTTACATATCACAAAGACAAATTGCCATTGTTTTCTGTGCAAGCGTTCAAAACATGCATCAAATGTTATCAAGCAAACAACGTTAGGGACCAGAATCCGACTCACATGATACATTGCTATGCAACCCTGGAAATGTATGTATGTATATTTTTAGAGAGATTTTCCAACAGGATTTGGGACCGTACTTTAAAGAGACATTTGAAATATCCGTCACTTCTCTGGTTGAGTTGATTCCTTCAAACATTTTAGGCAAACCTGAAACTTTTAATTTATTATATACTAAGGAAACTTTGCAATTTCCAAACCCCCTTCATTACCTACCCTGCAGATGCTAAACCCCAATTCAACCCTGAACCTCATTTTCAGAAAAAAAGGAATGAACTGCTTTGTAGATTCATCATCCAAAAATTTAGTCATTACCATATTTCCAGGGCAAATAACAAAGGGCGTAAAAAACAGACTCTCTGAAAGCAAATACTGTTGAAACTCAACAGTCACTGTAGCTGACTCGAGAACAATTAGGTGAAAAACGATTGACCCCGAAATCAAAAGAGTATTGTAAATAACAGTCATTGGCTATACCATTTGGGTGTAAAGAGTGCATAGTACAAAAGCTACGCAAGGCAGTACCTCGTCCCCAAGTCCTAAGTAAATGTAAAAAGTTTTCATCTTGTCAGGAGGAGACCCCGAAAAAAATTGTTTAGAGAAAAAACTTTTAAATTGAACAGTGAGCAAGTGAAGACGAGCACGAGGAAGGGTGGTGAGGCCGGAAGAGAATGCAGCAATTCTTCACTCGCGGAAAGTCATCAAGGAAAATTCGATTACTTCTGTGTCAGTCCAAGCAATTTATATGACCTTCAACCCCGTCGCTCTTCCGCCCAAGTTCACTCTTGTTATGAGTCCTTGCGCCATTGAATTTAAATTCAAATCGTTTCGTTGGAAACTTGTGAACAGGAATGTTTGCTGTATTTGTTGCCGTTGCTTCCGCCACTTCGGTATCGCTTTAAAATGCAAAGTTTGTGGTTAAAATGAAGTGTAAGTGGGTGGGAAATTAGAGCAATTTGCCAAGGCGTTTAGTGTCTTTATTGCCCTTGAACTCCCGCCTTAAAGCGAAGAAGACACAATGTAGCCGCCGGTTATCTATGGCTAAGGAAGCGACGGAACTCTTGAGTTATAATGATTCTACAATCAGAAGGACCGTTGCTGCAGGCTTTCAAGACAATAATTACGAGGAGAGAATTAGATGCCAAAGTACCACACTGGCCGACTTTCGACGTCAAGTGCCTCGTACTTTACGCTTTGTGCCTGAGAAGAATGACAAGAATCTCCAGCCCAGTAGGGATGAGCTGTGGTCTCCCGTTCTGTGTCTGCCACGGAGGCATGGCAATTATTTCTATGACAGTTTGTAGCATCATTTCAGTGCTTCTTACATTATTCTGCAGTTATAATTTGCTTCTTCGGATATTTATAGAGACAAGTATTAAACGCGATGCATCTTTTCAAGGTAAATGCGTAGATGAGCATGCATGGGTAGACAACGGAAGGAAGCTTTTCAGTAGAAAATGCACAGAATGAAACTTAATATTAGCCCCATACGGCGGAAGACAATTCACTACCTTTTATTGGGAGTTTCTTGAGGTACTAGTTCACCGTGCAAACCCTTATCATCATCATATAAGAAATTAAAAATGCAAGCTTTTTTGCTCTGAGGTATATTGACAATCTTCGTCGTGTCAATTCGTCGAGGTCAAAAGTAAGATGACAATTGGAAATTCTTTCTGGCCTTGAACAGTTTTATTCGCATATTGGAGAACTTTTGCGATAACAGAAATTGACATCAAACCATGGTTTTGCAACATGTACCGAACGACGAAAAGACCCATTTGCTAACAGCACTTTTGATTTTTCTCCTCCTACCTAACATCCTTTCGTGCCTCGGCTAACATATTTTCAAATTCCATCCCGACCTCCCTTTGCACACTGATCATTTTAATTCGCCTTGAAAAATTTCTATCGCGAAATGCCCTAATATTATTCGTTCAGAAAAATTTTCATCATTAAACCTTACTTGTTTTCCTTATAAATTGTTTTGCCCGACCATTGACATGCCTATGCTGATGTGTTACCAAATATATTTTTGCCTAGCGGATTAGTTCAGGCAACTACATTACATTTATTGTGTGTATTTCTGCAAGGCAGCTTAACGCCTGGTTGTTTATTTCGGCAAGCATATACCAGTATCTCACAAACAACGTGTTCTCTTCTTCAGTGTTATACTTCCGAAGGGGAAAGAACGGATAAAGAAAACGAAAAATCGTCTAATTACTTACATTAATTTAAGTGCTAGAAACACCGGAAAAACGCATTGAGTTAGATAATCATTTGGAAGGTGAAAAGTCAAGTGTGTATCGGGAAACTTCAGAATTAATTCTTTGTGGACGGTTTTCAAGTAGAAATTAACTGCGAAATTGTGCAATTCGTGTGCTGCTGGACATTTTATGGTACAGCTTGTGTTTGTACATGATGAATTTTCGCCGCTTTCTGTGAATTTTCGTCTTGTCTTATTTTGTATTAATTTGAGTTTTTTAAAGTATTGTTACGTTCTTGCTAATTATAGAACATCACTGTAGCTTCGACAATGCTGATTGTAGAATGTGCCGAGCCTGGCAGCATGGTCCCCTATAAGCCAATGACCTGTGCAGGCTGCCGCAATCCTGTAAGCATTTCCACGTGTTTAGCCCAAAAAACCCCACCATCGAGTCTTGTTATAAGCGAACCAAATTTTCCTTGACGAGCCCGAAGATTGTTCACTAGTACGAGAGGATTTCACCCTTAACCATCATCAGTGGGACGCGGAATCCGACCAGCGAAAGATTGCGAAGAGCAAAACCTCAGCAGGTCTGCCCATCAGTCCGCTTGCTCCCCTCTTTTTTCCTCCGACCAGGAACCCAGAGGAGAATGACTTTGAGCGTACCGCCCAGACCGCAGAATGTATGAGTAAAAAGCTTTACTGGCAGCCCCGTTGTTGGTCAGAATGTCTACCCGGCGCCTGGGGATCGTATAATGACCCAGCCATAGACAGGTATCTAGTATCGTCAGTAATTCCGCTGGCGAATCCTGAGAGATCGTGCGACTCGACTGCGCTGTGTGAATCCTAGAAACCCGATGCACTGACTCCACAAAACATCTTTGATTCATCGGCGAAGCCATCCAGCATACAATAGAACTATACATTAGGATTGAGCGTACCACGGCAGATCCAAGAAACCATCCTCGACCGAAGGCCCCATTTTCTCACACAGGTTTTCTTGTAAGCATAGAAGGCCTTCTGAACCCTCAGTCAATGTCCAAATTTGCCCAGGATCCAGGATTACACCCAGATACTTCACGCACCTCTGGGATCGTCGGCGATCTTTAACAGGTCGCTTGCAAGAGAATGGTGTCCCCAAGGTGCCCAAGTAAATAGTTCTGACACCCTAGCTGACATGAATGTTTCTCAATGAAGAGCGAACTGATGACGACCGATACACGGCTAGTGTGCATTAAACCGGTATTAGTAGACCGCGTCGCCCCAACCAAGCGCAGATCCATCCCTCAGTTCCGGGGTCAGTTAAACGAAGCGCAGGCTTCAGGGAACTGCGGTAAGGGCTTTGTCCCCGAGCGCATAGCCGTTCCTGACTCCACTCCCTTGCACAGGATCCACTGGTAATAACTTCAATGGAGAATAAAAACAACATAAATGAGGAGACAGTGGGAATGGAGAAAGAGTTTACACGCAGCATGAAAATTACTCACCAGAGCGCCCAGCAAAGGACGCAACAAGGTCTGAAATACCCGACGAGGGGATGAGCAAAGAAAAAAGGAAACTCGCAATGTAAAGCGACGCCTGAGATGAAGACGGCATCCAAAACAGTGCCACGCAATGCTGATGCTACAAAAAGAAGCACAGAGGAAACTGACACTGACATGATGGGTTCGAGTATAAGCCGAGTGGGAACGCAGTCGATTATTCTCGCGTAAGCCGAAGTGTATGCAGTCTGCAACGTTCCTCTGGAAAAACATCAGCAAAGGCGTGAAAAACAGACTGATGGAGCTGAAGAAGCTCCTGGATCGAATTTTGTCTTTCAAACAGACAAGGCGGGTAACAGAAAATGAGAGACCAATTCGAATCAACAATAAAGCAATAAAGCAGGTGAAAGTAGTGAGGTATCTATCTATCTATCTATCACACCTGGATAGGAAGTTGAATTGGGAGACCCATATCCAGAAGAAAAGGGACCAAGTCAAACTTGCATTCAGTAAACTTTATTGGCTATTAAATAAAAGATCTAAACTGAACCTAAACACAAAAATTCTTTTATATTAAACACTGCTGAAGCCAATTTGGTCTTATGGGATACAGGCAGAAAGTCCAATCTTGCAAAAATCCACCGAACCAAAACAAGGATAATTAGATCAACACTTGGGGCTCCTCGCCACGTTAACAATAGAATAATACAACGTGACACCAAAAAGAATAGCAGCAAAAACTACATAAAAACACTGCCCAACCATCCAAATAAATCGGCCTAAGCATTCTTATATCGCATAAATACTGCCGCTTAAAAAAAATGGCCCACTCCGGTGGTTAATATGGTTCAATCTTAACCACCGCTTACATAGTCGTACACACCGACAAAATGGGAGGATCTCAGACGAAGTTAGCGAGGAAGAAATCATGAACACGTCCATCGTGAATCCGATAGATATAGCATCATACCAAATCGAAGCTGCTTTGCTAACACTAACTTCCTCCTTTGGAGCTTCACTCGCATATTAGCTTTATAAAGACTACCGATGAAGCCTCAAAAAGAAATATGCAACAAGTACAAACCCTTGCTGAGCTTGAAAAAGGATACCCTACCCCGCCAGAAACAAGGGCCTAACCAGTAAAACCAACAATTGCAGATGCCAGGACATCAAACGTAAACCCCCCTTCAACACAACTTTTGACAACCCAAATGCAGTAGATCCGACAACTATCATAAATTTTTAAATCCATAAATATATTGTAAAATAACTGCTATTTAACCACCACAGCTATGTAATTGTTGATAAAGCTCTTGCTGCAATGGCAGGAAGAGAAATGTTAAACTAGGCTTAAGAGTTGCAATAATGCAAGCGAGAAATTGGCCACCAACCTAATTCTTCTAATCAAAACCATTAAAGTGTCAAAAAAACTTTTTATTCAATTGTAACACGTCTTGCAGTTCTAAATCGAAAGTAGTGGAGATTGGATGTGCTTTGGCCATCTTGTGTTCTCAACCAAGTGTTCTCAATGCAATCTTTTTTTCCCGTTATGGATTGATAGGCGGTGCCTAACGGTCCCTTGTTTTTTCAACGCATATCGGGTTGTTTCTGTAAGTGATTTTTATAGCTTTTGGCTTCTGCCTTCTACTGATTTAGTGTGGTGTGGTTCATGCTTCGCGCTTTGGTGCGAAATCAAAATTTAAAGTGCTATTAGCATGGAGGGTGAAGAGAGCCCCCGGAAAATTCCCAAAACAAATACGTGCCGTACCTTACCATTCCCATCTTCGAACCAGCAACTATTGGTACACCTCTTCCAGCAGCGTTGCCTTTACTAATATTTCCCCAAAATCCTTTGATGCTTGTGGAACGGTATCAGCCCCCGAAATAAACTTATACGACACCAATACAAAATGTGTGAATCATTCGGTCCTAATTGACCGTTTTGAAGCCAATCCGGAAAACAGAGTTGGGTTGGACCCATTAGACCTGTTCACACATCTGGAATCCCTAAGGTACGACAAGGATATCATTAATATCAAGCGTAAGGGCTATGCAAGTACGAGGCCACCTTCTAAACTGAACAAGCCGCAAACCGCTTCGTAACGGACAAAAGTGTAAAAAAAGTGCTATTAAATATGTTTCTCTAAATTGGGATGAGGAATAGATAGCAAGTCGATTGGAGTCATCTGTTGAAATGCTGAAAACTCAGAGGTTTAGCAAAACAGACAAAAACATAAAGATCTACATTTCGCAACGGGCACGGTTAAGCTGACCATTCTGGGGCAACCCTCCCTACGCATAGAATCATAAGAAAAAGGCGGGTTTGCCTTCTTTATAATTCACATACATGTCGTGTTTTTGAAGGGCAGGGGTGAGGCGGCGTCTGATAAGTCGCCTCTGCCCTAGACGAAATCGCAGGTCATATATTAACAGGCTATTACCAGACACACAAAATAAGGGAAGATGGTTTTGGAGGGGTGGCCATCGCCTTCAAAGATAATTATCACATTTAAAGAAGTTAAATACGATACTGACCAAGATGTCATCATTGCAGAAACGTGTAACCTGCAACCCAACATGACTGTGGCAGCGGTCTATTTTCCCCCTCAAATGAGTACCAAATCCTATAAAAAAGAAATTAAGAAACTAACTGCGTTTCTACCTCACCGTCCCAATACGATTATCCTTAGCGACCTGAACGCCAGGTCCAAAGCCTACCAGTCCAAAGCCTGCTAACCAAGCAAAAGGTAACATACTACTAGATGAGCTTTGTAACTTTGACTTGCGAACGCTGAATAACAGTGATAAAACCTTTGCAGTAACAACCCTAGCAGGAATTTTGAGGTCTTCAGTTCCCAATATCTCCCTTACCAACTTTCAGCTGCTCTCCTGGCACTGGCAAACCTAGATGCCACATACTCAAAAAGTCATCACAAGCCAATTCCCCTACAAAGCAAATCAGTTACAGTCCAACCAGGTTTCAAAATTGCCAGAAACAAACTAAATAATCTAATTGGAAATATGGAACCACAGGACTCCATTGAAGGCTTCACCCATAGTATTCAAGAGAAAATCAAACTTGCAACACTTAAGACACGGAGAGGCACTAAACCCAAGGCGTGGTGGGATGCGTACCTAAAACAATACCTCTTAGAAAAAATAGTGCCCTAAAGAATTTCAGGCTGGTGCCTAACTTCAGGAACTTCCTCAGAACAGGAAATGCCATAGAAAACTGGAGGAAATAAATTAGGAAAGTCGAAAAGAAACATTGAGATAAATTATGGGAAGAAGAATTTCAAAAATTTTCAGAAGGAGAACAACCAGCTAACAATATGGGATAGGAAAATGAAACAGAATTTCGCGTCGGAAATCACAGCACAATACAAGAAGCGTCCCTCACTGCTGAATACCAAGCCCAACGCTTCTTACCAATAAGAAGATTTCACAATGCACAACCTTAACGATATTCTGAAAAACACACAAATAACCTACAGCTCCTAGGACAGATAAAATTCTGTACAACTGAACTGGTTAAATGACAGCAATAGACTTCACCTACTCAACTCATTTAATAAAATTTGGAAAAAACTTCAACCACCTCTGGAATCGAAGAACAAAAAAATTATGCCAGTTTCCAAAAAAGACAAAAATCCCTCGGACATTTTAAACTACAGACCTATTTCTTTAATAAACGTGTTTGTAAAAAATTTAAATGCCATGGTGAAGGCGAGACTCACATTGTTTATGGAAACTGAACAATGTTATGCCTACAGAAAAGGTCGATCGACCACATCGTGAATAAATGAGTTTCTGCTTCAGATGTCCATCGCTAAGAGTCAAGGGAAAATATGGCTGTTACCGTGGACATCAGTAACACCTATGAGAGAGTTGACCCCAGAACTTTAGCCAATATTATGAGAGCGAATAAAATCCCAGCTGACATCTACACGTGGGTGTTAAGGTTTCTTGAAGTTAGTCACCTCACGCTGGTGGCCTGAAACAGTTAAAAATGGCTTACCCCAGGAAAGCGTTTGAGCTCAACACTCTTCAATTTATACACAACCACTCTCCATAACAAAATAAATGAATCAGTACATATCTACCAATATGTTGATGGCTTCCTGTTACTAGGAGTACATAAAGATAACCAGTGTGTCGACAACCTTCTGCAGGACCAAGTCAACATCTTCCTTAACGAATATGGTGCGCCTAGCTTACTGTTTAATCTGGACAAGTCCAGCGTAATCAGTTTCAAAAAAAAACAGAATCGCACCATGTCACATTTCGGTCAGCCGAACCCTGCTTAGGCAAAATAAGGAAATCACTTTTCTGGGTAGGACAATTATTGCTTCTCTGTCAATCAAAAATCACACCACCAATATGACCGGAAAGACAATAAGAGCGGCAAGAATTGTCAACTTCTCTACGGGATTCTCCTGGGGCCTTGAACCCAAAAAAAGCGCTTAAAGTGTTTCAAGCAGTGGCCAGACCGATTTCCGAATACACTACCACTTATGTTGTGGGATCACTCAAATATCTAGACAACAAAATAGATTCTGTAGTCGCAACCCAGTTCAAAAAGCGCTTGGGGCTAACCAAATCAGCACCTTTCTACTTTGCCCATGCCCTTGCTAATGAGCCCTAACACAAATTTAGAAGAAACTTCCTAGCAGCCAAAGAGTTGATTAGGCTTAAAAGAACTCTTGCAAACGATTGACAAAAAACCTGTCTGCCAACAATGGCAACTCAAAAGTATATAAATGTTTCAAGGAAGTTTTTGACTTCATGGTATCTCACGAGGGCCATTGCTCAACTAGAAGGCTGGAAGTCTGGATTGGGCCGAACAGGACAGCTGGGGAAACCAAACAGGAATAGATGGTAAAAGTCCAAAACAAACTATACTAGTCCTGAAGTAATAGTTTCGCGTTATGCCACCGATGCAGCAACAACAAAAGAAGCTTCGAGTTGTGTTGTAGTCTCAGCATCTCCCCGTATAAAGGTAGGCTATAGAATGAGAACGATGATGACCCTCTCTGCGGAACCCATGGGCATCAAGCAGACTACACTGCTGGCCAAAGGTAAAGCTCAAGAGAAAGTAGTCATTATAACAAACTCTCAAAAAGCCTGTACACTGCTCAAAAACCAAAAGTCCAACCATCCAATCATATGGGAGATCGTCAGCGAAATTGAATGTTCGAACATCCAAGAGATAAAAGTCATATCGATTCCGGCAAAAAGTAGAATCCCCCTAAATAAAATGGCACACCATGCGAGTAAAGGGACCATCTAGAATGGGTCCCAACTAACAACCACACTTGCAAGAACCACATTGAGGATTTAATAGACTTGATTAAAAAATCGGGAGTCAAGCTGTAAAAACAGTTATAGTCTCACTGCTTTAAAGTTTTCATTACTATACACCATTCTTTATTAAATATGTACATTACACATCACACATATGCTGGACAATCCACACTGCGCACTCATCATCCCGTCATAAACCCTCTGCCCATACAAATACCAATATAATTATGTTGTTTTTCACCGTACCAACATCCCACTACCTCCGAACGAAGCATAATGAATTCTCCTGCACAACAAAATCCTCGAAGCAAACAGGTTGAAACTGCACATATTACAACGACAATACTAGTTTTGTGCCTGGATGGTTCAAGTGGTTAGAGCGCTGGGCTGTCGTAACGGTAGGTCGCCCATGATAACATCCACCGCATATGTTCAAGATGAGCGACAGCCGGAGGGCTCGAGGACCAAGAAAATGATCCATTCAAAAAAAGCTCGTCCACTATGAGATCTCAACCAATGCCAAAGACGGCAAAGGATAAGGTACAGGCAAGGTCAATAAACTGTTCCGCTCGAAACGTCTCACCATAGGACCAAATCACTTACTGTACAAGACTATGATCTTGCCAGTCCTCATGTATTCCTTGGACACTTGGGTTCTTAGATAAGTCCGTAGCCTACATACGAGTAACAACGAACCATGACCGTCAGGTTGTGGATAAAATCCGGCTGAATAGGTTATGGTGGGTGGGTCACTTAATCTGTACGGATGAGGATGATCCAGCCCGGAAAGTATAAGGGCAATTTCTATGGTAGAAACAGAAGACGAGGCGTAGGTCAGGACGCCAGACAGCTTTTAGGGATATCGAATTGGTGGACCTCGGTGCAAAATCGATATGTCTGGAGTTCCTTATTAAGGCAGGCCTAGACCGGATACCGGTTGTTGCGCCATTGATGATGATAAAGGTCAATAAATGCCAAAAGTGAAAGAGCGTACAAAAAGAGTAACCCTATCGGGGCTTATAGAGAGCAGAGACCTGATCCGAAGGAATTACCCATCATCCAGCTTGGAGCAAAAATAGTTGAGCTGTCCGAGTTTATAAAGGATAAGCACAACGTACACCAAGCCATAAAGAATATGGTGAGGGCTATTACAGTTCTCTATAAGAGATCGCAGATGGAGGAAAATAATACTAAGGATAGGTCGAACCCCCCTACCAGCGAATCACGGCGAAATAAACGAGTACGTGAAAAAGATCTTCTAAATTATCAGCAGGCGCCAAAGAGAAAAAAGACGGACAGGACATTCTGAAAACTAGCACCACTAGTTCAGAAGGACGAAAGCATACAGCAAAAGTAGAAAAGTCGACCCGCTTTGTGAAACCCAAGAGGAACGAAAACGATCGGTGGTCTTAAATTACCAGCAAAAAAAGCGAAAGGAAAATCAAAAGGGCGAAAGCGTCCAGATGCGATTGTTATCTCCAGTAAGGGCAATCTGTCCTACGCGGAGATAATCAGACAGGTCAAAGCTGATCCCGACAAAAGATTTGAGCGGAAATGTGAACAGAATCCGAAGAACCCAGAAAGGGGATCTTAGCTGAAAAGATCCAGTGTAGGCAAAACTGATGACTTCAGCACCCAAGTGAAAAACTCCCTTGGGGAGAATGCCGCAGTACGTGCCCGAAAACATGAGATCTACGTACAATGTAAGGATTTCGATGAAATGGCATCGAAAGGAGAATTTAATCGATCGGATTAATGCAGAAGGTGTGAAAGGGCCATATTGAAATAGGGACCCCAAATGCCTATTGTGCAAGGTGAAAGAGGGACAGGATAACCGGCATATTGCCGGAAGTGGTAAATGTCCGGAATTTAGGAAGGTGCTTACTGCAATGAGAAAATGAGATTTATTCGAATAAAGCTCAACCATTACAGGACCGCTCAGGATTTACTAAAACGTTCGAATCTGAGATGGAAATTCACATCATAAGTGAACCGCATAGAAACCGTCACGGTGGCATATGGGACACAGATTCGACTGGTGGAGCGGCGATATGGGCTTGCGGTCGACAGGCTATACAGTGTACTGTAAGTCAGGCAGCCAATGGCTTTGTGTGGGGGGAAATAAGTGCTGTATATGTATACAGCTGCTACGCCCCACCAAGTTTGACACTGTCTGAATTCGAGCAAATGCTTGATAATCTTGCTCTCGACGCAAGGCGACGAGGTCCAAAGGTGATTGCTGGTGATCTCAATGCTTGGGCCCCAGAGTGGAGTAGTAGAGAATCAAATGCTAGGGGGCGCACTTTATTAGAAGCTTTTGCGCATATGGACATAGTTTTGGCTAACCAAGGGCCCACCACTGTGAAACATCATGTACAATGATGTACTTAATCTTCCCCTTCCGAAGGAAGCCACAGTGGTGGGTTGCGCTGACGAAATAGCGCTGATTGTTGCTGCAAACCATCCCGAAGACGCTGAGTTATACCCAAGCGAGGCAATCACTGCTGTTAAAAGTAGGCTAAAAAGCTCTGGTCTGACACTTGCGGGGAAAAAACAGAAGGGGTCCACATCACTAAGCACTGGAAGATAAATTACGCCCGTAATAAATTGGGAATCATATGATCACTTCCAAGCCGACCATCAAATACTTGGGGGTGGTGATAGACAGGAAGCTCAGCTATAAACAACACGTGCAGTATGTTTGCGACATATCATCCACTACTAGCATGGCTCTGGCAAGGATGATGCTGAATGTGGGAGGGCCACGGCACACCTCTAGGTTGCATATAATGAAGGTGGTAAACTCAATCATGCTTTATGCGACCCCAGTTTGGAGACAGGCGTTGCAAATGTCAGTTAACACTAACAAACTGTGTACAGTCTACTGGAGGACAACCCCGAGGGTATGCTCTGCCTGCAGGACTGTCACAGATGATGCAGCACTCATCATATCTGCAATGATGCCGATTGACATTTTGGCAGATGAGATGGCGAATAGCTGAGTTGTTAGAGCGCAAGGCTGTCGTACGGAAGGTCGCAGTTCAAATCTCGCTGGTAGCAGTGGAATTTGTATCGTGATTTGGCGTCGGATACCAGTCGACTCAGCTGTAAATGAGTACCTGAGTCAAATCAGGGTAATAATTTCGGGCGAGCGCAATGCTGACCACATTGCCTCCTAGTGTACCGTTACGGTCTTGAATGAAGTGCTCTAACACACTTCAAGGCCCTGATCCAACATGGATTGTTGCGCCAACGATTATTATTATTAGATGGCGAACATATACAATGCGAAGCCAATCTCGCCCTAATCGCAGACGAAGAACGCTGAGACGGAGAGACCCAAATTAGAAGGCCAGAGCGGTGGGAACGCTCGGGAAAGGGTCGGTGGACTCACAGGCTCATTCCTGCAATTAAGGAATGGTTGGAGAGACGAGACGGTGAGATTAATAATAATCTCACCCAGTTTCTCACGGAGCACGGAGGATACCGCCAATACAGGCACAGCTTTGTCCAAATTGCGAAGTCCCAGAGGACCCAGAGCATGTATTCTTCCACTGTCCGAAATTTGTGGAAGAAAGGAGGAATCTAAAGAGACTTTAAGAGAGGTGCTGGTATCAGAAAATCTGGTGCCGAAAATGATAGCACAACAAGAGGACTGGGATGCAGTCAACTCCATTATCGCATCTATCCAAAATAAATTGCGAAAAGCGGAGAAACGAGAATCTAATATTCACAACAGCGCTTACAAATTTTGTGCTTATCCTCCATGTACCCCTACCAGGCAAGGAGTGTTGAAGAAGGAGACAATGCCAGGTTTTATTTTGGTGTGATCCATGTAGGGGCTTCGTAACAAAGAGTGCGTCTTATAAGGACTTTATATGGAATCAGCTTAGTTTTAGTGCAAAGTCCTACTTTTTTACGAAGAAAAAAGTAGATACTAGTTACTGCACCGCGTGCTTTACTGAGAGCAAGCTTAAGGCGGGGATCGAATCTTAAGTATTCATGAAATAGTATTCCCAAGTATTTCAGTTTTTGTGAACTGTTCACTACTGTATAGGTAGGTAGCTTAGTGCGTGTTGAGTCCCGTGCTGCTTCGGAATAATGCTATTCTGATTGCAGTGTTCGACTAACCCCACTGTCCATGCTTTCTCAAAAAGCTTGCCCAAGTTAGAAAGGTGAGTGACGGGCCTGAAGTTTTGTGGTTCGTAAGACCCGCCTTTTTTCTTAATGGCAATTATCCTCCCTACTTTCCAAATGGTGGGAAAATAACCAACGAATGCAGTTTTTGAAGACTGCAAGAAGAAACATCATTGATGCCCTAGGGAGGTTTTTGATGACAATATTTGCTGTCCTCCGACCCGGTTGATTGTTTACCGTTAAGGCTTTTTTTAATAGCTGCAAGCTGTGATAAGCTCAAAAAGGTTGGATGGGTTGGAGGCGGAGAATTTAAGTCAATACTCATGAAGGAAGTGTTTGATTGTCGAGTCTACAATCGAAGTGACGGCTGGAATTCCATTGGGTGAGGAAAGACTCCGCAAGTACTTGAGCTTTACTAGCGTCGCTGCAGATGTTTTCATTGTTCTTGTTGAAAATAAAGTTTCTGGAGATGTTTCTGCCTCTCAACATATTAGGTCCGGGCTTCACATCTGCTAGTTTCCGAGTGAGTTCCTTGTTATGGAATTGTTTAACCATTTGACAGATTAGTGTGCTTAGGCAGTTAATCCGACAAATTAATACCTTATATTCGCTTCAGATTTCTGCGCCAAATCTGCCTGACTTTCAGATGTCTTATTATTTCGTACGACGGTTTATTAAACTGAATCTCATCGACTTTGAGGAGCTTTGTGTTTCTGATAGCTTCAGTAGCCAAGATCTCATCGATTTCTTTGTCCGTTAGATTTTGCGAGACTGTCATTTTTCCAAGTTCAGCTGTGGTGTTAATTCTGCCATGAACGAATCCCAGTTACTGTGACAAAAGGATCTAATTTTGTTGCGTACTCGCTTTTGCAGTTGAAAGGTGAAGGGAAATTTAAGCTTAACTGCAAAGTGATCGGCCATTCCTGGTAAAGTTTTGCACGTTAACACCTGTAATGTGAGTATAGCTTCTGTGGACATTAGGAAATAGTAAAGTATTGATTGACTTTCAGGCCTTGTGGATGTGTCAGGCAAGATCATCTCAAGCTGGTCTAATGTGTCTTGGCTGTGAATCCATTTTTATAGGGTAACCCCATTTTGATTTTTTGCCAAATCGCCCTAGGAAGTGTGACTCCAATTGAAATCTCCACCAAAAATAAGGTATTTAGATTTTGACTGGAGATCGCTCAAAATTTGTAAATCTTGGCCCAGTTGGTCAGATGGTGAGTTGCATTTGATGTGGACTCCAGCTATTAAGACGCGTCTACTGCCGGTGGTTTTAATTAAATACGCTGCCACGGAACAGATTTGCAGGTTTTTTATAGTAACTTCCTCAAATTCATAGTCTTTTCTGACTAACAGCGCGGTACCGCAGTTGGTGTCGTGCCTGCTTCTTAATCGTGTGTCTGATACACAGTAGAGGTCCGCTTTCAGAGAATCTACCAACTGTTGTGCATATGAAACCAGCTAAATGTATTAATTTTCAACTCCATAAACTCATTATCAGTTGGATAGCAGCGAATTATTGCTCTTCATTAGTTTGGACCGAAGCGAGCCTTTCGACCAAGTTTTTGAAGGCCAACTTGTTGCCTTGAAGAAGGGTATTCCTAGCTACTGGAACGAGAGATTGGCTTGGCTGAGGCAAGTTTTGCGAAGCTTGGGCGCCTGTAGCTCTATGAAGAGTATTCCTGGCTGTTTGAGTGTAAGATACGCCTGGTTGGGCCAAGCTTTGTGACATCTCTGGGCTCTCATGGCATCAGTATTCTTTTTCGCTCAGCCAGCTTCCCTTCTGGGCAACATGTCCTTGTATGGCGGAAATCCGCGGTAGTTGGCGGGATGTCCGGTCTGACTGCAATCGCAGCAAGTTAGTATGTCTGCCGCGGGTCTTGGGCATTCCTCGCACATGGATTTTTGTGCACTGCACGTACCCGTGCACGATGGATCATTTGCAGTAAAAATTTCAGGTAAAAAAGGATAATGAATCCATATATGGCTTCATATGCAATAAAAGGTTAATATAATGGCTAATTAGTATTGAAAATCTGAAATCTGAATCTAAGAATATGTATTTTTTGGGAGTGACACTCGAAAATCTGATCCAAGAGAAATATTTGAACGAATTCCATTGTATTGCCAATATCTGGAAAACCATCAACTTTTTATTAAGGGCAATGCATATATTTTTCTGAAAGCTTGTGAGTTGCTCTGTCAGCCCTTTAAGTAATATTGGCTTTTTGGACA
Source organism: Hermetia illucens (assembly GCF_905115235.1). Classification (NCBI taxonomy): domain Eukaryota; kingdom Metazoa; phylum Arthropoda; class Insecta; order Diptera; family Stratiomyidae; genus Hermetia; species Hermetia illucens. Next base: position 55,622,768 of record NC_051854.1, on the reverse strand, counting down.
CCGTGTATAAAAACTAGGTATCTCATTTTTAAGGTTTTGTGTAAACACAAAACCTGATTAAAATCGGTTTACTGTCTGTCTGTCTGTCTGTCCGTCTGTGTTTTTTTTTTTGTTTTTCCCCGATGGAAGGTGGAAAGCTTCAAAAGCTACCGCAGGCTCCTGCCACACGGTTATGTGGGACTCTTACCCACTAAAACCACCTCCTTCTCCTTCCACTCTCCCCGCGGGACTCCCATTTGGTATTACGTCGCGGGGCTGGATCAGAATTTATTCTGCGCTCATGTCAACATTCGTGTTCCTCTCGCGTTCATTCCTTCGGATGACTTCCTCCTGCCTAAGCCTCTTTCCGATGGCTGTAATCACTTTTTCAACTTCGGTCCATATCCCCTTGGCTTTCACCATAAGCTCCATGATATTTTCGGGTGTAAAGTGCTCCCCGGTTGTAGCTTCTAATGTAGCCCTTTGGGTTTCGAATCTGGGGCAGTGAAAAAAGACGTGTTCTGCGTCCTCTGGAATGTTTGCACACTGTGGGCAATATGGCGAATCATCGCGCCCAAATCTGTACAGATATGCTCGATAGCCTCCGTGTCCGCTCAAAATTGAGTTAGGTCGAAACCAACTTCGCCGTGAGGTCGCTCGATCCATTTCCGGATATCCCATATGATTTTGTGAGTCTTCTGACTCGTCCCACTTCTCTTGCCATTCCGCGACAGTTTCAGCTCGTGCGAACTGTCGCCGACGGGCAGGAGATTCTCCGGTGAGGTACGTTCGATCGTAAAGTCGTTGTATTTCTTTCGCCAGAATCTCAATCGGGATCATTCCTGCTATCACGCAAGCTGCTTCATTAGAAATTGTTCTGTAAGCGCAACATGTTCGGAGTACACTTATGCGATACGCAGCTCCAATCTTTTTTTTATTAAGGTTTTGTGTAAACACAAAACCTTATTAAAATCGGTTTACTGTCTGTCTGTCTGTCCGTCTGTCTGTCTGTCTGTCTGTCTGTCTGTCCGTCACACGCATTTTTCTCGGAGACGGTTATAGCGATTGACACCAAATTTGGTGGAAAGCTGGGAACTGTGAACGCTCACGCATACAGTGAATTACATCCTTTTAGAACGAATTTAAGGGGGGTCCCCATACATGCAAAAGGGGGGTGTAAATTTTTTTTCATCAAATATAGTCATGTGGGGTATCAAATTAAAGGTCTCGGTCAGTACTTTTCGAAGCTGGTCTTAGTTTTTACATTTGTTGGAAAGGTGGGGAGTGCAGGTGGTTGAAAGTGACCATTCCTTTACGGGGGCCATTCTCAGAAACTACCAAACCGAAAAATCTGAAAAAAATCAAGAGGCTCCCACTATATAGTGCCTGGGCTCCGAAATACCTTCCACACTGATATCTGTATAAATGAAGTTAATAATAGTATATTACTGTAATTTTTAGTAATTCGCTGCAGAACCCCCCTTAAATTCATGCTCGGACCACGAAATTTCGCAACAATATAGGGTATAACACAGAGCATGATCCTACCAAGTTTGGTGGAAATCGCACTATTACTAACAAAGTTATAATACGTCAAAGTTGTCGCAAATTCAAGACTATAAATGTCAATATCATCCGAAAGTGGATATTCCCACATAATATATGCATATATTACGTGCTACGTACTAAGAAATACACAAAACCTTTCGTACCTGAAGCGTCCAGCTTCCGGTTTCCCGACTTGTTTATTATATTTTCCAGTGCATCTGCCCATACTGGGGCTGCATACAGTAGGATCGAACTGACCACCCTTGAAATAAGGAGTCGACGGCTCGGCCTTGGGCCACCTATATTTGGTAGCATTCTCGCAACCAGCGCCCCGATGTTATATGCCTTGGTTGCTGCACCCTCCACATGCAATCTGACATTCAACCTCTGGTCAATCATTACACCTAAGTACTTAAGTGCAGGCTTGCAATAAATTGTTTGCGTTCCAACTTTGATCTTCATGGAAGTGCACTTTCTCCGCTTGGTAATAAGTACTACTTCCGTCTTATGCTCTGAGAGCTGTAGACCAGCAATCTCTAACCAGGATTTAATCTCATAGACTGCTTCATTTGCATAGAGCTCGGCTTCCTCGAGAAGGCGTGCAACAACCGTCACACCAATATCGTCCGCGAAACCAATGGAGGCCACACCAGTAGGAAGGTCTAGGGTCAGTACCCGGTTATACATAATAATCCACAAGAGTGACCCTAGGACAGACCCTTGCGGAACTCCGCATGTCGTTTGGTAGGATTTCATTCCTTCATCTGATTCGCAGCACAGAGTCCTATCGATTAGGAGGTCGGCAACAATACGCACCAGGTACTTCGCCACGCCTAAGTTAATTAGGGACTCAAGTATCTTGCTCCATCTAGCGGAATTGAAGGCATTCTTCACATCAAGTGTAATCACTGCACAACATTTGCCCTCGTCAAGTGCGGTCTTAGCTGTGTTAGCTACTAGGACAAGTGCATCCGTTGTAGACCTCCCCTTTCGAAAATCGAACTGATTTTCGGAGAGGCCGCCATCCTTTTTGGCAATTCGAATTAATCTGTTATAGATTACTCATTCGAATATTTTGCCAGTATTATTTAGAAGGCATATCGGCCTGTAGGACGAAGCTTCACCCAAAGGTTTGTTTGGCTTGAGGACTAGAATTAATTTCTGCTTCTTCCATTGTGTAGGAAATACTCCTTCTTTAAGGCATGTGGTGAACGCCTCGGCAAACATATTTGGAGCTATTTTTACTGCTGCCTTCAGAGCTTTATTGGGGATGCTATCCAAATCAGGTGATTTATTTCCAACAATTTTATCCGCAGCTTCGAGGACCTCCTTTTCGCTTACCGTGGGAACTTCCGCGGTGTCTATCTCGACAGTGGGAAGGTTAGCGGTACTCACATTCTGTGGGAAAAGATCCGTTACTATTTCATCAAGCAGAGTAGGGGAAGAGATCGGTGGGGAGCGTTTGCCTTTAACTTTCGATATTACGGTTTTATAAGCGCCACCCCAGGGGCTCGTGTCAGCTTCATTACACAGTCGCTGTGTGCGACTGTGTCCGTCTGTCTGTCTGTCTGTCCGTCACACGCATTTTTCTCGGAGACGCTTACAGCGATTGACACCAAATTTGGTAGAAAGGTGGGAACTGTGAACGCTCACGCATATAGTGAATTACATCCTTTTCCGTCGCATTTAAGGGGGGGTCCCCATACATGCAAAAGGGGGGTGTAAAATTTTTTTTCATCAAATATAGTCATGTAGGGTATCAAATTAAAGGTCTCGATTAGTACTTTTCAAAGCCGGTCTTAGTTTTGACATTCGTTGAAAGGGTAGGGAGGGCGGGGGGTTGAAAGTGATCACTTCTTTAAGGGGGCCATTCTCAGAAAGTACCAAACCGAAAAATCTGAAAAAAATCAGGAGGCTGCCACTATATGGTGCCTGGGCTCCGAAATACCTTCCATGCCGATATCTGTTTAAATAAAGTTAATAATAGTATATTACTACAATTTTTTGTAATTGGCTTGAAACCCCCCTTAAGTTCATCCTAGTACCATGAAATCTTGCAGTAATATAGGCTATGACATAGAGCATGATCTTACCAAGTTTGGTGGAAATCGCACTATTACTAACAAAGTTATAATACCTCAAATTTGTTGCTTCTTTGAAAATTGAAGACTATGAATGTCAATATCACCCGAAAGTGGATACTCTCACATAATATATGGATATATTACGTGCTACGTACTAAGAAATACACAAAACCTTTCGTACCTGAAGCGTTTAGCTTCCGGTTTCCCGACTTGTCTCTTTTATCTTCGTTTTCGCAATTTTTTTTTTTTTGGCATCAAAATCCCAAATTTCGCGCGTTTTACCACTCTGTAAGTGTCAATATGTTTTCACATTTGAATCGATACCTAAAATTCTTACTCACCCAAATATACACACGTTCATCTTATCGTTGTAACAGAGAAGTGGAAAATTATTAGATTTATATTCGAATATCATTGAGTGTTTTTGACCGTGAACGCCTCGTACTTGTATTCATTTCACCGCAACTTTATTCCATACAAGATACGCCAGCAGAGCAAGGAACAAGTAAACGCCACGCGCACACGGTACCAGTTCTGAAGTATTTCACCTCCTACCCAGCAATACGCAGCCACAACACGTGTTCAAACTGCAATTTTGTGCATATCAACGTGCAGGCAACATTCACTCGCCCTTCTACTTTCCTATTGCGCTGCCATCTATGGTTTCTATGGCGCCCGCTGCTGAATTATTGTTATTCGTGTTGCTATTCTCGTAGACACCTACATTTTTTTTGTTGCCATAACATTGTTGCTACCATTCTCATCTTTCCAGGCGCCCCAAACTCATTGTCCCCCCAATGTTGCTAAACATCTCAGCATAACCTGTGCAACGTGGGTCCATTGAACAGTTGCGGCATTGGGGCGGGATGGCGTGGGTGTTTGCAGTTTTGTACTTCGTTAACCATATTCCACACGAACTGCGCTAGTCCTGTCACTATCTAACTCTTTGCATACCCCAATGTCTGATACGACATGGCTCTCAGCAGGTGGCATTCGTCCCCCGGAAAATTTCACCACAACAGCATGTAGTCGGGAAAATTCATTTAGTGTTCAAGTTCTTGGCGAGGAAGTTTCCGATTTTAGTTTATTGTCGAGCATTGCACGCTTCATACACGATACGAGTGTTCACTGGCTTTATTTGAATATTATAACGATTTGTTGTAACGGTTTGATTGGAGCAGGAGTTTATACAGAATATGTGAGACGGTACTGGAACATTTTTCCTTTTTCCATTTTAAAAGGTAAAAAACGGAAATTGTGGAAGTGCTAACTGAATTTAGTTTCTTTATATATCAGTTAGAAAATATTCTCAGTGAATCCCTCAATCCACCCAAGTGAATTCATCTCGTTCACCCAAGCATCCAAACTTGTGATTCCCTTCGAATATCGTAATACTCGTAAAGTGCAAACAGTGTAAAGGTCAAACAAGCAACAGTGCCGAGAATTTATTCGGTTGAAAGGATTAAAAACTCTATTCAAACCCTGGGGAAAGTTGTGATTTATTAATCTTCATACCAGCACCTGCTTGGATCTCAAGGTAAGGACTTATATCAAGCAATACTGCAGAACGCTATGTGATGATTTCTGCAGTTACCGTGTCTTAATGGATTACCCAGAAGAAATCGAGAACTGTTCATATTTTGTAATTCCTTAGGAAGTCTGAAGTGAATGGCAGTCATACTTTTGATAATTTACTTTTTGAACTGATAATAATATAATAATCGTTGGCACAGGAATCTAATTGGATCAACCTTGAAATGTGTTAGAGCACTTCATTCAACACCGTAACTACAGGACTATACCACACTACAGGATTATACCACCCTATATCAGACAATGTGGTCAGCATTGCGCTCGCCTGAGATTATTATCCTGATTTGACTCAGGTACACATCACATCTGAGTCGACTGGAAACTGATAATAGCTCTGTTGGAAACTAAAAGGCACCCTCATAGCTCTTGTGTATCTCTTACAATTTCGGTATTGATAGACACATATAATCCTGCAATTGTTAAATGCGACCATCATGGGGGGGGGGGGGGATGATGGGGATGGGGGATGATGGGGATGATCCCACCCGGAAAGTCTATAAGAGTAATATCTATGGTAGAAAAAGAAAACGAGGCAGACCCTGCCTAAGATGGAGCGATGGCGTAGGTCAGGACGCCAGACAGCTTTTAGGAATATCGAATTGGTGGACCTCGGCGCAAAACGGCGATGTCTGGAGTTCCTTATTAAGGCAAGCCTAGACCGGATACCGGTTGTTGCGCCGTTGATGATGATGAAATACTGGTTGTTCGAGCCCCCCAAGCCACAACATGACCTTTATAAAGCTTTACAGTTGGAAGAAGATTTTTCGCCATATTTGGTTTTTATTTTATTATTTGCGACTGCCCAGCTCTAGTTGGAGCCAAGCTACGGACACTAGGTAGACCATTCTTTGAGGAACTCGGTGAGCAGCACTCCCACCCTGCAAGTAGAGATTATTTGCAGGGTAGGAGTGCTGCTTTCCTTTGTGAATGTTACGGGCTGGCTCTGCTGCTAAATAACTAACTAAAAAATCCTAAAAAAATGTTCCCATTCCTTCCGATGATCCTCCGTTCATGTAAACTCACTTCATTGTGGAACTGAATGAATTGACATATGATGATGACGTCATACACGTCTCAGACACCACCACATTCCACAACTTTGTTAATAGTAGTTTAATTTCCTTCCTTCACTGATGACAATCTAATCTAAACTGCGTTAATATACTATTATTAATTTTATTTGTGTATTGTAGATTTCGGAACAGGATGTGTTTTCAGGCCTAGATGCACCATTGTATTTTTTTCCGGATTTTCCAGTTGGGTAGGTACTCAGAAGTCCTGTTGTGGCTCACATTTTGAGCTCTCCCAACCTACGTGCCAGTCAATTTATTTATATACATTGAATATACTTGATATTCAATTCGATGTGGTACTGACATTTTATCTCGTGGGGAATAGAAATTTGACTCAAAAGAAAAAATTTTGACCCACTATAATCTTGTTAATAATAGTAATATTTCCACCAAATTTCCCAGTATTAGAGCCTGTCTTAATGCAAATTTTACTTATCTAGGATGAAACTAAGGGGGATTGCAGTAAACTTTCAAAATATAATAATATAATATTATTAACTTTATTTGAGCAGATATTGTAACGGAAAGTATTTCAGGGCCTAGATGCCATGTGCATTTTTCAGCTGGGTAGTTTCTGAGGACAGACCCTTGAAGTAATTGACCCCTTTTAACAAAACCTTATAAAGATCTATAAAGATGACTGCTGTGGTCGTGCATGTAGAGAGCTTCTTGCAAATATCCGCCCTGTAGCTCTAGATTCGTATTCACACTACTGCCGTTTTTCTGAACTATGAAAATATATCCCTATCCTGGAGCTATCATATAGCAAATTCAAAAAATAAAATGAGGCTGCAGATTGTATCGGTTTCTCCTCCACACTTGTGTTTTAGTCTCACTAATAGAGTAAAGTGATTGTAGTACTTGTAATCAGATCGTTTTTCCGTACCGAGAGTGAGTGGAACTATATTGTCACAAGAATATCGTGAGAATTGTCTCTTTGGGAGTGATACCAATAAATTCAGTTTTGAGAAAAACGCATTTAAAAAGTAGAATGCGATTTTTAGCCATAAAATCTTAACTGAACATTAATCGGCTATATCTAGTCCATAAACCTGAGGTTTCTTCAAGGAACACATGTACAGCCTTGTCTTCAATTCTTGTACTTTTAGCGAAGTCAGTCGAACGTCATTCGGACCGATAAATACGAGCTTTATTACGCCGATCGACATAAATCTGGTATGCGACTTACCACGTGTTTAACACTATAATTTGCGAATGACACCGAATATCAAAAAATCACTTTGCCCATATATTCTACACTATATCTAGACACAATTAATTCAAAAAAAAATTCGATTCCTCAGATCCGACACACGGGAAGACCCCCTTAACGGTTATGGTAATGTGGCAGGTGAGACAACCATTTCGGCATAAAAGAATATATAGTCATTTTCTATCGCGGGGAGTCTATTGCTCAGTTTTTGATGACTTCAGTAACCAACTGCTCTTTCAGATTTTGGAAGGTCCCTAATTTTTTTGGAAGGTCCCTAAGCAATTTATACATGAAACCTTGGTCTCGCATCTTATCAAACGTGACATCCAGAAAAATGAGCACACTTGCTTCTCTCCACTGCATTTTCTATCGCATTCGTGATCCTACGCTCGGATTATGGAATGCTTTTCGCAGAAATCGATTCGGGGAGGTGGTATTGGGTTTGGATCTACAATGATTTGCTTTAGTCTCTTAAAGCTTCTCTTTTCAAGTGTAGGGCAATGTGACTGTAGTAGGGGCCGATATTTGTCGATACGATTGGAGTCTACTAGGCTCGTTCCCTGTTTTGTGAACTATTATAGTTTCGGTCATATTCCATTGTCGACGAACGGAGTTTAATCTGAAAGCTGCATTAATTATTGTAATAATTTCATTAGACCCTTTTCTGGCAATTCTTTTAGTATTCTCCCTTTAATAAGTTCATAGCCATAGCGTAATTAGGAAGGAAATTTGTTGTCATTTCTGTCTTCAGCTCATTTAGTTTTACAAGGCGTATTGGGTAATGGTCCACTTTTCTGACTGGTGTTTAGAGGCTGGAAAGTATAATACTTTCTAAGGCAGCTAAGATGGTAGAGCTATACTTAACTTTGAGAAAAAATAAATGATTACTGGCCACGTGGGTGCACCCGCACCTAAATGTAATCCCACCGAAGGCGGGTAGAGTCAGACCCCTAATCATTTGAAAAAAATCACGTTTTTCTTGCCCGTCACAGGATTTGCATTGCGTAAGACGTTTAAACCCAAATGCCAACCGAAATCAAAATAAAAGCTCGTTTCATTGCCAACAAGTCAAAGTAAAATCTATTCGCATTCGTTGCTAAAGGATTTCAATTAGATACCGAATAAACACCGAATTGAAACCGAAACATCGTTTCACAGTTGTTAGCAGCGACCGAAACTGAACCGAATGCAACTGTATACGTGTGAAACGAGCCTCAGATCACTATGATGGAAAAGATTATGGATGGAAATTACGGTTCCAACGACAGACGCATGTAGAATACGCCGCATAAGGGCGAGATAATACAACGACAGCCAGTACCGTATTCCTTCATTATTATTTGAACGATACCAAGAGATATTCAGATATAAAGGAACAGTCCTTTACCACAATTTAATGAACTACAACAACTAGTAATTACGGATGTAGTACACTCAATTTAAAATTCAATTTCATATAGGACTGAGAAAAATAGAATAGACGAGGACTGACTTCAAATCAAAGGAACACGTACGACTAGTAAAGCACGGCGCCGGGCATAGATGACCTGGTAAACAAATCAGGGGGTCCATGGACCATGAAAGCTATGCACACAGAGTAGATTCCACAAAAGTGATTGGAGAATCTGATATGCCTCATCCATTGAAAAGGTGACAAGATGACATGCGGTATCTCACTGCTTTATATGTTCTATAAAACTTTGACGAAAATGCTTTTAAAGGTAATTATACGGTACGCTGATGAGACGATCAAGGTTTTCAATTTAGAAGATCGTTACTTGAACATCTACTAATAAGTACCACAAAAGTATTGAGAATTTGACATCGACTCCATCAAATATTCGTTGGCTTGAATCAGGTATACGACAGTATTGACCGAAATATTCTGTACAAAATAATGTTTGTTTTGGGATTTCCTGCCTTATCAGAATGACATGTCAAAATAAGAATGAAGTCAACGAATGGGGGATATGGTATTGGGATCTGGGACACAAACTTAGTAGAGTCTCTAAGCTTATCCTAAAGATTAAGCCGAAATAAGTTTATTGAATTGTTTGGAACATGCATTACACAGGAGAACTTCCCTGCATTATAGAAGTGGCGGAAACTTATGTTGGTACCCAAAGCTGATAAGCCACCATTGTTTTATTAAACCTAAATTGATCTTATTTTCCAAACCATATAATTGGTTTGCTGAAAATATATAGATGTGCGGAAAGCATGAAATTCGGTCAACTGGAATCAAATTAAGTGGTCCTTAGCAGCGATTGTGTGTGTGTGTCTCAGGAGGGGTGGCCCATTCTACTCGACTCCTCCGTCTAACGGAATATCTCGGATTTGTTTATGTGTCGCAGGTCTTTTTTCGTTAGAGAATGTGATGCTACCCATTGCAAATAGATCACATCATCACTAAAGATCTAATGTCTTATGCGTCCGTAGGCGGGGCATTCATATAGAAAATACAGCGAGTCTCTTCGGATAGTTGCTGGGTTGTACCTCTCGTTTCTGCCAGGCAAAGTTCACCCAGCTTTCTCATGCGTGATTTTATTTGGATTTACTAAAAATCCATACCTGAGGCACCAGCTGTTGATCAATCAATATATGAGCGCTTATTGGCAAATTCTGCCGTGAGTCGATCAGAATACTTCACAGAAGTTGCGATAGCACACCTCCTTTGGGGTAGTTTTTCGTTGCTTCTACTGTTAAGTTGCGATCGATATCCACTTCAACATACAGCCATCTCTGTGTTATCATGGCGTAGATCCATTTAATTAAACTGCGCTCCGGTGCATCAAAAAGTTTTTGGAATGACGCGCGGTCAAGCGTCCTTTCAATGTCCACGTACACACCATTGCATACTCACCTTTCAGAGTTGAGATCTTTGAAACCAAAAAATGAAGAGTAGACTCACCGGACTTTTCACTTTGGTAAGCATGTTGGTATTCATTTAGCGCCTTCCCACGAATGTGACGGTCAACTATTCTCTGCAAACCTTTCAAGAAGAATGATGTGGAGCTGATCTGTCTGAAATTCTTTGGGTTTGAATAGTCATTTTTGCCAGACTTCGGTATGAAAACTACTTTAAGCTTCTACAAAGAGGTAGACACATAGCCCAAAGCAAAACATGCTAAAAAAATATTTTTTTGTAATCGTTCTAAGTGCCCTATACCCTCGTTTAGCATTGCATGCCAGGTGCTTTGAAGTGCTCGAAGGACAATAAAGTAGCTCTCTGTTTTTTATTGTTAACAACCGCTCGCGCAGTTTTCCAATTCACCTTGCAACACATGCATGTTGAAGGAGTTGCAGCAACCGCCAACTCCACCCCTTCTACTTCTGTAACCATTTTTCCTGGGTGATGTACTTCTAAGAGGGTCTGTACTGAATTCAGTCTACAGTTCGTGAAAATACAAGCACGATTCAAAAGTTGTCTGGTTGATTTATTAACTTTTTGCAGTTCGCGGTTCCTCCAAGGAACCATTTTACCGCTTTTGCCTCGGAAAATAGAACAAACCTCTTCAGAACACTCTATGGGTGTGCTATTCAGAGTTTTCGTTTCATCTTCTAACGAAAAGAGTGTCCTTAGTCATTTAGGAAAGTGCACACACTGAACTGTCCAATCCGATGTGTAATCAGCTCTAATACCTTTTAAGTGCAGATGGTTAGCGCAATTACGTCATTTTTTCTCGGTTCCCCAATACTTTTGCACTCGTGAGACAAGCTGAAGTTCTGAAATCAAATAGCTTGTCTCCTATAGGATTGCTTTTGCTACTTCCACAACAAATATATTGAGAGTTCGCATCGCAAAATATTAAGAGTTAGAAACCACTTGTCTCTGCATATGCCACTAGATCCCTTAGTTCTTGCATCAGTGGAGGATACAAAGAACTATATGCTAACTAAGCGAGTCAACCGTGATGTTTTTCCTCTCGTTATTAATCTATTAATGAGATAACCGTAATTAGATTCTGATAAAAGAAGTGTCTAAGCATGGTGGCCTTTAACCGTCTTAAAATTAGGACAGCAGCTGCCGATCTTATGGATTCCCCGTAAAAGATCCTAATCCCCTTAACTGAACCAATGTCACGGATTTCATTAAATCGAATCCATTGCTCTTTCATCAGAAAAATGTAAGGGCAATCCTGCAATTTTCGACATAAGCATAGTATAATGTGCAATGGAAAACAGAAGCGTATACCATGGCCGACGTGTGGCCAGGTTTTCCTTGCCCGTTCCATTCATGTCTATCCCTTTCTTATCTTCTGAATAAGGTACGGACAGATTGGATTTACTCAGTAGTCCCTCCCCTGTGCTTGCCCTGAAGCGGGGGTTCCGCCTCTGTATACACTATCATCCTAAGCACCTCCAGGACCTGTTTTGGTCCAGTTATACCAAACTGAAACAGATTTGTAGATTAGTCCTTCCTGGTATTCATGAACTCTACCGTCCATCCAGCACCCACGAAGTACACCAACAGAACTGATGGCAGTCATTCCAAGAAACACACTATCGTTTATGGCCAAAAAGAGCTAAACACAAATTCTTTAAACTTGATTCTTTTTTAATTAGCCAACACGCCCAAACATATAATTGTCAAAGCCTGATCAAACAGACTGGACATGTGTTCCGAGCTTAACAAGTATTAGTCATTAATGTTTTAGGGTAAGGAATTTTTAGTCGTTATTGAGTGGTCGTTGAGTTGAGTTAAGTTGAAAAAATAAATTTACGCGGTGATTGATTTTAGTGTTTTTTAGTCGTTATTGTAGTTGATTATGATGACCAGGATGCATTATAATTTTTAGCACACAAAAGATGGGATCCGAGAAAAACAGGATGCATTGTAGAATCGAGAGTGTTCGTTCGAGTGAACTAAAATGTTGTCTGTATCCTCTATCCGAACGAACCCCAGCTTAGACCAGAAACTCGATAACACATAGAGGCTGCTTGGTGGTTCAAAGGTATCTGATACCGTGTGAATCAGGTACTTCTCTGCCACTCTACTAACTATTGTGGAGATTGGAGCGCGGAGTGATAATGATAAATTAATGCAAGAAATAAGAACGGGGATGGCAGGAAATGCCGTGTTCATCTATCATGCAAGGAAGGTTAAAAAACTTATACCATCTACATTTAGCGCGAAACCAGACATAATCCTTATACCCGAAGATTATGTGTTAGTTAGTTTCTCTAACCACGCAAATGTTACATTTGTCCAAATCTACGTTTCCAAACCAAACTTTGTTATAAATGTGATTGGTTTCAAGATGATTCAGTAAGTTTTCTTTGGAAGCTGTAAGCGTACGCATAGCCTCCCGTTGATTTAATAGCCACAAACTCATCCTCCCACTCTCTGCCGGAGTGTTCCTGAATCGAACATGTAGAGGGGAGGGTTCGACCAAACTTGTTAGACTAGAGCCTAGAGCCTTATGAACCTCTACGCCGCATGCGCCGGGCACCATCGAATTTTTAAAGACTTAAAAAGGGGGTCAGAAGTATGGACATGTATTCTGCCCACTAGGTAATTTACGAGTATGGAGAGAGCCTGTAATGGTAGCAACCTTCTCTTCACCCATCCTGAAAGCCACCTTGATGGCCTGAAGCATGACAAAAAGTTCAGCCGCCAAAACAGAACTGACATGCAAGGAAAAACGTGAGACTTGCGCTTCATTCGGAACAACCACCGCACAGGCAGATCCACAACGCATGAATGCAGCATCAGATGCCATTGCTAGAAAATCCCTTGATTTGAGGCCCTCCACCGCCCTGCCAGACGCAGCCAGCATCTGGATGCCACAGGTGCCCCCAAAATCATACAACAAAATAACTTGGATCTTATTAGAGGTTGCAGGAATAACATTGGGAACTACAGTGTCAAACAGACTGCGGTGGGACTTACAGATCGAGCTAGGACCCATTTTCAGCATCCGATGATAGGTTTTAGGATTTATTTCCTTCAAATTAAGAAGCTTTTTGGCTGCAAAGAGGGGCCTTCTGAAAAGAAGAGCGGGCTCGTCGCCCAAAGCGAAAATGAAGAATTTTTGGCCTCCTACTTGAAGATGGACGATTCCTTAGCCTACATAACGACGAAATCTATGAGCGATACCACGACCGTCTGGTTGTGGATAAAATCCGGCTCAACGAGTTGCGGTGGGCGGGTCACTTAATCCGCATGGATGAGGATGATCCTGCCCGTAAAGTCTATAAGGGCAATATCTATGATAGAAAGAGAAGACACGGCAAACCCTGCCTGAGATGGAGCGATGGCGTAGGACGCCATGGCAGGACGCCATACCTCGGCGCAAAACCGGGGTGTCTGGAGTTCCTTACTAAGACAGGCCTAGACCGGATACCGGTTGTTGCGTCGTTGATGATGCTGATGATGATAAAACGCCGAGTTACACCGTAAAAAACGAAAAACTCGTACGAAGGATATACCCCAAAAACCCAAAACACATACCTCATATGGGATCTATTAAACCCTACGAAAATATATCCACCAGATCAGATCATCCAAAAGACCCGAGGACCTACATTCAATCTAACCTATTCCATGTCTGCTCTTCATTGTCTCGATTTGTTCTGTGATGTTAGTCTTGATCGAATAATGCTCAATATTAAGCACTTTTTATTGGAAACACCTACACATTTGTTGAGTTAAGCTATTTATTGACACGTAATATATCTTCCATCGTTCAAAATTTGCAGATTAAAATCTATAGTATCGCAGATTTTAGAGAAATTTTCCATAGAATTGAAGCTTAATTTTGCGAATAATTTGCACCTTAAAAACATCTTTTGCATTACATAGGTCTGCTGTCACACAAATCAGATTGTTCATACTTTTGGCTTATGATTCTTGTCTGAATAAAAGCTAAAACATCTCCCGAAATAGATCCCCGCATGTAGTGAATTAAGTAGCTCATAAAGTCAATGTGGACATTCATGGAGATATTTCTGAGTCCAGATGCGAAAAGGCCAATAAATCACAATTCACTCAACATACAAACCGAATAGAAAAATAAAATGAAGTGTAATAAGTCCATGTGCAGTTTAGGAAGCGATCAAACAGAAACCAAAATATCCGGCTAGTACCTCGCTAAGTGCACTTAGATTAACGGATTTATGTAGATATGATATTTTGCCAACTATTTCCTTCGGTAATAAATTCTGAAGATAATGCCTAGCTAACATCTTGTTGCCTGTATTGGGGATGAACCTCCGTCAGTAAGTATGTACTTCAGATTATAATAAATGCTCTTGATCTGCAATGAAAAGGAAGGCAATCAAATTTGGAAGTTGGCAAGTCTCCAAATTTCGTTGACGGTTTAATGATTGTATTGCTGATATGTATGAAGGAAATTTGAGAGATTCGTTCATCCCGCGATTAAGAAATGGAATTTATCATCGAATGATAGGCATCAATTTACATGAGTTCTAATTATTGTTTAGATTAGGAAGTTTTATTATAGACAATTGCACCAGTAAATAAATCCCAATGGATGTTTCACTTCAAAGTTCATATGTTCTCATTGAGAAGAAGAAGAAAATAAAATTTTATAGTTTCTGAGAACACCCAAGTCAACAATGCTCTTGTATCATGAAGCCCGGTCCTTGCTGCTGTCACTCCTACCCTAGAAGCTTCAAGTCCTTTTCGATCATATCCCAGCATAACAGCATTGAATCATCTTCTTGAAAAACTGCCCTCCTCGCAAAGCCTTAAGGAGAGCTTACCTCACATGTATCTTTCGCCTGTAATTTTCGGTTTCTACTCTATTTATCCCTGAAACAATATAGCGTTTTATTTGAAATTATACAGAGTGTCCCGTTTATGATGGTTCAAATTTTAGTGGTGGATAGTACCACTTGAAAATTGGTCCAGAGAATGGGCACTCTATCTTTTACCGTTACAGAGTTAAAGTGTTTTTCGTGAATAGTGTCAACAAGCTTCACCTTCCCAATTTCACAATTTCCCCTTTCCTTAAACATTCAATCCCAGATTTGATACCATTCTCGGAGAATTTCTTATAAATGGATATTTTTTACATTGCAAAGGTCATCATTCCTTGGAAGATATAATTGCTTAAATTTAAAAAAAAAATCAAAATCGATTTTTTAACTAAATTTTAATATGGATTATTTGCGGTACTTTAAACTTACAAATCTGTAAACTTGATAAAAGTTACCTCATTATGTTAACTTTCAAACGACATGTAAAAATAATGGGTTTAATTATGGGAAATTTTTGGAATATTACGCATTAAATGCGCGAAAACCTGTCATATATTGAAACGACAGTACATTACATTATTACCCGGTGATGTTTAGCGATATTTTGTAATGGGATATCACATAAGCACAGACATTACAAAACATTACTTATCATAAATGTAATATCAACACCTCTTCTCTCGATTGTTTGGATTGCACTCCGGCCGGTACATTAAATTACACTGTGAAGTGATATCCCTTTGGTGATATTATATACATCACCTACTCATCTCTAATGTCCAATATCAGATCGCTCTCGTGATAAAGTCATGGTAACCTTGGTATCCTCGCCGCATTTGGATAGCCATTTTATCTTAGTTGTTTAAAACATTTAAAACAAAGCACCTTAAATGGCTTGGGAAAGACCTACAAAAATATCTCGAACACTATTATCCTTTAGTGGTGGAATCACTGCCCTAAACTGGTCACAGCAGGCATATACTCCTTTTCGGAGAGCAAATATCTTTAGAGAGATGCTGTAAGGGCTTCAAACTCATTTAGTTTGCGGCAGTATGTACTAGTAACCAAGAAAAGTCAAAAAGATACATCAAGTGCAAACAAGAAACACATCTCATTAATGATTGTTCCCCAGAGCCACGGTATATGTTGTATAAAGAGCAAGAAGGTGTGGATGAACAACTGCAATGTTTCCCTTATGCAGCAATAACACAATGGGGAAAATATTTGGTGTAAAATGATGAAAATCTCAACCTTAAAATAATTGCTGGAATTTCAATACGCATGCCGTGCAGGGGATTTCAGGTTAACAAATGGGAAGGGGCAAATCCAACTCAAAACCTTTATGCAGGTAAACTAGGTAATCAATGTTAACAATGTGCGCCCACACTGGCTACTAGACCATCTTTCTCAACATTGAAGATTGAGGAGTCGCTTCATTTTTTTGATTTGTGTTAACATTGATATGGAGTATCAATAGACTCGCTTTTTCCGAGGCATTTCTTTTACTATAATAGTTTGATACTGTCAATTAACTGTTGGGTTTGCGAGTTTTGAGAAGATCATCATCATCAACGGCACAGCAACCGGTATCCGGTCTAGGCCCGCCTTAATAAGGAACTCCAGACATCCTGGTTTTGTGCCGAGGTGCACCAATTCAACATTCATTCTCTTCTCTCTTAGAAGCTGTTTGGCCTCCTGACCTACGCCATCGTTCCATTTCAAGCAGGGTCTCCATCGTCTTCTTCTACTACCATAGATATTTCCCTTCTAGGCTTTCCGGACTGGATCATCCTCATCCATACGAATTAGGTGACCCGCCCACTGCAACCTATTGAACCGGATTTTATCTACAAACAGACGATCATGGTACCGATCATAGATTTCGTCGTTATGGAATCGTCTATCCTCATGCAGGGGGTCAAAATTTTTTCGGAGGATTCCTCCCTCGAACGCGGTCAATAGTTCGCAATTTTTTTTGCTAAGAACCCAAGTCTCCGACGAATACATGGGGACTGGCCTGGATTATGGTAAAACGTCAAATAGTTTTTGTAAGCTGAAATAGGCTCTGTTGGTAGCCAGCAACCGTGCGCGTATTTCGTCGTCGTAGCTGTTATCAGTTGTTATTTTCGGCCCTAGATAGGAGAAATTATCAACGCTCTCTCGTACTATTTTAATTCCTTTCTTGGAACTCCATTTCTCTTTTATTATTCAAAATGAATACTTGATTCATTAGAATTGCAATTTGGGATACAAAGCAACAAAGAAGATCATTAACTTTAAACTGGTCCACCTTAGATGCCACCCGCCAACAATGGCACTAGTCGCTTGAACTAAACTCTATAATTTTCCGTGGCTGGTCTAGAGTTTGAAAAATATCAATAAATACAACATTTCAAAAAAAAAAGTTTGAACGGATTGGTCAACAGAGCGATGATTCAATTTATTTTCTAATTTGCTTTCTTTTTCCTCCGAATGTGTAGGTCAATTTATAAGCCATGCATGGAATAATTTTGCCTTGAATTTGGTTGTTCACAGTTTTTCGTTAACAAATATAAGATTGGATAGGTAACATTTTGTTTAATTTTTTTTTTGTTTCTTGGGACCCATATTAATAATCTAATATTGAAGATTCTAAAAAGGGGATTCCCATTTGCAACTTTTGTTGAAAATAAGGGGAATCATTCAAATAAGTAGTCGAGGATAGTTGCAGAAGGCATTGCATGATATTTCTCCTAATCGATAATAATAATAGCTTTCAAAGAAAGTCGCACTGCGTCCTAGAAGAACTATCAACTATAATATGTCAAGCAAGCTTATAAGCGGCAGAAACTTTTTAATGTTCCCTACCCCCAAGTGTTTCAACCTGCCATCTGGTATTAAATATTCTCTACCTCAACGTACTTTTCACAAGTGTCCGACACTGCCCCAAAACATTTGTGGAGATTCCGTCATTCTCTTCACAGAAAATAGTCCTACTATGATCCGGAGGCTCTTCTTGCCAAAATTCAAACAATCTTCCTAGCGTTTTGGTTCGTATCCCCCATGAGCAGCCCTAACTGTTCCATTTCTAGCAAGCTCACCCAGTGCAGTTCCCTCTGCCATTCATCTTCATTTTTGATCGTCGTAGCCAAGAACCCATTTCCAATTGCATTGCGAAGGGCTTTGGTCCGTACAGCAGTGTTCGTGCTCCTTTCCTGACCTCTGCCTTATTGATTCCTAACCTGATGTGGACTAGGATCCAGAGTATCAAGATCTTATTGAGCGACCAGAGCAGGGGATTAGTTCAGTTTGTTTCCTGTGGTTAAAATAAAAACATTCTGCCACCTATCGTACCTTTCGATGTTGTAATATATAAGGCATCTATAGTGTGTATTTCCGCCTGGAATGAACTAGTGTGCTTACTCTATTCAAAGTACAGTTTACTTCTACCAATGGCTCGTGTGACTCCGCGATGTTTGGAAGGTAGACCATCAGCATCTCAGTTTCTCTGCTCTGGGCTCGAATACCAGTCGCCATGGATCCCTGTGTTCGTGGTGTTTCGCTGCTGTGAGCCTATCATCAACCTATGACAATGAAACTGAAGTCCAGTTTGTGTGGATGTCCTGTACTCCACCAAGAAATCAACAGGTAACCTTAATGATCCCGCGCTCGCTCTTCCTGCTGTAAGAAATTCATCAGAGTCAGCTGTTGGTTTAAGTTGTAAGTCACTGCAGGCTTTCCCAGTTCGTCCTGTTACTCCAAAGTGCAGAAAAAATGTCAATCTTCCTTCGCTTTAGGCAACACCCCTACTCGCTGAGATCACTTTCCTTACCTGCATCTGAATGTGCAAATGAAAAGAGTTAATCCCAGAAGGATTTCTAGAGATACCGCTGGGCATGTCATTATTGCTGCATTGATACCAATGCAAGCCAGCTTTGAAAGAGTGTGTAACTCCCTGGCTGTTGTGCTGAGTTCAGTCCTGTCAACCGAGTTTAGCGCCACATAGTTAATTATTAGCCTTACTATTGCAGTGTATATCCAGTGCAACGTCTTCGGTGTGCATTCCCATTTATTCCCAGAGTTGTATGTAACTGTGAACAACCGCAAAGGCAGAGCTATCCCAAAAAACCGACAAAAGAAATAGCGAATGTTAACCAGGCAAGTCTATCAGCACTTAAATATAGTTTCACTGGAATATCCGGTCGACACGCATTGGCAAGCATTTCTATTGTTTTCGATACTTCAGCCCCTCACACGTCACCTACAAAGATTCCCTAATCTGGTGCGTTCGAACACCACCCGATTCTGAATACCTAAAAAAAAGCAAGTCGGAAGCCAGAAGCCAGAAGCCCGGCACTTCAGGTATGAAAAGTTTTGCTGATTTCTTATGCAAAAATATTTGGGTACAAGATGGTTCCATTTATATATAGCTGATGGTGTATATACGTCGAATATGGCCGATATTGAATTCGAACAGATACTGTCATTTTATCTCTCCGAGAGTAGCAATTTGATGCGAAAGAGGTAAATTTGACCAGAGTTTGGATGATGTATTCGGAATTTGAACATAGTAGTCCGTATCTGGCGCTCGACGTTTTCCAGATCGATTTTCTTTCACGGCAATATTCCGAATGCATAAACCAGTGAAGGGATAGCGAATACATTCAATGCGCTTATTTCATTCCTCCCCGACAGATGCTATTTCAGCACCAACTTTACACGTTGCAAGAATTCGGACAACAGAGCAACCTTCGGATCACCAACTCGAGCATGGTTTCCTTGCAGAATTCCTAGGTAGAAGTCTGTTTCGGGCATAGCTTGGATGTGGAGGTCATCAATGTTATGTCCGGCATACGGCTCGTGATGACGTGGATTCGACACTTGTCTAATCCAAACCCCATCCGAATATCAGTACCAGCAGTTTGATGTTATCCAAGTGTATCAGTTACTTTATTGCAAAACCATGCCCTCTAACTTCATTCAGTAGCCATGAAAGGGGGCTTAGTACCATGCAAACCAAAGAGGACTGAAAGAATCCCCCTAGAAAATGCCCCTCCGTATATGGATAGGCTCGGAGGTATCAGCACCCTCAGATCTACGCACTGATAAGTTGGTATGTCACCCTTCCGTGACTGTCGCCAAAAACAAAGTTTCAGATCAATGCGATAAAGATGAAGGTCATCGATTAGCCAGGTATGTGGGACGCTATCGAAAGTTTTGGCATAATCGATTATAAACTCTAGTTGCGTGTTCTACAACTACCGAGTCAATAATGAGTTACTCTTTGCAATCCCTTGAACAGAAACGGCAGTCCTTCTGCTCCTCGGACAAGGCGGAAATTCCTCCAGTTTTTCGAGTTGTTTATGGCTCGTTGAAGTTCCTCTTTGGTAATATCCGCAAAATTCATGCCAGGTGCGGGGTCATGGTGGGTGTCTTCGGCGGTGATCCATTCAACATGCTTAGCACAGCAACTGCACCCCAATACACAGGTGATTGTAGTTGCAACAGCGACATATCAGCACACAGTCGAGATGCAATCTCATCATTGACTTGAGATAGAATTCTTGGAATTGCTGGCGATGCATAGAGCCTGGGAATGTCTGGTCTATACAAAGGATCCATTTCCGAGAATTCTATACATTCTCTTTGCAATTCGTCCTGAACCTCAGCGGAAACCTCAGCTGGCCTGCTCGAAAAGTGCCTTGGCGAGTAGTGAAACTGTTTCCTGCAGTGCGGCGTGGTGTTGTTGATGCCGCCACCTCTGCCCCATCGACTCTCGGTCACCACTTTCCGCGATGATCTCAGGTCGAATACGCTCTCTGATGATGACCGGGATTGTGTCGCTGCGAGTTATAAAGTGGTACTGGTCTACGACTTGCGGCACAACACGTGCGCGTATTGCGGGAAACACTCGACGAATCTCTGGTGCAACAAGGGCCGGTAAGTTGTTATGCCCGTCCCCGCCGTTATTTCGTAGTAGGAGCGGACGATGAAGAGGTTCATTTTTTCAGTCCACTTTATCCGCTGCCTACGCGAACCTGCGGAAGTGGTCGCCACTTATTGTGGCGAAGCAGCTGCAGCAGGCGAAGCAACGCTACTGGTCGTCGGGGCGCCTAGACGTCGAACCGCCCCACAACTAGCGGTTTCGACGCCGTGCTTTCCATTACGGGCCAGGTTTGGTGATAGCTTCCTCAAGACTGCAAAGACGCTGCGGTGGCGGACAGCTATTCAGACTGATGCTATTCATCCGTCCCCCTTTCGCAACCTGGCTTAGGACCGGCTACAGAGTGGACATTTGTCCCATTAGTGTCGAGTACGAAATATATGCATGTATTATGTGAGAATATACACTTTTGCGTGATACTGACATGTCTTGAATTTGCACAGAAGTGGCAACTTTGGCCTATTATAACAGGATCACGCTCTATGTTATAGCCTACAATTGTGGTGCAATTGTGAATTTGTGATGATTCTAGGATGAATTTTATTACTAAAATTATACTATTATTATCTTTATTTTATAGATATTGGTATGAAAAGTATTTCGGAGCCTAGGTACCATATAATGGCGGCTTCCTGATTTTTTTTCGGATTTTTCGGTTGGGTAGTTTCTGAGAAGTTTTGTCAAAACTAAGATCAACATCGGAAAGTACTAAACGAATTTCATGTTATATCCCACGTGACTATATTTGGCGAAAAAAATGTACCGTTCAGAGTTCCCATCTTGCCACCAAATTTGGTGTGAATCGGTATAATCGTTTCCGAGAAAAATATATATAACAGGCAGACGGACAGAGAAGCAGACAGACAGCAAACTGATTTTAACAAGGTTTTGTTTTAGTCTCTAATTTGCATCAGTCCAGTACCTCCGGTCTCTGTGGCCGGTCCTGCTGAAAAATTATACATTGGCATTTCATATGATTTCTTGGCAAACAGTTAAGGCAATTATAATCAACTTTCCTCTGGAGTCGGAAACAATTACCAAGTTTTCCATAATATCGTTTTGAACAGCTGTCTGGCACTTAACCATATTCATGGAGCCAGATTTTTAAGGTTTCGTTTGCAAAACAAAACCTTATTAAAATTGGTTCAATGTGTGTCTGTCTGTCTTTTTTTTTTTCAAGGTGGTGGAAATCTTCAAAAGATTGGCCTGGGATCGCCAGAGTGTGGGATTTTTACCCACTAAAACCACCCCAGACTCCCCTCCCCCTACTCCGTGGAACCATCTTTAGGTATTACATCACGGGGCGGAGTTAACTTACTTCAGCTAGGTCTACTTACGCCTTTCTGCGGGGTTCGTAACCGCGCCTCCCTCACTTCTTCTGCTTTTCGCAGTTTCTTCTGGATTACTGCGATCATGGAATTGATCGCATCGCAGTCTTCCTGGCAAGCTACCATTCTCCGAACAAAATTTTCCGGTGATAGCACTTCACCTAGAGTTTCCGCTAGGTTCCTTCTTTCTTCCACGAACCTAGGACATTGAAAGAATACGTGCGCTGGGTCCTCTGAGACCCCGTCGCATTTTGAACAATTAGGTGAGGTGTCGAATTTAAACCTGTACAGGTATTGACGGTATCCTCCATGGCCGGTGAGAAACTGGGTGAGATTATAATTGATCTCCTCATGCTTTCTCTCCAGCCACTCCCTAATGGAAGGGATCAACCTGTAAGTCCAACGACCCTTTCCTGACTGGTCCCATCGCTTTTGCATTCTGCTTATGGATCCCTCTCTTTCGGCTTTTTTCACCTGCGATAAGGGAGAGATGGACCTGGTGTTATAAATGTTCATCATTTCGATTGCCAGGATGTCAATCGGCATCATTCCCGAGATGACGAACGCTGCATCGTCTGAGACGGTCCTGAAGGCAGGACACACCCTTATGGCAGCTCTTCTGTAAACCGTACTCAGTTTATATGCATTGCCTAAAACCTGCAGCGCGTTTCCCCAAACTGGGACTGCATACACCATGGCAGAATTCACCACCTTGGCTATGAGCAGCCTGCAAATATGCCGCGATCCTCCTACGTTCGGCATCATCTTTGCGTGAGCCATACTCGTGGTGGATGCTTTTTTGCAAGTATGCTCTATGTGCTGCTTAACATTGAGTTTTCCGTCTATCATCACCCCCAAGCATTTGATGGCCGCCCTGGAAGTGATGATACGATTCCCGATTTTAATGCAGGCGTAATTTCTTTTGCGGCGCTTAGTGATGAGGACCGCTTCCGTTTTTTCATCCGTGAGTGCCAGTCCAGTGCTCTCTAACCAAGCCTTAACAACACTGATTGCTTCGCTTGAGTACAACTCAGCATCCTCGAGATGCTTTGCGACCACAACCAGTGCTATATCATCGGCATAACCCACCACCGTGGCATCCTCCGGAACCGGAAGGTTAAGCACATCATTATACATGATGTTCCACAGTAGTGGGCCGAGTACAGAGTCCTGTGGGACACCCGCGGAGACAACGTACTCCTTGGGTCCATCATTGGTATTATACCAGAGATCTATAATAGCCCACGCAATAAAGTCACCGGGTATCACCTTTAGACCTCGTCTCCTTCCGCCGTGAACAAAATCGTCTAACAGTTCTTCAAACTCAGGAAGTGTGGGGCTCAGTGGAGCGTAGCAGCTGTATACGAATATACCGCTTACTTTTGCCCACACAAGGCCAATAGCCGCCTGACGCATGCTATATTGTATGGCTTGACGACCACACGCCCATATCGCCGCTCCACCAGTAGAATCTGAGACCCATACACCACCGTAGAGATTTCTGTATGGTTCACTAATGATAGCAACCTCCATCGTGGATTCGTAAGTGGTCTGCGCAAGCAAATCTTGTGCGACCCTGCAATGATTAAGGTTTATTTGTATTAACCTCATTTTTTCACAGCAGTTTACGCCTTCCTAAATTCCGGGCGTTTACCACTTCCGGCAATATGTCGGTTATCCCATCCCTCCTTTCCTTCGCACAAAATGCACTTGGGGTCTCTATTGCATTCCTTGACAATATGTCCTTTCTCCCCACACCTCCGACATCGATCGGACCGATCGATGCCGCTAGTGCATGCCTTCGCGAAGTGTCCAAACATTACTCTTTAAAGAGATCTGTTCCCTTAGCCGGCAAAAAACCCATCCAATTGGAACCTTCCCCACGGTCAACAACTTCTGCGTTGACTTCACTGGCAGTCTTTTAGGTCGGGGTCAGATTTCACCTTCTTCAGTATCTCCGCATACGTTAGATGTCCTCTGCTAGAGGTTACAATTGCCTCCGGGCGAATTCGCATCTTTGGTTTTTTGTCCCTTTGCTTGTTCACCACCTTAGTCCAACCACCGCTCTTATTTTCTTTCGGTTTGCCTTCGCTAGGCGACGTTCCTACTTTGGACACTTCGGGCCTTTGTGAACTTTTAGTTCCGTTTGTTGGACTGGTCGAGACTCCTTTTTTCCTTTTTGGAGCCTGTTGATTCCCCAAAGCTTCGCCTTCTTTGTCTCGCACTCGCTTACTTGATTGAAGATCGATGACATTGTGCTTTGGTGTCACTTGGGTCGCCTGTGACACTGCTGGGGCTGTAATGTCCGGCTTTTCCTTAGGCTTTCTTACTTCCTGGGACCTATTGTAAAACACACTGATGGCTCTCACCATGTTCTTAATGGCTTGGTGCACATTGTGCTTGTCCTTGATGAATTTGGACAGCTCAACTATTTTAGTCCCAAGCCGCATAAAAGGTAGTTCTTCTGGGTTAGGGCTCTGTTCTCGGTGAGTCTTGGCCAGATTACTCCTTTTGCTGAGTCTTTCGCCTTTTTCAGTTACTGAGCTTCCATGGACTTTCTCTTTTGCCGGCGATCGTAAAATTGATGAGCTTCTCCTGAATGGATCTATTTGCTGCTGCTGGAGTACTGTAACTTAACTCCTTCTCAATTCGTCCATCTTGGTTTTATTTTCTGGGTGTCCTTCCCAAAGCCATTCTGGTCCACGCACCAGAGATGAGCAAACACTAGCCCATGCACAGTCAGAAAAGAAAAGTGCATTTTTTATTTATTATTTGTTGTTGTTTCTGCCGTGTAAATTTACAACCCGAAGTAATAAATCTGACTTGATAAATGCATATACTTAACGGGCTACTTACAAATGGGATAGTTCTACACTCAAATATACTCACACAAGAAGCAAACAAAACCTTTCATACCTGAAGCGCCTAGCTTCCGGTTTCCCGACTTGTTTGAATGTTTAAATTGATGCAATTCACTGCATGCGTGAGGCTTGCAACATTCTCAACAATTCTCTCAGTTTCGTCTTGCAACCGTTTCCGGACAAAATTCATGTAAAAGATAGATAATTAGACCGACGGGTAGTTAGATATTGGAGCGATTTTAATAAGGATTTGCTTCGAGCAAAATATTAAAAAGGAAATTGCCAGAAATCCTTTCTTCTTTACTTCTTATCACAGAACAAAATGAAAATTCCGAGTTTCTTTGAAGTCTTCCTAGTTACTATTAGGAAGAGATATCTTTAGGCAGATAAAAGATTAATGAACAAGGCCGACACCGATAAAACAGTGAAGATAAAGTAAGTTTTCTAAAAACGTACTGTTTTTTGTAATTGGGTTTGGATGTCTTAAGCCCCTAATTAATGCTCCATACATATGCCAATTAAAATTTTCATTTTTTTTTAACACCATATGTGCGGGACAAATCCATCAAACAATGATACCTTACCAACGACTTCTCAAGCCTCTTAGCAAAACTATTACCCATCAGCCCCTGACTAATTCTGGATATAGAAATATATTTTTAGATCCTTTCCGAACACCTATTAATTAAATTATTTTTTTCCTTGAAATCAAGAATGAACTCCGAATTCCTGGGATGCTGCTGGTATTTAATTGAAATTTTGTGAGAAATAATTTGATTAAAGAAATAAATTCTCCCTGGAACTAATTTGATTGAAGAAATTGGGTATCACGCGTAAGTTCATACATGAATTCAGATACAGCCGATATCATGCAAATTTACGTCCTGGCTCTGTTTAAAATACAGTTCTCTGCGGGATATTGCTTTTACTTGATGAAAACTTCTATAAACAAATAAATTCTGCTTTCCGTCCCCACTACCTGCTTATTTAGCAAAATACAAATCTCTGTAAATTAACTCGCACATATTGTGATTCTAATAGTACGATTTGATGTGAATGAAGTGTTTTTAAAATAACCCAATTCATTGTTTATTTACTAATTGTATCTGCGGAGGCCGCGATCTGAATTAACTCCTGACCAACACGAACTGGTGTTCGGGACCCAGCTCTGTCCAACAAAGCAACACCGAGCAAACATATTTTTAATTTATTAGCATTTTTAGCAATTTTTCCAGGCACAGTACCCGCGCACACATATCCAATGAGTGCGTAGGCTTTTTTCTTCCTCAAAAAGTGAATTCGGAAAACTTTTCTCAATGATTTTTCGCCGGCAGATAATTTTATAAATGGAGAAAAAGAATGGAGACTTGAAGATGATTGCTGAGGTCAGGCTGAATATTTTTTGGGAACCGGTTTGAATGGCAATTCGCTTGTGTTTGTTGCGTTTTTACTGGTGACGGGTATTACACAAGGCATCCAATATAGTAACATACAATCCTCTTGAGATAAGTATGGACCAAGCAAAAACAATTGCGAGATACACGGCGACGTGAAATGAAAACATGATGCTAAAAAATACCGCAGAATTGCTGAAAATCTTATTTTCTTACGTGAACACGCTCTAGTAGTTTTGGTCTGGTTGTTTTGTTCAGATGAGCAGGCCAAACAAAAATATTGTGTATTGGCTACTTCAAACCTGATCTGGACATGAGGACACTTGTTGGAATTCATGATGTCACAGAGCCCGGAGGTACTGAACCGATGCAAATTCGGATTCCCACTAGTACTCCTACAGCGGATTTGTGACGTGAATCCACTTAATTTCATGAAATTGTTATGTCTTGGAACATCCAGCTCTCATGAGCATCTATATTGAAACGAGATGGAGTCCATCCAGCAGGCACCGCCAACGGAAGCAAAGTGGACGAATTGTGCATTTCGCAGGTTTAATATGGTTTTCATCTTGCCACCAGCATTCAATTTAATTTTCTTCAGATTTTTCCCATTTAGTTCGCACAGTGCCTGACATACAATGTCATTTCCTTCTAACACTATTTAATAATGAATTCCAGGCGAAAAACGAAGAGCTCAGAGACCTCCTTGGCGGAAGTGCATTTCGAAAATGATGAGAAATTCTTTGATTCCAATACGATCCAATTTTAAATTCGCATATCTGAACTGACTGTGCTGGAAAGATACACAGATGTATATATTATACCTCGATAAATTTTGAATAGACCCGTTGATTGCAGTATTACATTCAAGATTTTCAAATAGCGAGATGACGATTGCAGTCGGTATTAAAAATGGAAATGATAGATGCATAGAAGAATATCGGATCAGATAAAGAAAACTCTCGTTAAAAATTTGAAATTGTAGTGTTTACTCACCATACTCGCTGTCGCAAAGTGAGTTCATCAATAAAAAGCAGTTGTTGAGCATTCAAAGAGTCAGAAGTTGTAACGAATGCCAACTATGCCTGGAACGTGATCTAGACTATCCATAAATAAATTTATAAGAACTGAGTGGTGAAGGACTGAACTTTATCTCGCAAGCCGTATAAACACTGTATGTGAAGTCGATTTCATGTAGTCGCGTAAAACTTACCTTCTTTACTAGCAAATATTGCGAGAATCCATTTAAATTGGCCCTGTGCATTGGGGCTTCCCTACTTTTTGTAAAAGGCGATTTAAGGGGGCATCCTGCCAATTTCAAAACTTTATTGCTAACGAAACGTCAACACCGCTTCTGATAGGAATTGACCTCACGGCTACCATCTTTGGCTATCGAAAACGCAATATGATTATTTTCTGGTATTTGCTCATGCTCCTCCCCCGTGCTGTCCTCTGAGTTGGGGCTCAAGAATACACTCAAACTATTTCCTGTTTATCGTAAGAGACGACCAAAAGGGATAGAAATTTGGGGACTAGCAATCTGCAAATTTTGCTGCCAGCGAAACGTCCACAAAGCCTAGGATAGAGACTGACCTCACAGAAACAGCCGGACTATGATCTTGGTTTCTGTAATATGCGCACGCTCCTCGATAACGGTAGCGAGGGTCCTCAGAATGTTCACTTTCTACCACTCGGGCGGGAAATCCAGCGATATAAACTGGGCATTCTGGACCTAAGTGAAATAAGATGGTGCCACTCTGGAGAGTACTCCTCTCCCTCGTGCGGCAATGTACTTTTATATTCTGGAAAGCCAAGTGGCAACAGAAGCGAATCCCGTGTCGGGCTGCTGCTGGCGACTACCGCGACTTGGGAGTCGGTTTCTGACAGACTACTAACTACAAGATTTCGCACCACTTTAATGAGCTTCACAATTGTATAATGCTACCCACCAACGGAAACTTCCGATATAGTGGAGCAGGATACTTTCTATAAGCAATTAAACGCAATCTAGGGTCTAAGGTGTCTCACCATTCGTTGTACATTGTTCCAACACAGAGCCTGCTATAAGGTCAGTTGGGTTTTAACTGACCGGCGCCGTATGAACAATCAGTTTGATCACTTCAAGATTAGCAGTAGATTTAGGGGTTGTTTGTTGGATGTGTGTAACAAGAGAGTCGCTGGCACCGGCCTCTAAAGGGATCACCATCTGATAGTAGTTTACCACTTCTCACAGGGTTGAGGAGCTGCGACACCCTAAGTTTACATCGACCGCTTGTATGACCCAGCTGTAGCTATCTTGCTGATCTATGGTTATCCTAAATGACAGCCATCCGGCTCTCAAGGCACTCAAATCCAGCGTGAACACCAGACTCTACGTTTGACTCGTTCAATAGCGAATAGATACTTTTGGTTCAAAGTCATATTGGAGTAAAAGGCAATGTGGGAGCAGATAAGTTGGGCAAGAAGTGAACAAAATCGCCATTCTATGGAACAAAATCGTTCTATGAAAAATTTGTCCATAAGCATAAGAATGAGCAAAGTAGAGCCACGTTAAGGGGACCATCCTGGTCGAATTTACTCGGAATACATTAAACCATAAATGATAATAAATATGCAATAAAGGGCTCGCAAGATTACTTGAACGTCACCAAGAAGTACCTGGGGAGCTAGTGATATCTGTGGACGTTGTCTGCAAATTGTGGAAGACGGGAAAGTAGTGAAACCTCCATACATATTCTTGTCATGCACTTGTGCAAGGCATAAGCATAAAATTTCGCTAGTGTGTCCCTCCAATACTTCGCATCTTACGCATACCTTGCGTAGGTGATTAACCTGCTTCAACACGACGACACGCTACACACAGTGCATTGCAGCCATTGGGCTTCGGTCCAACACTCAACGGTGGTGTGAATCTATTAAGCACGGACATCTGGAACGCACTTTTTCCTCGACCTCCCCTTAGTCATCTTGTAATTGAATTGCCTAATAATATTCATCTCCTTAGCAACCGATTCTCGAAGCTTAACACCAAATTTAGTAGGGTACCGCCGCTTGATCAACCACAGCATCTTAAATCTTGAGCGTGTTTGTTAAAAGATTGTTGAAAGATTCTCTACAGCCGTTTCCATTGAAAATCGCATAACGTTAACACTTCTGGCTGTACAGCATGGCTCGATACTTTTGGGGCGATTCACATATATAGAGGAAAGAAATTCAACATACAACATTGGAAAGTCCTTAGAAAATCAGCAACTTGGAACTGAATTTGTTTATTGGAAAGTCGAGTTGATACAAGCAGAAAAAAACTCAAGCAATTGCCACTTTAAATAATCAGTGCCTCGCCGATTTCGTCCCAATAAAAATTTGACACGAAACTCCACAATAAAAGAGTAAAACAGCTATGACACCTGAATGTGGGCATCTACACAGATAAAGGAAAACGGCCACGGCAAATATACTAACTCGCCTGACAATATCTATGAGCATTGGGCTGCCATAAAAAATACTATTTACTTGGATGGTGCACAGGCCATCGGCCACGTCCCGATGGGAAGCGGATCGATGAACGGAAGGGGTTGAAGGCTCTACTAATCGCTGCGAGTGATGGCGGGTGTGACGCGCTCAAACTCTTATATCGAGCGAAATCTCGAGAAGTCTAACGTACACCCTGACAAGAGAGAATTTGCTATTACGCTGATCAAGGAAGCGGAAGATGCTTCAGATCACAATGATTTCAGGAATGTATACCGCATCACGAAAGAGCTTGTATGTGGTCCCAAATCATTCGATAGTCCTCTGAAGGACGTCAACGGTCGACTTCTCATCCACGAAATTTGAACAACTGAAGAAGTGAAAAGAACACTTCACCATACGGATAGAGACTGTTCCTCCAAGCAGAAGGGAAATCGTTTCGGACATCAATGCACTCAAACGGAGTAAAGCCACTGGGCTTGGCGGTTCTAGAGAAACAAATATCTATTATCAGAGTGACGTATGATGACACAAAATGTCACGTGCTACTCGGACGAAAAATTTCGGAAGATTTTGAGGTCCAAAGAGGAGTCCGCCAAGGTTGCATGCTGCCACCGATATTATTTCTTTTTGTTATCCTCAAACACCTCGACTACCCTAATGACATCCGCTTGCTCTCTCATCGAGTCATGGACCTTGGCCAAATGGCTCTGGATTTGGAAGAAGAGGCAAGTAGAGTTGGACTGAAGATAAACACCCCCCACGGACCTAGTTTTTTGAGGTAGGCGCGAATTTACACTGGAGCGTACATCTGGTATCTTTTTCGCCGAATCTGCGATGGTACCAACAAATGCTTGTCCTGATGACCTGATACCCGATCGCCCTTTTCGAGCAGTAGACTGCCGCCCGAACGCTGAGCGTCCAGCGTCGCGTCATTTCTGCCATGCTGGCCACAAGAGCTGCCATCTCGCGCTTCAGCTTGCCTACTTCATCTGAAGGCTGCTGAACGGCCACTATCGTGGGATGCGCGTGCACCTCATGCACCTTAGCAGCCGCAGCTGCCAGCGCCTCCAAAGAACCGGAGACGCACGCGAGGACCGCCTGGGTGCTCTCCGGAAATCGTCGTGGCCAGAGCGTCTTCATCAGGTCGTCGTCGATGTTGCTCCCACCCAATTGCCTCATTTCGCGAAGCCATTAGCTGGGAGTTCGATCGCCCAACGTCAAACTTGATCAGCTCCGTTTTCAATAAGCTGTAGGAGGCAGACTTTACAAGCTTTCCACAATGACAGGTGGCAGAGCCTGAATGCTGCTCGACACACCGAACTTTTCCTGCCAGAACCGAACATGCGTACCGCAAAGTTTATCGTGTCGAAAAGCAGTATGACTTGCAGGAGTATTGTGGGCATTTTGACAGGCATAATTCACTAGCTAGACATATGTTCAGAATAAGAATTAATCAAGATCCTCCTGTAGTGAGGAACGGGAATCCACGGAGCATTTCCTATGTGAATGCCCCGTCTATGGACGCATCAGGCATCAGATCTTTGGTGCCGATCTTCTCCAGTTTCAACGGTTAGCATCACATTCACTAAGGGAAATCCTGCGATGCGTTAACGAATCCGGAATATTCCGTTAGACGGGAGTGGCGAGTACAATGGGCCAACACGGCCTGAGTGCTCAGAATCTGTAGGTTCTCCCCCACCACACACACACACGCCACACTCAAAAGCTTTATATTCAATAAATTTGCACAAAGGTAACAACTTTTTCCTGTTTTTTCCTGTTAGTGATAGCACGATTTCCACCTTGACTTGATGATTCTAGAATAAACTTAACGCGATTACCAGGTACTTTCTAAAAAATATACTTAGAATTAAAATAGTAATATGCTTTTATTAACTTTATTTAAACTGGTAACGGTATGGAGAGTATTTTGAGGCCTAAGTACTATCTGCATGGACCACCATATTTTTTTAATATATTTCGGTTGGGTAGTTTTTGCTTCGAAAAGTACTAATTGAGGCCTTTCATTTGATACTCACATGGCTATCTTTGGTGAAAAAAAAAATGTGCACCCCTCTTTTCGGTATATGGGGACCCCCTTAAAGTTCAACGTGCGGCGATGCAATGCATCGCGTGCGTTGGGGTTCACAGTTCCCACTTTCCCACTAAATTTTGTGTGAATCAGTAGAGTCATTTCTAAGGAAAATGCGTTTGACTGGAGGGCAGACAGAAAGAGTGAATCGCTTTTAATCAGGTTAATTTGGATAGATCACTCTCAAGACCATTCGACATCGCAACGGTCTACCACAAGGGGATGCGCTATCATGTGTCCTCTTTAACCTGGCCCTCGAGAAAGTGATCCGTGATGCTGATGTAAATGCAAGAGGTACGATCCTCTTTACGTCCACCCAACTACTGGCCTATGCTGACGATATCGACATCATGGGAAGAACTACCCGAGACGTACAAACTGCCTTCATCCAGATCGAGCAAGCGGCGCAAGATCTTGGGCTGCACATCAATGAAGGTGAGACTAAATATATGGTGGCAACGTCAGCACCGAAGACGAACCAACCAACAACATCAAACCGCACTGGTCAAACAGGGAGAATAAGGATAGGAGAATACAGCTTTGAGACCGTTGACAATTTCTCCTATCTAGGGTCAAAAATCACAACCGATAACAGCTACGATGATGAAATCCGCGCACGGTTGTTGTCAGCCAACAGAGCCTATTTCAGCTCACAAAAACTGTTCCGCTCTAAACGTCTCACCATGGGGTCAAAGCTCTTACTGTACAAGACAATGATCTCGCCAGTCCTCATGTATTCCTCGGAAACTTGGGTTCTTAGCAAGAAAAATTGCGAACTCTTGGCCGCGTTCGAGAGAAGAATCCTCTGAAGAACTTTTGGCCCCCTACATAAGAATGGACGATTCCGTAGCCTACACAATGACGAAATCTATGAGCGATACCATGACCGTCCGGTTGTGGATAAAATCCGGCTCAATAGGCTACGGTGGGCGGGTCACTTAATCCGTATGGATGAGGATGATCCCACCCGGAAAATCTATAAGGGTAATATCTATGGTAGGAAAAGAAGACGAGACAGACCCTGCCTGAAATGGAGCGATGGCGTAGGTCAGGACGCCAGACAGCTTTTAGGGATATCGAATTGGTGGACCTCGGCGCAAAACCGAGATGTCTGGAGTTCCTTATTTAGGCAGGCCTAGACCGGATACCGGTTGTTGCGCCGTTGATCATGATGATAATTTGGAAAAAAAACCTTAAAAAAAAGGTTAAATTTGGAAAAAAAGGATGTTCCCATTCGATCACCATTCGTTTGAGCTCACGTTGTTGCGATATTGATGGATTGATATATGATGATGACGTCAGACATGTTTTAAAGCGCACTAAATAAAATGGAAAACTTCTATAACTTTGTTAATAATAGTTGCATTTCCCTAAATATTTCCCAAAATTATGTCTTATATTATCCATTAAAAGGATGCCAACTTTTTTACTTCTCGGACGAACTTGGTAATATAAGGTATGTATTTTGATCCCTAGATTTCGTATAGATACACTGTTGTCATTTTTCAGATTTTTCAACGGGATAGGTTCTGGGAATTAGCCCTGTTTCACTTGTTATGACTCATATTTCAAGTCCTCACTCCCCTACGTCTCATCCAGTATCAAAAGAAAGACCAGTTTGGAACCCTTTCATTTGATACCTCATATGATCATATCCTGTGATATAAATGTTGCACCCTTCTTTCGCATGTATGAGGAGCCTCCTGTTAAACTCAACAGAAAATGACATCACTTGCTATATTTAATCGTAAAAGGATCTACAGGCCACACTTTCTCACCAAATTTCGTGACGATAGGTTCAGCCGTCGTTTCCGAGTAAATCGGGTATGACAGATAGATGTTTGTCTATGTGACTTTGAATCGATTTTATAACGTTTTGTTTCACAAAAAACCTTAAAAACGTAGTCTTTTATTTCTATGGTAAATTCGATTGAAATTAAACAAACAACAAATTGTAAAATGCCATTATACGAGTACTCTACGTAGATATGCGGAAGGAGCATATTATTTTCAATTCAAACTCTTCCTTTGTACTGTACAATAAACAGACAAAAAAGAACTGTCCCTTCACAGGATTGTAATAAATTCAAAACGCTGAACTAGAAGTTTATTTTCTCCATTCAAAGCCAGAAACTTCAATATTTAGCCTATACTGCGCCAATGTTTAAACATTGTCTAGAAATCACATAGGAGATGCTAGCAAATGTCATTGTCATGCACATAGAAAGGATGTTTCTGACTATTATGACGATTGTAATAAGCCTTTGAAATGTGTGGGCTGCTGTCTGCTCGACAATTCAAATTACGCAACAAGTGTATGAGATGTCTCCTGTAGTTGCGAGTTTCTAGTTGGAGAGAAGTATCACAGGAAAGGACATAACATATTTTCAATTTGTCGGTTTTACCCTCCTGTTGTATAAGACAAATACAAATCGGAAGGCTTTGAATAATTTCAATACACAATGGGTTTAAGGTTAGGGGAATTGTCATGTTGCACAATAGCATCGACTTCTGGCAAGTGCAGGACTTAATACGGCCTTTCATTTGAACATCTCCCTTGGAGCTTAACTGTTTCGATATTCTCCCGAGAGTTACCTAGCTCGTTTTAGATAGGAGCTAAACTCCACAAAGCAATATTTCCGAATGGCTTTAAATTTCTCATTCAATAGCCTCCAATTAACAAATTTCATGAGGTCAATTTAATACCGACTAGGAGCAAGTTCAAAGGCAAATGCTGAAAAAAGCACGAAGAGGATGTAGTGTCGAATGGAAACCGCTCTCGAAGTGCTTTAACAATAGTAATTAGTCTCGCACAATTCAACATCTCTAGCAATAATAGCTGAGCATTTTCCCTCCCGTTGAGCACGTTTCCGATAATGCGGTATCCATTTCAAGTTCATTCAGTTGTCTACTGTGTTCATCGATTTTAAACTCCTCGTACAACAGCCCCCATCAATTTCACATTTCTCCTCTTTTTGGCTCCGCTCTACCACCGGAAGGCATCTTGAAGTGTTGTATGAATTTGGACTGAA
Organism: Hermetia illucens; assembly: GCF_905115235.1. Taxonomy (NCBI): domain Eukaryota; kingdom Metazoa; phylum Arthropoda; class Insecta; order Diptera; family Stratiomyidae; genus Hermetia; species Hermetia illucens. The sequence continues at coordinate 55,587,449 of NC_051854.1, read as the reverse complement.
AATTCGACACGGACATTCCCTGGAAAGTATGTAGACCACCAAACCATTGTGGACTATGTAGTCTCCCAAGGCGTCGTAGACATGCAGTAGTGAACGTGACTATGTAGCCTTGCGTGTCCTAGTCCATTACGTCAGTGCACAACTACGTTCAGTTATAGTAATTCCATTTTTCTTCAGTGATGGGAGGACGAGTTACTTTGTTCTGATTCTAGCACTACTTTGAGTCTCCCTCCCCCGACGACGCCAATTTGTAATAAAAGATATAAAGGATATTGTGGGAATGCGGCACTCAAAATTTATGCTACAATCATGCTAGATCTAAAAAATATTTCGAGCATATGCAATTTAGTTAGGATGATTGATCTTTTGGAACACATTTTTGGTGCAAAGCCTACCGCGGTGGATACTACCTGTAATATCCATTCACTCTCTCAGTCTCCTATAAAATTATTTCGAGACATTGTGAGACAAACCCATGTCATTTCGTTGTAGACTAGGGTTTACCATCCAGCGCTACACGTTAGTTATTTCTGCCTTCTTTTTATTCCACTCCAAATCTCCACAGCAATTAATCTAACTTTGTTACGGAACTTCCTTTGATTCTCTGATATAAATTTACACTTCTGTTTGTTTTTCATAAAAAGGAGCGAATAGGACGATTGTTGTAATTAACATTACAACATCAAAGGGTGTCACGGTACTATCAAAACGTGCCACCATCGTATGATTCTATATCACACGTAATTACTCACTCTTCAACTTCCATACATGTGAATAAAATCAATGGAAGATACTCTGGAAGTCACACAACCAATTTTTAGCAAAGTCTTCCATGGCACGAAGTACCCTTATGAAGAAGGACAACTTAGTCCTGTATATATTCCCTCTTACGAGTATACCTGAGTTTCACTGTAGATTTCCTCCTAAACTCCCACCCATTCTTAGCTTCTTGAGTTTGAAAATGAGAAATTAGAGGGAAAATTTCGAGTGTCCTGAAAAGAACAGACTACATGGAATATTTTAAATAATTGTGTATGATATATACGAGTACATATATATATAAGCGAGTATATCAGCATTTTTGTGGATGGCACCATTCACAGTTGATTATATTTCACCTTCTTTCTCGGGCAAATCACAAATAAACAATTGAAAAATGAAACGAAAATATCCCAGCCGTGTAACTACGGGTACGTAACAGAAATATTTTTGTATAATGTTGCAGCATCCTTGCAGGATAGGGAAGAGGAAGTTCTCCTTCAATTGCAAGTAGATATGTGGAAGTGGAATGGACCCAATTAATCCCTTAACTTGTTCATGTGATCCTGCATGAGAGTTTGAGAATATAGTGTAATGTATGCAATTTTTTCTGGAGGGATTATAATTGTATATCCAGATATTTTCAATCTAACATACTAACCATTTTTCAAACTGGAGTTTGACTAGGCATCATCATCATCATCAACGGCGCAACAACCGGTATCCGGTCTAGGCCTGCCTTAATAAGGAACTCCAGACATCCCGGTTTTGCGCCGAGGTCCACCAATTCGATATCCCTAAAAGCTGTCTGGCATCCTGACCTACGCCATCGCCCCATCTTAGGCAGGGTCTGCCTCGTCTTCTTTTTCTATTATAGATATTGCCCTTATAGACTTTCCGGGTGGGAACATCCTCATCCATACGGACCCGCCCACCGTAACCTATTGAGCCGGATTTTATCCACAACCGGACGGTCATGGTATCGCTCATAGATTTCGTCATTGTGTAGGCTACGGAATCGTCCATCCTCATGTAGGGGGCCAAAAATTCTTCGGAGGATTCTTCTCTCGAACGCGGCCAAGAGTTCGCAATTTTTCTTGCCAAGAACCCAAGTTTCCGAGGAATACATGAGGACTGGCAAGATCATAGTCTTGTACAGTAAGAGCTTTGACCCTATGGTGCGACGTTTCAAGCGGAACAGTTTTTGTAAGCTGAAATAGGCTCTGTTTGCTGACAACAACCGTGCGCGGATTTCATCATCGTAGCTGTTATTGGTTGTGATTTTCGACCCTAGATAGGAGAAATTGTCAACGGTCTCAAAGTTGTATTTTCCTATCCTTATTCTTCTTCGTGTTTGACCAGTGCGGTTTGATGTTGTTGGTTGATTCGTCTTCGGTGCTGACGTTGCCACCATATATTTTGTCTTGCCTTCATTGATGTGCAGCCCAAGATCTCGCGCCAATCGCCGCCTGCTCGATCTGGATGAAGGCAGTTTGTACGTCTCGGGTGGTTCTTCCCATGATGTCGTGGGTGGACTTGAAGAGGATCGTACCTCTTGCATTTACCTCAGCATCACGGATCACTTTCTCGAGGGCCAGGTTAAAGAGGACGCATGATAGCGCATCCCCTTGTCGTAAACCGTTGCTGATGTCGAATGGTCTTGAGAGTGATCCTGCTGCTTTTATCCGGCCTCGCATATTGGTCAGGGTCAGCCTAGTCAGTCTTATTAATTTCGTCGAGATACCGAATTCTCTCATGGCCGTTTACAGTTTTACCCTGGCTATGCTATCATAGGCGGCTTTAAAGTCGATGAACAGATGGTGCAACTGTTGTCCATATTCCAACAGTTTTTCCATCGCTTGCCGCACAGAGAAAATCTGATCTGTTGCTGATTTGCCTGGAGTGAAGCCTCTTTGGTATGGGCCAATGATGTTCTGGGCGTATGGGGATATCCGGCCTAGAAAGATAGTGGAAAATATCTTATAGATGGTACTCAGCAACATGATACCTCTATAATTGCTGCACTGTGATTATTATGTATGAGGCAGATAATGCCTCGTTGCCAATCGTCAGGCATTGATTCGCTGTCCCATACCTTGAGCACAAGTTGATGAACCACTTGGTGTAACTGGCCGCCTCCATATTTAACCAATTCGGCTGTAATTCCATCGGCTCCTAGCGACTTATGATTCTTAAGCCGATGAATTGCACGGATTGTTTCTTCTATACTTGGTGATGGCAGTATTTGTCAGTCGTCTTCAGTTGACGGGATCTCCAACTCGCCGATGGTATCGTTGTTCAATAGTTCATCAAAGTGCTCCACCCATCACTCCAATGTGCACATTCTGTCGGAAATCAGATTTCCCTCTTTCTCTCGACAAGATGAACATCGAGGTGTATAAGGCTTCATCCTGCTGACTTGTTGGTAAAACCTCCGCGCCTGGTACGGTTGCTCCCTGTACTCGGTATGCAGCATTCTTCCGTTCCGTTGCTAACTTACATTCGTCGTCAAACCAACCGTTCCGACTCTTTTTGCGGCTGGGGCCAAGTATGTTTGTGACCGTATTTATGATAACGTTCTTCAGGTGATTGTGAAGATCAATTGTTGATGTTTCATCTCCTGGGTCTCTGTTGACTGCGGTTATTGCGGCATTCGTTTCCCTCTTATAGGTGTTTCGGAGGGCTGTGTTGTGGATGGCTTCAGTGTTAGTTCTCACCTGATTGTCAGAGGGGATTGTAGGTGGTGTTGTTATTCGAGATCGGAGCACCATGCCAACGAGATATGATCCGAGTCTATATTGGCCCCCCTATATGTTCTGACATTCTTCAAGGCTGAAAGGTGGCGGCGCTCGATCAGCACGTGGTCAATTTGGTTGAAAATGGTCCCGTCTGGAGAGGCCCACGTATGTTTGTGGACCGCGTTCCGCGCAAACCAGGTACAACCATTTCGTGTGGCGCTGCTAATTGAATAATCCGCAGTCTGTTATCATTTGTATGTTGGTGTAAGCTATGGGAGCCGACGTATGGCCTGAATACGCGCTCCTTCCCTACTTGGCTCCTAAAATGCCCATGTATGACTTTGATATCATATCTGGGGCAGACTTCGAGGGTTCGTTCTACTGCCTCATAGAAGGTATCCTTCTCCGACTCTGGAATCACTTCTGTAGGGGCGTGAACGTTAATGAGGCTTATATTTGTAAATTTGCCTTACAAGCGCAGAGTGCATAGCCGTTCGCTTATGTTTTCAAAGCCGACAACAGCAGGTTTCATTTTTTGGCTGACTAAGAAACCTACTCCGAACACATGGTTTACTGGATGGCCATTATAATATATGGTGTAGTGACTCTTCTCCTGGAAACCGGTGCCTGTCCAACGCATCTCCTGTAACGCTGTTACATCAGCCCTATATTGGGACAGAGTATCGGCTAGCTGCTCAGCAGTTTCATCTCTGTACAGGGAGCGCACGTTCCATGAGAAAATCCGCAACTCATTATTCCTTTGTGATTGCCGGGTTCGTCGTTGTATTATCCTTGCAGTCCGAGGCTCCTGTTGTGGCTTCATAACTTCGGTTTTTCGTGTAAGGTTGTCAGCTCTAACCCCCAACCTGGAGGACCAGTTGGTGCAATTTGTCCCGTTTTTAGGTGCAGTAGACTCGCCTTCATCCTTCTCCGGCTGCAGCCTTTCGTTAAGAAAGAGCTCCCAGCGGTCACCACGTGAAGGTGGAGATAGGGTTTGGTAGTAAAGCTGTCGGTGTTGGTTCAGCAGACGTTTCCCAGGTTTTATGCCGGCATGGTCGGAAATTTGTTTTCTCCTTCGAATGGTTTCTTCTAAGTGGCACCACAATTGTCTGTGTGCATTCTTCGCTACAGGCCTTTCCCCAAAGACCATCGTGAAACCCATTTTCCCAGGAACATGCGCAAAGTTGCGACTTCGTTGCTCCACCAGTAGTTGGCTACCCACCGCGGAGCAATCGCCTTCTGGACATAGTAGCATCGTAGCAGTAGCATCGCCTGCTTCTGTCACCTATTAGATGATCTGGGCAGCTGTTTCACTGGCTACACCACCCACGGATATATCAAGCTGGAGCACCACGAAAACATGTCCAAAACTGTCCACCTAGACAACCCACCCACCATTTTGCGAGTGCCCTTTTCTCAGCTCGATTCGCCCTTGATTTTTATGCAGATTGCCTGGTGGTCGCTGTGAATATAGTCCTCACTGATTCACCAAAGAACTCTTCCAATGGCCTCTCGCATCCAGAACCAGCACGCTCAGTACCTACTCACACTCGGGGTGGTGCAATTTTTTCTCTCCGAATATAATTGTTGGAACATCAGGTGAGTCCCCGAGTCTCTGCTGTACTCAGTTCCACCAGAAAATTGTTTTATCACATTTACCTGAAAGAATAAAGTAAACCTATGGAAAGCACTTTCCTCAAATTTCCCAAATGCACCTATATCAACAAAGAATCCCTTAGTCGTCTGGTGAACTGCACTTTACAATCAAGAAGTTCATTGAAGTGTGCTAAATCTAATAATCAAAGTGAATCCTAAGTAATAGTAGCCTGACACCCGCCAACAATCTTGGTACCAAATCAGAGGAAACCAGCTTTGTGGATATTTTCTAGGTAGAAGACACTAATACCCTTTTCTCACCCAATACTATAAATATTTTTGAACCGAATAAGAGCTGCACTGCAACTAAGTCAACGTCGATGTCAGTAAAAAGGAAGAGGTATGTAACCCTATACAGTCAGGAAAATTTCTGTAGGATAATCCAATTTTCACCACCACCAGAGGCTCTTGTTCGATTTCTCCCACTGGGTGATGTTCATCACCACCCCATTTCAAATTTTGGCTAAAATCCTTCTTTCTTTCTTCAATTTTCAGCTAAAAGCCACAAGTCTGATCTTGTAAACTGGCATTAAGTCTGTTTCGCTCGCATCTGCAACTCCTGTTTTGGAGGATTCAACAACTGTCTGTAGCTCTTCTACTAGTACAAGCCACATGTAAAGGTTCTGGCAATGTATGCTTTATTTTTCTTGTGCAAATTCTTTGTGGAAAAGCCCATTGAAGATGTTGCAGTCGGGTATCGATTTGATTAACCAGTGGTCTCACCAGAGAACAGTGTCACTCGCACGATGAATAAAATCACTTTTCAGGAAAACCTGGTTCTCGACTGATCACGAAAGTTAAGCGTGATTAGCGCTTGGACGGGGGACCATTTTGAAACACAGAGTCTCGTGAGTAGAATCAGGAAAATTGATTTTGAAGAAAAAAACTGGTTATCACCCGGTCACCTACGTTAGTAAATTGTGTGCAATTGAATTACTACCTACAGTCATATGGAGTAATTATGACCCCAAGCTAATTGCATAGGAAAAGTATAGAACTCTTTATGTTTAAAGACCCCTGCTTCCAATTCCTGACTAGTTCACAACACTTTTCAAAACGAATTTCCGGCAAAAACGAGCCTTCAATGGTAATGCTTAATTAAATACCTAACTACCTGCATACGGAACAAATATGCCACATGCAAAAAACACATTTCATATCTGAAACATCCAGGTTCGGTTTTGCCTTGCTTATTGAAAATAACTTCATTTAGCTACAGATGCAATTTTTCTCTTTTATCGTTTTATTTGTTAGGTTTTATTTCAATTGGCCTTGAACCTCTATCTGTTAATTCTTTTTACCATTTTGATTGCATTTTTCTGCAATTCCCTGCAGGCAAAGTACGGGTATATTTTATACAATATAATATAATCGACACAGATCGATATAGTATATGTATACAATGAACAATAGCGTAAAGATGCGATATCTACGGCCTATATTTTACGATACTCCGGCTTTTATAGAGTAAACGATTTAGTTTCAAATAACTGCTTTTCAGATAGCAAATTGAAACATTCTAGGAAAATTGTTCGCTATTCTTCATATTTTTTGTTGTTGAAAAAACTGTGTCCACATGTTCAATACTAACTCACTGACTTAAAGACCCTAAAGGACATGGGCACATCAGCGTCACGTTCTACATATAATAATAGGCGGCACAAAGTTTCTCGATTCCACAAGAAAGCTTTACGGGAATTATACTCCCAACGCTTTTTCATCCCCTGAACTTGTTACCAAATGTGAATGAGTTCATGTTTTGGCCTCAACACATTTGACCTAAACGTTCGGCCCAAAAAACCTATCCCTGCACTAAGGAAACTTCAGATATGTGCATAAGATGGCTAACATCGCTGCCAGCATAACAACAAAAGCAGATATTACCGTATTTTTTGTTTGAAACATCATTTCGGTATACATACGTTTATTGATACCTACGGCAAGGTCGGTTTAATCCAACCAGCGGCAGAATCCACTCTGCTCTGTCAGTCGGGCAAGACCAACATTTAGGTATTTCTTCATAGGGTGGGTATGCTTTTAGGCTTTCGCGCTTCTACGACTTTCTGTTTTCCTGTATCTTTCTTCCTTCTGCTTTTTTGTCACTTTCTTCTTTCAGCAGCTCCATCTATATTTTTACGTTTACGTGTTGTCTCCTCCCTCCGTAAACCAGTTCTTCTTCGACCCCAGCATCTCCTCAACTATCATATATTCTCCCGATTAACGCTCCTTCCGAGCGAAGATTCCTTCTCTCAATTGCGAACCTTAGACAGTGAAACATCGCGTCCTCTGGACCCTTTGCCATCACAACCAGGACAATCCAGCAAATCATGCGATGCAGATACTAGATCAATCATCGTGTTTCGTGAGGAACTAAATAACGTGGCTGTTTTCCAAATGTCTTGCATGGTACAACACGCTCATTTCTGTCGCCAGAATGTCGACAACTATCAGTATTGCCTCATCTGATGTGATTCTAAAAGTGCTATTCAAAATCTGGATTCAATAATGTTTTTGCGAATGCCGCGCATTGCATACTTTAGGTGCTCCCTAAAGCTTTGTTTGGCATCCATCATCATCCGCAAGTGTATGATAGCCGCCTTTGCGACGACCGTACGTCCAACGACATCCACATTCACAGTTTTCTTCTTTCTATGGTTTTTTATTAAGACCGCTTCTGTTTTCTCATCCGCCAAGATCAATCCAGTTCTTTCCAGTCATGACCTCATCGCTCTTGCTGTCTCAGTCGTGTACACCTCCATATCGTCTGCGTGCTTTCCTATTACAGGCAGATCAACCAACAAATAACAATCGTAGCCTCTTCTGGGACGGGAAGAACAAGTACACCCCTATATATAACATTCCACAGCAGGGGACCCAGGAGCGGGCTTTCTGATTCTCTCGCGTTAACGATGTACTCTTTGGGATACCCTTCCGCCCCGTACCAGAGAGTCCTCTCTGAGGTAATTCTCGACCACACTCGTCAAATATCCAAGCACACCTATGTCAGCCAACGCCACTTCAATTTGGATCCAGTTGGCAGTATATATTTATATCCAACCCTAACACGGCACAGCAGCCGCCAGAAACTAACGCACCTTTTCCCAGATTCAGCAACATGCTTCTTACATACAATCTAGAGCGATGCATCCCACCCCATATTGCTGCTTTCGACTGGGGGTAGCAGTCTGCTGTAGATCTCTCCCACCATCATCTTGCCCATTGTATCCAACAGGCAGATCAAGCGAAAAAGTCGGGCTTAGTCTTCATTGTCAGCTTTAGAGCTCCGTTAGGAATTCCATCCAAACCACATACATATTTTCCGCAGATCCTCCTCGGTTATTGGAGGTGACAACAGTCTTTTTCAGAAGAGGTGATCAGGCCAGGTACTCTTCGCAACCTTTTCATTACCACCTTGTATGTTCCACTACAAGCGCTTTTATCGGCATGGTCGCATACCTGTTTGAAGCAGTTCTTTGTTCCTCCGAATGGCCGTTTAAAAGAGGCCTAGCAGTTCTCTACTTTCAGCAGTACACATTCTCTCACATTAGTTGTCCGGCTACCCCATTCAAGAGTCCACACGTTAAAACCCTTTGCTGTAATTTTCAACCAACGTCCTCTAGCATCCAAAACCAACGTCCCCTAGCATCCAAAACCAATGCGCTCAGTATCAGCTCATACTCTACAAATGTAGTGCTGGGTGGAGCATGCAGCTACACCTGTATCTGATAAATCTACCTTCCAGCAGCTGTACCTACATCTGATGAATCTATTTTCCTGGTAGTCCATTATGTCCTGGAAGGCTAGTTCTCCGCAAGCCCATGGAGCTGCTTCGCCTGTTTGACCTCTGACCTAAATGCCCCCATCATGAGTTCGATACGTCTCTTCCTCTCACCGGCGGCTTGCGGAGGCTCTCCTCTTTTCCAAGCATCTGCTACTGCCTGCAATACACCGATGGTCCACACCCCCTTTTCTATACACAGTAAGCAATTTGTGTCGACACTACACTCCTTGCTGATATGGCATTTCACTACGCATCTCCTGTATTACTCTGACCTGTCATTCCACATGGTGCATACATTCGTAATGTGACCGAATCCAACATATTTAAAGCACTGCATCGGTGGCAGCTGCTTCCTAAGTCGCTACATAACCCAGTCTATTCTTATCCTCCCTTCTATGAACAGTTTGGGTGCTCCACTCAAACTGTTCTACTGGTAAGCTGATGATGGCGATTTATGTTCCACAATAGGCTTTCCTTAGCATTTTAATCATTCATATGACGAAGTCTCACCACCTGTGCCAAGTCAAGAAAGATTAGGCCCGTTTATAAGAAAACTCGATCGGGAGAGCTCTTGTACCAGACGAGAGCAAATTAATGCAAGATTACGACGTACACAGCGCTAATTGGGCTCCTGCGAGCGGTCACTCATACCTAACTGCCTACCCCTGTCCCTGCCTACCTGGTCTGTGCATAAGCTGCCGTGCATGCTCAACGTTCCTTTATAATCACGAATAACATGGGGGATTTGGCAACTCCACACAGGTTCAATTTTATGTGTACGAGAAATTATGATTGTCATTTTGTGACATATTGTGTTCGCCGCAGATATGTTAGGCACGCTTCAACTTTTTGAATCCACTCAGACTCTCCGTCTTAAAAATTAGTTGGAAAACTTTGAAGAAATCAGAATTTATCATTTTGACACAATTGAAAGTGGTGACCCACGGAAACTCATTGCGGTTACTGGCAGATGGCATATAAGTCGTACCTGGTGAATTTGTTGCATCATTTTCGGTGGGTTACTATAAGTACGTAAACTACCTGGGAAGCTTCCAATGTGTACACAAGTTTTACCCCAGAAAACGACAACAAATGTCGAGTTTCTTGAAGCAACGATCCTTAACATCTTTCAGATGGTTGACATAGATAACTTAATTAATCCCAATAATTCCGATTATATAATTGAGAAAGCAAGCAGATGTCATCAGCGTAGTCGAAGGGTTTGAGGAAACATGTCATGGTCCATTGAAGTCCTCCACGTCCTCCAAACAAGGGAACATAAAGAGCATCATCGATAATAAGAAACGAAAGGTCTTGGATTCCCAGAATTTCCGAATAAATAGAAGTAACTGATCTGTAGAAACGGCAATGAATAGCCCTGCAGGAAGACCGTGCTGCGCGTCACAGTGGATGGGGGGTCAATCGTTAACGTCCCACCCAGGATCATTTAAATTTTCGCGACCACATGCAAGCTCTTTCGTGCTGCTTCCACAGTCAGACAGATCTATTCCCGTCCATCGGCGAATTATTCATAGCCAATTAACAAAAAAAATCCTAGCTAGGAACCTGCAAATTTTGAAACTCTACTGCCACGGAAATGCCAACAACGCCTCAGATAGAGGCAGACCCCACAGCAATGACATTTGACTATCGAAAACGGACTATGATTGCTTTCTGGAATATGCGCACGCTCCTCGACAACAGTTGGGAAAATCCTTAGAATGCTCGCTTTCCCCAACTTGACCGGGAATTCCAGTGATATAAATTGGACATTTTGGGCCTAAGCGAAGTAAGAAGATGGCACTCTGGAGAGTACTCTTCTCCCTCTTGCGGCGATGCACTTTTGTATTCTGGTAAGTCAAATGGTAACAGAAGCGAATCCGGTGTCGCGTTGCTTCTGACGACTGCCGCAAGGCGCGTTCTCTTAACCTTGGAGCCGGTTATTGGCAGACTTCCAACTGCTAGATTTCGATACAAATTCAGGAGCATCACAATTGTACAATGCTACGCAACCAACAGAGACTTCCGCTGTAGTGGAGAAGATGCTTTCTATGAGCAATTAAGCACGGTTCAGCGGAAGTTTCATGAAAGTGACATTTGATCGTGATTGATGATTTGCGTGCCAAGGTTGGATCTGACAATACGGTGCTCGGACATGTGATGAGGAAGCACGGCCTTGGCCACCGTAACGGTAATGGTAGTTCGTGCATTTCTGCAACTTCCACCGCCTTGACATTGGTGGCATACTGTTCGAGCAGAGAACCTGTCATAAGGCCAGTTGGGTTTTAACTGATCGGCACCGTACGAGCAATCAGATTGACCGCTTCGCGCAGGTTGAGGAGCAGCGACTCCCTAAGTTCAACATCGACCGCTGGTACAACCCTGCTGTCGCTCAGCAGTGGGGGCTATCTTGCTGAACAAACGGTAGATCTACTGGGTAACGCTCCTGATAATACCGATGAGCATTGAGCCGCCATCAAAAATGCTCTTTTCTCGGATGCTGCACAGGTTGTCGGCCACGTCCCGAAAGGGCGTCATAAGATCTTCGCTGGCTCTTGCGAGTGATGGCGGGCGTGGCGTGCTCGAACTCTGATACCGAGCGTAATGTACGCCGTGACAAAAGAGAATTTGCTATTGCGCTAGTCAGGGAAGCGGAAGATGCCCTAGATGGCAACGGAAGCAATGTATACCGCATCACGAAAAAGCTCCCGTGGTCGCAAATCTTTCAGTTGTCTGTGAAGGACATCAACAGTCGGCTTCTCATCCATGATGATGAATAACTGAAGAGGTGGAAAAATCACTTCACCAAAGTCCTTAGCCGTATTACATCCGGTGAGGTTCCTCCTCTGTGGATTAAATGACTTGTATAGGGACTGTTCTTCCGCCATCAATGCACTCAAAAGGAGTAAAGCCACTGGGCTTCACGGTCTCCCCACAGAATTATTTATAGCTACCCCTGCAGTTGCTGCAGATCTTTTGCTTCCACTCGTACGGAAATTTTGGGAAACCGAGATGGACACCTCGACTATGCTGATGACATCCGTTTGCTCTGACACCGAGCCATGGACCTTGGCCAAATAGTTTTGGATTGGGAAAGAGAAGTAAGTAGAATTGGACTGAAGATAAAAACCAACAAAACCAAGGTTCTCATTCTGATCGGTCATCCCACTCTCTCTATCTGCATTAATGGGCAGAGCATCGAAAGCGTCGATCAATTTGTATATCTAGGAGGCGTGGTTTCTACCGACGACGGCACCGAACTACATGTTGCCTGACGCATTAACAGCGCTGCAACCGCTTTCGCAGCCCTGTCTTAAATCTAGAAATGTAGTTATCTCAACAAGAAGATCAAGTTGAGATTGTTCTGCACATTGCACATGGAAAAGCTTTCATCAATACCTATCATTGGAGTACGCTCGCCTGACACTATCTCAAACAAAAACTTGATCGGCGCAGAGGCTTGGCACTTGTATGCGATATGATAGGAAGACGGAAGTGGCGGTGGATAGTTCACACATTAAAGATGGCTATGCCATGCACTCTCCCAAGTTGGCCGACAAGTAGGTCGCCCCAAGAACATCTGGGGAAGTCGTGGAGGAGCTGAAGCGCATTTCAGGTAACCGCGAGCGATGGCGCGTAGGTGTGGTTAACGTGCTATACCCCACCTGGGGGTGAAAGGCAACCATATATATAAATATGCATATTCCGGTGATCACTTGTCACCTTCTTCGGTGCTATTTTGTTTTTAGTCGTAGCCAAATTGGCAGGTTTGATCCCAAGACTTTGGAGGTAATATGTGGATGAACTTAGATCAACATTATAAGAAGAGACGACGTGAAAAACGCTGAACTCTTTTAGCAGACTACATCTAGACATGTAATAAAATTTACCCTTGAAGTGAAAAAGGAAGCACATTTACTGTTTTTAAATCCATTATTGAGGAGGAAATAAAAAACATTAGGACTAGATTTCTACCGAATATCAACGGACATCAGACGGAACACGCGAAACACATCAAATTACATCCAGCAGCACAAAATTGCCTCCATTAACCACATGATCCACTGGGTCCGTTCATATCCTCAGGAGGCCTTGTGAATTCAGAAATTTTTTGTCAAACTACCTCATTTAGTTGCAGGCTCTAAAAAAGAAGGACAGAAGAGGGAGATTCTGTCCCTCTGTCTTGAGCATTGGAATTTAACCAAATCTCCCTTTCGTTGAAGCGAAAGCTGTGAAAACATGATTCAGATTTCGTTTTCGCCAGCAAGAATAGCCCACTTGAATCTCTTCTGGATTAAACAAGGACCAATCGAGTCATTGTAGCGTCTACATTGGGCAGACTAGAAGAAATACTCAAACACACCTTGGTAAGCACCTGAAGAACGCCAAATTCCCGGAAAGAAAACGATCGGCATTCTTCAGACCAAAGGTGGTAAGGCACATTGTCTTAGCGAACCACGTCATTTCTCAAAAACATTAGTGAAACATAAAATAGATATAACGAAATAAGGGAGCCGAAAGAGTGGAGATTTATAAATCCTCAGCTCACTTCCCTACAAAGGCCAATTCATCGGATGTTCCTAGCTTTCCATATTTGTCAAGAAGCATACTGGGTACACCATTTGTTTCTCCATCATTATAGCATCCATTCTGCGAGTAGAGAGAAGGGAGAAGATGTTAATTAAGATTCATTTACTGATCAAGTCCCTACCCATCCGATTCGTCAGGCGAGAAGTATAAATAGGATGATTCTAAATTTCTTCTCTCATTCGAAGAAGTCGGGAAACCGGAAGCTGGGCGCTTTAGGTATGAAAGGTTTTATTTGCTTCTTGTGTGACTATATTTGAGTGTAAAACTATCCCGTTTAGAGGCAGCTTCATGATTTTTTTCAGATTTTTCGGCTGGGTAGTTTCTGAGAATAGGTCCATCACTTTCCACTCCTCCCGCTCCCCGCCTTTCTAACAAATCTCAAAACTAAGACCGGCTTTGAAAAGTACTAATCGAGACCTTTCATTTGATACCCTATGATGACTATATTCGGTAAAAAAATGTTTACACCCCCCTTTTAAATGTATGAGCCCCCCATCCCCCCTCTAAATCTCGACGTAGAAGGATATCTAGACGTTCACAGTTCCCACCTTCTCACCAAATTTCGTGTTAATCAGTATAGCCGTTTCTGAGAAAAGTGCGTGTGACACACAGACAGACAGAGCTGGCTCGAGACGCAATGTCGTGTAAAAAATGCTGTGCCGTCGTGACTTTGGACATCAAAAATGTGTTCAATTCCGCAAATTGGGAGTGGATAAAAAGCTCACTGGCTAAAACGGATGTCCCTAGTTATTTGACTAAGCTCCTCGACAGTTACCTTTCGGAGAGGACACTTTGGTACGATGCGGATGGGGGATCCAAGCAGTACACCGTCATCACAGGAGTACCACAGGCCTCAGTGTTGGGTCATCTCCTATGGAATGTCATGTACAATGGAGTCCTTGTTCTTCCCGTGCCAAAGGAGGCCACGATAATCGGTTTCGCAGATGATCTCTCTGTGGTTGTCGTCACGAAACAACCTGAAGACGTTGAAATGTACGCTAACGAAACCATTAGCGCCATAAAAGCGTGGCTGGAGATGGTTCATCTTGACCTTGCGGAACAAAAGACGGAGGCGGTCGTAATTACCAATCGTAAGAAGAGGAATATGGTTAATCTTCGTGTTGGTGGTGACGTCATCACTTTGAAGCCGGTTATCAAATACCTAGGGGTGATGATTGACGCTAAAACCAATTTCAATGGACATCTGGACTATCTGAGAAAGCGCCAAATACCAGCGTATCATTATCGCGGATGATGCCTAGCATTGGAGGCCCAAGATACAGTCGCAGATTACTTGTGGCCGGAGTGGTTTGCTCCACACTATTATACGCGGCACCAGTTTGGGAGGAAACACGAGCGTATGAGAGTAATCGGAGGAGGGTAAATATGACTTACCGCTTAGTGACGCTAAGGCTGTGCAGCGCCTTCAGAACAATATCAAGCGAGGCAGTGTGTGTTATTGCGGGAATGATCCCGATAGACATTCTGGCAAGTAAGACACGCTGCCTGTACGAGAAAAGGGAAATGAATCCTCCTGAAAAGGATCCACCGAAAGGCGGCAAGGCGAGAGTCGCTGGAGAAGTGGCAGTAACGTTGGGACGACTCGCAGAAGGGTTGCTGGACCCACACTTTGATTCCCCGTATTGAGAAGTGACGCAATTCCTGTCAGGACATGGTAGTTACAGGAAGTACCTGCACTAATTCAGGCTGGATGATCCTTCCTTTTGTCCTGAATGTGGTTGCACACCTGAGGACCCAGAACATGTTATGTTCCACTGTCCACGATTTTTCTCAGAAAGGAGGACTAGAAGACTCCCTGAAAATCAACCTAAGCCCGCAGAACTCCGCAATCAAAAAAACAGAAGGCTTGGTCGCTTAAAGCGCAGTCCAACCCGCGAGTCTAGAAGACTCCCTGAAAATCAACCTAAGCCCGCAGAACTCCGCAATCAAAAAAACAGAAGGCTTGGTCGCTTAAAGCGCAGTCCAACCCGCGAAGGAATGCTTTGCGGCGGTCCCGCGGGGAAGGAAGAAGGAGAAAGTGGTGGTGGTTTTAGTGGGTGAGATTGTAAGATTTCCACCTCCATCCATAAAAAAATGCAGACAGACAGACAGACATAGAACCGATTTTATAGTAGATTTGGTATTTGTAAAACAAAACCTTAAAACTGAAAAACAAAATTAAAGAGAAACAATTCGACCTTTCATATAATACTTCTAGCGCTTGTATCTTTTACGATATTATCACATGCCGGGTATTAGGAAAATCACTCCTCGGTTGGGGTAGCTTATCTAGCCTTCACTATTTCAAACTATTTTTTAAATAAATAAATACTACCTTCACAAATTATATAAAATCCTGCATATGCACATCAACTGACAAAAAATATATTCCATATGCGTCATTTCGCAAGCTCAACACTTTCGTTCGAACTATTGTATGATATGATATAGCTTACGTGCACGTAGTCATCATTGTTTTTGATATTCTTTGTTATATTCAATTCTATCAAGATCAGAACACTAACTATATCGTTCAAAGTTTCAAGAATGGTAATATTCATCCCTTGCACTGCTTCTCTTTCCTACCCCCGCTGCATCTAAATAAAGTGAAAAGCTTCTACATTGGAGTTATTGATTATCACGCTACGTACACAACTATCCACTTTTCAGTTCTAGTGAAACATTGATTGTTTCTGCAATTAATTGCTGTAATATCATTATGAATCCTCCCTCATAGGGATGTTTTGTATAGTAGGAATAGGACGAACGTGTTGAGTACCACTTGAATTATTGTTGAAATAGTTTCGCAGTAGTTTTAACTGCCTTGTTGTATCATTCCGTCCATACTGATAATAGCTATGAATATGCCATTTCTATGTCAAATTAATGCTTTTCATATTCAGAATAACAACAGAATACCTCAAACCTAAATCATGTTTTTGTGAAACATTTTGATGGTGCCTCAAATCGAGGAGTGGTTATTGTGCGAGAATGGCCTAACATAATTATTCAAGTTAATATCATCTGATTCCGCAAGTAAAGATCATAGATTTCTGCTAGTTTTCCGCCCTAAGTCTATATAACCACGTCCCGCCCCACCACAATGTCGATACCGGCTCCGCTGGTACCGTTGCCGCATTATACGAAACACAAAATGCATGTCACTTCCTTATACTAAGAGTGATAAAAGATTAGAAGTCGTGGAATTTCTTTCCTTCTACCTCACAACCGCAATCCTTTGAAAAAAACAATTCCAGGACCTAAATTAGTCGGTCTAAAATCATGTCTTCTTGGGATTTGTAAAGAATTAGTCTGCTCAGATAGTTAAAAATATCAGCCTCCATAGTATTATTAACCGCGGGGATGACGCTATATACACCCCATATCGGAACATAGCGAGTACATAACCTGAGGTAAGGCAGACTGCAGAATGTTTAAAACGTGGAACTCCAAGTCTCCCACATCCTGAAGCCGTCCAGCCGTCTCTCGCAGGACCTGTCACCAAGAGAGATCAGATAGAATTTGCATAGTGCAGCAAATCCTGTGAGTCTACTCTTCATTCTTTAGCAAAAGGCGAGGGGTGTTTGTGGGAATTGAAGGGGATTTTCACTGTGCGCCCTTCCAAAAGCTCTGTGATGCCGCCAGAGAGGATGGTGTTGATGCAATTATAATAAAGTGGATCTACGCTATGCTAACGCAGAGATTTCTATGTGCTGAAGTGGGTGTTGATCGCTACCTAACAACGGAAGCGACTAAAAGCTGCCCTCAAGGAGGTGTGCTATAGCCACTTTTGTGTAGTATGCTGATCAACTCACTACTATATGAACTGCAACATTCACCAATACACGTTAAAGCTTATGCGGATAACGTGGCTGTACTGGCTGTTGGTAGAGATATCGGAATGGTGTGTAGAAATACACAACGCGCCATTGATTTGATTGACAGTTGGTGTCTCAGGCGTGGACTTTCAGTAAATCCAAATAAAACCACAATGGTATTATTTACAAAAAGAAGGAAACTGAATGGTCTTTGCCTTCCAGAGATAAGGTGTATAACCCTTCAACTCTCCGAAGAAATGAAATATCTGGAAGTTATTCTAGACAAGAAGCTTCTTTGGAACAAATATATAGGCATAAAGATGAAACGAGCTCTCACAGCTTATGGGCTGTATAGGTGAACCTTTGCCTCGTCATGTGGACTTAGGCCCGTGTGGTAATGCGGATATACGTTGCTATCATTAGCTCGATGTTCGCTTATGCATCATTAAATTGAAACAAAAGAGTTTTCACTGTAAACTAGCCACACTGCAAAGAACTAGCCACACTGCAAAGAACTGTGTGCCTGGGTATCACCGGTGCGATGAGCACGACATTCGGCCCAGTTCTGAATATATTATTCAATTTGCAGCCCTTGGATTTGTTTATTCAGAGCACTACAATGAAAGCAGCTCATAGACTAATTCGATTAGATCGATAAGGAAACAACGGACGTGGGGGCACAGAGCGTTGGAAAAGTTATTGGGAGAAAAGAATCTAGTTTTCGCAATGCCTTCCGATTCTCGGATCCCCATAAATCTATTTGGTAGAAGATATAATGTTATCTTGAAACGGAGAGAAAACTGGTACGAACCAGAAGAATGCGTGTCAGAATATACTGACGTCTTCTACACCGATGACTCAGAAAGGGTCTGGAGTTGATGTCTACATCTCGAATAAAAACGGGGACAATACACAACGGTCTTTCAGACTGAAGTGTATGCGATTCTAAGGGCGACAACCTGGATGATTGACGAGCGGTCAAGCTGTAGTACTTCGATCACTTCAAAAATCGTTCAGGAATGTAAAAATCTATTGAACTCTGTTTCTAGATTCAGTACCTTAATGCTGCTAGACACACCAAACGTTTCCTGTCAAAACCAAACAAACATACTGCAAAGTTTATCCTATCGAAAAACAGGAAGACTTGCAGAAGTATTGTAGGCATTCTGACTGGCCATAATTCACTAACTGGGCATATGTTCAGAATAGGAATTATCCAAAATTATACGTGTTCTTCCTGTAATGAGGGAGCGGAATCCACGGAACATTTTCAATGTGAATGCCCTGCCTATGAATGCATCAGACATCAGATTTTTGATGCTGATGTGCTCCAACTACAGCGAGTAGCATCACCTCCACTAACGGAAATCCAGCGATATATAAACGAGTGCAGACTATTCCGTTAGAAGAGGGAACCGAGTACAATGGACCACTAAGGTCTGTGCTCTTCGAGGCTTTGCTTCTCCCACACACACAACTCCAACTACACTCTATTTATCTTTTTCGCAATAATATTTTACTAATAATAATACTAAGTACGTTGCCTAAAAATCTCCTCTCTTATCTGGGCTTGGCACCAACATATAACATAGCAGAGTTCTGAAAGACATATTTATATATCTTAACTTAGCTTTAGTTGGAGTCGAGGGTTATAAAGAGGTTCAGACTTTGGGGATGGCTGTCACCTTGTGTGATCCTGATATATCATCGTCAGCAAATGTCAACTGCTCCCTTTCAGCTTGATAGTTTAGAAGCTATGAACCTGAGCTATTTCGTGGTACTCTTCTTGTCGCTAACATAGTTAACCCCAAGGCTCGTGCCTCTTACATTTGCCCTTGATCTATCTGAGATTTCCTCTTTCTTTGGTTCGGATTTCCTCTTGTGGGCTTCCAATAGCGCGAATACATGTTATTACCTAGATACG
Source organism: Hermetia illucens (assembly GCF_905115235.1). NCBI lineage: Eukaryota > Metazoa > Arthropoda > Insecta > Diptera > Stratiomyidae > Hermetia > Hermetia illucens. The sequence goes on along the minus strand of NC_051854.1, from coordinate 55,568,183 downwards.
TCTCTTCCCGACGTCTGTTATGCCAATCTTCTCTTCTGATCATGGACATTAGCTGGTTGTGATCGTCGTAGTAAGTTAATACTGAGCTTCGCTCCACTGTCTGACTTCCCAACTTCTTCCTTCTTTGATTCAATCATCTGGTTATCAATATTGCGAAAATATACATTGCTTGTGTTTTCTGTGCTGTTCAGGGTTCCCCACTCATTTCCACGAATATATGAATTAAGAGGTCTGCCGTGCCTAACCTCCCGCAACATGGTGAAATCAAGCGCTCTTCTCTCTTGAGATTGGAAAGTTACCCGGTGTGTTCAAAACTTCCAAAACGTAGCTCAAATGAATTGATGAACCAAAACTAATTGAAAAGAAAATAGCAGAAGAAAGGTTTTTTATATTCCCCCAAAACGTACTTTTTCTGAAATAATTCGGGAATTTCTGAACATCTGCTGTTTGAGCACATCGGGCTTGTATGTTAATGCCCGCATTGCATGGCATGTTTCCATGCCAACTGAATTGAAAAATGCACTTAATTACAGATGATGATATGCAAGTACTATTTGATCAATTCCAATCATATTTATCCACAAAATAATACGATTTGTATCAATTAGTTCAGAAATTCAATTGCATCCTTGATATAATGAAGATAGAAATGCCCACATCCAAATTAGTTCCTACATCCCACTCACGGAAAGGCAAGTGGCGCTTCATTATCTCTACTTCGTTTCAGATTTGAATGATATTCTAAGCCAATTTGGATTTCACTTTAATAATTATCAACCACTTTATTATCCGTAGTTTAGGCTAATTTGAAAATGAAACAAGTGGTCGAAGCGCATAGGTCGAACATGGGAGAAGTGCCTCAGTTAATATCTTTATAACGCCAAAGTCAATGAAGTTAGGAATTCTTCTTCTGTCTGGAAACTGCGAAAGTCATTACCTCCTCTGCTATTATGATTTTTTCCTGCGTGCAATGTGTTGGTCTATTTTTGTCGATCTACAGATTTGCTTTCCTTAAGGTTGTAGTACAGTGTTCTTAACAGGTCGCTTATGATAAGGAGGGAAGTGTCCGAACAAGTAGCAAGTGGCATTATACCCGTGGGGAGCCAGCCCCTTCCGGACGCTGGTCAGATAGTATACATTGAACCGGTATTAGTAGCAGTAGAAGATATGGGAACAGCAAAAGCAACCGCAAACAAAGATGCGTTCAAGGGCCACTGGGAGGGAAGGCTCTGGTTTATAGCCTAAAACCCACGTGGTCTCTAGAAATACCAAATCCTGATTGTCTCACAGAAAAGAAGGAAGTAGAAAAGGTCGTCAAGCGTGAATATCCAGAGGTAACCACTTCCCGAATAGGCATCACTTCTTCAATTCCCGAGAAAAAAATCATGGTGATAAAGTACCGAGTATTATGTGGAGAAACTTCTTAACAGTGAGAAAGTCAGAATTGGTTACAGATTCTTAGAATATAGGCACACGGCTGCAAGCTGCCGGGGATTTGACACGATTGCAAATGCCAGATGTTGCCCAATCAGAAAACGAATAACTGCAAAGAAAAGGAGATTTGTGTTCACTACAGTAATCGTGGCCCGTCTGGTGAGACTGTTGTACACACTAGGGGCTAGAACGCGGTTAACGTGGCTTTCATCTTACAAAGCAGCATGCACCATAAGTTGCTGGCGTAGTTCACTGCAAAGGTAAAACTTGATTTATTGATTTACCAAGCATTGCTGCCATCTGGGTTCGGGACGGCACCTACCTTAAGGTTCTTACCCAAAGCCAAAGGGATGACTTTGCCTGAATTTAGTGTCTATTTATGGTTGCTATATACTTTTTGGTGGCGTATACCCCATCATTCACACCTACTCGTCATCACACCCGGTCCACTAAAATGCGATTCAACTCCTTCCTCTACTTCTAACGTGGAAATTTATAATAACGAAATCCTGAAAGTCCTTTTCGCCATCTTCTTCTTTCTTTTTAAGTGCAAATGGAGTAGCTTCTTGTCAAATTCTGGAGCACATTTTGAGACTTCATGTCATCTTTAGTCCATCATATTTAATGGCTTTCAGTGTAAGAACCTATAACAGTCCAATCTAAGGAGTCCACTTTAAGAGCATTTATCTTCAAGTCTTTTTTTTTAAATGACGCCCAAGTGAAAGTTTTTAATAAAATACTGCAACTCATTCTAATATTTTCCGTCGTCCAAATGGGACTCGAAATTGTACTTCATATCAGTCAACCCCAGAAAGTTGATTCTAAAAGCTAGTTCCTTCAAGTTTATTACAAAAGTCGTAAAATTTAGAGGTTTAGAGCAGGGTCACTTTCGAGGCCCTATCTCTAAGAGCATTGATTTTGCTGTATACATCGTTGACGTTTTTCGGAATTATCTCACCGTTTCTGCCATCTCCTCCACTGTTTATTCCTAATGACATTTGGGGAGTCCACCGCTTCTTTGCTAGGGATAGTGCATATCATTCATTTGAAAATCTGTAAAAATCATATCCGCGATAATACAGACTGCCTTCCCGTTACAGTCATACACATGTGGAATCCCCCTTTCGCTACCTTATCCACCTCCCTCGACCAGAAAGGAGGTGTATATAGTAAGGTGAATTTTACTACTTCTCAGATAATGTTAGAGGTGAACTAATCTCGCATGGCCTTTCCTAAGCCCAGTTTAACTATTCGTAACCAAGTTGATGTCATGAATGGTTTCCATTTCATATAGTTTGATGTCCTCGGGGTGTTTCGCAACTACAACTGTTACCAGTTTTCTATAAGGGGAGGGTAAGTGAATGCGTTTACGCTGGCTTAGGATGTCCACAAGTCAGGGAATCGCTTTCACTAACAGGGAGGGGATAGGAGGAGGAGGAAAGGAATTGTCCATTGGTCGAGCTCAATCTTGTGCACAGCAATAAGGTCTCGAATGTAATACACAACACGACTCTATTTGCTAGCGCCCTCTGTATCGCTCTCACGACCTTCTCTAGAGAGAGTTTCTCTGTGTGATCGGAGTTGTCCACCACTCCATTGCGGAACAGACACTCAGGAGATCGTGCCTTCCCAGGTTTATGCACTATCATTTGAACCGCCTTGGCAACCGAAGTGAAGAAAAAATAATCTTTGGAATCACTGGCTATACCCAAAATTCCACTTCCCTGACCACCCAACATTACAAATCTCCACATCCACTTAGAAGCTGGGTAAAGAAATAATGAATCTCACCATGCTTTCCATTCAGTAACGGATCTGAATTATCGTTGACCCAGGTAACCCATCTGGTTCTTTGCAGGCTTCTTCGCGACCTACCATTTGCGCCAAGTGCTCTTGGAACTTGATATCGGTGTAGAGATAGCTGCATTTCCAAACTTTAGAACAAGGCAGCCAAAGCAGATCAAGTTTTGTTAATGCGTCGAGAAAAGAGTATTTCGTGTTGCTCAGAGTATCTGCTGTAGTGAAAGCAAGATAACTCTCCCACTATCGAGTAACAGCTGGATAATATGACCCTACGAGAAGTGGCGTGTAAGCGGCCACTAGATGGTGATTCCTTTCAAGGCCGATTCCAATGCCTCTTTTGTAACACACATATGGAACACAAAGCCTAAATTTACTACTGATTGTTAAGTGGTCAATCTTATTGCTCATACGGGATCGGTCGGTTGAAACCCATTTAACCTTATGACACGCTCTATGCTCGTGTGGAACCAATGGCCAGTGACTGAAACCGACAGAAATCGACAAACCTCCCACCATTTTCATGACTCCATCGCATTACCAAGTAAGGTGTAGCATTCGAGTCACCCATCACGAACACAACATCACCTTTAGGAAACCAGCAGCAGTGAGATTTGTATCGTGATTTGACGTCGGATATCAGTCGACTTAGCTGTGAATGAGTACCTGAGTCAAATTAGGTCAATAATCTCGGGGGAGCGCAATGCAGAACTCATTGTCTCCTACAGTGTACTGCAGTGTACCGTTACGGTCTTGAATGAAGTGCTCTAACACACTTCGAAGCCCTGATCCAATATGGATTGTTGCGCCAACGATTATTATTATTAATATTAATTATGGTATGTTTTTGATAGCCACAGGTCGTAGTCACATGACTTATTGTTAGAAAACAGTCCGAGAAACTGCATTCTTAAAGTGGTACAATAAAGCTCTAGTCAGGGAGTAGTTACTAAGAAATTCAACATCTCGCATTCTGACTCCGCAACACGAACCTTGTTGCAAGAAAGAAGGGTAGTCTACATCCGAGAAAATCAACTGAGACCCAGGACTCCAGACATTTTCATAAGGGAATACGAATACGACTATATTCTCACATCCAAAAGTGAATACAAACGTATTCGTATTTACGAGTACGAATACGAATTCTGTTGAATTAATATTTCAAAGTGCAAATACGAACTTTATGTATTGAAATGTTAGTATTCCCCTGTATAGCGAATATTAGCGCCTTAGTGATCTGATCATGTTGTAGGGCAGGTGTAGATAAATGTCTGTATCACACATCAGACAGACGAATGTCTCTGTCAGACAAATATATGTGTCAGATAAATGTCTGTCCGAAATTGCGAATTGAGATACGCACAAATATATGTGTCCACTGTGAGCTGGATTATTCACCATTTAGAAACTTAAATATTTATATATGGGTACTTCGTAATGTACTTCGTCAATTGTCTAACTTCCTGTTGGCTTCAGACACAGACATCTGTCTGCTTGCTACCTGATACAAACTGTCTGATGTCTGAGACAGACTCAGGATATCGAACAATTTGCTTACCAAGCGTCAAGCCGCAACGGATAGATAGCGATAATGCTTCGAGCAGATTCCAACTGAAGAATTTACTCATCCTCCACTTCCGCAATCATTGCCGACATTTGGACCAGTTCCACCTGTCAGTCAGGCGTTCCGTCCCAACGTACTCGAGGAGGGCGATCAGACCCGAGTCTGCAAGGGACTCATCTGAAGTGGCTCTGCCACGAAGCCTCACCAGAGGTTATCTGGTACCATGGGAACCGAGATGGCCCTCTGAGAGCATATGCTCCAGGAGAATTCCTGGAGGATGTGTTCTCGGCCCGGTTATTTGCGGTTGGCCCCCTAGTGGGAGTTAGTGGTGTGGTTGTGGTTATACCTACATCGCAGGCAGAGCTCCTCGGAGCTCGAGCGTGGAGTTGCGCTATACAACTCGGGTGCCGTACCCCTTAGTTGCCGGAGAGGTGTTAGATAGGCCTCGCATCCACTGGTATGAATGCTGAGCCTGCACTCAGTATAACCCAGGACTGCTGTGCTTGCATGACGGGGCTCTGATTGTGGTCCCAAAATCAATCCGTGTCCGAAGAGGACCGTGGGATTATGCCTTCACGGCAGATACTCACGTTAAACCCCCAGGACTTTCATCTGAGTCAGGCGGTAAGGAAGACGGGACGGCAACCCTGTCGGCCAAACCAAAACCAAATGGCCGAGGAGAACCTCCATAGTGGTGGCACCGGGAGACGCTGTACTCACTTTGGTTTGGTACTCCATAGTTCGGTAGAGATTTAAGTAATTCTTGCATCCACCAGCATGAATGCTAAGCCATGCACTTGGTATAGACTGGTACCGTTGTTGCTTGTCTCACCAGAGCACCGATTGTGGTCACAAAATCAATCCGTGTCTGAAGAGGACCGTAGGATTAAGTCTCCACGACAGGTACATACATTAAACACCATGGGCTTAACTGTCAGTGCAACTGAAGTCGAGGAGGCAATAAAACGAATGAAATCGGGGAAAGCCACAGGACCTGACGACATCGCATCTGAGCTCTGGAAAGAGAAGAGCTGAGACCCAACACTGTGGCTCAATAAATTATTTAATCGGGTTATTCAAGAAGGTAGAACACCATCTGATTGGCAAGAAAGTACCACAGTTCCAATATGGAAAAAGAAAGGTAGTCCAGCAGAATGTTCAAATTACCGTCCGATTCGGTTAGTATCCCATACCATGAAGTTTTCTGAACGCATTCTAGACATGCTGACCACATTGCCTCCTAGTGTACCGTTACGGTCTTGAATGAAGTGCTCTAACACACTTCAAGGCCCTGATCCAATATGGATTGTTGCGCCAACGATTATTTCCGAGTTATCACAATCTCGGCAGATGCCGGATTTTACCTAATACTAGCACTAAGTGCCAAGCATTTAGGCTCGGACGATCCTACCTACTTAAAAACTAAAGGGGCACTGGTGGTGGTGGCCGGTGGTAGGTCAGTGGGAGAATCCGTCGAGTACTCCCCGCAACATCGAGCACGTATGCAGAATGGTGTACTTCTGCATGGTTTGAACCAGACTGTGCGAAAGTCCCAGGACATCAAGGGAAGCCGTCAGGGATTTAGGTACAATACCTGTAGCTGACAATATTATGGGAACTACGGCCACCCGCTCGAGACGCCAAATTTCTTTGATTTCACGAGCCAATGGCTCATAGTTCACCTTCTTCTCCACGTATTTCCGTTCAATGTTGCTATTATGGGGGATAGCAACATCAATAATATACGCGGAGCGACCCGTCTTGTCAACTAGCAGTACGTCAGGCTTGTTGTGTGCGGTATGGCGATCAGTCAGAACTTGCCGGTCCCAATACATGCTGTAAGCAGAACTATCAAGTACTGCTTGCGGCTCATATCGGTAAACCGGACATGTTCCCATGATCAGCCCATGCTTATATGCAAGGTTTTGATGGATAACCTTACATACAGCATTATGCCTGGTGATGTATTGCACCGGTGCCATAACAGTACAGCCAGAAATGAGATGGTCCAACGTCTCTAACGCCGAACCACACATTCTGCACTGGTCGTTCTCCACCCGTTCTTTCATGATGAGCTTTTTATAAGCTCGGGTGGCAACCACGCCATCCTGAATGGCACACATAAACCCCTCCGTCTCAGCAAAGAGCTCCCCAGCACACAGCCAACTGTTCGACAGATGCAAATCGACAAATGGCTGCCAAAGACAATTCACATGTTTACCGTGCATTGCCTTCGACTTCCATTCATCGATCCGCTCTTGGTCCGACTTCACCCCACTCAGAGGATTGAAAGATCGATCCTTCAAGTTAAGTGGAGTCAGTCCACAGTCTGCCTTACAGACAGCCGCATGCAAGGGACTCGCCTGCTCTTTGCTGTAAAAATAAGCGCGCAGCGAGTCGACTTGGCGATGATGTTGTGCCGCCACGTCAACCACGCCTCTACCTCCGATGTCACGAGGCAGGTTCATCCGCTCCACGGCAGACTTTGGGTGATGCATTCGGAATTTGGACATAGTTGTCCGTATCCGCCGCTGGACGTTTTCCAGATCGGTCTTCGTCCACGGCAATATTCCGAATGCATAAGCCAGTGAAGGGATGGCGAATACATTCAACGCGCTTATTTTATTCTTCCCCGAGAGATGCGATTTCAGCACCAGCTTTACACGTCGCAGGAATTCGGACAGCAGAGCTTCTTTCAGATCACCAACTCGAGCATGGGTTCCTTGCAGAATTCCTAGGTACTTGTAGAAGTCTGTCTCGGTCATAGCTTCGATGTGGAGGTCACCAATGCTATGTCCGGCATGCGGCTCGTGATGACCTTTCCGAATGGCTTGGATTCGACATTTGTCTAATCCATTATTTCCGAGTTATCACAATCTCGGCAGATGCCGGATTTTACCTAATACTAGCACTAAGTGCCAAGCATTTAGGCTCGGACGATCCTACCTACTTAAAAACTAAAGGGGCACTGGTGGTGGTGGCCGGTGGTAGGTCAGTGGGAGAATCCGTTATTATTATTATTTCCGAGTTATCACAATCTCGGCAGATGCCGGATTTTACCTAATACTAGCACTAAGTGCCAAGCATTTAGGCTCGGACGATCCTACCTACTTAAAAACTAAAGGGGCACTGGTGGTGGTGGCCGGTGGTAGGTCAGTGGGAGAATCCGTCCAGTACTCCCCGCAACATCGAGCACGTATGCAGAATGGTGTACTTCTTATTATTATTATTATTATTATCCATTATTTCCGAGTTATCACAATCTCGGCAGATGCCGGATTTTACCTAATACTAGCACTAAGTGCCAAGCATTTAGGCTCGGACGATCCTACCTACTTAAAAACTAAAGGGGCACTGATGGTGGTGGCCGGTGGTAGGTCAGTGGGAGAATCCGTCCAGTACTCCCCGCAACATCGAGCACGTATGCAGAATGGTGTACTTCTGCATGGTTTGAACCAGACTGTGCGAAAGTCCCAGGACATCAAGGGAAGCCGTGAGGGATTTAGGTACAATACCTGTAGCTGACAATATTATGGGAACTACAACCACCCGCTCGAGACGCCAAATTTCTTTGATTTCCCGAGCCAATGGCTCATAGTTCACCTTCTTCTCCACGTATTTCCGTTCAATGTTGCTATTATGGGGGATAGCAACATCAATAATATACGCGGAGCGACCCGTCTTGTCAACTAACAGTACGTCAGGCTTGTTGTGTGCGGTATGGCGATCAGTCAGAACTTGCCGGTCCCAATACATGCTGTAAGCAGAACTATCAAGTACTGCTTGCGGCTCATATCGGTAAACCGGACATGTTCCCGTGATCAGCCCATGCTTATATGCAAGGTTTTGATGGATAACCTTACATACAGCATTATGCCTGGTGATGTATTGCACCGGTGCCATAACAGTACAGCCAGAAATGAGATGGTCCAACGTCTCTAACGCCGAACCACACATTCTGCACTGGTCGTTCTCCACCCGTTCTTTCATGATGAGCTTTTTATAAGCTCGGGTGGCGACCACGCCATCCTGAATGGCACACATGAACCCCTCCGTCTCAGCAAAGAGCTCCCCAGCACACAGCCACCTGTTCGACAGATGCAAATCGACAAATGGCTGCCAAAGACAATTCACGTGTTTACCGTGCATTGCCTTCGACTTCCATTCCTCGATCCGCTCCTGGTCCGACTTCACCCCACTCAGAGGATTGAAAGATCGATCCTTCAAGTTAAGTGGAGTCAGTCCACAGTCTGCCTTACAGACAGCCGCATGCAAGGGACTCGCCTGCTCTTTACTGTAAAAATAAGCGCGCAGCGAGTCGACTTGGCGATGATGTTGTGCCGCCACGTCAACCACGCCCCTACCTCCGATGTCACGAGGCAGGTTCATCCGCTCCACGGCAGACTTTGGGTGATGCATTCGGAATTTGGACATAGTTGTCCGTATCCGCCGCTGGACGTTTTCCAGGTCGGTCTTCGTCCACGGCAATATTCCGAATGCATAAGCCAGTGAAGGGATAGCGAATACATTCAACGCGCTTATTTTATTCTTCCCCGAGAGATGCGATTTCAGCACCAGCTTCACACGTCGCAGGAATTCGGACAGCAGAGCTTCCTTCAGATCACCAACTCGAGCATGGGTTCCTTGCAGAATTCCTAGGTACTTGTAGAAGTCTGTCTCGGTCATAGCTTCGATGTGGAGGTCACCAATGCTATGTCCGGCATGCGGCTCGTGATGACCTTTGCGAATGGCTTGGATTCGACATTTGTCTAATCCAAACTCCATCCGAATATCACGGCTGAACATGTCTATTATTCGCAACAGACTTCTAAGATGGTTGTCAGTACCAGCATACAGCTTGATGTCATCTAGGTACATCAAGTGTGTCAGTTCGCACTTAGCACGTAGGCCATATTTTATTGCAAAACCATGCCCTCTAGCATCATTCAGTAGCCATGAAAGGGGGTTCAGTGCCATACAAAACCAAAGAGGACTCAATGAATCCCCCTGGAAGATGCCCCTCCGAATACGGATGGGCTCTGAGGTATTAGCACCCTCAGATGTACGGACTGATAAGGTGGTATGCCACCCTTCCATGACTGTCGCCAAAAACTTTATTAGTTTCGGATCAATGCGATACAGATGTAGGATGTCGATTAGCCAGGTATGCGGAACGCTATCAAAAGCCTTGGCATAATCGATATAGCAACTGAAGAGGTTTCTTTGGCCTCTAGTTGCTTGTCCTACAACTACCGAGTCGATAATGAGTTGCTCTTTGCAACCCCTTGACCCAACTCGGCAGCCCTTCTGCTCCTCGGACAGAATGTTGTTGGTCTCGAGGTGCGCATTGATCCTTCCACTAATAATGGACGTGATGAATTTGTAGAGGGTTGGTAAGCAAGTGATCGGTCTTGTGTCTGCGGGGTCCTGCACCGTGTCCTTCTTAGGGATAAGGTAGGTAATTCCCGCAGTGAGGAAAGGTGGAAATTCCTCCGGCCGACTCATGACCTCATTTATACTGCGTGCCAACCGACTGTGTACGCTGGTAAATTTCTTATACCAGAAATTCTGCACCCGATCCAGACCTGGGCCCCTCCAGTTCTTCGAGATGTTTATAGCTCGTCGAACTTCCTCTTCGGTAACATCCGCGAAATTCATGCCAGGTGTATTGGCATGGCGGGTGCCTTCGGCGGTGATCCACTCAGCATGCTCAGCATGCTGGGCAGGTAACCCCCAAAGTCCACCCCAATACTCTTTCGCTTCCGTCACCGAGAACTGTATTGTCTGGGCGCTCTGTTGGGATTCGTTGAGAGATCTGAAAAAGCTCCGCTGGTTCCTCGCGTATGTTGCATTCTGGACACGTCTGGAATAACTTTCGCCATACCGTCGTAACCGACTGCATATGACAGAAAGTTTCTGTTTTAGTGTGTCCAGAATTTCAACTACGGGTGTCTCACAGGGGATGGCATAGTTCCGGTAAACCCTCTGCACTTTATTTCTCACCCGTCGGCTGGCATTGCCAGTGCTGATCTGAATCAGTCTAGCAATGTCCTGCCTTAGTGAGTCCCGCCGACGTTCCAGACGAATTTTCCATGGTGGATCTCTTTTGTCACTCAAACCAATAACGCGAAAGCGAATCTTCTGACCATGCAATCTGATAGCCGCAACTGCACCACAATACACAAGTGATTGTAGTTGCAGCAGCGACATATCAGCACACAGTCGAGACGCAATCTCATCATTGATTTGAGATAGAATTCCCGGAGTTGCTGGAGATGCATAGAGCCTGGGAATACCTGGTCTATGCAAAGGATCCATATCCGAGAATTCTATACACGCTTTTTGGAATTCGTCCCGAACTTCAGCGGAAACCTCAGCTGGACGGTGGAGAAGAGTGCTTCGGCGAGTACTGAACCTGTTGCCCGCAGTGCGGCGTGGTGTTGTTGATGCCGCCGCCTCTGCCCCCATCGACTCTCGGTCACCAGTTTCCCCGATGACTTCAAGTCGAACACGTTCCCTGATGGTGGCCGGGATTGTGTCACTGCGAGTGATGAAGCGGTACTGGTCTGCGACTCGCTGCACAGTCACGTGCGCGAATTGCGGGAAACGCTCGACGAATCTCTGGTGCAACAAGGGGCGGTAAGATGTTGTACCCGCCCCCGCCGTTATTTCGTAGTAGGAGCGGATGATGAAGAGGTTCATTTCTTCAGTCCATTTCATCCGCTTCCTACGCGAACCTGCTGAAGTGGTCGCCACAGATTGTGGCGAAACAGCTGCAGCAGGCGGAGCTGTGCTCCTGGTCGTCGTGGCGCCTAGACGTCGAACCGCCCCACGACTAGCGGTTTCGACGCCGTGCTGTCCATTACGAGAGCCCGACCCAGTCACCAAGTCAGACGACTCCCGCCGGTTATCCGTACCGGACCTTAAATTTCTCCTTCTTCTCATTTTTTGGTGGTGCATTTTATCCCTAGCTGCCAGGTGTGTAGATAGCTTCCTTAGTGAGTAATCTGCAAGACTGCAAAGTTCCTGCACTTTCCTCACCTACCCCCTGAGACGCTGCGGTGGCGTACAGCCATTCAGACTGAAGCTATCTATCCCTCCTCCTTTCACAACCGGGCTTGGGACCGGCTTCGGCGGAGTTTATCCATTATTATTATTATTATTATTATTCTAGACATCCGTATTCATGAAATCGTTGAAATAACCGTGAATCAAGCCGGATTTGTCTAAAGCTGTGGAGCTACTGACGCAATATACGCTGTCCTCTTTACATTAAATTTTTAGATCCAGAGAAAGCGTTTGACCGTGTGCCTCGCGAACTCATCTGCTATACAAAAGTTGACAGACGGTTTCGTCCAGGGCAGAAGCAACTCATCAGACGCTGCCTCACCTCTGCCCTGGGAGCAGCGTGACCGAAAGCGACGATCGATGGAAAATGCTCCACTTAAATATAATCGTCCTAGGTCCGCAGGACTCCCAGCATCCTCAACAAAAAATATTATTTATTTACATCGGCCTGGTTTAGGTCCGGACTGTGACGGATTTCACTTAAATATAATTCGTACTCATTACGTGTTTGCGATTATATTTAAGTGGAGCATTTTCCATCGATCGTCGCTTTCGGTCACGCTGCTCCCAGGGCAGAGGTGAGGCAGCGTCTGATGAATTGCCTCTGCCCTGGACGAAACCGTCTGTCAACTTTTGGTCTTTTTCCGTAAACATTGGGCTTTACTCAAAAAAGAGGAGTCCGAGAACTGCAAAAGAGGGAGTAAGTTGCTCCCCAAGTGGTTCGGTCCGTCACTACGTGGGTGCGGACCTAGGACTCCCAGCATCCTCAACAAAAAATATTATTCATCTGCTATGCTTTACGACAACACTTAGTGCTAGAAAAACTCGTGCGCTGAGTTCAATTGCTCTACCACGATCCGGAAAGTAAAGTTCGAAGTATTTCGGGTGTATCAAAACCCCTTCGTGTCTCTGTTGGTGTTTATCAAGGAAGCGCCTTCTCACCACTCCTCTTTGTTCTTGTTATGGACACCGTCACACGGGACATCCAACGTCTAGCGCCCGACACACTGCTTTATGCAGATGATGTTTTCCTAGCATCTAATAGCAAAAATGATTTCGAGCAATTTGTCCCAAAATGGAATGATCGCCTCATGCAACACGGTCTCAGATTGAATCTAAACAAAACTGAATTTTTGACGACTGATCCCCATGAAACAGGCACAATCACTGCCAGCGGCAGTGATCTGCCCAGCACTGAGCAATTTAAATACCTCGAGTCAACGCTATCAGCCAATGGAGAACTGCGTTATGAAATTGCTCCACACATTAACGCAACCTAGATGAAGTGGCGTTCCACAAATAGTGTTCTTTGTGATCGACGTATTAACGAACATCTGAAATCTAAAATTTACCGCAATATTGTCCATCCTGTCGCTCTCTATAGTTCTGAGTGTTGGCCGACTATAAGAGACAATGAACGGCGTCTTGTAGTAATGGAGACGAAGATGTTGCGTTGGATGTGACACGTTTTGATCACATCCGAAATGAGGATATCCGCGATCGATATGGAATTGCACCGATCGTGGAAAAACTGTGAGAGAGGTGTCTTCGATGGTAAACGACCAAAATGCAGGCCGAAACAACGGCAGCTTGATACGCTGGATGGGATTTAAAAGCCTCGAGATTGCCCCCAGATCAGGAATTCGATAGAGCCAAATGGCGAAACTGATCACGACGAGCTGAAGAAAAATAAGAAGACATAATCAGAGTTCGAACCAGAATTACTGATGCGTAGAATAATGTGTGAACATTTTAGCCCGATCAGTGTAACAAAATGCTAGTTGTGCTTCCCTCCAGATGAAAAAAATTTGCTTAAAAAAAACACGTTTAAAGTTTTCGTTTTTTAGGCATGTCACACTATATAATATTTTGAATTTCGGTCTAAACTTTTTGCAATATATTTCCAACACATTCTGCTTTCAAAATATGTATAAAAGAATAATTTATGTCTGGGAACCGTCACATAGGAAAACCCCATCAGACCCACCTTCATAGGGCGGTTTATAATATTGCATTATAGATGCTAAAATATTTTTAATATACTCTTGGGCTCTTAAGCACTTTTCTAACTACAATAATTCCACTTTTTTATGAACACCTAACCACTCAATGTTTGGTTTTAATATTTAATTTCATGGAAAGTTGCTTCGCTTTATCCATTGAAATTGGTCCTGTTATTATTGGTTTTTGTTGTCTTGCATTATTAAACCATTTCACGAAGACGAAATCAATTTATTCATTGGCAATTTTCCGCAAACTTTCGAGCTAAATCCTTAGTGGCTTTTACTTAGTTTTAGTTAATCCTTTGTTTTATTCAAATTTTCTTTCTTTTCATATGAACAGCAACTTACTTGTTCTCTCTATTTTGCGATTCTGAGATAGCTACATATGTATCTACATAAATTTGTAAAGATGAATAACGTTGAAAAGATGTATCTTCTATCATTATGGAAAATTAAACCGCGCACCGAATAAGAAGAATTAAACCGAGTTCAGACACGTTACAAACACGTTGCGTATGATTCTGTTTTGGAGCCGCACTGACTGCTGTCAAACGAGCTGAACTTAATTTGCAATTTCATTGAAGTGCATAATTAAAATCCGAAGGACGCTTATCAAAGAAGAAATAAACGAAAATTGAATCAATGAATCGGAAATTACGTGGCACTTAGAACGCACGAGAGTAAATTTGTACAAGTTTGTACGAATTCCCAAAAAAGATTAATTAATTATTTTTGTAACACTAAGCTGTGGAAAGCACTCATCCTAAGAATGTTTTGAATTCATTGAATAAAGTAGCCCCCTATTCTCTACCCCTTCCAAATGCACACCTTTCACGATTCCTTTCCAAACAACTGTTAGCCCTTTTGATAACTTTAGCTGACAGGTGTAGATCGTCTTTCAACAGAATGTAAGAGTTTCAGTTTCCAGAGTAATGCTTCATATTAAAACCTATATAACTACATTTTATGGATCTAGGATGATAAATTTTCATATAATCTTAAGTTTATCACATAATCGAGTTAATTTTATCGCATTTTTGTGAAGCCTAGATAAGATGCGCATGGATCACCTTTTTTTTAGGTTTCTCGGGTCGGAAGTTCCTGAGAATGAGTCCTTCAAATAATTGGCTCTTTTCGAACTTTTGCACTCCTCTGCTTTGCAACCAAACTCAGCCGATTGTGGTCTCCCCTGTGTAGTGATCCAACCAATCCTATTACAGCGTGTCTAGAAATCTTAAGTTTATCCGTGTAATGAACATAGATATAGTAGGTGGCCAGAATGATCATGTGGATTGACTGAGATCAACCACAAAAGTTGAACTGTCCCAAAAACAGGAAAGTGGCAAAAGTCCACTGTATAGGTCCACCGAAGCTTGAATGCAGCTCCACTGAGCGTCGTCGGTATTCACTTACATAACTCTGTGCTATTCAGGCTTGAAAATATCGCAAAGCTCCTTCGGAAAATTCAGTCCCTCTCATACCATGTACATAATTTCCCGTGTGTTATACATTGTGGACTGGAGTCGCACCTGGATCTAGAATCAATAAAAGGTTATAACAAGTCAGGAAACCGCAAGCTGGGTGTTTCAGGTATGAAAGGTTTTGTATGCAACCTGGTATTATTAGCTTTATTGGAACAGATATAGATATGGAGGGTATTTCGGAGCCTGGGCACCGTATAGTGGCAGTTTTGTTTTACACAAAACCTTAAAATGGAAACAAAAAAACGAAAACGAAAACGAAAAGTAAAGACGACCAATCACATCCTCATCAGATGCTTATTTTGTCTGAGGTGTTGATGAGTATGGAATTTTCCATCTACCTTGACATCGCCCAGCCATCTAATATGAAGATGCCCCTTAGAAAGAGGAGAATACGATCCTCAAATTAAGAAAAAAATGATAATTGTGAACAGGTTGACTCGGTCCATCGAAGGTGATTTTTGCCACTTATGGTTGACGTTCAGCAGCGATAGAATTTTGACAAATTATATGTTTTCTGTTCTCGAGTCTCCAATACGATACATTGAAAAATAGCTTAGTAATATCGTCAAATTTTGAAATCCACGGCGGCCTTGACCATCCGGCTGAACAAATAATTGGATTTGAGTAGAGCAATTGTGAAGTTACAGATTCGAAAATCCAAACTACGTATTCGTAGCGATCGCAGTAAGAATTGTTTTAATGGATTTGTAGACGATTTACACCCAGGAAGAACGGCTTTTAACCTGAGAGATGGAATGGAAGTGGGAGATATCGCGCAGTGCAGCAATCATAGAGGTATCACGTTGCTGAGCACCATCTATAAGATATTCTCCGCTAACTTGCTAGGCCGGATAGCCCAATACGCCCAGAACATCATTGGCCCACACCAAAGAGACTTCACTCCAGGCAAATCAGCGACAGATCAGATTTTCTCTCGGCGGCAAGCGATAGAAAAACTGTTGGAATATGGACATCAGTTGCACCATCTATTCATCGACTTTAAGGCCGCCTATGATAGCATAGCCAGGGTAAAACTGTACACGGCCATGAGAGAATTCGGTATCCCGACAAAATTAATAAGAATGACTATACTGACCCTGACCAATGTGCGAGGCCAGATAAAAGCAGCAGGATCACTCTCAAGACCATTCGACATCAACAACGGTCTACGACAAGGGGATGCCCTATCATGCGTCGTCTTTAACCTGACCCTCGAGAAAGTGATCCGTGATGCTGAGGTAAATGCAAGAGGTACGATCCTCTTTAAGTCCACCCAACTACTGGCCTATGCTGACGATATCGACGTCATGGGAAGAACCACCCGAGACGTACAAACTGCTGCTGATCGAGCAGGCGGCGCGAGATCTTGTGCTGCACATAAATAAAGGCAAGGCAACGTCAGCGCCAAAACCAAAACCGAAAGAACGAACAACATCGAATCGCCTACTAGCCTGGCAACGTCAGCACAAAAACCAACCAACCAACAACATCAAACCACACTGGTCAAACGGGAACAATAAAGATAGAAGACTACAACTTTGAGACCGTTGATAATTTCTCCTATCTAGGGTCGAAAATTACAACCGATAACAGCTACGACGATTAAATCCACGCACGGTTGTTGGAGCCTATTTCAGTTTACAAAAACTGTTCCGCTCGAAACGTCTCAACATAGGGTCAAAACTCTTACTGTACAAGGCAATGATATTGCTAGGCCTCATGGATTTCTCGGAGACTTGGGTTCTTAGCAAGAAAAATTGCGAAATCTTGGCCGCGTTCGAGAGAAGAATTCTCCGAAGAATTTTTGGCCCTCTACATGAGGATGGACGACTCCGTAGCTTACATAACGACGAAATCTATGAGCGATACCATGACCGTCAGGTTGTGGATAAAATCCGGCTCAATAGCTTACGGTAGGCGGGCCACTTAATCCGTATAGATGAGGATGATTCCACCCGGAAAGTCTATAAGGGCAATATCTATGGTAGAAAAAGAAGCCGAGGCAGACCCTGCCTGAGATGGAGCGATGACGTAGGTCAGGACGCCAGACAGCTTTTATGGATATCGAATTGGACCTCGGCGCAAAACCGGGATGTCTGGAGTTTCTTATGAAGGCAGGCCTAGACCGGCTACCGGTTGTTGCGCCGTGGATGATGATGATGATGATGATGGAATGGAAAAGTTGTCTGGAGTTGGACTGGCCGATTTCAAGCGCCAAAATAAATAATGTCATAGGAAGCTGGGCGATTTTATGCAGTTTGGATAATGTACATACAGTGTTCATGGAAAATCGAATTGGAGACCGACGGTTCACCAGATGTGGTTATGATTTCATTCGTATTACGGAGTCAACATAAAGTTGAATTCTAAATTATTCAAGAAATGTCCTCAAGCGTTGAGATGGCGTAAGTGAGAATGGCTATAGTCAGGGTTTATAGTTGCCGAAAAAAAGAGGGGAACTATCCCAAGAACCTTTAGCGAAATTGCCTGTGAAGGTCTGCCGGCGAATACTGAAGCTCCACCAAAGTGCGCTTGCTTGCCTCTATGCTTGCCAAGCTCAGAAATGTGGGAGGCCTTTGAACACTTTAATCCCTCACGTGTTATTTGATAAAAGTTCGCGTATCCTTAATCGGTACGTGGGTCCGCACATCAAATAAAGACAAGGCTGATTTAGGTAAAATTTAGATTAAAAAATGTTGAAATAAATTAAATAATAAATAAATAAATTTAAAAATAACATTTTAAGTATGCGCTATATTAGGGGAGACTAGGGCAAAATGGTAAATTGTCGAAATCAATAATCCTCCTTATCTCTCAATCGATTTCTGCTGTAGGTGGTTTTTGGTGCCAAGAACGATTGACAACGATCCGGACTTTTGGTAGCCATTTTCAAGCTCTCCCAAGAAATTAGAAAAGTTGTAATGGTGAAATATATTCTTCACCAAAAAGAAAACACAAGAAAGACTGTATTGTAAGGGAGACTGGGGCAAAATGGACAATTGTCGAAATCAACAATCTGCATTATCTGTCGATTGATAACAGTTGCAGACGTGAAATTTCTACCGTAGGGGGCTTTTGATACCAGGAATGATTGCCGAAAGTTGTGTATCGTTCCCTGAAAAATTGAGATGTACATAACCCAAAATGTATTTTGACAGTGGTGTCGCGCATTTTTTCACTGCCGGTTGTTTCACCTGTAGGCGATATTTTGCAACGGATTTCACTAAAAGTAAGTTTCTAAGCTAATTTGAGGATGGTAAACACGAATATCATGTATTCTATACATTTGTGTGTATATTGTATGTATTTGCCATCGTAACCAAAAAAGTACCGTGGGCAAATTGTTTAAAAAATTGGTGGAGCAAATTGGTAAATGTTTATTTTCGCAATAATGGCAGACAAAATTGAATAAAAGAAACTAGGAAATATTGACGTATATCAAAGTCGGTTTTATTGTGGGTCGATTTTATGAAAATTTTGTTGGGCTTTATTTTTCCCTAGGGTGTATATGGCGCTTTTGTATTTTGAGCTATTTATAGACGCGGATTTTTACGAAATTGGGATAAGTGGGAATGTGTAGGTTCTGGATGTTTTTTTTTTTTTTGGTTTTTTTCCTTTTGTAGCGTTCAACCGAACTAATGTAGCAAAGTTGTTCAATCATTTGGAAATATTGTATGACAGCTATCCCTTTGAACTTGAAAAAATTTGCAGTGTTGACGAGACCGGTGTTATGACGTTCCAAAATCATAACCGAGTCATGTCAGTCAGTGAGCCTGGCACCCTTGTCAAGATGGCACTGGCTGTAAGTGCAACTGGAAATACAGCACCACCATTTTTCGTTGTTCCACTGGTCCAATTGAAACCTCATTTTTTGAACGGTGGTCTCCAAGGCTGTACAGGAGCGAAGCATTTGTTTGGCGGATATTATTGTTCCTGCCAGTTACAAGTGTTTGCATTATATTAGGATGGATGAATGCCGAACACTTTTTGGAATTTTTGAAGCATTTTCAAAGACATTGCGGATCAACCAAAGGCATCCCAGTTCTCCTCATACTCGACAACCACGAATCGCACGTTTCTATTGACAAATTGAACTTTTGCATTGGCAATGGCATTGTTGTTCTCTTTCTCCCAGCCCACTGCAGCCATCGGCTCCAACCGCTCGATCGAACAGTTTTCGCTCCATTCAAGAAGGCTGTCAATTATTTCGTTGATGGATTGAACGCTACATGGCAATATACGACATTTCTGGAATTGCTTCTTCAGCTATGGATGCTGGTGTGACACGCAGCAACAGCATTTCCCGCTTCAGGTCAACAGGGATTTGGCCCGTGAATGAATATATTGTTGACGGCACTGACTTCATGCCTTTTGAAGTAACTGATCAGCCAGTTCTGACCCATCCTGACCAAGAAACCTTATCTACGGTGCGAGACGCCATCGTATCGATCACCGATTACCGAGAACCGTCTACACACAAGATTTTACGATCAAACAATATAAAAGAAACAGAAAGGGAGTTGAACTACGGGAAATGCTTCTCTCCGAATTCAATGTATATATTTCGTAAGCGTTCTGTTAATGATGTACGTAAAGCACCCAAATAATGCATATTTTCAATGTTCTCGCGAGAAAATAAACGAAATGGAGAAAAATTGCTTTGTCTTCAAATCACGTTCAATCACTTCACTACTTTCGATTCTCAAATTTCAAAACTTCCCCTAGTCCCTAGTCCAGCTGTTGACCGGTACACCGCAATTAGCTGATCCAGATCCCGTTAATCTTGCTTCGGTCGACCCTAGCCATGAATTTAAAACTCTACATCGCTGTCACCAAAATAAAAAAAACTGCTCAAATTTCTCCCATTACTAAAAACGAATTCCCATTCGCCCCAGCCAGAAGCAAACGATGAATATCTGCCCAATAATATGCACTATGAGAAGGCTTATGTAAAAGCAAAAAGTTAACGATAGTTTCGCAAATTCATCACCAACGGCGCAAAAACCGGTGTTTGTGTAAGCCTGACTTAGTAAGAAACTGCGGACATCCCCATTTTACGCTAAGTTCCACCATTCCAATAATCCTAAAAGTTGTCTGGCGTCCTAGCCTACACTATTGTTCCATCTCAGGCAGGGTCTGCCTCGGCTTCTTTTTCTACTATACATATTGTCCTTTTAGACTTGTCGTGCTTGATCATCCTTACCAAACGGTCGTGATATCACTCATAAATTTCATCGTTGTACGGGCTACGGAATCGTACATCCTCATGTAGGGGGCCAAAAAATTCTCCGGAGGATTGTTCTCTCGAACGCGGCTAAGAGTTCGCAATTTTGCTTGATAAGAAACAAAGCCTCGGAGGAATACATCATGACTGACAATATCATTGTGTTGTACAGTAAAATTTTACACTCAGTGATCAAGTGGAACAGCAATCATGGGCGGATTTCGCGGTCGCAGCTGTAATCGGATGTGATTTTCGACTCTAGATGTGAGAAATTATCAACATTCTCAAAGTTCCTTTGTTGTTCTCATTTGAAGCTGTTGCTTTTTTGGTTTTTAGTGCTGACATTGCCACTATATACTTAGTCTTGCTTTCATCATTTGCAGCCATCTCGTACCGCCTCGGATTGTTCTTCCCATAATGTAAATATCAACAGCATATACCAGTGTTGGGTGTATTTCAAACCCACTCTCGCATTTACATCAGCATCACGGGTCACTTTTTCTAGGGCTAGGTTAAAATATTAGAAACGTGCTAAGCTCAAATTTTAAATATATTATATATAAAAATGCTGGCTGTCATGGGATTCTAGGTTATGTTGTTATTCAGGCCCGGAGCACCATGCCAACGAGATAATGATCCGAGTCTATATTGGCCCCCCTATATGTTCTGACATTCATAAAGGATGAGAGGTAGCCGCGTGTGGTTGAAAGTGATCCCGTCTGGAGAGGCCCAGGTATATGTGTGGACCGCTTTCTGCGCAAACTAGATACTTCCAACAACCATTTTGTGCGATACTGCTAACTGAATAATCGGCAGTCTGTTATCAGCGATATCCCTATGTACGCTATGGGAGTCAACGTATCGCCGGAATACTGGCTCCGTCCCTACTTGGCCATTAAAAATATGATTTTGATATCATACCTGCGACAGGCGCCGAGGGTACGTTCTACGGCCTCGTATCCTTCTCCGGCTTTGCAGTCTCCTCTGTAGGAGCGTGAACTTTAATGAGGCTTATATTTTTAAATTTGCCTCGCAAGGGCAAGGGGTATAGCCGTTCGCTTAGGTTTTCAAAGCCGATAATAGGAGGTTTCATTTTTTGGTTGACTGAGAAACCTACTGAATGGCAACTATAATATAAGGTGTAGTGACTCTTCTTCAGGAAACCGGTCCGTGTCCAAAGCGTCTTCTGCAACGCTTTTGCATCAGCCTTATATCGGCTAGGTATCTAAGGCTGAGGCTGATCAGTATTCGTTGTGTACAGGGAGCACACGTTCTTTGCCGGGTTCGTCGTTTTGTTGCCGGTCCAGTCCGAGGCTCCTTTTATGGCTTCGAAATAAGTTGTTTTCCATGTATAATTGGCAGCCGTACCGAACCCCCAACCTGGAGGATCCGTTTGTACACTTTGTGCCGTTTCTAGGCGCGGGAGACTCGCCGTCATTTTCGTTAAGAAAGAGCACCCAACAAACACCACGTGGAGGTGGAGATAGGGTTTGGTAGTAGAGCTGTTGGCGTTGGTTCTCACAGTAAAAGCCGCCTGGTGTAGATTAAAATACATATCATAAAGCATACCGTAAATTTCATGGTTGCATTGAGGTCAGTGGTGTTCATAATTCTTTGGCACTGCACTGTATGTCCAGAATACGGATTCTCCAAAAAGGTGCGTATCCATCCTGTAATGAGGAAGTGGCATCCACGAACCATTTTGAGGGTTAGTGTCCAACTTATGGACATCAGATTTGTTATTCTGATGTGCTCCAACTGTAGCAAGGACCATCAGTTCCACTAGTGAAAATCTTACGATTCATAAACGTATCTGGAACATCGTTGGATGGGGGAATCAAGTACAGTGAATCGCTGGGTTGTGGGTACTCAGCGGCTTTGCCTCTTCCCCAAGTCATATACACACAAGTAAACATTTTTTTAAACAAAGAGACCACCTAAGTATTTTCATAATTTGGTTGAATTGATTTCGTCGTCATGAACTGGGAGGCGGAATAAATAACAGGCGTTTTTAGGTATTTCAAAATAATCCATCTATGAAAGAATTCCTGACTTTTTGAGGCGATATACGAGTCTGCCCATTTTTTGGCTTCTGAATAGTTTTTGAAGTGCTGGTCTTGTAAACCGCTCGATCGGAACAAATGATACTCCGAAGGTACAATGTCCGGAGAGTAAGGCGGGTGAGGCAAAACTTCCCAGCCAATCAACTCCAACGTTTCTTTTATGATTTTCGCAACATTAGGTCTAACGAACGATATCGTTCAGCTGTACAGTTTGATTCGGTTGCGGCAACTCGTAATACAGCACACCTTGCTGGTCCCACCGATATTGACCATTCACCTGGCTTCACTCTGGTTTATTTTTCTCTTAGGATTGTCACAGTGGATTCACTTTTTATCACCGGTAACTGTCGATGAATCAACATTTAACACTTCCGATAACTCCTGCAGAGTTTGATACGGATCTTTTTGAAGTAATGCTTTCAGTTCTTCATTTGCAATCTTTTACCACTTTTGAATTGGCTAAACTACTTCCTGCATCTGCTTTCCGATAGTGTACAGTCGCCATTTCTGCAAAACAACATACTAGCACCATCTCTTGCAAAGCGCCTATTATTTATCTGCCTCCCTACATATGTGCGTGAGGCAAAATAAAAGTTTGTATCATAACAAAAGAAATAATGAAAATAGAAAATTAATATAAATCCAGATGAATTGTTAATTGAAATTTTGAGGATGATTTTCTCTTTCCACTTCCTCTATCTCATCACTAAGGAATTTGGTAATCGATGTAAGGCGGCATTTTGATATAGTTAATTCCTCAAACTGGTAACGAGGGGTGGGGCCCTCATGGAGGCCTTGCTTTTGTACAAGTAGGTACTAGCTGAAACAGATTGGGGTATGGCTCTGCCCTTGCGGGTCACTGTGAGTCCAAATAGACTTTGGTCCCGATCCTTAAGCCTTATATTCACCACATCATCCACCCGTTTGGCATATAACCACCCTTCCTACCCTCAAAGAAATATAAACGTTTTGATTTGTGCTAGCGTCACGTTTCTCAAAAGTGATGTGATATTATATTACCCGCTCACGCATCTCTACAGTAAATCAGGTATTGTTCAGCATTGCAATGAAAGAAAAGCAAGCTAATCTAATAGGGCCCATACACTGTCAAACAAATTGCGCAACGGAGCGACGCGCAACGTTGCGTTGTGCAATTGTAATTCCCATACACTTAGTGAAATTTTGTTCAAACATTAGTTACAAGTTGGAAACGGAACGAGTAACATGCCATTAAAATGGTATTGCATCTCTCTGTATTGTTATCGGGAGAGGTAGAATGGTGGGAGTGACCCCCTCTGTAGCCCCCCTTCCACATTGGGACGAATTACTCGACCTTATTTATCATTCGAAAATAGCCCCTTTCGGGGTGCCATAACTTTGACAGAAGTGGAAAGGAGGAACATTTTTTTTCCTTCTATATATCCTCTTTACACTCTTACTCTCCGGGGGTATGGTAAGCAGACTCAACTGATGATAACAAAATACCCCCCATTAGACGGAGAGAATTTGAGAGAGAGGACATCCTTTATCACTGCGGGAATACGGCTCAAAATTAAACCCTATCTTCTAAAGGGATTATGACCGCCGCTGTTCTTTAAGAAGAGAACCTTTCTTTCCTCTACCTATCCTCCCCATTATGTCCCCTTCATTGGGATAGGTTTGAAAATTCAAGTTGGCCATTCTGATGTAAAAGGAACCCCACTTTGAATCGCCATAACCTTATCAGGGCGATGGGCGCATTGAGTTTTGACCGGGTTTGAACAGGAGGCACCATCCCCTTCCTCCTCCATAAACTTTCCACCCCCTCCGGGGACGAGGTTGAAAATTCTGCCTTCACAAAAATTATACTTCAGCCGTCACCTGGCAAATATTGTGCAACGAAGCACAATATGCCCATACACTACACAACGCGTTGCGCAAACGGGTCCGTTGTGCAAAAGATTTCAAACATGTTTGAAATTCGTCAAACATTTGCGCAACGCACCAAACGTGCCCATACATTAGCAAATTATTGCGCAACAGCCTGCGTTGCCCAATTTGTTTGGTAGTGTATGGGCCCTATAAGGCTGTTAGATATTCCATTAGCTACTACTCTGAGCATGCATGTCTGGCTTGTTCAGGATATCCGTAAAAGCATTGGAATTAGGGAAAATCTCAATTCGAGTTTTTATACAATCAAAACAGTGTCTGGATAGCTGAGTGGTTAGAGCACAAGGCTCTCACTGGAGGCAATTAAGCCCTTGAGTGTTTAACGTAGGTACCTGTCGTGGAGACTTAATCCTACGGTCCTCTTCAGACTCGGATTGATTTTGTGACCACAATCAGAGCCCCGCCGAGGCAAGCAACAACGATACCAGTCTATACCAAGTGCATGGCTTAGCATTCATACTGGTGGATGCAAGAATTACCTAAATCTCTACCGAACTAAGGAGTACGGCACCCGTGTTGAAACGCAACACCACGCCGAGGCCCGAAGGTCTCTTCTCGCTTGAGCACAACTCAACTAAGGGGGCCAACCGCAAACAACCGAACTGTACTCACATACAACGGGGGTTCACCCGAAGTATGAGAGTCCAGGGGCTATCCCGGTTCCCATGGTACCAGTATACCCCTGGTAAGGTTTCGTGACCAATTTGCCACTTCAAATGAGTCCCCGTGCAGGCTCGGGTCTGGTCGCCCTAATTAGGCCTTTGGAGCATTCGCCTACTGCATCACAGCCGGCAAACCAATGTGAGTCCAGCGTATCCCGGTGCCACCACTATGGAGGTTCTCCTCGGCCACTCGATTTTGGTTGGGCCGATAGGGTTGTCGCCCCGTCTTCCTCACCGCCACCTCTGAGCACCTTTCACTGGAGGCAGTGGACTTGACCTCGGATACCAGTCGACTCAGCTGTGAGTGAGTACCTGAGTCAAGTCAGGGTAATAATCTTAGGCGAGCGTAATGCTGACCACATTGACTCCTACAGGGTGTTGTAATCCTGTAATGTACCGTTACGAGGCCCTAATTCAATTGGTTTGTTGCGCTAACGATTATTATAAAAACATAAACATAACCCTTTTAAATATGTATATTTAAATCAATGAAGGTCTGACATACATAGGTACCCACACGCTTTAATCTGTATAAATCTTAATTGTTTATTTATAGACCGTGTTACCTATACGTAAATTAATGGAGGGCAAATTTATCTAAAGTAAATTAAATTGTATCAATCCATTTCCTAAAGAATTGAGATCCAATATTAGAGGTATATAAATTATGTTTCAATCAACAAAATTAACCGACTCTTCTTAGCCCTTGCTTTGGTTGAAATATCCAATCATTCCTCACTAACAGAGACTGCGATCTGCGAATAGAAAAACAGATGAATTCTCGCGGTCCAAAACTACTTTGTGTTTACATTAAGCAGAAAGCATTGGCTTTAGTGCCAAAACAAAGATCTAAATCAATGTTGTGTTTACAATCGTATCTACCGCGGAACAGGAAGCAACGCTTCATATGTGAAGTCAGCCAACATATCCGCACGTTTATAGAACTACATAGTATATCCGAAATTCCAGCAGAACATCAACCTGCCCATTATAAATCCGGAAAAAAATTTGGAAGATGAGGCCTATGCTAAGGTTGCTAGAGGAAAAGTGTTTATGCTATCCAAACTAAATGCGAAATAAATCTCTTCTTCAAAGAACTACACACTTAATTTACTCTTATTCAATTGTTTGTCCTAACGGCGGAATCAAATTGTGCGGAGGCGACGGGAAAGTGTGTTTCGGAACAGGATCATTAGCATGTTGCTATTAAGGTACGGCGTAGAAACCGATAGGAAGTCACGCATCCATTTGTCTAAATATATGATACATCCTTACGGAAGATATTTGAAGTACTCGTTTCAGCACTCGCCTGTTCATATGTCGTACTTCTATACATAGATACATTTTAATGCTTAATTTATTTGAGCTATTTTAAAACTACGCACTTTGATTACGAAAATAACCCTGAGAGTCATCTAACTGGTATTTGATTTCTGACATGACATTTTAACACATGGCATCATTCGTTCCCATCGTCTTCGAATTCTCTTCCCACAGGCTGAAAATATTCCAATTTGAAACACTGGATGAGATTTATATATTCTGTTGAAGGAATTGATTCAGTTCCCAAAAAATGCATTTATTGGCATGAATTGTGTGAATTGATGAGCAAATTTCAAAAATGCTGAGTCACACACTGCCAGAAAATTGAAATTTTCAAAAGCCTATACTTGCAACTATGAACAATGCATATTGCTTTTCAATACCTAATCAGGAAGCAGCTACCCTCCTCGATGGATTATTTTTATTACGCAAAAAAAAAGATTTCTATGAAACAATCACTATGACATGAACAGACAAGAAAGCTATTAGAAGTGAGTCCTTTTAAATTTGTTAGTGTCGATCTATTTGAGGATATTTTAGGGTTAAAGTTAAATTTCGACCCCACTAATATGAAACCCCCCAAAGGGACTATTTTCGTATCACCAATAAGCTTATTGGCATGGCAGTCATCGTCGCGATAAGGAAGGGGAGTTACAGAGAGGGATCCCCCCTGCTCTTCGACTCCCCCTCGCACCAACATGATCTATCTATCCAAAATAGCCCCTTTTCGTAAGTAAGGGGTAACCGCTAGGGACTTTTAGCGAAGATAGAAAGAATTTTACTCCCCCTTCCGGGGGTTCGTTACCATAATTATATCAAAGCAGCCCCTAGAGACATAGCTTTTTACAGGATTGACTGCCGCAAGTTTCTATCGGGGTTGTAGAGGGAGGACTTCCGATTCCCCTCTAGGTACTCTCCACCCCATTTGGATATATGTAGAGTGGAAAATTCAATTTTTATCTAAAGTTTTATAAAAATAGTTCCTTTGTTTACTATAGTTCTTTTTAAGTAAAACTATTAAAAGGAAGAGTTTCCAGTTTAACTATAGATTTTATTTATTTAAAAATAGCAGACACGTGTTTCGGACACAACATGTGTCCTTCTTCAGTGCTGGTTTTCTAATAATTTATTTCACTTAATTCTATAACCCCTCGGCTCCCTGTCTGTCGGTCTTTTTTTTTCATCGTTGGAAGGTGGAAAGGTTCAAAACCTACTGCTGGCTCCTGCCATGCAATTATGTGAGACTCCTCACTAAGACCACCTCCTTCTTCTTCCACTCTCCCCACGGGACTGTCATAAGCATTGCAATTGGGCACTCAAATACAACATGCTCCGCATTCTCAGCCACGTTACCACATCTTGGGTCACCATGCTGACTCGTCGTGTCCAAATCGATATAGATAAGCCCAATAACTTCCATGTCCACTTAAAAACTAAGCTCGTAGCTTAGTTCCCCGTGGCTCCTTTCAAACCATCTTCGAATGTGTGGAATAATACGGTAGGTACAACGGCCTCGTTCCATCTCTTTTGCCATTTTGCGATGGATCCCACCGTGCTAGTTGCCGTCGAAGTACAATAGACTCCCCGATTGCGTACATTTTGTCGTAGAAACGCCGACCTTCATCCGCCAAGATGTCTATGGGGATTGTCCCTACCGGTACATATGCTGCTTCTCCTGATGTCGTTCGATAAGCACTGCATACCTGGGATGCACTTAGTCGATACGCCATTCCTAGTTTTCCGCAGTTTGATTTGTTTTCCCGAACGGTTGCCCAAACTGGAGCTGCGTAGAGTAGCACAGAACTAACTACCCCTGAAATAGGACGACGTCGACTTTGTCTTGGTCCACCAATGTCCGGTAGTATCCTCGACATCGTTACAGCGATCGAAGATGCTTTAGTTGCAGCGCACTCAATGTGTTTTTTAAAGTTGAGTCTTTTGTCAATCATTACTCCCAAATATTTAAGCGACTCTTGGCAGTAAATTGTTTGTTCACCAACTTTAATTTTCACGGTCATGTCTTTCCTTTTTTTGCTGATTAGCACTAGTTACGTTTTATGTTCAGCAAGTTATAGGCCGGGACTTTTCCAACCAGGAATTGATCTCCCATATCGCTTCATTTGCATAGATTTCGATCTCGTCTAAGCGTTTTGCCAATATTGTTACCCCCATATCGTCCGCAAAGCCAATAGTTGTCACGCCGTTAGGAAGGCGTAGCGTCAGCACTCCATTGTATATAATTAACCCCAGTAAGGGACCTAAGACAGACCCCTGTGGTACGCCGCACGTCATTGGGAATAATTTTTGTCCGTCGTCCGAGTCGAAATAAAATATTCTCCCAAGAAGAAATGCAACAACGATGCGTACAATATACTTCGGAACCCGTAGTTTGGTTAGAGCCTCTACGATTTTCGTCCACTTTGCAGTGTTGAATGCATTTTTTACATCGAGGGTCACCACTGCGCAGCATTTTGTCAGCGCGAGCCAGGCCAGTCACCATGTTGATTGCATCGACGGTTGATCTCCCCTTACTCCCCTTGCTTGTCGGATATGCCTCCTTCATTTTCCGCAGCAGCGATCACCCTGTTGTATAATACTCGTTCAAATAGTTTACCAATGGTATTGACCAAACACATCGGTCGATATGAGGAGAGGTCTCCCAATGGTTTACCTGGCTTCGGAATAAGTATCAACTTTTGCAGCTTCCATTGCTTGGGGAATTCTCCTCCCGTAAAAACTTTGACAAACATACCTGGTGCTAACCTGGCTGCCACTTTCAGATCTATATTCGGGATTCCATCTGGGTCTGGGGTCTTATTTTCAGCGAATTTCCTTGCTACATCAAAAATTTCCTCTTCTACCACTACAGGAATTTCGTCGGGGTTTATATGGACTTTAGGCAGATTTGTGAAGTTCACATCTTCTGGGAAGAGAGTGTCCACTATGTTTTGTAGTAATTTCGGACAGGTAATCGGTGGGGAGCGCTTGCCTTTCAGTGATGACATTACAGACTTATAGGCGCCACTCCATGGATCAGAATCAGCTTCAGTACACATCCGCTTGAAATGTTCGGATTTGCTCTTCGTGATAGCTACTTGCAATTTTTTCCTCGCGTTCTTGTATTGCATGTGTAGCTCAACGAATTCAGGTTGATTTCTTCTGCGTTGGGAGCATCTCCTAGCTCTGAGGCAGTTTCTCCGACATTCCTCAATTTCTGAATTCCACCAGAAATTGGGATTTCGGCTTCGGAAAAAGCTACGCCGTTGCATAGAGGCATCGCATGCCCGCTGCAATTTTTCCGCGACCTGTAAAACTTTTTCTTGTGCGCTTCCCGATGTCTATCTGTCTGTCACACGCAATTTTCTCAGAAATGGCTATACCGATTTGCACGAAATTTGGTGAGAAAGTGGGAACTGTAAACGCCCAGACATGCAGTGAGTGATATCCTTCTACGTTGAGATTTAGGGGTGTCCCCATACATGTAAAAGGAGGGGTGTCAAATGAAAGGTCTCAATTAGTACTTTTCGATGCAGTTTTAGTTTTGAGATTTATCAGAAAGGCGGGGAGTGGGAGGGGTCGAAAGTGATGATTTCTTCAAATTGAGCTAATAATAGTATATTACCATATTTTTGGGAAAATTGAGTAAAACCCCCCATAAGTTTATAGTAGAGTTATAAATGTTGATAGTATAAAATATAATATGAAGCATATTATCCCCAAGTTTGATCAAAATCATACTATTAGTAACAAAGTCACAGTAATTCAAAGTTGACTTTTCCGTGTAAATTTACAACCCGAAGTACTAAATCTGACATGCTAAATGCATATACATAACGGGCTAAGTACAAATGGGATAGTTCTACACTTAAATATACTCACAGAAGAAGCAAACAAAACCTTTCATACCTGAAGCGCCCAGCTTCTGGTTTCTCGACTTGTTTGTCGCTAGTTCCGCTTCTTTGGTATATATACTGGTGCATTCCGGACAAGTGATTTTACAGATCCCGCTCTCTTCCTTCTTGGATTTCGGATCCTTTACGCTCCTAAGTTGCGTTTTAAGTTGCGCATGTCTGCTTGTTAGGACATTACTAATCCTAGGCCACAATAAGGTGTATATAATCCTAGATCTCACTGTTGTCTTGTCATTGACGCTTGGCAACGACGTCAAATGTTTCTTGTTATTGACAGCGTCTATGTGCTGTACCCGTTTTTTTTCGCGGTATCTTTTATATAAGCCAGTTCTTTGATATATCTTGATCTTGTTAGGGGGATGTTTAGCATTCTATGTATCTTGCTGTGGAAGACCGCGAATTCATGCTGGTATGAATGTACGAGTAAAGAGTTCCTAGGAATGACTCGTCCACGGTGACTAGTACATCATCAACTTATCTAACCAAAAACAGGAGGTACTAAGATTTCAGAAAAATTAATTAAATATTAGTTATCATATTAATTGGTCTAATAGGGTGGGGTATATGGTATAAGCCCTTAGAATTAAGTGAAATAAATTATTACAAAACCAGCACTGAAGAAGGCCACATGTTGTGTCCGAAACACGTGTCTGCTATTTTTAAATAAATAAAATCTATAATTAAACTGGAAACTTTTCCTTTTAATAATTTTACTAAATTTTTATCTATCTTAAAAAGTTGATCGAATTTAGATAGTATAAATAGATAAGAGATTTAACTTCGAAAGTTTTCTTTCTCCAATATCGTTAGTTATTTTTAGATTTCGTGTATCTTCACATTTGGCATTTTATTTTGTGAAATCAATACACGTGATAAGAATTTTTGCCATTCCTTCTATCTTTAACTAATGCGATATTCGAGGTAAACCACTCTAATTTGTTGTTTCCGCTAGTTTCATCTGTCACGGAAAATCCATGTCCTTTTTCCGACTTGCTCCAGGGTCGCCTGCAAAAACCAACTAATTATCTACATTCTCTTCAACATAGGATTTATATGATCCCTTCTCCCCTAACTGGTGGTATCCATAATACTTGAAATCACAATTATTGGAATTTATTGCCTTTGCAATACTTTATTTCAAAATTAATTCTAACAAGTCGGGAAACCGGAAGCTGGACGCTTCAGGTACGAAAGGTTTTGTGTATTTCTTAGTACGTGGCACGTAATATATGCATATATTATGTGAGAATATTTACTTTCGGATGATATTGACATTCATAGTCTTGAATTTGCAAAGAAGCGACAACTTTGACGTATTATAATTTTGTTAGTAATAGTGCAATTTCCACCAAACTTGGTGAGATCATGCTCTATGTTATATCCCATATTCTTGCGAAATTTCGTGGTCCTAGCATGAACTTAAAGGGGTCTTGCAGCGAATTACTAAAAATTATAGTAATATACTATTATTAACTTTATTTGTGCAGATATCAGTGTGGAAGGTATTTCGGAGCCCAGGCACCATATAGTGGCAGCCTCTTGATTTTTTTCAGATTTTTCAGTTGGGTAGTTTCTGAGAATGGCCCCCGTAAAGGAATGGTCACTTTCAACCCCCTGCCCTCCCTACCTTTTCAACAAATGTCAAAACTAAGACCGTCTTCGAAAACTACTAACCGATACCTTTAATTTGATACCCCACATGACTATATTTGATGAAAAAAAAATTTACACCCCCCTTTTGCATGTATGGGGACCCCCCCTTAAATTCGTCATTAAAGGATGTAATTCACTGTATGCGTGAGCGTTCACAGTTTCCAGCTTTCCACCAAATTTGGTGTCAATCGCTGCAACCGTCTCCGAGAAAAATGCGTGTGACGGACAGACAGACAGACAGACGGACAGACAGACAGTAAACCGATTTTAATAAGCCTAAATCTTGAGCCTATCAGTCTTGAGGCTAGTAAAAATAGTTATGTCTACTTAGTTTTATCTGCTCTGCATTATTATCATGCTATGTATTACTGGCCTTTTGAGCAATTAGGCAGACGGCGATTAATTATGGTCGATGGCAGTGGTAATGTGGGACTGTCTCTGATGGACGATCAACGACTGCTGACCGGTTGATGAAGATTAAAACCGGGCATAACTCAGGCGCTAAAGGCTAAAGTGTATTGGGAAGTCTTGCTAGGTTTTCTAGTGGACGTGTATTTTTAACTTCCCGCCCACATTGCTTCTCCAACTTATTCATAAATGCAGTGGGAGCAGTTTTTGAAAGTCTAAATCAAATTTTATTAATACATTGGATCCCACTAAATATGATTACGGTTATTGTTATCGTCCGGTTAACAGAATCAAAACCGTGAGGACCAAATCGCACTTTCCCAAAAATTTTATTTGTTTGATATTATTATTGTCCCGCTCAATATGATCGCTTAAAAAAGAAATTTATCAGATATGTCGAGTATCACATGTAAGAACTACATAAATACTTCCGGAAACCTTAGCTAGATGTCCTGGTTTTGACATATTTGGTTTAGTTTAGTCTACTGGTGAGAGCACCAGCTCCGAGCGCTCAATCCATTGTTAGGCTTCTTGCACTATCCCCGTAAATCGCCTATTCAATGGCTTCCCGCCTACGGCTTTTGCAGGTTTTAGCGAATCTAAGAACATTCTCCAAAGGTAGAGAGTGTGCAGATTCTTCATTGAAGAAAACCTTACCAAGGTGTTTTCGTCTGAGATCTGAAGAGGCCTGGCAGCTGCATATAAAGTGCAGGGCCGTCTCTTCCTCCTCCTCACATTGGCTGCACATAGCCGAAACCACCATCCCAATCTTTTCCATATGGTAGTTTAAGGAACACTCCCCGTTAAAAGCTCTACTAGAGTTTTCATGTCCCACTTCTTAAAGGACAAGAAAAATGCCGCTCCGACGACCTCAGGTTTTTTCGCAAGGATTTTCGCCTGCCGGCAAGAGTTCAAGTTTCTCCACTCGACTGCGTGAATCTTTGCATTTTCACCCTTCAGAGCAGACTTGACAGCGGATGGCCGGATACCGAAAGCTGATTCTGGCCCCACCATTGTGGATCCAAACCCTCGGCGAGACAGTCTGTCAGCGTCCTCATTACCAGCGATATTTAAGTGCTCCGGCATTCACATAAAGAATGTTTCGTTCAGTCGACCAAGTTTCAGCAGCACCTGATGACAACTCCACACCAACTGACTTGATATGTCGTTGCTGATAGTGCTGATAATGCCGCCCGACTGTCGGAACAGATTGAACTGGTGCGACTGCTCCATTTTTGTCGCAGACATTTTTCTGCTACCAATGAAATGGCATATGAGTATACCTCCACCTAGAATATGGTCGTCATTTTTCCGAGGAGTGGGGCCAGTTCCATAATCGGATTCCCCGAGAACACCCCCGCGCCCGATCCGCCATAACTCCATAACTGACCTGTCGGTGAAGATTATTAAGTCTGTATTCTAAAAAAATTCATGGCCATTTATCGACCTTTCTTCTCTTTTGGTGATTACGACAGTGTATGTCTTTTCAAAGAGGAATCTGGAAACCATAGAATCGGCCGGCCTCAGATTTACCGGATGTTTGTCAAGGAATTTCTAAATAGACGCATGACCGTGTGATTAGCCACGATTCACGCTTCAATGGTATCGAGTCTATATGCGTCATTGGATGCTTTCCGTTTCACCTTCAAGTGAATGGAGCTAGATTTAAGATAGCTTCAAGTGCCGCAATCGATGTAGTACTCATTGCTCCAGTAATACTTAGGCAACCGAGCCTCTCAATCTGCGTTAACAGCTTCCTATTCTTAACAAGATTAAGTCTCGGCCAATATCCGTTTTGGTGAAAATCCCCAGGTCTTACCAATCGCATTTCTACAGCACCAGAGCAATCTGTAGGATTTCTGATATTGTTCCTGAATGTAGTGCTTCCACGTTAACTTGGAGTCGAAATGTATTTCTAAATACTTGACTGTTAGTGCCAACTGAAGCTGAAAATTCGGACAATCGATTAAAAAAAATAGCAGCATTTTAAAAAAGGTTGCAAAATGCACCCTATTTATAGCCATAAGTTTTGTTTACAGAAAGTTCTCCAATTTTCTTCTGGATTACTGTATCCGAGACATAAATAAAGATGTACACGAAATTTGGTAATGATCGCGGAGTAGTTTCGGAGATTAACTGTCCGTAGTGCGAAAAAGAGTTGATTTTGAGAAAAACACGTTTAAAGATTTTTTTTTGTGGAAAAACACTAATAATTTTTAAAAAATAAATTTTAACCCTTACCATCGGTTAATCCACTATGCCTGGACCATATAATACAAAACCAAAAGAATATTTTGCAAATACAAAAGAGACTTATATTTTAAAGAAAGATTTCTACAACTGCTCAGCAAATGACAGCTCCATAACACAAAGGCTATGTGCTCTCGCGCGTGCTTTCGAAAAATTCGCTCTAGACCGGTTTAGAATTCGAATTTCATTAAAATTTTTTGGGACATTATTTTTGAGACAGTAAACAGTCAGAAAATGTAAAAAGTATCGATTTTTTTTAAATTTCTAGGCCGAAATAGTCCCTTAAGTTAATAATAGTATACTACCACATTTTAGAAATTTATCCGGAGACCCCGTTAAGTTCATCCTAAAAGTACAAAATTTGGTATAAGTGATAACAAAACGCATCATTTTGGAAAATTTGAAAAAAATCCAACTATTATTATCAAAGAAAGTCAAAGTTACATATTCCATGTGAATTTATCGCATTCTAAGACGTGTATGACGTCATCAACATATAAAGTGAAGTCATATAAACGGCGGAGTTGGAATTTGGAAATACATATGTATATCAAGGAATATCTTGAATTGGAAATATATCCGAATGGGAAAATGTGAATAGTAAATTTCTCACACAATATGAACACAAAACGTGTAGCGTCCAGCTTCTGATATTCTGACTTGTTTTCATTGAAATTTCTATTCCGGTCCCCGGAGAAAATTAAAGTCCCGGGAAATCCGGCACCTCTCGTCAGACAGCGGGCGCCGAGTAACATCAGTATGCGTTGGACTGAAGAGGGGGGAATGTATCCTATTAGAGTGAACAAGAATATTCTTGTTAGCTTTAAAATCCCTATAAAACGAGGGCGTAGTTGCTATTACATACATAGGCGATATCTAATTAGGTTATCTGTTAGCACACGTTTTGAAATACAACTCTTCATTTTCCTTTTGAGGGTTTTGTTTTACACAAAACCTTACTAAAATCGGTTTACTGTCTGTCTGTCTGTTTATCCGTCACACGCATTTTTCTCGGAGGCTGTAGCAGCGATTGACACCAAATTTGGTGGAAAGGTGGGAACTGTGAACATTCACGCTTACAGTGAGTTACATCCTGCTACGTCGAATTTAAGGAGGGGACCCCATACATGCAAAAGGGGGATGTAAATTTTTTTTTTTCACCAAATATAATCATGTGGGACATCAAATAAAATTCCTAGGTTAGTACTTTCTCAAGCCGATCTTAGTTTTGACATTTGTTAGAAAGGTGGGGAGTTCGGGTGGTCAAAAGTGATCTTTTATATAACCGTGCCATTCTCAGAAACTACCTAGCCGAAAAATCTGAAAAAAAATCAAAAGGCTGCCACTATATAGTGGCTAGGCTCCGAAATACCTTCCATAATGATATCCCTTCAAATAAAGATCATAATAGTATATTACGATAATTTTCAGCAACTAGTTCCAGAACCCCCCTTAAGTTTATCCTAGCACCAGTTTTGCAGCAAGGCTATAATATAGAGATTGATCCTACCAGGTTTGGTGGAAATCGCACTATTACTAACAAAGTTATAATAAGTCGAAGTTGTCACTTCTTTAGAAATTCAAGATTTTGAATGTCGATATCGCCCGAAAGTGAATATTCTCACATAATATATACGTATATTATGTGTTACGTACTAATGGGAAAAATTCACCCTCAAATGTCTTTATGAAAGAAATAAATCTTTCATACCTGAAGCATCCGGATTCTGGTTTCCCGATTTGTTTCTTATTAATAAGTAAATTATAAAATAGATTTATAAGATTGAATCCGATAGGAATAAATTTCCGAGGCTCCTACCATTGGTCTTTTTTGACAGTCTTTCCGTCTTTTTCCAGTGAGAGTTATTGGAAGTGGTTGAAACTTTCTTACATAGGGGAACAAATAAAAAGGCCACATTTTTAATTTTCAGAACTGAAGATTGCAATCAACTTTATCAGCCAAATTTACAAACAAGCGTTTCATTCTTGTATAGGATGGCGAAGCTTTCACATTTTAACTAGGCTTTCCAATACCTTTTCTCTGAAATAAAACCCATATTAAAGTCCTTTTGCTGTCTTCCTGTTTGTCCATCTGATGTCCGTCTGCCGCACATGATTTATTCGGAAACCGTTCCAACCATTGATATGAAATTTTGAGGAATATCAACTCCACGAATGCCACCATTTTATGACTAGTTCAAAGAAGGGTCCCCATGTATGCAAAAAGGGAGTACAATTTTTTTTCCAAATGTATCCGTATGGGATATCAAATGAAAGAATTTCAATAGTAGTTTTCGAAGCAGAACTTAGTGCCAGCGATAGTTATGAAGGAGGAGCCCATTTTCAAAAACTATCGACCCAAAAAATCAATATAATATAATTCAATATCTACTATAATAAAGATTACAATAGCAAATTATTACTTAATTACTTCATTGTAGAAGTACCCAATCTTTCATTTGAAATAATAAAACTTGTTTTTTCTATTCTAGTCTTGTTAGGACTTGGTAGCACTGATGAAGGGAGCAAGTGGTTCCCGAAATATGGGTATGCAAAATAAAATTCTCCACTAGCGAATAGAAAAAACAAGTTTTATTATTTCAAATAAATAATCGCTAGAAACACCGCGCAATTATACTCAAACAATCTTTCAGAAATATACATAATTCATAATATAAACCTGCTGGACAAATTGTATTATAATAAAATGACTCCTGATATCTCTGATATGACTTTCTGTATTAAAACTCCTCTAGAGATAATTTTCGCCGAATTATATTGAACACCACTCCCACCAAAACCATCATCTATTCAGAGAACCATATTTCCGAATTCTGTAATTTCGGCATTAATTTGAGTACAGCTTGAAGTATATTTTTTAGACGAATCGAAATGATTTGAACATCAAATACATCGCTCGTACATGCACACTACCTACTATGGTCTTCATTAATTAAAATAAGGAAACATACTCTGGGGCAATATTTAGAACAAACATGCAAAGCTAACATTGCGAAACTGTATAGCGTGATTAATTGTTGGCAAATTAAATATTATTCCTCTCGATTTCATTGATTTTCATGTATGCCATATTCTGAGTTTTAGGATATATGTATAACGCATCAAAACATGAATGCGAATACACATAATTACTCACTTTTCGATATTCAGATATTTGAAAATTATTCAACGCATACTCAGTCTAAACAAGAGTAATGACGTCAGCAATGTTTTGACAAATATAAGTGAAATAAATATCAAAAATTATTAAAAAAAAAAATATTAAAAGATAAATTTCCAGTACAATCATAAAATTTTTAATACAAAAAAATGCGAAAAGCACTCAAATTAAAGCCAAAAAAAATAGATAAAGCCATACACAAAACTTTCAAATTCGGTGTGAATAAGAGGTGAATATAGTTTCATTGTATACTATACTACAGAATATATAATAAGAGGTATTTCTACAGACTTAAAGGCGAATATGACTATCCACGACCGAAAAAGTCAAGGTTTTCACTAGACGCACACAGTCATAGATCAGTCGGGAGTGAACTCTCAAGTAATCAACCCCTTATTTCATTTATATCAAAAAGACAACTTAACCAAGTAATTAACTACTACAGGGTCAACGCCAAGTTACGATTACCTCAATGGTAGAGCCATACAACCATCGACAAGCAGGAAATCACAATTTGTCACAAAGTTTGCTGATCTAGAAAGTACAGCTCCAGGGTCGGTTACATTCTACACCCCACAGCCTTCTATCACGTATCAAAGTACCGGGAGAGATAGTTTCAGTCCAATGCAACGAACAGACATAGATTTCGGAAAAAGTCTTTCGACAGTCAATCAATTGAATAATGAATTGAACTCATTAGAGAAAGTTATTGGAGCCTACAGAAATGTTGGGCGAACTTGCTGTGGAAGGTTCCGTGCAGGCGGGTATGACGGAGATGATAAAGATGGTAAATGGTTAAATGAAGGTAAAAGAGTTCCCCTAATAAAAGAAAAGGAAACAAGAAACTTTAAAACGAATAATTACGTCTCTTAAAGATAAATGAACCTAAATGATAATAATGACCGTTGACCCGCACAATCCAGTTGGATCAGGACCTTGAAGTCTGTTCGAGCACTTCAATGGTGGCCGTAACGGCCCTCTACAGTAGCCTGTAGAAAGCACTGTGGTCAGCGTTGCGCTCACCCGTGGCAGCCTTTTGTTCTCTGAGGAACATACATACCAATTGCAATACTTAAGATAACTTTGATGGTGGTCTCCCAACTGATTTTCGAAGCTCAGTTATAACAAAATTCTGTAGGTAACGATCACATTCCTAACAGCCTTTGACGCTCAATTTATGCAGTTTGCATCTTAGTCACTATCAATTTGACGCAGATTCGGGAGATGTACAAATATCCAAAAATGAAAAGATAATTATAGCTACTCTGAAAATAACACTGGTACCACATTACTAGAAATGGAGTTTCTTGTTAATTAGTCCTCAATTTCGAAATTCTGCAGTATTGTAGGCTGTACTATAAAACATGATCCTGTCAAGTTTAGTGGAAATTTCACTATTACTAACAAAGTTATAATAGGTCAAAGTTGTCGTTCCTCTGCAAATTCAAGACTATGAATGTCAATTTCACCCGCAAGTGGATCCTCTCACATAATATATGCAAATATAACGTGCTACGTGCTAATAGGGCAAATGCACATTCAAATGTCTTTAGATAAGAAATACACAACATATCGTTTTCCTCGCCGATAGCCTAGTGACAGTCTTCGTCAAACCATTCATTCCTTTTGCCTCGAGCTTCATTTTCGATTATTTTTTTTACATCCTTCGCGTTTCTCAGCTGCCTTCACTTCACATCACTGCTATCAACTTCCCGATGTCGGTTCAGCGTCTGCAGTATTCACTCCGCCATATTTCTGGAGCTTTTTACTATCGAAACTGACCCCCTCGGCGAGCGTGCTACCCCCACTATTTAGTATCCGGTATCAATATCAAGGGGATGCGCTATCATGCGTCCTCTTTAACCTCGCCCTCGAGAAAGTGATCCGTGATGCTGAGGTAAATGCAAGAGGTGCGATCTTCCTTAAGTCCACCCTACTACTGGTCTATCCGTCCTGTACGAGGCTCCTGTTGTGGCTTCGTAACAAGTTGTTTTCCGTGTAGGGTTGTCAGCCCTACCCAACCCCCAACCTGGAGGACCAGTTGGTAAAATTTGTCCCGTTTTTAGGCGCGGGAGACTCGCCTTCATCCTTCTCCGTCTGCAGCTTTTCGTTAAGAAAGAGCTCCCAGCGGTCACCACGTAGAGGTGGAGATAGGGTTTGGTAGTAGAGCTGTTGGTGTTGGTTCAGCAGGCATTTCCCAGGTTTTATGCTCCTATCAATGAAGGCAAGACAAAGTATATGGTGGCAACGTCAGCACCGAAGACGAATCAACCAACAACATCAAACCGCACTGGTCAAACACAAACACGAAGAAGAATAAGGATAGGAGAATACCACTTTGAGACCGTTGACAATTTCTCCTATCTAGGGTCGAAAATCACAACCGATAACAACTACGATGATGAAATCCGCGCACGGTTGTTGTCAGCCAACAGAGCCTATTTCAGCTTACAAAGACTGTTCCGCTCGAAACGTCTCACCATAGGGTCAAAGCTCTTACTGTACAGACTATGATCTTGCCAGTCCTCATGTATTCCTCGGAAACTTGGGTTCTTAGCCAGAAAAATTGCGAACCCTTGGCCGCGTTCGAGAGAAGAATCCTCCGAAGAATTTTTGGCCCCCTACATGAGGATGGACGATTCCGTAGCCTACACAATGACGAAATCTATGAGCGATACTATGACCGTCCGGTTGTGGATAAAATCCGGCTCAATAGGTTACGGTGGGCGGGTCACTTAATCCGTATGGATGAGGATGATCCCGCCCGAAAAGTCTATAAGGGCAATATCTATGGTAGAAAAAGAAGACGAGGCAGACCCTGCCTAAGATGGAGCGATGGCGTAGGTCAGGACGCCAGACAGCTTTTAGGGATATCGAATTGGTGGATCTCGGCGCAAAACTGGGATGTCTGGAGTTCCTTATTAAGGCAGGCCTAGACCGGATACCGGTTGTTGCGCCGTTGATGATGATAACTACTGGTCTATGCTGACGATATCGACATCATGGGAAGAATGACCCGAGACGTGCAAATTGCCTCGCACCGGCTAACAGTGAAACTACTAGGATTGAAAAGTGTGCAGTGCCATAGAAATGAGAAATAAAGGTCGCACAATTTTTTTTAAAGGGGGTCATCCCGTGTGTCGGATCCGCGAAATCGATTTTTTTTGCATCAATGGTATCTAGATATATATATGGGCAAAGTGATTTACCTTATTAAAATCGGTTTACTGTCTGTCCGTCTGTCTGTCCGTCTATCTGTCCGTCTACTGGTCTG
Source organism: Hermetia illucens (assembly GCF_905115235.1). Taxonomy (NCBI): domain Eukaryota; kingdom Metazoa; phylum Arthropoda; class Insecta; order Diptera; family Stratiomyidae; genus Hermetia; species Hermetia illucens. The sequence goes on along the minus strand of NC_051854.1, from coordinate 55,526,952 downwards.
TCTGTCTGTGCGTCACACGCATTTTTCTCGGAGACCGTTATAGCGATTGACGCCAAATTTAGTAGAAAGGTGGGAACTATGAACACTCACAGATACAATGAGTTACATCCTTTTACGTCGAATTTAGGGGGCACCCATACGTGCAAAAAGGAGGTGTAAATTTTTTTTCAGCAAATATGGGCATGTGGTGTATCAAATCAAAGGTCTCGGTTAGGACTTTTCGAAGCCGATCTTAGTTTTGACATTTGTTAGAAAGGTGGGGAAGGCGGGGGGTTGAAAGTAATCATTTCTTTAAGGGGGTAATTCTCAGAAACTACCCAACCGAAAAATCTGAAAGAAATCGGGAGGATGCCACTATATTGTGCCTGGGCTCGGAAATAATTTCTATACCGATATCTGTTCTAATAAAGTTAGTAATAGTATATTACTATAATTTTTGGAAATTAGCTGCAAAACCGCCCTTAGGTTTACCCTAGCATCACAAAATTTTGCAGTGATGTAGGCTAAAACATAGAGCATGATCTTACTAAGTTTGGTAGAAATCGCACTATCACTAACAAAGTGATAATATGTCAAAGTTGTTGCTTCTTTGTAAATTCAAGACTATGAATATCAATATGATTCGAAAGTGGATACTCTCACATAATATATGCATATATTCCGTGGTACGTGCTAAGAAATACGCAAAACCTTTCGTACATGAAGTGTCCACCTTCCGGTCTCCCGGCTTGTTTGATATTCGAAGTCGTTCGGAAACAGGTAATAGATCACATGCCAGTTTTATGACGATCGCCAAAATAAAGCGTGTATTTATCGGTCCGAATGACGTTCGAATCACTTCACTAAAAAGACGAGAATTGGAGCCAAGGCTGTACAGGTGTTTCTTAAAAAAAACTAAGGTTTATGGACTAGGTATAGAAAATTAATGATCTGTTAAGATTTTATACCTAAGGATCACATTCTACTTTTTAAATGCATTTTTCTCGAAACCGCATATTGAAAATCTGCTGTCACCATAGCCCAAAATTTATCCAACGAAATTCTTCGAAATTTTTACGACTTATTCAGAACATGTTTCTTCGGTGCGCAAACTAAGATAATTGCGATTTGCTCAGTAGTTTTTTTTATTCATTAAAAAAGCTTAAAAAAACACCAAAATTCACAAAAAAAAATTTTAATAAGGCAACAAAAATGTTGCTTTTAATATTTTTAATAATCCTAGTTTGCGGACTGTAGTTAAGTCTGGACGTTAAAATGCCGTTTAAATTTTTTCTTTAAAACGATTACAGCGCCGTCAAGCGTGGCAACAGAAAAACACCATTTTTTGGAGATGGGTATATAAATTGCTCTATATTTCAACAATGAACTGTGCTATCGGGCTGGAAAAATTATTACGCATGCTCAAGATATTAGTAAATATATGGCGAAAAAATCGTATTTGTAACTTTATCCAGTTCTTCACAAAAAAATTCCAAAAAAAAGCAAAAAAAAACTGCCTTTGCACCGAATAACCCCTTTAGTTTCTACTGTTGGAGTTTTCAAGTGCGAGAAAACAAGAATTTCACATTCCAAAAATCAATCATTGCCATTAACGGCTAGCGAAAAACCATAATTATAAGGTCCGTTTCTGTCGGAGGTTAGAAGGAAGCCTTTTTCCACAAGCAGGAATTATGTTTAAGTAGATTTTAATCCTCAACTCGACGATGCGATAATAGGGTGGTTGTGGCGTCATCTCCGTGGTCTCAGATTCATACCCCGGGTTCGTTTCCAGACTTCATCCATGTGTTTGCCTAAGAGGATACTATAGTATAATAGGCTCACTAAAGGCCTGAGTACCGTTCCTAGTTCCCAGGTCAAAAGGAAAATAACTATTCAGTCAACAGTACAATTAAATGGAAACTCACACGCCCACAGTATTTCCAAAAAACTAATATATGGAAGTAGTCAGATTCATAGTATAAACTTGATTCCAGAGTATACGAAATTTATCCAAAGAAATGACGCAAAAGCTACCCCGAAACTGGAATAAAAACAGCATTTGCCAAAGTAGCCTCGAAGTGTAAAGTTCCTGCAAAAGAGTAAATCACCTTTAGCGCTCGAAGATTAATTTTCACTAAAAGAAATTTGGGAGAATCCATCATCTGCTTTTTGTACAGAGCCGAAAATTTATTTTCATTTCTCACATGTACTCCTTCGAATGTAGACCAGATAATATCTTAATAAAACTGAAGCTAAAGATGATTGCGTTGGACTCCATGATGCGACCATTTCATTTCCACTTAGAAATAAATGGAAGTAGAAATATCAATAATTCATGTCTACTAAGATTTGAAACTAAAATGTCACCTGACACTACCTTGATTAGTTATAATCCATAAAAAATAAATTATTAGAAAAAGGCTTGAAAAATATCTAAATTTCTAGTCGAAATCCAAATTAATTTTAGCATTTTGTAAAAATGCGAAAAATACTTAAAACTGATAAAGAAGCGAAAGGAATTCGCACACCAATTACGTTTGATACAGATAAGAGGTGAGTTTCCTATAACGATCGCAAACCTCATCAAAATCACTGATTTTCAGACTCAAAGGCGGTTTGGAAACCTCTCATTCTGGTCTAACTGGGAAAACATCGAAAATGTCCAGAAGCCAAAAGAAACAAAAAAGTGACAACTTCGGAAAATTGACAAAGCTGGCATTTCTATAAACTCAAATAATTTTACAGTTGATTCACCTACATCTGCGACAAGCTACGATGCTCCTACCCCTGCCAAGTCAATACGGACAGGAGCTTCTAGGAATATCCATCCAAGATTCGCAAACCCATCGGAAGACGCACGGAGCACCATTTCTTCACGACGACTCGATATAAACAGTAGAAGTAACCAGGGTGAAGTCATTAGTGAGCAAAGATCAGAGGATGAGGCTTTACGTAAGAATTTAAATGAGAAGTCCTTTGAGACACTATAACCCAGTTTCGGGCTTTCAGCTTGGAGCCGAAGAATAATCATTCTCGAGTTACCTACATGACTTTCAAGTTATTCAATAAGCTCCGATTCACATGGTTCCCTTGTTAGTTTCACTCCGGAGCTACTGGTTCATTGAACGCCAATATGGCCTAGGAACCCGAGTATCCAAACAGTATTTTACAGACTACGTTATCTGATAGAAAAAGTGTACTTAATTTGCCAAGGCTCTTCCATATCAGTTCGAAGATTAGCTGTTAGGATTTGAGTGTCTTGACGGCCTCTTGGCTGTTAATTAGAATTCCAATGTTCTGAAGATTTTAAAGAAGGAAGGGGATTTGTAAGCAGCTCTGATTGTGCCGCCACAATTGTATTCGGGATATTACATGGAACTAAAGTCGATCTTCCTTGGACTTCCTGCTACTTGCACTGTGGATTGCCATTTGGTGTTTTCTGGTAGCCCAAGTAATGCTAAGCTAGTCTTTAGATTTTATAAAACTTTCTGGTGATTGTGCTAGAATTATTTTTTAAGGTTTTTATAAACAGAAAACCTTATTAAAATCGGTTTACTGTCTGTCTGTCTTTTTTTTTTTTTTTTTGAGGAGGTGGAAATCTTCAAAAGACTCTGGCCTGGGCACGCCAGAGTGTGGGATTTTTACCCACTAAAACCACCCCCGACTCCCCCCCTACCCCGTGGGACCACCTTTAGGTATTACATCACGGGGCGGAGTTAACTTACTTTAGCTAGATCTCCTTCCGTCTACCAGCGGGGTTCGTAACCGCGTCTTCCTCACTTCTTCTGTTTTTCGCAGTTTTTCCAGGATTACAGCGATCATGGAATTGATCGCATCCCAGTCTTCCTGACAGGCTACCATTCTTCGGACAAAATTTTCCGGTGATAGCACTTCACCTAGAGTTTCCTCCAGGTTCCTCCTTTCTTCCACGAACCTAGGACACTGGAAGAAAACGTGCGCCGGGTCCTCTGGGACCCCGCAGTTTGGACAATTAGGCGAGGTGTCCAATTTAAACCTGTACAGGTATTGACGGTATCCTCCATGGCCGGTGAGAAACTGGGTGAGATTATAATTGATCTCCCCATGCTTTCTCTCCAGCCACTCCCCGATGGAAGGGATCAACTTGTAAGTCCAACGACCCTTTTCTGACTGGTCCCATCGCTGTTGCCGCCTGCTTATGGATCTCTCCCTTTCGGCTTTTTTCACCTGAGATAAGGGAGAGATGGACCTGGTGTTATAAATGTTCATCATTTCGGTTGCCAGGATGTCAATCGGCATCATTCCTGAGATGACGAACGCTGCATCGTCTGAGACGGTCCTGAAGGCAGAACACACCCTTAGGGATGTTCTTCTGTAGACCGCACTCAGTTTATGTGTATTGCCTAAAACATGCAGTGCTTTTCCCCAAACTGGGACTGCATACAGCATGATAGAGCTCACCACCCTGGCTATGAGCAGCCTGCAAGTATGCCGCGGGCCTCCTACGTTCGGCATCATCCTTGCCAGAGAAATACTCGTGGTGGATGTTCGTTTACAAGTATGCTCTATGTGCTGCTTAAAATTAAGTCCTCCGTCTATCATCAACCCCAAGTATTTGATGGCCGGCTTGGAAGTGATGATACGATTCCCGATTCTAATGCAGGCGTAATTTCTTTTGCGGCGCTTAGTGATGAGGACCGCTTCCGTCTTTTCCTCCGCGAGTGCCAGTCCAGCACTCTCTAACCAAGCCTTAATAACACTGATTGCTTCGCTTGAGTACAACTCAGCATCCTCGAGATGCTTTGCAACCACAACCAGTGCTATATCATCGGCGTAACCCACCACCGTAGCCTCCTCCGGAACCGGAAGGTTGAGCACATCATTATACATGATGTTCCACAGTAGTGGGCCCAGTACAGAGCCCTGGGGGACACCCGCGGAGACAACGTACTCTTTAGATCCGTCTTCGGTATCGAGAGAGTGTCCGCTCTTTCAAGTAGCTATCGATAATAGCGGCGAGGTAGGTGGGAACACCAATCGTCGCCAGAGACTTTCGTATAAGGTTCCAATTGGCCGAGTTAAATGCATTCCTCGCATCCAGAGTCACCACCACGCAATATTTGCTGGTACAACCCCTTCCGTGAATTGCATTTTCGGCCAAGCCAGTAACCATTTTGATGGCATCGGCTCCAACATTTTCCCCATAGTGTCTAGAAGACATATGGGTCTATAGGAGGACGGTTCACCTGGAGGTTTGCCAGCCTTAGGCAACAGTACCAGCTTCTGCCGCTTCCATAGTGCAGGAAAAATACCCTCCGACATGCACGTTTCAAAGAGCTCCGAGAACATATCCGGTCTACTTTTGACGGTAAGTTTAAGAGCCTTATTCGGTATGCCGTCAAGACCCGGGGCTATACTGTCGCCTATTCGACTGCAGATCTCTAGCAGCTCGTCCCTGGTGACTGGTGGAATCGGCGTCACATTCAGGTAGCGCTGGAAGGTGTCAGCACCCCCCTCTTGCTGGGGAAATAACCCCTGGATTATTTTCAACAAGAGCATAGGGCACGTGATCTGCGGAGATGATCGGCCTCTCAATCGTCCTGTCACGATTTTATAGGCGCTACCCCACGGATTTATGTTCGCTTCCGAACAGAGCTCCTTAAAACATTCCCTCTTACTCCGCTGGATGGCGAGCTTGAGGTTCTTGCGAGCTTCCCTATAGGCATGCTCCTTTTGCCCCTGATCGATCCTACCTATTGCCCTCTGAGCCGTTCGTCTGGCTCTGTGGCAAATCGATCGAAGATTGGCAAGTTCACTATTCCACCAATAATTGGGTCTTCTAGTGGGGAATGAACACCTCCTAGGCATCGACGCGTCACATGCTTTAGAGATGCTCTGTGTGACATAGAGAGCTCTATCCGTGGAGGTGCCTGCTTTGCTAGGCAAGTCTAGCCACACCTCCATGAATGTCTGCTCATCCATCGCTTTGGCAGACCATCCTGGTGTTCCTCTGGATTTCGGCTTTCGGGGTGCGGGTCTCCTGCCTTGTGGCTCCATCCTTAGTTCAAAGGTGATTGCCTGGTGGTCGCTGTACGTGAAGTCCTCACTAACTTGCCAGGACATGCCACGTGCTAACGCAGGGCTGATAAAAGTCAGATCTACAATTGACCCAGTTCCCCCTTTCCGATAAGTGTTTATATCGCCTTCGTTGGCCAGAACCACATCCAACTGGGCGAATGCTTCTAATAAGCACCGCCCCCTTGCGTTAGTCTCTTTGCTGCCCCACTCGATAGCCCACGCATTAAAGTCACCGGCTATCACCTTTGGACTCCGTCCCTTTGCATTGTGAACAAGATCGTCTAACAGTTCTTCAAACTCGGGCAATGTGAGGCTCGGTGGGGCGTGACAGCTATATATGAATATACCGCTTATTTTTGCCTACACAAAGCCTCTAGCCGCCTGACCCATGCTATATTGTATGGCTTGACGACCGCACGCCCATATCGCCGCTCCACCAGTCGAATCTGTGACCCATACAGCACCGTCAAGATTTCTGTACGGTTCACTAATGATAGCAATCTCCATTGCGGATTCGTAAGTGGTCTGCGCAAGCAAATCTTGTGCGACCCTGCAATGATTAAGGTTTATTTGTATTAACCTCATTTTTTCACTGCAGTTAACGCCTTCCTAAATTCTGGGCATTTCCCACTTCCGGCAATATGCCGGTTATCCCTTCCCTCCTTTTCTTCGCACAGAATGCATTTGGGGTCTCTATTGCACTCCTTGGCAATATGTCCTTTTTCCCCACATCTTCGGCATCGATCGGACCGATCGATGCCGCTGGTGCATGCCTTCGCGAAGTGTCCAAACATTAGGCATTTGAAGCACCTTTTTAAGGAGATCTGTTCCCTTAGTCGGCAAACAACCCATCCAATCCAAACCTTCCCCACGGCCAACAACTTCTGCGCTGACTCCACTGGCAGTCGCATTGTGGCCGTTTGAGTACCGCCATAAGCCTTTCTTAGGCTCACGATGGATTCTTCCCTGAAATCCTCCAACTTGAACTGTTCCTTCAAGGCAGTGCAGATCTCTTCTCTGGATGTTACCTCATCGAGATCCTTGCACTGAATATAGATCTCATGTTTTTGGGAACGAACCGCGACATTCTCCCCAAGTGAGTTTAAAACTTGGTTACGAAAGTCGTCAGTTTTACCCACGCTGGATTTTTTCAGCTCAAACATGAGATCACCTTTCTGGGTCCTCCGGATTTTGCTAACATTTCCGCCTAGATCTTTTAGGACGGGGTCAGATTTCACCTTCTTCAGTATCTCCGCATATGTTAGATGTTCTCTGCTGGAGATTACAATTGCCTCCGGGCGAATTCGCACCTTTGGTTTCTTATTTCTTTTTTTATTCACGACCTTAGTCCAATCATCGTTCTTATTTTCTTTCAGTTTCGGTTCGCTAGCCGACTTTCCTACTTTTGGTACTTTGGGCCCTTCTGAAGTTTTAGTTCCCTTTGTTGGACTGGTCAAGACTCCTTTTTTCCTTTTTGGGGCCTGTTGATTCGCCAAAGCTTCCCCCTCCTTGTCTCTCACTCTTTTACTTGAGCGAAGGTCGGCGACTTTGTGCTTGGGTGTCACTTGGGTCGCCTGTGACACTGTTGAGGCTGGGATGTCCGGCTTTTCCTTAGGCTTTCTTATTTCTTCCTGTGACCTATTATAAAGCACCCTTAATGGCTTGGTGCACGTTGTGCTTGTCCTTGATGAATTCGGACAGCTCAACTATTTTAGTCGCAAGCTGCATAAAAGGTAGTTCTTCTGGGTCAGGGCTCTGTTCTCAGTGAGTTCTGGCCAGACTACTCCTTTTACTGACTCCTTCACCTTTTTCAGTTGCTGAGCTCCCATGAGCTTTCTCTTTTGCCGGCTTTGATATTGGAGGAGATCGTAAAATTGATGAGCTTCTCCTGAATGGATCTATTTGCTGCTGCTGGAGTACCTCTTGATCAGATCCGATGGGTGTCCCATCATTCTTTGCCTTCGCAATTGGTGTTCTTGGCAGAGTTGCGCTTCGCTTGAACACTTCCTTCTCCAAATCCAAAACACTTGTAGTATTAGATGCAACGGTGGCCAAGTTGTCCACCACCGAAGCACTGCGGTCGAGGGATATCGACGGCCGGGAGCCCGCTTGCTCACTCCCAAAAGCCGCCGGTACTGGGGTTCAGAGCCCCTGCACCGTAACTTTACTCCTTCTCAATTCGTCCATGTTGGTTTTATTTTCTGGGTGTCCTTCCCATAGCCATTTTGGTCCACGCACCAGAGATGAGCAAGCACTAGCCCATGCACAGTCAGAAAAGAAAAGTGCATGAACACATATTTCTGTCTGCCTGTCCGTCTGTCTGTCTGTGTGTCTGTCTGTCCGTCAAACGCATTTTTCTCGGAGATGGTTGCAGCGATTGACACCCAATTTGGTAGAAACCTGGGAACTGTGAACGCTCACGCATACAGACATCCTTTTACAACGAATTTAAGAGGTGGTCCCCATACATGCAAAAGGGGGGTGTAAATTTTTTTTTCATCAAATATATGGTAGTCTTGTGGGGTATCAAATTAAAGCTCTGTGTTAGTACTTTTCGAAGCCGGTCTTAGTTTTGTCATTTGTTGAAAAAGTGGGGAGTGCGGGGGGTTGAAAGTGACCATTCCTTTAAGGGGGCCATTCTCAGAGACTACCAAACCGAAAAATCTGAAAAAAAATCAGAAGGCTGCCACTATATGGTGCCTAGACTCCGAAATACCCTCCATATTCATATCTGTACAAATAAAGTTAATAATAGTATATTACTATAATTTTTAATAATTGGCTGCATAACCCCCCTTAAGTTCATGCTAGCACCACAAAATTAGGCATTTCTCTACAAAAGGGCTTGAAGTCCTCTCTAGAACGCTACCATCCCACCTCGCTAAAATCTAGGTGTGATTGATTATGCTATTGTTGAAGGGTATGGACACATTACAAAAACCTATCAAATGCTTTTTCGATAGTCAGAGGTGGTAGCTGGAAACCCAGTGCTTATTTTTCGTTAACAAAACAGTGCCATAACTTGAAAGTTACTAGTCCGATGGCGTCGGCCAAAATCCAGTTCGGGTACCGCGCTTCCTAGATTCCCATAGGCGACCGCATTTTCGTGTTTCGGTCGGAAATAGAAAAGCGTCGTGAAAGGGATAAAACGCATTCGCATTCTCCGAACTCCAATTACATGCATTTGACGGCTTCAGAATTAAATCTCCAGTGGCACCAACATAAACCCTTGGGGTGAAGATTTTTGGAACTGCGCTGTGTACGCAACCTCGACGTTGTAAAGAAGAAAAGAATTGAAAGAAGTGTAGCGTAAACCTTGTCAGCTACGTCGGTTGCGGTTTCTAGTGGCTGACCATCAGTCGCCGCTACAATCGGTTGAGAGTAGATGGTAGGCGTCTTACCCGTAGGCTACGCATTTGCGGCTCTGGAACTATGTTACTGCCAAGACACAGTACCGCCGATGACTGTGGAGAAACTGGGAAGATTTTTCGTCACCCATAGAAGGGCTCTCCTTGAGCCTGGCAGGCACTCAACCGCTTTAATAATTTTAAATGATATCGCGGGCTTTGGTGACATACCACCGCGGCAGTACTACTTCGATTTGGAAATATTGCTTTTGTGGGTCAGTTATGATGTACCTTAAAAAGCTTGTTCCCACTATTTTGAACCAAATTTCGGGTTCCTGGGAATGAAGTCCGGAAACCTTGGAATGTAGTTTATCACGGTCACAGTCGCACTCGTGTCTGCAGACATGTTGCGTGTTATCGGCATTCTGGTTGTTACTGCTTTTCTGATAACTTTGAGTCCGTCAATTTTGGTTTTTTGAACTGGGAATTACCAGATGAGGTTGATAGCAGAAGTTGAATGAAAACTGCGTTTATATATGCTTTTGATTTGTTTATTCAAATCCAAAAACGATCCTGCTTCTCATTGTAAATTTATAAAGTGTGAGCTGTGAGTAGACTCACGCCCTTCTACCAAGTGACTGCTTTGCTTAATTCTCTAGCAATTCGTTAACTATTAGGGAGTAGATCACTAAGGTAGAAATCAAAGGTGATTATAAGTTCCAATTCCAGGTAAGTGTCTGGAAGTAATTAGCGCCACCACAGAGAAAGGATGTCATTGCCCATTGAACTTCTCCACGTCCTCCGGACAATGCAGCATGAAGAACGCCATAACAAGAAGAAAGGATGCAACCCTGGTGGACTCCGCTTTGGATCTCCAAATCCTCTGAGATTTTGCCTCGGTGCAGCAAGTGGCATTTTGCGCATCATATGTCGCTCTGATAATAGCTGTTAGTTTCTTCAGAACTTCCCTCCTGCATAGAGCACTCCAGATAAATTTCCAGTTCACACTATCGAAAGCTTTCTCGAAATCGATGAAGAGCAGATGGAGCGAAGATCTAAACCCCAGGCACTGTTTCAAAATGATCCGTAGGGAGTTGATGTAATCAATGGCGGAGTATCTTGAGGGGAAACTAGCACGCTCTCTGTCGCTCAAGCTTTCGAGATGTTCTTTGATGCGCTCCGGAATTATTTTAGCTATTATCTTTGGGACGGGGGGGAGCACGCAGATATCCCTCCAATTGTCACACTGAAAACGGGTCCACTTCTTTCTTCCACTCTTTGGGGAAGGTTTCGGATTCCCAAGATTTCTGTACGAGTGAAATTTGCAGATCAGCCGTTAATAGCAGGTGCTGCGATAAATAACTCTGCAGGTAAACTGTGAAGTCCAGCGTCTTTACTCCGTTTGAATGAATTGATGGCCGAAATGACTTCTCTTCTGCTTGGAGGAACAGTCCATATCAACATGCTCCGGTGACTAGGCATTTAATCCATAAGAGGAGGAACTTCACCGGATGTGATACGGTTAAGATCCATGGTGAAACGGTCTTTCCACCTCTACAGTTGTTAATCATCATAGATGAGAAGTCGACCGTTGATGTCCTTCACAGTATCATCGAAAGATCTGCGATCTGAAATCATTGCGATCTTTGGCATATTCCGCTTTCCTAATCAGCTCAATGGCAGATTCTCTCTTGTCACGGCGTACCCTACGTTGAACTTCTCGGAATTTCGGTCGGTATCGGAGTTCGAAGACATCACACCCGACATCTCTCGCAGAAGTCAATGGAATCTTCAACCCCTTCCCTTCATCCATCCGCTTACATGATTCCGCAGCCAGTCAAATCTTCCGTTGGTGCGTAGCATGGTACGATTATGATGCTCCTTAATCTGGCAACAATATAGGGTATAATATAGAGCATGATCTCACCAAGTTTGGTGGAAATCGCACTATTACTAACAAAGTTATAATACGTCAAAGTTGCTGCTTCTTTGCAAATTCAACACAATGAATGTCTATATCATCCGAAAGTGGATACTAAGAAATGCACAAAACCTTACGTACCTGAAGCGTCCAGCTTTCGGTTCCCCGACTTGTCATTAAATTATGTGCTATTTTTAGGATGTAACCGCACTTATTATCTGCAAAAGATCTGCAAATCATTAACACTTTAGTAGCCTGAATATTCCAAAGTAACGTTTGGCCTTAAATGAATCTGAAATGCCCAACCTTTGCTTCTTTTTTCACAATTATATCTTGCAACCTAATGCTTAACTGTTTCAGCTTCACCTTCCTTTTCCATGCCACTCCCCGCTTCTGTACCAATTGTAGTAATCGTTAGTTCGAGCTGAATTCTATCACTTATCTATCCCTATAGTTTGAAACCTCAATGTCAAGATAACCGTGGACCTTTTTTCCATATTTGTCAGGTATTTCCGGCTCTCGATGTGTTCTAGCTTCGTTATCCACGTGTTCTTTGGCAAAGTCTACTCGCTTGCAGAAACTATAAACTCACCAACGAGCTTCATTTATGAGAGCAGGTCTTGAGTCTGCCTTGCAATGGTTTAGGTTGATTTGTGTCAACCTCATTTAGCCCTATAATTCAACATCCTCCAATATGCCGGACACCTGCAACCACCTTTGACGGGCCAGTCGTCCACTTTCTCTTTCCCTTTGTACAGCATGATCCATCATGGGAAATGGACCTCTTCTCCACACTACCTGCACCTTTTCGATCTATCGTGTTAACTAGTTCATGCTGCTGACCGAAATCGGGGCATCTGAAGCATCTCTTTAATCGTAAGAATACCGCTACAAAGTCATAGGAATAAATTTGGCTCAACATGGATAAGAGGTTAGATATTGTCTTCTATTTACAGTCTAACCTAAAATTGATAGACCAGTAGCTCACTCCAAACTACGATTTTTATTTTCCAGTGTAGATATATATTTGGGAAGCAGCTTACCCCCTGCATCAGTACAAAGCTACCAAAAACAATTGTGATTATACCGTTCTTTTATACTTAATCACTAATTACTTAAATTATTTTTAAAGAAAATTTTTAAAATATTAACCTAATTACCGTGGCGACTCTTATTGATTTTGAAGGACAATTACCTGAATCTGTGTTTAATAATCGCGTCACCTCTTCTCTCAAAATCAGTTGGATTCACATCACCAGCTTTTTTTCTTCCGCTTTTCCTGGTAGAGGCGGAAGAGGAGGTTCTGACAAGATTTAGTCTGTAGCTCCTCTCCTTTCCGGCTGAAATTTCCTTTTGCCAAGCATTCATGCTTTTCAGGAGGAATTAGGCAACAGTGCAATCGTCAGGCGACCATAGACGGGTTTCCAATATTTCTCACTATATGTTAGTTAGTTTAGCTTACTGGGAGGAGACGCAGCTCCAAGCACTCAGGCCATTGTTAGGACCATTGTACTATCCCCGTAAATCGTCTATTCTGTGGCTTCCCGCCTACGACATTTGCAGGCTTTAGCGAATCTGAGAATATTCTCCAGAGGCAGAGAGTGTGCAGATTCTTCATTGAAGAAAACTTTGCAAAGGTGTCTACGTCTGAGATCTGAAGAGGCCGGGCAGGACCGTCTCCTCCTCCTCCTCACATTGGCTGAACTTAGCCGAAGCCACCACCCTAATCTTTTCCATATGGTAGTTTAAGGAACAGTGTCCGTTAAAAGCCCCACTAAGGTTTTCATGTCCCCCTTCTTCAGGGACAAGAAAAATGCCGCTATAGTGACCATAGGCTTTTTCACAAGGATTTTCACCTGCCGGCAAGAGCTCAAATGTCTCCACCCGACTGCGTGAATCCTTGTAATTTCACCCTTCAGAGTAGACTTGACAGCGGATGGCCGGATTCCAAAAGCTAGTTCTGACCCCACCATTGTGGATACAAACCCTCGGCGAGCCAGTCCGTCAGCCTCCTCATTACCAGCGATGTTAGAGTGCCCCGGCACCCACATCAGAAATGTTTCGTTCAGTCGGCCAAGTTTCAGCAGCACCTGATGACAACTTCACATCAACTGGCTTGATATGTCGTTGCTAATAATGCCGCCTGACTATCGGAACAGATTCGAATGGTGCGACCCCTCCATTTGAAATGGCATATATCTCCGACTGGAATATGGTCGTCATTTTTCCGAGGGTCGGGGCAGTACCATAATCGGATTCCCCGAAAACACCCCTGCGCCCGATCCGCCCTCCATGACTGATCCATCGGTGAAGCTTATTAAGTCTGTAATCTGAAAAGATTCATGGCCATTTGTCGACCATTCTTCTCTTTCGGTGATTACGACAGTGTATGTCTTTTCACTGGCGAATCTGGAAATCATATGATCGGCCGGCATCAAAGCTACCGGATGTTTGTCAAGGAATTTCCAGATAGACGCCTGACCGTGTGATTGGCCGCCTTTCCACGCTCGAATGGTATCGAGTCTATATGCGTCATTGGCTGCTTTCCGTTTCACCTCCAAGTGAATGGGGGATAAATTTAGGATAGCTTCAAGTGCCGCAGTCGGCGTATTACTTATTGCTCCAGTAATACTTAAGCAACCAAGCCTCTGAATCTGCGTTAGCAGCTTCCTGCTGTTAGCAAAGTTCAGTCTCAGCCACCAGACGATGCACGCATACATCAAAATGGGTTTTATTATGGATGTCCCCAAGTCTTACCTATCGCATTCCTACAGCACCAGAGCAATCTGCATGATTTCTGATATTATTCCTGAGTATGGTGCTTCCACGTTAACTTAGAGTCGAAATGTATTCCTAAATACTTGACTGTTTGTGCCAGCTGGATTCCCGCCTCTGCTAAAGTGGGTACCGTATAGCTGTCCCACCTGACGTTCCTAGTGAACATAACTAGTCGAGTCTTCCTAGCGTTCACCGTGAGTCCATTGCGGAGGCATCCACTGTGGATTTCATGCAGAGTTGCATTCAAGCTGTCACATACTGTGTTTGCAAACTTGTCGGTAATTATTGCGGCTCTGACTATGGGAGTTGCTATACTCTTTATTGCAGGTTTTCCACCGAGATAGAGAGTATGTCTTACACAGATTTCTTTGCGATGAGCATGAATTTGATAAGACCTCTAAAATCTCGGCTGCAACTTGGTTGCTCAAAGTCGCGAGTAGATTCGAAGTGAACCTTACCATTTGGAGAGTTACAATCGGTAGCTTCCATCTTCATATGTGAGTGTCACCACAACAATGTGGTGCCCGATGGATAAAGCACTTGCACTTAGTTTGAGTGCTAATCGAGGTAATGATGCTTCTATATTCCCCATACCCAACTTAAGTAGCTTTAAAGATGACTTCTGCAATCAATATTGTACACAACTAATATTTCAGAGCCTGACCTGGTAGACCAACGATCACTCGACTATATGAGTGAAGAAGTCGTTCAAGTTGTAGAAGAACTAGTTGAACAAACCTGCACATTAAGAAAACGTCTTCGTGAGATGCTAGCTCAATACCAAACGAGGCTTTGCCAATGTGCGGGCAAACAGTGGGAATGCTGTGAGCAAGAAGGCCCATATTGTGGCTATGCGACCGGTAGTGCATACCAACCTGACTCAGAAAGCAACAGAAGTCGCAGTCGTCGGATTCTTAGAGATTCATCAGGATATGAATCGACAGCAGATAGAAGAGAAATGTTCATGGAGCGAACGACTACAGAAGTTCCAGCTCCATATACTGCACCAGCGACATACAATACGCAAATGGCATACAATACGCAAACGGCATATAATCCAGCAGCGGCATATTGTACGTGCCGGTCATCTTGTCTCTGTGATCAACGCAGAACAACGCACCACGAACCTGAAATATGTACTGGGGGTGTGGAATGTCCATGTTCGGCTCAAAGAAGGGAACCTATTCGTCAGGGAAGTCAACGTATGGTTGAATCGGGATATAGGTCAGCACCAGAGATGATGCAAACTTATAGGGTAAAAGCCGGTGGACCCACATGCTGCGAAGCTGAAGAAGAACTAAAGAGAAAACTTAACGATGCACAGAATGAAATCGCCGACTTGAAAGCCGTAGTTAAATCATTCGTAAACTGTCAATGTGTAAAACATGTCGCCTCTCACACGAAATCAAAAATATCTGAAAAATCAGCTACTCGTCTCAGATCTGGAGGTGGGGACGTAAATCCTAAGAATCCTGAAGATAGCCCTCCAAAATCAAACAATGGTTCCGAAAGTGATGTTGTAACTGAACTTCAGAAATCTGAAACAAAGGCGGAGAAATCGAATAGCTTGAAACTCAGTGAAACAAAGATTGGTCCATCTGTCCGCGAAGTAAACACAATAAAGCAAAATGACGTAGTATATTCCCCAGAGGGCCGAGTCATAAAAACTGTCGAAAAAGTACAAAGGACAGAAATTGTTGAAGGAAAAAATAAACCAGACAATGACACATCAACTGACATTACCACCAATGAAACCGAGGCTAAATCAAAAGCGCCAGCAAACAAGAAAATGAATGACAAGCAGAGTCACAGAAACAAAATGAAAACAAATGATTCTCCAAACATTGCCCATAAAAAGATAGCATCGAAAAAGAGCACTGAAGCGCTCATAACGTCTACCCAAAGCAGCAATATTTCATTGGGAAAAAGTCCCAGTGATATGAACTTGGCACGATCAATCCGATATAGAAATGAGTCTAAAACCAAATTCCACGATGGCAAGGAAAAACACTCCCATAGGCGATCACGTACCAGAACCCGGAAAAGTTCCAAAAGGCGAAAAAGTTATATAATCGACAGCACGCCCAGCTCCGAAGACACGCAGGCGCGATCGCGTCATGGCAAAAGACTAACGTCAAATGATAATAATTACAACAACGAAGAATACATCATCCGCGAATACATCTATCCGAAAGGTGGTCGCAAACAGAAATCGCCAGCCCCAAGGAAGCTGCCGAGCCCTACATATATCTCAGAAACGCCAGTTTGCAATGGGAGAAACAACTGCCATAAAGTATCCCTAGTCGGCTGCAAATTCACTGATCGGCTGCATTCACCTGCCGATGCTTTGAATTTAGGTGGGAAGGCCGACTCCTATTTCATTGAGGTGCTGCCAAAGAAGTCGCACAGCTTTAACGGCATAGCTTCACCGTCTTACCACCAGCACCACCATAACGTATACAATCACCACCCACAAAGGCGTCCATCCAATTACAACGTCATCGACGCGCACAAACATAACCCAATTATGTACCCTAGCCCGAATGATAGACACCAGCCTGACCTAAGGGCCTACCAACACAAGCCACCTCCTGAGCGCAACACCAACCTCTACCAACCAACCAATCGAATTTTTCAGACCTACTCATATCAACCAACAAACATTGACATCGGTACTAACTTCGCAAAATCAACAAGCATTGCCACAAAGGACACCGCTGCCAGTAAGGAACCTCTGGATTTGACTGTACAAAGTGTGAATATTGATCAGATTCCCCAAATAATTAGACAATTGGGTGGAAAACGCACCGCAAAAGAATTCTTCATATCCGTATTGCCCGGCAAGAAGCTATCTAAGAATTTAAGGGTGAATGTGATTGACAAGGAGTCGGGTAACCTGCTGGGATACTTTTTTGTGGAAGAGAATGATTTCCACAAAGCCCGAGCCAGTGGAATATTTGATAATTATTTGTCATTATTTGTTTTGAATTCGTTGGCGTCATTTACAGATTTTGTGAGTATATTTTTATTTGAGTTGGTTTATTGTGGTCACCGCTCTGTTGTTGTCGCGTCCCTTTCAAAAAAGGTCTTTTCTTTCACTCAAGCTCTCATTTTTCACTCCACCAATCCTTATCGTCAATCCATTTGCTTAATTCCCAATTTAAACGATAGAACGGTGAACATTACAATCGACCAATTACAATTAATGACCAACCATTCACGAAATTCTCCAACTCTTCCAGAGAAATGGTGTGAACCCGAAAGTTTTGAACGACTATAATTGTTTTGGACCAACTGTTACTCATTAAGTGGAAAATTATTCAAGTTTATCAATGTTTTCATATTGTATGTATTGTCGTAATGGAAAACTACAAGGAAACAATGTTTTTCATTAAAAACAAAAAAATGGAGATTACAAAGTTATTACAAACAAATAAAATAACACTTATCTAAGAAATTGAGCATTTAAACTGTTAACATTGGTCATCCTGGCATAGTAAACTACCTACCATAGTCAGCGATGTTGCTATCGAGTTTCCTTAATGTGACTTATCCAATGCCTCTTCCAGATGGTCACTTACCTTCATTTACGTGTCGAGAACAGAACGTCAGCCACACCAAATTCACATGGTTTGTAACTACGATCCTTCTTCCTGCGCAAACGCCACAAAAAAGTTGATGAATACTGGGCCTCCATCAAAAGTGCCTTTGTCGCTGCTGCGGATGAAACTGTCGGCCACATCGCACAGGGACGCTAAAGGACTTGGCTGATTACGGAAATGTGATGCCTATGGACATCAGGAGCTGAGAGCCTGTTGATGGTTGCGAGCGACTCCTTTATCGTGAAAAAATACGAGAAGTGCAATCTACTCCATAGCATATTTAACCAACAAAAATGAAATTATTTTTGACATCACCTTACTCATACGAAGTAAAGCGTCCTTGGCGGCCTCTCTGCTAAACTTTTCCGAACTGCTCCTGCAATCGTTGCAGCGTTCTTACTCTTCAGAAGCGCTTGAAATTTGAGATCTTTTCCTGTGAGTGGAAGAAGGGGATGGTCATTAAGATTCCGAGGAAGGGCACCTGCTTTAAGTGCAACAACTGCAGGGGTATTTACATGCATCCTACCGCCGTGAAATACTAGTTGCAATCATCATGGAGCGCATAGCTTAAGAATATACTAAATGTCTTGCCTACCTAATAGGGACTGACCTCACACCGAAGATCTTTGGCTATCGAAAGCACACTATGATTGGTTTCTGGAATCTGCGCAACGGTAGCGAGGGTCCTCAGAATGCTCGCTTCAACTTGAGCGAGAATTCTAACGATGTAAGCTGCAGATTCTTGGCGAAATAAGAGGGAGAACTTTTGACCTGGGAGCCAGTTTCTGACAGGATTCTGACTGCAAAGACCCCCTAAGTTCACCATCGACCGCTTGTATGATCCAGCTATCGCTCGACAGTGCAGCGGATCGTTCAACGGAAGGGACGGAAGGCTCTGTTGATCCCAGCTAGTGATGGCGGGAGTGAGTTTTTCGACCGCTGACACCGAGCGAAATCCCGAAAAGTTCAACATAGTGGGCGCGTGGTAAAAGAATCTTTGTTATTGTGCTGGTCAAGGAAGCGGAAGATACAACAGAATGGAATGATTTCAGACGTGTATACCGGATCACAGAAGAACTTGCATGCACTCGCAAATTTTTCGATCGTCTTTTGAAGGACGTTAACAGCCGTCTCTTCATCCACTTGCTTAATAGGGAACTCTAGACATCCTGATTTTGTGCGGAGGGTCACCAATTCGATATCCCTAAAAGCTGTCTGGCGTTCTGGCCTATGCAATTGCTCCATCTCAAGCAGGGTCCGCCTCGTTCAATTTTTCTACCATAGATATTGCCCTTAGGGAGTTTTCGGGCCCACCAAAATCTATTGAACCAGATTGTATCCACTATTTGACGGTCAAGCTTGCAAGCTACGGAATCGTCCATCCGTATGTAGGGAGCCAAAAATTCTTTGGAGGATCCTTCTTTCGAACGCGGCTAAGAGTTCACAATTTTTCTCCTAGAAATACATGAGGACTGGAAGATCATCGTCTTGTACAGTAAGAGCTTTGACCCTATGGTGAGCCGTTTCGACCGGAACAGTTTTTGTAAGCTGAAATAGGCTCTGTTGGCTGTCAACAACTGTGCGGGTATTTCATCGTCGTAGCTGTTATCAGTTGTCATTTTCGACCCCAGTTAGACCAGTGCGATTTGATGTGGTTGGTTCTCTGGTTTTGGTGCTGATGTTGCCACCATATATTTCGTCTTGCCTTCATTGATGTGCAGCCCAACTTCTCGCGCCGCCTGCTCGATCTGAATGAAGGCAGTTTGCACGTCTTGGGCCGTTCTTCCCATGATAGCATAGGCCAGTAGTTGAGTGGACTTAAACAGGATGATGCCTCTCGCATTTACATCTGCATTGCGAATCAATTTTTCCAAGGCCAGGTTAAAGAGAACGCATGATAGGGCATCCCCTTGTCGTAAACCATTGTTGATGTCGAATGGTCTTGAGAGTGATCCTGCTGCTTTTATCTGGCCTCGCACATTGGTCAGGGTCAGCCTAGTCAGTCTTATCAGTTTCATCGGGATACCGAATTCTCTCATGGCCGTAAGCAATTTTACACTGGCTATGCTGTCGTAGGTGGCTGCAACTGATGGCCATATTCCATCGCTTGCCGCAAAGACAAAATCTGATCTGCTGCTGATTTGCCTGGAGTGAAGCCTTTTGATATGGGCCAATGACGTTCTAGGCGTATGGGGCTATCCCACATAGCAAGATAGGGGAGAATATCTTATAGATGGTACACAGCAACGTGATACCTCCATAATTGCTGCACTGCGCGATATCTCCCTTTTTATGTATATATGTGTATTTACGTAGATAACTCCTCTTTGCCAGTCGTCAGGTATTGATTCGCTGTCCCACACCTTGAGCACAAGTTGATGAACCACTTGGTGTAGTTGGTCGCCTCCATATTTAACCAGTTCGGCTGTAATTCCATCGGTTCCTGGCGACTTATGATTTTTAAGCAGATGAATTGCACGAACTGTTGCTTCTTTACTTGGTGGTGGCAGCATTTGTCCGTCATCTTTAGTTGGCGACCTCCAGCTTACCGTTGTTTTGGTTGTTGAGTAGCTCATCAAAATACTCAACCCATCGTTCCAATAATCAATTGAAAATCAAATTTCCCTCTTCGTCTCGGTAGGAAGGGCATCAAGGTGTACAAGGCTTCATCCTGCTGACTCCTTGGTAAAACTTCCGTACCTGGTGCGGTTGCTTCCTGTATTTTCGAGTTCACAGAAGTGTTGGTTCTCCCAGGCTTCCTTTTTCCGTCTGTGAAGTCGTTTCTCTGCTCGTCGAGGTTCATGATAAATCTCCACGCGTGTCCGCGGCCTTTCAAAATGCAACATTATCCGGTATGCAGCATTCTTCCGTTCCATTGCTAGCTTACATTCATCGTCGAACCAGCCGTTCCGACTTTTTTCGCAACAAGGCCAAGTATGTTTGTGGCCGTATCACTGATAAAGTTCTTCAAGTGGTTGTGAAGATCATTTGTTGATGCTTCATCTCCAGGATCTTTGTTGACTGCTGTTATTGCGGCATCCATTTCCCTCTTATAGGTGTTGCGGAGGGCTGTGCTGTGGAGGGCTTCAATGTTAACCCTCAACCGATTGTCAGATGGGATTCTAGGTGGTCTTGTAATTCGAGCCTGGAACAACATGCCATGATATAGTGATCAGAGTCCATATTGCCCCCTATATATTCCGACATTCCTCAAGCCTGAGAGGTGGCGGCGTTGGATCAACACGTGGTCAATTTGGTTGAAAGTGGTCCTGTCCGGAGAGGCCGACGTTTGTTTGAGGACCGCTATACGCGCAAACCAGGTGCTTCCAACAACAACATGTGACATTGCTAATTGAATAATTCGAAGTCCGTTATCATTGACATCCTTATGTAAGCTATGGCAGCTAACGTATCGCCTGAATAAGGGCTCCGTCCCTACTTGACTGTTGAAATCCTCAAGTATGGGTTTGATATGATACCTTGGGCAGGTAGCTAAAAAAATTTTAAAACGAATCAAAGAACATCTCGAAAACTTGATTTACAGAAAGCAGGCTGGCTTCCGCTCTGGATCCTCCTACATTCACCACATCAGCACCCTACGGATCACCTTGGAATAGTGCACGAAGCTTAGATCTCCATCAATTTAAAAAAAAACTTTCGATAAAATGAACAGGAATTGTATCTGGAGTGCTCTACGCAGGACCTGCATTCCATAGAAGCCAATAGCTATTATCAGAGCGACAGATAATGGCGAAAAAGTTACATGCTGCATCGAGGCAAAATCTCAGAAGATTTTGAGGTCGGAAGCGGAGTCTGCCAGGGTTGCATCTTGTAACCATGTTATTTATTTTTGTTATAGGTGACGTTCTTTACACTGCCTTGTCCGGACGACGTGTCGGTGTTCAATGAACAATAACATCTTTCCTCAAACACCTCGAATACGCTGATGACATTTGTTTGCTCTCTCACCGGATCATGGGCCTTGGGCAAATGGCTCTGGATTTAGAAAGAGAGTCAAATGGAAAACGACTGCATAAAACCACCAATAAAACCAACGTTCTCAGTCTAACCGGTTATCTCATTCTCCCTATCTACATTAATTGAGCACCAAGGGCGTCGATCAATTTGTATATCTAAGGAGAGTCACTTCTGCCGACAGTGGCACCGAACTAGATGTCGCCCAACGCATTAACAGCCCTAGATTGGCTTTTGCTGCCTTGTCTAAACTTTGGAAATTCAGTTATTTCAACACAAGGTGGAACTGTTCTATACAAGTATTCTGTTCGTGTTGATATATGGGAAAGCACATGGAATAGAGACCACTACTGTAGCTCGAAAGTTCATATCATCTGGTTACGCTGGCTTGATACTATTTCAAACGAAAAACTGTCACCCGTGGGCGATGTGATCGGAAGGCGAAAGTGGTAGTCGGTAGGTCATACATTAAGGACGGGCGACAACACTATTACTGGCTACGTCATTCAATGAAACTCACTGTCCCAAAAGGAGCGATGAGTGGTTCACCGTAGGAGAACTTGGCGCAGATCAGTGGAGGTGGAGTGGCAGTTCTGCGAGCCAAACTCGACACTATCATACTCCATATTATTCCAATTTTTTGTGATTGTAGTATGAACTTAAGGGGATTGCGGGCATTTCGAGCAGCCCTGGAGAAGCTGAAGCGTATTTCAACGAATGGCGAGCGATGGCGCGTAAGTGTGGTTGACGCGCTATATACCACCAAGAGGTTAATGACAACAGTTTATATATTCTGGATGGGCAAAATGTTTGAGAATTGGCGCACAGTGCAACAGGGTACTATCACTGCTGATGTGGAGTAGGGTAATTGACAAACTCCTGGGAGAGCGGAAAAACACTGAATTACAGGTTCAGGATTACGGTGCTGATATTGTTTTAATCTATAAGAACTGAATTACGACTCACTAGTACCTGGTGCAGAATGGCGAAGCTGCATATCAATGAAATCATCTATGAAAAGAAAGACGAAACCTCAACGCATACTCTAAAACAGAGTCTGCGGCTTATACAAAGTAAGTTGAGACACCTACTGGGAGAATCTAGGGATTAGGGAACATAATGTCGACCAAGAAAATGCATAGAATGTCGTTACAAACATGATGATCGGATTGAGTCACAAGCCTCGGAGAAATGCTAGGACGTCCACCTCAATCGACGCGGCAGGACGGGCCCCGGTCCTGTCGAGAAATGGGCAAGGGTTCTTGACACATGGACGGCGTCAGGGCGTAAGCAAGTTAGTCCGCACACAACGAACAAAACAAATACGTGTCTGCACGCTAAATGTTAGTACCCTAACTGGAAAGACCGAGGAACTCGCAAGAGCCCTTCAGAAAAGGCGCATTGATATCTGCGCTCTGCAAGAAACCCGATGGTCTGGTGCCAAAAGCTGCGACATTGAACGCGAACGCGGTAAAAATGGCTACAAACTTCTCTATTTTGGTAACCCACACACTCAATATGGTGTTGGCATTGCCATCTCAGAGGGTTTCCGTGATGCCATTAAAGAAGTCGAACGATTTGATGATCGGCTGATGAAGCTCACCATTATATCAGCTGATCACACTATTCACTTCTTCACCGCGTATGCACCACAGACAGGTCGACCTGATGCCGAGAAAGATGCCTTCTGGCAACTTCTCGATGAAAAGACTTGTCACGTACCTGCTGACGATTACATAATCATTGCCGGCGACCTTAATGGTCATGTGGGTGAAAAGGCAGACGGTAACAGGTGCCATGGGGGAAAGGGGTTCGGAGCGCGCAATGAAGGTGGCGAGCGTATAATCGATTTTGCGGACACCCATGACCTTGTACTTATGAATACATGGTTCATCAAACGATTGTCTCATCTTCCTACATTTTATAGTGGGAACAATAAAATGCAAATCGACTATATTCTCATAAGACGCCAACATTTTACCACTGTCACTGATTGCAAAGTCGTTCCCTATGAGACCATCGCACCTCAATATCGGCCGTTAATTGCCGTCCTGCGAATTAAGCCACCGATAAAACAGCATGAGGATCGCACTGGCCCGCCGCGCATTAAATGGTGGCGATTTGGTGAGAAGAAAGAAGAAACGGTCTCACTCATACGATTGCCAACCATTACGAATGTGGAAGAATCATGGAACCAAATGAAAGACACGATCCACAAAGCGGCCTCTGCAACCCTCGGGGTCACCAAGCCGGGTAAGCGGTACATCAACCGAGATACTTGGCTTTGGAATGATGATATTGAAATGAAGGTCCGTGAAAAGAAATGCCTCTATCACAAATTTCTCGACAATAAAACGCCTGCTAATTGGTAAATTTATAAGAATGCCAACCGGGAAGCAAAGAAAGCGGTCGCTGTCACCCGAGCGAACCATTTCAAAAATCTTTACGATAAACTGGACACTCGGGATGGCGAGAGAGATCTGTATCGACTTGCTAAAAGCCGTGATGAACGCACACAGGATATCGAACACTTCTGTTGTGTTAATGACAAGAACGGTACTTTGCTTACCAACCGTCGAGCCGCAACGGATAGATGGCGAGAATACTTCGAGCAGATTTCAACTGAAGAATTTGCTCATCCTCCACTTCCACAATCATTGCCGATATTTGGAGCAGTTCCACCAGTCAGCGCAACTGAAGTCGAGGAGGCAATAAAACAAATGAAATCGGGGAAAGCAACAGGACCTGACGACATCGCATCTGAGCTCTGGAAAGCGATGAGCTGGGGCCCAACACTGTGGCTCAGTGAATTCTTTAACCGGGTTATTCAGGAAGGGAGAACACCATCTGACTGGCAAGAAAGTACCACTATTCCAATATGAAAAAAGAAAGGTAGTCCAGCAGAATGTTCAAATTACCGTCCGATCCGGTTACTTTCCCATACCATGAAGATTTTTGAACGCATTCTTGACAACCGTATTCGCGAAATCGTTGAAATAACCGTGAATCAAGCCGGATTTGTTAAGAACTGCGGAACTACTGACGCAATACACGCTGCGCGGTTAATCATGGAGAAACACTGTGAGAAGCATCGCCCTCTTTACATTGCCTTTCTGGATCTAGAGAAAGCGTTTGACCGTGTACCATACGAACTCATCTGGTATGCTTTACGACAACACTTCGTGCCAGAAGAACTCGTGCGCTGGGTTCAATTGCTCTACCACGATCCGAAAAGTAAAGTTCGAAGTATGGCGGGTGTATCAAAACCGCTTCATGTCTCTGTTGGAGTTCATCAAGGAAGTGTCCTTGTTATGGACACCGTCACACGGGATATCCAACGTCCAGCGCCCTACACACTTCTTTATGCAGATGATGTTTTCCTAGCATCTGATAGCAAAAATGATCTCTAGCAACTTGTTCAAAAATGGAATGATCGCCTCATGCAACACGGTCTCAGATTGAATTTAAACAAAACTGAATTTTTGACGACCGATCCCCATGAAACAGGCACCATCGCTGTCAGCGGCAGTGACCCAGAACTGAGCGATTTAAATACCTCGGGTCAACGCTATCAGCCAATGGAGAGCTGCGTTATGAAATTGCTTCACGCATTAACGCAACGAATTCACTTGCCAAGATTGGTCTGAACATCGAAGTCGATGGTAAACGACCAAAAGGCAGACCTAAGCAACGGTGGCTTGATACGCTGGATGGGGATTTGAAAGCCTCGAGATTGCACCCAGATCAGGCATTCGATAGAGCCAAATGGCGAAGCCGATCACGACGAGCCGACCCCGCTTGTGAACGGGACAAAGGCTGAAGAAAAAGAAGAAGACAGGCTTAAATGATATACTACAGTTGATAAGTATACTACAACCAGTAAAGGGGCACAATAGAGGGCGGAGTTTATTATTTCCTGATTTTGCACCTTAGAAAAAAACGTCCGACTTTCAAGATTATCGAATAAATTGAAGCTGAGACTGTGTAGAAATTGCAGGACTGGAAGGGTTTGCTTCGAGGGAAATCCTTCAAGCTTTTACTCCATTTGAGTGGCTTGATGCCAGAGATAATTTTACTCTATTTAGCCAAACTGGAGTTACACCGAATGTTAATTGTATAATATTCAATAAAGGACAATTATAAGAGAGCGATTATGTCTTTGTATTTTTCGGTGCTCGAATTCAGTAAAATTAATCGTATATTATTATCGTTCAATTTTACACTGACACCACGTCACACGATTCGCCCTATCGCCAACTGTGAGTTTATTCACACCCAATCATAATACCTTTTTGTTCCAGTAGGTTTAGTAGATCCAATCCAGATATTTAAATATTTCCCTGACCCCCTATATAACCCTGACCATTATGTATGCACATCATTGATGTGTGGACAAAAGGATAATTCTTTTCCAATGATTTCAATAAAAGTTGTTTAATAGTGCAAATACTCATACGTTAAAATTGACCTATTTCGATTGGCACTCAGTTTAAAAGGTAATTGATTGCTTTCAGGATACATATAATAAATCTGAGTCCTGAAATCCACGTTTTTCCCACCCTTCGTGCTGATTATTCCCTTATTACATCCAGCTTTTTTGTCACCAACCAATATGCCAACATCAATATTATATGCATTCAAGTAAATTTACATCCTTTTTTCAGGCACCAATCAATGAAATTCATATTCGAGCTTGTTACCGAAAGGACCAAAATGACGACATCAACAAAAACGTAGTTTCCTCTACCCTCCAACTTCTTCATTTTCACAAGGAGTTTTTAGCTGAATTATGGATTTAAATTTTACACAAAGTATCGAACTATCACAATACAGTTTACGGACAACGCCGTCAGCAGGGTCAACCACAATAACGATTTCGGCATCCTCGCTAGCGAATCGCATAGACGTGAATGCCAGCCGAGAAATAATCGACGGGATAGCCCAGAGTTCCATTGATATTCCGCGGCATCATCAATATGATTGGATCTTTTTGTTCGTCATCATCTTCATCATAGCAGGAGGATTAGGAAATATTTTAGTTTGTTTAGCTGTGGCTCTCGATCGAAAATTGCAGAATGTCACGAACTACTTTCTACTCTCATTGGCCGTAGCTGATTTGCTCGTTAGCCTGTTTGTGATGCCGCTGGGAGCCATCCCAGGTTTTTTAGGTGAGTACTCATTAATCAGTGAGAAGGTTTGCAGGTATACAGAGAATTCATAATGAGTCCTCATATGCCCCAAAGCGAGCAAACATTCTAAACTCAATTTGAATTAAATGGTGCGATAATGCTAACGATGCTAACTAACCACATTTAGTCGACGAACCCCCCAAGATAAAAAGGGATAAAATCCAATTCATTTTCACTCCGTTTGCACAATATGGGAGCGGTGTAGTCAGCAGGGTTTTCAAAATTTCACAGAGAATCAGTTTCTCTATTTCACATGGCACACACGAAGTTGTCTTTGCTTAATTCCAACAAAATATGAGAGATATTTCGCTTTCAAGGACATAGTTATGAAATATATAAAAATTCCATACCGTCCGTCCTTCGCTTGGCGCTCCTCCATAAAGCTGACTAAATAATCTGAACTACATATACAATCCCAACTCTAAATTTCAGGTTACTGGCCATTCGGATTCACATGGTGCAACATATACGTGACATGTGATGTCCTGGCATGCTCTTCGAGCATACTCCACATGTGCTTTATAAGCATCGGACGCTATATGGGCATAAGAAATCCTCTGAAATCGCGTCATCACTCCACGAAACGCCTGGCCGGTGTTAAAATAGCTCTGGCATGGCTTATGGCCATGATGGTTTCCAGTTCAATAACCATTCTTGGTGAGTTGAATTCCATTTTGGTTGGTCTGGCAATCAAGTCATTTCTGGCCATCACACAAGTTAGTCAAGTCGCCCGATTAAATTTTATAATTAATTTTGTAGGACTTATCAATAAATCCAACATAATGCCGGGGCCTTATACATGCGTAATAAATAATCGAGCCTTCTTCGTGTTCGGGTCTCTGGTCGCATTTTATATTCCCATGCTGATGATGGTTAGCACGTATGCACTGACGATTCAACTCCTGAAGAAGAAAGCCAGATTTGCCGCGGAACATCCAGAGAGTGAATACTTTCGGCGGTAAGTTCAGTTGGAAGAGCAAATTGCCGCCAACATAAATTTCAAATCCCCACAAGCTTACTAGTCACTAATCCTCTTTCCAGCCTGGGCCGTTTCGCCATTAGGTCACAGGACAATCACATCGACTGTGTAGAAGCACACGAATCAAATGGAAAGAACAACTTTTACAATGATGTGCGGCGCTTCAGGACGAGCAAAATAATATCGAGAACGAAATCTGAGAATCGTTTGCAAACGGATGGTCAAGGATTATCTTACTGGAGATCACAGTTCGATGGAAGCAACAATTATGAAAGGTATAGGACGATTCCTACTCAATAAAAAATAAATAGTGAATTTTAAATTTCTGATGAGAAGAGATGCATCCGGGCAATGTTCATGTGATGATAACACTCCTCAATCTGAAAGAATCAGTTGTGGGTTTGGGAGGTGCCGACTACGTACATTGAAATCTACAGTTAATACTGTAGCACCACCAATTCTCAATCTCAGGTAAGATTACATTTCAGATGCAAATCTCGACAATTTAAATAGTCTTCTTCCGTTTCCCAGATTCCTTCACAATCGGACAAAAGGACGCAATCTATCATCGAATGCGTTCACTGCTGAAAAAAAAGCCACCAAAGTTTTAGGATTAGTTTTTTTCACATTCGTTCTATGCTGGGCACCATTTTTCATTTTAAATATTGTATTTGCTGTTTGTCCAAAATGTAAAGTACCTGAACATATAACGGACACGTGTCTGTGGCTGGGATATGTATCCTCCACTATTAATCCAATCTTGTATACTATATTCAATAGAACGTTCCGGGCAGCGTTTATACGCCTCTTGAAATGTAACTGTGAGAAGTAGGTCTAAGTTGATTATATCTGGATTCGCATCTGAACTAAAAAACATATGTTACTCTTTCAGATCGGGCCGACCACCACGATATCGATCAGTGACGGAAGGGCGAGGAACGGCTAGTCTATGCGCTCCATCAGCTCTTCCTTTGGCCATATCATTCCAAGGGGCGCCCTTATTAACGCCATCTACGACAAATGCAACTCCTCTAAGTGATTTTCATGGAAGTTTTGCAATAACTGATGATGAGTGTTAATCTATTAGTGTTACGAGAGATCTAGCCTTAGTTATAGGATCTATTAATCGATGCATTGTATCGAAAGAAATGTACAATTGGACACATTGGTAATGTGCAATATTTATTATAATAAAACCTATAAGACCAAAAATATATGTTTGAAAAACAAAACCTTATTAAAATCGGTTCAATGTCTGTCTGTCTGCCTGCCTGTCTGTCTTTTTTTTCGGCGTTTGAAGATGGAAAGGTTAAAAACCTACTGCTGACTCCTGCCACGCAGTTATGTGAGACTTCTAATCACTAAAACCACCTCCTTCTCAATCCACTCTCCCCACGGAACTCCTATAAAGTATTGCGTCGCGGTACTGGATCAGCTTCCTTCCTTGTTTTCGTCGTAATTCTTCGTGCCTAAGCTGTTGGTGAATAACTTGCAGTTCCCTTACAAGCTGGTTCCAGGCATCCGTTGACTCCAGCATGAACTCCACAAGGTTTTCGTGTGTTAAATGCCTGTCTGCGACCGCTTCCATTCTTGTTCGGTGCGCGGTGAACTTGGAGCAAGCAAATATGACATGCTCCGCATTCTCAGCCACGATACCACATCTTGGGCAGCATGGTGATTCATCGTGACCAAATCAATGTAAATAAGCACGATAACCACCATGTCCACTTAAGAACTGTGTTAACTTATAGCTTAATTCCCCATGGTTTCGTTCAAACCATCTCCGAATATCCGGAATGATGCGGTATGTCCAACGACTAGTTTGTGGCTCGCCCCATCGCTCTTACCACCCTTCGATAGATTCCCACCGTGTCAGTTGTCGTCGAAATGCTCTAGACTCTCCAGCTGCATACGTTTTGTCGTAGAGTCGCCGGCCTTCATTCGCCAAGATGTCTATGGGGAGCATCCCTGCTAATACATATGCTGCTTCTCCTGATGTTGCCCGATACGCACAGTATACCACAATGCGTACAACGTACTTCGGGCCCTGTATCTTGTCGAGTACCTCGATGATTTTTTCCCATTTTGCACTACCCATTTTTTACGTCGAGAGTTGTTACTGCGCAGCATTTTCCTTCTTCTATTGCAGCCTGAGCCAAGCCAGTCAGCATGCTGATTGCGTCGACAGTTGATTTAGCCTTACGAAATCCGAATTGTTTGCCGGAAAGGCGTCCTTCCTTTTCCGCAACAGCGAGCAGTCTGTTATATATTACTCGTTCAAATAGTTTGTCAATGGTATTGACCAGACATATCGATCTATATAAGGAGGGGTCACCCAATGGTTTACTTACCTCGGAATGAGTATTAGCTTTTGTAGCTTCTATTGTTCGGGGAATTCTTCTTCCCTAGGGCATGCCGTGAAAACTTGGGCAAACATACCTAGCGCTGTCCTGGCGAATACTTTCAGGGCAATATGAGGGATTCCATCCGGTTCTGGAATCTATTATATTTTCAGTCAACCTTTTTGCTGCGTCTAGAACCTCCTCATTTACCACTACAGGAACTTCGTCGGGATTTAAATGTACTGCAGGCAGACTTGTACAATTCACATCTACTGGGAATATAGTGTTCACTATATTCTGCAACAACTCTGGACAAGTAATCGGTGGGGAGCGCTCCCCTTTTAGTGATGACATCACTGACCTACATGCGCTGTCTGTCTGTATGGCGGTCACAGGCACTATTTTCAGAAACGGCTATACCGATTTACACGAAATTTGGTGGGAAGGTGAGAACTGTGAACGCCCAGACATGCAATGAGTGATATCTTTCTACGTGGAAATTTAGGGGAGGCCGCATATATGTAAAAGGGAGGTGTACAATTTTTTTCACCGAATCTAGTCATGTGGGGTATCAAATGAAAGGTCTCGATTAGTACTTTGCGAAGCCGAAGTCTCAGTTTTGGAATTTGTTAAAAAGGCGGGGATCGGGAGGGGTGGAAAGTGATGATTTCTTTAAGGGACCCATTTTCAGAAACTACCCAACCGAAAAATTTGAAAAAATTCATGAAACTGCCTCTATATGGTGCCCAGGCCTCAAAATACTCTCCATATCGATATCTGTTCAAATTAAGTTAATAATAGTATATTAGCATATTTTAGGGAAAATTTAAGTTAAGTTTATCCCAGAATTATAAAAGTTGGTAGTAGTATAAAATATAATATGAAGCATATTATCCCCAAGTTTGATCAAAATCATGCTATTAGTAACAAAGTTGCAGTAGCTCAAAGTTGACTTTACCGTGTAAATTTACTGCAACTAAATATCAATATCACACTAAAGTAGGTAGTCAGACATGCTAAACGCATATACATAACGGGCTACGTACAAACGGGATAGTTCGACACTCAAATATACTCACAGAAGAAGCAAACAAAACCTTCCATACCTGAAGCCCCCAGATTCCGGTTTCCCGACTTGTTTATGATTAATTATGATTATTTATGATCCTCAGTTCCTTGAAGTCTTCCAGTTACATGATTCAACCAAGTCCTCCTATCTTCTCTGGAGACGGGATCTAGAAAAATTTTCGTCTGCCAGCTTATCATTCAACAAGTGTTTGAAAGTATTCCCAGCTGATTGAAAACGACGATAAAGGGGGAAGAACTTTGTAGGCTAGTAACCTATCACTCACTCACTCTTTATTAATAACGAAGCATTTAGGAACTTTGAGTAATCTTCCCATGTTAGTGAAAGATGAAGTGGAGAAACTGAAAAAAAGACGGAGATCGTGTAGCCGTTATTTTAAAGTGGCATTTCTAAAAATGAAAGATTGTGATCCTATAGAATTTTTAAAAAACTGTGGAATAAATAAGGAAACATTTAATTTCTTATTGAGTTTAATTGAAAGTGTTCCCAACAAGAATTCGGTAACAACACTAATTAGTGAAAGGTTGACTCACATCTTCAGTCCGCATTGTTAACGCTGCTATGGGTCAAGTTGTACTCTGAAAAGCAAGTGGAAAAACACCCGGTGAGGGGCTATTGCCCATTCCAGTCGGTTTCTGACAGGATACTGGTCTATATAAAGGAGCGTAACAATTGTGCAATGCTATGCCCAAACAATGACCCACATTATGGAGGTAAAGGATACTTGCAAAGATCAATTACACACAGTTCAGAAGGGATTTCCAAAAGGTGCCATTGTTATTGTGGTGGGTGGTCTCAATAGAATGTATGTATGGTGGTCAAAGGGTAGTATAGGTCCCGGGGCGAAACGTGGATTGGTACCCACGATGGAGCATAAGACCTGGGAAATGCCTGCTGAACCAACACCAACAGCTCTACTACCAAACCCTATCTCCACCTCCACGTGGTGACCGCTGGGAGCTCTTTCTTGACGAAAAGCTGCAGACGGAGAAGGATGAAGGCGAGTCTCCCGCGCCTAAAAACGGGACAAATTGTACCAACTGGTCCTCCAGGTTGGGGGTTGGGTAGGGCTGACAACCCTACACGGAAAACAACTTGTTACGAAGCCACAACAGGAGCCTCGGATAGGACGGATTTTAAAACGACGGACCCGGCAACGAAAAAGGAACAACGATTTGCGCATTTTCTCATGGAACGTGCGCTCCCTGTACAGAGATGAAGCTGATAAGCAGCTAGCCGATACCCTGTCCCAATATAGGGCTGATGTAACAGCGTTGCAAGAGATGCGATGGACAGGGACCGGTTTCCTGGAGAAGAGCCACTACACCATATATTATAGCGGTCATCCAGTAAACCATGTGCTCGGAGTAGGTTTCTTAGTCAGCCAAAAAATGAGACCTGCTGTTATCGGCTTTGAAAGCATAAGCGAACGGCTATGCACTCTGCGCTTGCGAGGCAAGTTTAGAAATATAAGCCTCATAAACGTTCACGACCCTACAGAAGAGACTGCAGAGTCGGAGAAGGATACCTTCTACGAGGCAGTAGAAAGAACCCTCGAAGCCTGTCCCAGATATGATATCAAAATCATACTTGGGGATTTTAACAGCCAAGTAGGGAAGGAGCCCGTATTCAGGCGATACGTTGGCTCCCATAGCTTACACGAAAAAACAAATGATAATGGACTGCGGACTATTCAATTAGCAGGGTCACACGAAATGGTTGTTGGAAGTACCTGGTTTGCGCGGAAAGCGGTCCACAAACATACGTGGGCCTCTCCAGACGGGACCACTTTCAACCAAATTGACCACGTGTTGATCGAACGCCGCCACCTCTCAGCCTTGATGAATGTCAGAACATATAGGGGGGCCAATATAGACTCGGATCACTATCTCGTTGGCATGGTGCTCCGAGCTCGAATAACAATACCACCTAGAATCCCCTCTGACAATCAGGTGAGAGTGAACACTGAAGCCATCCACAACAAAACCCTCCGCGAGACCTATAAGAGGGAAATGGATGCCGCAATAACCGCAGTCAACAGAGGACCTGGAGATGAAGCATCAACTAATGATCTTCACAACCACCTGAAGAACGTTATCATGGATACGGCCACAAATATACTTGGCCCCAGCCCCAAAAGGAGTCAGAACGGCTGGTTTGACGATGAATGTAAGCTAGCAACGGAACGGAAGAATGCTGCATACCGAGTAATATTGCATTCTCAAAGAACGCGGGCACGCGCAGAGACTTATCACGAACTCCGTCGAGCGGAGAAGCGACTTCACAGACGGAAAAAGGAAGCCTGGGAGAACCAACAAGTCTGTGAACTAGAAAAGTACAGGGAGCAACCGCACCAGGCGCGGAAGTTTTACCAATAAGTCAGCAGGATGAAGCCTTAAACACCTCGACGCTCATCCTGCCGAGACAAAGAGGGAAATCTTATTTCCGACAGAATGGGCATATTAGAGCGATGGGTTGAGTACTTTGATGAGCTACTGAACAACCAGAACATCGGCGAGTTGGGGGTCCCGCCAACTGAAGACGACGGACAAATACTACCACCACCAAGTTTAGGAGAAACAGTCCGTGCAATTCATCCGCTAAAAAATCATAAGTCGCCAGGAGCCGATGGAATTACAGCCGAATTGGTTAAATATGGAGGCGACCAGTTACACCAAGTGGTTCATCAACTTGTGCTCAAGGTATGGGACCGCGAATCAATGCCTGACGATTGGCAACGAGGCATTATCTGTCTCATACATAAAAAGGGAGATATCACACAGTGCAGCAATTATAGAGGTATCACGTTGCTGAGTACCATCTATAAGATATTCTCCACTATCTTGCTAGGCCGGATAGCCCCATAAGCCCAGAACATCATTGGCCCATACCAAAGAGGCTTCACTCCAGGCAAATCAGCAACAGATCAGATTTTCTCTCTGCGGCAGGCGATGGAAAAACTGTTGGAATATGGACAACAGTTGCACCATCTGTTCATCGACTTTAAAGCCGCCTATGATAACATAGCCAGGGTAAAACTGTACACGGCCATGAGAAAATTCGGTATCCCAACGAAATTAATAAGACTGACTAGGCTGACCCTGACCAATGTGCGAGGCCAGATAAAAGCAGCAGGATCACTCTCAAGACCATTCGACATCAACAACGGTCTACGACAAGGGGATGCGCTATCATGCGTCCTCTTTAACCTGGCCCTCGAGAAAGTGATCCGTGATGCTGAGGTGAATGCAAGAGGTACGATCCTCTTCAAGTCCACCCAACTAC
This sequence comes from Hermetia illucens, assembly GCF_905115235.1. Classification (NCBI taxonomy): domain Eukaryota; kingdom Metazoa; phylum Arthropoda; class Insecta; order Diptera; family Stratiomyidae; genus Hermetia; species Hermetia illucens. The sequence goes on along the minus strand of NC_051854.1, from coordinate 55,492,411 downwards.
TGGCCTATGCTGACGATATCGACATCATGGGAAGAACCACCCGAGACGTGCAAACTGCCTTCATCCAGATCGAGCAGGCGGCGCGAGATCTTGGGCTGCACATCAATGAAGGCAAGACAAAATATATGGTGGCAACGTCAGCACCGAAGACCAATCAACCAACAACATCAAACCGCACTGGTCAAACACGAACAAGAATAAGGATAGGAGAATACAACTTTGAGACCGTTGACATTTTCTCCTATCTAGGGTCGAAAATCACAACCGATAACAACTACGATGATGAAATCCGCGCACGGTTGTTGTCAGCCAACAGAGCCTATTTCAGCTTACAAAGACTGTTCCGCTCAAAACGTCTCACCATAGGGTCAAAGCTCTTACTGTACAAGACTATGATCTTGCCAGTCCTCATGTATTCCTCGGAAACTTGGGTTCTTAGCAAGAAAAATTGCGAACTCTTGGCCGCGTTCGAGAGAAGAATCCTCCGAAGAATTTTTGGCCCCCTACATGAGGATGGACGATTCCGTAGCCTACACAATGACGAAATCTATTAGCGATACCATGACCGTCCGGTTGTGGATAAAATCCGGCTCAATAGGTTACGGTGGGCGGGTCACTTAATCCGTATGGATGAAGATGATCCCACCCGGAAAGTCTATAAGGGCAATATCTATGGTAGGAAAAGAAGACGAGGCAGACCCTGCCTAAGATGGAGCGATGGCGTGGGCCAGGACGTCAGACAGCTTTTAGGGATATCGAATTGGTGGACCTCGGCGCAAAACCGGGATGTCTGGAGTTGCTTATTAAAGCAGGCCTAGACCGGATACCGGTTGTTGCGCCGTTGATGATGATGATATAGAATGTAACAAAAGTTCTAAACTCACCGTTTAACTGCCGGAAGAAAACACAGCTTCAAATGCGCCGGCGACTAGCAGAATAGTTGAATAGAACATGGAATTGCCTGTATACGACATTGAAGTGAACGACGTTGAGGGGTTGTGAATACCAGGGTGGATACATTTACAGAGCTAGGAACAGAGATCCGATGTCTAATGAAGTTTGCAAATCGTCATCATGTAGACGGAGCGATTAAGAGCTATGATGGCTACTTACTTCAAAGCGAGAGAACAGCTGGAAGCCGGGAATGATAAGCGGGATACGATAGAATCCGCAACCCAAACTACCAAAGTAACTTTCTCCCTCAATAATGCCAAATGGGTAGCAAAACGGGTTCATAATGATAGATTTCCATCATAGTACTGGGAATCCTAGAGAGAGGTCGCTAAAGAAGCTTCGAAGACAAAGAAGAGCAAAGCGCTTCAAAAACCCTCAGGGAAGCCACTTCAAGAACGATTAGTCGTCTCACAGCGAGAGCTGCCAAGAAATTGGATTAACCAACTTGGGCAAGAGTGGAAAACAAGAAAAGGCTTGAAAAAGGAGCCCGATCCCATGCCTATTACTAGCAAAAACGAACTTACCTATTCGTAGATTTTACGCACAATAAAAGCGGATTCTTCTCTGAAAAATCTAGGGCAGAACGTGACGCGTAGCAGGCGAATTATTGCTGCTATTTAAATGCAATGAAAATAAGACGGACGAACTCCATCATTGGGCGAAAAAGTAAAAGTAAGTAGAAACTTTGTTACAATCGAGTGTAGGGGATCTGGACGAGATCACTACCAAGGCTGAAGGTCTACGATTGCAACTAGGTTTACAATCTGTCAGCTAGCCAAATATTATAATGATGAGAAAAACTTTTGGAGAAACTCAAATTGCCACTAGAAACTTACCGTCCGAAGCATCGGAAAAGGCCAACTCCGTAGGTAAAGTACGAGTCGGTTGGGTTGTCTGTTGACTTCGCAAGCAGATATCACTAAGAAAATGCTTCAAATGTGTAGAGTTCGGACACATTGCGGAAAACTGAACCAGCCTGCATGACATATGTGATCTATGTCGAAATTGCGGAGGAGTAGGATATTTTGTCAAAGATTGCAAAGGGAAACCAAACTGTCTGCTCTGTAGAAGTTCGATAGCATTGACTGTGCTCATGCCACAGAGAGCGTCAAGTGTCCAATGTTTAAGAAGGTGCTATATGCAATGTGGAAATGAAGTTCATGCAGCTTAACCATTGCCAAGTCGCGCAGGATTTGACAGACAACAGGCGGACAGACTGTACACCGATTTTATAATAATAAGGTTTTGTTTTTGTGTTTAACCTTAAAAAGGATGCTGACATCGGCCTCAGAAAGAATTATTATTTGATGGTGGCTTACCTTCGTTTGCTTATCGCGACTGATTCTGTTCGCAGAGGAACATAGTGGCTGCCATGATCCCGTTGCCGGCTGTAGGTATCAGTAGTCGCTCCGAGAAGCCCAATTACGGCTATGATATGCCGTTTTGATGCCACGAACTCCTAAGACAGCGACTGCTATAGGAAGGGCAAAGAGAGCAAAATATACCCGGTTTAGATCAGACCGTAAAGTTGATGAAGGATAGAGTCATTACTACCCGTCAATTTGTTGATAGATTTGCTGCGAAAACGACTTGTGGACGTTGAGACATAGGATCATTATCCACCTCCACAGACAAGGAAGGAGACGAGCTCCACGAAATACTTTCCCAGTTTCCTGCCATTACCAATCCCAACATTGTCAATAATGTACGTGAACATGCAATAAAACATTATATTAACCAAAGATACCCCAGTTGCTGAACAACCATGACGGTTGCCGAGGGAAAAATATGTAGCAGCTTAACTTCAGTTTGATCAGATGGTAGAAGGCAGAACTTGTCGTCCATCGAATAGTTCATGTGCTAGTCCCCTACATCTTGTGCCAAAGAATGGAGGCACTGCGGTGACTAGCGACTACCCAATACTATAACAATACCCGATCGGTATTCAATCACAATTTAACAAAAATTCCAGATTTTACAATCCAGAGAGCTTTCGCAACCATCAACTTAATCATGTACCAGTTGTGGGGAAAGACATCCAAAAAACTGCGGTCTTAACACCATCTGATTTATACTATTGGGATAAAGAAATGTGATATAAAAGTTTCAAAAGTCTGTAGACACAATACATCTAGGTGCTTCTAGGTCTAGATTTCTATTTCGAGTACATTTTGATCGCATCCACTGATATGGAAGAACATAGGCTTCCTGCTTTTTGCAAACCCCAACGAATACAATATCAAAATTAATACGAATAAATATCAGTTTGGGCAGAAACACGTAGAATACTTATTCATGTGGCGAATACTAATGCATACAATCGCTTCCATCGAAAGTGGATATAATCACGAACCCTAAAAGCTGGAAACCATCATTGAGTTGCATATATTTGGGATTGCTGAATTTTTACCAACGCTTTATTCCTAATGTATTCTGGAAAGCCACGTGATAGCAGACGCAAATCCTGAATCTGCACGAACGTAGACCTCCGATGTAGTGGAGAAGGATGCTTTCTACGAGCAGTTAAATGCAGTTCAGGGGAAGCTTCCTAAAGGTTACATTGTGACCGTGGTGAAGGTGGAATCTGACAACACCTTGTTTCGACATGTGATGGAGAAACACGGTCTTGGCGACCGCAACGGTAATGGTGGGAGGTTGGTCGATTTCTGCAAATTCTGCCGCCTCGTCATTGGTGGCACATTGCTCGAGCACAGAGCTTGCCATAAGGTCAGTTGGGTTTCAACTAACCGACGCCGTACTCAGAAAGGATCATCATCTGATGATTGACGCAAGTCAAAGTGTTGCGTCCGCCACTCCTCGTAAGGTTGGTGAGCTGGAACCCCCTAGTTCAACATTGAACGTTTGTATGACCCAACCGTGGAAGTGGGAGAGCTATCCTACTGATCGAACAGAACATATACTGAGTAACCCGCCTGAGAATATCGACGAGCATTAGGCAGCCATCAAAAGTGCTTTTTTCTCGGGTGCTACACAGGTCGTCGGCCACGTCCCGAAGGGTCGTCATAAGATGCCGCAGATCGCTATGATTTCAGGAATGTATACCGTATCACGAAAGGGCGTCCTTCACAGAAGGACATCAATGGTCGACTTCTCATCCACGATGATGAACAACTGAAGACGTGGAAGGAACACTTCACCACAGTTCTTAACCGTATCACATCCGGTGAAGTTCCCCCTGCTTGTGGATGAAATGGCTATTCAGTATCACCATACTGTTCCTAAAAGCAGAAGAGAAATTATTTCGGCGATTCACACGGAGTAAAGCTGCTGGGCTTAACGGCCTCCTCGCAAAGTTACTTATCGCTGCACCTGCAGATCTGCTACTTCCACTCGTACGAAAATCTTGGGAACCAGAGACCTTTCTCAGAGAGTGTAAGTAGGGGATGATCGTTAAGATCAAAATAAAGCGGACCCGCTTTTCATGTGACAATTAGAGGGGTATATGCGTGCTCTCTGCCGTCGCAAATATAATGGAACGCATCAAAGAATATTTCGAAAGATTGATCAGACAGATAACAGGTTGGTTTCCGCGCTGGAACCCTCTCAATTGATCACATCAACACCCTACAGATAATTTTGAAACGGTGCGCAGAGTTTAGATCTGCGCTGCACCTGCTCTTCATCGATTTCGAGAAAGCGTTCCATAATGTAAATAGGGTGTGTATCTGGAGTGCTCTACGCAGAAGTCTGTTCTTTCTGAAATCTGGAAATGTAGTTATCTCAACACCAAGATCAAGTTGAGATTGTTCTGTGCTAGTATTCTTTCTGTGTTGCTATATGGGGGTAGCACTTAGAAAGTGAACTCCACTGTTACCCAAAATCTTCAAGTATTCGTCAATACTTTTTACTATCCACACGTTCAAACAAAATAAAGACGCTGGCATTGGCAATATCGATGCGAGACTGCTCCATGCAGATCCAGTAGTCTCAGCACTCATTTGTAGATTCTGATAATATGAGATGTTTCCCAATAAGTAGAGAAAGGGAACAATATTAAGATTCTGAAGAAGGACATAAGACTTAAGTGCGCCAATTGGAGCATCATTTGTGTGATTCCCGTTGTCGCGAAGATAATAGCTTAAATTATTCTAGAACTAATCAAAAAACACCTCGAAAGTTTGATCGATATAAAGCAAACCGGTTTTCGCTCTGATTCCTCCTGCACCAACTACATTAATACCGGGGTTCAGATCACCTCTTCACTTGGGCTTCATCGATTTTATAAAGGCTTTCAACAGTGTGAGCATTGCGGGAAAATCTCTAGCTATTATCAAAAAAAATGTACATGATGGCACAAAATGTCACGTCCTGGGCCAAGATAGTCAGGTTACATTTTGCCCCCGGAACTTTTGCTCCTAGTTATCGATGATATCCTTCATGCTTCTTTAGCGGAATGAGTAACCAGTAAGATAGAGCTGTTGGGGCAGAAAATCATTCAACTGAAGGTTGAAAATAGGAGATTGACGCAATAGTTGCATCAAATCATTGCCATCCATTCACAGATAGGCAGACTAGAATTAGATAATTTTTACTCTTACCACGGGAGTAGTACTCCACACCTCGTTGGTCTTTCCGAAACAAAATACCAACGCCACAACAAAAGAACTGTATCTCTTCCTAGTTTCGTTTCGACCATGAGTCCATGAACATCACCATACATGGAGGTCTATTAGCAATTATTCTCCATTACTGCCTCCCGTGGGAGATAGATCAGTAAATATCAAATTCTAACCGTAGAGACAAATTTTCCAATTTCCGCATGAACCCAGGGCACAAGAAATCTTAATGCTGATTGAACAAAAGCAAGCAAGCTACAAGGTCGGCTACTTTGAGGGGAAGCCTATCACACAGAGCTGGTGCACGCGATTTCCGTCCTGACGGCAATCAACTATAATGCGCAGCAATGGTGTTTACCAACAACGATGCATACCAATGATGCCTCGCAGAGGATGCGCGTCACATTTATACCATTCTCTTTATGGACTCAAGTCCCCGACTAACTACCCAGGTTGCAGCAAAACAGGACATCAAAGTCACCACTTTCGTCAGAGCAAGGGAGAAAAAGATGACTTTCTCTTTAATGGTTGGTTGACTGATTAATTTTTTTTTTGTCAAGGAGATCGAAACTCTAGGGAAGTTGCGGTCTGACGCCTTAAGAAAATACAATTTCGAGTATATGCTGTCTCGACCATTAAGCAAACTGAAACCTAAATATGCATGCCACAATAGAGTGTGTAAAACTTCGCTCTTCTGACTGCAAAAAAATATCCTGTGAAATTTTCATTCTTAGAAAAATGCAAAGTTCACCACTTCTTGATTCAAACAAGTTTAAGTGGTGATGCAATTAATTTAAAAGAATTTTTATAGACAGTGATAACAGCTTCTCGAGTGGCTTAGCTAGGGAGTTCATGATACTCATCGACGATTACAATAAGTTGTGCAAAGTGCTCTATCTGAAAAATAAATTTTAAGCCACTGTTCGTCGAGTCTATATACTTCATCTAAATTCAAACTGAAATGAAAATAAAAATCATACAATCCAACAGCGGAAAAAAGTAGAATGATTTATATTCTGAAATCTAGAAAATAGCAGAAATTTAAACTTCGATCAATCCTCATACAGTCGTGACTACTACTTGACAAGAACACTCAAAACGGAGGAGATTCAGCTCTCACCGACAACCAACGAACAACGAATCCCAACGACCCTTAATCTTAATTTGGGAATTGTTGAGTATCTCCAGAACACAAAAATCATCACAGAGACAAATACAAAGTTGGCGGGACCGTTGAAGGTTGAAATGTTCGACTACCGGCAAAAGGATTGTGCCAGCGACCAAAGGCAGATTATTATAACATACGAATATGTGCCCACATCGAATAGTTAAGCTAATTAATTTTTATTTCCACTTTCTGCCGAATTTAACATGCAAATCCATTAAATACAAAACACCACGACATCGCGAACTTCAGACTCGTCAGGACACTTTACAGCTTGACTCTGCAAGGGATAGGGGTAGTCGCCGACCTTACTGGCTACATCGATACCAATTTCATAATCGTCTCCACGAGTCTGTCGAAAATTCGAAATTTCACACCCGAACCCTTGAAGATCGAATATCAAAGCAAGTTCTCGATGGAATCGCTAACGTAGATGGGTTATATACGAAATTAATGAGTTCTTTAGGGATGAGCTATTGTAAACCACTCGATACACTATTAACGCCAGAAGCCAATAGCGTGGAAGGCAGCCAAAAAGGTGCAGATGTAAACAGCATGAATCTCCCGTTCTGTGAACTCGTAGGATACTACATATATCTTAGACAAATCAGTGGATCAGAACTTTAAGAAAGCCCACAAAGTACAAAGAGCCGCAACAACAAACCACAAGAGCAGGTAAAAGAGCACGAATATGTGGACGCAGACAAGGGCAACTACACCATCGATAGCAAATCATTCACGGAAGTAGCGCTTATCCTGGGAGTCCCAGAAACAACAAACTGTTAAAAATGAAAATTTTTGTTTGGGATGACTTGTCCTGAGCCCACCATGTACTTGATGGCGGGCTGCACATATTTGAAAAGCAACTTACTTCTGCTATTCAGTGTGCGGACTACTCTGTTCGTGGGCAAGCGCCCAGTACTTTTAAAAATTATAATATTGACTTTGACGATTTCGATCGCGCACTGAATAGCAGAAGTAAGTTGCTTCTCAAATATGTGCAGATGGTGGGCTCAGGACAACTCATCTCAAACAAAAATTTTCATTTTTATTAGCTTAAACCAGTTTAGGTTCTAACCAGACGATTTCGGTCGTTATAATGCATACCCTTGGCGGGTTTTGAATTCAATAAAAACGAACTAAATGCCACCCGTTGCTGCTTCCGGTCACGCTGCTCCGTAGGGTAGAGGCGCTGAGGCAGCGTCTGATGAGATCGCCTCTGCCCTGCGATCGAAACCGTCAAAGCCAATATTATAATTTTTAAACAAACTGTTGCTGGCTTGGTACGATCATGGTAAGCGAAAAATGGGTTTAACGATGTTGGCGCCGAAAATGAATACATAGGAACAGACATGCGTACAACACAATCAGCGTTTATCCTGAGAGTCCCAGAAGTAACGAACTGTTGCGGCCCTGGTACGATCATGGTAGGTGAAAAATATGTATGTATGACCATGGTAGGCGAAAAGCGATGTTGGCGCCAGAACTGAATACACAGTAACAGACATGCATACAACACAGCCATATCTTTTTCAATCTCTCTTGGCACAATAAAGCTTTCAGAACATTTACCTTTTCTTCCATTTACTATACTTTCAACAAATATTCTCTACAGTCAATATCAAAATTTCACCGCTTCCTTATTTCAATATTTTGTTTATTCAAACGATTATGCTGTTCATGAAAAATAGCTTTCTTATTACATAAATATAACTTATCTAACTCATCGAATTTAAGAATAATCTTCGGAAATTCATCATAAAAAAAGAAGAAAGAAAACAATTGAAATTTGTGCCATACAAGTTAATAGATGCTTTTTTTATTTCAAAAATTCATTGGAATTTTAAAGCTAATAATTTCTCATGTCTCACAGTTTTTTTGTCACTTACAAACGATTTTTTCTTCCGTCGTATAGCAGTGCGTTCACTTTTGTGTAAAGTACTTCCTTGTTTTCATAAACTGTATATATGAATATGTGCGATGACATGGTTCATACAATCAAATTATATTCTCCAATAATGTAAAAGAAAAGAAATAAGATGAAATTTAACACATAATAACTGAAGGGATCAGTCACTTTTTATATACCTTACACACGCACATTGCTCTCAAGTGGGAATCAAGTTTCTATGAAGAATAGTACTTTTCTGATTTGAGTTGAACATATTTTGCTTACTTTTCTGTACCAATTTAAAGTTAAGACAGAACAGTATATTTTTGGAATAATTTAACTTAGCTGAAGCCATTTGGTTATAGGATCTACTTTTGCAGATACCGCAAGATAATCCCTTTTCTCGATAACCCCGTAAGAGGTCTGAAATCGGGTCCCTTGTAAAAGAACTAATTAATCCGTGCGCATATGTAAAATTCTGAATACGTTTATCCACAAAGCAATGTGCTAACAGAAACTAATAAAGTGAACACTTCTACAATTTGATCGCGAAAAATGGCACGTAAAAGTAGCATGATGAAAGCCTCAATAATTGCGAAAGGCAATGAAACTGCATAGAATAATGTTCTTTTCCATAAGAGCAGAATTTCTAGCACCATAACCATCGTTGGGTTTCGCTTTGAAGGGCTAGTTAGTTACTTTGTAACACACAAATGTCTTCTATGCATTATTTCTGAAAAGCACAATAACCCAACCGCCAATTTTTAGTCGCTTTCCTGCTGATCAAAATTTTTCTCGTTTTAACTAACGAAAATTGAAGGTGAATAAAGCTATGACCCAAGGAGGATGAGATCTTTAACTGGAAACTTCAAACGCACCATCTACAAAACAATACAGAAATTATATACATGCAAACAAAAATCATCTAAAAATCATAAAAGAAAAATATATTTAAAAAAATAAACAAGACAAATATAAATTATATTCCGGAAAACAATCGATTTTTCCTTTCTTTACAAATATTTATCAATTCATTCCAGATGAGACCGGCTCACATGCCCGACAATGTAAACTTTGCGGATGTACAATTGAGGAAGGACCACTGGTGTGCATCATCATTCAAATCAACGACCATATGCTATTGCATACCCAATACACATGTATAAAAATTTGACCTATTCGAATATTATCGTAATATATTCAGTCATTTATTCAATAATACGTCATTAATATTGTACTTCTATGATTCTGTGCAAATCGAATCGCTAGACACAACTAAACAGCAAAATCGATTCGAATGATGGTGCCTGTGGTTGCAGGACGCTCGGCATGTGAAGCCATTGATCTGGCATGTCCTCGCTGAGTGGTGATGACTCGATAACAATGTTTTCTATTATTTTGTATTTTGTTTTTGAGAATTTCTCATAGTCTTGAATTTTTTAAAAGAAATCGAATAAAATTGTGCAGGTTGAATTCGCGTCCAACGAACTCGAATGTAACAAAACGGAAAAAACACTTCTGGAATAAATTAGATTTGTTTTGTGAGTTTTCTTCTTTTATCTTCTCTTTGCTACAATTATTATCAAAAATTCTAAATTTTTTATTTAGTTTTCTTTTCTTGTAGTTATCCTTTAAATTTTTATCTACTTTACTTTCGGCAGAAATAAATATCAAGAGAATATTTTTATTGTTTGTTTCGCCTTAAATAAGTTTATGCAATATATAATAATTATAATGGAAACGTAATAAACAATTGAATTTCACTTTGTTTTTATCTTCTTTTGAATTTTATTTTGAAATTTATTACGTTACTTAGTTCTCCTCCTTATTTGGATTCAATGAAAATGTTTGCTTGGTTTTGTGTGCTTCTTGCGTTGCTGTAATTCTTTTAATTATGTATTAATTAATATTTTAATAATATTCTCTACTGTCCCTCTCGTGTTCGATCGTTTGTATGTAATAATCTTTCGTTGCCTAGAACTAATTTACAGTAGCAGACATCGCAATTTACGACGAGGAAGTTTATTATGTTTCCGATTCTTTTTCCCTCGCTGCTCTTTGTCCTTTCGAATTTCGCGCACAAGCGTGTAAAAGGCATCATCAACACCCATTCGCGTTTTAGCTGATGTCTCTACAAAAGGAATACCGTACTGTTTTGCAATCTGAAATTGTGAAACATAGTGATTAGTACCAAACGACTAGAACTTGGGAAAAACATTAAGACACATTCACACAACTGTCATATTTAATTTTCATCATCATCAACGGCACAACACCCGGTATCCAGTCTAGGCCTGCTTGTAAGGAACTCCAGACACCCCGATTTGCGCAGAGGTCCACCAATTCGATATCCCTAAAACTGTCTGGTATTGACCTATGCCATCGCTCCACCTCAGGATATCGCCCTTATGGACTTTCCGGGCAGGACCATCCTCATCTATACGGATTAGGTGGTCCGTCCACCGCAAGCTGTTGAGCCGGATTTCATCCACAACCGGACGGTCGTGGTGTCGCTCATAGATTTCATCGTTATGTAGGCTTCAATCTTCACATTCTGTTATATCAAACTTCATATATGTATGTTCACATCATCTAATTGAGACCCCTCTATAATTGACATCTGTTGACCCTTAAGAGGAGAAGCGACATTAGAATGCCGTTTTTCACGTATTATTTTGGAGATTTCCAATTGCGGGACATTTAGCCACTCCAATTTTTATCTGAAACCAAAATGGTTTTAATTTTACATTACTAATTTATTTTCTAAGAATATGTCAGCACAACTGAAGTCGAGGAGGCAATAAAACGAATGAAATCGAAGAAAGTCACAGGACCTGACGAAGTCGCATCAGAGCTCTCTAAAGAGAAGAGCTGGGACCCAACACTGTAGCTCAATGAATTCTTTAATCGGGTTATTCAGGAGGGTAGAACACCAGCGGATTGGTAAGAAAGTACCACAGTTTCAATATGGAAAAAGAAAGGTAGTCCAGCAGAGTGTTCAAATTACCGTCCGATACGGTTAATATCCCATACCATGAAGATTTTTGAACGCATTCTTGAGAACCATATTCGTAAAATCGTTGAAATAATCATGATTAATTCACGGATTTGTCAAGAACTGTGGAACTACTGACACAATAGACGCTGCGCAGTTATTCATGGAGAAACACCGTGAGAAACATCGCCCTCTTTACATTGCCTTTCTGGATCTAGAGAATGCTTTTGACCGTGTGCCACACCAACTCATCTGGTATGCTCTACGATAACACTTAATTCCAGAAGAACTCGTGCGCTGGGTTCGATTGCTCTATTACGATCCGAAAGGTAAAATTCGAAGAGTGGCGGGGGAATCAAAACCGCTTCGTGTCTCTGTTGGTGTTCAACAAGGGAGCGCCTTCTCACCACTCCTCTTTGTTCTTGTTATGGATGTCATCACACGAGACATCCAACGTTCACCACCCTATGCACCACTTTATGCAGATGATGTTTTCCTAGCATCTAATAGCAAAAATGATCTCGAACAACTTGTCCAAAAATGAAATGATCACCTCACACAACACGGTCTCAGATTTGACAACCGATCCGGGTGAAACAGCCACAAACACTGTCAACTGAGCAATTGAAATACCTCGGGTCATCGCTATCAACCAATGGAGAACTGTGCTATTAATTTTTTTCACGCATTAACGCAACTTGGATGAAGTGGTGTTCCACAACTGGTGTTCTTTGTGATCGACGTATTAACGAACGTCTCAAATCTAAAATTTACCGCAATGTTGTCCATCCTATTGCTCTCTGTAGTTCTGATTGTTGGCCGACTATAAGAGACAATGAACGAAGATGTTGCCTTGAACTAGTGGCGTGGTAGGTTTTGATCATATCCGAAATGAGGATATCCCCGATCGATATGGAGTTGCACCGATCGTGAAGAAACTGCGGGAGAGGCGTCTTCGATGGTATGAGCACGTAATTCGCACTAACGAGAATTCACTTGCCAAGATTGGTCTGAACATCGAAATCGATGGTAAACGACCAAAAGGGCGACTAAAACAACGGTGGCTTGATACGGTCGATGGGAATTTAAAAGCCTTAAGATTGCATCCACATCAGGCATTTAATAGGGCCAAATGGAGGGACCGATCGTGACGTACCGACCGCTCGTTTGAACGGGACAAAGGCTGAAGAAAAGGAAGAAGATGAAAATCAATGTAGGTAAAAATAATCAAAATTAAAAATTTTCAAGCTGCTGAAATGAAAAAATTGAAATTTTACCACTTTTTTTCCACTAATTACACAAAAGAAAGCATCCTTACAAATAAGATATCTTCCCAAATGGTGATTCATATTATTCATAATTTTATAAATGTGAAAAACGTCATTTTAAGAAAAATGGGTTTTAAACAGACATTTGTTTGAAATGATATGAAGACATTTCTCACTCTTAATTATTAGGTTGTTGCAAATGAATGGCCGTTTTGGTACTAAAATTTCAAACGACTGTAAAGCTTACAAAAATTTATTTATTTAATCAAAATAGGTGCCAGTCGATTCAAAGCACTTCTCCCAGCGAGATTCAACAGCTTGTATGCCAGTTTCGTAGAAGTCCAACTATCGGGGGTTGATAAATTCGTCGAAGGTAATTTTGACAGCGTCTTCATTCCTAAATTGTTTTTCCGCCAAAAAATGATCCAAATGCTTAAAAAAGTGGTGGTCGGTTGGCGAAAGGTCCGGTGAATATGATGGATGAGGCACGGTACTGTAATTCGTTCAACTTTTGAACTGTTGTTCTGGAAACATGAGATTGTGCATTGTCGTGGAGTATCACACCATCTCTGCTGACTAATCTCGGTCGTTGAATACTGAATTTTTGGTTCATTTCCTCGAGTTGGGCACAGTATTTCTATGCATTTATCGTTTCTCCAGCTGCCAAAAAAGACTAGTGGATAACTCCAGCTGTAGACCACCAAACAGTCACCATTACCTTCTTCAGATGGAGGCTCGGTTTCGGCATATGCTTCGGTGGCTCATCAGCATCTAGCTATTGTGCTGATCGGCGACGATTGGCGTATAATATCCACTTTTCATCACATGTCACTATTCTGTGCAAAAAGGGATCGCCTTTGTTGCAGGAGAGTGAAGAACTGCAAATTTCCTTTCGAAGGGCCATGTTTTGCTCCGTAAGGGCATGCGGAATCCATTTGTCGAGCCTTTTCACCTTTCCAAGTTGCAAGTGCCGGAAAACTGTCAAAAGTGTACGCCCAGTTTCTCTGCAATGTCTCTCACAGACTGACGTGTGTCGGATCCGACTAGCAAAAGCAGCTCGTCGTTGTCAATCGATGATCCTGGATATCTACGTGGCTCACTTTGAAGGTTTACGTCGCCTGACCGGAATTTTTCGAACCACCGCCGTGTGGTTCGTTCGGTTACCGTATCAGCTCAGCTGCTACATATGCTTTCTGCTGCATCCAAAAAGTGTGCTTTTCGCACCCGCTTTATAACATCCACATTATCCATCGTTACAGTATATCCCTCTTCTACCATGTGCCTTGCTACCATTGACCTAAAGTTTCGAGCTTCGTCGCGTTTTCGTTTGGTATATTCTCTTATATGTTCCGCGAATCTTCTGGTCACTAGCCTTTTAGTCTGACCAATACACACTTTTTAACATTCCGGGCAGCTAACCTTATAAATTCTGATCTTTTCTTTTTAAGATTTTGTGTAAAACAAAACCTTATTAAAATCGGTTTACTGTCTGTCTTCCACATGCATTTGTCTCGGAGTTGGTTATAGCTATTAACACTAAATTTGGTGAAAGGTGGGAGCTGTGAATGCTCACAGTGAATTACATCCTTTTACGTCGAATTTAAAGGAGGTCCCCATACATGCAAAAGGGGGGTGTAATTTTTTTTTCGCCAAATATAGTTATGTGGGGTATCATCAAAGGTCTCGATTAGTAATTTCCGAAACCTTTGATACTTGAAGCGCACAGCTTGCGGTTTCCCAACTTGTTTTAATTTGTCTTTGGTAGAACCTAGCTTAGTCCTCAGTTGTCTGTTTGCCCTGGTACTTACTACTTCGATGTTGTGTTTTGAAAATGTATTTCGCATTTTGTTCATTAACGATAAGAATGTAATGCTCGCTCTGATAGGTGGATTATCTCTTTTTGCTGAATATATCGAACTCGAGTTTATTTTTGCTTTTTATTATTGCTAATTCCAGAAACGTTATTCGGTAGTCATCTTCCTTTTTCATTGTGAAAATTGTTATGATGTATGTTGTTTATTGTGCGCCCAAAATTTTGGCATGATTCCCTGCTTTTCGATTTCCTCTTCTATGATGCTCAGGAAAACTTCGCTTATCAGTTCCTGAAGTGGTTTTGTAACACTGGTCTCTACAGATGAAGTAATTCTCATTCATGCAGAGAGCTGCTAATTTCGCGTAGATTTTCGTTTTTTTCTTCTCGTTTAGTTCCATGTATTGTTCCTTTAGCCAATCCTCGACTTTCCACATGACTTCTTTGGTTGATATGCTCGGATATAAGGCTTTTACATCAAATGATACCGACAGTCGCCTTCCTCTAAGTTTTTTGTGGGCAACCAATTTCTAAACTAACTTCATACTATTCTTTACTGAATACTTGCTGTAATAATTTCCGAGGGTGCTGATTTTTTTCATAAGCCAATTTGCAATTTTATGGGTTGGGAAGTTGGTGTCCGCTATGATTTCTCATGTCTCATTATGGATTTTTGACTGGATCCTCATTCTCCGTAAAGAATTTGATATCCTCAGGTCTGCAATGTTTCCTAGCATTTTCCTACTTTCGTTGAGCGCCTTTTTTACTCTTTTTATAGTGGGGAAGAGGATTATATCTCTACTTTCTACATTTCTACATTTTTAAGTTTTTCTTCCAGGACACTGTCAACTGCGTATAAATAGGCATAGTTTAAGACAGATCAACTAATTATGAATTAGCACTGAAGAAAGAGGCACGTGATCTCCGAAACAATAAAAAATTTACAGAATAAGGACAGTTCTTTTCTTAACCTATAATTACTGTAAAAAATAAAAACATGGAGACAAATTTCAATTTCGTAGAAAGGACTGACGCCAAGTATTTACAAATACGCTATTTACGTTGCACTAAAAAATACGCTCATGAAATCTAAAGGAACATGAATTTTGCTTTGAAATTTTTGCTAAGTTTATGATCTATTCAATAAAAAAAAATGTCCGTTCTAAAAACCAAATTTTTTCAATAGGAGAATTAATTGGAATTCACTTATACTTCTAACAACGCTGAAAGTCGTAACTAAAATTCTCCAATTGCGGGACCAAACCAAAATGGTTTAATTTTACATGTCTAACTTATTTTGTAAGGATATGAACTTCAATGCAGGTGAAAATAATGAAAATTCATTACTTTTTCTCACGTTCAATTACAAATAAAAAAACAACAAATATAAACGCACTCGTAGTAGGCTACGTCAACACGCCAAGTATTTATAAGAACGCTATTTAAATGACGCAAAAGATTAGATAAGCACATAAAGGCACGGTGCCCGCTCAAGCCCGAGTCTGCACCCGATAAGCGCTCTGTTCTACGCTCATAAAATCTAAATGAATGCGAATTACACATTCGATTTTTTTGTGTATTCTAAGAGCCTATATAACGACCAAATTCATGAGCTATGCCACGACCGCCTGATTGTTGATCAAATCCGGCTTCTCACTTAATCTGTATTGGTGAGAATGATCCAGCATGAAAAGTCTATGAGGGCATAGACTATGATAGAAGAAGCAGACGTGCCAGACCCTGCTTCAGATAGAACGACCGCTTTTAGAGACAGCCTACACTACAAGATTACAGTACCCTATAGGAGGCAATGTGGCCAGTATTCCCCTCGCCCGAGATTATTACTGTGATTTGACTCAGGTACTCATTCAGAGCTGAATCGACTGGTATTCGACGTCAAATCACGATACAAATTCCACTGCCACTAGTGACATTCGAACCGCGACCCTCCGTACGACAGTCTTGTGGTCTAACCACTCAACTATCCGGAAAAATAAAATACGAAGTTTTATACTAGAATATCACACGTATTAGGTCAAAGCCGGACAGAAAAACGTTGGAAGCATATCATCTTCATCTGAAACTAGTGCAGCTATACCTTGAAGCAGTATCGTCATTTCTCATCAAAGTGAAAAGTGAAAGTAAAAGGGAACTCCTAGAGAAGCAGTTTAAAAATTTACAAATGGAGCACCGGCCGATAACTGGACCTTTTATTCATCAATTAGCCAACTTCGTGGTAAACTAGTCCTCTCTACAGACTGAATTTTACCATCAAGGTTAAGTAAATATCCCACTACTCATCACCGACATAAAAGCGATTCTCCGATATTGCTAATCACTTCAAAAGAAAAAGAACGTATCGGGCACCAACTGCATACTGTTTATTGGATTAAACCGGACAAAACTATTGCATTATTTATATTAGACAAAGAGCGCTTCTAGAACAGGATGAAGGACAAGATTAGGAATAGATCTTATAGAAATCTCAGGACCGCTCCTCCAACACAACTTGTAAAATATAGGACATAGTTAACAAGAAATTTCAAACAATTTTGAAGAATCAACAGAGTGAAATTCCTATACCTAGGACGTCCTAGGATCGAAGGGCTCGCCAAGATTCATAGACTAGGCAAGAAAATGAGGAAATTCTTCTCCGCGGAAAAGTCTCCCACTCGACGAATAGCCAAATAGTCAGTGAAGGAAAGGAATACCAAAATATGGAAAACAGTTTGAAATTAGATTGATCAAGGATTCAAGCGAGAAAGTTTTTGTCTCCTTTGATGTCAAAGCTATTTTTCCAAATGTCTCAGTCAAAGAAGCACGCGGTCTAGTACAAGATTGGTGCACAATGGAAAGATGGGGTAAACCAATATATGAAGCTGATCAGAATCTGTACGGAGGAAAACTACTTCACTTTTAGAGACGAATATTATAGGCAGTTAAAAGGAGACCCGGTGAGAAACCCCTCTTCCCGTTCCACGGAAATGGAATTAACTTCAACCGGCTCGATGAAAAGACTTTGCAACTGGTATATGGATGACATCTGTGCAATCATCAGAAAAGAGGAAGTCGAAAATACGCTCAACTCGCTCAATAGACTGCATCAAAATATTGGTTTTACCTTAGAGATATAAAAAGAAGAGCAACTACCATTTTCACACCTATTGCTGAGGAGGAAACAGAAGACAGTAGACCTGGAGTTCTGCACGAAACTGACGGGACATTGGTCATCAAGGGAGCGCCATCTCCATTTTGTTCTTGTTATGGACACTGTTTCACGGCACAACCAACTTCCAGCGTCCTACCCTCTGTGCAGAGGATGTTTTACTAGCGTCTCATAACAAAACTGATCTCCAGCAATTTGCGCAAAAGTGGTATGAGAGTGAATCTAAATAAAACAGGATTTTTGACGACCAAACCCAATGAACATGAACTCTATAGTTCTGAATTGTGGCCGACAATAAAAGACAACGAACGGAGGCTCACGGTAATAAAGACAAAGATCTCGCGTTGCACTAGTGGCGCCATGATCATGTCTGAAATCAGGAGATACGCAAAAGTGGAAAAATTGCGAGGCAGCCTAAGAGGAGAAAAGCTGTTAAGAATATAATCCAGCAACACAGTAAAGGGATAAGTAAACAGCAAAGCAACGAAGAATCTATCACAAAAACCCACTTAACCAGAAACTAGTAGAAAGCAGAAAAAGGAAACAAACTGGTGATACTCGACCGAAAACCCGACGGAAATCTGGCGTTTCAAAACTGAAGTAAGGGTAATTTCAAACTGAGAACAAACTCTCTCCCAGAATCAATAGAAAAGAATGATGAAAACCCAACGCATGTCTAATCCATCACTACCAAGGCTTAGAATACAACCCAAAGTACACAAAAACAGAAACAAAACCCGTGAAATCACAGCGGATGCTAATTCCCCCATCTACAACATTGCGAAATGGCTACTACCATAGAAAATACGCACTGAAAAATATGATAGTTCCATGAATCACGAAATTCTTCGTTTCGTTCGATGTTAAAGCACTTTTCCCGAGTGTTTCCCTTTAAAGAAGGTCCTACATAATCTCGAGACGTCGTTTTACCAACACTTGGCAAAGGAAAGGAGGACGAACCGTTTGTACACAAAATTAGTGTCCATTTAAATTTATCAAGGGACGCACTCGCAAGAATATAAAAGTTGTACTCAAAAGCCCTATATAAATCATCCTCCTAGAATTACATTTTATTACTTTTTTTAAGATAACTGAGAGTTCTAAGATAATCTTACAATTATGTATCTTTGCGTCGACAGGTAGCACGCAAATACCCCTGCAAATGTCGCACTCAAAACGAGTGCCCTTTTGCGGAATCTTAACAATCGCCCTTTTTTTATTCCACTTACTGTTATGATAATCAGCCAGGTTTCATCCACAAGAACTTCACCGGTACGGTTGAGAATTGTGATGAAATATTCCCTTTACCTCATAAATCGTCATCATGGATATAGAGACAATATCATACCATCAGAGGCAAACAACTATCAAGTAATGATCTTTGCTCAGAGGTCTCTCTCTCTTGTTTCACACATCCATCTGCTATATAAAACCTAAGTCTATTGCTGGTAGCGATGTGATCCATCTGATTAGGTGTACATTTCCTTCACTCGAAACCCAACTCGCCCAACAAGCCTCTATTCTCGAATAGTGTGCCATCAATGACATGGGGATGAAAATTTCATTAAGCGGCAATTCTCTCACCATTGTCAATTACGGCCCCCAAAACCATGTTTCCCTTTCACATGTCTAAGCAAGTCTCTTGGAAGCATTGAGTTGCTAATAAAAATCCTTCTTCTCTTCTCTTCTTCTCTGCGCCAGTTAGCTGTAGCCTTCTTTAAAATTCTTTGAAATGATGAATATTTAAGATAATTTCTGACTATCTCATTAAGAGTATTTCATTTTATTTTGATATTAAATACCATGAAATGTTATAAGCAGACTGGGAATTGAGACCATTCCCTGGCATTGATCATTGCTATTATGAAAAATAGCAAAGATCGGCTCATGTGACTAGGTTGGCCATCGTTAATATACGAGGAGCAAATCAAAACAGCCAGATCGCTATCGATACTATACTACTGTTCAAGGAGAATATTCTTATAACCTTTAACCTGATATTGAAAAAAATAATCTGAGCGTCAACGGTGAAAATGAAGAACACCGTGCTCATAATGTATACCCAATTGCTGGCCTATGCCAATGATATTGATGTCAAGTGGAGGAATGAATTTGCCAACAGTCTATTTGTCTATCAAAATCCATTCGCTCGAAATGTTCCTCCTTCCCTCCCTCCCCTCCCTGGTCAAAAGATGCTAGTTAACAAAACCATCACCTTCCTAGTTCTCATGTATTCTTCGAAAGCTTCGAGAACGAAATTGTGAACTCTAAGTTCACAATTTCGTCAGCCTCGTTTGAGAAGAACACCAGAAGAACCATCCAGAAATTCATACTGAGCTTTCACAGCCAAGCATCTATGATATCAGAGCATGTTTTAACTTATAAAAAATATTCCGCTCCTCGGAGGGTAAAAGCTCTTAGTGTATAAGAAAATTACCTTTCCAGTCCTCATGTATTCTTCGAAGACCGGGTTTCTTAGCAAGAAAAATTGTAAACTCTTAGTCGCAGAAAAATGCGACACAGGAAGATGGGCGATTCCTTATTCTATATAACGATGAAATTTATGGCCGATAACACAACTGTTTGGTTGCCCGGCTCAATAGGCTGCCATGGGCGGATCATCTAATCCGTATGGGTGAGAATGATCCAACTCTGGAAACCTATAGGACAAAATCTATTATAGAAAAAGATAACATAACAGACCCTGCCTCAGAAGCATATGGGATATGGAAAAGGTGGACCGCGCAGCAAAATCGGAATGTTCGAAGTTCCTTCTTTGGGCCGGCTTAGATCAAGCATATCATCAAAGATCAAGAGATCTACAAGCGAAGACATTGAATTCGATCATCTGGAAAATTGTGTATTGCAGCAACTAAATTTTGTTCGACATACAGTCCAACTTTTCTTCTTCTTTTAAAGAGTTGCAGACAAATTTTGGTGCGTCTGTCTACAATCATCCTACATATTATTTCCCAATTCTAAAGACCTCTGCCTCTGTACTATGCCACTTGATAGACGCTTAGAGATATAATCCTTTTTCACAATAGATTCAATATCAAGATCTTATTCATTTTGCTTCTTCATATTGGTGTAGAAGTCCTCACTCAGGTGTTCAAACTTTTCCTCACAATAATTATTGACTTATCACAGCCCTCACTTTCCAAAAGAAGGAGAAATCTATTACAAAGTTCCCCAGAGTGCAAGAGTTAGAAAAGCCTACTTTCTAAGTGCTTGTCCAAAGCAACTTAAATGAACTTACAATAACCCAGAATCTCTCTCTCCTCATTCTCTAATCTTCATCCAATTCAAGAACAATAAATGTTTCTTAGTATTATTGGCATGGTATATAAATCGATCGTTCTTTCGCTGTCATATGTATGAATTTAAGAAGAACTGTAATTGCCCGGATAAAACCATAGAAAAATTGTTAATATAATAATAATAGACAAACACAATTTTAAATTTGAATTTTCAGCGGGAATCCGTTATTGTCTCCACCGAAACAAGCTTAATTTGGAGGGGTCTATATATTATGGATATTTTGGATAATAATCGCATAATTTAAGCGAGAATGATGCTATTGTAGTGAGCCACAACTTTAAAGAAAGTATGAGGCAGGCTTTTTTCTGTTGAATACCAAAACCTCATTGTGCCAAAATAACGCGGCAATGAACTCTAATCGATACATGCAAATGCTTGAGGAAGTGCTAATAAACTTCTTAGAGTAAATTAGATCTTTATTCAAAAAAGATAATGTTCCAATTCCTACTGCCAAGTAACGTGAGGGAAGTTTTCAAAAAAAAGATAGATTTAATATAATAGTTCGCAAGTTATTCCGACCTGAATCCTATCAAAAACATCTGGAAAATTCTCGTTAGAATTGTTGATGCCAACTATAGACGGCACAAAACAACAAAAGAGCTGATTGACGCAATTCACGACGTATGAAGGAAATTCCAGACATTGGGAAAACTTATCAATGATGAAAGACCGAATTTTCCAGATGATGATGAATAAAGTCGTCGTTCGTTTTTGTATTGTTTTTTGTGACTTTCTTTTATATGCATGTTTATGTTACCAAATAAAATAAATGAATCAAACGTCTCGGAAAGCTATCAGAATCTAATTTATGTTCTGAGTACTTAAATTCGTTGCTTCGAAATCATATACATATATATTCAAAACTTAGTTTTGCCTATTTTTTAAAAATTCAAGATTACTGCTTTATAACGGAATGAGTCCTTCTCATCTACACAGTGGAAAAGAGCAAGGTTACTATTCACCTCTTTGTAATTATGACTAGGGACATTCCAGTGCTATAGAATATAATTGCGAAACTGTTTATAGCTTCCACCTATCAAGTACCAGTCCAATGAAATATTTCATTTTTTTCTCTTCAATTTTCAATTCTGCATTCAATACGCTGCTATTATAGATTTATGGGAACCACAACCAGGAAAGTTCCACATGTCACCACCTAATTTAGCCATTCGCATCAACACATTCACTTACGGCCGAATATTAAAAAAGAATAATCTCACTTCTCTCGCTTGCTGCATATTCACAGCCCACGCTTGAAGATCACATTTATTTCCTACAAGTACCATTGGAACTTCTTCTGCATCTTTCACGCGTTTTATCTGTTCTCGATATGTTCCTGAAATGTGGAAAGAATGTTTTTCATTAATTGAATATGTCAGTAAATTGAATAAATTATCAACTGATATAATACCTATATCTTCGAAGCTTTTGGCACTATTTACAGCAAATACCAATAAAAACCCTTCACCGGTTCGCATATACTGGTCTCTCATGGCTGAATACTCCTCTTGACCGGCAGTGTCCAATATATCCAATAAACATGTTTCACCGTCTGCATGAAATAGGAAAACATATGACTTATAAGAAGATGCACTTTGCGAATAATAATCGAAATTTATAAATATTCATTGCGTAGGCATTTTCTTATGATTAAATGTGAGACATTTCGAGAGAGTGCCGAAAGCAACACTCTCCTACGTAACAATTTATCTAGTAGCTAACAGCGTCTGGATTACTATATTATTTAATCTGCTCATTCAAAATATCGTTAATGCAAAGATATCTTTTATACTAATACGATCTTCATCGCTAATCAATTGAATTATTTATCGTAATCACGTGAAATCTTTCAGGGGAATCATAGATATCACATTATCGTTGTATTTTTCACTCCCATGAAAACAATAATTGAAAGTGTATATTTTTAATATCTCAAACAGAGTAGCGTAGTGGGTGTATGCTCACCGATAGCCTCGACAATTGGCATATCATGTTAAGATTACATACGACAATTTGGTGCAGTACTTAGCAGACATTTGAGTGAAAATTACTAACATACCACCTTTCGACGGTACTAAGATTAGCGCCTGTTCAGACAATCGAAAAATCAACAATATACTGCCTTTGATATGGACCCGTGTAGATGTACTTGCGTCGTAAGAGAGAACTTCTTTTCGGGAAACGAATATAAAAGTTTGCTCTGAAGAAAACTGTCATGATTGCCGAAAATAGTGTGTGTTAGTAACACGTTTCATAAGCTCAGCTCTAGTATGTTAACAGTAACGATGCAATTTCCTTATCTGACCTGTCGTATATTACAATGCCTTAATGTTACCCAAAAACTTGCCTATAATCACAGAAACGCTGTTCTAAAGAATCCGCAAGCCGGAAATTCCGTACCGAGATATGAAGGGTTTTGTTGATTTCTTGTGCAGGACGGTATCATCTGGTCGTAGCTCACCGTGTATATGCATTTAATATATCAGACTATCTACTTTGAGTGAGACTAGCATTTTTACGGTGCAATAAATTTCCCGTAAGAGACAACTTTGTTCTATTGCACTAAGTAAAAACTGACCGCTTTTTTTCAAATGTTAGTGTTGATACATTTTTAGGAGCACATATACAATTGCCGCATGTCGTTCGAAAATTGACGGTTAGAGCTTCATTTTTCAGAAAAGTTAGGATTTTAATTGAATTTTCAATTTCAAAACAAGCTGAAAATAGAAGACTAAATTGCACGTTCGCCATATTTTACCCTTATATTTCCGTAAAGAGAAGAATGAAATTGAAGTCAGTGAAAAACTTATGGTGGCAATAATCATCATCATCAACGGCGCAACAGCCGGTATCTGATCTAGGCCTGCCTTAAAAAGGAACTCCAGACATCAGGGTTTTGCGGCGAGATCCACCAATTCGATATCCCTAACAGCTGTCTGGCGTCCTGACCTTCGCCATCGTTCCATCTCAGCCAGGGTCGGCCTCGTCTTCATTTTCAGCCATAGATATTGCCCATATAGACTCTCCAGACTGAATCATCCTCAGCGATCCGCACACCGCAATCTATTGTGCCGGATTTTACCTACAACCAGGCGGTCGTGGTATCGCTCATAAATTTCATCGTTACATAGGCTACGAAATTGTCCATCCACGTGTGTTGGACCAAAAATTCTTCGGAGGATTCTTCTCTCGGACGCGGGCAAGATTTTACAATTTTTCTTGCTAAACACCCAAGTCGTCGAGGAGACGGTACAGTAAAAGTTTTGACTCTATGGTCAGACGTTTTAAACGGATCAGTTTTTGTAAGCTCTGTTGACAGGTAACAACCGTGCGCGAATTTCATCGTCGTAGCTGTTATCGGTTGTCATTTTCGACAATGCTCAAAGAAAAACATCAGTGCCAAAATTGGTTTCTGAAATTCTTCGCTGGGATTTTTTACCTCCCATAAATAGGGAATTATGAAGTTCACTGAAAGATGGTAAAATGTCATGGAATAAGACGGAAAATGTATCATTAAAAGGTTAACCCCACTTATAATTTTGAAAAAAAAAAAAATCGATTTTTTCCTTCCATTTTTTAAGTATGGCTACGAAATCGTCGCCTACATAACGAAGAAATCTATGAACGATACCATGACCGTCCGGTTGTGGATAAAATCCGGCCCAATAAGTTACGGTGGGCGAAGAAAGAGAGCACCGGACAGAGGTCCGACAATAGTTGCCGAAGTTGTAGACAACACCTTGGAAAAGAAGGCGTGTATTGAAGTGGGTGTGCTTCCCCTTCCGACAATGACAATTCTAAATCAATGTCTGGGAAACACGTCATTAGAAAAGAAAAAGATCGCTACGCAGCACACAAGTTTACCCTCCACCGTGTCCACAAAACAAAGTATCCAAAACGAACACGTGCCCCACAGTGGCACAAAAGAATACCCTACCATCTCCCTCTTAGAACCAACAACTATTAGTACACCTCTCTCAGCAGCCCCGAGCGTTGCCCCTATTAATCTTTCCCAAGATCCCTTGATGCTAGTGGAGCGGAATCTGCCCCCGAAAAAAACTTATACGACACCAAAAAAAATATGTGAATTATTCGGTCGTAATTGACTGTATTCAAGCAAACCCGGAAAACAGAGCTAGGCTTAGATCTGTTCACACATCTGGAATCCCTAAGGTACGACAATGATATCATCAATATCAAGCGTGAATGCTATGCGAGGGCGACGACCACCTTCAAAACCGCACAAGCAGCGAACCGCTTCGTAACAGACAAAAGAGTAAAATCCCTGAGCTACAAACCCTTTAGACCGTTCAGCGCAACATGCCGTTACAGAATTATTAAACATGTTTCTCTAAACTGGGATGAGGAAAAGATAGCAAGTCGGTCGGAATCGGCTGTTAAAATTCTGAAAGCTCAGATGTTTAGCAGAACAGACAACGAAAACAAAGATCTATATTTCCCAACAGACCCGGTTGAGCTGACCAAAAATACAAACTATGGAATAACCATTCGACATCAACAACGGTCTACGACAAGGGGATGCTCTATCATGCGTCCTCTTTAACCTGACCCTCGAAAAAGTGATCCGTGATGCTGAGGTAAATGCAAGAGGTACGATCCTCTTTAAGTCCACCCAACTACTGGCCTATGCTGACGATATCGACATCATGGGAAGAACCACCCGAGATGTACAAACTGCCTTCATCCAGATCGAGCAGGCGGCGCGAGATCTTGGGTTGCACATCAATGAAGGCAAGACAAAATATATGGTGGCAACCCCAGCGCCGAAAACCAACCAACCAACATCAAACCGCACTGGTCAAATTGGAAGAATAAGGATAGGAGAATACAACTTTGAGACCATTGATAATTTCTCCTATCTAGGGTCGAAAATTACAACCGATAACAGTTACGATAATGAAATCCGCGCACGGTTGTTGTTAGCCAACAGTGCCTATTTCAGCTTACAAAAACTGTTTCGCTCGAAACGTCTCACTATAGGGTCAAAGCTCTTACTGTACAGGTCTATGACCTTGCCAGTCCTCATGTATTCCTTGGAGACTTGGGTTCTTAGCAAAAAGAATTGCGAAATCTTGACCGCGTTTGAGAGAAGAATCCTCCGAAGAATTTTTGGCCCCCACATGAGAATGGATGATTCCGTAATCTACACAACAACGAAATCTATGAGCGATACCATGACCGTCAGGTTGTGGATAAAATCCGGCTCAATAGGTTACGGTGGGCTAGCACTTAATCCGTATGGATGAGGATGATCCAGCCCGGAGAGTCTATAAGGCCAATATCTATAGTAGAAAAAGAAGACGAGGCAGACCCTGCCTAAGATAGAGCGATGGCGTAGGTCAGGACGCCAGACAGCTTTTAGGGATATCGAATTGGTGGACCTCGGCGCAAAACCGGGATGTCTGGAGTTCCTTATTAAGGCAGGCCTAGACCGGATACCGGTTGCTGCGCATTTGATGATGATGATGATTTAAAACGCAGCTGTCAAAAGTTTAACAATTAAGGAAACCACAAGGAATGTTAGGAACTATTATCATGCAGCTGACAACGATATTGAATATGAAATGGAGTTCCTACCTTTAAGGAACAACAACCAAAAACCAGTCAACGACAGAAAGAACAATGTAAAGTTAAATGACATCCTGAGGGGCTCGAGCAGATACAGTGCAGTATTGAAAAAAACTCAACCCAAAAAACTCCCAGACATTTTCCGCAGGGTGAGCAAGGCAATGATACAGTCAAAAATGGTCCGGTGTTCAATAGCCCCGCATACCACATTGTCTCTGACTACCAGAGATTACCGCACAAGATGATGCTAATATTCAACAAAATATATGAAAGTTAAAAAGACTTGGGAATACAAGAAAAGTTCTTCAAGTCAGAAAATTAACGGAGAAACTGAATAATACCAGTGATGTCTTTTTTACGAGTACACCTGATGGTACAAGAAATATTTTCCATTCATTTCAACCCGATATCCAAACTGCTAACAGGCTTTTGTATATTCATCATCATCATCAACGGCGCAACAACCGGTATCCGGTGTGGGCCTGGCTTAATAAGGAACTCCAAACATCCCGGTTTTGCGCCGAGGTCCACCAATTCGATATCCCTAAAAGCTGTCTGGCGTCCTGACCTACGCCATCGCTCCATCTTAGGCAGGGTCTGCCTCGTCTTCTTTTTCTACCATAGATACTGCCCTTATAGACTTTCCGGGTGGGATCATCCTCATCCATACGGATTGTTGAGCTGGATTTTATCCACAACCGGACGGTCATGGTATCGCTCATACCATATTGCATATTACTTGCCACAAAATGACGGAAGATTGTTTTGGAGATGTGGCTATAGCCTTCAAAAATGATATCCCATTTGAAGAAGTTAAATACGATACTGACCAAAATGTCATCATTGCGGAAACGTGTAATCTTCAACCCAACATGACTGTGGCATCGGTCTATTTTCTCATCTAAATGACGCCTTGTCCTTCAAAAAAGAAAAATTAAAAGACTAATTGCGTTTCTATGAAACCGTCCCAATACCATGATCCTTGTCGACCTGAGCGCCAGGTCCACAACCCTTGGGGATACTGTAAACCAGGCAAAAGATAACATACTACTAAGCGGGCTTTGTAATTGTGATTTTCGAGTACACGGTAATAAAACCTTTGCAGTAACAACCCTTCCCAGGTCCTCAGTCCCGGATATCTCCCTTGCCAACTCTAAGGTACTCTCCTGGCACTGGAAAAACTTAGAAGACACCTACTCAACCAGTCATCACAAGCCTTCTTCTTCTTCTCCTACAAAGCAAATCATTTACATTCCAAAATTGCCAGAAACAAACTAAATAATCTAATTGGAAATGTGCAACCAACGGGACACCATTGAAGTATTCGAGAAAAAATCAAACTTGCAACATTTAAGACACGGAGAGGCACGAAAACTTGCTGGGATGCGGAACTAAAACCATACCTCTTAGAAAGAGTTAGTGCCCTAAACGATTTCAATCGAGTGCCTAACATCAGGAGCTTCCTCAGAACAAGAAACGCCTTAAAAAACTGGAGGAAAAATATTAAGAAAGCCGAAAAGAAGCATTGGGATGAGTTATGGGAAGAAATGTCTAACAAACCAGGCATTAAGCCTTTTGGAATAAAATAAAGGTTTGAGGAATTTTCAAAAAGAGAGCAAACAAAGAAGGAATGTCACTCACTGTTGAATACCGAGCCCTACGACTTTTACCAACAGGAAGATTTCACAATGTACAACCTTAATGATATTCTGGACAAACACAAATCATCAACAGCTCCTGGGACCGATAGAATTCTGTACAACTATGTGAACTGGTTAAATGACAGCAATAAACTTCACCCCCTCAACTCATGTAATAAAATTTTGAAAAAAACTCCAACCACCTATGGAATGCAAAAATATAAAATTCGTACCGGTTCCCAAGAAAGAAAAAGATCCATCGCACATAGTAAACCACAGACCTATTTCTCTAATTAACGTGTTGGCAAAAATTTTAAATACCATGGTAAAGGCGAGACTCACATTGTTTATGAAAGCTGATGGTACTCTCTCGGAACACTGTTATGCCTACAGAAAAGCTAGATCGACCACATCGTGAATAAATGAGTTTCTGCTTAAGGTGTACATCGCTAAGAGTGAAGGGAAAATAGTGAAGGCTGCTACATTGGACACCAGCACAAAGAGAGAGTTAAGCTCAGAACTTTGGTCAATATTATGAGAATGCATAAAATCCCAGCTGACATCTACACGTGGGTGTTCAGGTTTCTTGAAGTTAGGCACCTGATGCTAGACGAATGGTCTGAAACAGTTAGAAATGGCTTACCACAAAGCAACTTTCTAAGCCCAAGTCAATTCAATACACAACCACTCTCCACAAGGAAACACATGATTCAGTACATATTTACCAATATGCTGATGACTTTCTTTTAACAACAGAATATAAAGATAACCAGCGTTTCGACGAACTTCTACAGGACCAAATCAACATCTTCCTTAACAAATGTGGTGCGCTTAGCTTACCGGTCAATCTTGACAAGTCTAGCGTAATCACTTTTAAAAAAACAGAATCGCACCTTGTCACATTGTGGTCAATCGAACCCTGCTTAGGCAAAATAAGGAAATCAATTTTCTAGGTAGGACAATAACTGCTTCTCTGTCAATTAAAAATCACACCACCAATATGATCGGAAAGGCAATAAGAGCGGCAAGAATTGTCAACTTTTACACGGGCTTCTACTAGGACCTCAAACCCAAAAAAGCGGTTAAACTGTTCCAAGCAGCGTTTAGACCGATTTTCGATTACGCTGCCACTTCTAATGTTAGATTCTGTAGTTGCCACCCAGCTCAAAAGGTGCCTGAGGCTAACCAAATCAGCGCCCTTCCACGTTACCCATGCCCCTACTAATGAACCCCCACACAAATTTAGAAAAAACCCCTTAGCAGCCAACTAGGCTGACTAGGCTTAAAAGATCTTCACCATCCTCTTATAAACTAGTGACAGAAAACCCGTCTGACAACAATGACTTCTCGAGAGTATATAACTGTTTCAGGGAAATTTTCGACCCCATGATAGCTTACGAGGGTCATTGCTCAATTAGAAGGCTGGAAGTCTGCAACGGGCCGAACAGGGCAGCTGGGAAAACCAAACAAGAATGGATGGAAAAAGTCCAAAACAAACTAAATTGGTCGGGAAGAAATGGTTTTGCGATTTATGCCACCGATGCAGCAACAGCAAAAGAAGACACGAGTTGTGCTGTGGTCTTAGCATCTCCCCGTATAAAGGTAGGCTACAGAATTTGAGCGATGGCGGTTCTTACTTCTCAAAATCCAAAAGACCAGCCATCCAATCATATGGGTCAATGGAACCCTCTATCCCTTCCGTTCATCGATCCGCTTTCATGATTCCGGAGTCAGCCAGATTCTATGACGCCCTTTCGATTCGTGGCCAGCAAACTGTGCGACCACAAACTGCACTGCCTATTAAAATACCTTTATCCATCTTTGTAGGCGGCAATATACACTTAAGCAACGCTGCGCGGCCCGACATTCAGCTAAACGACGACATGAATAAGTTGCCTTACAAGAAATATTTTGGGGCGTCACGTGTCATTTCCATATAATGAACTCGGTTGAGTGCTACGATTTTTCATGTTTTTGGTTTGTATCCACCTGTTAAAATGTCAAAACATGCAGTTGTTTGTAGTTGACGCGCTGAATGTAGTGTAGCGTAGATTATAAGCGGTCGCATCTTTAGTAGTTGGAGCGGTCAAATTCGGTATCAATAAAATCAAATACTTATCGATGTATAAATGACCAATATATGATATTAAATAGCAAAGATGGACTCAGACAGACAATTTTTTAAACTTTTTTTTCAGGATTTACCCATCGAGTATTTTTCAAGAGGATAATGTTCTCCAGCTGCCCACTTTATCCACCGCATCCACAGATACTTTGTGCCCATTACAAAGGCACTTTATGAACATTTCAATAAAGTAATATTTAAGGACGAATTATATCGGTACCTATAGAGTTGGTTTTGTAAGTGTTCCATTTTTAGTTGATTTTCTTTTCAATACCCCTGTCAGTCACCAGTAATTCCTTCAAAAGAAAATCTTGTTATTCATTCGCTACCCACACACTATAAGGAATTATTAGGTTGTTGCAAATGAAATGTCGGATATTTGAGTAAAATTTCAAAAAAATATAACTTTTATGAAAATTAATTTTATTAGTCAAAATAAGAACCAGCAGCTTCAATGCACTTCTCCCAACGAGATACAAGGGCATTTATTCCAGTTTCGTAAAAGTCTGGGTTTCTAGAGCTAAGAAATTCTTCAAAGGCACTTTTGACAGCTACTTCATTGCTGAATTGTTTCCCCGCCAAAAAGTGATCCAAATGCTTAAAAAAGTGGTAGTCGGTTGGCGAGAGGTCGGGTGAATATGGTGGATGAGGAAGAGTCTCATATCGTAATTCATTTAATTTTTGGACCGTCATTCTGGAAACATGATGTCGGGCGTTATCATGGAGCAGTATCACTCCATCTCTGTTGACCAATCTAGGCCGCTGAACACGTAATTTCTCGTGCATTTCATCAAGTTGGGCACAATATTTCTCTGCATTAATTGTTTCACCACGCTCCAAAAACGAATAATGAATAATTCCAGATGCAGACCACCAAACAGTTACCATTACCTTCTTCGGGTGAAGGCTCGGTTTTGGCATGTGTTGTAGAGGCTGATCGGCATCTAGCCATTGCGCTGATCTGCGACGGTTGTCGTACAATATCCACTTTTCATCGCATGTCACTATTCTGCGCAAAAAGGGATTGTACCTGTTGCGGTTGAGTAGAGAACTGGATATTTCCATTCGCAGCGCCATGTTTTGCTCGTTGAGTTCATGCGGAACCCACTTATCAAGCTTCTTCACCTTTCCAAGCTGTTGTAAGTGCCGAGATACTGTCGAATAGTGTACGCCTATTTTCTCTGCAATGTCACGAATCGATGATCGGGGATCAGATTCCACTATCAAACGCAACTCGTCGTTGTCGATCGATGGTCCTGGGTGTCCACGAGGTTCACTTTGGAGGGTCATGTCGCCTGATCGGAATTTTTCGAACCACCGCTCTGTCGTTCGTTTGTTTGCTGCGTCAGCTCCAAATGTCCTGCAAATGTTTTTGGTTGCCTCCGCTGCGTTGTGACCAAGTTTAAATTCGTATAGAAAAAGTAGACGTTTTTGACTCCCTTCCATGCTTTTTTCTTTGAGTTTTACTTGGAACTTCAATGACGATTCAAACTGAAATGACTCCTTGATCGAACGAACGACTATTTATACTCAATTATCCCATACCACCAGAGTCACCTTGCGGCAGTTTTAAACATCAAAATCATAACTAACTTCACTTCATTGAAAAATCCGACATTTCATTTGCAACAACCTAATAGTATATGTTCGCTAAGTGGCAATTGATATAAGCTGTGAAACCAAACGAAAAAATTAAAACATAAATTCTACTATATATCTTTTATCAAATAAAAATATTCGCTCAAAGAACGTGTTTATTTTTTTATAAATTTTTTCTTTGCAATTTCGGGACTTAATCCCCGAAGAATACGTCTGCATGCGACCACGTCCTATAATTTGAAAAGTCTAGCAGCCTTGACTGGTGTTGTCAATCGAATCCTCCCTTCTGTTTTTAGATTTTTATGCGTTCTTCGTGCTATGCCGATTCGTGCACACGTTCCTCGTGTCGACCCACCATAGCCTCTGAATTAACAGAACGATTGGAGTTCGATGAAGAACTACTTTATTTCTTCCGACTATAATAGACACGAAAAAGGAAAACAAATAGTTTTTTCCTCCTAAAAAAATTTTTATTTCATATTCGTTTATACATATTTCGCGAGCTATGATACATACACTCCTCTTCAGCTACTTAATTATATAATATATAATCATTTTAAGTTATCTGTTGTTATCGAATATGCATTGTCACCACCAATCCAAAACTGTTGGCTCCACATCTTTCACCATATCCTGCTTCTTTTATCTACTTTTGAAACTTGGTCGCGATGAGCCGTTTCATCTGTCTTATGCAAAATCATTCGTCGAAACTGATTTTGTATACGTCGCCTTTTCTTCTTCCTTTGGTGGATCCTTTCCACTAACTAGTTGCTTTTAAACTTTTATGTAAAATAATACCTTATTAAAATGGATTCACTGTCTGTCTGTCACACGCACTTTTCTCCGAAGCGACAATTCAAATCAAATTTCGTGGACATATGGAAACTATGAAATCCACACATACAGTGGAGTTTGAAGGGAGGCTTCCCGTATATGCAAAGGAAGGATGTAAATTTTTTTTCACGTTATGTACTCGTGTAGGGTATCGAATAAAAGGTCTCAATCACTACTTTAACGTAAATTGTAAAACGAATGAATGAAGGGTAAAAATGTGCAAACTTAAATTGAGACAGAACTCATTTTCGGAAACTATCCATCCCGAAAATCTAAAAAATGCATAGACCTGCGACTATATAAAATCTAGGCATCAAAATATGTTCCATTCCAATATCTGTTCAAATAAACTTAATAATAGCAAATTACAAACTTTTCGGAGTTGAGCGAAAAACTCTCCATAAGTTCTTCGTAGGGTTACCATACGATAAAAGACAGTATAGCGCATAATGCGCAAAGTTTCATGAGAATCTGGCTATTCGTATCGAAGTTATAGCAGTTCAAAATTATCAATTTCGCGCGAATTTACTGTATATCAAGCCTTACAAATGAGATGCTGTCGTCATACTCAACCAAAATAATTGACATACGAGTGAAATATTAGTCTCATATGTGAAGAAGCTACTTCTCCCCAACCCTTTTGCCCTTTGCCGCTATAAGGTGAGCCCTTTTTAAGGCTTTGGGTAAAACAAAACCTTATTAAAATCGGTTTAATGTCTATCTGTCTTTCGTCAGAAACGGTTATATGTGTGAACGCCCATTTACATCCTTCTATGTGGAACTTAAAGGAGATTCCCATATATGCAAAAGAGGGTTGCAATTTTTTTTTTTCACCGAATATAGTCATGTGGGGTATCAAATGACCCCCAATGTACCCATTCTTCAAACTGTATCAAGTTTGTCCTTTTTTCTCTATCAAGCAGTTAAGGGATATGTGCAAAGTCTATGCCCCATTCAATATATGTGGTGTGCCAATGTGGTTGATATCGGTCTCTACGTTTCCACTGCCTTCCTGTATAGTTCAAATTCGAGTTTGCCGTTGTTATTTATTATACGTGGGTTCAACTATGGTAATCATTCGTCGCAAATTGGATTTCAACTTTTCGCACCTTTTCAAAAGTACCAAAAAATTTATGCCAACTACGAAAAATGTTACATAGCACAGACAAAAAGACACAAAAAGGTTTCAAGACCACGTAAAAAAAGCACGATAGGAAGATGTGGAGCCAATAGAGTTGGATTGGCGATGACAATGCATATTATCGAAGAGTGACATGCGGTAACAAAACGCAACTTAGAACTAGTACGAAATGTGAATAAAGCTTACACTGACGTCTGCGAGAGAAAACAATAGCTAAAGACAGACGACGGAAGATTTTATTTAAGCCCATTTATATGTCTTTTTCTTCAAATTGTTGAGTTGAACAGGTTCTGACAGCGAGACGTGCAGTACTTCATTGTGGGTTCAATTTTGAGCCCTGTCGCTTTTGGGCTCGAACTAACATCGCAAGTGAAGTTTTTTCGAAAAGTACTAAATGAGGCTTATCATTTTATGCATCGCATGACCATATTCTAAAAAAACTTTAATTTGCACATATAAACAGCCCATCCTCAAACAACACAAAATGATTCTACTCATTCCATGCATATAACATATCTTCTTCTTTGTCTTGAGCCTTTGTCCCGTTCACAAACGGAATCGACTCGTCGTGATCGCCACATTGCTCTATCAAAAGCTTGATCTGGATGCAAGCTCGAGGCTTTCAAATCACCTTCCAGATGTGATTAAAGCGTGTCACGCCACTAATCCAACACATATCTTCGTCTCCATTACCGGAAGACTCGTCGTTCATTGTCTTTTGTAGTCGGCAACACTCAGAACCATAGAGGGCGACAGGGCGAGCGCCATTGCGGCAAACTTTAGATTTGAGATGTTCGTCCATCCATAACAAGGACACCAGTTGTGGAACGGCATTTCATCCAGGTTGGCCGAGAGAGAGAAGTAACAAGAACCATCAAACTTTCGGACCAACAGATAATAGGATCATATGTCCGTGATCTAGCTCACTTCTATAGAGCTGCATTTATCTCTTATGAGATTAATATCTTGTATTTCCCTTTTAATTGGAATAAGTCAACGTTACAATCAGATCTAAAAACAAACATTATTACTCAATAAATGCGTATTTTTCGCGATTGGAACTTTGAGGCTTTGCCACATCTGAGATAAATTATATTCCAAAATTTATTAGCAAGTTTTAACAATATTTCAAATACCTCGACCTACATACACAATACGACGCCAAATCCTTTCTGACGCTTTGGTTTGAGGCACTCACATTGATTGTAGAGTGCGATGCGAGAGCGATAGAATATGGACCTTTATAGCCCCAAACTCACTCCAATTTTCCCCACCAAGTAAATATTTTCATGTTTCCACTATCGTCACATGTATTGCCACGGTTATCAACCAGAATACATATTTTTTAATACTTTTTCCTTGTTACTAATATCTTATCGAGCATGACTATTAGTTTCTTCAGATGAATCTTTTAGTGATTCATTGCTCCTAAATTTAGCAATACATGTAAATTTACTTACCATGCCAAACAAATGTGATCAATTAGAGATCAAAGAATCACGATTACTATAAAGCCTAATTCCGAAGTATTTCAGGAACAAGTTTGGATGAGGTATACATTTTTAAGAAACTGGACAAAAATAAAGCAAGCAAGGTACAATGTATGTTGTTTAAAACGTACTCACTCATTTAAATAAATTAACGATTCTAACCGCTTTGAAAGGAAAAGCAAAACTCACTAAAGCTTGAACGTGCGAGGCGAGGAAGGAACTGAAGTAAAATCTATGTACAAATGATGACGAACGATACTGATTTAAGCGCATCAATCTACCTCCTGGAAAAGTAACCTGGTAATCAAAAGTAAAATCAAAGATTCTTTGCTTCATTGAAAAATGCAATCACGCATAGTAACGTGCGCATAGGCTAAGAAAATTTCTAATATCTATAGTCAAACAAATGCTTATGTAATGCAGGTAGTTTCCTCCTCTTGCTCCCTTTCGCTGCGGTTAGCAGAGCACAACAACTTTATTTTTCCCAGGTGAACAATGAATGAGGTTGATATGACTTTCAGTGGATTGATATGAATCAACATCCAACTCACAAGTAACCGCAATAATTAACTTTTCATTTGCTATCCTTAATATTATATATTCTTCGGCAAAAAAGTCCAAGCCCCTCCCCCGAATTTTCAAAACACCAAAACAAAATCGAAAACGAGGTCAGAAGAAAACTTACGACACAGGGACCGGGAACCCCAGTACCGATACATTTAATGCTATAAGTGATTTAGAGAAGGATAGGCAGAGGCGACTTTGGACATGACATTCGCAACAGAAGTGGTAAGGATATCTTTCAAAAAGAAGGGTTTACTCAGTTTTAGGCCTTTTGTCAGCGCTCCACTACCTGTTACATGTTCCGGCACGGTAACGAGAATTTTCCGACAGCGATCTGCAGGCAATCATCGTCGAAATATAAATGGAGCAAATGGGTATCCCCAAAACCAAAACCGCCAGATATGTTTTCGAACACATTGAGTGAATGAACTTTTACGGAGGTATGGCTAGACCAGCCTAGTAAATAAAGCAACCCCACGGAGAAAACTCTGCATATAACGTAATATATCATAAAAGCATTCCACACGTGATACACATTCCCAGTCAAGAGATCTAAATACTGGTGGAATGTTGAACTTACAGAAGAGAAAAGCATGACTGCAGAAAAGCCCGCAGACACCACAATCAAGAGAGAATATTTCAAGTGTGCTTAAACGCAAATCCGCATGGGAGTGTCTATAGAACTGTAGTGAGACGACTCAAATCCGTCTACACTGATCACATGGCCCATTCCCTTCCTACAAATCACTCACCACTTTCAGCATTAGATGCGAAGGTGTTGGAGTAAAACAGGGAACAATAAAGTTCCGTATCTGTAAGGTACTACTTATATACAAAAACATCTTCAACAACCTAACATGTCCGGATGGCTTAGTAATTAGACCGCTAGGCTGCCGAAGTAGAAAATCGCAGTTCAATTCCCACACCCAATGAAGAGCTCACATCTTTTCAAGGCCCAGATTCAATTAAATTGTCACGGCAATGACTATAATTATTATTATTATCCATAAGATGTCCTGAATGAGGCCCTTAAGCTCACAGTGAAACCTGCATACAAAATACGATCGAGGCCATACAGCACTGTTGCGATAAAAGATCAAGTACGCCTGTGTTTTCCGTTTTTTTTTTTGTCAGCAGATAGCACTTGAATTATCGACGATTAATATTATTTGGTTGTGATATCAAAACTATATAAAGTCAATGCATTTAAATTTTATTACGAACCAAAAATGATAAATTTGAGCCAAATAACGAGCATATTCACCATACATTGAGTTTTATGTTTAATAAAAAGAAAAACGCAACGGAAAGATCGTTTGTAGTAGTTTATGCGAGCGGTATTTAACGTTACGAATGGGGAGGACAAAAGGATGCGATTATCAAACACACTAGAACAACAACACTGGAAACAACTTGGAACTGCGACTACATGCAGCTTATTCATCACACTTTATTCATTCCGTATGGCATTTGTCAGCATAATAGAAGATACACTGGCAAAGCAGAAGTTCGATAGTTACGAAAATGTGGAAAAATGGCTCGATGAATTGTCTACTTTCAAAGACAAGGACAGTTTTGTATGTCCATCAGAGTGATCTTTCATTTTTCAATTACCTCCTATCGGTTCCAAATAGTAATTTTTTAACTAAATTTATGGTTGCCATAAGCCCTTTTGTAGAGCACAACGCGTCAACTATACTTACATGCCAACGCTGCTAGTTCTCGGCAAGGTGCTTCAACTCTTTCCATAATTTTCCGGGAAAGTGGACACTACTGCTCCACTGTACCAAACCACGTAGCTCTAGATCAACCTACTCGTCGACCATTGCATGACGTAACCCACATTCGAGTTGCCACCCTTCCTTAATATGCGACCTATCCACTGCCACTTTTGCTTTCTCATTAACGCGTCCACTGGTATTTGGCCCGTACGCCGACGAAGCTATTCAATAAGCCAAAATACCCCGACATTACGCAGACATGAATTGATGAGAGCTTTCCCTTTCCATCTAGTACTCCCATGTAATAGAAAGAACTGTGGCGCGGCAGGATTCGCAGCATTCGAAATTTATTTCGAATGTTGCGAGTGCGAGCAATATAGATGGCGCGGATCTATCCACTTTGCGTAGCACGCTAAGGGAGTGGAAGATCGCAGTAATTATGTTTTTCAGACCTGTCACTGATTTTTAATATTAAGTTTGGAATTGACAAAAGAACACTGAAGTCTTTTTGATTTGGAAAATAGAATTGGAGTTTGAGTTCGCTGACTAGAATTGATGTTGAGTTCGCTGATTAGAATTAGGACTAATAATATGTAAAACCATTAATATTAAATGTTCGCTTAAATATTTTAATAAAAATTAAGTAATTAACATTACTTATATTAGGACTAATAATATGTAAAACCATTAATATTAAATGTTCGCTTAAATATTTTAATAAAAATTAAGTAATTAACATTACTTATATTTTTATTAAAATATTTAAGCGAACATTTAATATTAATGGTTTTACATATTATTAGTCCTAATTCTAATCAGCGAACTCAACATCAATTCTAGTCAGCGAACTCAAACTCCAATTCTATTTTCCAAATCAAAAAGACTTCAGTGTTCTTTTGTCAATTCCAAACTTAATATTAAAAATCAGTGACAGGTCTGAAAAACATAATTACTGCGATCTTCCACTCCCTTAGCGTGCTACGCAAAGTGGATAGATCCGCGCCATCTATATTGCTCGCACTCGCAACATTCGAAATAAATTTCGAATGCTGCGAATCCTGCCGCGCCACAGAACCTTATCGCGGCCTCTACTTGATGTTATTGTTAGAATAGTTGCATTTCTCGATTTTGAACAAAACAGGTAAGGTGGATTTAGCGCTGTCTATGTAATCTCTGTAATCCACACCACCAATAACAATAAGAACAAGTCGGGAAACCGGAAACTGGACGCTTCAGATATGAAAAGTTTTGTGTATTTCTTTTATAAAAGCATTTGAATGGATATTTCTCCCATTAGTACCTAGCACGTAATATATCCATATATTATGTGAAAATATCCACTTTCGTGCAGTGCTGACATTCAGTCTTGTATTTGCTTCAAAGCGACAACCTTGACCTATCATAACTTTGTTAGTAGTAGTGAGATTTCCACTAAAGGACATGCTAGATGTTATAGCCTGCATTGCTACAATTTCGTGATTCTAGGATGAATTTTAGAGGGGTTTTACGAACAGCTACTAAAAATTATAGTAATATTAGTATATTACTATAAGTATTAGTAGTTGACCGTAATATAATAGGTTATTAACTTTATTTCAACAGATATCTTTATTTCGGAGCCGTATAGTGGCGGCCTTTTGATTTTTCTCAGATTTTTCGGCTGGATAGTTTCTGAGAATAGGTCCTTGAAAAAAATGATCACTTTCGACCGTCCGTACTCCCACATTTCCAGTACTAACCAGCTATATTTGGCGAAAAGAAAATTACACCCCCTTTCACATGTTTGGAGGGAGACCCCCCCCCCTTAAATTCGATTTTGAATGATGTAACTCACTGCATGGGTGAGCGTTCACAGTTCCCACCTTCCCACCAAATTTAGTGTCAATCGCTATAACCGTTTCCGAGAAAACCCCGATGGTAAACCGATTTTAAGAAGCTTTTGTTTTACACAAACTCCCCTGAGATTTTACCTCGATTCAGGACATATCATTTGCGCCATTATATGCCGCGCTGACAATAACTATTAGTTTCCCCGAAATGCCACCCTATATAGAGCGTGTCACAATGATTCGACTAGAGTTAATATGGTAGGTACAATAGGATAACGAGCAGAAACCAACGTGTTCTCTGCGGATCAAATTTTCGAGGTGTTCCTGCGTGCATTTCAGGTTGATTTTATTTAATATCTTTGCGAGAACGCAAATACCCCTAACAAATGCCAAACCCAAAACGGGTGCCATTCTTCGATTAAGATTAAGTGGAAGTAGTAACTCACCCGTCAAGGCCTGTGACTTTACTTCATTTGAACAAGTTGACTGTATAGATAATTTGGCTTCTATTTCGAGGCGCAATCTGTATCATTTAAAGAATGGGGCTTCCTTCCACTTATCGCTAACGCCCCTCAAAACCATCCAAAGACTTACAACAATTTGCAGGCCACTATTACCATTTGAGGCTGCTTCTGCAGCGCAATGATGAATTTTTTTTTGTTACGGCGTACACTCCCTACTCGTGCTTTTTCACGGTAACGGAGCTCCAGGGCGTCGCTCTCACCCCCGTTCACAGCCATCAACACAGGTTTCAGCTCCTTATGTTCATCGATCCGGATCATATAGTGTCCTTTTGGGACATTACCAAGATCATGCCAACTCTCCCATCGCATATCCGGCCAAGATGTTATCAGAGCCCAGCTTGAATTCAGATCACCGATAACAATCACAATGTCACCCGTAATGGGCCATAGAAGGTATTCTTCTCCATTATATGTGGGAACATTCGGTTCTATGCGGTTTCAATTAAGTACTAAATAGACACCGAATTGTAACCGAAACACCGTTTCACACTTGTCGGCAACGACCGAAACTGAATCTAAACCGAATGGAACCGTATACATGTGAGCAGACATAAATTGCAAAGAGTCAAATTGGTTGAATTTGGTGGCTCAGGATGGTATTCGTTACATGTTTGGTGAAAAATTCCCGGATAGTGCAACATTGAGCTTATATTTAAAATCACAAATCCCATAGATAAAAAAAACCTTCAAACCCTCTTATCCCAATCTATGATACGATTTCCACATTGAGGTCAATATGTACTTACAATTTTTGAATTTGCAAGATTTTTAACTACTTTCCCGGACGTACATCTTGCTACACCAGAAAACATGAGATTTCGAGATGACGCTATAAAATTTCCACAAATAGCAAAATATTGACATCGGCTTATTCAGAGAAAAACTGAAAATATATACAAATTGGAACTCATCTAGGGAAAAACTATTATTCCATAGTAGCCCTGCTTAATCGCATGGTCTCAATCTAAAGTAGATAACATTGCCCAAGATCATTCGTCTATTTCAAACATCTGATTCAATCCAGAAACCACGAATCCGTCGTTATTATTTTATCATTTTCTTCCAGAAATTTAAACTTCAAGTTGTACATTAAAAATATTTTTGCATTACTCACCAAAGTTTACATAATATTTTATTGTTATTGAGGTTGAGTAATAATTCACTGACTCTGACTGCAGTGCATTGGCACGCGGGTGGCGGCACCACCAATAACATTAGATTTTCTCTCGTTTCAATTAGAATCATTTTCCAACGGAAATCTTCATTTCGAATTTAACGCATTGCAATGTGAATGATGTCGACGTCGCCACTGGGCCGCTGAGATGATTCATTGCAAAAAAAAAAAATATTGAAAGCATAACGCAACTAATTGAATGGAATTTAGATTGCAATTAATGCAAATTAAGTGAATTCTGCAGTAAGAAAGATGGTTGGCTGTGAGAATTGTATTTTAGAATTCAAAGAAATATTGTGCGTTGAAGAGAATGTTCACAGAATTTTTGATTGTTCGAAAAAGAATTCAACTTTCTTTTGGGAAAAACGTTAGTGGCATGACATCGCAAAGCGATTTTTCATTACCCGGAATATATTACTGCCTTCAACGAGGACAAGGTGCGGGTGTAATTTTGACTCCCTTTCCTCCAAGGTATCAACAGCATCCTGGCATTAAAACTTTCTCCTCCTCTTAAACACATGCATAATCGGTAAATATTTCACAGGGTTTCTAGTGACGGTAAACAACGTTTGTTGTTTTTAACATTGTTAGCCACGGCCAGCGGACGATTTCATTGTAACGAACATCTTTAAATTCTCCTTGAAAATGTTCCAATGAGGTGCTGCAGCAAGTCCAGGTTTCTTCATTAAAAACAGAGTTATGATTAATACTATTTCCGATAGTGAAAAAACCAGAGCGGGCTCTCAAACAAGAGTTCTCTACTATGCCCCCCTCTCCTTTTGTACTTGCCATTGTGTTTTCCTACCTCGAGAATTTACACCTTTAGAAGAAATCAGTGTTCAAATCCCTACTGGACCAAATATTATTCAACTTTGCAACAAAAACCGAAAAAAATTAAGTGTTTTTATAGATCGATTGTTCTCCTTCACATAATACCGAAGTTAAGACACATTCGCACACGTGAATTGCATTTCATTGTATTTTCCTCAGTCTGACGTAACTACTTCCAAACGGTTAGGACTGTGACTTTCATCATATCTGGACAATGGTAACATATTTCACAAAACATATTAGAAAAGTATTGTATTGATAGTTCATTTATACCCTCTATATATGGGGTTGGTGTGGAAGCGCATTAACCACACTTACATGTTCTTATTCTAGATTTCTGGCAAACTACATCAGCTTCCTCCAGAACCTCAAGGTTAACTCTCCTCATTCTTCTTCGGTTATTAGCGTTACATAATTCTAGGGAAACTTATTCGTGCAGCAGTCAAATTTCAATGTATCACCTATCTATCCCGTATACAACCACAGATACCTGGCCAGTGTGCCGGTATAGCCCTTCAATCGATTGTCTCAAGCCAGAATACCCCTATAACACTTGATAAATAGGTATTAATGATGGATTAGCACTTTGGAGCGTCTTAGACGATGTAGGCAATTACCATTTATATATGGTTGCCATTGCCCAACAAAACGGCAAGTTAATTTGCGTCAAAGTAAAGAGCGCTTTTGATGGGGACCAAATGGTCATCAATGTTGCCCTGCGAGCTATTTTAAATCTCTGTCGTCCAGAAGATAGTTCACCCACTGCCAAACGACAGTCAAATCAGACTTTATTAAAGCTCCCCGCCCATGCAAATAGAAGCTGCAGAAAACCACAAACCTTTCTCAATGTCCAAACATTATGTTATCAGAGCCCACCTTGCAATATCATATGATTCCTTAATATGTGGTGCTCACAGAAGACCTTCTCTGTATCGAAAACCTGGGTTGGTGCATAACACGGTATTATTGAGATATTCCTCATTCTGCATCGAAATCTAACATTCAATATTGTTTGATATCGGTTCCCTGGACACGAAGGAGCGCCTTGCGGAGGCAGTAAGATTCAATCCGACATCCGATACACGTAAACTTTTAGCTGGCTTACTAGAGTACAATAATCTAGTGTGATAAGATTAAAAGACGTACTCCCCAGAGTTACCTCGCTTAAGGGGGTCATCCCGTGTGTCGGATCCGAGGAATCGATTTTTTTCGGCATCAATTGTATCTAGATATAGTGTAGAATATATGGGCAAAGTGATTTTTTTATATTCGTAGTCGTTCGGAAATTACAGTGTTAAACATTTAAAATGTCATATGACAGCTTTATGTCGATCACTGTAATAGAGCGCGTATTTATCGGTCCGAACGACGTTCGAATGATTTCGCTAAAATCATAAGAATTGAAGCCAAGGCTTTACTTGTGTTTCTTCAAGAAACATAAGATTTATAGGCTAGGTATGGTAGATTAATGGTCAGTTAAAATTTTATGGTTGAAATTCGCATACTACTTTTTAAATGCGTTTGTCTCGACACTGCATATTGAAAATCTACCCAACGAAATTCTTTGAAATTTTCAGGACCTATTCAGAACATATTTCTACGGTCCGCAAACTAGGATAATTTCGATTCATTCAGTAGTTTTTTTTTATTCATTAAAGAAGCCTTGAAAGAAAACCAAAATTAACAAAAAGAAGTTTAACAAGGCACCAAAAATTTAACTTTCAAT
Source organism: Hermetia illucens (assembly GCF_905115235.1). Lineage (NCBI taxonomy): Eukaryota > Metazoa > Arthropoda > Insecta > Diptera > Stratiomyidae > Hermetia > Hermetia illucens. The sequence goes on along the minus strand of NC_051854.1, from coordinate 55,448,477 downwards.
ATTTTTTAATAATCATGGTTTGCGGACTGTGGTTAAGTCCGCACGTTAAATTAACGTTTACATTTTTTCTTTAAGATGAACACAATGCTAGAGGGCGTTGTGGCAGCAGAAAAACACCTTTTTTGGAGATGGATGTATCAATTGCTTTGTATTTCAATAATGAACTATGCTATAGGACTGGAAATTACTACGCGTGCTCAAGATATTAATATATATATGGTGAAAAATTCGCATTTGCACCTTTATCCAGTTCTTCACAAAAAATTTCTAAAAAAAAGCGAAAAAAACGGCTTTCACACGGGATGACCCCCTTAATCTCAGAATATTCAATCATGATTTAAATCAATGATTTGTATCGAGTGATTTTTTCATAAAAATCATGATTTAAATCAAATTCGATTTGATTCTTAGATTACATAAAATCATAACAATTGAATCAACTACATAAAATAACAAGTCCCGAAACCGGAAACTGGTCGCTTCAGGTATTAAAGGTTTTGTATATTTCTTTTATAAAGACATTTGAGTGTGAATTTGTCCCATTAGTACGTAACACGTAATATACGAATATATTTTGTGAGAATATCTACTTTCGGGTGATATTGACATTCAAAATCTTAAATTTCCAAAGGAGTGATAACTTTGACCTATTATAACTTTTTTAGTAATAGTGCAATTTCCACCAAACTAGTGGAAGGATCAAGCTCTATATTATAGCCTACATTGCTATAAAATTTCGTGGTGCTAGAATGAACTGCAGAACCCCCAGTCAATTACTGAAAATTATAATAATATACTATTATTAACTTTTATTAACTTTATTTGAAGGGATATCGGTATCGAAGGTATTTCGCAGCCTAGCCACCACATAGTGGCAGCTTCTTGATTTTTCGGTTGGGCAGTTTCTGAGAATGGCTCCGTTAAATAAATGATCATTTACAACCCCCCGCACTACCCGCCTTTCAACCAAATTTCCAAACTAAGGCCAACTTCGGAAAGCCCTAACCGAGACCTTTCATTTGATGCCCCACATGACTATATTTGGTGAAAAAAAATTTGCACCCCCCATTTACATGTTTGGGGACCTCCCCTTAAATTCGACGTAATAGGATGGAACTCACTGTATGCGTGAGCGTTCACAGTCCCTACCTTTTCATCAAATTTGGTGTCAATCGCTGCAACAGTCTTCGAGAAAAATGCATGTGACGGACAGACCGACAGACAGACAGTAAACCGATTTTAATAAGGTTTTGTTTTACACAAAACCTTAAAAAAACACAATGCACAATTTTTATTAATTGACCAAAAAGAACTGTTTACTAAATTGTTTAATAAGAAACACCAATGTTGTCGCTTATTCACTATCCATCCTGCTCCGAAGATCCTTTATACAGAAGCAGAGGAAGCCACGGCTCTAAACAATTAGCACAAGATAGGCGTTATTTAACCATGGTCATCTATGTTTGTGAACTGTGATTCAGACGACTACGGTTTCGTCCAGCGCAGAGACAACTCACCAGACGCTGCCTAACCCTGAATAAAATCGTAGTCGTCTGTATTTTTTTTTACTTTGGATATTAGCCCGAAAAAGTAATCCTCTTACAAGAAAAGTAGTAGAAGGCCACTCTCCAATTCAATTCTCTTCATTGTAAACTTCATCAAGTGATCTCTTTCCCAAATCAAATCGTGATTGTGCCTGAAACCCGGTCACCGCAAAGCTGTTGTTTATAGCATATATAACTTTCGTAAATTGCCTATCTAACTGTTACTTGAGCTCACCTAAAATCCTGGTGAGCCTGGTGATCCTATTAAGCTAATACTAGGTCCCAATCTTATAGCATTTATGTAGATGCAGATACATCGACCGCATGGCTCCTAGTTGATTCATTTATACATCCGAAGAACGTTCCATGTAATGCGTCCGCGGTGGAATAGAACAATTATTGGAGGTCCCTGGTAATAGGTCCAAAAGTACTCGTTGATGTCGGAAATGATATACTCCTTAATGGTAGGTTGTAGCTAGCGCCTGAATCACACTTCAGAGCACCATTGAGGAGCATCCTTGTCGTTCTTCTCTGTTTTGCCAAATCCGAGTTCCACTATGGTGTTTTACCCTTTTCTGGCATCTTGAGTGGACAGCTTTTTTCGAAAGCTTCTCTCGTGCTAGTTGTGACCATCTGGATTGTCTTCTCAATTCCAGCAATGGATTTGATGCGCTTCCCAGGGATCGTGACTCGGGCGCTCAATTCTATTTTATACATCACCCAATCTGTCTTCCGCGGATTCCGAAATGGAGTGGGTGGAAATCAATGCCTCTGTGATCCGAGAGTGTGATATCGTTTGATACTCTCCACTCTTCGATTAGAGCCGGTATCACTGTAACTTCAAATTCAAACAATATTTTAAAGAGTACCAGATGATCGATACTGTCGTATGCCTGCTTGAAGTCGATGAAAATTTGATGGATATCAGCATTATATTGTTGATAGTAAGTGGTTCAAAAATTCAGAGAAATTACCGATCCGATGGTTACGCCATATTGACAATCAGGTAATATTTTGTCCCGATCAGTGACGTAGTTGGGGAATCAAGTCACCTCCTCGTTCCTCGCTCTAGATTTCAGCTGCAATGTCTTCCAAGTGTTATTGCTTTTCCCGGCTTTCATTATTGCTTTAATTGACCCTTCAACTTCTGCTGGCGTGCTCCAATTATCAATAGGGTTTAAGGATCTGATGGGTAAGCATAGTCTCTAAAGTTCATAACCATTTGAAATTTTCCCGCCATTTGCCCGTCGCAGCTCCGGTAAGCGCCCTTGTCACTTATATAGTAGAAGTTGTCGATATCGGTGTGGCGAGGTATGGAATCGGCTTTTGACAAAACCAAATAAATCCCTCTCGCCGTCACAGATGTCCCTTTATAGTAAAGCTATCTGGAAGCCAACTTCCAATTGGCATTGGCGATGCGATGGCCGAGTATCTCGGTACCCCGATATCTACAATCGGTGAACTCATAGATGATTGCGATTATCTTTTTACTTGTCCCTCTATTATGAGCTTATCATTTGCACAGCATTAAGTGTGGTGATAATAAACTCAAGGAGATTCATTGAAATAGGAGAAAACCAGTAAATAATATGAGAGACTGTGAATGTCCTACAAAGGAGTAGACAAGAACCCTATATAATGTAAGCAATGCTACTTACATCCACAGAAAATAAAATGCAATCTCTTTACATAACAATAAATTGTTAGAGGCACAACAAAATCGTTTTTAAAGCCGAGGCTCTTGTTCTAGAATATTTGATTGCCAAATGGAATCTGTACCATAGCACGCTAACTACCTTGCATCCGAGGGTAGCCACCTTCATAAAGATAAAGTCTCCCCAAAGGGAACCGCCCTCATTGCATTCAAATAGGAGATTACAGCGCTACCCCCGATGTTGCCATGATTATTGTAAAAAACTATTCCCTACACTTACTTACCTATCACAACTTGTTTCCGATATGAATCCTCAATTGTTGGATCATATTCGTCCACAAAATGATTCTGAATCAATTGAATTGTAAGCGCGGATTTTCCGACACCTCCAGCACCGACCACAACCAATTTGTATTCAGTCATTTTGTCGCGCCTCCTCAATATCCTTGGGTCGCAAATTGCGCTGATTTTGTATTACGCCCGGCACACAACAAACAGAACCCACAACCGAATGCAGCTCTGGGACAATTCCAGCCAGCTATTCACCTTCCGCGCACAGACCACGGAACGTGAACCTTTTGAGTGCCAGTTAACAGTGCTCGCCGCGTACTCCGGGGTCAAGTCCTCAATACGTTGCGAGGAGTCCTAAGCGGTTTTGAGGGCCACCGGAAAATGACACCGTCTGCCCACCAAATGCACCCTTCGTCCACTCTGTTGAGCTCGTTCACCGAATTTCAGAAGAGGAGTCGTCTCTTCAGTTTTCCGCCGCGAGATCCGGGTGAGCTCTAACGAAACGGAGAACGAAAACAAAACATGAAAATCTGTAAAAATAAGCTCTCGTCGTCGCGGCTCCGCCGTTCGTGCAGTGACTCACTCAATGGCACTTGACGCCCGAATCCATTTTCCTCTTGCCGGACCCTCAACAATTTCCTTCACTTGCTTTCCACTGCAATCGCGGCAAAAGGGTCAGGAATTGCCCGCACTAAGGTCCGCACTGTTCACGCGACCCGCAACAATTCACCGACACCGAGGACCACTTTTTTCGCCGATTGTCTGCCGTAGTGCAAATGCCGTGGCTCCCGTCACACGCCCGAAACCTGAACACCTCGTCCTCCTCTCCGACAGCCGCGTAGTCTACTTCCTCCAACTTCTTTTTCCGACCGTCCGACCAACGTACCGACGTTTCTTTCTGCTTTGTCTGCGTCGTCTTCTTTTCAGCGTTCACTTTCGTCGCAGTCAGCGACCGCCGATTCACACTTGATTCTCTGAATTGTGTGCGTGAAAAACGCACGGAAGAAGAACGAAAACGAGGGTGGCGGTGCCGCGACCGATGCACTTGTTGATTGATTTCCAACGAAAATGCACACAAATCTCGCCCAATTGCACAATTCACGATTCACTTTCGTCGCAATGCACCTGCCCGGTCGCGTCACTTGCTTTTCACGGTTGCACTTTGCGCTTTTTTCTTAAAGTGGAAAAATCGGCAGACAGCAAACACTTATTTTTCCTCCACTCCCCTTGACTTGACTCGGCTTCTTTATTCCTCTTGTCGGCTATGCCTTCTTTCGGCCATGCGATAATGCAGGTTTCGTTATTCAACACACCCGAACTGGGTGCGTTCAATGCCAGACTATAAGATTGGCTCGTCACAGTGTAGCATTTGTGCATCTTTTAATCAAATCAAAAATGTGATATCTTGTCCAATTTATAACGTTTTTAAATTGGCCCAGATATCACTGTATAGCTTGGAAAATACAAACTTGTGCATGAAGTAATGTATTCCTTGTGTAATTCAAACTATTCCATGAAACAGCTATGCAAATACAAAATGTTATAAAAAGAAGTAAGTCTGTTTTTGCTTTCCGTTCGAAAAAATTCTATAAATCGTACTATTTAGCTTTATCCCAGCTGTGAGCTAGATTAAAAAAGGCTCCTTTAATGTTGTTTTCCTATTTTAATATCTATTTCATCAGTTTGTTTTATTATATTCGAAAGGGGAATTTTCAGAATTAATTTTGATCTACTGGATTGCATTCTGCTTGCAAGAGTGGTGTGGTATTTGGAGGTATGCATAGAACTTGAACTTGTTTATCTTGGAAACGTAGCTCCTCTTCTTTGGGGTATCCAGAGACATTTCCCAGAAGTAGTATAGCCTTTGCACTTAAGTTGTGGTCTTTTGAACAAATATTTCATATGTTCTACGACTGATGAAACGGTAGATAACTTTTTTTCCGTTATAGTTAAAAAACGAATCTCAAACCTTTTTTTAAAATTATCCAACCACCCATCGCTATTTCAAAAACCTTTTATTGTATAAACTACGTGAATAATGTGTTTTCCACTTACCAGTTTGGCGGCCTTCCCCTCTTCAAGTTTTCTTCAGTCAGTGCAGCATTTTAATACGGTTGACTTTAATAATGGTAGATAGGTGCAAGATTTGCCGTGGATTCTCCTTGGTCTAATTTATTTATTATTTCTTTTTTATCGCTCAAACTTAGTGTCACATGTTTCTCTTTTGTCGAAATTTTTATTGTGCAATTAAAGACAATATGGAATTAGAGATAAATAATAATGATTAGCACAAGGCAATGCAAGCAACATAGTGGATTAAGAAATAGGGAGGATGATGGGTGGAAGCACAATGTATCCGTTGCATTACCCAGAATTTTGGGTTTTTACATATCTTGGTGATCACTTGATTACGTCTCCCGTAGGCGTCGAATTACCTAACTCACCGGAATAATGAACTGCCAGATTATCAAGATTGCACTATAGTCCCATTTGGTACTCTGAGGTGGCGGCAAGAAATACGAGGCAGCAACCTTGTCGGACAGACCAAAACCAAGTGACCGAGGAGAACCTCTACGCGGTGGTACCGGAAAACGCTGTATTTACTTTAGCTATCAGACACATCTGTACGAAGACTCATCTGAGATGGTTTCGGTCAAGAAACTTTACCAGAAGTATACTGGTACCGTGGTAACCGGGATAGCCCTTTGAATTATTTACATGTCTCAGCGGAATTCCTGGTTCATGTGCCGGTTGACCCCTAGTGGAAGTTTATTGGGGGTTATAGTTACAACCAAACGGACAAGGAGACTTTCGGGTCTCAAAAGTGGAGTTGCGTTTTAACTCGGGTGCCATACTCCTTAGTTCGGTAGAGTTTGGGGATATCTTGCATCCAACAGAGTGAATGCTGAGCCATTTAATCATTATAGACTGGTACCATTCTTGCCGGTGACAGCGGGGCTCCGATTGTGGTCACAAAATCAATACGTGTTCTAAGAAGACCGTGGGGTTAAGTTAAGTCGACTGGTACTCACGTAAAACCACCAAGAACGTAACTGTAGTCACATTTACAAAAATACATGCATTGTAAAAAATTCACAAAGCCAGGATAAAAATTATACGTGAAATTTTAAAACATGCAGAGTGAACTAATTTGGTTCAAGGTAATCGTAGTTATAACTAGAAAACATATAACAGTACCATATTTCACAATATTACGAACAAAGGAATCAAAAAGTATAACCAAAAAATGGATACCAACAAATTGATAGGAGGAGGAGTGATGACGTCCATGTAATATAATTTAGATCAAAGTTTGCCATCAGGCATTATTCCAAGGTAGTTCATACTTCATTAGTTCATATATTCATTGCAGTTAAAAACTCACCATCCAAATAATATCGACTACTGGTGGTGCAGTTTTCGATTGAAAACGTAACTTAGAGCGTTTGTTTGCTTTTTTTTAAACTGGTTTTCGTGCATACCAAAAAACTCAAAAAAATCTCTAAAAATATGTATAATATTTCCAAACTCTAACTTCGCGGTTCATATGAGTTCAGTTTATATGACGATGACATCGTACACGTCTTACAGTGTGATAAATTCAAGTGAAATACACAATTTTTACCTTCTGTAACTTTGTTAATAATAGTTCTTTTTATTCAAACTTTGTATTATATTATTGTGTATTATATTATTATTTACAATGATGGTGGTTTCCGGGAAAATTGGAAAATAATGTAATATGCTATTACTAATTTAGTTTAGGCAGATATCGAAGTGGAATGTACTTTGAGGCCTGAACATCGTATGGATACACAGTTGTAATTTTTTCAGATTTTTTTTTTGGATAGGTTCTGAGAACGAGATCTGTAACACTTTTCGTGCACAAATTTTGAGCCCTCACTCCCCTATGTGTCACGCAGTGTCAAAAGTAAAATCAGATTCGAAAACTACTAATTGAGCCCTTTCATTTCATGTTCCACATGATTATATTCTGTGAAAAAAAAATTGTGTACCGCCTTTTCGCATGTATAACATTGGAGGGCCGAAGCAACGGTAACTTGATACACTGGATGCCGATTCGAAAGCCTCGTGTCTACATCCAGATCAGACATTTGACAGAGCAAAATGGTGCAACCGATAACGATGAGTCAACCCCGCTTGTGAACAGAACAAAGGCTAAAGAAAAGGAAGAATATCCTTTTCTTTCTCTCTTGATGGATAACCCCGATCACTGCTGACTTCATTTCAAGAATTGGGTATAATCTTCATTATAAACTTTCCCACTTTACAATTCCCATTTCGTTGATATCATTAATAGTGCCTCCAAAATGTCTAGCTTTATCCTACATCGCTTCTTCGACCTCAATACAGTCCTCCCTAACACTTTTCAACTTCCTCGTCAGGACCATCCGTGGATGTTGCGTTGTAGTCTGGTTTTCCTTCCGCAACTGCAACTGAAGCTATACAGTGCAAATTTACCCGATCTCCCTTATTCAAAGGGAACTTTCCTCAATATGGGCTTCACACACTCAATCTGCCTTCCCTGCAACAATGCCGAATTTTCTTTAATATGTATACTATTTTCAAATTCTGTTATTGCTTGATAGACTGCTCTTCCAGCTCAGATGTTATATTCCGCATTAGCTCCCCGTAGTACACGTATTTTGAAGTCGTCTTCACTTAGCTCGAAACTACTTTCACTCTCCGATTTCGAGATTATGCCCGTCTTCCAGCACCTTAAAGTCTTTGGATCGCTCTCCTTCCTTAGTTTTAAGAGTAAATTAATCTACTTACTTGCTCCTTCTTCTCAGAACAATATCCATTTATAAATCTATCTATCTATATATTCTATGTATTTTTCAATTAGTAAATAAATAAGAAATAAGTCGCTATTGAGTCATATAAGTTCTTTGCAGTCGAGCAAATTTGAACAATTATTCGAATGCCAAGGCGTTTCTTTAGTAAAGACTAACCCAATTCTATTCAATTTCTATTTAAATTCACTTTCGAGTCTTTTTAGTACATTTTTTCCACTTGCTTAGTCGATTTTGCAGAATGGCTTGCCAATGCTCACCCTTTCTTTTTAAAAATCTGTCTCCCGCCTCTCGACAACTATTATCCAAAACAAGCTTTCTAAATCTACTCACCGCCAGTGTTTAACCGGTTCTAAATTTTTCTTTCTTACATTGGCGCTTCTTACGAATCTGTCACTCATAAATGTCATATATAAAGACGTCAACTTGACAGGACAATAGCAGGAGCAGTGGAAAAAATCGTTTCAGTGATTTATAAATTTCTCCGGGAAAATAAAAAGCTTTAACAATTTGGCGTAAAACTGGTGTAATGACTCAAGTGAAAGAAACAAGGTAAATTCCGCCTAACGCTTTGTATCAGGTTAAAATTGCTCATTTTTTCGTCTTGCAAAAAAATGTTTCGTCACGAACTAATTGAATTTAAGACGAATTTCCTAGAACATTATAGTACGAATTGAAATCCCCTGATATTCTGTCTAATCAGCAAGGTGCGGAATTTATCCAAATCACATTTGCATTGTCCAAAGTTACCAACAAGCTTATCCGCTATGAGTAATTATTGAACGTATCAGAATGTAAACAATTGATTAAAAAACTACTTTGTATGCTCTCGCCTAGAAAGTACTTGAAAATTCGGAGATAATGTCACTGGGACGGCCAAGAGGTCAGGTAATCAATGAGACAGTGATTCATAGCTTTTTTTTTGTTTTGTTTTCGTTGCACTGGAATCAACAAAAGTCGGTCTCGTGACTGTTGACGTTAGCAGCCCTGAGACGTACTCCAATAAAAGTGCTCCCAAATGGGCAAGAAAATTAGCCCACAATGTAACAACCAATGAAACCACCTTGACATACCTTATCTGAAAAAAAAACTGTATTTTTTCATTACACTCGAAACACCAGAGGCTGAAATTAATCGCCTGACCTGTCTGCCCGCTGCATTCAAGTGTTGTGAATCATTTCCAATTAGTAGTGCTGATAGGAAAGTAGAAAGTTTTTATTGACGCAACTTTATTTAGCTGGCGGTCATGCCAATTCGAGCACCTTGCTTTTTGGTTGCAAGGTCCTTTAACGTAATTTTCCTATTGCAATTCATTTTGCGTTGAGTCATTACAGAATGCAATCTGCCCAACCTCAACTGCGGAGGTGACGGTTATTTTACGGACTGAACTTGACCTTCCTTGTCTCAAGCCTTCATCCCATTCGGTAGCGGAATTGACTCGTCTTGACCAGGTTTGCTACCTCTCTCGTTTGCAAGGTTGGTCCAGGTAGAGTCGGGTGGATTGTCAATGCAGTTTGGTCGGCTGTTTTCCATTGCGATCATTCCGACTCTATCTAGAAAGCTATCAACAGCATTGATGACTTAATCATATCATGGGAGACGATGGGTACGACGTCATTTCGGTCACAAAAGTCCTCATTTCGAACGTGGTTTTCACTGATCCTTCATCTACATAGTAAAGAGATGGCATTCATTGTCTTCGAGAAAGAGGGAACAGGGCGGACGACACTGCAAAGGCTTTCAATTACAGAACGGAACTTAATTTAGGTTACGTACGCTATTCAGCATTGGCGAGATCTCGAACCCCAGTAATTGAAGACGCTCTACAGTGGCGTTGTCACTTCCACTGAAGTCGCTGGCTTTCCATTAGTGGATGCGATGCTACCCGCTGCAATAAATTTGATATCTGATATGTCCTCGGTAGTCCTCGCTTCCTCATTGCAGGGTGGGCACGTATCATCTTGAAGGATTCCCATTCTGAACATATGTCGTGCTAGTGAATGATGGCCAGTTTCGCAAGTGTTCGTGCTTTTCGACGGGATAAACTTTGCAATACGTTCGTTTGATTCTGACAGGAAAAAATCAATTAATCAATTATTATAAATCAAACAAATTAATTTTAATTAAATTGGTGACCCCGGACGACAAAGCAAATCCAACGGTATAGATTCCAGATACTAGAAATCTGGTCCTCAATCCTTCAGAAGGGACTACAGTTCCAGAAATTAATGTGATTCCAATCGTTGCTGAAACTACATCGAACCAAAAAACAGCATCTAGTCAAGAACCAATAAAGGGTGAAGCTTCTTCTTCATCGGCTCCGGCACCAGAAACCGAAAGTACAAGAACTGTGACCAGATTACGACCAATGAATAAATTCCGTTCACAAGATCGACCGAGGTTCAGTGTGAAAGACTGCAGGCAAAGAATTAAGACTCATTCAACTACGACTACAAAAACTACTGAATCACCTTCGGTTTTATCTTCGACGCCAAGTCAAAGATCAAGGCTCAGGTTCTCAACCAGAAACCAACGATAACGGAAATGGGAGATTACAAAACTACGACGACACCAATTCCTCTTCCCCCAGTTTCACCTGCATCAACAGAGTCGATATCGTCCACGTGACCAGCAAAACCTTTCCCATCCAGAACCAGATCTAAGGGTAAAAATCGCAAGAGAAGGCCCACTAGACCCACTACATCTAAGAAACCTGAGCAATACCTAGAAAACCAAGAAGCTAGTCAAGCTCTTGAGCAGGAGACAGTACGTGAAAGACTAGCAGGACTAGTTCCAACCACAGACGCTTTTCTTCGGAAATTGGAAAAAAATATCCGCAACATTCAACAATTCGGTCAAAGCAGCCGTCCCATCATTTCTCAGCCTGTACAATAAATTCGAATTCTCCAACTTACCAACCAATACGATTTGAAGGTAGCACCCCTAGTTTCCTCGGAACAATATGTGTGAAAATTTCACCAAATCAGAGTTATGAATTGACATTTAATAGGACGCCACATGGAAAGGAGTTTATATCTGCAAAATCAAGACCCTTGCCCTCAAGTGCGCCTGCTCCTTCGACGCCCAGTCCAGCGAGCTCCACTACTTCAGAGTTCAAAGTTCAGGCTCTACCACCAATCACAGCTAAAGTGCTTACACTATTCTTCCAGCAGATTCCAAAGTCCAGTGCAAATTCAAGAAAAATCCGAAGTTATATTATATAAAAAGAAACAGCGCTTCCATGAATTCAGTTCCCCCCTGTTCAGGAACGAGCTCAGGATCAACAACACAGGTTCCGAATTCCCAGAACCTGCAGCCTCAAAAACTCGACAAAAAGGACAATAAACAGCAGTAGCGGTGCTCCGCATCAACAGCCGATTTACCTTCCTTAGCCAGTCATTTCTCAACGGAACCATCACATTACAACGTCGCCCCAGCAGATAATAAATTTACATTATTAAATAGGTTAAGTTATTAAGTCCGGCAGCATGGTTCCTCCAACTCGACACCCAATTCACTTTGGCCGGCGTTACAGCGGATGCCATTTGATCTCATTACGCGTTGATCGGGCTGGAGGAAGAGGCAGTAGGGCTTGTCTCCGATGTCCTCGAGGACTGCTCTTATAGGCAATTAAAATAGCGGGTCGTAAGTAGGAAGAATCTCATCCTGCTCACCCAGCGTTCTTTCCATTGTTTTTGAAGACGTTGCCGACGCACGTATTCGCGCATTTCTTCAAAAATACCGCAACATCATTACCGTAAACTCTCTTAGCCCATTAAGCATGATGTTCAGCAGCACATCAACACTCAGAAGCTCGCAGTTGCGCGGAAAGAGTTCGATGAACTTCTTAAGCAGGGAATTTTAGACCTTCAGACAGTTGTTGGTCTTCGCCACTTCACATGGTTCCTAAATCATCGTGGCGATTACAGACGTCTAAATGCTCAAACGATTCCAGACCCGATACCCCACCCCACTTGTTCACGATTTTACGCACCCTATCGCAAACTGCCGTATCTTCTCGTCCTTGGACCTAGTCAAGGCATACCATCAGATCCCTGTAGTTCTCGAAGACATTCCGAAAACGGCAATATGCACACCTTTCGGCCTCTCCGAGTTCACTCGGATAACTTTTGGACTGTGCGAAGCAGCGCAAACATTTTAAAGCTTCATCCACTCTGTGTTAATAAACCTCTGTTTGGTATATTTGGGTCGCGTCTTCTTCTAAGTCCGATCACCTCGAGTGCATTTTCAACGTTTCCCTGAGACCGGTCTAGTACTCAACGTTGAAAAATGCAAATTTCTACATTCGGAGGTGAGATTCCCCGGCCACCTGATAATCCCTGAAGGCATCCAACCGGACCCAGTCAAGGTGCGATTGATTTCAAGCTTCCCGCTTCCGAAAACTGTTAAGGAACTAAGAAAGTTCTTGGGCATGTTAAGCTATTATTTCGTTTCTTGCCCAAGGCCGCCCACCATCATTCGGTCCTTAACGCCTTCTTGTCTGGGTCGAAAACCAAAGACTCCCGTCTGATTGTGTGGCTCCCAGAGGCTGCCCAGGCATTTAAGACTACCAAGCAACAGCTGGCGGATACTGCACTTCTGACATTCCCTCAACAAGATGCACCCCTAGCCTTATTCGTCGTTGCCTCAGACATTGCCGAAGGTGTTGCTCTTTACCAAAAAGTGAATCAAATTTGGCAGCCGTTGAGCTTCTTCTCCAAGCAACTCAATTCCGCGCAACGGAACTACAACCCCTATGATCGTGAGTTACTCGCCGCGTACCTTGCAACTAAATACTTTCGGTATACCCTTGAAGACAGGCCGTTCACATTGTTCACGGACCATAAGCCACTCACTTTCGCTGTGAAACGAAAGCCCGACAAAGCGTCCCCTCGCCAACTTCGGCACTTGAGCTTTATCAGCCAGTTCACTTCCGACATTCAACACCTATCTGGAAAAGACAACGTGGTTGCTGAATCTATGCCACGTGTTGCAAAGGTCAACATCCCCGTAATCGTCGATTTTCCGGCAATCGCCGAGACGCAGAAGAACGACGCAGTTCTTCAGAGCTTGAGGACCAACTCGAAATACACATTTAAGGAGTTTCCTATCTTCGGCTCAATATCCAGTATATACTGCGAGACCCCTTGTGTGGGCCACATATTCCGGCCGATTTCCGGAAGGAAGTACTTCACGCCGTTCACGATCTGGCGCACCCAAACATTCAGACAACGAATCGATTAGTCACCGCAAAGTACCGACCATGAATATGGAAATTACTCGGCCAGACCGTGCATCGCATGCCAGAAGTGCAAAACTACAGAGCATGTAAGGAAAGAGGTAGGAGTGTTCCCTCGGTCCACCAAGCGTTTCCAAACAATCCATCTCGACATCATTGGCCCTTTGCGAGACTCACACGGTTTTAGGCACTGCCTCACAATAATCGATAGGTTCACGTAGTGGCCTGAGGCAATACCGCTGAAAGACATTACTGAACAAACTTGTGCAGAGGTTTTCTGTCGAGAATGAATTCCACGCTTGGTTGTGCCGGCAAATATAATCACCCCAGTGAATGAAGTTTGAGTTCTCCCTTTTCTCAGAGTTAGGCAAACTTTTCGACTTTAAATGCTACCGGACAACCGCTTACCATCTGCCGAGTGGCGAGTGGTGAGTGTCTCTCTCATTTTATTTTCAGGTTTTTGGATTTTAGGCAGACATCTCATCCTTGGAAGAGTTGAATTGGACATTTGCACTGTTGATAGGTTTCCAATGATACCATCGCATTCTCTGATCGTTTCTTCCACCCGCTTTATCGAATCTGGTAGGAGGGCTTTCCTCAGTTCGTAAAAGTTTCTGTTATTCAACTTGCCCATGACTGCTTCGTCGTATACCACTTCGTTCAGGATCACAATCGCATTGGCTTGTTTGCGTTCATTTATTATTCCTTATTTTGGTATTTTTGTCCTTTGCATCGTCTAGTACAATTTTGGCTAGATCTTTTCTCACGGTTTCCTTTTCGTCTGTTTTGCGGTATTGGATGGCCGCTTCGATACCCACAATTATGGAAGTCTCCCTTCCTTTAAAGCATAGTTCATCCCCTTGTGGAGGGGTGCTACTTCCTCCTCTGAGAAATTTTCTTTGGACTTGTTTATTACAAAGTTGTTTATGTTCCCGACTTTGTTGTTTTCCCTCTCAGTATTGTCTATGTTATGTTTTTTTTTCTTCCTGAGAGTTCAACAAAAAAATTCTAGAGATCATTTTTCTTGTGACGCGTTAGGAAAACATAACTGTGTGTTGGTCGTTGGATGATATATATACTGTATGACAGTCCCCATTACGAGAACCAAAGGAATTGACGAAAGGGTGCTTTCTTTTTGAACACACACACAAGAACAATTTTCATATACTTGCTACCCTTTGCAATTTGCTCTTCGAATCTATAACTAATTGCATAGAATATATCGCTGAGATATTATCCCAGTTTTGATAAAGCTGGTTTAATTGATGATGATTTCAATAAAATTTCGCGAATGCGGTCTAAAATCTTTACGGAGTGATGAAAAAGCCAAATCGGACGATAGTTTAAATATTACGTTAGACTGCACTTTCTTACCAATCAATACTACCAGCTCTTTGCTTTCGGAAGTTCAACTGAAATGTCGCCCTGTTCTCTTCCGGCTGGTATGATCACCTCTACAACATCGTTGGCGCTGATAGGTGGAATTACTCCCAACGTCCTCAGTACTTGTCTGTTCATTGTCCCAATGCCGAGGTGCGAAAGATCCTGCATTGAACGCAATATTTCCATATAGATAACGGCCGGAATAGATGGTCCGTTTTCGGAAAACTTGCAACAGATATAGGAAGGTGAGTCAAAAATAGGGAACTCATTGATTGTGTATTTGGTCTTCTCGATCGAGTATTTGAAGTCCGGCTGCAGCGCCTGGAATGAGAGTGGTCTTTACCGGGCAAATGTGCAATCGCCGAAGTAAACTGGCTTATGAAGGTTAAGTGCCGAAGTTGGCGATTAGACACTTTGTCGGGAAGCCTTGGATGAGAGAAGTGGTGTACCGGTCCGGGATCCTCTAAGCATTCACAACCTTCCAGTCTCCGCTATTCTCCATTAGATTTAGGGATCAGAAGGAGTGTAGTTCTGGCAAATTAAAATTTTCCCTAACGATCTATGATTTATGTCCACGAGTGTATAGTGATATAGAAAGTCCCGCCCAATATGGGAATATTAACGCCCGGTAAAGTGAAGCAGCAAGAAAAAATCCTACGCAAGCCAAGACTCACGTCTACTTGCCTGTACTCGTAAGTGTTTATAAGCGTGGAGTTTTTTGCTGTTAATTTTAACTATTGTGGAATCAAATTGTTGGAGCTGGTGAGAGGAGGACTCGAGACCTCTGTCCACTAGAAAATTTCGCCTACTAAGGGTGTCGTTAATTCGGGTAGATGTCACCACGTCCCCCAGTGACCATAGTTTTGATTGACCATTTCGCGAGATGTCAAACGCATTCTAGTCCGCCCTCGCGAACGCATAACATTCATCAACGCCATATCTGTTAGTATATGATTCAGTGTCTCACTTTCCGACAGACTCTTTATTAATTGCTCCTTCAGACGAGCATAGAAGCCTCCACTCCGTCGATGAGCGCAACGGACTTCTAGTTCAGGCCCACGAGTGCGTTGTTAAATTTGGTAGCATCCGCAGTGACCCCCGCCAAAGCAAACTGCGGCTCCATTTGAAGGACTTAAGACTCTGGGTTTCGCCGCCAGAAGGTGACATTCTTATTTCTACACCAATGACGGGTGCAGAAGGCCCTACATCATCTTTTATATCGCTACAGATTTTTTTTCAACCAAACCAAAACAACTTAAACTACGAATGAAGCCCTGTAGCAAAACGAAATCACCCCTAACTATTCTCCCTATCTTTCATAATATGAGTAAAATTGAATTGAACGAAGGTCATATCTCTTCGTGTAATTTTCTTCAAAATTTATGAGTTAGAGTTCATATGGGTTCAGCCAATAAAGTTTAAGGAGAAACAGACCGTTCCGATGACTTAAAACAAATTCAAAGGAACACGCTCGTTTTCGAACAAACAGAAAACTAAACAAAAGTGCAATGAACGTTTCCAACAATAAAGTAAACACGAAACAATCAAAAATAATATAATCAATGTGTTATTCGCGGTGTTACTAACGAAACGGTTTAAGGAAATTAAAACGTAACACCGTCTCTGTCGCTAGTAGTGATTATTTTATTAAGCAAATATCGATATTTCGGGAACGACAACGATAGATTCAGGTGCTAAGCGGGTAATTGGGAAGCACATTTCTCCGAATGGTCGAAAAACATTTAGACTTCCAGTAGTAAGCGAGTAGGTGGGTAAAACCCTACGTAGCTATTACTAAATGAATACATGCTCACCAACTTGGTGAATATTCTATAATAATAATCGTTGGCGCAACAATCCATATTGGATCAGGGCCTTGAAGTGTATTAGAGCATTTCATTCAAGACCGTAACGGTACACTACAGAACACTGTAGGAGGCAATGTGGTCAGCATTACGCTCGTCCGAGATTATTACCCTGATTTGACTCAGGTACTCAGGTACTTTACAGCTGAGTCGACTGGTATCCGACGTCAAATCACGATACAAATCCCATTGCCACCAGTGAGATTTGAACCGCGACCTTCCGTACGACAGCCGTGTGCTCTAACCACTGAGCTATCCGGACACGGGGTAGAAAAAAAAATTCGCTCAAAATATTCTCTGCATGTCGCAAAAGATAACTAAAAAGAGTGACAGTTATTGTCGGTTACAATCTTCCGCTATTGAATAAGGTGTAGAAATAATCTTATAAATGATGAGAGTCTCCAAACTGTTCGCTTTCTCCGACTCAGAGTAACGATGTCGGTTGGTTCGGCGGAGTCCGTCAAGGCCGTATTTTGTCACCGATGCTGCTTCTTATAATAATAATAATCGTTGGCCCAATAAGAGAGAGAGCACTTCATTCAATACCGTAACGATACACTAGAGGCACTGTAGAAATTAATGTGGTCAGCATTGCTCTCACCCGTGATTATTACCTTGATTTGATTCAGGTATGCATTCACAGCTGAGTTGACTAGTAACTGACATCCAGTCGTGATACAAATCGCTCTGCCACCAGTGTGATTCGGACCGCGGCTGTCTACTACGAGAGCCTAGCGTTCTAACCACTGAGTCATCTAATTTCCTTTTATAGAACACTTTTATCGACAATCTCTCCTTTCCGATTATGTTCATGACATCTGCATGAAAAAGGAGCTAGCAAGAGTTAGAAACTATTACTAGCATAACCAAAGTTCTCAGTTTGTCAGGACACTGAGTTTCTTCTGTATGTAGTGATATTTGTAACTAAGTTTCAACCGACAGTTCACCACACAATGCAATATACCTGATTAACTATGCTAAATCTGCCTGCGGTAGTCACCATTGCTATTATCAAATATAACCTGAAAATTAACCGATCTTTACTGTTCGGCACCCAAGATCTGTCTGTGCTGTTTCTTAGTAGGCGCTGTTACTTCAAAATCATAATTACCTGTCTAAAAGGTATCATTGGCTTACTTTCGCTTCAATGGACGTGTTAATTAAAACACGGAAGTGGAAGTAGTTGAGTTACAATAGTTCTTTAAGGACGCGGTGCGACTTTCCCTTAACAGAATAATATAATACATATTAAGAAATTGTGACTTGAATTCTATTTATGAAGTCGAAATAAGGTTAACACTTTCCAGAAAAATGAAAACCATATTCATACCCTCCTCTTTTAATTTTTCAGACAAGGCACACCCGTCAAAAGATAATGTCACAGAGTCCTCCAAATTACATGGAAAATGTTCCAGTAAAAATCTCTGAACGTTACAAACCGCCACCAAAAGTATCCCTACCGCAAAGTGTTTGCCAGCGACTTAATGCCGACGACATTCCATGCCTTAACCAACTAACCTATGATTTTAGTCTCGAAAAGAATGTTTTACGACGAATTGATGAATGGAAAAAAGTACGTGAAGCGGAGCGTGATGCACGGCGGGAACGTATACGAAAGCGAGAGAATGAACGATTAAGGATTGAAGAGGAACAGAAGAAACTCTTAACAGCAGTCAGTTACCCTAGCACTGAAGACCTTTCATCGGAAGATGATTCGGCAAGTGATGAGGGGGCGACCGCAATACAAGAAACAGAAACAAAAAGTATCGAATCCACGCCCATCCAAGTGCAATATAATCCTCCGCAGCAACGCTTCGATACAATTCTTACACCGACTATAGTGCCTGATTCCTACAATCAAGGTGGCTACAATAATCAGATGGCTAAACAGAATTTTAGTAAGATAAATTATTCGGATTTCGAGAACGACACGTCGTCACCATTCGATAATGTTGAATTGAAAACAATAAACGATTTAGATATTCTAGCTCAGGTTTTAAATGTTACTCAACTGCATTCCAATACATCTTCATCAAGTCCATGTAATCAGAATCATGATCATTCGCTATCACCACCTGTTCCAGAAGAACAACGGGGGGAATCACTTCCCAACAATGCTAATACCAACCAGCAGAATTTAGAGCCTTACCCACAAACTGCTGAGAATGGCGAAAACTGTAATACGGCTGCTAAAAATAAAGAAGCTTTAAGTGAGCAATCGGAACGTGGGATCTACATCACGTCTCCGCCACTTTGTTTACAAAACGCAAACCATTTCTACCCGACATACAATAATTCGCAAGGAATGCAGAACTCCATCAACATGAATGGAGTAACAAAGCCGTCTGATTTCTATTACTATCCGCAACCTTTACCCAATCCCATTAACTATGATAATTACATGTACAGTAATGTAAACTATCCTCTTAATGTAATTCAACCCAATCAAAACTCAAATTCTGTGATGGAGGCTACAACAAAAACGACGACACTAGCCACGGTAGCCACTACTAAAAATGTCGTCACTTTTCGTGATATTGAGGATTCATTAACGGAATATGAAGGAGCAACGTCGTCTTCCGTTAAGAACAAATCCAAAAGCGTTCCTGATATTTTACGTGAGTTAAACGAAGAGATACGGGATTCAGAGAATCGTCGGATTAGGAATAATAGTCAAACTATTGAAAATTATGATGGTAAGCTGTGAATATCCTTGGAGGAGGTGATTATGACTGATGTAATTTTCACTCAATAGGTAAAATGAACGATTCAATTGTCACGACTAAATCCAAGCCCATAGACGAAACATTCATGAAACTCTCGCCTTCCTCCCAGTCGCTTGCAAAAAATATCAGTTCAATGGGATTTCCCTTGGAGCTGGTTTCTCGTATAGCTGAACGTTTCGGGAATGACGATAAAAAGGTACATAATTCTTCCGTTGTTTTAGAAGCAATGAACAATTAATTTTTGCTGCAAAGTGAACTCTGTAGCTCTTTTTTTCAAAACGAAGTTTAACGGTTTTTCATGCATTTCTTTCAGATTGTCGAACATCTCATCCCGCTCAGTGAGCTTTTAGACTTAGGCTTTGACGAGTCCAGAATATCGGACGCACTTCTACGATTCGATAACAATAAAGAAAAGGCTTTGGACTTTTTGATTTCATAGTGTTTAACCAATAAAAGTAAATATATATTTAATAAAACAAATGGCGTAGTGAACATTTATAAATACTGGAATGAACGGAAGAAGCTGAGCTTTTCATTTTTTACTAAAATAAATTATATTATTTCAAAAAAGAGTTCATTGAATATTTTGAGGGAGTTCTATTAGGATGACGGTTGTACTGGTTATTATATATTCTAGGCTAGGGACTAAAGATTTTGAGTCTGCTGTGGTTCTCTAAAAGACAATCAGAAGAAATTAAAAATTTGTCGATAACCGACATCATCACTTAAGTGACAATACTGCAGTCAGTCTGGGTTCTCAATTTCAATTATAATGGAAATCTAATATAAATGCAATAAGCATAATAAGATTTTGAAAGAGACGTCCGTCCTTGCGGATATAATTAGGAAGTTGTCTTTTCTTAGTGTCTTTGGAGATTTTCTTCTCTATTCATCCTTATTAATTATCCTTTGAATTTTTAAAAGGTCGTAACTTTCAGAGAAGCTTAACTAAATATAATTACCTTCTAATTGGCTGTACTACTGTACACTAGTTGTAATAAGCGGCAAAAAGGAACAGAAATTTATTCACTATGAAAACCGAATTCATGCCTTGAATACGAATAGATGTTCTTGGGAAAATAATAATAATCATCGTTGGTGCGATAACTCAATTGGATCAAGACCTTGAACTGTGTTACAATACTTCATTCAAGACCGTAACGGTACACTACAGGTCTACGGAACAGTGTAGGAGAGAATATAATCTTGCGCTTACCGGTGATTATTATTACATTTGTCAGTGGGCGGCCGGATGCCAAACTTTGGCTGGTCCCACCATTGTAGATTTACACCCTTGGCGAGCCTCTATTTTCAGCGATGTCTGAGCACCCTGATACGCTCATTCCCTCTCTTAGCCAAGTTTCAAAACAAATCTGAAGACCATATGATCAGCAGGTATCAGAGTTATCAAATGCTTACCAAGAAATTTACATATGCGTCGTTAACTGCGTTCCGTTTCATCTCCAAATGGATAGGGGATAGATTGTCTGGAAGTCCGCGATCGGGATTGTACTAATTGTTCCAATAATACCTAAACAACCGAGCCTTTTCAATCTTGGTCACCAGGGAATTCATGCATATATTAAAATGGGCCTTGTTATAGAGATGTGTGCATTCAATGAATTTATAGGGGTGAAACGCTCCAGGTCTTATTTATCACAATCATAGAGTAATCTGCAGGGTTTCTGATATTGTTCCTGATATGATGGTTCCACGTTAGCTTGAAGTCAAGAACTGCTCCTAAGTACTTCACTATTTGAACCTGTTGGATTCTCGCCCCTGATAAGATGGGTAGCATGTAGTTGCCTTACTTGAAATTTATAGTGAACATAACTAGGCCAGTCTTTCTAGCGTCCACCGTGAGTCCGCAACGGAAGTCACCAGCTGCAGATTTGCATTCTAGCGATTACTGTGTCTACAAACGTTCCGATAATTATTAGAGCTATACTTGCACAAAGCCCTTTATGTCCTCCAGGGATCATAGCAAAATGTCCATTACCAGGAACTATAATATAAGAGAAAAACCCCTCCACGTGAGCAGCCCGTAAGAGTGATATGTAGATTGTTCTCCATTTTTTATCGGGAGCTCATGGCGCGATGTCTCCGTAGATTTCTCTTTCAGGTAGGCATATTGTTTACAGTGAAGTGATCATCTACAAATGTATGTATCCCTTATGAACCGATCTACTAGTCTTTCCAATCCTTTTAGTAGAAACGAAGTTAGATTGATATGTTGGAAACTTTTTTATGAAATTCACAGGTTTGGGAATAAATATCACCTTCACATCAAGCTAGGTAATTAGAGTATGAACGTGTGTCTAGTATTGCGTGGTATATGTTCCGAATATGTAGACCCAGTGCATCTATTCCTTCTATTACTAAAGTAGAAATGATGCCATCCGGACCCGCAGACTTGTATCTATAGAACCGTCATTTAACCATTTCACTCGTTTAAATCATACGATTTTGCATTCCAAAGCCTAGTCTCGGTTGAGGCATGTAGGTTACTGTCTGAGATTTTGAATACTGTCTGAAAAATGGACATCAAGCAAATGGTTTCCGTTTCTTCATCGTTTTCTGTGTACCTCCTGATTTATACAATTAGGTTACACAGTTACTGACTACGGTCTTTGACAAGAATTTGCTTCAATTTCGAGGCTGCCTTAAACGAGTTAATCTCTTCGCAAAAACGTCTCCACGATGATCCTTTAATCAAATTAATTCTCCTCTTTCGAGCTCTCTGGTTTCTTTGTACCGTTTTTCTCTGTTTTGCCAAATCCGAGTTCCACCATCGTTTTTATCTTTCTTTGACGTATTGAATACTAAATCTCTCCTCTGATCGCATTGGCAAAAGTAAGTTGAGAATTTGCAGTTCGGTTCCTACTAGATGTTCTAATAGTCTCGATCCTCTCGTATTAATATTAGCACTTCCTCAACAGATATGGTAGGCGTTAGCATCGGGTCCTGCTTTTACCCGCACGCTATTACTCTTGACATAATTGATGGCTCTAATGAATGCTTCACTGGGAACTTCATCATTGCCTTAGAGAAAATATGCAAATTACCAAAGGATCTCCTTATCTCTCTGTTTTTTTGTAGTTGCAATAGTGTCGCCATGACATAGGTCGTTAGCCAAGGCAGCCTGGTGGTCTTTTGAAATCTCCGTGTAGGAGCTAGGCCGGCTTTTTTATTGGCATATAATGTGCATGCATTTCGGAAGTTAGTTTCTGTTGCCAGTTATATATTTCTCAATATTTTTCCATCTTGATATATTGAAGGGGTACAGAACAAGGAAAGTTTCCCTGAAGAACTGAAAATAATGCAGTTTGGTCCTCCGAGAGTCACCTTCACCAGCCCGAATGGCACAAAATATCAGATGACGGCATTATTTGTAGAAGACTCACAAAGGAAGTTCCGATAGAATTTGAAAATTCAGGCTAGGGCTAAAATCCGAAGAATGTTTTGAAGATCAAACCAGGAAACAATACCCTTAAATATGCGAGAATCGTAGGTAACTCAGAATCATTTTTATAATTCTAACAAATATCATGCCTCTCTCAGTCTACCCGGTTTAAAATTAAAACACAATTAATAAATTTGAAAGTTTCTTGCTATGAACATTCAAAATTTCTCCCCAGAGTCTAAATTTGTAACAACTCCAAAGTAGTCCAAAAGCCCCAAAAGATGGCTAAAATTGATTTTGCGTTAGAAGTTTCGAGTAAGTGCATAAAATTCTGCGAACTTGAAGAAACGAGACGTAGTCCATATACTTGTGCAGCACCAAATACTAGTGAGTAGATCCCCAATAATTTTTATTTCAGGAGTCCATTATATTTTTTGAAACGACACACATCACAAAATATCATATACATATATGGGTGTGCGTTAGTTTCACCCCTTTAAAGAGAAATATACCTAGGAGCCGCAAGAAAGGTCATATTTTTGAATTTTTTCAAAGAAAACTATTTGAAATTTCAGATTGGGATTTTAGTTATCTAAAAGTAAATAAAAAAAATGTGCATGGATATTATATATATAATCCTTGGCGCGCCGTAAAAAAAAACTGCTTACAAGGTACATACTGGTTTCTCCAGAAAATCATCGAAAGAAAAAAAACTAAATAGATTACTAAATTAGATACTATAATCTAATAATTTTCACAGCCCATTTTGAAAATATCGATTTATGACAAAACGACGGATGTTTGAACATAAATATTGATTTTTGGGCCAAAAATTAGTTTTCCTATAAAAACGAACTAAGTAACGAGAAAAATTTTATGACAAATACTAGATAATGGTGTATAGAATAACTACAAAAAATGCTCAAAGCAATTGTTTCATTGGTTTTCGAGAAATTTCGGGTACCTATTAGAAAAACGTGGTTTTGGGGAAAACCCCCTTTGGAAATTTGGGAATTAATAAAACCTCCGTAAAACACGTTTTGCCTTCTCGGCTGTAACTGGCTTATTTATCAAAATATTACGTTGTCGTTTTAATCAGATATTCTGGAAACCTCAAACTTCAAGAAAATGCAAAAAAGAAATAGATTTTTGGACCATCGGGGCGTGTACCCCTTAAAAGACCAATAATGGGTAGATCCCTTAGCCTTGAATAAACTGCATGGAGCTAACATGGAAATAAATAAAATTCATTTAAGACATTGTTTTCTGTATGCATATATGTAAGAGTTCGATCTCGGACACAGAGCTGCGGACCTGAACAATTGGGTTTTGTCAATAGCCAAAATCGGAAGGTTTTCTTTCCTATTTGGTCATTGTCAAACGTCACCGAGCAGAGCAGAATTTCACTTTCGTAAGGTCTTACTGTTGCACTCAATCAGAGAAGAATTGCGGTTGGTGGTAGCACTTGGTTCAAACTCCGTATTCCTCTGACCATTCAAATTTTTACTTTTCCCAGTTCTTGCAAAATAATTTGGAAGGAGAGAATTATTTTAACGAAGATCCTCTAAGTCATATGAATTTTACAAAAAGGACATTTTTTACTACTGGACCGTTGGCAGTATATAAATATCATGGAGGAAACTATACAATACGTTACGAATGGGATTTTTTTAAAGTTTCACTTAAAAAAAAAGAAAATACAAATTCCCACAACCAATACATATATCATATATTTTCTTTCTTTATTTTCAGTAGACTCTAGATGTATCCAATGATACCTTTAGATACTAAATTTAGCTCTTGTCCGATCATTTCAAACATCTCTCAAAAAACTGAAAATCTTTTTACACTTAAAGCTATGTGAAATCTTTACTTATTTGTTGAAGTGTCAGCTATCTTATCAACCAGCTTTTCCTTAGAAGGCAAGACAAACGTTTTTGTGCGAGATTTTTCATTGCATCTATGCGATTAAGATGCTAGATTGGGGATTTGTTCAGTGTTTCACAAATTACAAATATATCGTGGAAGGTGTGCTGATCCATACAGCATAGATATTGTACCCATAGAAAAACAACTCGTTTTCGAAGCCTTACAAAACTGAAAATTGCTGGTTTGCTGTTTCCAACCCTTTATAGTCTTCCCCCTCGAAAAAACGATTTGGATACACTAAAAAATATCTGAGCCTCTCCACCCTACAAGGGATGAATGGTGGAAAAGATGACACTAAATCGCTCCAATTTCGGATCCACGAACGTAGGGTGCTTTTGGAATCAAATTTTACATTGCGGAGTCAGCTAAAGCCGATAATCAGTCCTTCCGAATCTTATCCAAGGTTTGGCGCTGTGACATCGCGATCGGTAAATAATAAATAAATAATCCATTTTGGGAAAACCTCGAAAATTTTCGCAAAATGGAAGATCTACTCTCTTCGGGAAACCGTTGTCTAATTTAATCATATATATGCAGTACCTTTTACGTAAACAATTTGTTGTTTATATTTTTATCTGCTACAGGTGGAACTTCCAGCCTTCAGCTGTGGTGTTGGTGTGGTGTTTCAAAACAACCGAACAAAGGGTATGCCAGGTGATTCCTCATGTAATTTAAGCTAAAAATGATTTGTTAGCCTCTTAGCAGCCACAGGCATTTCCATTTTTTTTGCGCTGGATCGTAACTAAGACTTCGCCGAATGTTCCATGGAAACGAAGAAACTTGCTTTTAACGAGCAAAGAAACATAGTCGATATTTTGATGGATGATTCCTAGTAGTTATAAAACGGGCGATCTTGGAGGCAATCATACTGACCTATAACAGCCTATTCACTGTTCATCATATTCTTCGTTAAGAAGGGAAGTAGTATTTCTGAATTGATGTGGGAGTGCCTCATCCTGGTGAAACCACATCCTGCTCCTTCTATTAATTGGCACATTTTCTAATGAAACGAGCGGGACCTCCCGCAAAAAAAAGAATAAAAGGTCCTGTAGTTTGGCCTTCAATAATTGCTGCCTTGTTTTTAAATTCAATTGGTTTGATAACATGCTTCACGATTCAATCTACCTCTAATTACTGCGATAATAAAGAGTCCGTTTTTGTGTAAAAATACATTCGTCAATAAATAAAGTATTTTTAGTGAAGTTAGGATTTTCCTACTTTACTCTTGCTCTCAATTCCCACTTTGATTTGAAATGGTATTAATAAACTTTCTTATGTTTTGGTGCTCAAATTCCGAGTTATGCTTGCTTCAGGTTTTAATGATTTTATAGTAACACTTAGAATGGCAGTCGAATTAACCGATTTTTTTCAACTAATTTAACTTTTTCAACTGCTCTTACGAACCCTTTGCAATTAAAACCCAATTACATTGCAGTGTTAATGGGGTCTATCAATGAAATACGGATACCAGTCGACTCAGCTGTGAATGAGTACCTGAGTCAAATCAGGGTAATAATCTCGGGCGAGCGCAATGCTGACCACATTGCCTCCTACAGTACACTGTAGTGTACCGTTTCGGTCCTGAATTAAGTGCTGTAACACACTTCGTGGCCCTGATCCAATATGGATTGTTGCGCCAACGATTATTATTATTATTATCAATGAAATAAATTTAAAAAAAACAATCTTTTGGATTAACTAACAGCTATGAAAGGTTCCCCCCCCCCCCATTTGGAGGAGAAAAACACAATTTTTACGTTTGAAAATTTATTACTGCTTCACTTCATCTGGACAAATTGACATTCATATTTTAAGGCGAAGTACTGACTACGAGCCAACGCTTATTTCAATACAGCAGCTATCATAGTCTTCGAGTTATTGCGATTTTAATATTTTAAAGACGGATGTTCTTTAAGAAATGAAAATGCCTGCGGCAGCTGGAAAGTTATGAAGTCGAAAAAAAATTTACTTTATATTTTTTGCTCAGAATATATGAGGAATCATCTGGCATACAATTCGCCCGTTTGTTTTGAAATACCCTGCATAGTTGCTAATACTACCCTTAGATACAGAAATAACAAAGAAATAAATAAGGTTTCGATTGTATAATTAATGTATTTCAGTACTTAAAAAATCTCAATTTAAAAGTTATAAATTATTTCGAAATAAATTAAGAATTCCACATGTACACAAAATTAATCGCCTCCTCAACTTCACCACGTGCTAAAATCAAAGCTTGTAAATTTATAGTGTCATCGGTTAAACCAACTTCATGCATAATTTGTAATTCACTTTCAAATAGATTTCTCTGGATTGCATTGTTTAATTCCGAACTGCCTCCCCCTCCTTGATTTGCCACCTCTGAAGTATCCATTGAAACCGATGATTGATTCTCACCAGTTTCGATTCCTTCGGTTCGCGTTGAATCTTGCGTTTGCCCGGCAGTTGCCGATAAAAGAGCATTTCTTAATGCATTATTAAGTAAACTTGAAGAAATTCGAACAGGACTTGATGATGTTCCTGAAGGTAAAGATGTAGAAGTTGATGCGCTGTTGTCAGTATTGGCATTGGTATTTCTTTGTGCAATATTCGAGAGAGAGTTAAGTGAAGCTGACCCAACTTGACTAAGAGCCGCGGCCAATTGATCGCGACTTATACGACGAATTCGAGCTTGTTCGGAGTTAGACTGAGCTGATGTTTCTTCTTCAGAGCCAGATGTAAGATCTGAAAACAATTCCTCCGCTGCCAGGCTTGAACCTACAAAGGAGAGATTTTTTGTAAAGTACAAAATAATGGAAAAATGCAGTTAAAGCTTAACTACTTTCAGATACTGCAAATGTGAAGAATAAAATATAAAGATTTATTATGAAGCAACTCACCCGTATGCTCTATATAATTCTTAGTGATCTCCTTCTTGACTGTTTTCACTATAAAATCTGCTGCATCACAAATTAGCGGATAATTCTGAGACACTTTCTTAATCACATCATATTTATCAAGCGAGTTAAAAAGCACCGAGTCACGAATAAGCGCTTGTGCACCTAAATTACGTCTGAATTCAGGATATTCATCTAGTATTTTCTGTAAGATATTCATCCGTGACTGAACGTTAATTTGAGTACCAGTCACTTCCATAAAAGTATCGGCAATCCGCTGGCAATCAGTATCTGTAAAAGTAGCAGTTGTCGAGTAGTTGGGCGCTTTTGTTGTTTTCTTGAGTACATGGATGGTGGTGTTTGGTTTGATGTTTAAATCGCTTATTTTTTCGTCATCTTCGAGAACATTACCACAGTAGAGCAATTCTGAAAATACCGTTCGTAAACAATTTGAATAGGTTAAACGCTTATAAAAAACTTTTTATATTTTAAATAACTAGATTGAATACCGCTTCATTTCAAATTTTGCCAGAGTTTCTGGTTATAACCAGGGCCGTGGAGAGAAAATCGGGCTCCGGGGTCAAAATTATCAGGAAAAACGGGGACAGGGGTGAAATTTATACGGGTCCGGGTCCCATAGAAATTTATACTCCGGGCTTTAGAGATCTTGTTCTCGCATTCTATTATGTGTCATCCATGTTTCACCTGGGAAGAATCGAAGCGCATACTACAAATCAAGCAACACCTCAGCCAAGTGGTGTTGAGCGTTAGCTGTTCCACCATCCCTTGCCATATTATTAGGGTTTTTTATAGTGATGGTAGGACAGTCCTCGTGCTGTTGCTGACAAGGTACCTCATGCTAGGAAACAATAGGTCAGGATTGGTCGAATAAGAGTTTTGTATAAAAGGGTTTTGGTGGCAGAGAAAAGGCCCCAAAGAGCTGTCTGAGTTGCCGTTGGTGTGGGAGATAAGTTTACGGGAAGGAAAATGTTAAAAGGTTTGGAGCCTAGAATAGATCCCTGAGGGACTCCGGAGTTTACCGGGAAGTCGATGGAGGCAAATCCATCGAAGCGCACGTCGCACGTTCTGTTGAAGATGAAGTTTCCAGGGATTCTGAATAAGAGGAGGGAGCAATTGGTCTGAATTAGTTTGTAGAGCAAGCCCTCTTTCCAAACTGAATCAAATGCCTTTCAATAGGATACGTTCGAAGATTTTTCAAATATTGGAAAGAAGAGAGATAGACCTCATATCTTTGAGATCGCCCGAGCACCCCTGGCTGATTTCCATGATACCATGAATAAGTGGCAGAAGTAGTCTACTCAAGCGGATATTTTTTCCTCAGGGGAGTGAAAGTGGAAGTTACCTATTTTTATCGGGTAGGAGTTGCCGTTAAGAAAAGATTTTTTCTTCTAGCCAATCGATTAATTATTGGGAAAACTTGTGGCCAGGTTTGAGGAATTTAAAGAGTTTCTTGTAAGATGCATTCAGTTCGGATCGAATAGCTCCATTCATTTTGCTGGACAGGTCTTTGATGATTTCGGAGAGAAGTTAATAGTCAGCGTTGCATCTGTTCTGTAACTGGTGAAATAATCATTTCCTGCGCAGCAGTAATCTGTTTCTATCACGGAGTAAGAGGAGGGTTGATGGGAAAAGGCACCAGTATTTGTAGTAACCAGGTTCTTTAACTAGAACGTGTTTGTCAATTGTAGTTTCGAAGGCAGAGTTGACTTTCCAGATGTATGTATCTAGCTCAACATTAGAATGGAGCGCGATTTGTCCAGGGGAGGACCCAGTGCACTGGATAAGTCGTGTTGAAAATCGTTCCAGTTTGTCAGATTGAAGGATCTGCATTTATGCGGATGGTGGAGTGAAGGGAGAATTTGCTGTAGATGGAGAGAGAGGCTGAAGGCATGATGGTCGGAGTGGGCTGCCAAAGAGGAGCAGTTAGTGACACATGCTGAGAGATTGGACGAGATTGTAAAGCCGTCTAGGAAAGAAGACCCACGAAGGAAAGATGGCACTCCAGCGTTAATGATTCCCCGCTAAGGAATGGGCCTGACTGAAACAAATCGAAAAGCACGTTGTCGTTTTCGTTGTTAACTGAGTCGCCCCAAGGTATGCGCCTTGCGTTGAGGTCATCGCCGAGCATGAAGGCAGCGAAACTGGCCGCGATTTCCCAGAGTTCGGACAGAATGGGAGTGAGGTGACGACCTGTGCTGCCCGAGAAGTAGAGAGAGCCGATTAGGACTCGGAGGACGCCTCCACCCCTAACAGGAAGTCTGACTACTACTAACAGGCAGTTTGATGCCAGTGCAGCCGATGAGATGCTATTTGCCCTAAGTTCCACTTTGACTAGGATGGCTGCGCCTCTCCCCGCGTCGTTGCGGAAAGTAATTTAACCGGCAGCATATAGTTTTACGCCCAGTCTGATTTCGCTTAGGAGAGCGAGGTTAGGTTCGGAATCCTAGGTTTGTCGTTAGAAATGAGCGAATTATTATTGAGTTTGAGCAACTTGATTTTGGTTGTCTAGCAATTTGAAGAGGAATTGTAAGTACGCTTCGGGTTTGTCTTCAGTGGGAAGACGCAGATAGTTGTGGTAGAAATCAGAGATTGTGTTCCAGAGAGAGGAGAATGACATATTGAATAGGGATCTGGCTTCCATGACGAAGCCCCTGAGAATGATGGAATGTGGAGGTAACGGTTTCTAGAGGCGTGTGGCCCACGCACTTGGTACATCTGGGATTTTATCCGCAGTTTGGAGAAACGAGGCCAAATTGTTGGCCTCTTGTGGGTTTCTCCCAGCTAGTCCACTGATGAAGTAGGATATTTTGTTTAGTGACTATGTTGGCATCTGCCTCATAGTTGAAGGTCACACAGAAGAGGGTGAGATTGGTGTGATTGGGTCGTGACCACGGGGTGAAAAGGAATTTGCTTCACCTTTCCGAGCGTCAGGCTGGTCCCCAGGAGGGAAGTTCTAGTCGCCGTCGATGATTATGGCAGGGCAGTCGTCGTTAATCATTTCTTCGGCCGTAACGGTCTTGTCGGCCGAATGCAGGAGTTGTGTGGTGATGTTGGAATTGCCCAGTCCACGGGCGGCGATAGTGTAAGCTGGTTCCGAGTCCTTTACACGCTGTGGTTTAGGGTCCCTCGAGTAAGGCTGAGTTCCGCACCCGCGGCGCGAGGTTTGTACCGGCTTCACTTTGTTATTGAAAGGCACGTCTATTAAATCTCTTACTGGCATTGTTTTACCGTTAAACCGGCTAAACAACTGAATAACGGTTTTGTCTTCAATATAATTCATACACATGTTGTGTTTTTAAATTAATATAAGGGAGCCAATACCAATAGTGTGTGCCGGCGACTAGATGATACTTGTTTCAGATATTCTTCCATCCATTATTAGCTAGATTTAGCAGGGCGAGTTGGGAAATGTATGCCTGTGGGCTTTAGAATATGAGCTCGGCATAAATCCACTCAAAACGGGGCCGATACCACCAGCACATGGATACATGGATTCCTTTTATTAATGCAAGAAAACCTTCTTGGGAAGTGCGGTCATAGTCTGCATAATTCTAATATACGCCTCTGCTATCGACAGTCTTTCGGTGGGTGCAGTCTGCGTCCCGCTGGTAATTGTGAAGGGTGCTATCTACTCGCATTATTTGACAGCCGTTGACTCCAGACAGCGAGAGACCTACACCTAAGCAAAGTCAAGGAGGATTTGCCCTTCCACAGCAGAACGCGATCATGCGAGCTCTTGAACCAGATAGACGCAAACGTATGAAAGATATGGGTGGTTCGCACTGGACCCGGCCTTATAACTTGCGATGCGAAGAAGAAAAAAAGAAAATTTGACCCGACTAGGCGATAAATTTTTACTCCCTGAAGTTAAGTCCGGGGATAAAAATTTTAAGAACTTATAGCACTACCACAGTATGGTTGGAGAGCATTATGGCAAACCTACACCATGTATACAAAAAAATATTAATTTGCGCATTACCAATTTCCTCCTTTGGGACATCCAACTTCTTCGCAATTTGGTCTCGCAGTCCAAGAACGCTTTGTTCGAAATCGACATCTTCCATGAGCAATCTCTCATATGCGCGGTTTGGAATTCTAACACCTAAAAATAATTTCGCCATGGCTACTTTCCAAAATGTATAGTCTGTACTATTCGTGTGAAATCTCCAATGCGTTTAGTATATACGCTAGTTAGAAAACTTCGGAACAAACGCAGAAAACACCTCCACCAAACAATGACACTACTATTTTGACAAGTCTTTATTTTGGTGGTTCGAGGACCGGTATATGGATTCTCGTCTAGGTTACAGGTTACACTGAAATTATAGTACGGGCAAGCAGAATGTCAAAAAAAGTTTTTAACTTTTGTTTCAATTTTGATATGAATTATCATATAGAATTCCCTTGTTCGCGAAATTGCTGTTCCGAACCCGTTCGTATTTTATTTATAGATTTTCATTCGCTTTGAAAATTAGAATTGTTTGGCTCCTCCTTGTGGGGCCCTTTAATTCGAATTCTCTTATACTGCCTTTCTCTCATTTTTCATTTTGACATCTGTCATTTTCGGCATCCTATCTGAAATGTGTGAATTGTGGATATTTACCTAGACTTTCAGTTTATCTTTTTGCATTTAATACTTCCCTTGTGTAGAGTTTACATAACAGATATCCTTAAAATATTCAATCTAGCAGTGCAAAGGTTGAGAAGTAATTGTAAAAAATGTCGCGGCAGACATTGTCGCGAAGCGACCGCGTCGCACAAATGACTAAACAAGAAGAACTTATAGCTAAAAAGCGGCAGGAAATTCTGGAAAAACAAAAAACGGTGGAGTTGGGAAAAGCGGTGGCAGCGGCTCAAAGCAGTGGTAATGCAAATGTTACCAAGAAAAAGGAGCCGACAACCAGGTGAGTATTCCTGTGTTTGTTACTTGATTGGTGACCCATTTAGGGTAACTCTTGTTTTTTATTTGTTCTACTCAAAGCGAGTCAACGACTACGGCTGTAACGATCACCACAACCACATCCGTTACAGCAGGTATCGTACCATCGGAGATTATGGCAAAATTCCAGAATAATTTCTGCAATGATGGCTCTTTTTTGACGCATTTCAAAAAGATTTTGGAGGAGACCAAGAAAAATGAAGAAGCTGCAGCGGAAAAAGTAGAGGAAAAGTAAGTTAAATTTAGAAATAATTTGGTAAAGTCTAAGAACAAAATCGGGGCTCAATTCCAATGAAAGATTTCGTACTCCTGTCTAATGCCGCATTGACGATGCACATAATGAGATATCACTTAACGCATTGCAACTCATGTAAGGCGGCTTTAAGAGTTAAGCATATGACAACTTTTACATCACACTACCATGAGCATCCCATGGCGTAGAACTTTGCAAGGTTCTAGCTAAGAAGATTATACACAGGAAGTGAAACTAGTAAAAACAAACTAGGACCAAATGAATCATCCGGTTTGCCGGCCGAGTCAAGACCGCAGTGCATTTTGCGCATCTATTAGTGTATTGTATGTCGCATTTTTATCACTTATCTGTGTGCGAATCCATGGCAACCGCTACTAACAATCAAAACATACATCCTTTTTACATATTGTCTTCAGAGGGAGGAAGTGAATGGCTTATTTTACGCTTAAAACTACAAAAGGAAATAGATTCGAAGGATCCAAGCTGTAGGGCATTGTAGGCATAGCCTCGGCATCGGAGAGTGGAAGTAAATCTCGAGCTCCGCGAAAGGTACAACAAAAATGTCCGCACTACGTGTGTTATGAGACGAGGCGATACGGAAAGTAATATGCGGGTTGGTGGAGCAGTGCATCAGGCAATTGCAGAGTTTGAAAACAGTACACATATAAAAAAGACACGGCGTTGCTGCAGGGAGGGGAGAATGTGGGAGCGGAGTCGTGACGGATAATCAACCCGTGGAAGGTTCTTTTTGTAAGAGGGTCTGAGTGAATTTGCGTTGTACAACTTCAAGAGCGCGGCAGGGGGACCAGACTACACAGCAATATTCAAGGATGTTTCTGACAAGGAAATTGAAGAATGTTAAGGAGGGCTGGATTGAGGTAAAGTCGGAGGAGGAACGTAGGATAAAACCAGACATTTTGGAAGCTCTATTGATGATGTCAACGAAGTGGGAATTGAAACGAAGTTTATCGTCGAATATTACACCCAAGTCTTTGAAGGAGGTCAGTAGTGAAAGGGGTTGTCCACTGAGAGAATAGGAAAAGGATGTAGGGATGGGTTTACGCGATTAGCACATCCAGTGGCATTTTTTGACATTCATTGTTAGCTTGTTGACCGAACACCAACGGACTAAATTATCAAGGTTGGATTGTAAGAGAGCACAGTCCAACCGAGACGAAATAGAGGCCAACAATTTAAGGTCGTCTGCGTAAAGCAAATATGAACAGGTGAGGATGGAGGCGAGGTCATTGATAAAAAACAGGAAGAGTAGCGGGCCAAGTATAGAGCCTTGGGGAATACCAGAGGAAGGAGAGAAGGAACGAGATGAGTAACCATGAAAAGAAACTTTGCAGGAACAGTATGAGAGATACGAGGAAAGCCAGGAGATGACTGAGAGGAGGGAACGGTATCAAAGGCTTTGGAGAAATCGGTATAAATAGCATGTACCTCCTGTCATGAATTCAAGCATTTAACAACAAAGTTGGTAAAGACCGGAAGGTTTGAAGCCGTAGATCTATGTTTCACGAAACCATGCTGCTCTTTGACAATGAGGTGACCGTTGACGTATCTTTCGAGGATTTTGGAGCAAAAGGAGAGAAGAGAAATGGGGCGATAGTTCACAACAAGAGAATGGTCTCCACTTTTGAGTATAGGGATGACAAGCCGGATTTTATTCACAACTTGACGGTCATGGTATCCCTCATAGATTTCGCCGTTATGTAGGTTACGGAATCGTCCTCATGTATGCGGGCCAAAAATTCTTGGGAGGATTCTTCTCTCGAATGCGGCCAAGAGTTCGCAATTCTTCTTGCTAAGAACCGAAGTCTCCGGAGAATACATGAGGATGGCAAGATCATTGTCTTGTACAGTAAGAGCTTTGACCCTATGGTGAGACGTTTCGAGCGGAACTGTTTGTAAGCTGAAATAGGCTCTGTTGGCTGCCAACAACCGTGCGCGGATTTCATCATCGTAGCTGTTATCGGTTGTGATTTTCGACTCTAGATAGGAGTCTCAAAGTTGTATTCTCCTATCCTTATTCTTCCTGTTTGACTAGTGCGGTTTGATGTTGTTGGTTGGTTTTTGGTGCTGACGTTACCACCATATACTTTACTATACTACAACCGGCCGATGTTCTGGTTGTTGAGTAGTTCATCAAAATACTCAACCCTACAATATGCGCATTCTGTCGGAAATCAGATTTCCCTCTTTGTCTCGGGCTGCTGCTCCTGCTCCTGGTGACTTTTTGGTAAAACTTGCACGCCTGGTGCGGTTGCTTCCTGTACTTTTCGAGTTCACAGATCTGTTGGTTCTCCCAGGTTTCCTTTTTCCGTCTGTGAAGTCGCTTTTCCGCTCGCCGCAGTTCGTGATAAGTCTCCGCGCGTGCCCGCGTTCTTTGAGAATGCAGCATTATTCGGTATGCAGCATTCTTCCGTTCCGTTGCTAGCTTAGCTTACATTCATCGTCAAATCAGCCGTTCCGACCCTTTTTGCGGCTGGGGCCAA
This sequence comes from Hermetia illucens, assembly GCF_905115235.1. Taxonomy (NCBI): domain Eukaryota; kingdom Metazoa; phylum Arthropoda; class Insecta; order Diptera; family Stratiomyidae; genus Hermetia; species Hermetia illucens. The sequence continues at coordinate 55,413,036 of NC_051854.1, read as the reverse complement.
GTATGTTTGTGCCCGTATTTATGATAACGTTCTTCAGGTGGTTGTGAAGATCATTTGTTGGTGCTTCATCTCCAGGTCCTCTGTTGACTGCGGTTATTGCGGCATACATTTCCCTCTTATAGGTGTCACGGAGGGCTGTGTTGTGGATGGTTTCAGTGTTAACTCTCACCTGACTGTCAGAGGGGATTCTGGGTAGTGTTGTTATTCGAGCTCGGAACACCATGCCAACGAGATAGTGATCCGAGTCTATATTGGCCCCCCTATATGTTCTGACATTCATCAAGGTTGGAAGGTGGCGGCGTTCGATCAACATATGGTCAATTTAGTTGAAGGTGGTCCCGTTTGGAGAGGCCCAAGTATGTTTGTGGACCGCTTGCCGCGCAAACCAGGTACTTCCAACAGCTATGAGAGCCAACGTATCGCCTCAATACGGGCTCCTTCCCTATTTGGCTGTTAAAATCCCCAAGTTTGATTTTGATATCATATCTGGGACAGGCTTCGAGGGTTCGTTCTACTGCCTCGTAGAAGGTATCCTTCTCCGACTCCGCAGTCTCCTCTGTTGGGGCGTGAACGTTTATGAGGCTTATATTTCTAAACTTGCCTCGCAAGCGCAGAGTGCATAGCCGTTCGCTTATGTTTTCAAAGCCGATAACACCAGGTTTCATTTTTTGGCTGACTAAGAAACCTACTCCGAGCGACTCTGCAGTCTCCTCTGTAGGGTTATGAATGTTAATGTGGTTTATATTTCTAAACTTGCCTCGCCATGTTGTCAGCCCTACCCAACCTCCAATCTGGAGGAGCAGTTGAGACAGTTTGTCCCGTTGGAGGAGACTCGCCTTCATCCTACTCCGTCTGTAGCTTTTTGTTTAGAAAGAGCTCCCAGCGGTTACCACGTGGAGGTGGAGATAAGGTTTGGTAGTAGAGCTGTTAGTGTTGGTTCAGCAGGCGTTTCCCAGGTTTTATGCTCCATCATGGGTACCAATCCATGTTTCGCCCTGGGACCTATACTACTATTGAATAATATTGCCGGTTCTTAAATCTAAATGATTTCTGTATTAAAGAATGTAAAATGTTGGGAGGGTGCGTAAGTTTTGTTGGTTTTTTAGAGAAAAAGTCCAACATTAAAAACATATTTTCATTTTTAATCTACTACTTGGTTTCCTTCGTGCTATCAACGGTAGTAGCAAAATCCCTTTTTGCAAAATTCAGATTTATTGTATAAGAAGAAATCTGCTAGTCTCGGTTTTTAGAGCGCCTTCGTTAAACAAATTCCCTTCCTTTGAAATGATCATCCACTGAGCAGAATAAGTAAAAATCCGACGAAGCAAAATCGTGGGAGTACGAGATTATACAGTGACGCCCACTTAAATGCAGCACGCAGAAAGGCAAATTCTCTTTCAATGTACACATTCTTTGAGCCACATGCCTTTTCCTTCAAATTTGTCCTAGATTTTGATAATTGCAACATGTATAAATGCAAATACTTATAAGTGTAAAAGAAATTTTAGGCGAATTAGGGATACGCCATGTGTTTAGATACGTTCAAATGCAAACTCAAGTTACTTCATTAAACAAATGATAGCAGCCTCATGCTACACACATATTCATATCTTTTTAAGGTTTTGTTTGCAAAACTCGTGAACTGTGAACGAGGTCTCCATACATGCAAAAGGGGGGGTGTAAAATTTTTTCACCGAATATAGTCATGTTGGGTATCAAATGCAAGGCCTCGATTAGTGCTTTTTGAAACCGGTCTTAGTTTTCACATTTGTTAGAAAGACGGGGAGTGGGAGGGGTGGAAAGTGATGATTTCTTTAACAGACCCATTCTCTGCAACTATCCAACCAAATCATGAAACTACCTCTATATGGTGTCCAGGTCTCAAAATAATCTTCGCATCGATATCTACTCAAATTAAGTTAATAGTAGTATATTACAATTTTTTCGGGGAAAATTGAGTAGAAGTAACTAAGGTTACCCATCAAGCTGGTAATAATTGTTTGGTTGAATTGCGGATGATCAGTCCTATTCTATAAAGCACTTTCTCGAGGTAGATTAGTATATCGGCACGATATTGTCCTTACCATAAAAATGTGTATGCGGAGACTATCGTTGCTTTTTATGCGCGATGCATGATTGAAAGTGCAAAACAAATTCAGTCTCTGTACCATATTATAATTCAATTGCCTATAGTGGTCAACCCGAACTGCAACAAAATAAATAGAGTATTTGTTAATTTTAGAATAGTTTTTTGCCTCCAAATACACCAGTTTGATTCGACAACTCGATCAAGGAATAATAAAGTATTTCAAAACATATTACCGTATATATTTTGTGTGAAAAAAGCTTTTAGCGTTAGTGAAATTTTGTTTGAGATTTTGCAAAAATAACTTCCATCCTAGAAGCTGCAAAACTTGCTAAAGGATTTAGTTGCTCTCACCCACAATACAAAACTGTTTCAAAAACGCAGGATTAATAAATCTGAATAATGGAAGCCTTCCAGAACTAGATACCTTTGTTGATGAAGATGCTATTAATTTGACAATTTCGGAAGATGAAATTAGAGAATATCTTCTGTAGGATATAAATTTCGAGTCGAGAGAACACATGAGGAAATTGTAGCAGAAGTGATGGAATACAACACCGGAATAACTGAAGGCGTCAACGAAAACGGGAAATCTCCAGAAATTGAAAGTATAAAACAAACTTCTGCATATGGTGAAGCATTATCTTCACTTTCTGAACTCGAGAAGAATTTTCATAATAAAGAGAATGTTCATCTTGAATTTAAGCCCTTTGGAAAAAGACATTTTACACAATCAAAGATCACTGAATTTCTAATAAACGAACATTAAATTTTCTTCTCAAATGCAAACGATTTTGAAGCCAGAATTGATTGCATTTAAACTGGCTTCACAGTGCACTCTGCAACTTTTCTGAGCGCCGCAGTGTGAGGCCCACCGTTGCCAAGGCGAAATGTGACGTTACCTCTTTTCAACAAAATTGAACGTTTTTCCTTCAACGCTGCTTTGGAGAGCTCTAGCTGGACACGAGTTTGAATTCCTTCTCTTGATGTCGAAGGCGGTGTTTCGTTTTTCTCGAATACAGTTCTGCGACTTGTAAAATTTTTGTAAATAACAAATTTCTCATCGGCAGTGACCAAACAGGAAATAAAACCTTCCAATTTTTGTATAATCAGATAACTCGTAGGGAGCCCAGAAATTAGATTTCGCAACATAACTCAGGAATCGGATTCTTCTTTCATTGGTGGTACGGCATAGCTTAAACCTTTTTGATAGTCCAGCAGCCTTTATATAAGGAGTATATACGGATATTGATCTAGATAGCAAAGGCAAAGTCATTGAAAAAAGAAAAATCGTAAAAATGCGTTCTTTTGGTTAAATAGACAAAACCTATGCCTAGACGTTTGATAAATTTTTTAAAAAAGGTGTTTAGGATTATCCGGATTTAAGCGCTCGTCTTTTCATCAAGATAACATGGCGTTGTAAAAAATAATGTTTTTAAAGCTGAAGTAATATCCTCATTTAATATACAAAGTTCATATAATTAGTATGTTTTGTCAGCCATGTCAATCTCTCCATGACAAATTCCTTGGCAAATGCCTCAAATTTTCCGCTATTTGTTTCACTTAAATAAACCTATTGAAATTAAATTTGTGCGATAAAAAATTAATTAAACTGGTTTTCGCCAGTTTGACATTTTGATGACATGCGATAGTAAAACTAAATTGATAGACATAAAAATGGACTGATAATAGCCGATAAGTATCAAGTCAGTTTTTATGCGAATAATCACTTATAATTATCAACTGATTGTATTTCATATTAGTTGAAAATAATTGTTTATTGTAGATTTTTTACGTATTTAGTTCGGCATCGCGATAATGGAAATCCTTTGTTTGCTAATTAGAACATTGACATCTGTACATCGATATCTAACTAATAACGACACCATTATACATAATATGTCTTTGATATTCAAACTATGCTTACCATTTAATGTTTTTGCCTTCAAATTAAGAATCAATTCATATGCAAATGGACTTTCTTCGAATATTTTGCAGGTCTGAAGAACCAGAAGTGGCTGAATCTGCTGAAACTCTTGCAGAAGCGGTAGTAATTCAATCTCCAATGCCAGCACAACCACAGCAAATTCAACAAACGTCATCACATATAAGCCTTCCTCCACCTCCACCGCCTCCTCCAGTGACAAGTCACCCGCCACATATTCCAGTTGCACCAAATCCACCATTCGGCAACATTTCTCAACCTCTTACCAACATACCGCCATATAACGCTGCACCTACCCCAGCATTCTACAATCCATGCGTACCGCCAATAGCAGCATTTACTTCCATTACAACCCCCCCACCTCCACCACCGCCTTCAACACCACTTTATCTTATTCCACCACCAGATCCTCTTCAACTTAACAAAATTCCGCCCCCGAAAGATTTAGATTTGAATGCAATTCCTAAACCAGAAATGAGTTTGGAGACGATTAAAGTACCGAATGAATATCAACATCAGCTGCAACAGGCATTGCCACCGCTTCAAGTGCATCATGAGCTACAGCAAAAAGGTTTGTAACTGTTCGCACATTTTTGATTTTTTATTCTAAACATTCATATATTATATTGTTGTTAACTAAAATAATTGGGTAAATTTATATTTTTTGATTGGACTTACATCTATAAAGGCTAGTATGATAAAAGCAATATACTCGTACATATTAGAAATAGTGATAGGCTTTTTTACAAAACTTAACAATTAGTCTAAAATTGATGTGAGAATCATAAGAGTAACTTCCCCACTTCCTTCTGAAGCATGCAATAAGATTATGACCCGTTTTTTAAATAACAATACGTGCTAAGCCGAAAGAAACGTCTTCTCCTTCGTTTCAAAAAGTCACCCTACCCCTAGATAAACTAACTTTTTATGTTGTACTCCCTGTTTTTGTGCCAAATGATCACATGTATCAATCAGGTAAGTGTAATCTAAATTATATTGCTTTTATCATGCTATTTACTTCTAACAAAATCTGAATGTTTGAGTGACTGAAAATTGCAACAAAGAAAATAAGAAAAAATTCCAAAAAAAAAAAAATCAAATCTAAGAGCACTTTTCTTGTTTGGTAAAACGGTTTTGTATAGTTTTTTCAGACTCCAATGAACAATTCTTTCCAACAACATTAGAATCGTTAGTCGAATTGGTAGCCGAAAAAGGCGATGCATATGAAGATCAAATTCGATCACGAAAAAATGACGTACACTCTTCACTGTGGTAATGAACTATAAAAAAAGTTTAAATGCAATATTAAGAACAACAACGCATCCTTTTTCTATACTATAATTGTATTATCTACTAATGAACTTTCTTCTTCTTTTTTCTCCTTTATTTGTCAAACATTTTATTTTTTATCTTGTATTCGTACACATATGATTGTTAATCTCTAAAACAATTTAGTAGAGAATTTGGAAATGTTGACAGGCAATTATATCCTTTTTTGTTGAAATTTAAATTTTTAATGTAAGCACTATTTTAATTAGAGACAAGTTATTGTGCAGCAATTATCCGATCACTGGAAAAGAACCCTGAAAATTATCTCCTCTTGTAGTATTTGATTTTTCTTACCTTGATAAAATATTCAGGGATAAGTCCAAATCTCATGTTTTTTCCGAAAAACTAGCAGTGTAGAAGCTGCATGAAAGGGAAAGCTTTTGAATGAGGGCAAATGATTTATTTATATCTTTTGGCTGATAGCATTGAAATTTCGTGTTTTTAAACTTAGAATTGTATTCAATTGATTGCAAACTAACTTTATACGAAAAAGCTAACTCAAAAAATTATTGCTTGGCACATTTTTTTCTATGCTGATTTAATCCGCTCCGTTTTAACTGCATTTCTGGCTTTGTAACACCGTTTTCGTCTATTGTATGAAAAGATCATCCTTAAGAAGCAATAGAGAATCTGTTAAACTTTCCTTGTGAATTTTTCATCGTCCGCAGATAATTCCAAGTGACTTGGTGGCTTCACCTCGAAACTGAAGGCGATTGCTAGGAACCGATACCGATTACCTACATAGGGATTTATGACAACCATTTATAATTAAAAAAATTTAAAAAAAAAAATGAAGAAATGATTGACATTGCAATACTAGAGGTCTTAATTGGCTATTTCAACGGTGGTTTGAAGTAAATCATGGAAAAAGTCAGCATAAAAAGAAATTAACATGATTATCCAAATCTTAACACCAATAGAAATTTGAACTTTGAATCAAGTGAACCAAACTGTACTTTAAGCTGTCAATATTTTCTGAAAGTAATTAACGAAAAATTTAATATGTTCGATGTTCTACCTTCTGGCGAAGTACCATAATCTATTTCTCTCTCTTGCTGCGGAAATAACCTCTGGATGATTTTTAACAAGAGAGTTGGGCACGTGATCTGTGGAAATGAACAGTCTCTAAACCGTCCCGTCACAAATTTATAGGCGCTATAGAGAACAAGGTTCATTAAAACATTCCCTCTTGCTCCGGTAGATGGCGAGCTTCAGATTCTTGCAGGCTTCCTTATGGGCATACTCCTTTTGCCCCTGATCGATCCTGCCTACCGCTCTCTGGGCCGTTCGTCTGGCTCGGTCGTAAGGCGATCGAAGGCTGGAGAGTTCACTATTCCACCAGCAATTGGGGTTTCTAGTGGGGAATAAACATTTCCTAAGCCTCGGTGGATTCGTTAGTGGTCTACGCAAGCTAATCCTGTGCGACCCTGCAATAATTATTTGTTTTTATTTGTATTAACCTCGACTTGCTAAACTCCGGGTATTTACCACTTCCAGCAATATGGCGGTTATTCCGTCCCTCTTTTCTACGCAAAATATTCATTTCGGGTCCCTCCGTCTGTCCATCTGTCTGTCACACGCAATATTTTCAGAAACAGTTGTATCAATTGACATCAAATTTGATGGGAAGATGGGAACTGTGAACACCCACGCATGCAGTAAGTCTCCATACATCCAAAGGGCGAATTTAATTTTTTTTCATCAAATATAGTCGTGTGGAGTATCAAATGAAGGGTCTCGATTAGTACTTTTCCTCAGTTCTGATATTTAATGCAAAAGAAGGAGTTCGAGGGCTGGTCATTTCATCCATGGACCGATTCTCAGAACCTACCCAATCGACTTTAATCTGAAAAAAATCTGAAAATTTGTGTGACTGTAAATTCCCCCTTAAGTCCATCTTAGTATCATGAAATTTTGCAGTAATGCAGGCTATATAAAGCATGATCCTAGCAAGTTTGGTCGAAACCGCACTGTTACTAACAAAGTTATAGTAGGACAAACATGTCGATTGAGTACAAATTTTAAGACTTTGAATGTTAGTACCACGCTAATGTGAATATTTTGTCATAATATACGCATATACATTCGAGCCGACCGCGCTTGTAGATGATATACGCAAATACATTACATGCTAGGTGCTAATGGAGCAAATGTTTTCTCAAATATTTTTATATAAGAAGTACACAAAAACCTTTCATACTTGAGCGTCCAGCTTCCGGTTTCCCAAATTGTTTTTTTTTGGGTTTTTTTATTCAGAATTTGAATAAACACACAATTACTAACTTTTCATCACATATCCACTGAAATTTTGAGCGGTTTCCGAATTTTTAAACGAGAAATTGTCGTGCATTGTTGAAGTGCAACGCAACTTATCCTCCTATCTCCTAAAAACGTTTTTGGAATGTTCCGATAGAGGGTGTTCGACTTATTTGAAACAAAAAAATCAGAGAATTTTAATCTGTTAAACTATTCATTGAGCTTGGATTATTTAAAAAAAATAAACTGAATCTTTGTTTTTCATGTTCTTCAGTGTAAAAACAAGTCAAAAATTGGCACCTTCGGGTGTGAAAGGCTTTGTGTATTTCTTATGGAAGGATATTTGACTGAATATTTATTCTATTTTTACCTATCTCGTAATGTATATGCATTTATTATGTCAGACTATTCAATGCTTAGGTGACTCAGCCAACTCAGCGATAGCATGTTCTTTCTTGAGACACCTGAGACCTCCTTTGCTGCCCCTCTACTCTTCATGTTCATATATTCATTGCGGCATGTTCCCTATTATTATTTGTTAGTTAAATAACACTGTCGTAATATTCAAAGGGCCAGGACAATGCGTTGAGGATTGTGTATTTATTTTTGCTTTGTATATTTGCGTAAATTGGAAACTAAGGTATTATTTCATTGTATGTTGGGTCTGATCTTTATTTGATATGTTTCTGCGTTTTGCCTAGTCATTACAATATGCCTGTATTCATGTATTATGTCTTGTTATTCAAAAAAGTATGGCCTATAGATGTATCATACATAAATTTTGCCAGGGTGTTGAGGGTTTATTTTGTTTCGATAAAAATATTTTATGATACTTTACTACTACCTGATTAGAAGCAGGAAGTGTCCTGACTGACCTGCACTAGCTTTCTGTGTTGGCACAAAACATTGGCCAATCGATAAACATTGACATTTTGTTTCAAATCGTTCGTTATTAACTTTAGATCAAGCCGTTTATTTTTTTCGTAATCGTAAAGAGGTTCAGTTAAAGCAAGGGTTCGGCTCGAGCAACGTTTCATTATTGAATTCCAAATCGTCATAAATGCCCCGAACCATCATGCCCCATAGATTCAGCCAGGAGAACGTGAAGGCCAATCCAGGGTAGGAAAACAAAAACTACCGCGTTATCATGCTTGACAATTAGCTTAGTCGATCGAGCATGAAATACGGCCACAAGTTATGGCGCACAATTTCTTGATAGAGTTCGGATTTCATTCGGGTATCGAGGGATTTGTTATTATGACTAGATGTCGGATACCATCGGTGCTTTAAGCATTCGCATAATCCGCAACATCCCTTTGTTGAATTTGACATTGATTCCAAAACTTTCTGCTTTTCACGATAACTTAAGACTTGTGGATGGTCAGAAGATAAAAAATCTTTGCGGATTAGATTTTTCTCTTGTCGTACCTTTTCTTATACAATTTTTCAAAATGATAATAACAATCAAATCCACATGATATATTTGATTCACTTTTATATTCGATTTATATCAGCCACATTATGCCTAGAGCAAAGTAATGTATGCGCTTTTATCATTTTGACTACTGTTTAAAGATAAGTTGCTCATTTGCTCTCATACAGAATCTTTCTTTTCAAGCAATTTACAAAATCAAAAATTAATTTACTGTTTATAATATCACCTGGTAATTTTTTTATTATCTATTGACGCTAATGCAATTATAATACGACTATATTAAATTTTCAGTACTAGGACTAGATAAAGTTATTTACAGATGCGGCGACAGAAGGGGAAGACAAATGTGTATATTTAAAAAATCGCTCATCATTAAACTCACCATTTGCTTATCTAGGAATATGTAAATGTCTAAACGAAAGTCTCCATTTCTTCAAACAGGTTTCTATTCGACATGGAATCGATGGCTTATAAAAATTATCGTAACATGGTTGAATCCTATCGACAGAATCGAACAGATTGTCCAAATCAAAATCTAGATCAGAACAGAGATGACGATCAGAACGTACTGAAGCATTCATCGAACGATGAAAAATATGATCCAGAATCTGTTATTGAAAGTCATGATGACTCGGATGATGAGTACATGAAAGATATAATGGGAAAGAACTTGAGTAATCTGAAACGGAAAATTGAAGAGTGTAAGGCTGAAAGCGATGGTAGCGGCGATGAGCAGAAACAAGACAGGAATCGAAAACGTAGAAGTCGGTGGGGCGGAAAAGCGGATGCTGCTGAAACCGCTATCACGGCGCTTGTCCAAACAACTTTCGCTAATCAAAATAAACCAATTCTATCTGTTATTCAGCGAACTGATCCTGCTCTTCTTCAGTATGCGCGGAAAAATTATGGATCCATAAATCTTAGTGAGGAGGATTGGCGTAAATGTGAAGATCATTTCAAAATCAATCTCTTGTATCAAGATATGATGCGAAAACGAAAAGAAATCGATCAGTTGGCGAAAACTGGCAAATTTAAATATGAATATGACTCAGATGAAGATACTAGTGGCGGGACATGGGAACATAAATTACGTACAGCTGAAATGGAAGCAACCAAAGCATGGGCCGATGCATTGACGGCACAATCGGAAGGAAAACACCACATTGGTGATTTTCTTCCACCCGAAGAGCTGAAAAAATTTATGGAAAAATATGATGCCAAGAAAAATAATCGGACACCAGATTTGAGTGATTACAAAGAATATAAGCTGACCGAAGATAATATTGGTTTTCAGATGTTGCAAAAGTTAGGGTGGAAGGAGGGTCAAGGTTTAGGAGCAAGTGGAACTGGGATAGTTGATCCAGTCAATAAGTAATTTCTCCTTTACTTTATTTGTAAACTTTATGTAATTCTTAGATGGAGAATGCTGCCTGATTGTATTATATTTGGATTTAAGGGGGTCATCCCGTGTGAAGGCCGCGTTTTGGCTTTTTTTTAGAAATTTTGTGTGGAAAACTGGATGAAGATACAAATACGAATTTTTCACCATAGATTTATTAATATCTTGAGCGTACATGGTAATTTTTCCAGCCCGATCGCATGGTTTGTTATTGAAATAAAGAGCAATTTATACACCCCACCCATCTCCAAAAAAGGTGTTTTTCGGCTGCCACGCCAGAGGGCGCTGTGATCATCTTAAAGTAAAAAAGTAAACGGCATTTTAACATACAGACTTAACTATAGTCCGCAAACTAGGATTATTAAAAAATATTAAAAGCTAAATTGTTGGTGCCGTGTTAAACTTTTTTTATGAATTTTGACGTTTTTTCACAGCTTTTTCAATGAATAAAAAAACTACTGAATGAATCGCAATTATACCAGTTTGCGAACCGTAGAAATATGTTCTGAATAAGTCGTGAAAATTTCAAAGAATTTCGTTGGATAAACTCTGTGCTATGGTGGCAGCCAATTTTAACCTTAACCTTAACTGACCATTAATCTGCTATACCTAGTGCATAAACCTTAGCTTTCCTCATGAAACACATGTACAGCCTTGGTTTCAACTCTTGTCCTTTTAACAAAGTCATTCGAATGTCATTCGGACCGATAAAAACGAGCTTTTTTACGGCGATCGACATAACTCTGGCATGTGACTTATCACGTGTTTAACACTATAATTTCCGAACGACTTCGAATATGAAAAAATCGCTTTGCCAATATATTCTACACTATATCTAGATACAATGACTCCACGGATTCGACATACGGAATGACCCCCTTAAATAAAGGCAGCAATCTCCATGGATACCAATAAATGATCTGAACATTACCACCCAGAATATTCTGTTCATCGCAGTAGAATGGACTGGGAATATGAAGGAAATTTGTATGGAAATGAAAGATCAACATTTGAGTGTTCATGCTAAGTTTATTTGATCGATTATTAACTAAAACCTTTACGCCTGTACATTTCCCTTCGATATAGAGCACCGCAACGTGATGCTAATCAAGGACTTGGCGCAGGAACTCCATCAGCCCCCGAGGATTGTGACAATGAGTACGAAGCTTACAGAAAAAGAATGATGCTAGCCTATCGGTTCCGACCTAATCCTCTGGTAGGAATTAAGACAATTACTTACTTATTTTCCTATAGTTTAAATCATGGGAAGTTATGTCATTTGTTCTTTATGCCAATTATTTTCCTAAAAGCTCTTACAGCTCAATAACTGAGAATTAACATGAAGCTGGTATTAATATAATACATAGAATTTCATCGTTTTTAACCAACTCTTAAACTGCTTCTGAACTTGACAGTTTCACTAACTTTAGATTTTAGAAATTAAAAATATTTAATATTTAATAAGATCATTTATAATTTGCAGAATAATCCACGGCGTGCGTATTATTGATAAATAATATCCGTATGAGCAATTACTGTCCAGATGATTGGAATATGATGAAAATAAAGTGTTATTGAAAATGAAATGCGTGGTGTTATGTTTTTATGAATATTTTCATGAGAAGATTTGTCGTGATCTATTTTCTTTTACTTCATGATGTGGGACTGACGGGGAAGCCCGACTCGTGCGGCAATGGATGCGAAACTTATTGAAATTTTGATGGCAACTATAAATCATACATTCTTCTCGAATTCGCGTCGGCAGCCAGCAAAGGTACTGTCGTTTCTGATACTATTCGGAATGTACGTAGGCCGCCATTGTCTCGAGAAAGAGAGGGGGTGTTTATTGTAGGAAAAAATCTTTACACGTACAAAGAGTTAACCGTGTCAAACAAGTTAGAAGTAGAAATTAAATTAAAAGTTGACGGTAATCTCAGCTTCTGCGTTGTTCAAATTAAATTAGCGGCTACCGCTCAGTTTGATAATGTTCAGAAAAACATTGATACTCATTACAAGATAGTATGGGTCACGTTTTCCCTTTATAAATTCAATAACTGGGAAACCGCGTTCAGCGTTTTAGATATGCAAAGTTTTCTGGAATTTTCATGTAAGAAGATTTGTGCGCACCATGGCTCTGTTTGTATATAGACCGTAGTGTACATACGTTGAGAACATCGGGCTATTCGTTTTAAGGAAGATTTCTAGTATTGTTGTGTAGAGATTTTTTTTATCATAGTTTGAACAATATTAACATGTTTATATTCAAAAATCTTCCAAGATGGTGCCATGCTCATTTATTAGGAAAACCCGGATCCCAAGTTGAGCAATTTCCTGAAATTAAAAAAAAAATATGAGTTTCTTGAAGTTTAGGTTAGTTGCTATAATCACCACAAACAACTCAAAATTCGAAACAAGTCGGGAAACCGGAAGCTTGACGCTTCAGGCATAAAAGGTTTCGTGTTTCCCTATGTCAGGATCATAACGCAGTTCTCGATTGACTGATAGCATTGACTCGAGATCGCTGAGTTCTGGGCAGGTTACTATCATTGACAGAATTGGTCGATTTCAATATCTCGAGTGAGGCGTTATGGGTGGTGTGGTCACGTTATTCAAGCTAACGAGAATTCGCCTACCAATATTGGTCAGAAGATCGAAGTCAATGGTAAGTGACCAAAAGGCCGGCCGAAACAACGGTGGCTTGATACGCTGGACGGGATTTAAAACCCTGGTGGTTACAACCAGATCGGGCATTTGAAAAAAATAAAATGGCGAAACCGATCATGATGAGCCGACCCCGTTTCGTTCATTCGTATATCGAGCATCGGCTAATTCGCACAAATTTGCCGGTAGTTACGTTGATATAATTTTTCTGGCCGCTTCCGAGGTTTGTATATTCCAATTTGAAATTTCAAATTTTAATCTTCTGGCCTCGGCCACGGAAGGGAAATTTATCGTTGTGGTTGCCCTGCTTTGCTTTGCTGCGCTACATGGATAAGGAATTGTTTTTTCGAGAAATGTGAGGGAGAGAAAGAAGTTTTTCGACAGGAAGTGGTGAAATTATGTACAGGTAGTTGGGACTCAAGGAAGGAATGGAGATCTCATACACTGATTTCACGTTTCCCTAGTTTGTATTTGTTTTCGGGAGTATAATTTTTGTTGAAGACATGGACTGTCTTCACATCGCCATTCGTGATTAGCGCGAGGAATCAGGCGAACCGAGGATTGATTATGTGAAAGTAAAAGCTTAAAAGCTTCACTCCAAGCAAAATAAAAAAACTGTTGGAATATGGACACCAGTTGCACCATCTCTTCATCGACTTTAAAGCCGCTTATGATAGCATAGCCAGGGTAAAACTGTACACGGCCATGAGAGAATTCGACGAAATTGATAAGACTGACTAAGGGCTGACCCTGACCAATGTGCGAGGCCAGATAAAAGCAACAGGATCACTCTCAACACCATTCGACATCAACAACGGTGTTCGACAAGGGGATGTCCTATCATGCGTCCTCTTTAATCTGGTCCTCGAGAAAGTGATCCGTGATGCTGAGGTAAATGCAAGAGGTACGATCCTCTAAAAGTCCACCCAACTACTGGCCTATGCAGACGATATTGACATCATGGGAAGAAGCCACCCGAGACATACAAACTGCCTTCATCCAGATCGAGTAGGCAGCAATCGGGGCGACATCTTGGGCTGCACATCAATGAAGGCACAACAAAGTATATGGTGGCAACATCAGCACCGAAAATTAACCAACCAACAACATCAAACCGCACTGTTTAAACGGGAAGAATAAAGATAGGGGAATATAACTTTGAGACTGTTGATAATTTCTCCTATCTAGGATCGAAAATCACAACCGATAACAGCTACGATGATGAAATTCGCTCACGATTGCTGTCAGCAAACAGAGCCTATTTCAGCTTACAAAAACCGTTCCGCTCGAAACGGCGAAAAGAAGACGAGGCAGACCCTGCCTAAAATGGAGCGATGGCGTAGGTCAGGACGCCAGACAGCTTTTAGGGATATCGAATTGGTGGACCTCGGCGCAAAACCGGGATGTCTGGAGTTCCTTATTAAGGCAGGCCTAGACCGGATACCGGTTGTTGCGCCGTTGATGATGATGATGAAAAGCTTAAAAAAAGAATCAAAAGCAATTGACCTTCTCCCATGAGAAAGGCATCAAAATTATAAAAATAACCAACAAAACGTTGTAAATTTATATATATAATATGATTGATAATGGTATGATGATAGTTAGCTGTTCTTACTTTTCCGAGCCTGTACTAGCTTTTTGGGCGCGATAATCTCTTTTTTTCCTAATTTTAGGCTTACCTATGAACATGATTCTTTTTTTCCTCTTTCTTCAATTAGTAATATAATAAAATCAACATAAAAAAACAAAGAAAAACGATTTATCTAAACATAATATAAAATAAAGTTAATTATGGAGTAGTTAAGTTGTTTGTGCTCTGACCTCGTCTGGAGGACGTCGGTCCTTCCATTTCAAGGGTTCCCCCCATTATACCACCGCGGGCCACCATATTATCTGGCCCCCCGTGAAGAAGAAATGAAGACGGGGACTTCGCGGAGATGCCAGAATCAGCTCAGAGCTAATCCTTTAGTTGGTTAACAGCCTTGATGACCGTGTTGGTACCAAAGTGATGCAACGCTGGACTCACATCGTAACACGGTCCCAGAGTTAATTGTCTTTATTTTGCACTCCCGATAATTGGTAATCCTGATATTTCATACTAAATCGTCAGTCCCTTGACCATACGAATTATCGGGATTTTACTGTATAATTCTCTTTATTTGTCACTCGCATATCTATTTGAATGTATAGGGCTAACGACTATTCTGAGGGGCGAAACTTTTTTTTATATAAACGGAGCGCGTCCGGATTCATCTAGCATAATTATAATGATAATGCCTGGATCGTTCTATTTTCGTATTCTTGAAAACATTTACTTCGGAAATATGTTCCTGTGACATTTATGATACCCCTCATCTCCTTCAGTTTCTCAGGACTATCGATAACACATGACGAATCAACCAACAACATCAAACCGCACTGGTCAAACACGAAGAAGAATAAGGATAGGAGAATACAACTTTGAGACCGTTGACAATTTCTCCTATCTAGGGTCGAAAATCACAACCGATAACAACTACGATGATGAAATCCGCGCACGGTTGTTGTCAGCCAACAGAGCCTATTTCAGCTTACAAAGACTGTTCCGCTCGAAACGTCTCACCATAGGGTCAAAGCTCTTACTGTACAAGACTATGATCTTGCCAGTCCTCATGTATTCCTCGGAAACTTGGGTTCTTAGCAAGAAAAATTGCGAACTCTTGGCCGCGTTCGAGAGAAGAATCCTCCGAAGAATTTTTGGCCCCCTACATGAGGATGGACGATTCCGTAGCCTACATAATGACGAAATCTATGAGCGATACCATGACCGTCCGGTTGTGGATAAAATCGGGCTCAATAGGTTACGGTGGGAGGGTCACTTAATCCGTATGAATGAGGATGATCCCACCCGGAAAGTCTATAAGGGCAATATCTATGGTAGAAAAAGAAGACGAGGCAGACCCTGCCTAAGATGGAGCGATGGCGTAGGTCAGGACGCCAGACAGCTTTTAGGGATATCGAATTAGTGGACCTCGGCGCAAAACCGGGATGTCTGGAGTTCCTTATTAAGGCAGGCCTAGACCGGATACCGGTTGTTGCGCCGTTGATGATGATGATGATCGATAACACATGTACTGGAAATCTCCCTTAATATGATACTGACATTTTGCACACGTACATATAATGTCTTGGAGTACAGTAAATTTACGGCTACGTGTCTTCCTCTGGGCAGAAGGTTAAGATAGACTTCATATTAAGCCTGGGAAAGATGACTTCAAATCCAAAGAACTGCAGGGAAATCAGTTTAACATCATCATCGTTTAAATGTCTGGAGTGATAGGTTGAGTGTCACATTCGCAACAAACAGCTAACGTCGCAACTACTAAATGAAAGTCCTGTAAGTCTGCTCTTCACTTTTTGGTTTCAAAAAAGGAGGGTGCTGTATTGACAAAGAGACGTATCGCAATTGCCTTGAGAAAGTACAAAGAGGAAGAGCTTTGGGGATAATGTCTGCAAACTGCGCTGTCTCAGAATCAGTTGTAATAATGGTCGCGGGAGAGACACCCTCTACCCTGCTTGCCAAGGAACGTAAAACTAACTAAGTGCAAAGGAAAAGACCCAAGGGCAGTGGTTGCTCCTGAAGAACGACAACATATATTCAAGAGTTAGATAGATTGCGCGGCTTATCAACAACTTAGGTCCGTGCACAAGTTTGGGAAGATGGACGACGATGACGATGTTTTTTTCTAGTGAAATTTGTAATGGGTTAACAGTTGTCAGAAATATGTTGAGAAGTATTGACAGATGTACCTCTTTTGCACGTTATGTTCAGGTTCTTGTTGCGAAGAAGATGGAACTGTGTAGGGCTGGATGCCAAGGGGTTCTTTCAACTAACAATTCTCTTCCTGCTCTGTCCTCCCTTTGGCGGAAGGGGTTCCCCGATTGCAGGCTCCCTGAGATGAGGCTAGCCTAAAATAATGTGTCAAACGGACGTATTCAACTAGTGGTCCGACGGTTTACAGTTACGGACAACTAACACTTAGTGTGTAAATATTTACCTACTTTACCTAAAAAAAACGAAAATATTGGAAAAATGGGAAATAAATCACAAGATACTTTGTAAACAGATAAAGAAATACTAAGCTCGGGAATTAGAACCACTCATTTATTTCAGAGCGGTACATGTACATAAGTTGTTTGCTCTACTTTCCAAGCTTTGCTAATTTCTCTGAGTTCTAATTTTTGAACGGTTCAATATTTTGGTGAAAGGATTGTTAGCCATCCGAGAAACGACCAGATCATTTTGTCAACTTATTTTTATTTTCTACAATATTAAGATACGATGATTGGTTGATTTCTGCCAGTCATGTTATATTCTGTGGAATAACTAACCGGAGGGCGGATTATTCACTGGTTAACTATGGTTGTGCTAGTCGCAGTGAATCAGGCTGGGAGAGACTAACGAATTCCTCCAGTACCCAGCGACACCGCCAGACCAAATATTATATACTTTTTATGGGACTTGACTAATTAATGTGATTTAAATGCCTTCTTAGTGAGTAAATTCTATTGCAAGTTCAAAACCAAGAATTCTTAGAATAAAAGAGACTGTGATAAGACGCATAGTATGCAATATATGGATTTTCATAGATTGTAATATATGCATTTTCGGTTCATATGGCCTCACTGCAGGTCTATGGCGCATATGATTTTAAAATTTATGGAGTCGTTTGGTGGTCTTCTATTTTTGTCGGGACCAAAATAAACTCACTGCTCCAAAGTATCTCAGATATGTAGTGGTAGGAGACCACAAATTGCACGTACATCGTACGCCCGCTGATTGCAGGATTTTGTCACAGAAGTTCTGCAAATTTGATTATTCAACAATAAAATGAGAATTCCAATGGAGTTAATTACCATCGCTTTCAATATACATACATCTGAAATCAACCATTGGTTATCACCCGTTGAAAATGGTTTCTCAAGTAAGTGATAAAAGTCGAAAACATTTGCCAACAATGAGTGCGCTTACCGCGTCAAACTAGTTCCATCAATCCGTATCGAGATTTTGAACATCATGGAAAAGTAGAGATTCCAGTATCCAAAAATAATGCTCATGGAGCATGGAGCGATCCATAGGGTCAAGTGCCATTACCATTGTGATGATGTCTATGGCGTGCCGATAGGTCAGACAAGTGCTATCTGCACCACTATGTCGAAAGTCCCAGATATAATCAATTGATGACAATTAATAAACTTAAAAGTGGGATAATTATGGAGCTTACGGAACGAAGAACCCATTCGCAGCCCACGAAAGTGGCAATGGAGAGATCCATTGTTTGATGGTCGTGTCATACATACGTGTATATGGACGTGGAAGAAACATTAGTGGGTTCTGTTATTGGAAAAAACTGAATTTTTACTGGATTTTTCCAAGGCTAATGAATAACTTCTGTCTGTGTGGAATTTTCTCTCAATAGTTTGTTAATTGAATTGTTATTGATCGGTGAGCTAAGACTGTGTCACATGTACAGAAGTCATAAAACTCACCATTTGCGTTGAACAATTTATAATGCTGGGGAAAACATTGATTTTTTGATTTTGTGAACCGCCCTTGTCCAGAAAAATATTGAAATAATTCAGCAAAATGACTATTCTACGGTTGATAGGGGTAAAACTTAATGTGATCTACGGTCATTATGGATGGCGTAACCATACCGCGCGGTTACAGTACAATCTCACTGGGGTAAATATCACAGTTAATGACCAGAAACCTAACAATGAATTACCAATTTCCATAAGGATAGTGTAGAGCGCGTTCGCAAATGATTGAGTTTCTATAGTTTTTCTCACAAATTTTCTCCAAATACTGATATGTCGAAGTCATCGGTACTAATTAACTTAAACGGTGTTGAAGATATGGTCCCGACATTTGAATCAACAATTATTGGGTCAATCGATTACTTCTGGGATAGCAAATTAGTGACGAGGGTAAGGAGAGGGTCACCGGGTCGGAAAATCTATCGCCTGTAGTAGGAAGCACACACTCCGCGCAGGAACAACTACTATTGGGGGATGGCAATATAAACTATCAGTACGTCGGGAGAGCGAGGCAGGTATCACGACAATAAATATCGAGAATAAACGTTGATTGTACACCACCATTCGCAATGAACCCACAGTGCAATTTGGGTGATTTTAACAAATGTAACAACAGAACTTCGAGGTAATGGTGTACACATTTGCTAACAAAGTAAATCAACAGAAAAGAGGATCGGAGGCAAAGCACGAGGAAACATGTGGAAACTTTCGAATCTTTTGACCCAACGAAATAGTCATCGCCAAATTACAAACAGCGTTTCTATGATTACCTTGAGATGAAGAACATAAAAAAACTTTCCGATGATAACAGCCCTCTCATCACTGATAATACTAAACGAGTTCACTTATAATGAGTTGATGGCAGTTGAACATAAGAGCACCTGGTACAAGGCAAAAGCATGCTACAGGGCAGCATCAATTCTTACCGATATACCAGTTGGAGAATGAATGATCGTGGAGCAGCATTGAGACGCGTGGTTAGAGTTGCATCTCTCCATGCTTAATTCTTGATATATGTTTACGAGCCACAACTTTACATCTAGAAGGAACTTGCACCATTGAATGAAATCGAAATCTATTTATTAAATATCGTAGCCAAGGCAATATGAAAAGTTTAAGCATAATTTTTGCAAATATAAAGTGATTCCATGCAATTCGAAATCCTATTTCTTATCCTTTCCTTTTCCTATTTATCATCAGCTTACAATGTAATGCAAAAAGAACGGTAGTTACATTTGTCGATAGAATTATACTAATTTTCCATGCATTCATTTTTAAGGTTTGGTGTGAAACAAAACTTTATTAAAATAGATTCAATGTCTGTGTGTCTGTCCGTCTGTCCGTTTTTTTTCAGGAAGTGGAAAAATTCAAAAGACACTGGTCTGGACACACCAGCGTGTGCGATTTTTACCCACTAAAACCACCCCCGACTCCCTCCCTGGCCTGCGGAACCACCGTAAAGTATTACATCACGGGGCGAAGTCAGCTCATTCTAGCTTAGTCACCTTTCTTCTATACGCCGCGCAAATGACCGTGCTTTTCTTTTCTCCTCTGCCTTTCGCAGTTTGGTTTGGATAGATGCGATCATGGAGTTGACCGCATTCCAATTTTCTTGTTGTGCTACCATTTTCGGCATCAGATTTTCTGGTACGAGCACCTCTCCCAGAGTCTTTTCTAAATTCCTCCTTTCTTCCACAAATCTCGGACAGTGGAAGAATACTTGCTTTGGGTCCTGGCTCCAATTAAAACCTGTGCAGGTATTGGCGATATACTCCATGCCCCGTGAGAAACTGGGTGAGATCATAATTAATCTCACCGTGTCGTCTCTCCAACCACTCCTCGATGGCAGGAATGAGCCGGTGAGTCCACTGATCCTTTCCCGAGCGTTCCCAACGCTCTTGCCATCTATTTATGGATCCCTCCCTCTCAGCGTTCTTCGTCTGCGTTAAGGGAGAGATTGGCTTCCCATTGTATATATTCGCCATCTCATCTGCCAAGATATTAATCGACATCATTGCAGAAATGACGAATGCTGTATCATCTGAGACAGTCCTGAAGGCAGAGCATACCCTCAGGGCTGTCCTCCTGTAGACTGCATTCAGTTTGTTAGTGTTAACTGACATCCGCGACGCCTCCCTCCAAACTGGGGTTGCATAGAGCATGATTGAGGTCACCACACTGGCTATAAGCAACCTAGAGGCATGCCGTGGCCCTCCCCCGTTCGGCATCATCCTCTCCAGGGCCATACTAGCAGTGGATGATTTATCGCGAACATACTGTACGTGGTGCTTATAGCTGAGCTTTTTGTCTATCACCACCCCCAGGTATTTGATGGTCGCCTTGGAAGTGATAATGTGATTCCCGATTCTAACACAGGCGTAATTTCTCCTCCGGCGCTTGGTGATGGGGACGGCTTCAGCCGAGAGCTCTCTAGCCAATTTTTAACGGCACTGATTGCCTCGCTTGAATATAAATCAGCATCTTCGAGATGCTTTGCAACAACAAGCAGCGCTATGTCATCAGCAGAACCCACCACCGTGGCTTCCTCGGAAAAGGAAGATTAAGTACATTGTTGTACATTATGTTCCACAGTAGTGGACGCAATACGGAGTCCCGCGGGATACCCGCGAAAACAACGTACTCCTGGGGTCCGTCATCAGTGTTATACCAGGGCCTCCTTTCAGTTAAATAACTATCGACGATAGCAGCGAGATAGGCGGGAATACCAACCTTCGCTCGGGATTTGCGTATTAGATTCAAATTGGCCGAATTGAATGCACTTTTCATGTCCAGGGTTACTACCTCGTAACAGCTGCTGGTACTACCCTTTCCTTGAGTTGCATCTTTGGCCAAGCCAGTAACCAATTTGATGGCATCAATGGTTGATCTGGCTTTACGGAACCCATACTGCCGGTCTGAAAGGCCGCCTTGGCTCCCCACAGTGTTCAAAAGACATTTGGGTCGGTGTAAGGATGGTTCACCTGGAGGTTTACTAGGCTTAGGCAGAGGTACCAACTTCTGCCGCTTCCATGCCGCTGGAAATATTCCCCCAGACATGCACACTTCAAGCAACTTAGCGAACATGTCTGGCCTGGATTTCACGGCAAGGTTAAGGGCCTTATTCGGTACTCCGTCTAGGCGCGGCACTTTATTGTCCCCTATTCCACTGCAGATCTCCAGCAGCTTGTCTCTGGTGACTGGCGGAATTAAATTGAATTAAATTGAGCCGCTCTTCTGGCTCGGTGGCAGGCTGATTGAAGGTCGGTCAATTCATCATTCCGCCAATAGTTTGGTCTTCTACTAGGGAATGAACACCTCCTAGGCATAAACGCGTCACATGTAGAGGCGCCTGCTTTATCAGGTTGGTCAAACCACACCTCTACGAAGGTTTGCTCATTCAAAAATTTTGCAGACCAGCCTGAAATCTTTTTTGGTTTCGGGCATGATAGCTCTTTGCCCTATGGCTCAACACATGTCCCAAAGAAGATTGCCTATTGATCTCTGTGGGTGTAGCGTTCGCTGATGCACCGGTCAGGTCTACAACCGAGCCTGGCCCCCCTTTCCGGTGTTTACAGCACCTTCGTTAGCCAAAACTATGTCCATCTGCACAAAAGCTTCTAATAAACGGCGCCCTCTAGCATTTAATTCTCTACTACCCCACTCTATGGTCCAAGCATCGAAATCACCTTTGGACTACGTTCCCTTCTAGTCTACTCGTTTATTTCGCCGCGATTCGATAGTAGTACGGTTAGGCGTCACTTGGGTTACTTGTGGTACTGTTGGCACAGCGGGATTCGGCGTATCCTTATTATTCTTTTCCTCCATCTGCGATCTATTATCATCACCATCATCAACGGCGCCGGTATCCTGTCTAGGTCTGCCTTAATAAGGAACTCCAGACATCCTGGTTTTGCGCCGAAGGCCACCAATTCGATATCCCTAAAGGGATCTATTATAGAGGACTCTAATAGCCCTAACCATATTCTTTATGGCTTGGTGCACGTTGTGCTTGTCCTTGATAAACTCAGACAACTCAACTATTTTTGCCCCAAGCTGACTGAAGGGTAATTCCTACGGTTCGGGACTCTGCTCCCTATAAGCCTCGGCAGGGTTACTCCTTTTATATGCTCCTTCACTTTTGGCGTCTATTGACCTTGCCTGTACTT
Source organism: Hermetia illucens (assembly GCF_905115235.1). Taxonomy (NCBI): domain Eukaryota; kingdom Metazoa; phylum Arthropoda; class Insecta; order Diptera; family Stratiomyidae; genus Hermetia; species Hermetia illucens. Next base: position 55,390,179 of record NC_051854.1, on the reverse strand, counting down.
TATCCTTCACCGTCTTTGACATTGGTGGAGATCTCAAAGTTGACGAGCTTCTTTTGAATGGATCCCTTCCTTGTTCCTAGAGCACCTGCTGCTATTGCGCATCTTGAACATATGCAGTGGGTGTTGTCACGGTGTTTGTCGTTCAATAATCTGCCTTCAGTTCATCTTTGTTTGGTTTTGTTACTGGTGTTCTGGGTAAGGTCGTACTTCGCTTGAACACCTTCTTCTCCAGATCCAAATAACTTGTAACATTAATGCCAAGGTGGCCAAGTTGTCCGCTTGCTCACTCCCAAAAGTCGCCGGTACTGAGGTTCTGAGCCCTTGCACCGTGAGTTTCCCCCTTCTCTCATCTTCCATGCTGGTTTTATGTTCTGGGTATCCTTCGTATAGCCATTTTCGTCCACGCACCAGAGACGAGCAAACACTAGCCCATGCATAGTCAGAAAAGAAAAGTGCATGAACACATATTTACACATCACTAGATATGCCCCAATCCGCCAGCTGGGGTCGCGCCTGATGAGAGATCTGGCCAATCCTCCGTCTGTCCCTCTGTCCGCGTGTCCGTCTGTCGGTCTGTCCGCTTGCCCGTCTGTCGATTTACTCGGAAACGGCTGAAACAATTATCATGAAAGTGATTATTTTGTATTTTTATCATGAAAGACATTATTTTGCGTTGGGATTAAGGGGAGCTCCCCATATATAATATATTTTCCACAGTCACACTACTTTTCGAAAGATTAATTTTCAAAGTCGCTCCCATTTCTTTGCCTAAAATATCGAAAAAAGGGGAGTTAATATTAACGAATCTCGGAAATCCCAGTTTCATTAAAAAAATCGCTTCGGCAATCTCAAAATATTCTCGCAATACAATTGACTTGTACGAAATTTCCTGACTTACCTTCTAAAAAAAATATTGCCAGCTTCCACTTGAAATGTTGGGGGATCATTCTTGAAACTATATTATATCGAATTAGTGAGTAAAAAAATACAAAAAAAATGTGCATTCCCGGGATCTATCGGAATTGCTAGAAAATTGGGAAGAGGACGTTTTGTAAGTTATTTTTAGAAATAAAATAAAAATAAATAAATGAAGTTCAATTCATATTTTAAATACAATTATCAAAACTGGGATTGTTCTTAATTTGAAAGATAACTTATGGTAAAATTACGAAAGGAGAGGAAAACTATAAAACAAATAGTAGAGATTATAGAGTGCTCCAGAAGCAAGGTTTTTAGAGCGTTTCATAAGACTTCCAAGCCAATATAAGGGGAAAGAAGCGGGAAACAAGTATAAGGTTCAATCTGCTGTTGGGGCGTTTTGATTTGAAAATAGAACTCGGAGCTGCAATTACTTTCGGTTCCCAGTTGTAGAAATGGCATTAAGTTCGAAGAGCTGCAAGGAAGGTACCCTTTTTGAGCAAAAAGTAGAAAGAAAGGTTGAAATTCGTCTGTAAACACAACACTCGCGAAATAAGGAAAACGTGCTTTGTTTCAACGAAACTAAAATAAATATATAAAAGACTATATTCGCCATTTTTAAGGTAAAGCGTTCGAAAAAAGTACACCATCATGACCTTAAAGTTTAAGGGCCGTTTAGTGATGATTTGGAGTTGCTTTTCAACTGCTGGTGTTGGTGTTACGCACCCTCAGAACGAAAGTGGTACACATTTTATTGAGGAGGAAATGTAAAAAAAGTGGGAGTCCATGCACGACAATAATCCAGAGTTTTCATTAAAAGTGGTGATAGCTTGGCTACATTTATAAAAGTTCAACTTATGGATTGATACCTCAGTTTCCAGACCTTAAGCTCACAGAACACTTCTTTTACATCTGTTGAAGATACTGCGACCATTAATAAAGCGGCGGAGACGAATCCACAACGCACCTAGGTTGGCACATCCGATGAACCGCCACACCGGTTCTGTGCCGAGCTTCGATATCCGAAAAGCTGTCTGGCATCCTGGTCTACTCCATCGCTTCATCTCAGGCAGGGTCTGCCTCGTCTTCTTTTTCTATCATATATATTGCCCTTATAGACTTTAAGGGCTGGATTATCCTGATCCACACCAATTAGCTGACCCGCCCACCGTAACCTATTGAGCCGGATTCTATCCACAACCAGGCGGTCGTGGTATCGACCCAAGATAGGAGAAGTTATCAACGGTCTCAAAGTTGTAGTTTCCTATTTTTGTTGTTCTTATTTGACCAGTGCAATTTGATGTTCTCGCTTCTTCGTTCTTTGATGCTGACGTTGCCTTGATTAATGTGCAGCCAAATATCTCGCGTCGAACCTACTTGATCCGGAGGAAGACAATTTGTATATCTCGGGTTGTTCTTCCCATAATATCAAAGGTATATGGTCAAAGGGTAGTATAGGTCCCAGGGCGAAACGTGGATTGGTACCCACGATGGAGCATAAAACCTGGGAAATGCCTGCTAAACCAACACCAACAGCTCTACTACCAAACCCTCTCTCCACCTCCACGTGGTGACCGCTGGGAGCTCTTTCTTAACGAAAAGATGCAGACGGAGAAGGATGAAGGCGAGTCTCCCGCGCCTAAAAACGGGACAAATTGTACCAACTGGTCTTCCAGGTTGGGGGTTGGGTAGGGCTGACAACTGTACACGGAAAACAACTTGTTACGAAGCCACAACAGGAGCCTCGGACAGGACGGATTTTAAAACGACGGACCCGGCAACGAATACAGAATAACGATTTGCGCATTTTCTCATGGAACGTGCGCTCCCTGTACAGAGATGAAGCTGACGAGCAGCTAGCCGATACCCTGTCCCAATATAGGGCTGATATAACAGCGTTGCAAGAGATGCGATGGACAGGGACTGGTTTCCTGGAGAAGAGCCACTACACCATATATTATAGTGGTAGTAAACCATGTGCTCGAAGTAGGTTTCTTAGTCAGCCAAAAAATGAAACCTACTGTTATCGGCTTTGAAAACATAAGCGAACGGCTATGCGCACTCTGCGCTTGCGAGGCAAGTTTAGAAATATAAGCCTCATAAACGTTCACGCCCCTACAGAGGAGACTGCAGAGTCGGAGAAGGATACCTTCTACGAGGCAGTAGAACGAACCCTCGAAGCCTGTCCCAGATATGATATCAAAATCATACTTGGGGATTTTAACAGCCAAGTAGGGAAGGAGCCCGTATTCAGGCATACGTTGGCTCCCATAGCTTACACGAAAAAACAAACTGCGGATTATTCAATTAGCAGGGTCACATGAAATGGTTGTTGGAAGTACCTGGTTTGCGCGGAAGGCGGTCCACAAACATACGTGGGCCTCTCCAGACGGGACCACTTTCAACCAAATTGACCACGTGTTGATCGAACGCCGCCACCTCTCAGCCTTGATGAATGTCAGAACATATAGGGGGGCCAATACAGACTCGGATCACTATCTCGTTGGCATGGTGCTCCGAGCTCAAATAACAATACCACCTAGAATCCCCTCTGACAATCAGGTGAGAGTGAACACTGAAGCCATCCACAACACAACCCTCCGCGACACCTATAAGAGGGAAATGGATGCCTCAATAACCGCAGTCAACAGAGGACCTGGAGATGAAGCATCAACAAATGATCTTCACAATCCCCTGAAGAACGTTATCATGGATACGGCCACAAACATACAAACATGGCAAAAGGAGTCGGAACGGCTGGTTTGACGATGAATCTAAGCTAGCAACGGAACGCCGCATACCGAGTAATGCATTCCAAAGAACGCGGGCACGCGCAGAGACTTATCACGAACTCTGTCGAGCGGAGAAGCGACTTCACAGACGGAAAAAGGAAGCCTGGGAGAACCGACAAGTCTGTGAACTAGAAAAGTACAGGGAGCAACCGTACCAGGCGCGGAAGTTTTACCAACAAGTCAGCAGGATGAAACCTTATACACCTCGATGCTCATCCTGCCGAGACAAAGAGGGAAATCTGATTTCCGACAGAATGGGCATATTAGAGCGACGGGTTGAGTACTTTGATGAGCTACTGAACAACCAGAACATCGGCGAGTTGGAGGTCCCGCCAACTAAAGACGACGGACAAATACTGCCACCACCAAGTTTAGGAGAAACAGTCCGTGCAATTCATCGGCTAAAAAATCATAAGTCGCCAGGAGCCGATGGAATTACAGCCGAATTGGTTAAATATGGAGGCGACCAGTTACACCAAGTGGTTCATCAACTTGTGCTCAAGGTATGGGACAGCTGGTTTTAGGGCAGGGAGATCGACAATTGATGCTGTCATGCAGGTCGTGGACGCCGTTCAACGGGCAGAGGCACATAGCCGCCGAACTCGACGGGTGGTGCTCCTCGTAACGCTTGACGTCAGAAACGCCTTCAATTCCGTAAGATGAAAAGACATTCTAGGCACACTAGACAATACCTTCAACGTGCCGAACCATCTCTTACGGATTTTGAGGGACTATCTGAGGAATCGCTCCCTGCTCTATGAAACACTAGAGGGTCAAAGGTGGATGGAGGTCACGTCGGGGGTAGCACAGGGATCCATCCTAGGGCCGGACCTCTGGAACGCTACCTATGATAGGCTGCTTAAACTCGACATGCCAGAAGAGTCGCGTCTGGTCGGCTACGCAGATGATGTCGCAGCGCTTGTTGCTGGACGCACTGTCGAACAGGCGCAAAGCAGACTCGGCATATTGATGCGACTGGTAAGCGGATGAATGACTACTCATGGTTTCAACCTTGCACTGGAAAAAACCCAAGTAGTCATCCTGACTAAGAAGAGAATTCCGACCCTGCGTCCCATATCGTTCGGCGAGTCGATAATCGAGTCAAAATCAGCGGTAAAGTACCTCGGGTTGACTCTTGACTCAAAGATGAGCTTTTCTGAGCAAATCGAAGCAGCAGCGAACAAGGCTGCGGTTGGAGTTTCGGCGTTAAGTAGGCTAATGGCAAACATTGGGGGTCCTACGTCTAGTAGGCGACGTCTCCTGATGAGCTCAACGCAGTCTGCCCTGCTCTACGGCGCAGAGGTATGGGCTGGCGCTCTTAACAAGGAGGTATATCGTAGACGCCTCGCGCAAGTACAGAGACGGGGAGTTTTACGGGTGGGGTCTGCGTACCGCACAGTCTCTGAACCGGCCGTGATGGTGATCGCGGGAGTTATCCCCGTTGCCCTTCTTGCTAGGGAGCGTCAGGCCATATACAAGCGCAAGGGAGATGAGCCAAGGGAGGTGGTTGCTCGCGAAGAACGGCAACACACTCTAGACGAGTGGCAGCTCTCTTGGCAAAATGAAACTAGAGGCAGATGGACTGCGCGGCTCATCGGCAACTTAGGTGCGTGGCTGAATCGGAAGCATGGTGAGACTGACTATTTCCTTACCCAATTTTTAAGTGGGCATGGAAGTTTTCAGTGTTACCTGCACAAGATTGGAAAGGCGCGTTCTCCGGATTGTGTGTTTTGCAATGGAGTTGTGGACGATGCCCACCACACTTTTTTTTCTTGTGGAAGGTGGGATGGGGTTCGTCACCAGCTCTATTTAAACACAGGGGATTTCTCTCCAGACAACATTGTGGAAGAGATGCTGAGGACTGCTGACAGCTGGAACCGTGTTGCCCATTACGTTCGGGCCCTTCTCGTTGCTAAGAAGATAGAACTCGACCGGTGGAGGAGCCGGATGGCAGGGGGTTCCTTGAACTGACAGTTCCCTTCCTCCTCTCCCCTCCCGTTGGTGAAAGGAATTCCCTGATTTGAAGGCTCCGCAAGGCGGGAGAGTTCGGAAGCTGGCCCGAAGTAATGTGACAAACGGTTCCAGGCTAGCTTTCTGACGATGGGGATCTGTCTCATACATAAAAAGGGAGATATCACACAGTGCAGCAATTATAGAGGTATCACGTTGCTGAGTACCATCTATAAGATATTCTCCACTATCTTGCTAGACCGGATAGCACCATACGCTCAGAACATCATTGGCCCATACCAAAGAGGCTTCACTCCAGGCAAATCAGCAACAGATCAGATTTTCTCTCTGCGGCAAGCGATGGAAAAACTGTTGGAATATGGACAACAGTTGCACCATCTGTTCATCGACTTTAAATCCGCCTATGATAGCATAGCCAGGGTAAAACTATACACGGCCATGAGAGAATTCGGTATCTCGACGAAATTAATAAGACTGACTAGGCTGACCCCGACCAATGTGCGAGGCCAGATAAAAGCAGCAGGATCACTCTCAAGACCATTCGACATCAGCAACGGTCTACGACAAGGGGATGCGTCCTATCATGCGTCCTCTTTAACCTGGCCCTCGAGAAAGTGATCCGTGATGCCGAGGTAAATGCAAGAGGTACGATCCTCTTCAAGTCCACCCAACTACTGGCCTATGCTGACGATATCGACATCATTTGAAGAACCACCCGAGATGTACAAACTGCCTTCATCCAGATCGAGCAGGCGGCGCGAGATCTTGGGCTGCACATCAATGAAGGCAAGACAAAATATATGGTGGCAACCTCAGCACCGAAGACGAATCAACCAACAACATCAAACCGCACTGGTCAAACACAAACACGAAGAAGAATAAGGATAGGAGAATACAACTTTGAGACCGTTGACAATTTCTCCTATCTAGGGTCGAAAATCACAACCGATAACAACTACGATGATGAAATCCGCGCACGGTTGTTGTCAGCCAACAGAGCCTATTTCAGCTTACAAAGATTGTTCCGCTCGAAACGTCTCACCATAGGGTCAAAGCTCTTACTGTACAAGACTATGATCTTGCCAGTCCTCATGTATTCCTCGGAAACTTGGGTTCTTAGCAAGAAGAATTGCGAACTCTTGGCCGCGTTCGAGAGAAGAATCCTCCGAAGAATTTTTGGCCCCCTACATGAGGATGGACGATTCCGTAGCCTACACAATGACGAAATCTACGAGCGATACCATGACCGTCAAGTTGTGGATATAATCCGGCTCAATAGGTTACGGTGGGTGGGTCACTTAATCCGTATGAATGAGGATGATCCCACCCGGAAAGTCTATAAGGGCAATATCTATGGTAGAAAAAGAAGACGGGGCAGACCCTGCCTAAGATGGAGCGATGGCGTGGGTCAGGACGCCAGACAGCTTTTAGGGATATCGAATTGGTGGACCTCGGCGCAAAACCGGGATGTCTGGAGTTCCTTATTAAGGCAGGCCTAGACCGGATACCGGTTGTTGTGCCGTTGATATGATGATGATGATGATAATAGCAATATCGTTAGCATAGGCCAGTAGTTGGGTCGCATCCAGGGTCAGAGTTGCCCGTCGTCTTCAGCTAGCGGGGCCTCCACCTCGCCGATATTTTGGTTCATCAAAATACAATATGCCCATTCTGTCGGAAATCAAATTTCCCTCTTTGCCTCGATGGGATGAGTATCGAGGTGTATAAGGCTTTATTCTGCTGCTTTGCTAGTAAAACTTCCACGCCTGATGCGGTTGCTCCCTGTACTTTTTGAGTTACCACACCTGTTGGTTTTGCTAGCCTTCCCTTGCCGCCAGAGACAGTGCAACTCAGTTGCCAATCTGAATGGCCAGCCACAAATTCCAACGATATTAACTAGAAATGGGTAAGTGATCTATGTAATATTGCAAAAGTGATATCACCTTAAAGTGTTAGATCACATTACCATCACCGACCGCGATCCAATTATTAGTAAACATGCTACATCACGAAACATTGCAAAATTACCCTAACATTACTGCGTTGCCTAAAACTACCACACTACCCGACACTGCAACATTATCGCATTAAAAGCATTACCGCATGACCAAACGTTACAGCATCACCAAACATGATAACATCACCTAACATTACCGCATTGCCTAATATTACCACATTACCGCATTACAAAAGTGATGTTGCAATATGCATAAGTCGCACTGGCAGTTATCGATGTCGACGCCGACTATCGGGCTGACATCGGAGTGGCTTCTGGGTTGACGCCGGGCTGGCTTTAGACTATATATATTTATATTTCCTCGTTCAAGCCGACGAGGCGACTATCGGTTGTGAATCTGTTTTCTCGGCTGGTTTTGATGTTAAAAGATAATTTGGATTTTGTGCATGATAGACATACTTTCAATTATGCCAAGCAAAGATAAATTCTAAGAGAAGTAATGCTCGTCTTTTGCATTCGAAAATATTGTACTATCTATTATCTTATATCGTTATGGAATCTTTTGCTTATTTCTTTTTCTTGCACGAAAGGTTCATTCAGTCTTCCTTGGTACCTACTGGCGCTTTCGTACACTTTACGCTAAGAATTTAATAAGTAATGCCGGGCAAATCATTCTAGTAATAAATAACATATGGTACTATGAGAAGGCAAGTGTTAATATTTGATGTTGATGATATAACATTATATGACATTATATGATTATATGACATCTCCATTACAGCCTCAGTATTGATTCTTTATTTAGATTTTACCGAAGTTATAAATTGGTATTGGACCTCCCGTGGAGGGTCGCCATCATTAATTGTGCATTTTCTTTCGAACATGAACCTCAATACTATTATATTTATATTATTTGTGGAAAGAAATCCGTCCACCCAGAAATCTGTTTACAAATTTCCTCTTTCTAGGAAATGAAACATCACATTTCATTTGCTTGATTGGTTGATGGCGAATAAATCTTCATTTGGCACATAGAAAACTATTTCGGTTGAAATAAATGTGCAAGTAGCTATGAAAAATCGAAAATATTCAGTTCCATCATATTTCTCTTGTAAATATTCGCGAAGTATAACAAGTTCAATAAACGATCTTAAAAAGCCACGTTCGGCACTTCATATTTATCATTTTCACACAAGTTCTCTGCATAAAGACCCACCGAAATCTTATAATTGCATCTTGTTCTGCTTCGATATGGTGAGTTGTTATTCGTTCTTTGGCAATTTGCCAATTCTATTGATCGGTTACTCCCCCACAGGAATTTCCTTGCTAAGTTAAGGTACTCATATGGAAATGTTTATTTCTTTTTAAGTCTTTTGAATGGTTTAGCATAGTTAAGGCCAATCGCATAAATACATGATCAATGGGTATGCATATGTTTATGGGTATATACATGTGCATATTGGGGCGAGAGTGGCGGAATATTGGAAGTAGAGTAGGAAACTGGAATATTAATAGAATGTTTATATATGGAAATCCGCCGCAGATTCAAGTAGCTCAAGGTGATTAAAAGCCTTTAATGAAATAAGTACCAATGGATTTTCTTTGTTCCCCTTAATTTAACAATGTGATTTTCTAAGGTATAGCTTATGTTACCATAACAATTGAAAAAACTATTATATAAATCACTAATCGCAATGACCTCCAAGCCGGCCATACATTTGTGTTGACAAATCTGTTAGGAACCATACAGAGTTTCTGCGTAAAACTCCAGGGCATATAACTTAAGGGGTGACACTAATGCAATGATCAAACAATGACTTCGCAGCAGCCTGGAGCTAGTACTAAGCCTTCCAGAAAAGAACAATTTGAGTATTTGAATCCAAAAGAGCTAAGTAAATCATAAACGGGACACAGTGAGGATAACAACAATATATAATCTCTAGAGCAAATATATGAACTAAGAACATCGACATCGGTAGCTCGGAATGGCAACTTCCAATGATTTTATAGTCAAAAGGTAATATAGGTCCCAGGGCGAAACGTGGATTGGTACCCACGATGGAGCATAAAACCTGGGAAACGACTGCTAAACCAACACCAACAGTTCTACTACCAAACCCTATCTTTCTTAACGAAAAGCTACAGACGGAGAAGGATGAAAGTGAGTCTCCCGCGCCTAAAAACGGGACAAATTGTATCAACTGGTCCTCCAGGTTTTGCGTTGGGTAGGGCTGACAACCCTATACGGAAAACCGAAGTTACGAAGCTACAACAAGAGCCTCAGACTGGACAGATAACACAACGACGAACCCGGCAACGACAGAGGAATAACGATTTGCGCATTTTCTCATAGAACGTGCACTGCCTGTACAGAGATGGAGCTGCCAAGCAGCTAGCCGATACCTTGTCCCAATATAGGGCTGATGTAACGGAATTGCAGGAGATGCATTGGGCAGGGATCGGTTTCCTGGATAAGAGTCGCTACACTAGATATTATAGTAGCCCTCCAGTAAACCATGTGCTTGGAGTAGATTTCTTAGTCAGCTGCTGTTATCGCCTTTGAAAACATAAGCGGACGGCTATGCACCCTGCTCTTGCAAGGCAAATTCAGAAACGTAAGCCTCATTAACGTTTACGCCCCTACAGAGGAGACTGCAAAGTCGGAGAAGGATACCTTCTACGAGGAAATAGAACGAACCCTCGGAGCCTGTCCCAGATATGATATCAAAATCATACTTGGGGATTTTAACATTCAAGTAGGGAAGGAGCTCGTATTCAGGCGATACGTTGGTTCCCATAGCTTACACCAAAATACAAATGATAACGGACTGCGGATCATTCAATTAGCAGAGTCACACGAAATGGTTGTTGGAAGTACCTGATTTGCGCGGAAAACGGTCCACAAACATACATGATCCTCTCCAGACGGGACCACTTTCAACCAAATTGATCACGCCTTGATGAATGTCAGAACGTATAGGGGGGTCAATATAGACTCGGATCACTATTTCGTTGGCATGGTGCTCCGAGCTCGAATACAACACCACCCAGAATCCCCTCTGACAATCAGGTGAGAGTTAACACTGAAGCCATCCACAACACAGCCTTTCGCAACGCCTATAAGAGCGAAAGAGATGCCACAATAACCGCAGTCAACAGAGATCCTGGAGATGAAGCATCAACAAATGATCTTTACAATCACCTGAAGAACGGTATCATAATTACGGCCACAAACCTACTTGGCTCCATCTGCAAAAAGAGTCGGAACGGCTCCGGCGAGCGGAGAAGCAACTTCACAGACGGAAAAACGAAGCCTGGGAGAATCAGCAGGTCTGTAAACTCGAAAAGTACAGGGAGCAACCGCACCAATCGCGCAAGTTTTACCAACAAGTCAGCACGATGAAGCCTTACACACCTCGTTGTTCATCCCGCCGAGACAAAGAGGGAAATCTGATTTCCTACAGAATGGGCATATTGAAGCGATGGATTAAGTACTTTGGTGAACTACTAAACAACCAGAACTTCGGTGAGTTGGAGGTCCCGCCAACTGAAGACGACGGACAAATACTGATACCACCAAGTATAGAAGAAACAGTCCATGCAATTCATCGGATTAAAAATCATAAGTCGTCAGGAGCCGATGGAATTACAGCCGAATTGGTTAAATATGGAGGCGACCAATTACACCAAGTGGTTCATCAATTTGTGCTTAAGGTGTGGGACAGCGAATCAATGCCTGACGACTGGGAACGAGACATTATCTGTCTTATGGGGATATCACGCAGTGCAGCAATTATAGAGGTATCACGTTGCTGAGTACCATATATAAGATATTCTCCTCTATCTTGCTAGATCGGATAGCCCCATACGCCCGGAACATCATTGGTCCTTACCAAAGAGGCTTCACTCCAATCAAATCAGTAACAGATCACATTATCTCTGTGCGGCAAGCGATGGAAAAACTGTTGGAATATCGACATCAGTTGCACCATCTCTTCATCGACTTTAAGGCCGCCTATGATAGCATAGCCAGGGTAAAACTATACACGGCCATGAGGGAATGCGTTATCCCGACCAAATTGATAAGACTGACTAGGCACACCCTGACAAATGTGCGAGGCCAGAAAAAAGCAGCTGGATCACCCTCGAGACCAGTCGACATTAACAACGGTCTATGACAAGGGGATGCCCTATCATGCGTCCTCTTTAACCCGGCCCTCGAGAAAGTGATCCGTGATGCTGAGGTAAATGCAAGAGGTGCGATCCTCTTTAAGTCCTCCCAACTACTGGCCTATGCTGACGATATCAACATCATGGAAAGAACGACCCGAGATGTACAAACTGCCTTCATCCAGATCGAGCAGGCGGCAATCGGGGCGAGATCTTGGGCTACACATCAATGAAGGCAAGACAAAATATATGGTGGCAATGTCAGCACCAAAAACCAATCAACCAACAACATCAAACCCCACTGGTCAAACGGGAAGAATAAAGATAGGAGACTATAACTTTGAGACCGTTGATAATTTCTTCTATCTAGAGTCGAAAATCACAACCGATAACAGTTACGATGATGAAATCCGCGCACGGTTGTTGTCAGCCAACAGAGCCTATTTCAGCCTATAAAAACTGTTCCGTTCGAAACGTCTCATCATAGGGTCAACGTTCTTATTGTATAAGACAATGATCTTGCCAGTCCTCATGTATTCCTCGGAAACTTGGGTTCTTAGCAAGAAAAATTGCGAATTCTTGGCCACGTTCGAGAGAAGAATCCTCCGAAGAATTTTTGCCCCCCTACGTGAGGATGGACGATTTCGTAGCCTACATAACGACGAAATCTATGAGCGATACCATGACCGTCTGGTTGTGGATAAAATCCGGCTCAATAGGTTACGGTGGGCGGGTCACTTAATCCGTGTGGATGAGGATGATCCAGTCCGGAAAGTCTATAAGGGACATATCTATGGTAGAAAAAGAAGACGACGCAGACCTTGCTTGAGATGGAGCGATGACGTAGGTCAGGACGCTAGACAACCTTTAGGGATATCGAATCGGTGAACCTCGGCGCAAAAGCGGGATGTCTGGAGTTCCTTAGTAAGCCTAGACCGGATATCAGTTGTAGCGCTGTTGATGATGATGATTCTCTACAGAACTTAAGATGTATGAAATACCATAGGCATTTAATTTTTACATTGCATTTGCAAAATATCAACTACCAAGTATCTGCTCGGTATCAGACTGATAAAATCTGCAAAAAAACCCTACTGAATAAGTTGGCATGCTTGTCTTTAAAAACGAAGAACGATGGCTTAAAAATAAATGAAGACAAAACAGGGATCATAACTTAAAAAACAAAAGAAGCCACCAGAGCCAACATTTGAAAACTAACTGCAATTACTTTGAGAAGAAGATAGTTTGGTTTACTTTGAAATGAATGTCATAAGTGAGAACAACAACATAATGTTAATTAGTAAGATTGATACCGCTAATAATGAAAAAATCTTCAAACCACCAGCACCATTCGAATCTGTTCCGACAGTCGGGCGGCATTATCAGCACTAAATGGCAACGATATTTCAAGCCAGTTGGTGTGGAGCTGTCATCAGGTGCTGCTGAAATTTGGCCGACTGAACGAAACATTCCTGATGTGGGTGCCGGGGCACTCTAACATCGCCTGTAATGAGGAGGCTGACAGACTGGCTCGCCGAGGGTCAGGATCCACAACGGTGGGGCCAGAACCAGCTCTTGGAATCCGACCATTTACTATCAAGTCTACTCTGAAGGATGAAATTGCATGGATTTACGCAACCGAGTGGAGAAATTTGGACTCTTGCCGGCAAGCGAAAATCCTTGTGAAGGAGCCTAGGGCCACTAAAGCGGCATTTTTCTTGTCCCTTAAGAAGTGGGAGATGAAAACCCTAGTAAGGCTTTTGATGGGACACTGCTCCTTAAACTACCATATGAAAAAGATTGGGGTAGTGGTTTCGGCTATGTGCGGCCAATGTGAGGAGGAGGAGGAGACGGCCCTGCACTTTTTATGCAGCTGCCCGGCATCCTCAGATCTCAGACGAAAAGACCTTGGCAAGGTTTTCTTAAATGAAGAATCTGCACACTCTCTGCCTCTGGAGAATGTTTGCAGATTCGCTAAAGCATGCGAGCACCTTAGGCGGGAAACCATTGAATGGGCAATTTACGGGGATAGTACAATGGGCCTAACAATGGCCTGAGTGATTGAAGCTGCGGCTCGCCCCAGTAAACTAAACTATACTAACTATAATACATATAATTTTCATGCTTCAAAAAGCCTTCCACGCTAATACCTGTTCAAATATAGACCATGATAGTAAATAATAGCATATTACTCTATTTGGAAAATTGCCTGGAAACCTTCTTTAAGTTAATCTTAGAATTATTAAATATTTCAGTAACATATACCATAATCTGGAGCACGATACTAAAAGCTTATTGACTTCCTACTTTTAACAAAGTCAAAAATGTCGGTTTCCTAAAAATTTACAGTAAACCAAGCCATGAAATAACAATATGCTTAATGCATATGCATTAGGAGCTCCGTACAAACGATCGTGCATCTAAATCTCCTTTCATAAAAAATACACAAAACCCCTCATACGTAAATCGACAAGCTTCCTGTTTTCGAATTGTTTGCTGTGTGATTCACTATATGTACACATTAACATTGGAAGAATATTTCCAAAATAACCGGTATGGAACAGAAACTAAGTTACTTTTTAACATACTAAGAGCCATGCAGTTACATCAAGAGTAGATAGATAGTGCCAAAACTATGGTAGGCGATTTCGATCTTTCTTTCTCTATCCATTTTAGACGTTTTTTTGTGGCCAAATACCACTTGATTCAATTAAAGCGGGGTATAAGCAAAAACCAAACACAATCAATTCCGAAAAAGATTATTTAAATAAAAATATATATAATAAGCATATAATTCCATATTCAGCGGATTAAACCTGCTTATTCAAAGTATTTTTATTTGAAGAAGGATTTCCATGCAGACCAATGTAATCAGTAGTTGAAAAGCCCAATTTTCAGTTTACCGATACACACATTGTATGTGGGTCTTGAAGTGGGTTAGAGCACCTTTTTTCGAGACCATGATGGTATGCTAGGAGATATATGATCGGGCATTGCGCTCGTTTGAGATTATCTTTCAAATTTTTGTGATTAAAAAGAACACATAGAAAAAGTTCCGAATCATCTAGTCACCAAGCTATTTTCAATCTTTGAGTTCAACTTATATATACTTAATATATGTGTGATTCAATACTCTCAAACTTCTTTAAACCTTTGTCATTCATAGAAAAATTAGCACTTTAAGATCGATGAACTAAAATCAGGAATTGTTACTTCTGCAATGTGTTTTTTCATCAATTTTTGTTTAGGGATTGAGGAGTCCTAAGTCCGCAACCACTTGATGTTGGACCGTACCAAATGGAGAGCAGCTAGCTCCCGCTCTTTATAGTCCACGGACTCCTCTTTTTGGGTTTAACACGCAAAGATCAAAAATTAAAAGGGAGACGAAAACGGCTACGCTAACAAAAGCGGCT
This sequence comes from Hermetia illucens, assembly GCF_905115235.1. Lineage (NCBI taxonomy): Eukaryota > Metazoa > Arthropoda > Insecta > Diptera > Stratiomyidae > Hermetia > Hermetia illucens. The sequence continues at coordinate 55,374,958 of NC_051854.1, read as the reverse complement.
CTCAGGTGTTATACGCTCCCTTCCCCTCCCAAGGGAGCGTCTGCCCTATTACGAAACCTTAGCCGTATTCGTCCCTCTTTTAAAACTCAGCAACTATTCCTGATTTTTTTCCTCGATGATAAGGAACATATATATACATAAAAATCCATATCCAGAAGATAAAACACTGAAGAAGGGGACAGTTGGTCCCCGAAATTCCTATTTGTATATATTACCAACTACTTTTAGCCAATAAAAAGGAAAAATATTTTCAAAGGGAATCTTTCATTTTAAAACTTCGGCTAACAAACTGCCTCCTAATTCAAAACATACATATCGTCACCAGATGGCACCTCAAAGCCCATTAGCGCCCTTACTATCCCTGTATACATATGTACATACCTTTATTTATCTATATAATGTTTATAAAGTTTTTCAACAATGATTTCAGAATCGTTGACAGTTTGAGTCTGGGAACCTAATACATGCTGATATTGTATTAAGTTACATTTTAGTGCGCTCAAAAGTCGTTAACAAGCAATAACTCACCGAAGTCTATATTTATTTACGCGGCTTTGCATAAATGAAACTTAGTATATATTGCGAATTATATAACCTGAATTATGGTGACTCTTCTGTGTAGTAATCTAGAACCATAATCTCTGCCAATAACCAAACTAAACAAATAAATAAAATCCCATTGTTTGAACCCCTAATTGTTGATTGCTGAGACCATATTCGGGAATTCTCTCCAGAATCAGGTATTTTGCAATACTAATTTTTAGCTTTCGGGCCTGTGTTATATTTTTACTGTGCTATTTATGAATAGCGGAAAGTATAATCAATCAATTAGTTTATAAATTTTATGATACATTAGGTTCAAAGGGGCTTACTTAACTTATTAAGTATAGATGAGTGAGTTTTTAAGGTTTTGTGTGAAACAAAACCTTATTAGAATCGATTCGATGTCTGTCTGTCCGTCTGTCTGTCTGTCTGTCTGTCTGTCTGTCTTTTTTTTTTTTGTTTTTGAGGAGGTGGAAATCTTCAAAAGACACTGGTCTGGACACACCAGCGTGTGGGATTTTTACCCACTAAAACCACCCCCGACTCCCTCCCTGCCCCGCGGCACCACCATAAGGTATTACATCACGGGGCGGAGTCAGCTCACTCTAGCTTAATCCCATTTCTTCTATACGCGGCGCACGTGACCGCGCTTTTCTGCTTTCCTCTGCCTTTCGCAACTTATCTTGAATCGATGCGATCATGGAGTTGACCGCATCCCAATTCTCTTGATGTGCTAGCATTTTTGGCACCAGATTTTCTGGTACCAGCACCTCTCCTAGAGTCTCCTCTAGGTTCCTCCTTTCTTCCACAAATCTCGGACAGTGGAAGAATACATGCTCTGGGTCCTCTGGGACTCCATCGCAATTTGGACAGTCGGGTGAGGTCTCCAATTTAAACCTGTGAAGGTATTGGAGATATCCTCCATGTCCCGTGAGAAACTGGGTGAGATTATAATTAACCTCACCGTGTCGTCTCTCCAACCACTCCCTGATGGCAGGAATGAGCCTGTGAGTCCACCGACCCTTTCCCGAGCATTCCCACCGCTCTTGCCATCTATTTATGGATCTCTCCCTCTCAGCCTTCTTCGTCTGCAATAAGGGAGAGATTGGCTTCGCATGGTATATATTCGCCATCTCATCTGCCAAGATGTCAATGGGCATCATTCCAGAGATGACGAATGCTGCATCATCTGAGACAGTCCTGAAGGCAGAGCATACCCTCAGGGCTGTCCTCCTGTAGACTGCATTCAGTTTGCTAGTGTTAACTGACATTCGCAACGCCTCGCTCCAAACTGGGGTCGCATAGAGCATAATTGAGGTCACCACCCTGGCTATAAGCAACCTAGAGGTATGCCGTGGCCCTCCCACGTTCGGCATCATCCTGGCCAGGGCCATACTGGCAGTGGATGATTTATCACAAACATACTGTACGTGTTGCTTATAGCTGAGCTTCCTGTCTATCACCACCCCCAAGTATTTGATGGCCGGCTTGGAAGTGATGATATGATTCCCGACTCTAACACAGGCGTAATTTCTCTTCCGGCGCTTCGTGATGAGGACCGCTTCCGTTTTTTCCTCCGCAAGCGTCAGACCAGAGCTCTCTAACCAGCATTTGACAGCACTGATTGCCTCGCTTGAGTATAACTCAGCATCTTCGAGATGCTTTGCGACAACAACCAGTGCAATGTCGTCAGCGTAACCCACCACTGTGGGTTCCTCCGGAAGGGGAAGATTAAGTACATCGTTGTACATGATGTTCCACAGTAGTGGGCCCAATACGGAGCCCTGCGGGACACCCGCGGAAACGACGTACTCCTGCGGTCCGTCATCAGTGTCGTACCAGAGCCTCCTTTCAGTTAAATAACTATCGACAATTGCGGCGAGGTAGGCGGGAATACCAACCTTCGCTAGGGATTTCCGGATTAGATTCCAATTGGCCGAATTGAATGCATTTTTCACGTCCAGGGTTACTACCACGCAATATTTGCTGGTACTACCCTTTCCGTGGATTGCATCTTCGGCCAAGCCAGTAACCAATTTGATGGCATCAATGGTTGATCTGGCTTTACGGAATCCATACTGCCGATGTGAAAGGCCGCCTTGGCTCTCAACTACTGGGAGTAATCTATTATACATTACCCGCTCTAGCATTTTCCCCACCGTGTCCAAAAGACATATGGGTCGGTATGAGGATGGTTCACCTGGTGGTTTACCAGGCTTAGGCAGAAGCACCAACTTCTGCCGCTTCCATACCGCTGGAAATATTCCCTCGGACATGCACGCTTCGAACAACTCAGCGAACATGTCCGGCCTGGATTTCACGGCAAGCTTAAGGGCCTTATTCGGTACTCCGTCCAGACCCGGTGCTTTATTGTCTCCTATTCTGCCGCAGATCTCGAGGAGCTCGTCTCTGGTGACTGGCGGGATTGCCGTCACATTCAGAGGTGGTTGGAATGTGTCGGTGTTCTCCTCTTGCTGGGGGAATAACCCCTGGATGATTTTCAACAAGAGGGCGGGGCACGTGATCTGCGGAGACGAACGGCCTCTAAATCGTCCCATCACGATTCCATAAGCTCTTCCCCACGGATTTACGTCCGCTTCTGAGCAGAGCTCCCTAAAGCATTTCCTCTTGCTTCGCTGGATGGCGAGCTTGAGGGTTTTGCGGGCTGCCTTGTAGGCGCACTCTTTCTGCCCTTGATCTACTCTACCTACCGCCCTCTGAGCCGCTCTTCTCGCTCGGTGGCAGGCTGATCGAAGGCCGGTCAGTTCATCATTCCACCAGTAGTTTGGTCTTCTACGGGGGAATGCGCACCTCCTAGGCATGGACGCATCACATGCTTTGGCGATGCATTGAGCCAGATGGACAGCTCTTTCCGTAGAGGCGCCTGCTATATCAGGTTGATCCAACCACACCTCTAAGAAGCTCTGCTCATCCAAAGATTTTGCAGACCAGCCTGAAATCTTTTTCGGTTTCGGGCATGATAGCTCTTTGCCCTGAGGTTCGACACATGTCTCAAAGAAAACTGCCTGGTGATCGCTGTGGGTGTAGCGTTCACTGACGCACCAGGACATACCACGCGCCAGCGAAGGGCTGACAAAGGTCAGGTCTACAACCGAGCCTGATCCCCCTTTCTGGAAGGTGTTTACAGCACCTTCGTTAGCCAAAACTATGTCCATCTGCGCAAAAGCTTCTAATAAACTGCGCCCCCTCTGTCTGTCTGTCTGTCCGTCTGTCTGTCTGTCTGTCTGTCTGTCTGTCACAGCCGATTTATTCGGAAACGGCTGGACCAATCGTCACGAAAATTGGTAGGAGTATGTAATCTACCGTTCCCTTTACATGCTCTCATGGGCTTCTCATACATGTGAAAGGAGGGTGCCAAATTTTTTTTTTCACAGAATGTAGCCATGTGGGGTATCAAATGAAAGGTTTCAATTAGTACTTTTCGAAACTGGTTCAATATTTGATGTTGGCTGAAACATAGGGGAGTGAGGGCCCAAAATATGACCCCCAAAAAGTGTAACAGGTCTCGTTCTCAGAACCTATCCAACCGAAAAATCTGAAAAAAATCGCAGTAGTGCATCTCTACGAAATCTAGGCCTCAAAATATATCCGGTTCCGATATCTGCACAAATAAAGTTAATAATAGTATATTTCCACATTTTAGAAATTTACCCGGCACCCCCCTTATCTTCATCCCAGAAGTACAAAATTTGGCATGCGTATAAAGAAGAACATAATGCACAATTTGGTGAAGTTTGAAGAAAATCAAACTATTATTAACAAAGTTATAGGGGGTAAAACTTTACAATTTTTTGTGAATTTCGTGCACTCTACAACCTGCATGACGTCATCATCATATATCAATTCGTCAATACCACCACGAATGAATTGGGTGGAAAAGGAATATTTTGTTTTAGATTTTAAGTCATTTGTATGTGAATATCAATTATTCCAACGGGACGTGTGTGTATGTAGGTATATAATATATGCGTGCTAATGGACTTCGCGGGTAGTGCCTAATTCAGATAGATATAAGAAGTAAATCGGAAATATGGGTACGATCAATTTATATACGTGCCTATATGTGTACAGTATTCGAAAATAGACAGTTTGTTTGTTTAGGGTGAACGTAACATCTACGGCTGTAATATGTACGTATGTCTCGTAGTTTTGTAGCTCTATACGGATAGAAAAATGTTAGTTGAAATTTCTTAGATAAGATGAACACAAAACCTTTATATCCGAAGCGCGAGCTTCCGGTATTCCGACTTGTTATACTATTCAATTAGCCATTCACAATTAAGTTTAGTTATGAAGGCCCTAAGCTGAATAAAATAATTAAGAACAAACAGAAACTGACGAAACTCTATTTTACTATTATTATGGGAGGAATTAATCAAAAAGTTTTGAAGACAATGAGTGTTGGAAGGAACATACTTTGCACTACAGGTATCCTCAGTAATATAAAAGCAAAATGCTGAGATCAGGGAAAGAGATAAATAAAGTATAGTTGGAATTACTCCACAATACTAATGACTTTTGATGACAGCTCCTGCGACAAGCCGACCAAGAAAACGCATTCAATGTCTTTGAAAAAAATGATTGTGTTGAAAAAAGTTGCGGCATCTCGGTCGACGCGGTAAGACTCGACAGTGCGAAGCCAAGAGTTGCGATATAGAACGTGTTCACGGTAAAGGTGGTTATAAACTTTCCTATTTTGATAGCTCACACACGCAATAAAGTGTCGACGTTGCCATCTTTGAGGCATTCCGCGGCGCCACTAAAAAAGTGGAACGATTTGATGACCGACTGATGAAGCTCACTATTATATCAACTGATCGCACGATTCATTTCTTCACCGTATATGCCGATGCCCAGAAAAATACCGTCTCGTAAGTTCTTAACACAAATATTGTAACCTGCTCACCGCACATTAAATAGTGGCGATTTCGTGATAAAGGACAGGAAATAATCCCACTTAGTGATTGCCGGCCATTATGAATGGTGGAATTAAGTTAAAAACGCGATCCACAAAGCGGTCCATGTAATTTTCGGGGTTACCAAGCCTGGTTTTAGAATGACAATATTCAAATGAAAGTCCATGGGAAGAAATGCCATGGTTTTCATCGATAAGACCCTGGCCAAATGACAAATTTACAAGAATACTACCTAGGAAGTAAAAAAAGCCATCGCTGTTACCTGAACGGTTCATTACAAAGATCTTTATGATAAACTGGACAGTCGGGACGGCAAGTAGAATCTGTATCGACTTGCCAAAAGCCAACACCGACGTACACAGAATATCGAACAATTTTGTATCCGTTGCGTTAATGACAAGAACAGAACTTTCCCTACCTGAAAGACAATCAGAATTTTTCGAGCAAATTTCAACGGAAGAATTTTCTCATCCTCTGATTCCACAAGCACTGCCGATAGTTATAGGAATCCCGACTGTCAGCGCGGCTGAATTCCAGGAAGCAAGAAAACGAATGAAATCGGGGCAAGCAACAGGACCTCACGACATTGCGGCTAAGTTCTGGAAAGCAAAGAACTGGAAACCAACACTGTGGCTTAGTGAGTTCTTCAATTGGGTTATTGAGGAGGATAGAACACCATCTGACTGGCAAAACGCAGTGCAAATTACCGTGCCATCCCATTTCTATCTCATACCATGAAGATTTTTGAACGCATTTTTCACACTGTGGGAAGCATCACTCTCCCTACATTTATTGAAATAGAGAAGGTGTTTGACCGTGGTATGCTCTGCGACAACATCTAATGCCAGAGGGAGAAATTGCTCTACCATGATCCGAAAAGAAAAGTTTGAAGTGTGGTGACTATATGAAAACCGCTCCGTGTCTCTGTCAGTGTTCATTAAGGAAGCGCCTTTTCACCACTCCTTTTCAAGGTTTTGTGTCAAACTAAGCCTTATTAAAATTGGTTTATTGTCTGTCTGTTATACACCTTTTTCTCCGAAACAGTAGCAGCGATTGACGCCAAATTTGGTGGGAAGGTGGAAACTGTGAACCCTTACACATTCAGTGAATTACATCATTCTAGATGGAACTCAAGGGAGAAGGGGGGGGGGGAGTTGGTCTTCATATATGCCCATTTTTTTTCACCAAATATAGTCATGTTAGTCATGTGGAGGAATCAAATGAAAGGTCTTTTGATATCTTTTAGAAAGTTAGCGAGTGCGGGGGCCGAAAATAATATTATGAATATTACTATAATTTTTAATAATTGGCTGCAAAAACCCCCACAAGTTAGAAAAAAAATCTCCACTCAAATATTTTTATTTATGAGATACGCAAAACCTTTCATACCTGAAGCGTCTAACTTCCGGTTTCTCCGCTTTCCCGACTTGTTCCCTATTATGGACACTATCACATAGCACATCCAACGTCCAGCACCCTATACACTGCTCTATGCAGATGATGTTTTCTTAGCGGCTCATAAGAAAGCTGATCTCGAGCTACTTGTCTAAAAGTGGAATGATCGCCTTATTTAACATAGTCTATGATTGGATCTGAATTAAACCGAATTTTCGACGACCGACACAAATGAAAGAACACTAGAACTGTCAATGACAACGACCTGCAGAGAACTGACCGATTTAAATACCTCGTATTAATGCTAACTGCAACTAGTAAACGGGAGGATTCCCATGTAAACAAACAGGGGGGGGGGGGGAGGGAGTTCTTTTCTTCGAATAAACCCGTGTGGGAGATCAGATGATTAGTACTTCAAGAAACACGTATCAGATGCAAGGCAGGGGAGTGGGAGGTCAAAACGTAAAAGTTTGAAGAGCAGCAGGGCTTATTCTCAGAAACTACTCAACCCACAATAATGTTATTATTAACCAAGCTATACAAGGTAAAAGTTGTCTATTTTGTGTGAATGCTAGTACCAAGTACCAAGTATCTATCTAACTAATTAAAAGAGATGAGCCAGGAGAAGAGGCATTTACATGGTTAGGAACCTTGCTAGTGTAAGGGATGTTAAATAAGTTTGAGTTTATAGTGATACTACGGTAGATAACCTAGATGGGGGAAGTGTGGACAGGTCAAAAGAGGAGCAAGTCAAATGTTGTGGGGGCAAGAAATGCCATTGCGCCATAGATAAGTGGCCCGTGGCCCTTGTGTATTGGCGTGTCGACGGCACCTAGATGCTTTTCTTTTCTGTTTTTCCTTATGCGTGCAATTCATCTCGTGCACGTACCGAAGCCCGTTGAAGATGGGGAATGATTTTCCTGTGTTTTGCCTTCTTGATTACACGGCTCATTAATACAAAGAAGCACTTCAAGAGATATCGCCTAATATAAGAAAAATCCAAGACTGAGGCTATTTTGCAATAGATGTTCCCCACACTAAAGAGCGAAATTAATGTTTACAGACAGTGATGTCGACGGCGATTGTGTTTTTTAATAAAATATCAAATCTATGTTCCTCCTCCGTGAAGCTATTGCACTTGTGATAGTCGTGTCGCGGCACTTCGGAGGCGCAAACCTAGGCGCCAATATGAATTCGCCTCCGCCGTTTCATTCAATAGCCGCAGCAAGAGCTGACGGACTGACATGAGGCTGGGGTGATTAATGTGCCGCCCCAATCAAATTGATAACTTGTTTTACGCAATTGGGACTTTAGTCCTTGATCCTCGAGCACTCACCTATCCGAAAATTCTTAATGTCAGAAAGGGAAACTCGCGTTTCGCATATTTTTGGGTTTCCGTTCCTGAATGCATCATTATGAGAATGAAATATAAATCATAAGTTGAAAAAAATTTCATGCTCTGAAAATACACATTAATTGAATTTTTCACTTAAAAAGTGAATATAAAAATTCTCTTTCCAGAAGAATCTGAATAATAGAATATTGTTATTCCTATTTCGTGGTCTTATTATTTTTTCCTTAAACAAAAACCTCCATTTTCAAATAGTGTGATTAGCATGAATTAATCCATTGGCAATATCTAGGCTATACCGCACCCACTTCGAAAAGATTTGTTGAGTAAGTATGACTTTTTCAAAGCTTCATTAGCACTAATGTAATGCACGTCCGTTGATGAAGATGTTTTTCACTGAACTGCATATAATCAGTTTGCGTTAGATATAGTGGGTTTGAAATGGTATAGTAATGGCAGTAAATGGCTCTATTTACCTTTTACATTCTCAATTATCAAACTACCTTAAGTGCATTTATATACTATACTGTTACTCAATAATATTTTCACAATATTTTCATGAACAATTGAGTTATATAATATGTAATCTTCTTCATTTTAGAAGGACTACTTAGAAATATCTGAACTAAACTATAGGGTGGTAGCTTCTTTCTTCCATGGCAAAATGTATTTGGGAGAATACATATATTACAAAACCAAATAGTGTTAGGGATATATCAGCTTGTTCTCCTAAAGTCCACTGATTATTGGACCGGGAGTAAATTGCAAAAATTCCAAAAGATTGGAATTTTACTTCCTTTTCTGAAATAGTTGGTGAGACCTCAAAGAATGATTAATTATATTAATTATATTATATTATATTATGGCGTACCAGGTTTATCCTCACCTGAGTTGCAAACGCAGAGCTGCATGCGACTAGACGCGTGTCATGGGTTGCGGATAATGACATGACCCACCGAGTCAGCTACGAATATCGCAAGTTAATCTTGTAAATAAGTAGCCGCGGACAAGCAGAACGTTTCCCTTTGTGTTCGTCTTTCCTTACCGATTCTTGTTCAGGGGGAGTAAACCTCCTTAACAAATGCGTAATCCGGGGTGAAGGGATCGACGCGCCTATCGGATGAATTGCAGTGACGTTACACTGTATTTCAGCGGCTCCCCTCCAAATACCTTCCCTACCTTTGGAGGTAACCATGGGGCATTGCAACATTGGGGCTCTGTTGCAGGGTTGACTGCCTCCCCACCACTCGTGGGAACAAAATTGGAGAAAACATTTCAAATTCTTTTAATGGGACCCCAGGGACACGAAGACAGTACCCAACACGGTTAAGGGTCGTTCAACAACACCAGAGCGGCTCTTCGCCCTTGGATGTTTTGGCGGTTATGCTGCCAACCACTAGGGACGGGAGACCTAGGCGTCGTATGGTTTGGACGAACCAACTTAACGAATTTATCGTCCGCGCTTATTACCGTGTCACGGATTTGGAACGGAATCCATCAGGGTACAGACATCGACTCCATGACGCGTTCATAACCCGCTTCCCGGAACTAAGTCATGTTCCGGAGCAGAACGTTGTCAATCAATACCGGGTGATAGTAAATAACAACCGAGTTGCCTTACCAACTAGGCAACAAATCTTCAAACAGATTTCACTTGAGCTCGGGGTGGAGTCATCAAATTACCGGATTAGTCAAAGGAGTAACACAACTACTCCACCTATAAGGCACTCCATGAATCCAGTAGTCAGGAGAAGCTTAGTAACTAGGGATGTCGACCCAATTTATAATGAGGCTTTGACCGCATTCCAGGTCGCATTCACAGAGTATGCTGAGATTCTCCCAGACGCTAGGCAAAAGATCCCAAAACTGAAGTTTACTTCGGCAACTACTAACATCATTGCTGCCGTTGACAGAATTTTGGCTGATCGTTTGGCTAGCGAGATTACTGCTACAGAGGTTCACAGCCTGATCTATGTTGCAGCTGCCACGGTTATTCGTCTCCATAATCAACATCTTAGAGCGAATAGCAGAGGTATGCGCAGAAGGACTTTACCGTTCTGGGTGTTTCGACTCAACAAAAGAGTCGAAAAGTTGAGAAAGGAGATTGGTCGTGTGACGCAAGCACTCCTTGGAAATCCCTCACCAAGAGTGCACAGATGCGTTGTCCAATGATATGCCAATCGAAGAAATCCTCGAGGTGCTGAAGCAGAAACTTGCGGTATGCTCCAATCGCATCCGTAGGTATCAGAAAAGCTTTCAGCGTAGGACAGACAACACCTTGTTCTTCCAGAACCAACGGGCATTCTACAAAAATCTCACCAACTCAGATAGGGAAAGTAACCTCGATCTGGATCAGGCAGAAAACTTCTGGAGAAGTGTTTGGAGCGAATCCAGCCGTTGCAATTTAGAAGCAGCGTGGCTCCCACACCTTATGCGTTCATGCGAGGCTCTCCCCGAAATGACCATGCCTGACGTAACTGAAGTCGACGTTGAAGCAGCCCTTGACAAGGCAGGTAACTGGAAGGCGCCAGGAGTTGACAAGATTCACAACTTCTGGCTGAAGCGGTTCAAGAGCGCTCACAGGATATTGGCAAATCAATTTAATCAAATGATTGCCGATCCTGATTTAGTTCCACCATTTTTCACTAAGGGGATAACTTTCCTCATCCCCAAGGAACAGGGTGTCTCTTGCCCTTCAAAATGTCGACCAATTACTTGTCTTCCTACCATCTACAAGGTCTTCACTTCAGTTCTGTGCGCGAACATCTCAAAACATCTTGATGTTCATAAATTGATAGCTGAAGAGGAAAAAGGATGCGCAAAAGGCTCCCGAGGCTGCAAAGAACAGCTGATAATCGATACGGTAGCTGTAAAGCAGGCTGTCCATCAGAAACGAAATATCTCGACAGCCTACATCGATTATAAATCAGTCTTTGACTCCATATCACATTCGTGGTTACTACAAGTGTTACGCTTGTATAAAATCAACCCGAATGTCGTTCTTCTTCTGAGAACAGTAATGAAGAATTGGAGCACGAAGCTATCGGTATCCTCACAAACATCACGAGAGATACCAATCAGGCGTGGCATTTTCCAAGGCGACTCTCTAAGCACACTGTGGTTTTGTTTGGCTTTGAATCCGCTATCCCATCTTTTGCATGAAAGCAAATACGGGTTCCAAGTCAAGCATGGCATATTGTCGAAATGTACATTAAGCCATTTAATGTACATTGACGACATCAAATTGTATGCCAAAGACGAGAACCAACTTCGCTCCTTGCTGGACATCACTATCCAGTTCAGTAGGGATATCGGCATACAGTTGGGTTTGGAAAAATGTCGCATAAAAACAATTGTTCGAGGAAAACACACCGACAACGAAGGATGCAGCCAAAATAACATCCGAATTGAGGGTATGGATTCGGACGACGTGTATAAATACCTCGGCATATTGCAAGCAACAACACCTGCTGTGGCAATAATTAAATCTAAGTTGCTGGGGGAATTTGAACGGCGTCTGGATCTTGTCCTTAAAGCTGAGCTGTACGGGAAAAATAAGATCATGGCAATCAACACCTTCGCCATTCCCGTCCTTCTATACACTTTCGGTGTGATACAGTGGAGTAATACTGATTTAGAATCTGTCAATAGACGGGTAAGGGCAGTTCTTGCAAACAACAATATGCACAATAGAGCTGCCGAAAAATTGAGGATCATTATCCCACGTCATCAGGGAGGAAGGGGGGTACTTGATTTAAAAACGTTGCACTACAATCAAGTACATTCTCTTCGTGAGTTTTTCTATGAGAAACAATCCTCTAGCCAAATACATCAGGCTACCGTGATGGCAGATAATAAATATATCTCCTTTGAACTTGAGAAGCAGAGAATGGGATCCCATGTCGAACGTTACTTCAGTCCGACAGAAGATCGACATGTGGAAAGAGAAACTCATTCACGGAGGTCATATAAAAAATTTGTTGTTGTCAGGCATTGACATCGAAGCCTCCAACAAATGGTTGACAAATGGTGTACTTTTCTATGAGACCGAAGCATTCCTAACTTCAATTCAGGATGCTTCGCTCCCAACAAAAAATTATAAACGGTACATTCTTCACGACTCCTCAATCACCAACTCCAGTTGTAGGTTATGCAACTGTGAAGAGGAGACCATCCAGCACATAACATCTGCGTGCAGGATGTTGAGCAGTACCGAGTACACCAATCGTCATAACTCCGTCTGCAAGATTCTCCATCAAAACCTTGCGTTGAAGTATAACTTAGTGGCAACCTACCATCCTTACTATAAGTATACTCCGCAGAGAATCTTAGAAAATGATCGGGTCAAACTACTGTGGGATCACACTATTGCCACTGACCACAGTGTTAATCATAACAGACCCGATCTAGTTCTGCTTCTGAAGGAAGAACGAGCGTGCTTTATAATCGATGTAGCCGTACCGTTGGACCGGAACACTGTTGAAAAACAGCACGAAAAAATCCGGAACTACGGCCCTTGGCAGACGATATGAAGCACACTTGGAGACTACAAAAGATCGAAGTAGTCCCAGTAGTAATTTCAGCGACGGGATTAGTCCCGCAGAACTTACATAAAGCGCTGAAAATGCTCGATCTTAGGGCTGGACTATACATGGAGATGCAAAAAGCGGTTATCCTTGCAACCTGTGCTATAGTCCGAAGAGTCCTGTCCGGTAATAATCTGACCTAATGGGTTTCAGTCTTGATCCGCACTGTCTTCGATATAAGATCCATGTCTCTGTAGTGTAGGACCTCCGCGTCATTGGCTGAAGTGTTTGCGACAATCGGGATGTACTAATACATTTTCGCATGGTCGCACACACTTTGCGTTAAAACGCATCATCGCTGTGATGCGGGCCTTTGGATGTTGCCTTCAGCCCATCCTTAGGTTGGTCGCCCCTCGGTCCGGTTGGGCGGGAAGAGGCTCCGTGGGCTTTTTGAACTATATATATATATAAATTCACGTCTTGATAATCTCTGTTAAACATGACGCGATTTTTCGAAAGTTTCGATATTTCGGGAACCACTTGTTCGCTTCATCAGTGCTAACAAGCTTGCTCATCTGTAAGCAATAAGGTTGTATTTATACTAGTCTAAATCTATACTATATACTGTGATATTATAATTATGGCTAATTTAAAAAAACCTATATCTAGGTCCAAAAAAAAAAAAAATATTTAATTACATGAAATAACACAAGTTAGCACTGATGAAGGGAACAAGTGGTTCCCGAAATATCGGTATTTGCAAGAATAAACATTCACACCAACGTAAAAGAAACAACAAGTTTTTATCATTTCAAATAATTAATCGTTGGAAACACCGTATAATTTTACTCAGACACCTTTTTTAAACAATGGAGAATAGCAATTACCCAGATCTGAATTCAACCTAGTGTCAACCGGTTGTTTGCTAATGAACAAGCTTTCATAGACATCCAGCTGGTTAATTTTTCTTACCTGCTTTAGAACCTTCAAATGCTCGGCGCTTATTTTATGGCCGCATTCCAGCATATGTTTAGCCACCATAGATTTAGTAGGTTTTCGGGAGTAGTTGACAGCCAACTCTGCTTCCTTCATGTGCTCCCTCAATCTGGTAGTTACCAGTCTTTTCGTTTGCCCGATATACACCTTCGGACAATCTGAGCAACTACCAGATTTAGGGAGTACATAAAGGAGGCAGAGTTGGCTGTCAAGAAATTTCGAAATATCGGTATTTGCAAGAATAAAAATACACACCAACGAAAAAGAAACAACAAGTTTTTTATTATTTCAGACTGGAAAAGGTGTGTCTTTAATTTATGAACTTTGTGTGCTTCCTTTTCACTCCTTTTATAGAAGAAATACACAAATCCTTTTATACCTGAAGTTTCCCGTTTTCCGACTAACAATGAAATTGGCTTTAAATAAATTTGGTTAGCAAAACTCAATTGAGCCGCTTCCTGTAGTCCTGTGATCTGTAAAAATCTGCGATTACATTCGTCCTTTAATGTGAATTTGAAATATATCATAAAGTGTAGAGATGCTTAGATATCACGGGCAACTTCCTTTTTATTGAATCCTAAACGTAGTATGAATTATACCTAGCGATATCAAGTTGACTTATAATAGATATGATAATTATTTCTGGTTCAAAATTGAGTTGGTTTTAAATTCAAAATGAGAGAAGAGTACTTCCGAGAGTCCCATCATGCCACTTTGCTTAGACATAAAATGTCTAGCTTATATCGTTGGAATTCTCATTTGAGTTGGAGGAAGAGAGCATTCTAGGGACCCTCGACACTGTTACCGAGGAGCGTGCTCACATTGCAGAAACCAATCATAATTCGTTTTCGATAACCAAGCATAGTAGTCGTGAGATCATATCCTATCCGAGACGTTGTTGACGTGTCAAGTTTCAAAATTTGAAAGTTGTTAGTCTACAAATTTCTATCCCTTTTACGATAAGCAGGGAATCCTTTGAATATACTTTTATGATAAATCCAACCGAATGGGCATGAATTGGCTGCCGAAAGGGTGAAAACCTGGGATGCCTAGATTCTAGGCGTTTGTTTGCCACGGCGAAGCTCATCGATGCAGGTTTAGCGCAACCGAGTATGTGAGGGCATTGAGATCAGACGCGGTTTGTATGACGAGATCTGGTCAACTTGGGGTGGAATTGCTCGTTTTTAAGTGTTACACAAATTTAGCGAAGTTACGGCACTTGCGGTAGTTGGCGAGGTTTCCGTTTTCCTCGTAGTATGCCCATTGAGCGTCCGATGAGTTGAGACATTCACTTGGCTCGCGAATGCCATCTCGTTTGAAGCAACTTGCCGTTCTTATACTATAAAATTTAGAGCGGCTTTTATTATGTTTATGGGAGCATTCTATTGATTTAACACTGGATATGCGTTGAACCTTAAATTTCTCAGCAGACTCTCACATAGAGTTAGTATGATCAACATTATGAATAAACAACGAATTGCTCTTAGCCGCGGAACATCACCTCGTTCTTCACGTGAAGGTTCTTCGTTGCAATCCTCTTTGTTTTTCAGAAGGGTTTGACGGCTGATGTTCCCTGATCTTTTGAATAGGAAAGTCTTGATCACGGGATTCGAGGTGGTGCTTTGTGTGGCCCTGAAATTTTCCTAGGCTCAGCTACAACGATTAGAGTTTTTTTGTGTGTGTTTTCTCCAAAATTCCTAATGCGGTTGTTGTTCTTTGGCTGCCATTGTTTTCTGGTACTCGGCTTCATTTTAGGGGTGGAGCAAGGTACAGTGTCCGAATTCGTTGACGCGGAGTTGTACTTTTGGCTTTATACACAACTAATAAAATGACAGTGAAAATGAACTAGCACTTCAAACAGTAAATTCTCCTAATTGGTAAGACGATGGTATCGTCGTAAGCGAAACATCAACACAGCTGGAATCTAACCAGAATATATTGAGGAACCACAATTCCTTCTTCCACAAAGAAATCATTTCGGTTGGGCCATGGGAAACCGTAAACACCATTCAGTTCATCATACGGAAATGTTTGGTGGAACCAAATTTGACCATGACAATTTGTTTTGATTAGTATATATCGCAATTGGATGCGTTTTAAGGCCTAGTTTTCATACCGGAGCATCATGATGAATTTTGTTAGATTTTTCAGTTGAGCGCTTTCTAAATCTTTCTTGTAAAAACTTACATATACATACGTATGCATAGAATAAATGGCATATGATGTCAAAGCTTCAAATTATGATCAGAGATATATAATGAAAAACATTTTCTTTTTTGACTTAGTTACTTCTAAATCAAACGATTCCATAAATTGCAGATATGGTTGCCATCTACCCCTACATAGAGGATAGCACATCAACCACGCTTACGCGCTATCGTTGTCTGTTTGCTCCTGCAACTCTCTCCAAAACTTTCTAAGAAAATTGAACTCCTTCTCCACTGTGTTTCTCGAGCGACCCAGTTGTCAGCCATCCAGCGATAATGAATTCTATTGTAAGGGAACACGAGTAATGGAGTTGTTCTGTTGGAGTTTTGGAGATATCACTTTATTCGCATTTGGTTTGGAAAAAATACCTTCACATGCTTTTATGTCAGAGAATCAGATATTTTGCAAACTCCGGGTAGTAAAAGCACTACATCCTTGTGAAAAATGGAAAGTGTTGGCTTTTACTGCTAACCCAACGCTCTTGCAGCAAAGAATTACATCTGAGAGTTAGTCTGTTATAAAAGATATAACCTCTGTTGCATTAAGTAACGCCATTTTAATAATCGTTTCTTCTTTGGCTTCGGATCATCGAAGCCTGTAAATTTCCGAAAGGATTGCTGCATTCGTCACAACTAACAACCTTATCATTATAACTTCCAAACTTTGAACAATTTTCTTAGAACAGTTTACCGAAGTGGTACGTTGGAAAATTTATCATTCAATCATTCTCTTTAGCATTTTATGTTTTGATCCACTCTCTCATCTTGGTGTTTCAGAAATGCGAAGATGGGGCAAACTTTATAGCCCCACGTTCAACCACGAAAACTCCAACAAACAAGTCGAAATAGCGGAAGTTGGTGCACATATTTTTCCATTCGTATATGGCTAAAAACTCAAAATATTCCTTCATATTTTTTTCAAAGCTACAAGATACACTTACATATTATAGACGTAGATATTATGGCGGAACGAGCAACTTGCGTGTCGGATGCACGCGAATACCCATCATCGTGGCCATAACCGGGGTCACCAATTATAGTAAAAATTATACTAATTGTATTAAAACATTTTACTATATTTTATATTTATTTACTCATTTGATATTAATTTGGAATTGCAAATGAAATTGGAATAAATTACAAGGAGAGAGTCCTACTTCTCCTCGCTTCTTTCTGTCGCGAATTCTACAAAATTTTTTCCGGCTAAATTTCTTAAATATGCTAATATATTATTATTTGTGCGGATAAAGGAATGGGATGTATTTTGAGACTTAGATTTCGTTTAGATACACCGCTGTGATTTTTTTTCAGATTTTTCAGTTGGATAGATTCTTAGAACGGGTCCTGTTACACTTTTTGGTGATCATATTTTGAGCCATCACTCCCCTACATTTTAGCCCGTATCAAAAATATCATCAGTTTCAAAAAGTACTAATTTAGCCCCAGACGTCGAATCGATCCTAGTAAGCTTTTGTTTCCCACAAAAGCTTAAAAAGGGTTCACCTGATAGCAGCAAAGCGCTGGGGAGAAGTAACTACTTCATATATGGGTCTTCAATATTTCACTTGAATGTCAATTATTCTCGTTAATTATGACAGCATCCTATTTGCATGGCTTCAGATGTAGTAAATTCGCCCGAAATTGACAAGTTTGAACTGCTATAACTTTGGCACTAATTGGCGAATTTTCGTGGAACTTGGCATACGACTGCAAGACAGTGGTACTCATAGCTTGAACTTAAGAGGGATTGTTCCGTCAATTTTTAAAAGTTGGTAATAAACGATTAGTAAGTTTATTTGAGCAGATATCGAAATGGGACATATAAGCGCACCATCCTTTTCGAAATTTTGGGTTGGATAATTTCTGAAAATGACTCCCGTCTCATTTTAAGTATGCACATTTTGACTCTTTACTCGCGCACTTTACAATTCTCGTCAAAACTGATATCATATTCGGAAAGTACTAACCAAGAATTTTCATTTAATACCCCACATGACTATATTCGACGAAAAAACTTTTAACATCCCTCCTTTGCATGTATGGGCAACCCTTCTTTAAAGTCCACGTAAATTTATGTTACTCACTGAATGCGTGGGATTTCACAGCCTCCATATATCCATCAAACTTCGTTCGGATCGATTTAACCGTTTTAGGGAAATGTGCATGTGACAGATAGACAGACAAGCAGACAGTGAATCGATTTTAATGAGGTTTTTTTTACACAAAACCTTAAAAACGCACATTCTCGGTATTTCGAAAGCATTGAAAACTCCCTCGAGCGGCGCGAATTCAAACTCTTCTCGTCAAAGTTTCGCAATTCCCGCTCCCCAAATACCTCCCCCTAAGCTAATATAAAATTTGCTGATCATACTTTTTATTCTCCTAATTCAGCCTGTGAGCTTCTTCGGGATTATTTTCCCACAGTTTTCCATTCATCTCACTATTTTTCGACACGGCCGATTTTTTTGTAACTAGTATAACTTCCATTCCTCGTCTGATGTCACTTCAATGTTGATTTCCTTCTCGGAACTACACGCAACAACTGTTGCGGTCCCGATTGCTTCCCGAATTTTTTCCCAAAAAATGTTCCTGCCCTTTACTTTCAATGATAACAAGAATTTGGGTGGCGTTATTTTTCTGCACATGTTTTATGAAGCTCATATTATCCCCTTACATATAACAGATGACATTACATAGGCTGGAAATTACCACCCTATATCCATCCTGTCCTTCTACTACAAAAGTTTTGAGAGGGACTTAACGGTCTCGCTACGGCCACCACATTGTGAAGCAAGCATAAAGAAGCAGCATCTAATTTAATTTTATATTTTAATAATGGCTTTCGTGTGGCTTACATGTGCCCGGATAGCTCAAATGGTTAGAGCGCTAGGCTGTCATAGCGAAAAGTCGCGGTTCAAATCTCGCTGGGGGCAGGGGAATTTGTTATCGTGACTGGATGTCGGACATCAGTCGACTCAGCTGTGAATGAGTACCTGAGTCAAATCAGGGTAATAATCTCTGGCGAGCGCAATGCTGACCACATTACCTCCCACAGTGTACTGTGGTGTACCATCACTTCAAGGCCAACGCAACGTATAATCCTTTCTTTCTGATAAGAGAGTAAATTTTAATGTGGCCCACAGATGACTCAACAAAAATTATGGTCCGATCTGCTTTTGTATTTTTCATGGATGCTTCAAGGCCTTCCTCTTTAAGGGTTTCCAGAAATGAGGGAATATTACGGGAACTTTCACTTTTTATTAGTTGCAAGTTTGATAGAATTAGAAGTGATACGTTTGCTTTCTGGAGGAGTGCTTGCAATTTTAGTATTAACATTGTTTTTTAATTTTATTCATCAGGAAACATACTGTGGTTTCCTTCCTCGCCTATTTCAATGCGAAATTCATGTTGATGTTCGCGTTGGAGTCTTTAGATTTATAAAGATTGGATGAAGTAAAGATTGTTGCAGTGCAGGTAGTTGGCTGCAAGTAGAAGGTATCGATACCTCAAGTTCCGTTACTAGGGATTCCTGGAAAAGCTGTTTGTGAAAACAGAAACAGAAAAGTGAAAACAACCTTTCGGGACGATTACTCATACGGGGTCGACTTTCTTCCCAATAAACGGAATTCAAGTAAATTTTTATTAGTACCCAAGACGACCTTTTAGGTTGATTGTTGTAAGCAGAATGAGCGGCAGGGACTCTCACGTGGTCGTGTTTGAATTCACCAACTTCATTCCGAAAGGTGTCCATACCATATACTGACTTATCCAGAGCGACCACTTCGTGCTTCTTACTAACCTCCGAACGTATTGATTTCCAGCAACTGGCTGAGATTATCATCATCAACAGACGGTTGTGGTATCTATCTATAATAAATTTCGTCGTTATGAAGCCTACAGAATCGTCCATCCTTTTGTAGTGGGCCAAAAATTCTTCTCGCGAGCACGGCCAAAAGTTCACAATTTTTCTTGCTAAGGACCCAGGTCTCCTCCTAGAAATATATAAGAACTGGCAAGATCATTGTCTTGTACAGTAAGAGCTTTGACCCTATAGTGAGATGTTTCGAGCTGTAAGCTGAAGTGGGCTCTCTCTCAACAACTGTATGCGGATTTCATTGTCGCAGCTGTTATCGGTTGTGATTTGCGCACATTGGTCAAGGTCAGATTTGTCAGTCTTATTAATTTCGTCGAGATACCAAATTCTTTCATAGCCGTGTACGGTTTCACCTAGGCTATGCTATCATAGGCGGTCTTGAAGTCGATGAAAAGGTGTTGCAACTGATGTCGATATTCCAACAGTTTATCCATCGCTTGATTGTTCTGGGCGCATAGGACTACCCGACCTAGCAAGATAGAGGAGAATATCTTATAGATGGTACTCAACAACGTGATACCTCTATAATTACTGCACTGTTTTTCTATATGGGACAGATAATGGCTCGTTGCCAGTCGTCAGGCATTGATTCGCTGTCCCACACCTTGAGCAATAGTTGATGTACCGCTCGGTGTAGTTGGTCGCCTCCATATTTAACCAATTCGGCTGTAATTCCATCGACTCCTGGCAACTTACTATTTTTAAGCCGATGAATTGAACGGACTGTTTCTTCCACGCTTGGTGGTGACAGCATTTAATCGTCGTCTTTAGTTGGCGGGACCCCCAAGGTCGCCGATATTTTGGCTGTAGGGCAGTTCATCAAAATACTCAACCCATCGCTCCAATATGTCCATTCTGTTGGAAATCAAATTGCCCTCTTTGTCTCGACAGGATGAGCATCGAGGTGTGTAAGATTTCATCCTGATGACTTATTTTTAAACCTTGCGCGCCTGGTGCGGTTGCTCCCTGTTCTTTTCGAATTCAGCGACCTGTTGGTTCTCCTAGGCTTCCTTTTCCGTCTGTGAAGCTACTTCTCCGCTCGACGGAGTTCATGATAAGCCTCCCCACGTGCCCGCGTTCTCTGAGAATGCAGCATTACTCAGTATACAACATTCTTCCGTTCCGTTGCTAGTTTACATTCATCGTCGAACCAGCCGTTTCGACTTTTTTTGCGGCTGGTGCCAAGTATGTTTCTGACCGTATCAAGATCTTACTTAAATGATAGGGTAAATCATGTGTCTTTTGGCGTTTTTGTTGTTGTCCATTTTTCGCCATATTTTCCTTGCTTATTTACCTGTCCTGGTCTTTTATATACAGATGAAATTATCTTCTATTTTTGATTCGCTTATTTGTCAGAGTAATACTTTAGGCATTATATCAGTGATGCGTTCTGAAAAAGAATGCTATTCATTATGTGATTCACTAAAAACCTGTATCCTGACACCCGTTTACTATCGTCAGCATCTAAAGGTGGTTGATTGTTACAAATCTTTCCGTGTACCATTTTACAACAAACTACCATTTAATCTTATGTCGACATACTCAACCAAGGTGCAAGAATGTCTGACTTTTTGCTTCATTCCTCCCATTAATTCATGGATATCCATTCCTCGGGCATTCTTTATAATACCTTCCGCAAAACCAATTTTGACGATCTGGGCTGAGCTTTAGCCTCTTTCAACTGGGTACATATATTAAGCAACTCATCATGTGATCAAGCTCTAAACACCTTTTACAATATTTTGTCCAATCTCCTTTCCTGTTATGTCCCTTCTTCCCCTACGTTCGTACTCACCTTGATTCACAACGGAAATTCTTATTAACATTCACCTGAAACATACACTGCGGAAGAAGTTTCGGGCTTCTAAGAATGACCCCGACTTTGCTTACTTTAAGGCTATACGCTCTACTATTGAGCGGCGAAACCCTTTTGGTCTCACGCGCGCAACTCTCACTCAATCTCTCTCTTCTTCTATCAGTTTTGCTGACTTCACTGCCAACTCCCCACAACAATCCTGCGACCTTCTCTGCACCTACTTCTCTTTAATGTTTTCCCACCCTCTACACCTCTCATAACTGCAGACTGCTCCGAATCTCTGGCCATTCCTCTCCTTACCCCTTCCTTTGCTGAGTTCCTCATTAGTAATCTTGACCAGAATGTCGAACTCGGCCCTGATGCGCTTTCTCTAATCTCTTCCTCCTTAACTGTAGAAAACACGTTTCCCTCCCCCTAAGTATAATCTACAACAAAGGTCTAGAAGAATGCTACTTTCCCCATCTCTGGAAAGAGGCCTTATCATCCCTATCCTCAAAAGCGGAGACCCTTCTCTTGCTGTCAACTACCGCCCCACTTCTCTTCTCTCCTCTTGCTCCAAAATCCTGGAAAGATACGTCAACGACTGGTTGACCTGGCACTTCCGTCACCTCATTGTAAACGAGTAGCATGGTTTCGTAAAAGATAGACCTATGGCTTCAAACCTTCTGGTCTTCACCAACTTTGTTGTAGCTTTAGTTCACGACAGGAGGTACATGCTATTTATATCGATTTCTCCAGAGCCTTTGATTATTATTATCCTGTTAAGGGAAAGTCGCACCGCGTTCTTAAAGAACTATTGTGCCCTTGTTACTGGGTAAAGTGTAGCTATTAATCATTGTATCTCAAGTAAGCCTATAACCGTCAAAAACTTTAGTATGTTCCCTACTTCCAGATCTTTCAACTATGTATCTGGTATTAAGTGTTCTCCCAAATGCCTTGACCTACTTGGCACAAGTGCCGGACACTGTCCCAGGACGTGTATACAGAGGTTTCGTCACACTCCTCACTCCTCCTTGCAGGCAGTGTCCGTAGATATCCCTAGCTTCTAGTTCGTCCGCCGCCTCGTTGCCTGCATGGCCTGGAACCCAAACTATCCACACCTTGTTGGACGAGCCGAGTGTATTCAGTCTCTCAAGGCATTCCCATACCAGTTTAGAGTTAACCTGATTGGACCTAAGTGCCTTGATCGCTGCTTGGCTATCCTTTAGAATAGCAATGTTCTCCCCCTGTAGTTGCTTTAGGAATTAAAGGAGGCTCTGTCTATAGCGTATATTCCTGCCTGGAATATGCTAGTGTACCTGCCCATTGGCAAATACACCAATGACACCGGCACCCGCTCCCTCTGCCGTGAGGAATCCATCAGTGCACGAAGTAATCAGTTGCTGGTTTAAGCCATATGCCACGCTCTCCCAGTTTGCCTTGGTACTCCAATGTGTTTTAAAATTCTTATCAAAGTGAAACCTCGTTGTCATGTTACCCCTTAGTATCAGTAGTTCGGGATACCGCCCAGAAAGAATATCAATCTTCCCCCGCTTCCCGCCTCACTGATACTGCCGGTCATCCTGAATATTGCCCTCCTTGCCTGCAGTTCGGTTCTTTCTGTACAGATTTCCGCTCCATAGGTACTCATTGGCCTTACTATTGCAGTATATACTCAAAATAGTATCTTCTGTCTGCAATCCCATTTTTTCCTGCTATGGACCTACAAGTCATCAGAGCCTTTGATTTATGGGTAACCTTTTTCACTACTGACCTTCAAAGGCTTGGGTGTAATATTCGATGACAAACTTCGTTTCAATTCCCACGTCGTTGACATCATCAATAGAGTTTCCAAAATGTCAGTCTTTATCCTACGTTCCTCCTCCAACTTTATCTCAATTCAGCCCTCCTTAACACTCTTGTGTTCCCCCGTCAGAAACATCCTCCGATGAATATTGCCGTGTAGTCTGGTCACCTTCCATATTTGTGACTGCCGCGTTCTTGAATTTATACAACGTAAAATCATCCGGACCCTCTTTTACAAAAAAGAACTTCCACGAGTTGATTATCCGTCATGACTGCGCACCCTCAATCTCCCCTCCTTGCAACAACGCCGTATCTTCCTTGATATGTGTACTCTTTTCAAACTCTGCAATTGTCTGATGGACTGCTCCGCCAATTCGGATATTACTTTTTGTATCACCTCGTCTCATAACACAAGTAGTACGGACATTTTTGATGTGCCCTTCGCTAAGCTCGAGATTTATATCCAATTTCCGATCCCGGGCCGTGCCGGTCCTACAACGCCCTACAGGTTGGGTTCTTTGACTATATTTCCTTCTCCAGTTTTAGGCGCAAAATAAGCCATTCACTTGCTCCTTCCTCTGAAGACAATATGTAATAAGGAATTTGTTTTCTGTGTATTGTCCTCATTAAATAAATAAGTAAATAAACTTCAACTCCCTCTTGCCCAGAATGTTACATGTATAAGGTTGCAGGTCCTCTGGTTTCATCCATAGCTACTCACAAAGCTAGTTATTATCCTTCTTTTATACGTATATTCAATGAGTAATTGGAGTATCCCCACTTTATTTTAGAATAAATGAATAAATAAATTAATTATCAGGAGGATCTTTTGTAAATTAAATTCCTACAAGCAGCTATGCCAGCATAACAAAAGAAGTTTTGAAAGTTTGTTTCAAAAGAAAGTAAATGAGAAATTTCCACTTTGTCAGACTATGCCTAATGCCCCGGGGTTGTCCTTTCTTATCAACAAGACGTGTTGAAATAATAGACTTTATTACTTCCAGCGAAACAGAGCCGTAAACAAAAGCAGATATTTAAAAAGAAATTATTGTTCTATTGCAAATTAAAGAAAAAAAAACTGAAATGTTAGTAATAACACCAAAAAATCCATAAAATCAAATTGGATTGTAATCCAGGGAAATCTAGATAGAGGCAGTGTTAACTTGCAATATCTTAGTTTTCATATTTTGATCTTTCCGAATGAATCTATGACTAATTAGAAATTCTCAGACTACAGTGTCGCTGCTTAGCGGTCAGTAATTTTGGTCGGCGCTCTCTACAAACTGATGTAAACTATCTTTCCAGATCAGATCCCCACGAATCTAATAAATATTCTCTGTGTATTTATATGTTCTAGAATTTACACACATAGTTCTAGCCCGAGATATAGGTACAGAAAAGGTGATGCTGATCAGCCGTCGATAAGCACCTCATATGCGCCTCCCGAAGTGTCGCGATATTAATTTTGCTAAGTGGATTGTGAGGAAAACCAGTGAGCACTTATCTTGTTATCTTTATGTGGGGCTACCAATACCCTCGCCCAGATAGCGTCGATGTTAATTGATTGCGACGATTCGAGTTTAGTATATTCCTGACGTCACTCAAGTATCTCCCTTGGGCTATTGTTTTCTTCTTTATCGATTCTAAATTTTTGACGAGCCAAAACCAGTGGCGTCCGTGCGAAAATAAAAGGTATAAAAGCTTGTTTGCGAAGCTTAGTCCATCTGAAGTCGTCGCGATCGGTTGACGAAGAATTTTGCTCGCTGCAGGAGTCACAAAGTAATTTCGCCCCGTGGAGAATAGTGGCTGGATCACCACCAACGGTGCGGATTTTTTACTATCGAATTGCATTTGAACGAACGAATAGAGATTCTCCTGTTTAAAATAGCCCAAACTAAAATGTAAACTCTAAGTGCGGAGTGTTTTAGTGTTCCAAAACATGTAATTTTCTCGGCCATTAAAACAGTTTAACGGTAGTGTTGAAACGTTGATTGTTTCCTAGTGCCGTCATAACAATCGTAAATAAAGTGTAAATAGAGAGTGGGCTGGAGTGCCAGGTAGAGTGCGGGATTACACCGACCTTAATATCGTGCCTTTGTACCACGTTCCTGATTAACTGCTATATTAGTAACAGGACAGAACGCCGTAATGGAACCGACTCGGTTTAAAGTCTCACAGCCTGATACAAACTCGATCAATGATGATTCCCCCCGTCATTCGGGGATTACCCTTCGGGCATACAACCTGATGCGGAAAACCTCAAGAAAGATCAGTGCCAATGAAACGGACCAGAGGAAATTCAGCTTCGCGCACCTCACACGGTACTTCTTTTAACATCTTGCATCTTTAAGCCAAATGTGTGTCTCCACCTTACAGCATCCAAACCTAAGATCAGCACATGTGGTCGTTACAGTGTTAATCCCAATGCTGTGCTTCCACACCTGCCGCGGTACTAGTAACTATCGAACGATAGAACATGAATTTTTCTTGAGGGTAGCGGTTTCTACTAGTTTGAATTTTGTTTTATCCGGTTTGATTCCAACTGCTTTTATCAACGTCTTTCTCACCTCATCGTCTTGTCGAAGAAAGAATGATTAAGTAATAATATCACATTTTCATTAAGTTTGTTTGAGGAACGCTTTTACAACATGAAATTATTTTTATTTTGTTGCCGTTGTAATTAATTTTTATCTAAAAATTACTAGCTACATTGAGTGGGAAAAAGGCATTAGTAACCATCTTCATGCTGTCATTGTTGCTGGGAGAATGGCCTGTGACTATAGATTACTAAGTTTAAGTGCAAAAACCTTGTCGAACTTATCAAATCTTAGTGAACTATTTTTAGCTATTTTGTTTGTTGGGAAAAGTTATCTCTCATAGTTAAAAACCAAAAAACTTCCATTCCGCACCATACTTTAATATTTTTTTGAAGTGAGATGAAATGAAGCGTTAATTGGTATTTAATTAAATTTTCGCCAATATTGGGAACATTTTTGTTTCATGCACTACATGTCACTGTCGCAATGTATTTCTCCATCTAACTTTACACTTTCTCAATTTTCCATTTATTCGCAAAATCCTTATATGTAAATTAAATTAATTAATACTCTTTGTAACGAAAATGTGATGTGGCTAATAGAGTCAGAAACCTTTTGTTAAGGACTTGCTTTTAATAGATAAATCATTGTAGTATGGATAGAAGTGAAGCCCGAGAAAATATTACCACTAAGCCTAGTTAACAACTGAAATTGAAATTGTGCTTTTCCTAGAAAATGAAACTAGACTTTGTCATTCACGGGGGCTGAGATCCAAAAAGCCACTCGAACGCAAGTCTCGTGCGATACATAGTACCTTACCACTTTGTAGGCTATTTGAGGCTATGCTCCTGCTACTTAAAAAACAAACAAGTCGGGAAACCGGAAGCTGGGCGCTTCAGGTATGAAAGGTTTTGTTTGCTTCTTCTGTGAGTATATTTGAGTATACAATTACCCAATTTGTACGTAGCCCGTTATGTACATGTATTTAGCAGGTTTAGTACTTCGGGTTGTAAATTTACACGGTAAAGACAACTTTGAGCTACCGTAACTTTGTTACTATTAGTATGATTTTGATCAAACTTGGAAATAATATGCTCCATATTATATTTTATACTGCTACCAACTATAACTCTAGGATAAACTTAAGGGGGGTTTTACTAAATTTAACCAAAAATATGGAAATATACTATTATTAACTTAATTTGAGCAGATATCGATATGGAGAGTATGTTGAGGCTTGGGCACCAGCTTCATGAATTTTTTCAGATTTTTCGGTTGGGTAGTTTCTGAGAATGGGTCTGCTAAAGAAATCATCACTTTGCACCCCTCCCACTCCCCGCCTTTCTAACAAATCTCAACACTAAGACCGGCTTCGAAAAGTACTAATCGAAACCTTTCATTGGATACCCCACAAGATTATTATATTTGGTGAAAAAAAATGTACAGCCCCCTTTTACATGTATGGGGACCCCTCCCCCCCCCCTCTTAATCTCAACGTAGAAGGATATCATTCACTGCATGTTGTGTGGGCGTTCACAGTTCCCACCTTCTCACCAAATTTCGTGTTAATCGGTACAACCGTTTCTGAGAAAATTGCGTGTGACAGACAGACAGACAAACATTGAACCGATTTTAATGTTTTGCAAACAAAACCTTAAAAGACTAATTTTTCCAATAATACCGAAAACTTTTTTATTCTTCATATATGGATTTTCCTCAGTGAATTTTAGTCTAGCTTGTGCTTCGAATAGCTCAGTCTAAATTGGTTAATTATTTCATTAATTGCTATTACCTGTTAATTCAAATAGCCAACTGTTCTGGATGTTCTATACTCAACATATAAAAATAATGTGCCAGATAAAAATTCGTCGCCGCGTAATTATATAGTTGCCATGCATGCTCGTTATAATTTAACAAATCTATTCACCGTCAGAATCATCAAAAGCCAAAACCAATCGACAGAGGAGAGACACCGGAGTTTCCTAGAGGGCCGAATAGAAACTTAAACAAAATTAGATGCTGTGACAGGTCAAATCAGTCCTTGGCCTTCGGAATACATATCTTCATCTGAGTGTAATTACGCGGTATTTCTAGCGATTAATTATTTGAAATAATAAAACTTGTTTTTCCTAGTCGCTAACAAGTCCTTGTTAGCACTGATGAAGGGAACAAGTGGTTCCCGAAATATCATCACTAGCGAATAGTAAAACCAAGTTTTATTATTTCAAACATCTCCATCACATCTCGGTCCTTCGACCATCATAGCTTCCATGACAACTCAACATTGTATTCTTCAGTCAGTTCCAAACTTTATCGTTCCAAGCATTAGTATAATAGAATTGTGCAATATTTTTATTCCGCGCTCGATGTTCTTTATTATTAATTATTATAATAATTGCCATTGAATTTCCGTCATCTTTTCGTTACAATCCTTCCCTACGGTTATCCGTAATTCAACAAAGTTGTCCACATTTTCCCCTCCCCCTTGGTTGTCTTTTTGTTTTGACATATGCGGAAAGGGGGAGTAAAATTTACTTTCACATAATATGATCATGTGGGTTATTAAACGAATGGGTTCAATTAGTACTTTTCGAAAATGCCCCAAAAAGTTAAACAGGTCTCGTTCTCAGAACCTATCCAACCGAACGTTCTGAAAAAAGTGATGTATCTACACAAAATCTAGACCTCGAAATTCATCCCATTCCGATGTCTGCTCAAATAGAGTTAATAATAGCATATTACTATATTTCAAAGATTTACCCGAAAATCCCTCTTGGGTTCATTCTAGAAGCAATTTGGCATCATTATAAGTGATAATATAAGACACCATTCTGAAAACCTTGAACGCATTTCAACTACCACTAACAAGGTTATAGATGGTCAAAGTCGTGTATTCCACGTGAATCAATTGTACTTCGACATGTGCGACGTCATCATCATATAAACCAATCTCACATCACTCGTCAGCTTGTTGAGATATTTAGAAAAAAGTGATTTTTTCATTTAAGAATACAATAAATCACACTTTTTTCTGAAACTACAAACCAAATTTTGGTATCCCGACGAAATTGATAAGACTGACTAGGCTGACTCTGACCAATGTGCGAGGCTAGAAAAAAGCAGCAGGATCACTCTCAAGACCATTCGACATCAACAACGGTCTATAACAAGGGGATGCCCTATCATGCGTCCTCTTTAATCTGGCCCTGGAGAAAGTGATCCGTGATGCTGAGGTAAATGCAAGAGGTACGATCCTCTTTAAGTCCACCCAACTAGTGGCCTATGCTGACGATATCGACATCATGGAAAGAACGACCCGACACGTACAGACTGCCTTCATCCAGATCGAGCAGGCGGCAATGGGCGCGAGATCTTGTGCTGCACATCAATGAAGTCAAGACAAAGTATATGGTTTCAATGTCAGCACCAAAAACCAACCAACCAACAACATCAAACCGCACTGGTCAAACGGGAAGAATAAGGATAGGAGACTACAACTTTGAGACCGTTGATAATTTCTCCTATATAGGGTCGAAAATCACAACCGATAACAGCTACGTCGATGAAATCCGCGCACAGTTGTTGGCAGTAAACAGAGCGTATTTTAGCTTATAAAAACTGTTTCGCTCGAAACGTCTCACCATAGGGTCAAAGCTCTTACTGTACAAGACAATGAGCATGTCAGTCCTCATGTATTCCTCAAAGATTTGGGTTTTTAGCAAGAAAAATCACGAACCCCTGGCCGCGTTCGAGAGAAGAATCCTCCGAAGAATGTTTGGATTCCTACATCAGGCTGGACGAGTATGTAGTCTACATAACGACGAAAATTATAAGCGATACCACGACCGTCTGGTTGTGGATAAAATCCGGTTCAATAGGTTGCTGTGGGCGGGTCACTTAATCCATATGGATGAGGATGATCCAACCCGGAAAGTCTATAAGGGCAATATCTATGGTAGAAAAAGAAGACGAGGCAAATCCTGCCTGAGATGGAACGATGGTGTAGGTCAAGACGCTAGACAGCTTTGAGGGATATCGAATTGGTGGATCTCGGCGCAAAACCGGTATGTCTGGAGTTCCTTATTAAGGCAGGCCTAGATGATGATGATGAAATTTCCAGAATTTGTTGGGAGGGCTTGGCGCATATCGGCACTGTATAACTTTTGTTTCTAATGCCAACCTGTACCCTCGCCCCAGATTTCATATGAATCGGTTTTGACTGAAAGAATTCGCTCACACCCGAGATGCAGCTTTATGACTGGACTAATAATATCTACAAAAAGAGAAACGCGCATAGAAAGTTCCTCACATAACTTTTATACCTGCAGCGCCCAGCTTCTCTGGCATCGAAATTTCATCCTTAAAAATAGATAGTCAGAATCACAGATGATTTCAGGAACTTATAGCCGTAATGCTAGTTGGAACTTTTTTCGATTGGGGCATGGTAAATTTGATTAAATGTGCGCCCATCCCGCATTGTCTACGTCCTTTTGTAGAAGTCGCAATGTGCTAAGGAAATTCTTAAAACAACTTTGTTTGAGTGTGAAGTTAATCCCACTTTTTATTATTCGTTGCACAAATTAAATTGAAATTTACTTAATTATTTGTACATTTACTTTGTACCGAAGGCGTATTATTTTTTTATGACTGACTGATGGCAGAATCAGCTGCCCGTTTCTCTGATTCTGTACTGATATCGAAAAAAAATTTACGCTGTCAAAAATGGTTTTTCGATGTCATTCAAGATTCACAGTTCCGTGCGTCCGACATGCAAGTTGCTCGCTCCGCCATAACACTCCACTCCCAGCTGAAACCAGGGGGGTTTCAGTGAAAAACCAGACGCACGGCTCCCTCAACTCGGCTGCCGCAAGTAAAAACGGACGCGTGGCGACCCCCTCCACCTGGCTGCACTTCCTTGCTCCACGAAATGCTTCAGTCAAGCCAGCGAGGCCCCCCGACGTTGAGGCTATAATGGTGCTGGCCCCACTCAAGGAAAATCCCAAAATAGGCTTATTTACTTGGATGCTACAGTGGCTTAGGACCTTAAAATATATATATCGGCAATTTTGCACTTGTAGTATGAACTCGAGGGGGTTGCCGGCTAAATTTCTAAAATATGCCAATATACTATTATCATCTTTATTTGTACAGATATCGAAACGGATTTTTTTCAGATTTTTCGGTTGGATAGCTTCTGAGAACGAGACATGTTACACTTTTTGAGGGTCATATTTTGACCCCTCCTTTAATGTGTCAGCCGGTAGCATTGAATGCAAACTAACAGCAGTTATGAGAAATGATTGAAATATTACATATTTCCTTTAGTGCAAAGAAAGTTTGGAAACACTTGTGTAAACAAAACTAACAAAACATTTCAACGATTACACTAATTATACTCACTATGGGCTTTATGAATACAAATTGTTTTAGTCTGTGATTAGCTTAAATACACGATGGAAGTACCTAAAGCGACCCGTGAATTGTTTCCTTGCGAAATGAAGATAAATCTGTCAGGGAAATTGGGAGGATTATCAATAAAAATCCAGGCACAGTTTCCAAAATCTTAAAAAGGTACGACAAATTGGGTTGTGCATCCTGCAGACCACGTAGTGGGCGTCCAATCAAAATAAATAAGCTTCTCAAACGAGGAATTCTAAAAACTGTCCATGACAAGCTGTGCACAAGCGCTTAGACCATCGCTACGAACTTGTCACGTGGCTGTGGAGTAACCGTTAATTTTCAGCCGAATTCCTAGGAAGAAGCCATATATTAGCAAATTAAGCGTCTTTTGGAATTTGCAAAAAGGTATGTACAAAAGCCACAACCGTTCAGTGAATATGTTATTTTCCCAGATGAAAGCCGGTGTAGCCTATTCGGATCAAGTGGTCGACAAAAGTATGGCGAAAAGCGAAAGAAGGGATGAAACTAAAAAATTTGAGACCCAAATTCAAACATGGAGGAGGTGGTGTTATGATTTGAAGCTGTATGAGTGGAAAACGAGTTGGTGCCTTGCATGTTATAAATAGAATTATGGACCAACATAACTATCATACATTAATATTCTCAAAAATAATTTGCGACAAAGTGCCAATAAATTAGACCCTGGTAGTTCTTTCACCTTCCAGCAAGATAACGACCCGAAGTATACTGCTATGAAAACAAAGGAGTGACTGTTGTATAATGCACCCCGTCAGCCTAAAGTACCTCCTCGTTCCCCAGATCTTAATCCTATCGAACATTTATGGATTGAAAATAACAGACAAGTAAGGGCAACAAGAGTAACAAATAAAGATGAACTGAAAACGCCTTGACTGGAAGAATGGGAGAAGATTCCAACAAAAATTACAGACAATCTGGTTAAATCAAAGAACAAGTGATTATTATAAGTAATTAGGAATAAAGGAGGTCCCACAAGCTTCTAAAAGCTGTATTTAATTTATATAACTTTATGTACTATGTACATAAGTTACCACGGTTTCCAGAGTTTTCCTTATATATTTTTGTTTCTTACGTTTGTTATTGATGGCTGTTGCCATTCTTCATTGTTGGATTTTGTTTAAATAAAAGTTTATTGTTTGTCTAAGACTATTTTTATAATGGGAAATATCTTATTTCAGTTAGGCTGAGCATTACGTGTAAAAGATAGGAAATGTTTCCAGACTTTTTTTGTTTAGTGTACATATGCGTTTCAGTTCCACTTGGCTTACAATTGTACATAGATATTGTGAATATTAGAAGGAAAAAGTTAATCGCATCATGGTCAAGAACATATCTACCTTGATCTTTGAAACGCGTTCACGAGAATTGACACATTTGGCAATGACTGTTTTCTTCCAGTTTCTACTACAATTCATTTTCAATGAGCTCAACGATGACTTCTTGAGTATTATCCACTATTCAGCTATGAATTTCCTTAGAGAATAGTGCATTTCACAGAAATTGAGAAAAGAACAGAAATCTCTCTATGTTACTTATCAAAATAGCGATAATGCAAATATTTTATTTAAACAATTACGGTTTCGAGAAATTTTCCATGATGCAGCATGTTATTAGTAAAATTATAGAATAGCAGTGCAAACTGAGCAGGGATGAGTTTTGCCTGTGAATATAACTAAGCACTAAAATATTCAAGATAGAAACTAAGGAAACCAATTTTTGCACTCATTATATTCGTAGTATATTGATACGGCTGTTAGCTCTTTATTTGAAATTGTTCCAAAACCGCTAGTTTAACTTAATTTTTTCAATCCTGAAGCCCCAATATTTTTAGTGAAAGAAAGAAGAAGAATCTGTTAGCGGTAAGACAAATTCAAACTAGTAACACCGATAATTTCCAATTAATATTTTCAATTTGCAATCTTAGTTAAAATAGTTATAACCACTGATTTAAGTTAGCATCATGCTTCGCCTTTTCAACAAGATCACCTGAATTACCTGTTGCAGGAAGGGAAGTGGAAAGCGATCACTTCTTCCATGGACCCAACCGAAAAATCTGAAAAAATCACAAGGCACAAGTTCAAGCTGTATTTAAGCTACCTATTTAAATAAAGCTTTTTATTACTAGTATATTTTTGAGAAATTGTCTGGACACCATTCTTAAGTTTAGCATAGAATCATTAGCCAGTAATATAGTCTATACTATAAAATAATGACACTGTTTATTGGAAATTGCATCATTACTAACAAAGTTATAATAGGTCAAATTGATCGCCTTTGTGCAAAATTTACTGCAATTTAAGACGGAATGTCAGAGGGAGAGGGAAAGATTCAATAATTTGACAAACTAAATCCATGAACATTACGAACTAAGTACAAATGGGACAAATGCTCACTTAAATATTCTTATATTAGAAATACACAAAACCATCCATACTTAAACTCGTTCAGCTTCCGGCTTTCCGACTTGTTAATTTTGTCAACACTTGGAATTACTAATTATTAGGGTATAAGCCAGCGGATTGTTAGTACTTAATCAAATTCAATGAAGTTATGTCTATACAACCAGGCCTGGCAAAGACAGATGAAAGATGATTATTCTCCGCGTCATTATAGGTACACAGATTTTCTCCCAACAACTCTGATACAACTGATCTGATCCTTCATCGTTTAGAATGAAGCGCGTTTATTTACCAATCCTTAAATGTAAATTAGTACAAGAAGTTTTCTTCTTTGACTTAAAATTAAATTACAGGATGAATGTTCATGATAAATGCCCAAAAAAAGTACAAAATTTTGACGATTTGAAATGGGTGTTTTTGTCGATTCCCTTGTATTTCGATCCAAATAAAAACATAGGTACCTGACAAAGGCGGCTAAGTACAAGCGGGTCAAGTGGCCGGATATATTTCTTGTTGTGGTTTGTTTACGAAATATACGATGCAACAACAATATCCATTGCGAGTCGTCAATATTTTTTATCTCAAATTGAACTTACTTATTAAAGCTAAAATAGGTTAGTCATTAAATGCTAAAGTAGACTGATTACAACATTATCTACCGAAAAATTTAACAGGAAATAGATAGCCATGGAACGAATATATCATACATTGGAAAAAAAATGCAGATAAAAATCAACAAATCTAATTGAAATTTCCTCCTCGTAAAAAATACTTGAGAATTCGATAAATAAAAATTGATGATAATATTCTTTCTAGCAGCTTTTTGTGAACTGTTAAAAATGTCCCGGTCGCCATGTTATGGAATCCTTGCCGCAACTGGTTGATCCCGATTTACGGGTTAGAGCAGCGTGAGGCGCTGTAGCTCTAGCCAGGTGCGGTGATAAACACGGGATCAGGGGCGAGCAGCTAAATAGCTTTAACTCGGCTTCCAGTGCAGCGTGGGCGCTTTAGTACTGGCCTGACCCGTGGGGAAGGTGGAGAAGCTGGGAAGCTATCCTCCTTATTCCAATCTAGGAGAAGCTGAAAAGCTATACTCCTTTTGAGTAGCAAGAAAATTGCTGGAGCTCAGTTAGATATGGAATAGAATTTATTTCAAATTCTTACAGGACTAATTTCTTACCTGCCTAAATTATTATTCCTAGT
Organism: Hermetia illucens; assembly: GCF_905115235.1. NCBI lineage: Eukaryota > Metazoa > Arthropoda > Insecta > Diptera > Stratiomyidae > Hermetia > Hermetia illucens. The sequence continues at coordinate 55,339,950 of NC_051854.1, read as the reverse complement.
TTACAAAATATTGGGTCGGTGTCATAAGTTGCAAGTGCACGGATCATTGTGCATTGCTATAGTACATTTTATTTGTACAATTGTACTGTGAATTCATATTTTGTTAATAAGTTTATGGTTATGTAAATTATTATTATTATGTACCATGACAATTGCTCGTGTAGATATGGTTAAATATTAATCCACCAAAATATCATTACTAAATATTATAAAAAGTGGTATTGAAAATAAATTTTCACATTTCATCAATTGAAGTCATAACCGCTACTGTTGTGAAGTAACCTCTCTCATCTCGTACGAGAAGAAGAAGATCAACACCTCAATCTCAATATTGTTGCTTGCGTTTATCCCGGGTCTATAGGGTTACACTGAAGTATAGTCTTATTTAAAAAGAAATAGAGGAAAATAATAATAAGACAACAGTACTATGCTCCACAAAGGAGTGAACAGGATGCATCTCTTGTTTATTATGGTTTGTCTTTACATCTGTTTTATATACCAGTAATATCTATATCATTTGCAAGACCAACTATTCGTGAGATTTGATTAACGTTTAAACATATCAAATTATATAATTTGTTAATTAAATTAACAAATAAAATTGACGTCTTAACAAATTAACTCTTAAACAAATGAATTTAACGCTTCAATAAATGAAATTTAGCCTTTAGCAAATAAAATTAATGCTTTACAAAATGAAAATAACTATGTTCCAGAACAAATTAACCGTTTTTTGCAAGTCAAATTCATAGTCTGTCGAATGTCAATATAACAATAATGTTTTTTTCAAATTCAACAACTGTATTTCATCTTTAAATTTTTAAAAATTTCAACTAAATCTTAGTGTAATTCGTTTTCAGCCATCGCATTCAGTAGTTGCATATATGAACAACCTAATGGCTATACATTTTGAATTCCTAAACGAAATAGGTGATCAATTCCTTTTGAAACATAATTATCTTCATATGTTAAAATGTTAATTTTGTTTGTTGAAAAGTTAATTCTATTTGTTAAAGCGTTAAATTCATTTGTTAAAAGTTGATTCCGTTTGTTAAAGCGTTAATTTCATCCGTTGAAGGGTTGACTATTGAAGCATTAATTTTATTTGCAAAAGCCTTAGTTGCAAATGGTATATATTGTGAATAGGGCACAAACTATGCCAAAGAGATGGTTTTATTGCGTATTTTTTCCCATTCCATGCGTCACATACACCACCAAAACGCTGCGCAGAACTCTTCACTCACAAGCGATTGAAGGACGTCGAACACAAATTCGAGCAATGCGCCGGGACACGAATCTCTCTTGGAAATAGGGAACATAATAAAGTTTCTGTCGGTTATAGGTTTGAACGACATAGTGGAGTTAGTAGGTATACCCTAAAAAGTAAGTAAGGCACAGCAGTTTTGCGTAGATGCAGTGCGACTTCCCTTGGCAGTATTATTATTCCAGTAACAATGGCACCCACTTTCAATGTGCTGCCCTCATATACTAGCACAAAGAAACATTAGTGCGGAACAACTTCAATTTCAATTGTTTAGGAATAGGAATAAGTTTAGGAAGAAAAGGATCACACAGGGATGAGTTTTCCTACTTGCTCAAATGGATTAGTCAAAGTGGATTACAAATTGCTCCTGTAGATGGTTTCATTTTAAGGGAAATAGTTTTTGTTCAGTCTTTTAAGATAAGAGGATATCCAGAATGCAACTAGTGCCACTCAAATTTTTATAAACCTTGCGTGACATTCAAAATAATCTCTTAAGAGAGCGTCTAAGTTGCCAATGTGGTTTATTTTAAATGGATTGACGATTACCCCTGCAACATAGCCAAAACAATCCTATTTTATAAGTGTTCCCTGTGTTGACGGGCCCCGAAAGTTCAAACCATTTAGTAAATATAATAAACTTCCCAGCGTCGCTTTCCACAATTTATCATTAAAACAGAAAATTATGGATAACACCAACATTATTATTTCGGTTAACAGGTATATGGTAAATGATAAACGGTCTTGTTATTTTTCCTATGCGGCATACTATTATACTTTTGGATAATGATTGGTATATTCCAAAATTTGAAGGCCCTCCACTTTAAAAAAAAACTATGTCATTTGGTATGATAGTATTCAAAAAGGTGAAAGGGCAAAGGTAGGGCCCATACTTGATTCTAACTTTGGACTCCATGCTAGATTATCTTAGAAAAAGTAGGTCAGGTTTCAGGTTCTATAGGTCTATTTTCTATATGTACATATATGAGCCCAGTTTGAGAAGACCTTAAATAAAGGTACACGTCCTGACTCATGATTCGAGTTTTTATGGACAAAAGACCAATTTAATAAACTATCATAAACCAAACACCATTCACAGTGCTTTTTAGCTTGCCTTGAATCTCGAGTTACATCTAATGTTTTTAGTGTACTTTGTCCTGTCACTTATCAATTCACCTAAATATCTAAAAACATGCTACTACTATGTGTACTACAACTTAGAGTTTCATGAGAACGTTCGGTCAATACACGGCACTAACGCAAGGCCTTATATGCGAAATTTTTCTCGTGCATTTACCGTCGATAGTGGAACGTGCGCAATGATTTTTCTCCACTATAAAAATTCAAATAATGCGCTATGACCTGAATCTCCTCTATACAATCTTCTTGGTTCATACTATTTACTTACCTGTGTTGCATCAATGCATAAGAAGCCAAAAACACGATCCCCTATATTATCGATTTATCAATTATTACACTTGACACATCATAGAAATATTTTGAACTACTAAATTTTTTAAAAAAAATATGTCGTAATACCGGTCTGATTTGAAATGAAGAGAATGTAGGTGGTATCAGTTGCATCACTGTGATTTTTTTCAAAATTAATGGGTTGGAAATGTTCTGAAAACGAGACCTGTTTCACTTTTTGGGGCACCCCCCTGCATGTATGGGGAGCCCCCTTCAAACTCAACAAAAAATGGAACTATTCGCTGTATGGAAAGAGACACGCAGACCACATGCTCTCACTAAATTTCGTAACAATACCTCCCCCCTCCCCCCTTTGCATGTATGAGGAGCCCCATTTCAAACTCAACACAAAATGGCACCTCTTGCTGATCTTCAATTTATCTGTTAAAGTATCATAAAAGTTCCATTACTTTTAGGTTTTCATCTCAGAGCTATGATCAGAAAAGAATGTTGAATTTTGCAGCAACCAGTATAAACTGTAATTGTTTTCATGACTAAGCTTCTATAAGTAAAAGGACGGCGTTCCAACTGTGCAGAAGGAAATACATCTCACGCCAATAGACTGTCCAGTTTTAATCTTCTAGTTTCTCACCTTTCTCATCTTTTCTGATCCTAAACCAAAACTAAAAAAAAGATTCTTTTCTCTTCTCTAGGCAATGTAGATGCTCCTGACCATTATTTACTAAGCTATCACTAATTTCCGGAAGGAAAAATATTATTACTTTCTAATTGGACTACTGGCATATCGGTGAATTGTAATGGGGTACGGAACAAATGATATGAGGGGGTAGTAATATATGGGAATGCAGCAAAATCCAGCTTCGCACATTGAAGAGTTTATCTTGTTTTCATTCCCAGACCTACAAAAATTTTATCACATTTTCCTGTTATCTGCATTACTATACTAAGAGCTTTAGTTTTTGCAAATATTGAATGCGAGGTAGAACACGTAGCACTCATCCATATAATGCGTGAATCATTCAATATTTTGTGATATCCTCTACGTAAACAACTTGGAATAAACATCTAAACTCAAAATTCAATTTTTTTCTCATAGAGAGGCATTACCACGATTGGACAACTACCGGTTATCAAAACGGGCGCTAAAGCGACCATCACTTGGTGCACTTCATGGCGAAATAATCGAAACTCCACAGGTAGGTGTAATTACTTTAGTGCGTAGCTGAGGTTACAACTCAATTTATTTCTCATATTGTATGATTTTGTGAAAGTGCAATATCGGCGATTGTATAGATTGTATAGACTTAAGATCGATCCTTGGGAATATTCCAAAACAACCGTAAACAATTTGTGTGTATTTTCGATGCTTCTTGTTTCTTCTTTATTGTGCATATACCAGTACCCAGGGCAGAGGTGAAGCAGCGTCTGACGATTAGCCTCTGCTCTGGTAAGAAACCGTCGCCGTCATCGCCTAATTTTTGGAAATTTTAGGTGCTAAGCCCTAAACGAGGGGCCGGTGGACCAAAAAAAAGAGGGAGTAAGTTGCTCCCCATTTGGCCCGGTCCGGCATTAAGTTGATGCGGACTTAGGACCCTACAATTCTCAAAAAAAAATACAATCCAGAAAGTTTTTAGGTTTTCCCGGGTTACCAAGGCTATTTTGCCTTCCAATATTGGCCATACGTACTCAATCGGAGATGACCAATTAAGATTTTTAATTGACTGCTTAGCAAGTCGGGATATAAGGGGGATCTTGTTAAATAATAAATGACTGCACTGCAGATTTATTTCCTCCAAGTTTTGTAGAGATAAACTGTCATCAAAACGGTTTACTACCATCAATTTATTTAAAAATCAATAAACGATTGCTAACGGATTGGGTCAGCATATAGTTACTGCGATATTTGATTGACAGAAGCTGAGTCCGTTTGGAGTTCACTACGCTTGCGAGCCTCGCGAAGCGTACCGTTTTAGATTTGCGTGAAACCGCGAGCATGATTCGTAAACGTCAGTTTTTGACTTTACTTTCCCCGCGCCCGTCGTCCGTGCACTCCGCGAGGCTCGCGGTTGCCATAAGGAACGCAGCTAGTGTAACGCTTCTATGACTTCATCCAAAGTCCATGTTATTATATTTTACTTTTCCCACAACCTTTTCATCTTCAGTCTCTTAATACTTAATACTAAAGGTAACGATTATCTTGAATATGTAGTTTCTATTAAATATAATTGAAAAATTGATAGTTCCTACAAAATCCACTTTACTTTAATCCAAAGTCTACTAGAAAAATTATCTGACAATCTATTTTTATTTATATTGAACAAATCAAAAAACAAAGCGAATTTTTCCGTTTTTCTACGTCCAAGATAGTGACAAACAATTGATTATCAGAACAAACTAATATATCAAAATCATAATCAATTTCTTTAAACAAATTGTTTTCAAAATAGCCACTTAAATGGAAATTACACCTGATATCAAATATTTTAGTATAAACAGAATTACATAAAGATATGTGATAATTCATGAGTACATACATCGAAGTCAATATTATGTTAATCAACAGGCAGTAAGTTAACGCACTGCAGTATTGATTGACAAGATAAGGGAGGGCATCCAAGAATCACAGCTCATATTCAGATAACAGCCAAACAAGCACTATATCCAAGTGTGCCACACAGTTATACTTACTGCCATACTAGAGATATCAGCGTGGAAAATTTAATACTAACTTTATTGGTGTGATATCTCACCATTGTTCTGATATGTCTATAGATGATATTTTTGAATGAGTCGACTACGGACATATGAGGGGACTTATCAAAGTAAAATTTTGGAGGTTGACATTAATTTAATCGTCAATTTTCGTTTTGTTGGTTTTTTCATATTTTAACAATTGCTTTTAAAACAACTCAGTGCTTGATTCACTCATGTGATAAATACTTTAAATTCCGCAATCGTTTCGTCTGTCTCACTGCAACCTTTAGCTAAGTAGTTCATTTTATTAATGAAAAAGTCATACTTGGAGGTGAAGGTTTACACAAAGCTTTCGAAGTAGATCCGAAAAATTGACTTCAAAAAACATATATAAAAACATATAACACCAAATATAATCATTTTATTTGTCCAAACATGGCACAATTGTAGAAAATATATTCAACAATGAAATTGCTCAATGTAACCGCCTAGAGCGTCGACGACCTAGTCATGTCTGAACCTGAATCGATTTATGTAATCATCATTCATGTTGATGGGAAATGGTAGCCTTCGAACCTTCCTTGCAACGATTCACATCACTTATTGGCATATTGCTAGCTTGTTTGCAATCGCTACATATGTATATGCTTTGTTGTTTATACGCTTGCGGGCAACCTTTCTAAAAACTTCAAACGCGTTCTTCTCGAAACCATATTTTTCATCATAGCTTCAAACAGTTCTTGATTAATTGATTCGAAGGACCGTAGAGAGGAAATCTGGGCCCAGGGTCAGAATTATGCGAAAAAATCGGGCCCGAGGTGAAAATTATATGAATCTGGGGTAAAAATTATCCCTTTTTTCATTGAAATTTGTATTGCGAGCCCCCGATAAAAGTTCAGGCCCGAGAGGAATCCCTGCTTTTCCACCACGCTTTTAGATTTGTTCACTTCAAGAATTCCAGATTGGTTGTAATGCGGTGGCTTCATGTGCTTTGGGAAGGAATAGATTTTTCGAAACGGAATAGATGTAAAAATGAAAGTAGCGGAAGGTTGCGGTTCAAAACTCTCGCTGATGGCAGAGGGATTTGTATCGTGACTGGATGTCGGATACCAGTCGGTTCAGCTGTAGAGATGGGTAGGTGATGTATGTAATATTACAAAAGTGGTATCACCTTAAATTGTACACCTAACATCAGCGCATTACCTTCCATTATCACCTCAAAACGGGACAAATTGTACCAACTGAACCTCCACGTTGGGGGGTTGGGTAGGGCTGACGTCCTTACACGGAAAACCAACGTCACGAAGCTACAGAAGGAGCCTTGGACAAGATGAACTTTACAACGAATACCCCGGCAACGACAACGAAATAACGATTTTCTCATGTAACATCCGCTCCCTGTACAGAGATGGAGCTGCCAAGCAGCTAGCCGATACCCTGTCCCAATATAAGGCTGATGTAACAACTTTGCTGGAAATGCTTTGGACAGGGATCGATTTTCTGGAGAAGAACCACTACACCATACATTATAGCGGCCATCCAATAAACCATGTGCTCGGAGTAGGTTTCTTAGTCATCCAAAAAATTGAACCTACTGTTATCGGCTTTGAAAACATAAGCGAAAGGCTCTGCACACTGCGCTTTCCAGGCAAATTTAGAAATATAGCCTATTTCAGCTTACAAAAACTGTTTCGCTCGAAACGTCTCACCATAGGGTCAAAGTTCTTACTGTACAAGACTTTTATTCCTCGGAGAATGGGGTTCTTAGCAAAAAAACTGCGAACTCTTGGCCGCGTTCGAGAGAAGAATCCTTCGAAGAATTTTTGGCCCCCTACATGAGGATGGATGATTCTATAGCCTACATAACGACGAAATCTATGAGCGATACCACGACCGTCTGGTTCTGGATAAAATCCGGCTTAACAATTTACGGTGGGCGGATCACTTAATCCTTATGGATGAGGACGATCCAACCCGGAAAGTCTATAAGGGCAATATCTATGGTAGAAAAAGAAGACGAGGCAGACCCTGCCTGAGATGGAGAGATAGCGTAGGTCAGGACACCAGACAGCTTTTAGGAATATTTTAGGAATATCGAATTGGTGGACCTCGGCGGAAAACCGGGATGTCTGAAGTTGCTTATTAAGGCAGGCCTAGACCGGATACCAGTTGTTGCGCCGTTGATGATGATGATTATAATGTCAAATTACAAAGCATCACCGCTCTTCGTAACAAGTGGCGGCGGTAGTTCTCGAGTGCCGAGCTAATGCGGACGCCGCGCTGATGTCAACGCGAAGCATCGCTTGTGAATCTATTTTTGTTATGGCTTGTTCTCTTGGCTGCTTTGGGCTGACATTAGGTTGGCTTTTCGCTGGCTTTGGACTGTTAATCGGCTAGAAGAATTATTTCAGGTGCAAGTGAATACGCGGATGCAGATTCTTTGCTTTAAGTAAAAATTGGTCCGTAATGTTATCGTTTGGCTACTGATTGATGTGTGTATGTTGTTGGTGCTAGACCAAATATAAGGTTAAGCAAGGCAACCGAGATCAATACAATGTTTGTCTTTTATGATATGTGTTTCTCAAAGGCTGTGCCGTTTTTTATCTAAGGTGCAATCCTTGTTTATGGTGCATATGCATACCCTATCTGTGATTTGTATTACCTTATCCGTAATTTGAATTAGTTTTTTCCATTTCTATTGGCATTTGCGTAATATGGGATGTAATGGTAGAAATAATAATAAGAAAGTGGATTTTATTGCATCTTAAAAATTTTTACTTTAGTTTCACTATTCAATCTGTCGACTATAGTGCGCGTATCCTTTTACTTTTGCTTTTCGAATTTGTTTAACGGTAAAATATTAATTTTGTGAGTGATTTCATCCCATACAGTAGTATGTACAAATAGTCATTTGATTATTAATTACGCCAATCTTAACGATATACAATTTACAATCGCAACAAGCGATTGCTTATCCTTTACTCAATAACCAAAGGCTCACCCTTACAATATTCATAATCAATGGCCGTTCTATCTACATAATAAAAGGTAATGTCGTCTGGTTTTTCGTAATAAAAGGTGATATGATGTCATATTACCTACTGAGATGATATTTCGGTATCTCTGCTCAGCTGTAAATAAGCATCTGAGTCAAGTCAGGATAATAATGACGAGCGAGCGCTGTGCTGACCACATTGCCTCCCACAAGGTACTGTAGCATACCATTACGGTCTTAAATGAAGCGCTTTAATGCTCAGATCCAATTAGATTGTCGCGCAAACGATTATTATTAAGGTATAAAACCTTTAAATTTATAAATTGGTATTCAGAATAAAAAAGTTTTCCCAACCAGGGAAGATGCTCCCGAAACTTGAAACTCAATGCTTCATTAATGCTTTTCTTTATCTCTACTTCGTTATATGTATATATTCGTATCGTCTTTTCCTGATTCTATAAAAAGGAGTGGGCATTATCCAGAAGCAAAATATATTGTCCTAGTCGTATTATATGGTTCTTAAAATGGAATTAATAGATTATTACAACTTAATGACTCAGTTCTGAAGACTCTCTCAGAATCTTGAACCGATTTCCTATATCGGGCTGTATTCGATTCACGAATCATGTCGAATGTGGAATCTTCATCATTATTCATAGTCTTCAATATTTTTATCACTAATGTAGATATGTAACTATAATAAAAAAAAGTGATTTGACTTTTAAAATTGAGTACCACGTTAGACCATTTCTATGTTCAATTTGGTTCTTCTCTTTGCTTTTTTAAATCACAAGAGAGGCTTCCAAAAAAGGCAGAATGGAATATGTCATCTGTATATTTAACTATAATTTTTGTATAACCAGCTTGTAATAATATAAACTCAATATTTCCACTAGTTTTAACGCAAAGTAGTGGTAATACTTCAGTAGGTGAAATACATTCTAAATTGTAAATTCTATTGAAAAAAGCAATTCACACTTTAAAGGATAATCAAACTTCCGAGTAATATGATTTGAGTAAGAACTGATGTTTTTCGAATAATGTGCTAATTGCCAACAATAGATGCTAATTGATCATAAGAATGCGTGAGAATTAAGACGTTGCTCTAACTTTTTGCGAATTCTTTCAGTTAGGAGTAAAACGTAAAAAATATAATACTTAGGTGAATGAAATTTTCCATAGATGTCTGGAATCGAGCTAAATTGGACGACTTCATTGATTGATAGGAATCTTAATTGTCGTTTAGATTATCAATGGCGCAACCACTTCCTTTTGAATTCATTGCTACATAACTGTGTGTGTTTTAGTATGGAAGGCGAACAGTCCAAAACCAGGTTCCTTGGGTCATGGCGGGAGTTACTTCAGAGTTATATTGAAAGGAAGACTAATTTGACTTCTCTAGTTTTATCTCGAAACGATAAAAACTTTAAGTAACTTTTTCTAATTAAATAAAAAAACAAGCTATGGTATTTGGCTTTAAAGATAATGAATCACTCGGAAACGTTTCTCCATATCTTTGGGATTATCATTGAATCAAAAAAAAATATTTACGAAACTTATAGATAAACCGATTTCTACAAAAAAGTTCCCATAGAAACTGAAGATTACCGAGATATAGCCAAAAAGGTAAGTAGTCAAGCTCCTGGTTTGCCCACTTGGTTTGTTATTGCATAGATCGATAACTTAACTATTCCAGAATACGCGGCAAACCTGTAACTATGTATATAACTATAGTTTGTTTAACTTTGTTTTTGTAAGTAAGTCTTCATATCTGAAAGGCGACTCCTCAAACGCACTTTTCTCAAAAAGTCTCTTGTTCACATTTGCGAGAATTCTAAGTCAAAAAGTAATGAACCGAGCATTATGAAATTTGGAAGTAAGAACCAATCTTTCGAATGATATCATATTTTTAACGGTATTTTTTTAGTGATAAATAAATGGTGAAAATTAAGATATTTTTTTTCAATGGCTACAAAATTTTTGATTTTGAATATTTCCACGTGGATTAATGTTCATATTCTTAGAAAATAAATTGGTAATGTAAAGTTAAAACCTTTTTGGTTTCAGATAAAAATTGGAGTTCCTACATGTCCCGAAATTGGAGAACCTTAGTTATGACCTTCAGCGGACTAATATTTTTTGGATTAAATTATTCAAATTCCCAAAAGTTGATCGAAATATGACTAGTATAATGCCCAAATTTCATTTAATTCAAATTGATTCTTCCCACTAAAAAAATATCAAAAAAATAGATCACCTTTCCGAATATCCTTCTATTTATCACTCATCAAAACTCGACTGATCATATTCATATTAAATTAATTGAGCCCTGCTTACTAGATAACTCAAATACGAAACTCACCGTTGCAAAAATTATCTTAAATTAGCATTTGTTAATGAATACAGATTTTGAATATATTTCTCGTTATTGAAATGGTTCATTTATGCCGTCAGCTTGGCATGTTTATAATTCTTAGCCTTGCGTACGAAAAGTCCCCCGAACTCTAGCGTCATTTATACAGTTGGATGACGACAATCATTTACTACATAAGTAAGAGAAATGAATCTTTCCAAAATCGTAAAAATTTAATTCAAGATGTTTGGTGGGCATATTCTAGTACATGTGTAGACATATATGCAAACTACCATGGAAACTTGACTAAAGCGGATTAATCCTGGTTAAACTAACCCATTGGTTCTCATGTGTACAAACTGGTAACGCAGACAACTCAACCATTGAGAATGTAAACCTTAAGATACATATGGATCTATAGTACGAGTCTGCAGGTGAGAACCCGCTTCATTCGTATAATAATAATAAAGATGCTTGAAAAATTGGCCATAGTGATTGCTGTCCTATTCCACTGGCTACTAACCTCCTCAATATGATTTGAAGAAATCAAATACATATATAACTAGTTTAGTTGTAATACAAATCTATTGTAGCTCCGCTCCACTGCCCAAAATTCTTCTAAAATCATGAACAGTAAATCAATAAATGCCATCTTCTGAAAAAATTGATTATTACCATTATTATATTAATAAATAAAAGCAAAACCCACATTTTAGTTTGGTTTTGAATCTATAAATCATCCGCTTTTTTCGCTTCTGGTGCTTCTGTAGTGGTAGTACATATGGTTAGTCGAAATTCATAGTTAGACCAAAAAATACCTCATACCAATCTACCTAGAGCGTTATATCTGGATCTTCCAGTTCTTTAAATGACTGTCTAGTTCTAGATTGTTACCGGTGTTCCACGGTAGTATAACGTTTGTAAGTTAGAAATGTTATTGTTATAACTTCACCTTGAAATAGATACACATGGGAGTGTTAAAAGTGTTTTTGCTGGGGGTAGCAATTACCTACCTCAATTTAAAGAAAAAAATAAAGGTCATTGTGTGTTTACAATTAATAGGAAGTTATGAAAAATTAACATGTTCAATAGGAAACCAATGTTTTTTGCTGTGGTAGGTGTTGTGATTTGATAAAACTGCCTAAAGAGTTGTTCATACGAGATGAGTTATGTGACGAGTATGAATTATTCATATTCATAAATCAGATTTATATGTTTTTTAGTAACCGTCACTATTTTAGTGTCTATCAATGCAAATATAGCAGACTTGTGTTCAGACTAGTAGAGATCTAGAAAGTACTTGCGTTGAGGAATTCTCACCTTCATACCTTTTCACACCTTCATATATACATACCATTTATCATGACGAAATATACATGTTATATGAAATTTGTAAAATTATTTGGGAAGAATGTAAGCCTTAGTTGTTGCTGGACGATTATATATCACAGAACAGGTATTTTGAAGATGACTCGACATAGTTTTTGAAATTTTCCATTTCCCAACTTAACTAACTTATATACATATATCTATATTATGCAGAGTATATATATAAAATATACCTACTTATTCTCGGGCTCTAATAAATTTATTTGTATCAGGAACCCTTATTTGGTACTTTTTTCATATTTTTCGCTAGTTAACAAGGGGTAGACCAGGGGTAAAACACTATATTTTTTCGGCATTTTAAAATGGATTTTTTTTTAAATCACGATGCATTTAATAGCATTTATATGGGATTGGTAGGTACGGCATCGTCTTCGTATTTTGGAGACTAGTGCATGCAGACACAATTGAGTCGTGAGGGATAGTCCACACGGGGCATGTTCTTTTTGAAAAAGCGGTTGCGAGTGATTTTACGTTGTACAGCTTCAATAACGCGACGGTCACGGTTGCGGAAGGGGGACCAGACTACACAGCAATATTCAAGGATATGTCTGATAAGAGAGTTGGAAAGCGTTAAAGGAGGCTGGATTGAGGTAAAGTAAGATAAAACCACACATTTGTTATCCACCAAAAGAATAGGAAAAGGTGTAGGGGAGAATTTAAGCGAATAGCACATCCAGTGGCGGTATAAATAGTATGTACCTCCTGTCGTGAATTAAGGCATTTAGGAACCAAATTGGCAAAGACTGGAAGGTTTGAAGCAGTTGATCGATGTTTCACGAAACGATGCTGTTCCTTCACAATGACCGAAGTGCGCGGTCTGGAAGTCTAAAAATTTTCAGAGGGAAACTGGCAATGCTTTTCTTTTAATTTTTTTTTTTTGTGAACTCAGGTCAGGAAACTTTATACAAATGACTACTAACAAGAAGACCCAAAATGAATTCCGAATAGTCGCAAACATCTTCTGAAACTTTGAACGCGTTTATCTCAAAAACATATTTTTTAAAATTTCTCCTCATTTTTCTCAGGAACTGCTAAATTGATTTCAATAATTTGTTTACAAAATTATCGCAATACTCGTCATTATGGTCCGAACTAGGATTTCTAAGATGCGTTGACATTAAATCCCATTCTAAGGTTTTGTTTGTAAAACAACACTTTATCAATATCTGTCTGTCCATTTGTCTATCTGTCACACGCACTTTTTCCAGAAACGGCTATATCGATTGACACGAAATTTGATGAGAAGATGGAAGCTATGCACGCCCATATATGCAATAAGTTACATCCTTCTATATTGAGTTTAAGGGAGGTCCTCATACATGCACAAGAGAGGTGTACAATTTTGTTCACCGAATATAGTCATGTTGTGTAACAAATGGAAGGTTTCGATTAGCAATCTCCAAAGCCGGTCTCAGTTTCGATATTTGCTGGAAAGACGGGGAGTGCGGTGGGTCGAAGGTGATGATTTCTTTAACGGACCCATTCTCAGAAACTAGCCATCCGAAAAATCTGAAAAAATCATGAAGCTGCCTCTGTATAGTTTGCAGGCCTAAAAATGCTCTCCATGTCGATATCTACACAAATTAAGTTAACAAGAGCATATTACTATGTTTTTTTTTGGAAATATGTTTCGTTTTTCAACCGCTGTTAATAGTTGGATAAACTTGGGTAAACACTAACTAGGCTCTTTCATTTCATACCCCACATGGCCACATCCTAAAAAAAATAACCATCCTCTTTCTGGCTGACACGCTTGTCAGGTGGTCTGCCTGTGAACCCATTGTAATAATGTTTTGTTTTACCGAAGCATCTACTTTATATATGGGTCCATGAATTACAAAGTAAGCATCACATTTCTATGGTTTAAGTAGCAGTAAATTCAAACCCTACACGGAAAACAACTTGTTACGAAGCCACAAAAGGAGCCTCGGACTAGCGATGCATTGAGTACTTTGATGAGCTACTGAACAACCAGAACATCGACGAGTTGGGGGTCCCGCCAACTGAAGACAACGGACAAATACTACCACCACCAAGTATTAGAGAAACAGTCGCCAGGAGCCGATGGAATTACAGCCGAATTGGTTAAATATGGAGGCGACCAGATACACCAAATGGTTCATCAACTCGTGCTTAAGGTATGGGAGACCGAATCAATGCCTGACGATTGGAAATGAGGGATTATCTGTCTCATACATAAAAAGGGAGATATCACACAGTGCAGCAATTATAGAGGTATCATGCTGCTGAGTACCATCTATATGATATTCTCCGCTATCTTGCTAGGCTGGATACCCCCATACGCCCAGCACATCATTGGCCCATTGAAAAGAGGCTTCACTCCAGGCAAATCAGCAACAGATCAGATTTTCTCTCTGCGGCAGGCGATGGAAAAACTGTTGGAATATGGACACCACTTGCATCATCTATTCATCGACTTTAAAATCGCCTATGATAGCATAGCCAGGGTAAAACTGTACACGGCCATGAGAGAATTCGGTACGACGAAATTGATAAAACTGACTAGGCTGACCCTGACCAATGTGCGAGGCCAGATAAAAGCAGTAGGATCACTCTCAAGACCATTCGACATCAACAACGGTCTACGACAAGGGGATGCCCTATCATGCGTTCTCTTTAACCTGGCCCTCAAGAAAGTGATCCGTGATGCTGAGGTAAATGCAAGGGGTACGATCCTCTTTAAGTCCACCCAACTACTGGCCTATGCCGACGATATCGACATCATGAGAAGAACCACCTGAGACGTACAAACTGCCTTCATCCAGATCAAGCAGGCGGCAATGGGCGCGAGATCTTGGGCTGCACATCAATGAAGGTAAGACAAAATATATGGTGGTAACATTAGCACCCAAAAACCAACCAACAAGATCGAACTGTACTGGTCAAACGGGAAGAAGATAGGAGAATACAACTTTGAGACCATTAATAGTTTGGCCGCGTTCGAGAGAAGAATCCTTCGGAGAATTTTTGGCCCCCTGGACGGATGGACGATTCCGTAGCCTACATAACGACGGAGTCTATGAGCGATACCATGACCGTCCGGTTGTGGATAAAATCCGGCTCAATAGGTTACGGTGGGCGGGTCACTTAATCCGTATGGATGAGGATAATCCAGCCTGGAAAGTCTATAAGGCCAATATCTATGGTAGAAAAAGAAGACGAGGCAGACCCTGACTAAAATGGAGCGATGGCGTCAGTCAGGACGCCAGACAGCTTTTAGGGATATCGAATTGGTGGACCTCGGCGCAAAACCGTTGTCTGGAGCTCCTTATTAAGGCAGGTCTAGACCGGTTACCGGTTGTTGCGCCGTTGATGATGATGAAATTCAAACGATATTGATAACTTTGGCTTGCTATAACTTTGTTACTAATAGCAAGATCTGAGTCAGTATTATACTGTTGCAGGGTAAACTTAAGGAGGGTTTTCCGATTAATTTCAAAACTTTGGTAATATGCTTTTATTAATTAACAAAACCTATAGCATTGCACTTAAATAAATTGATGGTAATTGAAATAAAAATTCGAAGTTTTTTCGTTTTTGCTTTACTAAAGATTTATTTTTCAGGGAATTGTTGGTTGAAAATGAGTTCTGCCTTTAGGCTTGTAGTGTTTGACAACTAACCCCAATTTCGTAGTCGATATTGAAATTATGCTGCGCTTATGAAAGCAATAATTGAAACGTTTAATTTGATACATGACGCCACACAAACTAATGCTATTCCTATATACCTAGAATTTCTCAGTTCACATACATATGTCCACAAAGACGAGGCAAATGCATGCGACAGAAAGAGAGACAGTAAGTCGGGTAACAAGTGCTGATGCCGACTAGCGCTTGGAAATCTGTTAGTGTTATGGTTCCCTGTTCTTTGAGATGGTTTTGCCGTGGAAAAACGATTTTTAATTATTTATATCATAAAGTAATTCTCGTCTACAGAATTTATGACCTGTTATTTGTCTGTAAAAACATCCTACTGATTTGAGAAATTTTTAATCCGTTTTCTTGTCTTGCGTAAAAAATGTTCATCATTCGTTACCCGACGTTGCCGCACATTTTACACTACAAATATAATAAATGCAGCGCATTAACGCGATGTTACTAGATAATTGGATGTCCCGAAGACGACAGTCTTTTTTTCCAGTTCCAAACGTGAGCTTAAAGAAAAAATATTTATTCTTCCAGAACAATCCTATGTTGGAAGACTGAATATTTTTCTTAAACACTTTTTGTTTTATGGTCTAACCTCAGTTATGAGACCAATTTTCATTCAGAAAATATTCCATAAAACGTCAGGGTCGAAAAGTTATCCTCGAAAAAACGAATTTTATCTCTGGTTTTTGCGTTGTCACATTGAGCAATACAACTTTTTAAACGGACCCTTTGAAGGGACGATTCAAGAAACCAACTCCTATAATTTTCACATTCCATGCAGGAGAACCTTCGCAACTCATGTACAGACTTATATCCACATAGATTCAGCTGCAATATTGGGGCATGTGTGATTGGGCGTACTTTTCGACCCTAATGGTAGGGTATAGTTGAGTTTTTTTTTTCAAAATGACGTTCGATTGCTACTTCGGAATAAAATATGATATTTTGTCTCAGTATGATAGTGCTCCACCTTATTATTCATCTCATGGGAGACATTAAGTAAATTAACCTATCCCTGTCGGAAGAGCTAAAAATAAGGATTATTAAGCCAAGCAACAGGCTAGAAAAGATGCTATTCAATAGAGTAACAATGGCTGCCATGAGAAAAAAGGCTAGAGCTGGCGTTATAAATAGTACTTTCCGAAGTGCAGAATGTGAACATTTGTTCCCAAACTATAATATGTAAATATTGAGTCAATTCAGAGATCTGGTTTACGGTTTTCTTTAAAAATGTAAGGGAACAGGCCTAACTGTTGAAAACAAAAAAAAATCTGAAGAAATTCAGGAGAGCCACTCAATGAAACAATATCTAAGTGGAAGCCTCTGGGGACAAGGTTGATTAAACTAACTTTCTCATACTCAATGTAGATGATCAGGAAGTGAACTGTCCTGGATTGCAGTCTCTTTTTACGGGGCCCAGTCTGGTGAAAGCTATCTTGTCAGATGCGGCAAGCAATGGCAAAACCAGCAAAAATCTCAGTGAAATGCATATTTCTCATAATTATGAGATTCAGAAGCTCCAAGACGGAAGTGCAGTTCCTTTCATCACTCATCTAATTTATTTTAACAAATTTCGTCATAAACCATTCCCTAAATATTCTTGCAGTTCCATCAGCTACACACTTCATATCCTTCTTGTTATTTGTATCATAATATATGTAGTTCTATACCAGAGAATAATAATACGAGCCTCAGAAAGTAGGTGGGTTTATCTTATATGTACATTATGTAATTCCGACTGAATTAAAGTCGTTTTTATTCATTAACGGTAATGACGCCGTAATATCTCCTGCCACTTCTGGGCTCCTTCGTTAACGTTTCTGGTAAGGTCTATGGTTGATATTTTGTGTCGGCCGCCTGCGTTCTCACAATTAGAGGCAGTCTATTAGTAGTCTTCCCGCTGTGCTCGGTAAGCGTATTGATCCATATGACGGCGGTTCAGTCGGTGTTTATCTCTCTTAGGGGCCATTCTCCCCTTTTCAGGCAGATAGAGTGAACGCGCTCGTCCTTTCTTTTCGATCATAAATTTCATTATTTTGCTTGAGATTCCATGATTACTTCTTCTTTATTCATCATTATGCGTAAAAAAACTAGCTTTTATTTAACCACCGACTGCGCCACCGGATTCTATGTAGTCACGCAATAATTGAAATACTTCTCACTTACCTCTTTACAGAGGACGCAAACCAAGCCTTTTTCGAAGCGAAATGGTCTAAACTGGTCGCTTTTGCAAGCCAGCTGCCACACTTAAGACATCTAAAACACCTAGTCTGCGTTAACTTTTACCGAAGTCTGCAGACGACGCA
Organism: Hermetia illucens; assembly: GCF_905115235.1. Classification (NCBI taxonomy): domain Eukaryota; kingdom Metazoa; phylum Arthropoda; class Insecta; order Diptera; family Stratiomyidae; genus Hermetia; species Hermetia illucens. The sequence goes on along the minus strand of NC_051854.1, from coordinate 55,321,849 downwards.
TCCAACTTTCAACTTGCTAACTTGGAGAATTTCATTTGTCCATTCCGCCCGCAAACTGATTGTGCATTCCTCTGATTGCACTTCGCTCTTTTCGCTGCCATGTCGGGTATCAATTAAAAGGCTTAATTAATTAGTTGGAAATAATCTCAAAAACTTCAATGCCGGCATGGTTCCTAAAATAGCTTTTATGAGGTCCTGCTCATGTACGTAAGTGGGAGGTTGCTGCCAGTTAGAAACAGAACAATTAATAATCGTTCTTGGAAGGTTATTCCCAACTCGCTAATGGAAAAATTGATTATCTTTCTCAAATAAGAAGGAAACCCTTGAATTAACATGGTAAGACTACGTACTACGAAAAGGAGGTTTTCCTTTATATCATATGAATAGTGCAAGATTAATTTTTAGCCACTCTTATCAGTCAAGAAACGGTCCCTCCACTCCATATTTCTCTAATGAAAAAAGTAAGCAAAGACTAAGTATAAATGCGGTTGCCTTTTGATTATAACAACTCAAGTTGCAAGATTTGAGCTCGACAAAGGGTTCCAAAGTAACACGTTATGGAGATTTTTGCACACACGGCCCAGTTACTACGACAGGTAATACAGAGTATCTAGTCTATTCAAATGAAAAAATCCAACATTTGTAAACTTTAAACACTATTTATCTTGTAAAGGGCCATTACAGTTATCGCTTTCTATTTTTTATTTATTTTATCAATTCTAACGTCAGAGATGCTCACGTAATCGATCAACTGTCGTATAAATTTGGATGGACAACAATACAACCTAAATGTTGAAAAAATGATTATGTTGCTTATGAAGTTTAATGTCAATTCCGAATCAGTAAAGATAAAGTCAAGTGACGAAAGTGGTGTTCCAATGATAATCAGAAAATTTGCAGTGAGGAAAATATATTTTTTCATCGATCCTGACTGGGATAATTCTCGAAAGATCCTCCCAAAAATCTAAAATAGGCGTATCTTCAAAAGTATTAAAAGATAAATTTTCTATTGGGGCGTGTTCTTTTGGGGAAAAATTACAGGCGCGAAAATAGACTCAGAGAATAATAAATCCACCAACACTATTACTGCATTTGAGCAATTTAATTTTTTTGTGAAAAAAATGGTGCTAAACCAAAATTACGATAAAGTGTCAGCTTTCGAATCGTAGTTGATTTGTACCCAAAGTTTGAGATAACATTATAAAGAAATAAAATTTCTTCACTCATATAACGCTGTCACAATTCGATTTTGATCCTTGTGTATAATCGTATACATTTGGATATCTAAAGGTTTTTCTAAGAATCTACTGATACAATAATGTGTTAGCTTTCAACTTTTGATATTTTTTCTAATAGCGTTCTTTCTACATTTCTTTTTCAGTCATCGTCACAAGATCCAGAAGCTCCAACCGCCCCTCATACACAAATCAAGCTAGGATGGATCAATGGCGTAGTCATCCCAGTATTACTCAATATTTGGGGAGTAATGCTGTTCTTGCGTCTGAGCTGGGTAGTAGCACAATCTGGAATTATACAAACCCTTGTGATAATCGCTATATCTGCAGTGGTTTGTGTTATAACAACGCTTTCACTGTCAGCAATCAGCACGAACGGGGAGGTGAAAAGTGGTGGAGTTTATTTCATAATATCCCGATCATTGGGTCCTGAATTTGGAGCGTCAGTTGGCATTGTTTTTGCATTTGCAAATGCTGTAGCAGCATCTATGAACACAATAGGTTTTTGCAGTTCACTGAATGACTTGTTAGGTAAGTGTAAATTCAATACTTTCTCAAGACCAATATACAGTCAACCAATTAAAAAGTTGGACAGTTACTGCAGTCTATTTTGAAGCCAAATAACTCCGAAACCATATGGTATTTTTAAATGAATTATGAAAGAAACAACAATAACCATTTATAGGTATTTTCTACCGTTATTATTATTTTATTAATTTTATGTTACACAGAAATATTACACAAAAATAAAAAAAAAAAATTGGCGTACATCGCAGCCAAAAACAAACTTGGACACTTTAAGTTATTCTATATCGCAACACGTAATGCGATTGCTGCTGAAAAGGAGGTACTGTTATGTTTCTTGTTACATTTATAACTTCTGGCTTCCCTGGGGTATACGATATGCAAGTATCCCACGTCAAAGAACCGAAAATGAACAATGAGCAACCGTCCTGCGACTCCAATGAACTGATCATTAACTATTATAAAAGCATTAGGAAAATAGCTCAAAAACACAAATACCATCCCCCCCCCCCAAACGGGTTCATCACAACAAGTCGGAATACCGGAGGCTCTAGTTTCGGATATAAAGGTTTTGTTTTCATCTTATGTAAGAAACTTCAACGCACATTTTTTTTTACGTACATAGCTACAAATCCAGCATAATCCTTCATATTTCTCCAAACTACAAGTCATACGTACATATTACAGCCAGATATTATCCTCACCCTAAACAAACAAACTGCCTATTTCCGAATATTATATATAGATATGCACGTATATAAATTGATCGTACCCATGTTTCCGATTTACTTCGTGCACAAGAGCATACGTATGTATATATATACTACCGATATTAAATACGGCCGGTTTAATGTACAAATATATATATCTGAATTAGACACTACCCGCAAACTTCATTAGCACGCATATACTATATACCTACATACACACATGTCTGTTTGGAGTAATTGATATTCATATACAAATGACTAAAAAACTAAAAGAAATAATTCTTTGCGACTCCATTCATATGAACTTACCTCCTTGGGGTATTGACGAAATATATGGGATAATGACGTCATACACGTCGTAGAATGTACGAAATTCACGAAAAATGGCAAAGTTTCACCCACTTTGTTAATAGTAGTTGAATTTTCTTGAAACTGGACCAAATTGTGTACTATGTTATCCCTTACACCCAAGCCAATTTTTGTACTTCTGGATGGACATAAGGGGGTTGCCGAGTAAATTTCTAAAATGTGGAAATATGCTGCTGTTTTTGAGACCTAGATTTCGTAGAGATGCACCATTGTGATTTTTTCAGATTTTTCGATTGGATAAGTTTTGAAAACGAGACCTGTTACACTTTTTGACGGTCATATTTTGAGCCCTCACTCCCCTATGTTTCGTCCGATATCAAATATGGAACCAATTTCGAGAAATACCGATTGATCCCTTTGGTTTGATACCCCACATTACCACATTTTATGAAAAAAAAATGTGCACTCTCCATTCACATGCACGGATGATCCAGCCCGGAAAGTCTATAAGGGCAATATCTATGGTAGAAAAAGAGGACGAAGTATACCCTGCCTGAGGTGGAGCAATGGCGTAGGTCAGGACGCTGGACAGCCTTTATCGATATAGAATTGGTGGACCTCAACGCAAAACCGGGGTGTCTGGAGTTTCATATTAAGACAGGTCTAGACCGGCGGTTGTTGCGCAACATAAGAAACAAGTCTAAGAGGGTTGCAGTATCTATTGTAGGAATTTTGGCACAAAGAGGGATTAAGGGCCTATACTCCAAAAAAGAAGCCATCGCTTTCCCCAAAATCCAAGTTAAATATGCTCAAGAGGTCGTTAATAGGACAGAAGAGCTTTTGAAAACAGTTATTTTCTATGACGACTCTAAATTCAACATGTTCGGTTCCAATTGGTGTGGTAAAGGGTGGTCACTGTCTTAGAAGCTCGTAATATTGAACCAACAGCTAAACACGGCAGTGATAGCATCATGATGTCATGGGCTGCGGCGTCTAAACGGCCATGATTGCTGCATATAAGCCAAAAAACGTCACTAAAATAGATTAATTTGACATACCAAGCCAGGATATACTAGCTACGGTTGCTATATTGGGCTTGTCATCTGATATAATGTTGGATCATTACAATGATTCAAAACCACATAACCAGGGTCGTTAAGGAATGGATTCCCTATAATGTCAAAAGGACTCTTGCTCAGTTACCTCGGAGCTTGGATTTAAATCTGATAGAAATCGTGTGGCCACACGTCAAAAAGGAGCTACAGAAAAGAGAGATAAAAGGCAAAAAGGACTTGAGGAATCACAAAAAGACTATCTGGTCCATTCCTGCAGAAGTTAACGAAAAAATTGCAGGATCAATGAAAAGAAGACCTTTCGCAATTTTAAAAGTTAATGGTCACCACATAATATAATAATATAAATCTACTCAATTGTTGACATACATTTGTTCTCTTTGTATTAAATTTGAAGTGTCCAAGTTTTTTTTTGTAGGCTGCGCCAAACGCTCATTTGTTTGTTTAATCCTTGTTTTTCTTTTTAAAATAAGACTAATCAAATAATAATAACGTTAGAAAATGCACATGAAGATGTATTGTTTTTTCTCCAATGGGTCATCCAAAAGTATAAACTGACTTCTGAGATATTTGACTTCAAAGTGTATTGCAGTAACTGTCCAACTTTTTAATTGATTTACTGTATGTATATCTAAACAACTCTTGAATTCGAAGATGTTAAGTTCTAACTTTTGTCCCCTTTTGCCTCCTCTTAAATATTGAGACAATTCCGTTTATTTGTTCTTTTCAGCCAGCTTCGATTTGAAAATTATCGACGGAGGTAACAATGACATACGCATCGTGGGAGTTGTCACAATCCTCGTATTGATCCTTATATGCTGTGTAGGCATGGAATGGGAATCGAAAGCTCAAAACTTTCTTATCGTCACAATCGTTCTAGCAATATTCAACTTCTTGATCGGAGTAGCTATAGGTCCAGGAGATGATAAAGAAAGGATAGCAAAAGGATTCGTTGGTTTCAGAAGTACGTATACCATCCAAATTATTTCAAATAAGGAGTTTTCTGATCCACAACTCACTTATTGCAGCTGACACAATGTTGACAAATATGGGACCAGATTATAGATTCAGTGAAGGTTTAAATCAGGATTTCTTCAGTGTGTTTGCTATATTCTTTCCGAGTGTAACTGGAATTCAGGCAGGCGCTAATATATCAGGGGATCTTAAAGATCCAGCCAGTGCTATTCCAAAAGGGACACTACTTGCTCTCTTTATTTCTATGTTGTCTTACGCTACATTTGTATTGTTTGCTGGAGGAGCGGCTCTACGTGATGCTTCAGGGAATATTGCTGATGTTGTTAATGGCACACTAAGCCCACATTTGGAATGTACTTATACTAATGTAAGTATTTGGTTTTAACGATGCCAATAGTTTATGATTTTCAAATTTACAATATTTCTCGCATTTTTGTTAATTTAGATGATAGTTTTGAAAAGGTAGTGGGGGAGAGTCATGATTTTGTGTGAAGTTTAAAATCTCCGTAAAACGGAAGAAGAATATACATTCTTCTCTCTTCTCACAAAGCCATGTAGAATATCAAGTGAAAAGTTCTGGTCGGCGCTTTACGAAGTCATTTGGTCAAAATTATGGTTTTTTGTGTTAATTTCCTACTCCTTGAAATAAAAAGTCAACTATAAAAGCTTTCTGACTAGTTGTAAACTACCGGATAATCACTGTATAACATCGCTGAAATTAGCAAACTAAATAGATTTTCAAACAGAAAAACTTGTTTCCTCCCCCAAAACTTCATTCATAAAAAAGTGCAAAACTTTTAGTTTTCACTTATTACTCGTCGTGGTGCCTTTGTGCGTCTACTTGCGTTAACTTTCACCATTTCTTCTAAACTTTCGTTTCAAAATGACAGATACTCTGAAATAAAAAATGTATAAATTATGTACATAGAAAGTTAATAATAATAATAATCGTTGGCGCAACAATCCATATTAGATCCGGGCTTTGAAGTGTGTTAGAGCACTTCATTCAAGGCCGCAACGATACACTACAAGATTACAGTGCCCTGCAGGAAGCAATGTGATCAGCATTGCGCTCGCCCGTCACGATAACTAATTCCTCTGCCACCAGTGAGATTTGAACCGCGACCTTCCGCTGCAACAGCCCAGAGCTCTAGCCACTTGAGCCATCCGGATACTAACTTAGACAATTACCGAATATTACTATCCTACGAACTACAAAGTGTGACAAGGTTTATTTGGTGACAAAGCCCACTGGGTGGAGCAGCGCACGTTACATCACTCCTGCAAAGACAGTTGGTTATCATTTTTAACTACTCTACTTCATATACATTGTTTTAGAGCGACTTAGTTGCCTAGCTTTGTAGGAAAATAATTTCCATTCGCACAACGTAAACAGTCTTCCACTCCTTGCATACATCAATTCATTTGTCTATCTTCACAATCATTCAAATTTCATAGCAATCTTCTGATTATCTGAAGAATTCCACAAATTTTTGGTGTCCCTGGAAGTGAAAGAATTCTTCGTCAATTACTATATCATTAGACCAGTTTGGACTGACTTTGAACTGTTCAAGTTTGCCCTTACCTCTGCGAGCCTACGTGAAGATCCTTCTCTTAAAAGCTTATTTATGTACGTTTCCAAAAGCTCACCCAGCCATCAAACAAAATATTTTCGCGATTACAATTTCTCTGATGAATTTATTTTGCTCCTTTCAGTCTTGCCCGTATGGCTTACAAAATTCATATTCTGTGATGCAGCTGATGTCGCTCTGGGGACCACTTATTTACGCAGGATGTTTTGCAGCAACTTTAAGCACTGCGCTAACTAATTTGCTATCCGTGCCTCGTTTAATCCAAGCACTTGGAATTGACAAGATTTATCCTGGTCTAATTTTCTTCTCTAAACCATATGGAAAGCATGGTGAACCATATAGAGGCTACGTACTAACATTTTTCCTATCTGCTGCCTTCGTTTTAATTGCCGAACTCAACGTTATTGCTCCATTGATATCCAATTTCTATCTTGCATCTTATGCTCTTATCAACTTCTGTACATTCCATGCAGCATTCGTCAAACCATTGGGTTGGAGGCCAACATTTAAGGTAATATAAATATAGAAAAATGTAAAATACGACTTGAATTTTACACTGTCTTCCCACAGTATTACAATGTATGGCTGAGTCTCGTCGGCTTTGTCATGTGCGTTATCATAATGTTCTTAATTGAATGGATATCATCATTGATTACTTTCGTTGTAATATTCGCTTTATATTTAATAGTGGTTTATCGCAAACCAGGTGAGTTATTATAGAAGTAAGGGAACTTAATTTCAATTTCTAAGCCTGAATTCATTTGTAGATGTTAACTGGGGATCTTCGACTCAGGCTCAAACCTACAATACAGCCCTTAGCTCAGCACAAAAACTACAGACGATTTCCGATCATGTTAAAAATTATCGGCCTCAAGTCTTGGTGCTAATTGGCGATCCGAAGACCCGCCCACCTCTACTAGATCTCGGCCATCTAATCACCAAACGGACATCATTGATGATTGCTGGTAGAGTTATATCGGTAGGTGAAACTTTTAATATCTTGAAAAATTTCTCGAACAGCTAAAAACGTAATTTATCCATGGGAATATTTCATAGGAGCGCATCAACTACAAAACTCGAATGAACCTTTTGAAAGAAGGACAAAATTATATGCGTGCGAAAAAAATGAAAGCCTTCTACACAATAGTTGATGGACTTTCATTGGAAAATGGTGTAAACGCATTGATAAAAGCCTCTGGATTTGGAAAAATGGTTCCAAATATGGTTCTGATGGGTTACAAACACGACTGGCGAACATGTCGGAAAGAAGATCTAACTGCTTACTTCAACATTCTACAGTAAGCTTTTCTTCAATCTTCTATTACTCAAAACTAATATATTCTTTTAGTCTGTCGTTTGCAAGTCGAATGGCAGTCGCTATACTTCATCTTCCAGATGGATTAGATTTCTCAAACGTGAATCAAGACTTCAAACTGGCTTCAAGTGATAGTTTTGACAATTTGGAGGCCGCAGCCCATGCCCACCGTCATGCCGGTGTCTGTGACAATCCTGGCTTACAAATACCAAAAACTTCAGAAATATTTCATATCGACTCAAATCTTAATTTGGCGGGAATGGTGCATTCGCCTTCGTCGGATGTGCTAACGGATCCTAAACCTGAAGCTACTATGTCAAATGGATCGAACGCTTCACCTTTGGGAAGGAATAAAAGTCATGATGATTCAACCACGACTCAATCGAATTTGTCAGCATCGAATTCCGAAGCTGATATAGTGTATTCAACCAAGGGAGGATCAGAAGTACCAAAGTCAGTACTGAATGCATTGACTTACTTCACACGGAAACAACCGAAAGCAACAGTTGATATCTGGTGGTTATATGATGATGGAGGTAACTTCAAAAAGGAGTTTATAAAAAGAAATAATTGACTGATTGTATTACTTAACAGGTCTAACTATGCTGCTACCATATATAATTTCAACCCGCTCGACTTGGGCCAATTGCAAATTGCGAGTTTTCGCATTGACTAACCCAAGACAAGAGTTAGAACTGGAGGAAAGAAAGTAAGTATATAAAATTCAGTATATTTGTTTCTCTAACTGATAAGGAGACTAACGTCGAATTATTGTGGATAATATCAGAAAAAAAGCGATCTACACTAATTTTAACTTATTAAACATTAACAAGTCTCTGACCCGATACTTGCAAGAGAAATATATGCAAGTTTCCCCCTTTAAACCTCCAAGAAGAGAAATAGTAGTTATGGTGTGTTTAGTCAGAAAACATAATGATTGGTGCCAAGAATCGTCGTCAAAATTTAGGCGTCTCTATTTACCTCTCTTTTCAAATTCAGAACCATTTGGACAAGGCCCGTGACTCGGTGAAAGAGCAGTTACGTATCTGTGAATTAACGTGTCTGTCTCGGGGATCTAATCCCATGGTCTTTTTAAGACACGGTTTGATTTTGTGACCACAATCCGCTGCTACAACGGTACCAGTCTATACCGAGTGCATGGCTCAGCATTCATACTGGTGGATGCAAGACTTACCTAAATCTCTACCGAACTATGGAGTACGGCACCCGTGTTGAAACACAACACCACGTTTGAGGCCCGAAGGGGTCTGTTCGCTTGAACACAACCACAACCCCCATAAAATTCCCACTAGGGGGCCAACCGCAACAAACGAGCTGAACGCACACACAAAGGGAATTCTCCCGAAGTATGTGAATTCAGGGGCTATCCCGTTTCCTATGGTATCAGTATACCCCTGGTAAGGTTTCGCGACGTACTGCCATTTCAGATGAGTCCCCATGCAGACTCGGGTCTGATCGCCCTAATTAGGCTTTTGGAGCATTCGCCTACTGCAGCACGGCCGGCAAACCAATGTGATACAGCATCTCCCGGTACCAGCACTATGGAGGTTCTCTTCGGCCACTTGGTTTTGATTCGGCCGACAGGGTTGCCGCCCCATCCTCCTCACCGCCACTTCTGGGCACCTCGGTGAAAGCAAAAAAATATCATCAGCGTAGTCGAGGTGTTTGAGAAAAGATGTCATAGTCCGTTGACGTCTTCCGGACAAAGCAGTACGAAGAGCGCCACCGATAGTAATATCGGTAACCAGATGCAACCCTAGCGGACTCTATTTTCGGCTTCAAATTCTCTAAGATTTTACCTCGATGCAGTGATATTTTATGTCGCTCTGATAATAGCTGTTAGTTTCTCGGAAATGCTCTTCGTGTGTAGAGCACGCCAGATATGGTCCCTATGAAACGAAGATGTAAACTCCGCGCCCTGTAACAAAAAGATCCGTAGGTTGTTGATGTGGTGAATGCGGAAGGATCCGGATCGAAAGCCAACCTGTTCTCTGCCAATCAACCTTTCCTTGATGCATTCCAAAAATATTTTAGCCATTATGTTGTGACGGCAGGTAGCAATATTAAAAGTCGAATTTGATCAGTTTTTTTAATTATTTAAACTATTTATTTTTAATAAATGTAATCACGCCTACTATCTGTCGACACACTTTTGCCATCTTTTGCCATTTGACGTAAAAGCCTGGTTTATGGAAGTCGATGAACTGTTGAAAGGTCCTTTTAATTTGAATTGATTTTTTAATTGGTGGAAGTCGTGTGACAGATAGTTTCCATCTTCAACTCCTGTGGTTTTTCCACGGTTTCTTTGACGAAATGTGGTCGAGCTCTGTCATGCATGAGAATAGGAGCTAATTGATTTGTCAATATCGGTTGTTTAACTGCAAGATTTGTCATCATTTCCTCTAGATCCTTGTAGTAGATATGCACCGTGATCGATGTGTTAGCTTCATGAAGTTTCAGCCGATGGCACCTGGGTCAGCCCACCAAGAAAACACCTTCAACGTAAATGTCGGAGCATCGGTGATAACCCATGCGCACTTTGGCCGGGATCTGCTTCCACGATGGCCTTCATTGCAATTTTATCGACTTAAGTCTCAGGTCGGCCCCGTAGCTCTCCATTGAGCTGAAATCGCCAGCAACAAACTTTTTAAACTAACGCCTTACCGTGAGTTAAGAAATGCCTTAACGCACCCGCAGGCGTCTCTACCCAGTCCTCGTACTTTTTTGTGATGCATGGCTAACACTACCTCCTCTTTCCCTTTGTAGATGTATTCATTCCAGATTTTTCTGTTCTCTGTAACGTGCTTCTCATCGATTAATGGTTTGACGAGGCCCTTTGTTTGCTACTTTATGCTCCTCAGATATAAGGAGTTTCTTGCTTTGGGCTATTGGACACAGTGCGCTCTGACGATTCCTGTGCAATTTTATCTGACATTAAGTATGCTGGACTCTTTCTGTGATAAACCGGCTTCGACTTTGTTATAGCTAGGTTTCCGCAGCTGTATCAACTAGGCATTTTCTTATTCTGCATAACACTTCGGCTTTTGCTTCGCTTCCTTTTCCTTATTTATGTTCTATCTTCGACAAGTGCTCACCAAGTTCTTATATGTAATCTAGAGTATGTTGACTAATTTAACGATCTTGTAGTTTTAGAGATACTTGCAACTCTACTGGAATTAATATCAGGTTGGAGGCAATTATTGTATCTGCCTGAAAACTTCTTTTAAGAGATATTATCCTATATTAATATACTAAGGTCACCTGAAGCTGAGTGCCCGAAAAATAAATACCCATCAGTTAGGAGTATGAAATAACAATTTGCATCATACATTCAGCGGAAAAAAATACAAACAGCGGGGTCGGCTCGTTGTGATCGGTTTCGCCATTTGGCTCTATCAAATCCCTGATCTGGATGCAACCTCGAGGCTTTTAAATCCCCATCCCGCGTATATTCGGCCTGCCTTTTGGTCGTTTACCATTAGCTTCGATGTTCAGACCAATCTTGGCAAGTTAATTCTTGTTAGCACGAATTGCAGAAGACGCCTCTTTCGTAATTTTTCCACGATCGGTGCAATCCCATAACCATCACGGATATCCTGATTTCGGATGTGATCAAAACGTGTCACGCCACTAGTCCAACGCAACATCTTCGTCTCCATTACCGCAAGAAGCCATTCATTGTCTTTTATAGTCACAATACTGTTTTAGAGTTAGGATTTACCGTTGAATGATTGGCATGTAATATAGAAGTGAATTAAGCTGATTGCACCGAAAACCATTAATAAATCAATGTTTCTATTTCCAGTGTTGCAAACCTCTTAAATAAACTACGAATCGAATTCTCATCACTAGTCATGTTACAAGGAATTAACGAAAGACCAAAACAAGCAACAATTAATGCCCACCAACAGCTTTTATCTCAATTCCAAGAAGGAGTGAATAATCAAATTTTCGTTTCTGATGTTGAAATCCTCACATTACAAGAAAAAACGAATCGACAGCTACGACTCCACGAAATGCTACAAGAACATTCCAAGGATGCATCTTTAATTTTTATGTCTCTACCAATGCCCAGACAGGTAAAACTGTGATTAACACGCCTTATTTCACGTTTGTAATATATTTTTTTCTTTTAATTTACAGGAGGCAGTATCTGCTCCTCTCTATATGTCGTGGCTGGAAATGCTAACAAAAGACATATCATGTCCTTTCATCCTCGTAAGGGGGAACCACACGCCAGTTTTAACATTTTATTCTTAGTTTTTAACTTATCGATCTTGGTTTAAAGTTTAGAGGATTTGTTGAATCGACTACAGTACATGACCCCCACAAATATAATAGACATAGCTGCGAAAGTATTATTACTGATACAGTCTTACAATACTATTGTTAGGTCAGCATTCAAATTATGTACCAAGCAGTATTTATTTCAAACTAGAATCTTCGCGTCAAAAATTGGAGTGTGAATGAGGTTATAATTTACAAAAATACAACTCCGTCCAAAAGAGTTCTTGAACTAAATTTAGTTTCACATTCTTTTCAAAAATTGTTCTTCCGTGTTTTCATTTTTTAAATTCTCGACCGCACTTTTTTTGAAATTTTAAATGATTGTCCATTCTGAAAAGCTCAACCTATGCGTCGCAACATATGTAGTTCATGATATTTCGTGAAGGTTACTCGCCAGATGTTAGTTAAAAGTGTATATGTGATAAGTAGTTTACGTGAAAAACTTTCAATACTTTTTGTAAGAATTTGTTGTATATGAATGTAGTTTATTTTTAAATTACGAATAATTGCTAATGCACGTATTTTTTAAAATTATTGAAATAAAAATGTGAAATTTTAGTGATTCTTCAATTCTAAATTGCTATCGAGCCGTCGTTCTACTGTATTTCCTTCGTTTCCACTCTGAGATTCTTATTGCTTATTGCCATATTCATGATGTGAGTCATTAAACTTGGTTCTATCGCTCACGCTAAGCCGAATACCCCTAGCGAAACTGAAAAATACGTTGTTTTCTCATTTATTTGCACACGCATACCGTCTCAAATGGACTGCTTGGAATCCAATCTCGTTCCGCCACAGCGCTCCGCCCCCAACTGAATCCAAAGGGTTTCGGCGATGTTTAGTTTGTCCCCAATTTGTGCCTCGTGCTTTCCACTCCTGAGGACCTTATAGGGTCCATCGTATGATACCTGCAAGTGTCCCCGAGTAACATCAGCCCACACCAAGGCATGGATGCAGACTTCGAGCTCGCTAAGAGTGTTGACACCACTGGCTACGCGTGACGAGATGATGGAGTCGGCTTCAATTTGGCAATGGCTACGGCGCACGTAGGAGTAGTTGAGTCAAAAACTGGGATAAGAGTCAAATCAAACAGTTTGGTACATCGAGAGATAACAATAAAAACGGCACACTGCCACCCCTCCCTTCTAACGGTCAGTCTTAACTTAGAGATTGCCTAAATCGTACGTGCTAGTTCTAGGCGCTTTAGATTTTCATCTTGTTGTTTTTTAAATCGTTGTGTGGATAACGAAAAAGTTTTTAAAATGGAAATGGGAAGTATGTAGTTTACTTTTATATAGTTTTTGATTAAATACGAGTCAGATAAGATTTACTAGAGACGTTCAAAGGAAACCCCCAAAAACGCATTTTCTGAGTTTCAAATTTTTAAAAAACAACTCGGGAAACCGGAAACTAGACACTTTAGTTGTAAAAGGTTTTGTGTTTTCTTATGTGAGGAATGATGAGTGCATGACAGTTCCGTGTGTACATAGTTAAAAATTCAATTGCCCTCTACTTTTTAAAAAGCCATTTACGTAAATAATTTGATTTGAATAACACGAAAGTTAGACGCTTCAGGTATGAAAGGTTTTGTGTATTTCTTTTATAAAAACATTTCAGTGGGCATTTGTCCCATTAGTATCTAGCACGTAATAAATGCACATATTATGTGAGAATATCCATTTTCGCGTGATACTGACATTCAAAGTCTTGAATTTGCACAGAGGCGAGAAGTTTGACGTATTATAACTTTGTTACTAATAGTGCGATTTCCACGAAACTTGATAGGATTAAGGAAATTAAAACGCAACACCTTTTCCGTCGCTAGTAGTGATTATTTTATTGCGGGAACAAATTGATCATTTATTTAACAGGCTTATTCTCATACACTATCCAACCCAAAAATCCGAAAAAAATCAGGAGGCTGAAACTATATGGTACCTAGGCTCCGAAATACCTTCCATACTGGTATCCTTTCAAATGAAGTTAATAATAGTATATTACTATAATTTTTAGTAATTGGCTGCAAAAACCCCCCGTAAGTTCATCCTAGTACCACGAACTACAGTAATGTAGGCTATAACATAGAACATGATCGTACCAAAGTTAAATTAGGTCAAAGTTATCGTTTCTTTACAAATTCATGACTATAAATATCAATATCACCCGAAAATGGATACTCTCACATAATATTATATATGCATATATTACGTGCTACGTACTAAGGGAGCAAATGCACACTTAAATGTCTTTATGTTATGACCTGAAGCGTCCAGCTTCCGGTTTCCCGACTTATTTTGTATTAATCCGCGAACAAATATATTATTCGTGCGATACTGTCCTCTGTGCAGGTGCAAAATTTGGTACTCCTAAGATGAACTTAGATAAACTTACAAGCCAATTTCTAAAAGTAGGTAATGTACTATTAGTAAGTTTATTTGAACAGATTATATTGAGCTCTACATCTCCTATAAGGGCATCATGGATTGAGTAGTCTCCGAAAATCAGATCTGTCTCACTTTAAGTGTGCACATTTTGACTCCTTACTCGCGCACTTTGCAATTCACGTCAGAACTAATATTCGGAAAGTACTAATCGGGAACTTTCATTTGATACCCCACATGACCCTTTAATCTTCCCGTAGATTTATGTCACTCACTGTATGCGTAGGATTTCATAGTTGGACAAATGCGTGTCCACCAAATTTCGTTCGGATCGTCTTAGTTGTTTTGGAGAAAAGTGCCTACGCCAGACAGACAATGAATCGATTTTAATAAGGTAGTTACGGACACTTGTCAAGCTCTATCAAAGCTTGATGTTTTTAAATATTCGTAAATAAATGTATTACCATTTAGTTAAAGAAAAAAAGCGTGCATCTATCTGCGCCATTTCATTTTTAAAGCGTTCCAACTCAACCTGCCATTGCTAGTTTCGGAAACAGCTGAATTGCTATATACAAATATATCCTGGAAAAATTCGCTGTGTAATTTCATTGATGGCGTTAAGTTTAAGCCATAGCAACGCATGTCCGAGCACCATTAATCATTTTTAAATGTTATTTTTATTTTTATATTTATTATAGTACAATTATTAGTACAGTTATTTTTTATTTTTATAGTACAATTTTTCCGTTCCTTTTAATTACAGGTATTACTGATAACTTTCGAAATTTATAAGTTCCACAAAACGAGAATTATACAACCTCATGGGGAAATCTAAAGGAAAAAAGCTCCGGAAAAAGGTGCAGGATAAACTCGAGAATATTACTCAATGGCCTAATGATGAAAGAAATGTTGAATAGATCACTGAGGTTTTTTGAAACCAATTTAAACAAAGATGGACTACAACAAATCGGGTATGAGAAAACACACCCCAGAAAAGGCACTGTCTATCTTCGTTCAAGGGAAATATTATAATTCAGAATGCTAATAAAGAAATTGACTTGACAAAAAGCAAAGACCCTAAAGCGGAATTCATTTTCCTGAAGTATATATGGAGGTTCAGCTGCAGGCATTGCTCGACCATATAATATCGCGTTTATCAATTTACTTGGCTGTACTAATTGACAATAGTTCAAATGAACAACGAGAAAGTTTGGAAATAATTTTAAAAGGATGAATCACAACAATCGCAGTATTAACAAAAATTTCAGAACATCATCGGTAGTGACGCAAACATATTTCAAATTTCTTAGTTCCTTTACGATTGGTAGCTAATAACACCGGAAAATTATATGGCAGAAAATCTTGAAGACCAGTATGAAAACGATTTATTTCTAAATCGGTTCTTGGAAACCTTACTCCATAAGGCATATAAAATATCAATAAGGAAGTGGCAAGCGCGATCTTCTACAGATAAAAAGACTATGCAAGAAGCAAAAGAAAAAATGCAAACAGAATTTAGGCAAGAAATGGGGCTCCTGGTAGATGTTCCGAAAGCCGGGTTTAAAATTACCAATGATGGTAACATATCAGACTTAAACTCACTAAGAAAGAGGACAACTGGTCCTCGAAATACCAGTATATTGGTAATAAAGACTTTTTAATCAGAATTCAAAGAAGAATTTAGCCTTTTCTTTCTGGTTTTTTCAATTTTTTTGTGAACTTGGAGCCAAATCGAGCGTACACAACCAACCGATCATTACGATCTTCAGTTGAGAATTTTGCAGACTTTAACCCTGTTAACTTCCACGAACGTCATCTCAGACGATGCGCTGAAGCTAACGAAAAAAAATATTCGGTATGGAGTCGTTTGTTTACTCATAACAAATGAATTATACTATTGAACATCATGTGACCATTAAATTTTGTTTTATATCGAATCTCTTCACAAAAAATACATGGGGAATAAGTATTACAAAAAAACGTACGGTCAGTCATGTTTACCACAAATAAGTTGTTTAGCCTTCCATCTATCCTTCCCCAATTTAAGCCATCTCCCATGGACACTCCTAAAATTTCAGTCACTCTTTACCGCCCTGAGATTAGTTGGATTTCAAAAGCTAATACTGTCGTAGTTGATCATTACAATTATTATTATTATTATTAGAGATCTATACCACAATGATCTCGTTGTGATCGCAAGCCTCAGGCGATTGATCGTGAAATGAAATGAAAATTAAATGTCAATTTTATCTATAGGGTCATATATTTTAGGTCTCGCTGGGTAGCCATGATACATAGATGACCTTTATTTTTTTAATTTTGAAGCCATCCTCATAAAACTATTTGACGTAACATATTACACATTAACTTTATTCTATAAAATCCATTTTAATAAAACGCTGTCGAAAAATGTACAGGCATAGATCTTCATTGTTAAACATTAATATTCTCAATCTAGATATACAGAATGTACTTAATCGGTGAAAATGTAAGAGAGGCAGTAAGCAACTAATTTGTAATGGTTGAACTCATTAATGAAGTAGAGAGCAACTTGTGTTTTTCATTCTAGTCAAATCAACTTACTTTGTTCAAACTCACATCGTTTCTTGCTAATAATAACACAGTTAATAGTATTTGGTGTATTCGGTTTCGTATTTTTTGTTCATCGTTATCTAGTTAGTTCTCCTTTAATTGTAGCGAAAATGGGTTTGTCATAATTTGCATTTATATCATATCAACTTTAGTCTTAATTTCACTATTGTTTCATATTATTATTAATTTCTAATATGACGTAATTTATGCTATTATATTTATAATAATCTTGACTAGATTAGATGTATTTTATTTGCTCTATTGCGCAAAAATTCTATATCATCCTATCAAAGTAGAAAAAACTTAATATTAAAAGAATTCCATAATTGAATATCAACACGCTGATCATCAGATGTATTGCAATTGTTATATTCAATTTTTGTAAGTTTTGAAACGCTTGCATAAATTAAACCGTAGTGCCGTATGCACTGAAAACTACACGCGAACTATCGGTATCTAGAGATATATCTTCAGGACTGGCCAAATCTACACGAACAATACTCGAGTTGTTACGACGACGTGCCGACTGAACTGCACCCCAATTGCTCAGAGTCCAGTGGAAGCCATTAGATTGAGGTTGTTCTTGTTCCATCTTAATTGTTGTACTAACCTGTTTAAATAAAAACACATTAGGGTATTTTAGTTGTAAGCAAATCTTAATTGTTAATTTGATTTTATTATTCTAATTTAACAAGTGAGGAACAGCTCTCTGGCTTTCTCATGTGGTCAAATTCGAGTACGAACAAATACAAATACGCACAATACAAATAGCCAGAAATGTAGCCTATTTTGAACTTTGAATATTCTATTTTAAATTACGAGAGAATATACTCGTACATTCAAATTCAATGAAAACTGGATTTTAGCGTGTACCTTGACGTGTTTTCTCTCAAAATTGCATATTGTCAATTGTAAAATGATTGCTTGCAAATAACATGCCAAACCAGCAACCTATGCTGTTTCCACCAATTGAATACTTTAGCAGAAGTTTATTCAAATATCAATAGCAATTTTTCTCTTTCATGAATGCAATTTGAAAATAAAATAATCAACAAACATTTATCATTTATTATGATTTAATAAAAAAGCTAGGAAAAACAAATAATAAAGGAATTACACACTGACACTGACACACTTGATGTACTTAGATGACATCAAGCTGTATGCTGGTACTGACGACCATCTTAGAAGTCTGTTGCGAATAATAGACATGTTGAGCCGTGATATTCGGATGGAGTTCGGATTAGACAAGTGTCGAATCCAAGCTATCCGCAAAGGTCATCACGGGCCGCATGCGAGACATACCATTGGTGACCTCCACATCGAAGTTATGACCGAGACAGACTTCTACAAGTACCTAGGAATTCTGCAAGGAACCCATACTCGAGTTGGTGAGCTGAAGGATGCTCTGCTGTCCGAATTCCTGCGACGTGTAAAGCTGGTGCTGAAATCGCATCTCTCGGGGAAGAATAAAATATGCGCCTTGAATGAGTTCGCTATCCTTTCACTGGCTTATGCATTCGGAATATCGCCGTGGACGAAGACCGATCTGGAAAACGTCCAGCGGCGGATACGGACAACTATGTCTAAATTCCGAATGCATCATCCAAAATCTGCCGTAGAGCGGATGAACCCGCCTCGTGACATCGGAGGTAGGGGCGTGGTTGACGTAGCGGCACAATATCATCGCCAAGTCGACTCACTGCGCGCTTATTTTTACAGCAAAGAGCAGGCGGATCAGACTCCACTTAACTTGAAGGATCGATCTTTCAATCCTCTGAGTGGGGTGAAGTCGGACCAAGAGCGGATCGATGAATGGAAGTCGAAGGGAATGCACGGTAAACACGTGAATTGTCTTTGGCAGTAATTTGTCGAACAGATGGCTGTGTGCTGGGGAGCTCTATGCTGAGACGGAGGGGTTTATGTGTGCCATTCAGGACGGTGTGGTCGCCACCCGAGCTTATAAAAAGCTCATCATGAAAGAACGGGTGGAGAACGACCAATGCAGAATGTGTGGTTCGGCGTTAGAGACGTTGGACCATCTCATTTCTGGCTGTACTATTATGGCACCGGTGCAATACATCACCAGCCATAATTCTGTATGTAAGGTTATTCATCAAAACCTTGCATACAAGCATGGGCTGATCACGGGAACATGTTCGGTTTACCGATATGAGCCGCAAGCAGTACTTGATAGTTCTGCTTGCAGCATGTATTGGGACCGGCAAGTTCTGACTGATCGCCATACTCCACACAAGCCTGACGTACTGATAGTTGACAAGACGGGTCGCTGCGCGTATATTATTGATGTTGCTATCCCCCATAATAGCAACATTGAATGGAAATACGTGGAGAAGAAGGTGAACTATGAGCCATTGGCTCGGGAAATCAAAGAAATTTGGCGTCTCGAGCGGGTGGTTGTAGTTCCCATAATATTGTCAGCTACAGGTATTGTACCTAAATCCCTCACGGCTTCCCTTGATGTTCTTGGAGTTTCGCAGTCTGGTTCAAACCATGCAGAAGTAGACCATTCTGCATACGTGCTCGATGTTGCGGGGAGTACTCCACGGATTCTCCCATTGACCTACCACCGGCCACTACCACCAGCGCCCCTTTAGTTTTCAAGTAGGTAGGATCGTCCGAGCCTAAATGCTTGGCGCTTAATACTAGTATTAGGTAAAATCCGACATCTGCCGAGATTGTGATAACAAGGAAATAATATTTCTTTTATTTATTTTTTAAGCACATATACCTTTATCTGCTTTTCACACTTTAGATAAGTGTAATGTATATTTCTAGTGCTAGTGGCCAAGGTAGCCAATAAAGAATATTTTTGTGCGCGTCAATTTTTTAATAATTCAATTTCTTGTTGCACGATGTTCGTTACACTTGAGAAGTGTTCGCGCAAAATTTAATACTTAAAACTTTTTCGTCCATACAGTGGCTCACTATAAATGGGATTTGCTACGTTTTGATACTTTCTTAGAATATTTATTTTATTCGAACTATAAACTAGAAGGAATGAAAGCAGGGAAATTATTTAAATAAATTTGTTCAGTGCCAGAAAAAAAATAGAAAATTTATAATTCTCCAGCGTGATCAATTTAATGATTTTACTCGACTATACGGAAAAAGTAAAGTTACTAATTTGTATACACTTGTTTGGCATTCAGTACGTCCTGGATTCTCATAGTCATACTAGAAACTAGATTTTCACAAATTCCCTGTAGTAGCCACGATTCGGTTTGTGTCCTCGAATTTTGTGTTTTAAAACAGTCCACAGGTATTCGGTGGGATTAGGTCTGGATATTGGCAGAGGTCAGTCTAACGTTTTTGTTCCGCACTTCAGAACCCATTTGGTGGATTTTGCGTCGTAACACTGCCCTGTTAAATAACAATGTCTGAAGCACTAACGCTTAAAACTTTCATGATGCCAAACAAATAATCCTGTAGAATTTTTATATAAGTGTCTACCTTCAATTTTCTCCAACCTCCCAGCTTCCTTTCTTGCCATAAGTCCCATACCATAACTGAGCCTCATTCAAACTTCAGTGTGAGCTCTACATGGTTCATTCATTCGCGGCCACCCGATTCAAAACGGTTTATTTGGGTCTCATCTGACCATGTAGCCTTTTCGAAGCCATCTGCAGCCCAGGTTTTATATTTTTTTGCGAACACCAGTCAAAATTTTTGATGTTTCTCTGTTAGTAAGAATTTCTCAACTTTCGCGCGCCCTCTAATACCAGATTTTCGCAGTGTTCGGTATTTATCGCTGTTTATATTCCTTACGCGTTGCTTATCCTGAACTTGGCTAAGAATCCGCTTACGGCTTGTTTTATTTTTTACAGATAAACAAGAATTTTTTCGACAAATTTACTGCTAATGCGTTTCACATTAGGTAGCATCTCCTCAATTTCGTTGTGGATGTTGTGAGTTAAGGTCTTATTCTCTTATCCTGTGTCTACCGACGATAACAGGCGCCTTAATGATCAATTTTGAATTTATTTGTACGTCTTACCTTTATATTAACATTACCTCTTATTATACAGTGAGCACAGCTGTCAACCACCCATCCTTACTGAACCCGGGAAACTTAAAAATTGAGCGCGCGAACATTTGTTACACGATCCAAAATTAATATACCACTAGTTCTGGCTGAGAAACTAATAACTATTATTAGAGCCATATATGATGACATAAAATGTCAAGTGCTTGCTCTCTCAACCGAGTCAATGAAGGTGGGCTGAGTTGGACTGAAGATAAACAACAACAAAACCAATTGCACTCTTCTCATTTGCAATAATAAGCAAAACATCGAACGCGTTGCGTTGATCATTTTTTATATCTAGAAGACGTTCTTTCTGCCGAGGGTAGCTCCAATCTAGATGCCGCTCGGGGTGTTAGCAGCGCTGAATCCATTTTCGCTCATTTTTTCAAAATGTAGAAATGCAACTATTTCAACAATAACATCAGCTCCACCAGTGTTCTTTCTTGTCAGATATTAAGAATATTGCGGGCAAGCAAAAAAATCTCACATAATCGAAATAGTGCATCGACTATAGGCTAATAATGAAGTTACAATTCACGCGGGCTTTTTCAACAATTTCAAAAGTAATTATTTGTTATTACAAAGAAAATTTTCACTGCCCATCTCATTTAGCTTATATATAAGTACAGTATACAGTATTATCGGAAAAAATATATGGCCATGAAAATCTTACCTCTCTGTTCCCGCATGGCAAAGTTTCAGTTCCACCAGCTGCTGCGACCGATTCTCTAGTGCCGGCACTACTATCCGAATCAAGAGAGTCTATACTTGAATCTCCAGCTCCTCCCCGGTACCGAGCAACTGAATTTACCGCCTAAAATAAACATTTTTGAAATGTTTTTAAATCGATGAAAAAATATTTTTCTTATCAAATATGTCCATTCCCCAAACTAAATCTCCTTCTTAATGCAAATATTAAATTTACGTTGTTCAGCAACAAAATAAAGGTATTAAAATTCAAAAAAATTAAAATATGGTCACAAACTTTATCTCTAATCGCAATATTTAGCACAGATAATTATTTATCAATTATGTGTCAACAATCCATATTTAACCAGGGCCTTGAAGTGTGTTAGAGCACTTCATTCAAGGCCGTAACGGTCGTGCTTATATCGCGGCAGAACTCCATGTGGGCTATATTGGGAAGTTGCGCTGTACAACTCGAGTGCCGCACCCTTCATTTGCGGCGGAGGTATTAGATAGGCCCCTCATGCACTCAGTATAAACCAGTACCACTGTGCTAATTTCGACAGAACTCTGATTGTGGTCTCCAAATCAATCCGTGTCTGAAAATCACCGTGCGATTATGCCGACACATCAGGTATTTATCAATCAACACTCTGGACCTTCATGTCGCAAGGGACTCGAATGTGGTTATGAAATTATGATATTTTGCAATATTCGTCAATCCAAACGCAAACGCTTTGAAAGCATGCATTATATTTCCAAATAAACTGTCAAGTGTGCCCAAACTCGCAAGCTATTAAGTCATACATCTCAATTTTCTCAGTCACGAGTCTTGTTCTTGCCATATGTTAGCAACTCTACGGGCTGGCAGTTAAAGGGCCGATCTGGTTCATCTTCCAATGGTCGATTTTTTGAGTTTTTGGCATTTTCAATCATTTCAGCCCCACCCCTGACGCAGGTGAAAAGTTTATGGTAGGGAAGGGGAGGCTCGCATCAATGAAGGCGGTGCGAATGGGGAATATTTTGATATAGTCAATCTTGCGACGATATTGCCTTATAAATAAACTGATTCGTTACGGAAATAGCCTTTTTTAGGGTGATAAGATCTTTCAACGAGGGATGACAGCCACAATTCTTCGACGATGTTAAAAAAGGAAACTTTTTCTTACTGTGTAGCCCATTTCTCTAAGGGGTGGCACTGACAAATCAAACTTTACCATAATGATAACCATTTCCATCCATTTTTAAATGGAGTGAATGAAGTGCCGCTAAAATGTCTCAACGGGCTTTGAGCGGAAAAGATCTCCCGCTTATCCATTGATCCTCGCCTTTCCGCCTGAGTGATGGGGCTCAAAGTTAAATCCTAGCGATTTGACATGAAAATATTCCCAATTTGGAGCGTAGATGGCCGTCGCAATTTTTTAACGGTTTTAGAGAGCCAATCGAAATTAAAAGCATTGGCAATTAGCAAGGGTATTCCAAGAACAATTACGAGTGATTGGAAATATTCGTAAGAATACCGATTATGAAAATTTCAAGATTTTACATACTCGTATCTCGCAGTTTGGAAATCTCAATATTTTATGTAGCAATAACCGTCCCGAGTACGATAGCACTCATATAACAATATGAAATGGATCCTTTGGAATCTTCTGAGCCACCCAAGTTAAATTTGTTTTTTTAATCCACTTACATAACGCTTTACCTGTATATCTCCCTGACAATCTTCTACAGCTCGTAATATTTCCCAGCACAATTCCGAATCAAGCGAAATCGGTTGCTCAGAGTCGCGATTGTGTATGGATATTGCGATATGTACGGGATGAGGAATCGGCAAAGGGATCAATAATTTCTCAGCAACACTTCGATGATGAGTTTTTCGCTTCCATGGTCTCCATGATCTACTCGTGTCAGTTGTTTGTTGCGTTCGGTGTGCCCGCACGCGAGGTGTGGTTAGTCCAGTCGTTGTATCTCTAAGTAACAATTACAATAAATAACAAAGTAAATATCATAAAGGAAACTCATGATACCTCTTCTCCGGTTTCCGGAAGTTCATGGTAATTCTAGATCTTGGATTGAATGCTGAAACCTCCAAAAATGGTAAATGAACTTGTACATTTCCTCGTGGAGCATACACATTGCCCAACAAATCGGGTCCATTTGAACCTATAACATCGGTGGCGTTTTGTACCATTTCAGTGTAACGTATTAAATCAAGTTGGGAATGTGGTTCAAGCTTGAAATGTGTATCCGTATCACTTAGCGGTGTGAGAAAATCTAAACTAAATATTTCTGTATAAATCAGAGCTGCGAGGCCTGGCCAATCGCCAACTGATAACCCCTGTTGGAAGTCGTTGCATCAATTATTAGTTGGGTTTCATATTTAAATGGAATTACCTTATTGTCCCAAAATTCATCTTCACTCAACGATAGTCTTCCTAAGACATGTGTAGGGTAAAATTTCTCTAGCATATGAGCAGCCAACTGGATTGCAATCTGATGAGAAAGTTAATTTTAGGAACTTTTTAGTAAATGGCACAACTATTTCACGTACCTTTAAATCGATCGTATTTAATTTAACTCTGGATTTCACAGCGGTCGTTAATCCGGTCTGCAAATCTCGCCGGCGCTTCTCTAACTTCTCATGCAAAGAAATCATTAAATCTTGAGCTTCACGATCAAGTGCTTGATATGGTCCAGTTTTAGAGAGTTGAGCGGAAAATGGCCCAAAACATGCTTCTACAAATTGACTAAAATCTTTTTGCGGTTGCAATATAACACGCTCCATGGAATGTTGGTAAGCTTGTAGTTCATCCAATTCCATTTTAGCCTCAAAAGCAGCCAGTGCTTGCTCGGGTTTTATAACAAAATAATAATCAAGAGCTAGACCCGGTCCGGCTATACGTTTAACAGCAAAACTGTCACTTGCCGGAACCCGACCACATTTTTTTATAAAAAGATGGAAGGTAAGAGAGTCCCATAATAATCGCAGCGAATATCTTGCAGCTCCAACTGTAATCAAGTTAATGATAATAAAACTCAAACCTTGCACAACCACTAAATAATATTCTGCTGTCTAAAGCTTAGAACAACTTTTAGACTTTAAAAAATTATCTAAAAATTACCTAAAAGTACAACAACTGATGCTGTCGGGCAAATAAATGTCGCTACAATGACTGCAGCAAACGGCTGTAAACATCCTTGCACTAATATATTCCATATTAAGGCTTCAAAGAACACACAGTATCGATTACGTGATGGATCCGGACAATCCAAATCATATACAAGCATAATATACACATGAAGTAAAATAGTGAAGGCAGGTACCCATATGGGGGCGGCTAATGCTAACATTATACTGGAGAAACTGGCAGTAAGACAGACTATAGGGAATATGAATAAAATAACTACTGTTCCAAGGAAGCCTTTGATGAAATAATTCCACACCCGATTCATATTTCTTGTAAAACCTTTACCAATGAAGCCTATAAATAGAATGCAATACATTTTCACTTAAGATCAGTTAGGATCAGTTTCAATTATAATTTACCTGTGTCTGGTTCTGACTCAAAATGTGTACGCGATTTTGAAATGTGTCGCCATAATTCTATTAACCGCGATGCCATCGTTTGTGTTATACTAGTTTTTCGGGGAAATAATGTCCCATTCACTTGTGATAACTCCAAATCAGGCATAAAGGGCTTAACACAGCAAAGAGCTCGCAAACCGATCGGACTACACCACGGAACCAAAATTCCCAGAAGAAACATCATATTCCACATCCAACACCATGTTCTCTGCATTAGGTTCAGTAACCGCCAAAACGGCCAGCGTGTACTCGTTGCACGCACGGTTTCTTTTTCAACTAAGAATACTGGCTGACTTGGATCTGATCGTGGCGTTACTATTGATGTTACTTGTTGACAAATTACAGTGGGTATTACTTCCGATTGGCCTTGGAAATTACGACGTATGATCCACGATTTTGGTGACCATATTCGACATGCCCATTGGAAACTTCTCGTCGGTGTTTTCGCATTGCATAGTTCTTTCTTTAGAACTGGTTCCCGCTGAAATGTTTTAGATACGTTTATTTCTGGCGCGACCATACTCCACATACATACGACCATGTTCAAAAAGTTTTAATAGCATCGGATTAAAAAAAAATTGACATACCTCTTTCATGAATATCATATCTCTATTCAAGAAATACGCTGTCTGCTGCAAATTATGGCGATTACACATCAAAATAGCTTCTTCGTGTGCAGCCCAAGTAGATGTATTCATTTTGGAAGCCTCAGCAGTCCGTAGTTTAGAACGTAACCATGGCGCGATTCTCGACAAGACCGAATGATCATTCGCTAAACATTTCTGATGATCCTCCCGAGATCTTTTCAATTCCTTTTCGATTTTTTCTACTGCTTTGTGCATTATTACTACCGATTGTGCTTGCTGCACAAGAAGTTGAGGTATTCCATCGCCTAACTCCGCTAAATCAGAATTCGACAATATTGATGAATAAACACGTTGTAAATACTCCCGCATTACAGCCTCGTTAACTTCCTCCTCTATTTCCTTATCCGTAAGTTTCTTTTCTCGCAATTCGGCTATAAGGCGCTCACGAAAATGGAGGAACCATCCTCTTGTCTCTCGCTCTAGTATGCCTATTAAAATAGGTAAGGCTTTGCGCATTATATCACGATTGAACAGGCGCAAATCGATTTCTTGTCCTTTAGGTGTTAGGAATAAGTAAGGAACCGGCTGAGCCGTTTCACATTCTACATCGAATTTTTCCATTGCTGCTCGCCTTAGTTGTTTCCGAACATATGTGCATAGTGCATCTAAACAGTCTTCATATTCGGGCTGATTATGATAAAATAATAATAAATTGTTATAATTGTAGATGCTAATTCTAGTAAAATAGCAAAGCAAAAGTATAGTCATAACCTAGAGTCTTTCTAGCAGTCAAAGCGTTGCAAGTAGCACATTTTCTATAAGCCATATGAGGGCATATAAAACAATTTAAATTTTTTTGTAGTATATCAACATTTCCCTATTTGAACAACTCATCCACAATATGGAGACCTACTACGGCTACCTATTTCCTAGTAACCAACATAATGTAACTGATATAAAAGAAATGTGGTAACATCCAGGAATTCTTGAGAACACCCCCACCCCAAATATTTCTTTAACAATATTGCTATTCAAAATAAAAGCGCCAAACAGCACTAAACTCGTCAGAAATAATTATAACCTTTGATTTCAGAGAAGAGCATCGGCCGATAATTGAATCGTATCTATTTAAGCGCAATTTGCTGAAAAATTCATATGGCTTACACGCTCCACTTGCAGATTTGTAACCTCCAAATCCAAATAGACTAAGGACTAAGGTTAATAAAAAATAATTTTTTTTATTTTTGAAAATTGAAACAAATATCAGCATTTCCGGAATCTCTCCTTCTCATATTTCTATTCCACTTGCTTGCGAGCACTTTAACTAACAGGTCAAGTAGAATGGGTTTAATGGCACCGAAAGCGTTGTTTGTTCAAAATATTTTTAGCAAACTAATTTCATCACTTTCAGCGGTGGATTTATAATCAACACTTTTATCCACTGACAAGAGAATTCAGAATGAACAGCAACAACCACAATGAACCACCAAAGGATATGGGTAGTTGTCAGCTAAGTGTGGTTGAAAACAATTACTTCATGGAACGGTGATGGATCGTACCTTAATGTCGGTCGGCCTGGTACAGAACAACGGAACGTTGGAATTCTCCCAAATCATCTGAAAACTATTATATTTCCGGGTTTTGCTAAATTGTCGATAATGATAGTGCGCCGGATAAAAAAATGAATACTGCATCAAGCGTTGTAGAGAAGATCCAGTCAAATTAATAAACACCGATCAGAGAAATTGGCCATCAAATTTAATTAAGGATGTAGTAAGCAGACAACAATGTTAGTTTAAGTGTTGTAATTAAGGACTAGCTAGTTAGACCTTTGAGATACATTGTGCAATTAGCAGCAGCAGTTGTACTGTAAAAGGGATTAAGACGCGGCTGAAATATTTTTGATTTTGTAATCCTAATTTGTGTTGTGAAAATGACTTAACCAAAAAAAAACCTATTTGGCAGAATTATACTAAGATTAATGATTTAAATAAATAAGCATCCAGGGCAGTATGCAACAAATGCCAAAAAGAAATTCATTGAATACCTTAGCGATTAAAAGACCACGTTCAATCATGTAGCACATGGTTTTTTTAATAATTGGATAAAATAAAGTAAAAATATTGCAATTATTTTTTCGGTTAAGGTTTTGGTTTTTCAAATCCCTCATTAAGTGACAACGATCAAGCGTAGGAACGTCCAACTGCAACGAGTGTTACAAGATTCCGATCTACCAGCTTCACATTTTTTGTAAGGACTTCAGATGAGCTCAAGCAGCAGTTAGATAGTCAAATTGCGAAAGCTATATATGCTACAAACCTTTCGGTGTGTTGAGAATCATCAGGTTACAAAAGCAATTTAGTTGCTGCGACCGGGCTATCAGCCCCCATCACGATTGGATTTGGGAAACAGATTACTTGATGAAATTTAGATCGAAGAGAAGAAATATAGAAATACTTTTCTACTGTAAAAAACAGTTAATTCGTCGATGGATGGACTTTCTAATGTTCATATGGATCCTATCATTTGCAGCAATATTACTAGTGAATTTGGAGAGGTATATTTATTGGAAAGTATCGACAGATCCAGAAAACCTTGTACAGTAAGAACTTTGACCCTATGGTGAGACGTTCCGAGCGGAACAGTTTTTGCAAGCTGAAATAGCCTCTGTTGGCTGCCAACAACCGTGCGCGGATTTCGTCGTCGTAGCTGTTATAGGTTGTGATTTTCGACTCTAGGTAGAAGAAATTATCAACGGTCTCAAAGTTGTAGTTTCCTATCTTTATTCTTCCCGTTCGACCAGTGCGGTTTGATGTTATTGCTTGGTTGGTTTTTGGTGCTGACCTTACCAGCATATATTTTGTCTTGCTTTCATTGATGTGCAGCCCAAGATTTCGCGCCACTTGCTCGATCTAAATGAAGGCAATTTGCACGTCTCGAGTCGTTCTTCCCATAATGTCGATATCGTCAGTAGTTGGGTGGACTTAAAGAGGATCGTACCCTCGCATTTACTTCAGCACAACGGATTACTTTTTCCAGGGTCGGGTTAAAGGGAACGCATGATAGGGCATCCCCTTGTCTTAGACCGTTATTGATGTCGAATAGTCTCTAGATTGATCCTGCTGCTTTTATCTAGCCTCGCACATTGGTCAGGGTCAGCCTAGTCAGTCTTATCAATTTAGTTGGGATACTGAATTCCCTCATGGCCGTATATAGTTTTACCCTGACTATGCTATCATAGGCGGCCTGAAGCCTCTTTGGTATGAACCAATGATGTCCTGGGCGTATGGGACTATCTGACCTAGCAAGATAGAGGAGAATATCTTATAAATGATACTCAGCAACGTGATACCTATATAATTGCTGCAATGCCTGATATCTCCCTTAGTATGGAACAGATAAGGCCTCGTTGCCAGTTGTCATTTCAAGGCAAAGAACATTCTTCATGGTGAAAGGTTTTCATTAAATTGTTCATGCAATCTCCACAAAATTCACTTGCATTGTGCAATGCCCTCTCGTCTTTTTCGTTGATATTACATTTATGTAACAACCGAGATTAAATTTGAATTTGTCATTCGGAAAGATTGCGGATGATAAGTGAAAATAAGATACTTTTCGAAGAATATCTATCTTTACTATGAAAGTAAACCTATATATAGTTTGCTTATACTTTCGCTTATGCTTTGTTTTACATTGAAGTTTCAAGTTTTGGCTACTTACCCTACAAACAAGTTCTGCGACCAAGTAACGACAACGCTCCTCTTTTATTTTATAATCTAAATTGTGTGCCAGAAGCGAAGGTATCCCTGCAATCAAATCAAAAATAATTAAGAGCATATTTCTCCGTCGTCAACTGTTTTATTTACCTATGAACATATCAAGCAGTTTTGCTAGCCCAATCACGAACGATCTCAACGCGCTCGCAACTGAGAAGAAATGTGATAATATTCTGGCGCGTGCAGTGACAACGATGAATCTTGCAGCTAAGGCTAAGTCGCTCAAGAACGAGTCTTGGGCTCGAAACCTTCCTTTCTGAAGAAATTGTGAGAGCCTCCATTTATGAACTTGACCCGGAAAGTTAAGACTAGGAACATCAAATTCCCTAGATGAAGTAAAAGATAATATGTACCACTAAATATGGAGGTAAACGCCTTCTAATGGAAATTATTAGCAAATATTCAGCTCATTTTCGTTTAGGTCATTATTTTGAAGAAATTTGCGATGATAAACGGTGAAAAAAATGTTAAAGAGCTAATGTGCCAGATCACGGAGAACGCATGAGAAAATCTAACAAAGAGGATGGCTCCTAAACTTTAATCCAAACCACCAGACACATTAACAAATTGTTTAAAGAACTTGGGAACTCGAATGCAGTTGCCAACTTTTTTATATTGTCGAAAGGAACTTGAAGGCATTTCACGCGATAATGAGCTGAAAACTTTCTCCATTTAATTTCTTATGTAGAACACTGACAAACAAAGATTGAAGCAAAAGTTTGCAAGCCAAAAGCAGTGAGTAAAAATAAGTAAAATTATTTAACACATTTGCCCAAACTCTTCTTTTCACCAAATCAAATGTAAATATAAAGAAGTGTGTAGTTCTCTGTGTTACTTGTTATCCATTCATTTATACACTTGAAGGAAAGCAGGACGTGTGATGCATTTGCTACCCGTCTAAATCAATTGAATGTTTGAATGAATTGAATGTCATTATCGTCGATTCCAGCCCAAATATAGGTAGCGCCTTCACCAATTAAACTGCAATTTTTATTTACGAACGACAGAAAAATGAAGACTCACAATTACAAGACAATCCCTCTGAATAAAACAAAGAAATATAAGTCTATGAAACATAAAACTGAGCTTTCACACTGCATAGCATCCAAATGGCTTTTTAACACTTGTTCATAATTTCTCCAGTTTATTGTTTTACAACGTATCAACAACATGCTGTTATGGCATTCATTCTTATCGTTAAGTAAATTTTGGTGGGAAGTCAAACACGAGAAATCATATCTGATATAGATTAAAACAAAAAAGTGGAAATATTTGAGGAGACAATTGATATATACATGTTTTGGTTTCATAAATTATACTTGTGTTTTTCAAATAGTTCTCTCATTTATTTACCCATTTCGTCGAATACTTTCCAATTGATCCAAAGTCAACTTCTTCGGTTTCCCATACTTATCCTTTTGCAAGCTTTATGGAAATATTTTGATCGTTTATTCAAGGTGAACATCACAGAACATTCAGTAGTTTCATAAATTCAATAAAATAATATGAAATCTTAAATAATATTTGTAAAAGTGTTACGCCCTAACAACTTCAGGAAAAAAAATCCGAGTAATATATTTTCAAAAAATTTGATAACATTCAATAGTGAATGATGATTTTCTTGAAAAACGGTGTATCACTGCTTTTAATGTTACATTATATTTTTACTTTCTTGCAAACATGAACTAGGAAATGGCAGCTATGTAGACTACTTCCCTAAAAAGTAAACTAACGCGAGAATCTTAAAATAACTGTCTCCATAGGGATCAATGTTAAACGTAAAGTGTTCTCTCAAAAAAGGCAATGCTCTCATTTTACATTCTCACATTATAAATTCTTAACGAAATTGTTATTCGTTAATATCTTGCATTGTTAAATATATGCAATGATTGATTCCTGTCCTAATAAAAATCTACCTACGCAGTGCATGTAAGAGCTTGCGTGTTAGTGTTTCATTGAATAATTTAAATTTCATACAAAACAATACCAAGTAATTACTGTTACAAAGATTTAAAAATGCAGCAACTGAAAATGTGTTCTCTACATGAAAGCAACATTCGAAATAAATCAATTTACAAACTGAATTAAATAGATGATCTAAATAAATATTTTAAAGAAATTGACAATATTTACCCCCTTTCTCTAAGCGATTTCAGTTGGTTATTTGTGAGACGTCGTGGTTCCCCATTTCCATCAGCAGCAACAGCATCCAATTCGTCAAAAGGCGGTGCAACAAATAAATCCCGTAAGTTAATAGGGCGTGACTTGCGATTATTCGTTGTATTTGATGCTAATGGTGATGGGAGAGCTGTGTGGATAAAAAACAATGGATACAATAAATTGATATTAATACACAGGAATATGAAAAGATCAACAAATGGAATTGCTCTATAATTTTAAGATATTCAACTATATTTCTTCAAACGAACGATCACGGTAATATATAAGTACTGAATACTAATACTGAAACAGTGAATATCTTTACGAATTTCGAAATACGCTTGGGCTTATGTATGCATTCAATAAAAAACATTTTCAAAATTCACCATTAATTAAAATAAAAATAAGCAAGTGTTCTTTCTTTGTGTCCAATATTTTGTTTGAAAACTTCAATCCTTTGCATAGGGCCTACTGATAAGATTTTTGCTTTTAAAATATTTAAAGGCTTTTAATAAAACTTTGAAGATAGAATAATATAGTTTTTGTTAATTATATACTGTTATGAAATAAAGAAAAATTTTAAAAAGAAAATGATTCCGTTTTTTGAGTTTGTCTTGCAAGAAGACTTCTTCCTTTGGTTTACTCTTTATTTTGTCTGAAGTATATATATAAATAATCTTATAATATTAGAGAGTTATAATTGGGTTTCCGGATAGCTCAGTGGTTAGGGCGTAGGTTGTGATAGCAGAAGGTCGTGGTTCAAAATTTCACTGATGACAGGTAGGAAAAGGTAGGAATGGTAGGAAAAGAAGACGTGGCAAACCTTGCCTCAGATAAAACGATGGCGTAGACAAAACAGCCATTAGGGATATTGAATTGCTGAACCTCAGTGTCAAAACGGGATCTCTGTAGTTCCTTACTAGGATAGACGTAAACCGGACATCGGTTGTTGCGCCGTTGGTGATGATAAATGATCTTAAGCTTAGTTTCAGAATTTCGAAACTTATTATGAAGTTTTACCTCAGACCGGTGGCTTGATACGCTGGATGGGGATTTAAAAGTCTCAAAATTGCATACAGATCTTTTTATGAAATATGCACAGTTTTGTTATCATTAAACATAATGCTGTACAAATGTGAAGCCCACGACAATGAACACATCTGTACTCTCTTCTGACACTGGAAAAAGTACCGTTATGTTACACTGAAAAGTACTACTGGAACAATGAATTTTCAATGTTAACAACATTTGACATCATTGCAAAACTTTTGACATCATTAAAATCAATTATTAAATCAATAGATTTTACCAGTTTTAAAAACAAGCGACCTAAAAAATATGCATTTTCTTCAAGTTGCAAAATCATATACTCGTCAGTATGGGCAGAAAAGCTGATATTCCGGCAGCAAAAACGAGCAATTCAGAAGCTTGGGCAGGAATTAGGACTAACTTACAGGGCCCTTTATTCTTCCAAAGCGATTGACATGTGACCGGTATTTCATTTTGTGGAAGGTCCCGTACGACTTATTAGAAAATATGCCACATAACAGAAGGAGTAAAATAGGATGTCTCCAGGATGAGGCATTTCCATATAATTTCAGAGGTGTTGCATCCCTTCTTAACGAAGAATACCATGAACAGTGGCCACTTGACTACTTCCTAAGATATTTGAAACAAATGGATTAAAGGTATACTCAAAGATCCTTAGAAGTTTTTTTTTGAAAATCCCTAATGTTACTGCAAGCATATCAAGGAGAATATTATCAAAAACAATACGTAGTTTCCGCAAAAGAGCTTCCTTAGTATATTGTGTATATTTAAAATTCGAGAAAAATTAGCTTAAACCACAAAATGTTGTGTTAGAAAAACACAATTATTGCTTTTGGAAATTTATTACTTCCAAACGGCTCACTTTATTTATACAAATTGGCATTCATACGTTAAACCGAATTCTTCGCTACGATCCAGCGTTTATTTCAATACCATAACTATCATAGTTTTTGATTTATTGCAATTTTAAGAAATCGAAAAAATGTTTATCTTTTTTGCTTAGAATTGGAATTGGAATTGGAACATGAGGAATCACCTGGCATACCGTTTGTGTGGTTGTTTTGAAAGCAGATTATCGTTATTACATTCAGGGAAATGTTGACCCCAGAATTTAGCATAATTTGTAAATGGTCAAAGGTTATATACAATATGTAACTCAGTAATATTATATATCTATGGGAGTGGAAGCTAGAATGTTTAAGCCAGCATTACCATCCCATTCCGCCTGCGCATTTTCAATTATAATATTGTATTTCAGATGAAACTCTTTTATATCTTAACAATACAATCACTCACCAATTGGAAATGTTTTCCAGTGATATAAAAACTGTTCAGCAACATTTTTGATATGTTCAACAAGTTGTTCAACTTCAGGTGGAGCTCCGACTAGATTTACTGTGAAGTGTACAGGTTCCTTTTCCGGTCCGACTAATGATGTTGGACGTAAATGTGCACCGGAAGTACTGTTTTGCAATGGGGGCAAGTTACGATCTCCTTCACCGCCATAATACTCCATCTTAGATATTTCAATCTAGCATTCTCCGCTACATATCCAATTGAATTGAAGAGGCATCAGAGATATATCTGCTGAAAAAATTAAAAAATTATGTTTAGTTAATAATCAAAAAAGGAAGGAATGAAAAAAAGTTGAATATCATAAAAAAATTCTAGCGAAATATTTTAATACATGAAAGGTCGCCGGTTGCTCCCACAAGAATATCTAGAATGTGGTTAATCTAACCAGATTAGAAAAATGGTTAACCTAACCAGATCAACATATATGTTAATAATATTTCATAATTTTTATCTCAATTCTTCGCATGAAAGTACTACATATTCTTCAGCTTAAAAAAATTTCTCCAAAAATGCATAATAATGAATAACACGTGTTGCAAGCATAATTAATCATTTTCCATGTGCTCGAAAAACTACAATAGCCTCACATACCTCGTTACAATCCAAACTCTCAACTAAGAGGATTTCATCAAAATTCTATAAAAAGAAACTTTACTTTTCAACACGTGTTTCTCAGAGAAAAAGCAATAAATGATCGCTGCGATTGCTATTTTAAGATAATATTAGTTCGAAAAAAAGCCAATTTCTAGCAAGAACCCCCAACTATCCTCAAAATGGACAGAATGGATAAACAAAATATTCGCTGGATAAATTTGTATACTGAACTCACTTAGCAATGGAATTATTATTAATTTAATCGATTTTCATGCAAATCACGAATGTGCCCCGTAATTGCACTAACATTTACATACAAATAGCAAAATGCAATTAAATATTAACTCAATCCAAGAGCAGTGAAGATTAGTGGTATTTTGCGACAGCTGTAGATACCCTCTGCCATCAATAAACAAAAGTAATTATGAAATCGCTTTGTTTGAATAATTTCAGCTTTCGGAAGTACATATGTAGCCCCGATGCATGGAGGCAGCATATCTTGTTTGATATGTTGCAGACTAAATTTGTTGAAAAGACACATACCTTTGGTCAGTTGTACGATACAATCCAGTCATCGAACGTATTATTAAAGGAACATTGAGAGCAGAGTCGCGACTAGAATCGCAAATGAGTTGTGGGAGCAATAACTTATTTATGCATGGTTTATTGAACAATGGAATGCGACAATCGTGAGGAATACTTGCTTAAAAGAAATTTAGCTTTCCACTTGTATGGATAGTCATACAAATAACATGAGCTTCTCTCCTCATTTTTAAATTGTTTCAATGTCACAGTTCAAGTAGAAAACGGTGCGTGGCTTATGATATTCGATGATATAAAAAGTCTAAATTTGTAAAAAGTTTCTTTCTCTTTCGGGCAAAACGATAATGTGTCTAGGGAGGATTTTGCATATTTTTCTGTAAAACATTCGATTATCTATTCTATCTATCTGTAGCCAGATAGACTGCTAATGTGGGTCTCGTCAGGTGTTCCCACAATATTTTTGTATTCATCATAGTTAATACTTTAAACGTCGTCTTCCTTTTTGCATGAAGAATGCTTTAAAAAATTAAAAGATGTCATTTGTGCTATCGAATTGTATATCGCCCAATTGACTTAAGTTCATCAGTGGAAGCAACCAGTCAGTTAGTCAGAAAATCGCACTCATATTGCATAAATTCAAATGACCTTCGGCTTGACTTGATTGCATGCCTTCTGATCTGATAGCCTCCGCTCCATCTTCATTTTGTCAAGAGACAAAAAATACGAACAAAAATCAAAAAGTCTTCCTCATGAAATACTTCCAAGATGATAACCCAATATGGAGTTATTGTTTCATGAAGATCAAAATGAGCATCAATTTAAAGCAGAATGACAGAAACTTTTTTGTTCACGTACCAGTGAATTTTATTGATCATTTTTAATGAAGCCTACGCTCAGTTAAAACAGTATTTTTTATAAATTTAGAATCAGTAGTAAATTATGTTTGCTTTATTTAAGTTTTATATTCCCTTAAATTCATTGTGGTGAGCAATATAGCAAAAAATATTTTTCCTATGATCAACAAGCTTAGAATTGATAGACACTATTTTTCTCTGCGAAACCGAAACATCCCGCGGGCCAACAACCTATATATACAAAGACATACTATGACCCCAATAATGAAAAATTACTATTGTACATTTCATTGATGATAAACTTTCCAAATGAAGAACCCATCACAAAGTGAACAAAATCGCAAATGATCGACAACGAATACTATTCCAGATGATTGGAGCTGGGTCGTTGTCCTTACGTGCAAAAAATACAAAGCGCAAAAAAGATTTACAGAAGTATGAAATGAACGGAACCCGGTATAGACTGTACAGATTCGTGGCAATCTTTCAAGGAACTAATTAAGGGGATTATTCATAGTTAGCATTTTTATTAGAATCGATACGGTGTCTGTCTGTCTGTCACACCCGATTTATTCGGAAACGGCTAGACCGATTGTCACGAAAATTGGTGAGAGTATGTAGTCTGGTGTTCTCTTTATATGCAGTAAGTGGCGCCATCTTGTGTTAAGTTTAAGGGGGGCTCCCCATACATGTGAATGGAGGGTGTACATTTTTTTTTACAGAATGTAGCCATGTGGGGTATCAAATGAAAGGTCTCAATTAGTACTTTTTGAAACTGGTTCAATATTTGATGCTGGGTGAAACATAGGGGAGTGAGGGCTCAAAATATGACCCCCAAAAAGTGTAACAGGTCTCGTTCTCAGAACTTATCCAACCAAAAAATCTGAAAAAAACCACAGTGGTGTATCCCTATGAAATCTAGGCCTCAAAATATATCCGGTTCCGATATCTGCACAAATAAAGTTAATAATAGTATATTTCCATATTTTAAAAATTTACCCGGCACCCCCCTTATATTCATCCCAGAAGTACAAAATTTAGCATGCGTGTAATGAAGAGCATAATGCACAGTTTGGTCAAGTTTGAAGAAAATCCAACTATTATTAACAAAGTTATAGGGGGTGAAACTTCACAATTTTTTGTGAATTTCGTGTACTCTATAACCTGCATGACGTCATCATCACATATCAATTCGTCAATACCACAACGAAATGAGTTCTTATGAATTGGGTCGCAGAGAATTATTTTGTTTTAGTTTTTTAGTTATTTGTCAACCAGACATGTGTGTATGTAGGTATATAATATATGCGTGCTAATGAACTTTGCGGGTAGTGCCTAATTCAGATAGATATAAGAAGTGAATCGTATATATGGGTACGCTAAATTTATATACTTGCATATATGTGTACAGTGTTCGGAAATAGGCAGTTTGTTTGTTTAGGGTGAGCGTAATATCTATGGCTGTAATATGTACGTATGTCTCGTAGTTTGGAAAAATATGAAGGATTATGTTGGATTTGTAGCTATATACGGATAGAAAAATGTGCGTTGAAATTTCTTACATAAGATGAACACAAAACTTTTATACTCGAAGCGCGAGCTTCCGGTATTCCGACTTGTTTTTATTTAGTAATCCATTAGAACGTAGGCTCAAGAACCTTGAAAATTTCAGAAATCACAATCTTAAAAACAATTGCCTTTAAACTACCGGTGCTTCTTTAGAATAAATGAATGCCTAAGAGAGGTTCAGTCACAGACAAGAAGGAAAACGGCAAATAAAATCAAATCAGCAATAACATGTATTGTAGAGTAGAGTGAACGCATTACCATTTAAAACTATAAAATACTTCGCCAGTTTCATCAGGAAGGAGATATTAGTACCCTCAATGGTTCTCAATATAGAGCGAATAACGACGTGTGCAATTCCAAATCATCTAAAGTGTCCAAAAATAATAAACCAGCTTATAAGAAAACAAGTCGGAATACCGGAAGCTTCGGGTATGAAGATTTTGTGCTCATATTATGCGAGAATGAGGTAGCCCGGATAGCTGAGTGGCTAGAGCGCAAGGCTGTCGTACGGAAGGTCGCGGTTCAAATCTCGCTGGTGGCAGTGGGATTTGTATCGTGATTTGACGTCGGACACCAGTCGACTCAGCTGTGACTGAGTACCTGAGTCAAATCAGGGTAATAATCTCGGTCGAGCGCAATGCTGACCACATTGCCTCCTAGTGTACCGTTACGGTCTTGAATGAAGTGCTCTAACACACTTCAAGGCCCTGATCCAACATGGATTGTTGCGCCAATGATTATTATTATTATTATGTGAGAAAGTTTCTATGCACATTTTTCATTCGTATTTGGCTGAAAATCAAAACTACAAAATACATACATATTACAGACGTAGATATCAGTCTCAACCCAAAGAAACAAACATTGCCTATAAACGGATACTGTACTTATAGGTGCATGTATATAAATTGATCGTACACCTATTTCCGATTTACTTCGTGCATAAAAGTATACATATATATATATAAAGTACGTATATTGAATACCGCTGGTTCAATGTGCAAATATATCTATCTGAATTAGGCACTACCCCAAAGCTTAATTAACATATACATACATTATTATTATTGATATATAAATGACTAAAAAACCAAAATGAAATGTTTCCCTGCGACCCCCATTCTACGAGAGCTCACTTTGTTGTGATATTGACAAATTGATATGTTATGATGATCTCGTACATGTTTTAGAATGCATGAAATTCGCATTAAATGTAAAAGTTTCACCTTCTATAACTTTGTTAATAATAGTTAGATTTCAAACTTCCCAAAGTTATGCCTAATGTTATCCCCTATACCACTGCCAAATTTGCCAAACGAGACCTGCTACACTTTTTTTGAGCTCTCACTCCCCCCCCCCCACACTCACTTTGTTTCACCCGAGATCAAATATGGGACCAGTTTCGAAAAGTACTAATTGAACTCTTCCACTTGATACTCCACACGACTACATTCTGTGAAAAAAAAATGTTGCACCCTCCTTTCCTTTCCCCCTCTCTTAAACTCAAACAAAATGGCGCCACTCGCTGTATGTAAAAGGATCCACAGATCACACGTTTTCGCCAACTTTTATGACAATCGGTGCAGCTGTTTCCAAATAAATCGGATGTGACAGACCGACAGGCAGACATCGACTCGATTCTAATAAGATTTTGTTTCACACAAAACCTTAAATACCATAGCTGAGGCGTGAACGGTAACAATATAGGTAGCGAAATTCGAAAAAAAATCTGGAAGCAGCCAGGAAGGAGCTGCTAGAAGCATTGAAAAAGTAGACACATAAAGATCTAAAGTGCACTGTTAAAAATTTAACATCTTTCTTGACCACAAATTATGACCTTTAGAGGGTGGTGCAGAAACTCAATGATACAATCTGGCGCGAATTAGCAATCCGATTGACGGTCGGCTAATAGGCGAGGGGTGATGTCAAGAAAGGTTCAATCTTTGCTCAATACTTGAGAGGCGTTTTTCAACCAAACCCACAACTAACGAAAGAAGAATTATCGTTTTCGATTCCCCCACACAAACCTTCCGAAGTCTCAAGATTCTCGCTAGACAACAAAAGGCTCCTGGTTTCGACTTTATTGCGCAAAATTTTCGCCTTTGTTACTTTTCGAAGTGCTGGAAACTGTCGCAAATAACGATGATCCCGACGGAATGTAAAAATCTTACGCTTGTTGCATCCTATAGATCGATATATCTGCTTCTCTCACTATCAAAGCTATTCGAGAAACTTCTACTACCAAGCTACAACAATACTAGAATCAAAAAAGAAATTACACCTTCTCACCAATTCATCGATTCGCATTCGAGATAAGCGATACTTTACTTTTACCTTCGATGACGATACGGCAATGTTCTGCACACACTCTAATCCTAGTGTTTCATCTCGAAACCCCGAGAATTACATGCAAGAAGTTGGGCTGGAGAACCAAAGCAAAAGTGTAATCATGTCACCTTCACATCGAAGAACCGAACATGCCCCCCAATTAAGTTCAAAAGATTCGAAGACCTGCACTCTCATTCCAAGCTGCCATTGGAATTCAAAGTGGTGATATATAAAGCAGGGATAAAGCATCTTCTCACACCGCCAACATTGAAATCTAGCAAAAAATGCATCCTAAATATTAAGATCGACTTTTTCCGCACTATGGTACAACAGAAACTCCAATATTCGCCGTGACTTGGAGATCTTACAAATAAAAGACAAAATTAATCAGCTTAAGCGAACATACTCTAATAAACTTTCTACACATCCAAGTAGTTTAACCAGGAACCTATAACATAAAATTAAATGCCATCGCCTGGAGAAGAAAAGTGTTTTGTCTTCATGATTTATACATTAATATATATAAAAACTAAAATAATTGACTGCTCTTTACCCTATATTCCCTAACATTTGTGGCGTACGTAGACGGTTTTTAAGGTTTTGTGTAAAAGAAAACCTTGTTAAAATCTATTTGCTGTCTGCCTGTCTATCACACACACTTTTCTCGGAAACTGTTATAGTGATTGACACCAAATTGGTGGAAAGGTGGGAGCTGTGAACGCTCATGCATACAGTCAGTTACATCATTCTACGTCGAATTTAAGGGGTCCCATACAAGCAAAAGGGGGGGGGATGTAATTTTTTCTTTCAGCAAATATAGTCATGCAGTATATCAAATGAGAGGTCTCGGTTAGCACTTTCTGAAGCCGGCCTTAGTTTTGATATTTCTTGGAAAGGTGGGGACTCGAAATCATTTCACATTTCTTTGACAGACCCATTTTCAGAAACTACTCACCCGAAAGATCTGAAAAAAAAATCAAGATGCCACTATATGGTGCCTAGGCTTCGAGGTACCCATTTGTTATTTTATATGTAGAAAGGTCGAAAAATAAATGTGGTGCAAATGTGGCGTTTAACGTTTTTGTGAAGAACCCGCTTCTTATCCCCAGTGACCAAATAAGGAAGGAAACCTTGCGTTTTTTGTCATTGAAATTGTACAGGTGACCTTCCTTTTTCATGAAAGGTAACTCGTTGAGAACCCAGGAATCAAATTTCACAACAGAGCTCAATATTAACTGTACTTGGTGGTACGGTGCAGATCTACGACTGATGTTTGATCGATATTCCTCACTCACTGTAAATTTTACACACAAATTTTTGGCAAGCTTTCACCGTTCTATGTTCTTGGTCGAACTCATACAATAAATAATACCTTAAATAAATTTCATCTACTTTCATGTTGAAGACGTCGCAATTCATTCAAGACTAAGACAAAGGACCAACTACCCCTTCTTCAGCGGCCTCTTCCAATCATACATTTCCCATCCTACACCATACCGAGCTAGCAAATATTAAAGGATCGCCGTTAAAGGTGTGAACGTCGCGGCTTAGAAAAACCGAAAACTGTCTGCTCGATTTTGTGGATGTTCACACTATTTACTCGCATAAGGACATATGCAACTGACGAGTCGTTTGGATCTCAATCCTGCTCCTGGAATGTATAGCTTTGGATTGAGCATGGTCCAAGTGTACTCCGGGATGTGTTGAAATGTGGCCCGGACTCGAGGGAGTTGTGGTGTCAAATCAAGCAACCTGTTCGAGTTGTACTCGGATGAGAGTTTGGCACGAGCACACTAAACTGTGCGCATTTGGCTATCCATCGAATGTAATAAGATGTCCTCAAAATCCACACTCTAATACTCCCATTTATAAAAAAACAGCTGTTTATGGGTTACAGTCTTCAGCTATATTTCCAAATCTTCAACTGTAGTTAATTATGTTTGAGCGTTAACAACGCTTTGATAACGAAGAACAATCGATGTTCAATCAAGACATTTCGATTTGTCAACTTTTATTGATTAAATAGCTTGGAAATTATGATGGAAGGGCATTGCGTTAGCTTTCATAAAATGTATCCAAAGTTAGGAACGATACTTCGTCCGTTCATGGAAACGGCACTTACAATCAGGTTTACAGCCGCTGACTACCAATTAAGACCTACAATCTGCATTTATGAGCTACACATAGCACTGTCTAGGTCGTTTGTATGGAATTCCTCGTTGAACGGCGAATTACTTGCATCCACTTCTTTTCAGTGACGAGTCCAACAACGCTGTCTTCCCCCCTTTTTATCACATTTTCAGCTTCAAGATGAGTCCGAGTTCTTTGGGCCTCGAGTTGTATTCGCGTAGTTCTCGTGTCAAACGGACAAACAACACAGCATTATGTTTTGAATTGTTGCGATTCCAGACATTGTAGAAGCCTACTTGGTCCGGATCGAATTTCACCTCTTTCTCGCCTCGAATTCTTCGATTTTTATCAACACAGGCAAGGCATCAGTTCAC
Source organism: Hermetia illucens (assembly GCF_905115235.1). Lineage (NCBI taxonomy): Eukaryota > Metazoa > Arthropoda > Insecta > Diptera > Stratiomyidae > Hermetia > Hermetia illucens. The sequence goes on along the minus strand of NC_051854.1, from coordinate 55,279,189 downwards.
CGCACGCAAAAGGTGGACCAACAAAATGTTAAATATATGCATGAAAGCGTGTAAGTGGTAGGAGCCTATAATGATGGACTTACTTTTGGAAATGATATCATTTTCGATTGCTGGTTCGCATCCGGGCAGCAATTTTTTGACTGACAATTACTGATGACGGGATTGGATTCGAGTCCTCTTGAAGCTGGAAAGCCCCGACTGAGCAGTGTCACTAGCAATTTGAATGGGGGACACTAGGGTTTTGACTTTATTCGAACGAAAACAATTTTTCTATTATCGTTTGGGAAACTGAACATGGAATACACGACTCACACTTTTACAGTGGAGAAACTTCAGGCGGCCACTCTCTGACAGCCATGGATTCATTCACTTTTCACATCCTTTTTCACACGCACATCCTTCCAACGAGACCAACGTAATAGTACGAGTTCACGGATGATTCGCCGGAGTGAAAACCCAAGTTCGACGGAATAATGCAGAAAAGCAAAAGTCTACAGAAAACATGAAAAACATGAAAGATCACTCGCAACCACCACCCGCTGAACGACTCCAAAAGCCAAACTAATAAGAAAACCAGAAACGAGATGGACGAGATCAGGAACAAGTATCCGCTGGAGTTTATCGGATGCGAAAGCGAGACGGGCATTGGATTCATGGAAAGTTGAATGTATGGAAACTGGAGTTGACTGATTCCAGCCCAATTGGAATTGTGACTTTGCGTTATGATACGATGACAAAAATTAGGCAGTTACATACGTTGGTGCGGATATTGGATCAACGACTTGCGATGTTTGTACAATTTTCTAACTAATTAGCAATCATAAACAAATTATATACATATTTTCCAGTGTCCAGTGTTCCAGTGTTCATAGCCGAACTCATTAGACATTTGGTTTAATTTGAAACCAAAGAAATAAGATTACCATTGTTTACTAAAATAAATGTTCATTTAAAGTATGAGGTAATCATAATGCAGATTTTCGCGTAACCAAACATTTTCAATTTCGTAATAAATTCTAACAAAGAGAAAAGTTACAAAATATTAAGAAAAGACAGTTGTTAGTTACTTTTGAAAGCTGATGATAATCTTTTGTATATCAAAATCATTAATAACACATCATTGATTGTGCAAACTTGAGTAAAGAAACTAATACTACTAATACTTGAAATATATGATTTTGACTTTTTCGACAATATTTTCTATTTTATTCGCATATACAGATATTTCCGGAACCACTTGTTCCCTTCAGCAGTGCCACACGTCTACTCATAATTGGTAATTAAAAACCTATATACTAGTTTATTCTAAAACTTATATACATACTATTCTAATTAAACTACTATATTACTTATTTCTATATCCTGAAACAGGAAGAGTTTTTTATTAGTTTTTTAGATAATGGGTAATGGGAATTACCTAGGTCTGAATTGAACCTAGTGTCCGCGGGCTGTTTACTAATATATAGGCTTTCGTAGGCGTCAATTTGGTAAATTAGAGACACCATAGATTTTGTAGGTTTTCGAGAGTGCTTAATCGCCACTTCTACCATTTCTTTATGCTCCTTAAATTGTGTGCTTACCGACCGATATACACTTTTAGACGGATCATCTCATCTACAGTTTTCCGGTCGTTTTTCTGAGATTTTAGTTGGTATGTTCTACTTGATCCTACCAGTTGTATGTCGAACCATTTTAATGTGCGTTGTATATGTCGTGACAAGTTTGAAATGGTAACGCTTGATCTTTTTGGTGGATTTGGTACCGATTATTGACTGTACAAGGTAGTGAGGTTGCCCGGTTCTATCCTTCGTGTGTGTTTCCGGATGGTTTTTTTAGAGTGGTGCTGTTGTACCCATTCTTCCTTGCAATATCCATAATACGATTTTTTTCTCTCGAAGTCTTCCTCTGCAAGTGGAATTGTTATGAGGTGGTAGATCACTGTCCCATAGGCTGCTATTTTTTGTTGGTCACTATGGAATCAAGTGGTCAGGATTCTTCGCTGGGTGCTGGTGAGTTTCTTGTAAATATCAAAAGAAATCTGTCCGTTGTACCGTTGTTAACTTCAATCTGAAGTGTCGAAGTAATTAAGTGATGATGTTATTCAACATATTGTTAATACTTGTTTTTGGGATAACCATCATCATCCACATACCTTAGCCATATATTTGAGAGTGATATATGCTCCCTCCTCAAAGAAAGTGGGGAGGAATATGGGCGATAGGTAGTCATCTTTCTCCACTCTTAAGTGAAATCTTTATGGCATGATTGGATGAACAAATGTGTGTCATATGTCAATGAAAAGACTCAGGATAATAAAAAAACAGGATAAAAGACAATTTCTCACCAAATTAATCAAGAAAATAATTAATATAGAGCGACTAGTGATTATGAGAGAGACTACTTTCAATGATTTGATCGAGTATCCGTCAATGCATATCAAATAAACAAGTTTTTCCTGAGAGCTCTACTGGTAATTTTTTAAAGATTACGATCTCTAGCCATCGTTGTTTTGGAGGGCCTTTCGACCCGGATGTTCAGGCCAATATTAAGCAAGTCTTCATCCGCACGAATTACATGATATACCATTGAAAACGGCTATCGCACAATTTTTCCATGAAGAGTGAAACCGCCAATGTTCTCATTTCGGACGTGATCATGATGAGTTATACCATGGAGGTAAGGCAAAATTTTCGTTACGATTACCACGAGTCGATGTTCCTTGTCTTTTCAGGACCATAGACGACAGGGCGAAGGAGGTTGTAGTAGATTTTAGATTTGAGGCTTTTGCTGATGTGCCAAGTGCAACATCAGCTGTGGTGTACCACCTCATTCATACCATTCAAATCGTGATACATTTGGTTATTGGTGACTTTCTTTTGCCACTTTGACTAGAGAGTGCGATGAGGCTTTCTTACCGAGTTATGGGCCTTGGCCAAAACATTCTCGACTTAGAGAAGAATGCAAGGATAAATAAAAATGAAACCAGGGTTTTCGGTCAGATTCTTAGCAACTCACAGCGATAAAGCGTAGTCGTTGTTAACGCGCAGGACTCCGTACAAGGATTTATGTCAACCACTAACGGAGATGCTTCCTGTACAATTATACTTATTGGCCCGCTTTTTTTAGTTCTGAAGTATATCATTTTAAATCCACCTATAACGTCTGCAATGTAAATGTTTTCGAAGTGCTCTTCACTATGCGTCTGCTTATATTCCTTGCCAGTAGCAAAGATGCGACACTATAGCTTTCTCTTAATTATTTATTATTTTCACTTGATTTACATTTCAATCAATCCAAAAATATACCAAATTAACTCCAATTTTTTTAAAAAAGAAATCTTTTTAAATAATAGAAAACATGTTTATTGCTTGAACCAGTAACCGACCAAAATTCAATTGCAAACTATTGCCGATGCACCTAATTTCGATGGTCTTGCAATGCCTTAACACCATTTTTAGAACCACTGTACTGTTTGTTTTGACAGACAGCGTTCCACACCACTGCCTTGTGGGAACGTACAAAAGAAACTATTCAACATTCTGCGAACCGCATAGTTCAACGCACCTGTGCCTTCCACTGGATAACGTTTCGCACACTGACACTTCATGTTCCACTTTTTGACGTACCCGTTGGTTCCATGACCATTCGCGTCATAATTATTGTTTGCCGCAATCAACACACTGGATACTTTTAAATTCTGCGGAAAATGTCTATTGTGGATGCGATAAATCTGAATTTAAATAAGATATGTCGGGCATGCTTGCTTCACAATGATAATATGAACGAATTGAATGGAGTGGTTGAAAGTGCTCAAATGTCACTAGGCGACTTGTTGTTGGCATGTTCGAAGGTAAGTAATTGGAGCTGGGGGTTCGATTGTGAAAGGATTAAGCAGGCTAAGTGAAGAAAAATGTATTGTGCCGTTGTATCCCAAATAAAAATACAATACTACGTATAACCTTGTTGGGAGCCTACAATGGTTTGGCTGGGAAGTATTCAAATTGAATGCTCGGCTTTCAATCCAGCCGCGTTTACCAATCTATCATTGATTGCTTTCCAGTAAAACCAGCTCCTTAAATAGATATCAATTACTTAATCGTGTTCACGTGTAAAACCTACATCTTTGTATATATTCCACAGGTCACAGACCAGAAGTACATGCCCACCCTGCTATGCCTGGAATGCACCAGCCAACTGATAAATGCCTACAATTTCAAAGTGAAATGCGAAGAAAACGACAGAATCCTTACCAACTACTTGACCGGACTGAAAAACAGCCCTAGTTACGTTTACGACGAACTGTCGCAGGACCCCATCGACATTAAAGTTGAGATAGATGATGATAGGACCCCAAATGACCAGGACCAGAGCTTGGAGATCTGTCGAGTTGAAGAAGGTGAAAACACTATGGCTCCTAGCGTGTGTGATGAAATGAACGAAGACGACAAAGGCAATTTGAAGGTTTCCATATCATTCTCGGATGAAATTACGCCCGACGCCAAGAACAGGTACCGTTGTGAGGTTTGCAGGAATGCATATAATCATAAGAAATCCCTAATTCGACACATGAACAAAGTACATAGAGCTAATATCTCGAATCGCTGTAAAATCTGCAATAAGGGTATGTGGTGCGAATGGAAGTACATCGAGGACTTGGGTGTAATTGTTTCGAATTTGTATTTTAGTGTACGCTAAAGGGGCGCAGCTTGAAGCTCATATGGAAACACACATGCAAAATCAAATATTTAGTTGTGGGATCTGTGGCGAAACTTTTGATTCCGAGCAAATGTGGAAAATCCACCGAGAAATGCATTCAAAATTGTAAGCATGTTTTTTAGTATTTCCTGTGAAAGTCACTCGTAGCTGTTCATGTGAAAACTTGGTGAATATTGTGCATACGATTCATTGTAATGTGGATGCCGGAGTTAGGTCTACTAATATGTCCATCATGCATTCATCATCGAATGTAGTAGTTGAAACTAACATTCATAAACGAAGTACAGTTGTCGGGATTATCGGTTGAAAATTATAATTTCGTTTCTGCTATTCCACTATCCATTTAAGAAATTGTATCGCCTGATCTGACTTTCATTTCATTGTTAACTATTTAGAGTATTACATGTGAAGAGCGGATTTTCTCTGGTTATCCCTGATAAAGAAGCAGCTACTTAGCTGTCAAAGTCGTCTAGCCCCACAAACATTATTTTATTTTTTTCTTTGCGATCGTGTTCATGTGAGAATGTAGAATGGGTGTAGGTGTCGCAGCATTTACTTCCTTTTCGATGCCGGGTTAGGTGGCATTAGGGGATAATGCCACCTGGACTAATAGAAAAACTATTAGAAAATAGTCAGTCCGGCTGGAACCAGCAACCTCACCGTTGACAACCAATTATTGAGGTGACTTCTATGTGCACGTTACCAGGCAGTTGAGTAGAAATATGACAGCTTAGCATGGGTGGACTGCAATAGAAAATAACTCTTTCATATGCGGAATATATTGATGGAAAATTAACTCCACTTACAACGAGGAGGTGTTTTAGATTTGTAACATAGAATGGAATGGATTTTACCTCAGTAGAATTGGACTTCGACACGCTGCTGTAAAGAGAAATTTACGGGACTTTGAGAAAAATATGGATTTTTCAATATTGTATTTTGGGAGAGACGGAAAATAGAAATTTGAACCACTAGTTATATGCACATGGGATGCAATTTCATTTCCCCCAACGCCTCGAAACAGAACTCATACTCGACCAGCTTATCCTGCAGGGTGAAATCTGAATAAAACCGGTGCAATTTAAATATCTCAGGTCAATGTTTTCAGTACAGTAAACTGTGTGCTACGAATTGCTTCACGTAAAGGACCAGATTGAGTGAAGTAAAACCGACGTTTTTTCGTCATCAAAACATCAGTAAACGTCCCAAATTAAAAGTCTTCTGCAGTTTCGTTCGTCTGGTTGATCTTTATGATTTCTGCTCTAATCGACTATTAATGACAATGAACGTTGCTTCCGCTATGATTACATTCGGAATGAGAACATTCGCGATCGATATGGGATATAATTCGTGCTGGAAAAAAATTACTAGCTATGATTGTCTGGAGCCTCAAAGTCGATGGGAAATGACCAAAAGGCTGCCAGGAGCAGTCTATACTAGAGTATAAAAAAACACAATTTTTGTGAATTTTTTTTTCAGCTCCTTTACTAAATATGGCCATGTGACTTTTTCTTACCCTTTGAGAGTACAATAATTTTGCCCTGTGAGTTGGGGTTTAAAAATACATTCGAAGTCTTCCGTGCTTCCGTAAAAAGCTACTAAAAGGGATAGAAATTTGTTGCCCTGAACCTGCAGATTTTGAATCTTTACTGTTACCGAAAGTCAACAACGCTTCGGATAGGGATCGACCTCACGGCTATCGACGGGCTTTGATTGGTTTCTGGAATGTGTGCACGCTCCTCGACAGCTGTGGAGAGGATCCTCTAGAATGCCCGCTTTCGCCAACTCGAGCGTCTAAACGAAGTACGCGGAATTTAGATCTTCGCTGCACCTGCTTTTCATCGATTTCGAAAAAGCTTTCCACAGTGTGCACAGGGAGTGTATCTGAATTGCTTTACGTAGGAGGGGCATTCCCGAAAAACTAATAGCTATTATGAGAGCCCAAACTTCGGACGATTTTGAGGTCCAAAGCGGAGTCCGCCAGGGTTTCATATTATTTCTTGTTGTTATCGGTGATGTTCTTCATGCTGCTCTGTCCGGAGGAAAGAGATGCAAGTAGGGTCGACTGAAAATAAACACCAACAAAACCAAGGTTTTCAATCTGACGGGTCATCGCACTCTCCCTATCTGCATTAATGGGCAGAGCATCAAAAGCCTGGATCAATTTGTGTACCTAGAGAGCATGGTTTCTGCCGACGGCGACTATGAACTAAATTGTTGTTGTAGTACACGCAGTTCATGAGGGCTTCCTAAAGGTGACATTGTGATCCTAATGGGTGATCTGAATACCAAGGTGAACTCTGACACTCGAGACTCGAGGAAAACACGGTCTTGGCGACCATCACGATAATGGTGTAGCTTCCACCACCTCATCATTAGTGCACATTGTTCGAGTACAGAGCCTACGATGAGGTTAGTTGGGTTGCAACTGACCAGCAAAAAGATTGAACATTTTGCGATCAGAAATGATTTAGGAACTGCCTTCTGGATGTGCGCATGAACAGAGGCGCTTTCATTGGACTCGAAAGAAAACACCATATAATGGTTGCTTGCATCTTGTGTTCGCCACTTCTTGTAGTGTCGCAGAGTTGCGACCTCCGAGGTCACTATGAACCGCTTCTATGATGTAGGTGTCGTCCGACAGTGGGAGAGCTACTTTGCTGATCGGACGGGACGGTGAACGGAGGGGATTAAAGGCTTTATTGACCGCTATGAGTGATGGTGGGCTTGACGTACTCGAAATACGATACCATGCGACGTGACAAAAGAGAATTTGTTATTGCACTGGCCAGGGACACGGGAATGTTGCAGAACGCAATGATTTGAGAAGTGTATACCGCATCATGAAAGTATTCGTATGTGGTCGCAAATCTTCCCATTGTACTGTGAAGGAGGTTAACCGTCATCCGCGATGACAAACAGCTGAAGAGTTGGAACAAACACTCCACAACGCTTCTACATAACATATCACATCCGCTAAGATTCTTCCTCTTATGGATGAAATTTCTAGTCACCGCAACATGCGGATACGGACTATTCTTCAAGCAGAAGAGAGTACATATTTAGGGATCAATTCTTCCCTTCTTCAAAAGAAACATTGAAGAACAGCTAATTCTCGTCATTTGAAACCTACTTGACTAACAAACTACTCCATCCAAAATACCAAATATGAAAGGTGCTCCTTTAAACCACATCAATCCCTCACTGATGCAGAATTAGAAAGTGTTCAAAGCTCGACACACAAGAAAATAATGAAACGCAAAGTTCTCCCTGAAGTACTTCATTTTTTTGATTCACGTAGATTTTTAGCTACGGTTTTAGTTCGACAAAAGTTTTTTAAGCTCTGGCTCGATAATTGGGTGATGAATTATCAAACACAAAACCTTTCACACCTGAAGCGTCCAGCTTCCAGTTTCCCGACTTGTTTATACTAGAGAGGCTTCCCATGAGACAGATCATCCATTGTGCTCTTAAGAATTACAGCTCTTTGCAATAGTTTCTTATTAGTATTCAAGAACATTAGGTACATGCCGCATCAGAAGTACAAGAATTTTTGTTTTCTTTTGTAGTTGTGACATGAAGTTATAGTAAATTTTCAAAAAGCTACGTTCCGCCAGGTATTATTTTTTTGAGCCTATATATTAGATGGAAGCTCACATTTCTTACAAATAATATTTAAGCCGGGCCTTTCATACAAATTTGCTAACGAAATATTCATCAATTTTCAGACGGCAACGAAAAAATAAGACTGAAAACAAAAAGGAAACCACAGCGAAACCAAATGAAGTGGATTACTCTCTTTGTTTGCCAAACGGATCAAAAAGTATCCAGTGCAAAATATGCTCTCTAGAATTAGGTAAAATAGCAAAGCTGAAAGAACATATGACACAACACACAACCGTCAATTCGTTTAATGAAATCAACATGACTAGTGAGTGGAAGATGACACTTGGATTAACCAAGTCCACTAGTTACGAAGAAATTATAAATTATATAATAAAATCCATAGAAGAAGGATCTTTGTCAAACTTCTACTCTATCTCTACCAAATCTGGAAATGAATTATCAATTAGTGATTCAGAGACCGAATCAGATTCCGATGATCAACCGTTCACTGATTACTCGCGTTCTGTTTACAAATGTGAAATTTGTTGTAAGATATTTGAACGCCGTTATAAAATTCTATTCCATCAGCAAACGGACCATTCCGGAGACGAATTGAAATACCAATGCCCAAAGTGTTCGTGGAAATTTATAAGTAGTAAATTGCTTAACGACCATTTAAGGACGCTTTGTAACAACGAGAACAAACGATATTCCTGTGATGAATGCGGCATGAAGTTCACATGGAGTGAAAACCTAATTGCTCACCAAAATGTGCGTCATTGTGTTGCGGAAATTAAGAAATCTAGAAAAGAAATTACCAAGGATAAGAAATATGTTTGTGAGGTATGCAATAAAGTGTTTGTTCGAAGTGAGCACCTCGATCGTCATAAAAGCGTGCATTTACCACCGAATCTCAGGCGTTTTGAATGTGAAGTATGTCACAAGAGATTTAATCGTAGAGATAACATGCGTTCACACATGCGAGTACATGAACGCGGCAATCGCGCTGATCGTGAAAATGGAGGGGGGAAATGTGATGCCGAAGGTAGGCATCATCTATGTGTCTATTGTGGTCGAGGATTTACGAATTCATCAAATTTGATTGTACATATGCGCAGACATACTGGAGAGAAGCCGTATAAGTGCGATTTGTGTGGCAAGGGTTTTCCGAGGTCTTCTGATTTGGCATGTCATCGCAGAACCCACACAGGAGAGAAACCGCATTTATGTACAGTGTGCGGAAAAGGTAATTTAAAATTTCCATATATTTGGTTTTCTGGGGATCAAGTTTAATTCCATCGACTGCCATATTTATACAGCCTTAAAAGGCGTATTTAAGCCTAATTAGTCTAACAATAGCATCCTTCATTATAGGTTTTTCCAGATCCAATAAGCTTGTTCGACATTTACGAATTCACACTGGAGTTCGACCCTATAAGTGCACCTATTGTGATCGTGCCTTTACACAATCAAATGACTTAACATTACATATTCGTAGACATACAGGCGATAAACCATATGTGTGCGGAGTTTGCGGTGATCGCTTCATACAGGGTACAGCTTTACAGGCACATCGTCGAATGAAGAGCCATTTTGAAGGTCCCGAAAACGACGCCCCGTTCGCTAGTATGAGTATGAACAATCCAAATCGTTATAACTCACAAAATCGTGTAGATCGAATAGGCTTGCCAAACCGGGAACCAATAGAACCCATCGAAATCAAACCAGTAGGGAGAGCTGGTAATTCGAAAATGCCTTGTACTTCAAATAGTGGTGATAACGTTTTATTTACGAATAATATTATAGAGGCGAGTGTGGAAAATATTGGAGATTGTAATATAGTTAGTCTAGTACCTGCGCAAATACAAATTCAAGAGTACCTTACTGTACCAGGAATTGCGTATTCTTCAGAGTTGCAGACTTTACAGTAACATTTTTTAGGTTAAAAATGTTTGATACATTATACGCATCAAATATAAGTTTAATTTGGATGAGCTGAGTTTTTTAATGGAGTCGCTTATTTTTTAGCCATTTTAATAACCTGGCCAATTTTGTTTAACGGTTTATTCTAGTGTTAAAAATTTAATTCTCATGCACCCATCGTTCCTCACATAGGGAAACACAAAACTTTATACCTGAAACGTCGAGCTTCCGGTTTCAAAACTTGTTTATATTTCCTTTCACTGATTCATTGGAGTTTGCACTTTTCTTCTGTCTCTATTATTCACAATTTCCCAATCAAATCTTAGTCTACTTTTCTGCTTTTTAGTAGAAATGAAAATATGAAAAAATTAATGACTCGTACGTAGAATCCGCATTATGGTCAAAAATGGTGAAAAAAAATAAATCAATACTGCCAATAACTTGGGAGAGGATCTTTGTGATATTCAAGAAGATTCACTTTGTTTAAAAACAAAACTTTATTCTAAACAGATGCCGAAAGTTATTCAGATCCCTCCACACATACTGCTAATGGTCAAATTGTTAACATATTTTTATTTCGTTGTTTGTTTCACTGCGTTTGCCTTCGTCAGAATGGATCAGTTCTTGTTTACATCGTGATTATGAACATTTCTACAGAGGCTTTAATGTATACCCTAGCCAACCATAGGCTACTATATTTGGCCTCATTGATGACATTAAAGGAACAAAACTTTCACAAAAAATTACCACCACTCAATTTACATACAAGCCCTCCAGGTACGCACTAGGGAACCTCCCTTCTCTGACTTCAGTTAATGAACAGTAAAAATAAAACTTAATTACCGTCAGTCTAGTTGAATGTCTTGCCATCTACCCTAAATCCGCAAAAGAGACTGCATTCGATGAGATCTTCGCCAATGATTCCTTTCAATGCTGCTATTTTTTATAGGCAGTGGGATTTGTATCGTGATTTGACGCCAGATACCAGTCGACTCAGCTGTAAATGAGTACCTGGAGTCAAATCAGGGTAATAACCTCGGGCGAGCGCAATGCTGACCACATTGCCTCCTACTGTAGTGTACCGTTACGGTCTTGAAAGAAGTGCTCTAACACACTGATCCAATATGGATTGTTGCGCCAACGATTATTATTATCATTTTTTATAGATCTAAATCTCAGCAAATAGGCTTTTGATGGTCGAAGTAAAAAATGCTCAGATGATCTTAATATGAACAACCAGACTAAAATAAAATTGAAGAGTATGCAGTCAACTAGTCATAGTATACAGAAAATAACCAGTATTCTTCATATCTGGTCAGCGAAATCGTTACATCTTAAAACTAGGCCTATTTTGATCTGAATCAGGCGGTTTCGCTCAATATAATCCGAACCCATTTTATGTTGTCAATGAATATAGGCGAGCAATCAACACCTGGCAACGAAACTCAGTCACGTATCTTCTAAAATGAAACTGTAAACGTTGCTTGCTGAAACTAACTTTAAATGACCTACACGAATTTGATTTCAATTTTTTTATATATATTTTGCTTACAACAGAAGGAACATTTTCGGATAAACTATTCGACCAGATTTGACAGCGTATGATATCAAAATATAAAATTACACTAATTTCAATATTATAACGCATTGGAATCACAGAATTCTCGTATCAACAAAGAGAAGTTTAATATAAATTTCTCTATGGATGTTGACATTCACTTAATTCTGTTGAATGATTTTTCTTTTCTAAAGTGTGCACGACTACAATAACAATTTTCATGTAAAAAAATTTGTCATTTCGAGACATTCTAATCAACGATGAAATAGTAAAAATGCATCGCCATTAAAATTAAGTGGAGAGTGAGTAATGGCAGTCGGTTATATCTCCGCTCGAATTTGGCAACCCGGTTCTGAGCCTGGCAAGCAATATTTCGAAATGAGTACAACTGAAATATTACTCTATTCAGGATATTCGAGAAACCCAACTAAGTCTAAATTTCATTCTCCACTCTCCATCGAAAATGAATTAGAAGATAAACTTAAAATTATAATTAAATCCCCGTTTTGCAGCGTTTGCTATCTTGAACCTCTTTAACTTATTTTACAACTTCGAAAATTCAGAAACAAATTAATTTTATGTGACTGTGTCTTTTGTGATAGTTTTGTGGTCACTGCGTTCTTGTTCCGATAGCCAGGCCATCTAAAAGATAAACAGTTAATCAAAACTATTACAACGGAGGGTACACAAAATACCTTCTGCTTATGTTGATAAACTGCAGCCTCGCATCGATCCAAAACCATTTTCTCTGTTAGCACACCATCCTCAGAAGCATAAACCGCTGCTTGCCATGACACTCCCAATTTCGAAATCTCTCGTCCTGACATTCCCTCACACAATTTCGCCATTTGTGAACAAACTGCGCCATAATCGAAATTCTCCAATTTGAATCGTCTGCGAATCGGAATTTCAATTAAATTTATTATAAAAAATAGGAGGAGGAAACTCACTTTTGTCCCTCTGCAGCTGGCTGCAAAACAAATTTGTCGAAATACAGACGAAGCAAACGTTCGCGCTCTTCTAGGCCAGGTAATGTGAATTCTACCATTTCATCCAGACGGTCATTGATTGCATAATCAAACTGCTCCGGGGTATTACTAGCTAATATTAACATAAACTTATGATTTTGTTCACTTGTACGATAAAGAAATGCGTTTAATGCTGCACGTAAATCTTCGGAAATTTTCTCGGACGATCGCTTTCTCAAGAACGCGTCAGCTTCATCCACGAATAAAAGCAAACCTCTTCTACTCGTCTGGGCCCAATCGAATACTTTATGAATAGCAGTCACACCTTCTTTGCCCATAGGTGCAACGTCACCTCCAGTCATAATCGCATAGTCCATTCCAGAGTGTTTCGCAAGTCTTTTGGCGAACAACGTTTTACCAGTACCCGGAGGACCATGCATTAAAATATTTCTATAAAAACCACGATTTTGCCTGGTATTTTTTGTTGCAATTGCTATATCGCGAAGTCTCTCTTCCAGTTTTGGTTTCAAGATGACACCCTTGAGTTAAAATTTCATATTTCAATTTATAAAGACTTGAAAACAATTAAAAACCAGATTACCTGTAGAGCTTCAGTTGGTTTCGACCTCAAATTTTGCACAAATTTTATTGGATGCCTTAGAATGTCTAGCAATGCGAAACGAGAAGTTTCTCCTACGAGTGAAGGTTTTCCAATGCGGGCTTCAACGTAACGGGCTGTAACACCAGTGGCTCCTTTTGCTGTGTAGACTCCCAGAGCCAACAATGAAAAACCTCCGGCCGCAGTTAAAACTTTGTCCCAATCAGTTAGCATTGCCTCAGCACCAGCGCCGAGAACAGATCCTGCGGTCCTGCAAGTGAATGATCCTTTGAAATCACAGTTGGAAATATTGTTTGGCTTTTACTTACTTGATACTTTCCAGAACGGTAGTACGGTTTTCTTGAGCTTTCAAGCGAATTTGTTCTAAATTGATATCACGATTTTCTCGATCAACTTTTGCTTTAACTCGCATTTCGTGCTCAAGCAGTTTTAATCGATTCTTTTCCTTCATTTCGATTTCATGTTCAATGGTTTGACGACGCATTGCTTCTTGTTTCGCGACGCTTTCTTCTTGTCTAAAATATAATTATATAGATTAGATTTTCCTAAACAACAAGGTGATCGTATAGCATAAACAAGAATTGCTGAAGTTGAAAATAGACTCTTTACCGAGGTATCAATCGCGCAGCACTCTGACCTACGCTAAGTCTGCCTTCCTCCATTCACTTGGAGGTGAAATGTAAAGCAGCTAACGATGCATATAGACATCAGTTAGCTCTGAACTTTTCGGAACACTCGAACGGTCATCGGTTATCCGCACTGGAGCGAGCCTTTTTACGCGCAGCCTCCAATACAGGGACATATATATTTTTTCTGCATCCGAATATTTTGACACAACTGCTTTTCTTATCGATACCGGTCATAATAATCAACCCAGGTGGTATGATCTGCTGTGCATGCAACAATTGAAATCTCAGTAAGATGGTTTATGATGAGTGCTGCGACCCGGCAAATGGAATTTCCATAACTTAACACGTCAGCCGTTGAGTACCCAACGACTACCTAAATCTTTGTCTCTATGTATTCCGAAACGTGGGGGAAAGTAAAGGTGATTCTAATCTTGAAATCAGGGAGAATGCAACACTTCGTGAATCTATGTTTCGAAGACGCTCAATGTGTTTTGAATTCAAGATAGACTTAACTAACCTTGTCCTTGTCTTCGAACAAAGTTGTTTATCCTTGATCTATCAAAAGCTTTAGATATGATTCACCACAACTTCTGAAAGTCATCAGTCGTACATCGTCTCAAATCAAATAATCGATTGGATCGCCAATTATCTGCTTTCACGGAGTTTAGATACAATCACTCCAAACTTCATAGATTCAAACAAGTTATACTCCAAAGTAGAGTAACAGTAGTGATCACTTTCCGTGTGCTGCTCATATATAGTCTTGCGTCTACCTGTCAGTTCTTTGTGGTACGGTGTACCAATTTGAAATCATTATTTGCGGTAGCTTCTGTCTCCATAAGCTGTGCAATAAGAAATTTCTTTTTGTCACGACATACACTATGCTATACTTCCTGAAATTTGCTGCGGAATCGAGCGCAAACGCTGATGTTCACATTCAGTCCTAAAATCCTCGATGAGAAGCAGGAATGAGATACTCATTCTGTTGCACAGTGCAGTCAAACCGCCTGCACCAGGAGCCCAAAATGTTTCCTAAAATAAATCACAATAATCGACTCCCTAAGCAGTATTTGTTAGGACATCACCGAAATAATTACCACGCCAATGCCTAGTGGAGAAAACACCACCTCCTCATAATATCCGCACAACATGAGGGAGCACAAAAGAGATTTCCGAAGATGTAAGAGGGAAGTTTCCGACGATCCAGCCTACACACGTGCCATTACTCAGCTGCGCAATGAGGAAGTCCTGAAGTCGATTACTGAACATAAACCCAATTCGGTACTGGTGGAACGAACGTCAGATATACCACCAAACGAGAAAACACTACCCCAAACAACGAGAGTAGTACTCCCGCTTCAATCCCTACTTGTCGCAAATTGAGCACATTTTTAACTGTGACCTGCGTGCCTACTTACCATGAACGCATTATGAAACGGCCCCATCGAGCGAATTTGGATCATATGATTTCAAGATTTGCCTTTGACTGGATATAGTAATAATAATAATAAACCTCTTTAGTTGCAATATCGATTATGCCAAAGCTTTCGATAGCGTCCTGCATACCAGGCTAATCGATGTTCTACATCTGTATCGCATTGATCCGATACTAATAAAAGTTTTTGGCGACAGTCATGGAAGGGCCACCTAATCAGTGCGTACATCTGAGGGTGCTAATATCTCAGAGCCCATCCGTATACGGAGGGGCATCTTCCAGGGGATTCGTTGTGTCTCCTTTGGTTTTGTATGCCACTGAGCCCCCTTTCATGACTACTGAATGATATTAGAGGGCATGGTTTTGCAATAAAGTGTGACCTACGTGCTAAGTGCGAACTGACACACTTGATGTGTTCACCCGTGATATTCGGATGGAGTTTGGATTAGACAAGGGTCGAATCCAAGTCATCCGCAAAGATCATCGCGAGACGCATACCGGACATAGCATTGTTGACCTCCACATCGAAGCTATGACCGAGACAGACTTCTACAAGTACCCGGGAATTCTGCAAGAAACCCATGCTCGAGTTGGTTAGCATGTCCGAGTTCCCGCGACGTTTGAAGCTGGTACTGAAATCGCATCTCTCAGGAAAGAATAAAATAAGCGCTATCCCTTCACTGGCTTATGCATTCGGAATATTCCCGTGAACAAAGACCGATCTAAAAAACATCCCGCAGCGGATACGGACGACTATGTCCAAATTCCGAATGCCGTGGAGCGAATGAACCTGCCTCGTGACATCGGAGGCAGGGAGGTTTTTGATGTGACGGCACAATATCATCGCCAAGTCGACTCACTACACGTTTATTTTTACAGCAAAGAGGAGGCGAGCTCCTTGCATGCGGCTGTCTGTACGACAGACTGTGGGCTGACTTCACTTAACTTGACCTTGACCTTTCAATCCTCTGAGTGGGATGAAGTCGGACCAAGAGCGGATCAATGAATGGAAGTCGAAAGCAATGCATGGGAAACACGTGAATTGTCTTAGAGAGCCACTTGTCGAGCAGATGGCTGTGTTCTGGGGAGCTCTATGCTGAGACGGCAGGGGTTCATGTGTGCCATTCAGGACCGCGTGGTCGCCACCCGAACTTATAAAAAGCTCATCATGAAAGAACGGGTGGACAACGACCAGTGCAGAATGTGTGATTAGAGACGTTGGACCATCTCATTTCTGGCTGTACATATCGGTATACCGATATGAGCCGCAAGCAGTACTTGATAGTTCTGCTTACACCATGTATGGGGACCGGCAAGTTCTGAGTGATCGCCACACTCTACATAACAAGCTTGACGTACTGTTAGTTGACAAGACGGGTCGCTCCGCGTATATAATTGATGTTGCTATCCCCCATAACAACAACATCGAACGGAAATATGTGGAGAGGAAGGTGAACTATGAGCCACTGCCTCGGGAAATCAAAGAAATTTGGCGTTTCGGGCGGGTGGTTGTAGTTCCCATAATATTGTCAGCTACAGGTATTGTACCTAAATCCCTCACGGCTTCCCTTGAAGTCCTGGGACTTTCGCACATTCTGGTTCAAACCATGCAGAAATACATCATCCTGCATACGTGATGTTACGGAGAGTTGTCGACGGATTCTCCCATTGACCTTCCATCCACCACTACCACTAGCGCCCCTTTAGTTTTTAAGTAGGTAGGATCGTCCCGCCTAAATGCTTGGCACTTAGTATTAGTGTTAGGTAAAATTCGGCATCTGCCGAGATTGTGATAACTTGGGAATAATTATAATAATGTTTGGGGAAAATCCAATCGAATCTAGGCATTCAAACGGTTTCTTTCAAGGGCGCATCGGATAACCAAAACACTAAGCGATCCGGACCTTAGAGGTATATACTTTCCCTCAATCCCGCAACAAAAGAGGAAAATAGTCGTTAGACAGCAACAGCTTTACGGACACAATACTCTTTACCGACGCGTCAGTTATGAAAGGAGAATCGAACTCCGAGACTGAGGATTATAGAAATTGCCTATGCAGTCGAGAAAGGCAAAAGAAATTTTATTGGTGGTATTATTATTGTATAATTTCGAAATGATATAGCTTTTTCAAACTTCAAACGCATTTCCCTTGAAATGGACGAGTAGGACTCGAAGAGTTTTCATCCGATCGACTTGATAATTTAACTGTAACTTTCTCGTCTGATTATCTAGTCATTTTACCAATTGATGAAGCGAATCTTTCTTTAATAAAGAACATTTCTTCATAGAAAGTGCAAATTTATGTTCTAAGTCTAAGTCCAAAAAAAAGTTCTAAAATTATAACTATAAATATTACAGTGAGAACCAAGATATCCCTGTGAATTGTGATGAGAATTTCTGGTTCATGTACTTGCAGCCCGATTATTAGATGTTGGGATTTTCATGGGAGTTGTGGTTCCGTCCAAGCGGGAAAAAAAGGAAATTTGAGTAGGTCTTGCATCCATCAGTATGAATGCTGAGCAATACACTCAGTATAGACTGGTACCGTTGCTGGTTGTCACACCGGGGCTTTGATTGTGATCACAAAGTTTATTCGTATCTTAAGAAGACCTTGGGGGTAAAACTACCAGCACTTAACCGTCTGTTACCCTCATCAAAACACCACTTAAACATTTAACTTGACGGCATTGTTGAAGTTTGTGTGTGAGACGCTTTCTCAGATAAGCTAACATAAAACGTATGGCTACCTCTTGCTTCAAGCTACAGTTATTTTCCCTTCTACTTCCAAGGAGATTTAGGGTTTTTAGAAAAATGAATGATGCAACTTCTGTTTCAAAGTCAGTAAGAGTGTACGATTCCTTATATACTTACTTTCTCAAATTCTCCTCCTGAACGCGTTGTTGCTGAGCCAATTGCTCCTCATATCGCCTCCTGGCCAGCTGGTCTTGATACTGAGCGCGAGCCTGTTGCTGTTTTGTTTCCTCCTGAAAATTCAATGAGATCAAATTTATAGTCTGGTTTTCAGGTTTTAGGCAATTTTTCATACAATTAATGTTTTCCGCCGTTCTTCATGGTCAATCCGCTTTTGTTCTACTTTTGCCTGCTCAACATGCGCCTCGTATTCTTTCACTTTTGAAAGATATTCCTGTTGCCGAGTCTGCTCCTGCATTTTGGATAATTCCAGGGCCTCCCGGGCATGTCCTGTAAAATTCAATATGTTAATATTTCACTGCACATAGATTTAAAGCCGCCCTGGTGCAATACATGTCTACGTTATGCAATAGGCCGGCAAATATCCAGAGGCCGTATTTTACTCACTTGATCGCTCCAGCGTCTTCGCAGCCTCCGCAGCGCGTTCCAGAGCCGATGAATCGAATCGATACGCCTCCATTGCTTTACGTTCGGCTTTGGTGAGACCAGGATCTCCAGAACTTTGACCTGCAGTCGAAGGGATTCCATCACTCCCACCATCCTCAGGCGGCACAGCTGGTTTTGCCCTTGAACCAAATAACCACGACATGACTAAAAGATCAGTCACCCGCTAACAATCGAATGTAGATTAAACAGAAAGAATTTCTCTCAATTAAAAATAGAATCACTAAGGAAAACGTGCAAGCAGAATTTTATCACACTTCGAGGTTATAAGACCTACAACCTCACGTCAAATCAGAGCCCATGCTCCGCTCATCGTATTCGCTGGACAGGCCGAATTTTCCTACGAGCAGCATCAGCTGATTTTTCTGATAGGAGAATGAAGCGTTCAAAGCTGGTGTTGATAACGAATTGAGTTTTATAATCGTTTTTGGTCAACAAGGACTGGTCATTTTAAATTATTTTGTTTGATCCAAAGACAGTTTAGAGAAATTCCAAATTTTCTATTTCAAACTTCGATAATGGAATTAGATTTTCATAATGAAATCATCTGAATATTTTGACAGCTCCTTTCAAAAGTCCCCGCCTGGTTGCATTGAATGAATAAACCAGACCAATTTTGTCATTCATTCAAATTCAAAACGGTCCAGTTTCCCTACTAGTTAACTGTCTTGGACTCACTGCAAATAATTAATTATATGGACGTTTTTATGTGATAAAGACAGATAAATTCCTCCAAATATGTATCGAAGTACGAATGGACCGAAGGTTGGGAAGGAAAACGTAGGCGCCACGATGAAATACGGCAGTCAAAAGCAAATAGAAAGTCGGGGGACCACGAAAATACAATTAACAAAGGTAAAGTGCCTAATATTTACGAAACTAATTAGCCCGCCTGTTTAACATGTACAAAAGTTTGTCAAGATTATTCTACTTATAACTTCATTAAATTCATTTGAGAAACTATAGTATTTCTGACTTTCAAAGAAGTTCGTTAATGGCCGATGATCTGTAGATTTCAAATACATTTTAATCATTTTCTTATTTCGAACATTCCAGGAGAGCAACACCGCACCAGTATCACGAGGAAATATCCGCACTGGAGAAATTAAAAAAACAGTACTCGCCTCTAAAACGTGCGTTCTCGAGAGTACGGGTCCTAGCAAGCAGACACTAATAGTTAACAAAACGGATGAACAGAAATCCACTGAGACGAAACCGAAAGTAGAATCAACAAAGACTGAAACAAAACGACAGGCTGCCATTCTCAAGACTGATAACCCAACGCCTATACAACCGAATAAAGAAGTAAGAGGCGACATTGAACACGCTATTCCAGATAGTACTGTGGATAGGGCTTCAAGTAAGCTTTCCAAAACACTAGACATTATGCAGTCCCTAACAAATGATTAAATTTGTACTTGCAGATGTTAATGATAAAAAAAAGTGGTCACTTTCAAATTTCGACATTGGACGCCCATTAGGCCGGGGAAAGTTCGGCAATGTGTACTTAGCTAGAGAAAAGGAAACTAAATTTGTAGTAGCTCTGAAAGTGTTATTCAAAAAACAAATACACTCAACGGGCGTTGAACACCAAGTGCGGCGCGAAATTGAAATTCAGTCGCATCTGCGCCACCCAAATATACTTCGACTCTATGGATATTTTCATGATGATGCTAGGATTTATTTGATATTAGAATATGCACCGAAAGGAACATTATATAAAGCTCTACAGGAGCAACCAAACAAACACTTCGATGAGCCGCAAACTGCCATGTATGTTAAATCTCTTGCATCGGCTCTAATATACTTGCATGAACGTGATGTGATCCATCGTGATATAAAACCCGAGAACTTATTGCTGGGGTACAATGGTGAATTGAAGATAGCTGACTTTGGTTGGTCAGTGCATGAACCGAATTCTAAACGGACAACATTATGCGGCACATTAGATTATCTGCCACCTGAAATGGTGCAAGGCAGACCACATACAAAAACGATTGATTTGTGGAGTTTAGGTGTACTGTGCTATGAACTCTTGGTTGGTCAGGCTCCGTTTGTTTCTCCTGACCATGATGAAACATATCGTAAAATTATGAAAGTTGATTACAAGCTACCCTCGTTTGTTACTCCTGCAGCTGCGCATCTAATTTCGAAGTTATTAAAATTAAACCCGGAGCAAAGGCTGCCTTTAGAGCAAGTTTTGGAACACCCATGGATAATACTTCATTCTTAAACAAATGCCCGTTATGATACTCTTAGTTTGTATAAGTTTATTTTTCTTTTCGTTACATTAATCCGCTCTTAGTTATTTCACAAATGTTTTTGTTAGTTGCAAGGCAAACTGATTTTACTGACCTTTTTCTATTTTTTGAAATAAATTTCCTGTAATTTTTGCTAAAATTTTATATAATAAATTCAAGGAAAGTATTTGAAAAACAATATAAATGGTTTTTTCCTGTGACAGCAAATCAATAAATTTAAAATTTATAAACTAGATTAGCCTCCTTATGAAAACAGTTTCCATATTCAGCGGATGGCCTGGCTTCAAATAGTAGAGGGAAATATAACTCGCTTCTGTGAGTCGACTTAGTTTACTGAGTGCTTCAAAAGAGCCAGAATTATTTTTACTTCACCTATAGTCGCTCTGTTGACTGAGGAAAATTTCGACTCAATAAATTAATAAGCAATTCATTACAATAAAACACAAAGGAATTAAATTATAGAATATTAGTATCATTGTGATTTTCTGAAGATATAGAGAAAATCACGCGAAACTTTGAATGGAGTATTTATAAATAGTTAAGGAGGTTTTGTTTCTGCTCCTAGCTCGATCAAGTAATAATAAAATCAATCAAGAAAACTGCCAAAAAGTGGTCTTTTATATAAAACTTGAATTGAATTTGCAAATTGCAACGATAATAATTCGATTTGGAACTGAAATCCTATTTTCCCAGCATCAACAACAATAGAAATGGGTTACCAAGGAATTTGACTAACGCATGAAATTAATAATTCAAAAACGATCGTTTCGAAAAACAAATGTGAGGAGTATAAGATCGCTCTGTATGTACAATACATATCACATGTTTAATATATATATTATAATATATACATACATATTCTTTTTTTTCAGCCTTTGTCCCATTCACAAGCGGGGTCGGTTTCGCCATTTTACTTTATCAAATGCCTGATCTGGATGCAATCCTGCTGCTTTTAAATGCCCATCCAGTGTATCAAGCCACCGTTGTTTCAGCCTGCCTTTTGGTCGTTTACCATCGACCGATGTTCAGACCAATCTTGGCAAGTGAATTCTCGTTAGCACGAATTGGGTGACCATACCATCGAAGACGCCTCTCCCATAATTTTTTTACGATCGATGCAACCCCATAGCGATCGCGGATATCCTCATTTCGGATGTGATCAAAACGTGTCATGCCACAAGCTCAACGCAACATCTTCGTCTCCATTACCGCAAGATGCCGTTCATTGTCTTTTATATTCGGTCAACACTCAGAACCATAGAGAGCGACAGGATCGACGACATTGTGGCAAATTTTAGATTTGAGACGTTCGTTGATACGTCGATCACAAAGAACACCAGTTGCCACTTCATCCAGGTTGCGTAAGTGCGTAAAGCAATTTCATAGCGCAGTTTTCCATTGGTTGATAGCGTTGACCCGAGGTATTTAAATCGCTCAGTTCTGGGCAGGTCACTGTCGCTCGCAGTAGTTGGGCCTGTTTCATGGGGATCGGTCGTCAAAAATTCAGTTTTATTCAGATTCAATCTGAGACCGTGTTTCATGAGGCATTTTTGGGCAAGTTGCTCGAGATCATTTTTGCTATTAGATGCTAGAAAAACATCATCTGTATAAAGCGGGTCCGTGTACAACAACAACAACAAACCAAGAGGAATGGTGAGAGGGCGCTTCCTTGATGAACACCAGCAGAGACATGAAGCGGCAGAACACGAGTTCTTGTGGCATTATGTGTTGTCGAAGAGCATACCAGATGAGTTCGTGTGGCATACTGTCAAATGTTTTCTGCAGATCCAAAAATGCAATGTAAAGAGAGCGATGCTTCTCAAGGTGTTTCTCCATGAGTAACCGCGCAGCGTGCACTGCGTCAGTAAATCCGGCTTGATTCACGATTATTTCAACGATTTCGCGAATACGGCTTTCAAGAATGCGTTCAAAAATCTTCATGATATGGGAAAGTAACCGGATCGTACTGCAATTTGAACATTTTGCTGGACTACCTTTCTTTTTCCATATTGGAACGTTGGAGACATCAGCGCCATGGATAATTTTTTCCAAGGCCGGGTTAAAAGGATGCTTGGCCTATAACGTTATTGTTGGCGAACGGTCTCGAGAATAGTTCCGTTGCTTTTATCTGACTTCGTACATTGTTCAAGAGCAGCATAATCAGTCTTATCAATTTAGCTGGGATTCCGAATTCTCTATGGTCTATGAGAATATTTTATAGATGATACTCAGCAAAATGATACTTCTCTAATTGTGTGTGATATCCCTTTTTTAAGGTTTTCTATAAAACAAAACCGTATTAAAATCGGTTCAATGTCTGTTTGTCACACGCATTTTTCTCAGAAACAAATGTAGTCGTGTGGGGTGTCAAATGAAAGGTCTCAGTTAGTACTCCCCGAACCCGACCATAGTTTTGGCATTTATTGGAAAGTTGGGGAGTGCGGGAATCTAAAGTGATCATGTCTATCACGGACCCATTCTCAGAGATCACCCCACCGAAAAATCTGAAAAAGTCACGAAGCTGCCTCTATAATGAACCGTGATTGTTATTCATCCATGTTTACTTACAGATGTCTATGAATGAGGAATACCTGCTTGCAAATAATTTGCTCAACATTTCCTTACCGATTATTCATTGCACCTAATTTTGTTAGATAGCATTTGTCGTTTTTATAAGCATAACTTTACAATTAATTCTCTTTTATAAGCAACCTTAACAATTTTCTGTATTTCTTTCAAACTCATCGTTTTCATTAAAAATTTGCTTATTTCATCAAATGATCTGCAAATTCATTAAAAATTCACTTATTTCGTCAATGATCTGCAAGATTTATCACATTGATACAACCATGCCAATGCCAATAAACCCAACAGAAATAAAAAACGCCCAATAAATAATGTTTTTTATCGAAAAATATCTCAGAACCACCTATTCGCAAAAAATTGCCCCCGGGGTTTTTTTAACGCTACTGTATTAGTACCCAAAAGTAGATATCTCTAACGTATATTCCAATATAGTCTCTTCACTGTATAAACACTTTGCCAATTAGGCAAAAGACTATGAAGCTACAAAAGTATTTTGCATTCATTATCAAGCTCTTAAATAATGGAAAAAATTCTTCGGAGGATTCTTCTCTCGAACGCAGTCAAGAATTCACAATTTTTCTCGCTAAAAACATGTCTTCCGAGGAATACATGAGGACTAACAAAATCATTGTCTTGTAGAGTAAGAGCTTTAACCCTATGGTGAGACATTTCGAGCGAAACAGTTTTTGTAAGCTAAAATAGCCTCTGTTGGCAGCCAACAACGGTACGCGGATTTCACCGTTATAGCTGTTATCGTTTAACTAGTGCGATTCGATGTTTTCCCAGGGCCAGGTTAAAGAGAATGCAAGATAGGGCATCGCTTTTTCTTAGACCGTTGTATATGTTGAATGGTCTCGAGAGTGATTCTGCTGCTTTTATCTGGCCACGCGGATTGGTCTGGGTTAGCCTAATCAGTCTTATCAATTTCGTCGGGATACTGAATTCTCTCATGGCCATTGAACTCGATGCAGTTGATGGCCATATTCCAGTTTTTCTATCGCTTGCTGCAGCGCGAGTCTTCCGTTGGCGAGAGCTCCAACTCGCCGATATTTTGGTTGTCGAGCAATTCATCAAAATTGTGTCTGAAATCAGATTTGCCTCTTTAGTTATCCTAAAGCCTCAAATAGTTATCAGAAAATAAAATTGCGCATGCTGTCGTGGCGTTCTCAGAAATCAAACTTCCCGAATCAACATTATTTTCCTCTGCCCAGATGCTGAAGTGTTTAATGGCGTCCTCATGTTTGATTTTTAGCTCATCATTACCAAGTGCTTCAACGGAGAAACTGTTGTCACTGTAAAGTAGTAAATTATTTTCATTTCAAACAAGCCATTCAAGAATTTCCGATTGTGACGGTTGATTACACTTATTGAAGCAAAACGTAAAGTAAATATTGTATATTACCATATTTGAGAAATTTGTCCGAAACTTCCCTTAAGTTCATTCTCTCTCTCTATTCCATTTAAGCTAATAGGACTTATTCTCTGCCAATTGCTCTAGATGAAGCAGCCTTCTGGACCTTTCAATTATTTACCTCCGAACTAAATGGTATTTTTCATGCGGGTTAGTTATCTATAAAATCATCAGTATTTACATTAAACATAGTGCTTAATTTATTGTTATTGTTTTTTCTCCAAATCCTAAGGCATCGAACAACGATGCATTCCGATATTTCAAAATAAACCGCTCGCTACACTCTGCGACATTATTTGACTGTGCAAACCTCTATTACCAGCCAATGGTCGATAACAACATTCAATGTTTTGCTCCAGTGTTGTTCTGAAGTGTCAAAAACCAGAAACCAGAAGAAGGGTTTCGTGTTGACGTTTTCGCTCTCTCTGAACATCCCAATCTGCGGGTGTTTTTTTTCTTCTTGCGTGCATACATTTCATAAGTTTTTGCATGCGAACGGGTTGTGGCTCAAGTTAGATGTGAATTTGCCATTGTTCCCAGGTTTTAAGTAAATTTTGAGCAAGTTTCCAGTCAAGAGTTATAATTCGGAAAAATGACTGCTCCGCGACTCGCGCGAGCTACAAGAAGTCGCTTTTTTATTGGGATCGGTGCACTTGTGTTGATGGTGGGTTTCGTGGCGATTTTTCGTAGTTCTCAGCAACAACTGGACAAAAGTCGTGAGATGGCAATCCGTTGCGAACAAAACCAAGAAGTACTGAATACCCGAATGCAAGGTAACATTTGATACTGCCCACAATCTCCGGGATGCGAGTTGGCATCGTAATCGTTGTTCTATTTTTAGCTATCATAGAACAAAAATTCCGGCTTGAGACATCGCTGGAGAACGAACGCAAAGAATACCATGATCTTAAACAAAATTATGAGCACAAGTTGAAGGAAGAAAGAGAGATACACGCAAAAGCTTCACAGGAATCAAATGTCCGCTTCGAATCATTGCAACAGCATTATAAACTAGAACAGAGTGAGCATGCAGACTTGGTTGAGGAGTGCAGCAAAACTAAGAAAGTTCAGCTTGAACAAATTAATGGGTTGGAGCGCAAAATCAAGTCACTCGAAACCCTACTTGCACAAGCGAAGTCGCAGCACAATAAAGACGTTGAACATTGGACGGTAGGCGATTGTTATGATCGAAAAATTTTGTTTTTATCATGATTAAATTTTATTAGTTGAAGTATAACAACCTGGAACGGGAGAAAGAACGTGTTGAAGAGCTGTTGAGATCATCAGATGATAAAGTCCGTAGCAAACTTCTCAAACAAGTTGAAGATTACGAGAAGCATTGTTCATACCGTCCACCCCACTTCGAATCCACTGAGAACAGCGTGCTACCCCAACCGAATCCCTTGAAATCTGCGGCGCTTGTGAAAGATTTCAGAGAGCAGATAGCCGTGAGTGAAAATTTGTATAAGATTCCGATTAAAGTAAGAAATAGTACAAATCAACTGCATGTCACTAACAGCAATTCAGTGGGCAAAGGGGTGAAGTACATATCTAACATTGGCAACATTCGATCGCGTAATGGGCAGGTTATTAACTCTGTTGAAAATTTTCAGATGATTCCGAAACCCCTAGGCAGTGGTGAAAAGAGATCTCGGCAGCAGGACGATTTTAATAAAGACCCAATGCAACAGCCCCCACCGCTAAGGGTTCCGTACAAATCATCGACTTCGCCGACGGACCCGAAAACATCAGAAAACAATAAGCAAGCTGTACCTGCTGCAAGCTCTACTTCGGAAAAGACGAAAAGATCAAGTACACTAGCGAATAATGGCCACAGATTGAAATCAAAGCAGTTGCCTTTGGGTGTAGCACCAGTACCGGATAATTTCGAGGAATTGATAAAGAATGAAGATAAGGACGAAAGTGGCAATAATAACAATCGCTATGCAAACGTAATTGAAGGACTGTCCGGAAAGAACGAAGACGCTGAGCAGGAGAATGGAGCTCATGAGGTGAAAGACAATGACTTCAATTTAGTTGATGATAAGAACGACGGCAAAGATCATCTTCTAGAGGTATTGGATAACGTGAACAATAACGCGGCTGAAGAAGACACGAATAATATTGACGCGAAACAAGGTGATGGTGGACATATGGTTGGTGACGGTGTACTGGTTGCACCCAATCAAAATCTCCTAGAGAGTGTGAAGAAGGACCATGATGGCGGCAACGATGATATAGATATAGTTGAAAATAATAAAAATCCCATGTTGCGACACGATGAGGACGATAAGTTGAAGAATGAAGTAGATGGAGATGAAGGCAAGGAAATCGTTGCCCGACACGATGCGCACGAAGAGCAAAACGAAGAAGATGGAGATGATGGTGAGTATTGAGGGAACATTCTGTTTCTCCTTATCTTGAGATTCATTTGTGCAAATGGCAAATAGTGTTTTCTCACTTATTTACTCCAATCTCAAGAAACGAGAATTTCGCTTGGCTTTTTTAAGAATTTAAGTAGAAATCCATTATGACAGGCATTGGTGGCGTTTTAAACGCACAACTCATCCCTTCAATACGATCTTAATCCATAATTCTTTAAATGCGTTTTCCATCAAATTGGGTTAATCTATATTCAGTTGCTTAGAGTAAATTTCAACTCTGGCCTGGTGACAACTTATGAGCGGGTTTGAAATATATATTTGGGCAATTTTGATAACTCTGAAAATTCGCAGGGGATGCACTGTCATGCAAATGTACTTCACTTTCTGTTAAATCGGTGGAAAGTAGCTTAGTGGTGTTGGGAGGCCTCATGGCGCATGGTGCTAGTGCGATAAGATTATTATCGTACTATTGAAATGGTGAATGCTGGCGTATTCCTAACAAATTCTTAAAAATGCCGTGTTGCCTGAAGGAAAACGGTCAATAGGTCCAGATCTATCTTTAAACTAGATAATGCATCCATTCTTACAGTAAGAAGCATTCAAGAATATCTGGTTGAACAAAATGTTGACCCTTTAAATTGGCCTCCGCCTCAAAGCAATGCTTAAAATTGCAATTGGAAGATGCCAAAAGTTGTTGTACACAATCTTAGGTTAACTTGCGAAAAGATTTGTTCCAACTGGAACCATCTGTTGTTTATCTATATCGCAATTTTCGCCACGATTCGCGACTAAAGACCAAAACAACTCAAGGAGAAACTCGTATAAAGAGGCTTTGCGTACGCAATGGTACAGGGAATGAAATTATTTTAAGTAGCAAATGCACCAAAGGTCAGTTTCCTTCTCTGGATCTTGACCTTATCGCATTCATTTGTATGAAAAATATAAGCCCGACCTAAATTGGACAACTTGTTCAGAAATCGAGGTGGGCGGCAATATGAGTGTGCCGGTATAAAACAGAGTCTACCTCGTGAAGTAATACCTCACTATGGTCTGGTTAAGGGCAGATGGAAAATGTGGCGCAGTAACGCATGAGACACGGAAACATTGCATGTCCCTTTCGAAAGATTTTGCTAGTCTTTAGTGTCCTACAGCATCATTTCCCTACTTTAGTTGCAGGCAATCATTTCCCCCGAGGACGATTCATTAAAAGTTTTCTTTTCTTCCAGATGAATATCCCAATAACGCTCGGCAGCAAGAAGGTGAAGCAGTACGCAATTGAGTTAAATCTAATATAGGTAAAATTCTCTAAAAACTATGTAAAAATATCGGGGGAGGCTTAAGAACAGATAGTATCTTATCTTTACTCAATTTCTGTAAGTAATATCCAGAAAATATATAATTCATTTTATGAATTACTTTTGCGAAGATAGTCTCCGGAACTGCCAACCGTTGGAAACGCGTTTTCGATTCTCATGAATTTAAAAATATCTAAGTTGGAAGACTTTTCATGTTTTGGCCTTTATTTTTGTAGACAATGTGGTTCCTAATGAGAAAATGTCCAAGCCACAATTTAAGTACAATTTTCGCGATGGGCTGCTCCATATGCCCAAAAACTGATTTTTATGGATGATTAGCACAAGATTCATTCTCATTTCTGATTTTCCCGTTATATCAAGCGATTTGATAGAATATTTAAAAAACGAAATTTTTATATATAATATAGTATCCATGTATGTGTATATAGGAATAATGTTTAAGAAGCTTCGTTGACTACTATAATTTTCTTTGAATTTGTGATTTGCCGTTCGAATTTATCTTTAAGAGAATCATATTTTTATATTATTTTAAATAGCCTTGAAACTAACGAAGCACTACAGAAATTCCTCTTTTGTTTCTCGGTTTATATGAATCGTAGGTAAACAAACTTTTAATTCTGATAATTTATATATGCAAAAGTTGCTGCATTTGTAAAATATTTTCCAGGGCTGTATAATTATGTACTTTTATACTTTTAAAAATATTGATTATAAAATAAATGCTATTATATTACATTGAGAGCTTGGTCGTTTTAATGTTTAATTCGTTTATGAGATGATTTTAAAATTATCGTTTCCATTTTGTTACTGGCTACATTGAACTGACAAACTTGGAAAAAATAACTATGTTGATCCCTTATATTGCCAGTAGGAGAGAAGAAGTGGCAAGACTACATATGAAGCTAAAGGAAAGCCAAATCTTACATTAAAACAAACTCTTGGGTTATAATATCATCAATTTTTCAAAGATAGTAATTTGTAGAATTGAGCCCGAAATTATCGACAGTTTGGGTTTTGGGTTTAGAGATGGAGCTATCGGCAGCTATGAGAAATAAGAAAAACAGCTTCATAATGGCAATGTTATTGGCTCGTAGAATTTTTAAGTGATGTTAATGGCCAACCCTGTAGGTTGGTGGTGAAAGCGTTAATAATAAAATATTCAAATACAAATTCAAAAGATAACTCCAACGATGAACATCATACCTACACTCTTTACATGGGTGTAGATCGGATTGATAATCGCCCGCACTGATTTTATTATCTGGAAATAAATTCTCAGCATTTTGTATATATTTTGGATGTAACTTTTAATTCTTCTTAGAATTGTTAATAGTCTATGATATTATTACTAATTATTATTAACATTAGATTTAAAAATTTCGTTATTTTAACACAAGAAAATTTAAACATATTAAAAAAATTGTAAAAGAAAAGTTTTCCGAAACTCCCCTGATTGTGAACTTAATTATTTTGCTCAACGCCGCATAAGTCTACATTCATATAATATACCTGATGTGTGTCCGGATAGCTGAGTGGTTAGAGCACAAGGCTATCGTACGGAAGGTCGCGGCTCAAATCTCACTGGTGGCAGTGGGATTTGTATCGTGATTTGACGTCGGATACCAGTCGACTCAGCTGTGAATGAGCACCTGAGTCAAATTAGGGTACTTCTGTAGTGTATCGCTACGGTCTTGAATGAAGGCCTTGATCTAATATGGATTCTTGCGCCACCGATTGTTATGAATATATCTGATGTGAAAGCATCTGAAAATTCCTGGACCTTATATATTTATATATAATTGGTACTTACCCCTAAATAGAACATAGCGCTTCAACCACGCTCACGTGCCATTGTTGTCCGTTTGCTGAAATGTATTTATGACCCCTCCATGAATTCCGGAAAAGCTTACAGTTCTTCACTGTTCGATGTCATATGTTTCTGGGGAGACTGATTCGTCGGTCATCCTGGGGCATAGTACAATTGTCGCCATTAATGTGTGACCTATTCACTATCAATTCTGCATTTCTGGCACATATTTGGCGTTGGCCACTTTCCATATGCGACTATAGCAGCATTTAATGTCGGTGTTAAGACAGTTGTATTTCCATATTTTGGACAAAATAGCGATGGCGCGACATCAGGTTCGGTGCCGCTCTCGATAGAATCGGCGCTTCCTGGGTATATACACTGTTCAACGTCCTCGATATTCGCCTACTCTCTTCAGATTGAGAACGTTCGTTTCGCTGGTGTTAATTTCCAGTTTCAGCCTTGCTTCCTTTTAGAAAAACAGAGAAGGGAAAATATAATAGCCTAATGAAGTCCTCAATGTTCTTCGGCAGGAAGTAAAACGTCACCGATAGCAAAAGGGAATAGTATCGGTGACAGGATGCAATTCTGGTGAAATTCACTGTCGACTTTAAATTCATCTGAGGTTTTACCTACTAGTTTCTCCCTGTTGATGCTATCCAAATCGATGAAGAGAAGCTGAAGCGGAGATCTATACACCGGACACTGTTCCGAAATAACCCGCTGCTATGGTCATTGCTAGAAGGTGTAGAGCGTAGTGCTGTCAATCAAACTTTTAGGATGTCCTTTGATACGTTCAAGGATTATTTTAACTATTATCTTCTCGACGCCACATAAATACCTCCCAAGACTAGTGACCTTTTTCGGAATCTTAACGAACATTCCCTACTTCTTCTCCATGCGAGAGATCTCAGGTTCCCAGGATTTGTGGATAAATGCTGCAACTCTTCCTGCAATATCAACTTCAGGAAATCTCCCCTGGACTGCACCCAGTTGCTCATAGAAGTGCGTCTTTTCCTCTGTATTGGAACTACGCGCTAACGGAGGCGTAACATTGTAGAGTGAATGCTTTTCAAAGTTCGTAGATATTTACGGAAGTCATTTTCAGCCTTCTAAGAACCTTTAAGAATGCCAGATTCTATTGTATTGACCATAACAACACATATAACAAAACACTATCAGTTTGGTGTAGTGGGCATTCCGTTTAATGTGTATGTATCATTTTTGTACAGCAGAGTCGGAGATCAATTGGAGGTACCTTTCCACACTATTTGGTGTGATTTTTCTAATTTTTTACAGCAAAGTCGAGACTAAATTGCTTGAACAGGATGCACCTTATGATGTGATGGTTTTCTTACAATTCCACCACACACATGTAAAACCTTGAGGGTTCGGTTATAGGCTTTTAGAAAAATGATTGTATAATTTTTCGGAGGACTAGAAAAAATAAATCTAAATCTTATAAGGCATATTGGCTTATAAGGTAGAGTTAAAATACATATATTTAATTGTGTTGACGACTGCGCCCAAAGAAATTTGCGAATATGCCAAAAATAATCTAATGAATCAATTTAAATTTTTTAATAATCCAGAAACAGTTTCTATGAGCAGGTGATTATTCTTGCATGTTACATTTCCTAACCTCCCACTGATAATGTCATGTCAGCCAAATTTATCTGACACAACAAAATGGGCAAAAGGATGACGTCCGGTGGGCAGCGCTTTTCAGTCAAGGTCGCAGTTCTGTCCCGTTATTGGTATTGGCTCTGATTTCAATTTCCTATTCGCTTTTTGCAACTGGTTGCTGGTTACATGGATTCGCACGCATAGAAGTATTATAGAAACACGACACATGATGATTCATTTTTTATGCCGCTTTTTCTTTCTAGTTTCATTCCTGTGTATAGTCTTTTTGTCTTGACGGGTTTGTGGTTTTCCGAGTAACAAACTATAATTGGCTATTTGGACTAGAAAATATAGGAGTAAGGGATCAAAAAGTGCATGAAATCTAAGCCTCATCATTTGCATTCCGATATTTACTCCCTTACTTAATAATTGTATATTACCAAGATTTTAAATTAACTGGAAAACCAACCACAAGTTGTGCAGCAACCTAAAGAATAGTATAACGCATAATAATGGAATGTTTTGTGAAAATTTATAGAAGGCTAATGTTATTGATTTTGTGTGGATGTAGTTGATCCTAAGATTTTAACGCAAATTGACTATTATCGATGCAGTACAAAATGAAGTAGTAAACGTTTTGGAAATAGTTCGATTTTATTATGAATAGCAAATACTAATTTCAGTTTACTGAGGAACAAATAGTTTGTTCTTACATCTAGCATTGTGCAACTTGTCGAAACCGTTTTTGGCCAATGTCTCTCTTCCATTCCATATGCTCACAAATGGAAAGAGGGAGGCAACTCTATTGCGAGCTATACCTTCTAGAATACACTTTAAGGGTTTGTTCGTCTCACTTTCCATAAACGAGCTCAAACATCCCTAAGCACCGTTAACTTGAAACAACAGAACATATTCCAGCAAATATAAAGACCATTCCTTACTTAATTCGACTTTAATTCATACTTTACAGCTCTACAGTATTTATATGTGAAAATAAATTATAAATACTAGAATGATTTCAAGAAACGTATGTACAACAACATTTGTTTAAATTCATCTCATTTACATCAAGCGAATAACCGCTTGTTTGTCTTCCTTTCTCTCAAAATCACCTCCTATTCAATTAGACTCTATTTTTCCATTCATTTGCACATTACGATACGAAAATGTCTGGTCGTCTCTACCAAACGAAATTAACTATGAAAGAACAATAAGTGGTTATCATTGACCTCCATTTTGAAGGAAATGTTTTTTTTAATTAATTGAATTAGAAACTATTTATCTCTAACGGACAATGATAAAAATAGCTGGTTGTGTAGAAAGCTGACCATCTCACTTGCGCAAAGCTATCGATCACTTGACCCCTTTTAAATATCTAACATCGTCTAGCAATGAAATCAGAAAAAAAAACTTTTTAAAATTAATATAACGAAGAATTTGCTTTCCATATACTGTGATATAAAATAATTTCTGAGGCAAATATTTTTTTTCGCTTTAAAAACAAATGATAGTCTATTTTTATGGACAATTACGTTACAGATAAACTGGATATCATGATTAAAATTTCCCACATTCATTTAGTACGGGCTGGAATCAGGTTAACTTGAAAGTCGGGGTATAAATAAAACTAAATGTGAACAGAATTAATGGGTCTATACATAATTCTAGAACCTATTCCGGTTTCTACGATTTTGTTGCCGACTCCGATCATTCCGACGACCACCATCTCTACTGCGACTATCATTTCTGTTATAGTTATCGTTGTTTCTACTACCGCCATCATTATGGCGACCATGTGAACGACCTCTGCTGCCATTGTCATTATTGTTATTGTAATTCCCTGCGTTTGGCCCATTACCATTGCTTTCAAAATTCGATGTATTGTTATTATATGGTCCATCGAATGGCGCAGTTCCTCCATGAAAAGAATTATTATTGAAGTTGGAGTTACCGAGGCTGTTATTCTGGTTATTACTGAAGGGATTTTGTGTTGCATTACCCCCGATATTGGGGCCGTCTCCGCTGTGTGCTCCTGCTGGGAAGTTAGGCAACGCATTTTGTTGCTGATTGGGTGGACCATCTGACCAAGGGCTAGGCCGTATACTATCGCCACTATTGCTGAAATTGTTATTGTTGAAGGTACGAAAGTCTTGATCTTTAGATTGTGGTGGAACACCTCCAGGAAAGCCATCTGGCTGAGGTACATTGAGAGCTAATAGGGGTGGTATGAATCCCTGCTGTGATGCTTGTACTTGAGGTTGAATTTGCTGTCTACTATCAACGTCCTTTGAGTAAATCATTTGAGCATTGTGATCTTGTACCGTATCAAAACGTGACTTTTTGCGACGAACTGGCGATTTGCTCCGATCTGACGGTGAATTTCGCCCACCGCTTCTAGTTGGACTGTTTGTGTCTTCGAAGGGCATAACATCAGCGAGTTCTTCTAATTCTCCGCTGCTTATATATTTATTCAAAGCGTCGGGGCCTGCGAGAATAGCGGCCTCTAATTTGCTTCCAGCTAAAGTAGACAATAATATATGATTAATTTCATTATACCCAACTATTGAACCGTATACTCACGATGTACTGTGATGACTTTTCCGTAAACAATAATAGCGGAGGGGGCAATTTTCTGTAAAGGTACAACGCCTGGGGTATTCTCAACTATTTGAGTTATCACTTCCTTGATTTCTTTTGAGGTAGCTTCTTCTGCGTCTTCCGTACGCCCTGTGTCATTCCACTGAGCTTGGAAGTTGCGCGGAATTGGTTTGCTATATGGTACCTTCTTTTCTTTGTCGCGTTTCTCTTCTCCACTGTTTTTCTGATCTAAGTCAAGACCAGGAATAAAGCCTTTGTCTGCCATTAGGCTCTCGGTGAAGTCAACTTTATCTTCTGGTCCCATGCCGGGGATGACATGATGTTCTTCTGCAAAATTAGAGGTAGATGTCAAGTGTTAAAATTGAACTTCACTTGAGAATTATCTTCGAACTAACCAATATCGCATTCTTCCATACCAGCCCAGCTTGCTGGCAATGTGTTTAAGTTATATTTATCTCTCATCTGATCACCAGGACGATTTCTCGTCCAAAATTTTATTGTGTGATCGTTTGATCCTGAGCATAGTATATGTCCTAGAGGGTGCCAGGCAAGAGTCCATACAATACTGTCGTGAGCTTGATCTATTGCACCAACTTCCTTGTCAGTTCTGTAATTTGCAGCCAGTTAGTTTTACGTAGTGCATGTTTTGTAAAATTTTACCCAACATTCCAAAATAATATTGAACCATCTGAACCCCCGGAACAGAATAATCCTTCGTGAACGGGATGCCAAGATACTGCACTTGCTTCCTTTTTATGGCCTCGGAAGACTTGCACTTCTTCGCGTAGATTTCTTAAATCGAATAGTTTAAGCAGATGATCTCGTGATGCTGTGACTAGCCAATTGCCGTTGTCATTCCACTTTAAATCCATTACTGTAGACTTGTGGGCGTGTCTGGATTTATATATATTTTAGAGAAATTTTCATATCTAGTTTGAAATTGATGAAGAATTCTTACAGAGTAGCTAATGCCTGTCCGCTTTTGGGATCCCAGAGTTTTATCGGCTGTTGATTGTCTTTACTACCTGATACAATAAGGGCTTTTTGCGGATGCCAGTGTACACATTTGACATCGGCTCCATGACCTATAAGAAATTGCAAAATAATTCTCTTATTAATTAAAGTTATGTATGTTTAGTAAGTTGATCCGTTAGCACTTGTTCTGCTTATGTGATGTTTCAGTTTTGAAATAGTTTTTTTTATTCCAAGAATAAAAACCATTCTTAGGTTTTGATGCATTCGATAAATTTTTTTGAAATATTCTTTACATATCTTACAACCTTTCTTAGCTTAATTTCATAACAAACATATTTGTTTCTACTCACCTCGAAGCACTCTTTCTTCTTGACATCGATAGAAATCCCAGACCCGCAAAGTACCATCATCACTGCAGCTCACGAATTTACTATCCGACGGGCTGAAACTGTGGATTTAAATAAAAAAGAAGAAAGGAAGTAATAAAAGACACGTAATTTCGAGAAAAAAATGAATTTTATTAACAACAATTTTGAATGTCTACAAATCTCGAATATTTTGAATAGAAAAAGAAAAATTGGGAGATGTTTATAGGAATATTGAATAAAACAACTTTTTTAGATATTATAGATTTATTTTCTGCTGAAATAAGTCCAGCTTTTCAATAGGGTAAAATAATTTCGTGAAAACTTTTGTGGTGTGCTTTCGAAATAAATATGGAGTCAAATTATTGTAGATTATCATTCTTAATGATTCGGTTTCGAAGGCTTGGTTACCGAAGGGAATCCCTTCAGATAAGGTAGCTCTACAAGAAAAAATAGAGAACGCGGTGTCGACTTTGAGCTTTAGAAACTTTTAAATAAGCCATCCAAAGGGGTTTTCATCGCATAGACAGCTTGTGTTCGATTATACTAAAATTTCTGATTATCAAAAAATTCTAAATATCCGTTCAAAATCCAAGCTTAGACTTTTCGTATTTAGGTCATTATCTTGTAAGAGGGGACGAATTCGAACGACGAATTTATTTGTAGAAGGCTTTCGTCCTGAAATTTTTATCGTTATTAAATCAATGAATCTAGATTTCCATTGAAAACCTATAAGTCGTACCAGGATGATTTCTGAACCATTCACTGATAATTATTTGTTCTTGTAAATGAAATTTCTTTTTCAAACTTAGATAGTAACACCCACAACTCGAACCCAGGAATGAAGTTTTGTTAGAAATTAAAATTTGTTATCTCTCTCTACAGAAAAAGCGAAAAAATATTTTGATGTGTGCAGAGGACTATACGAATGATGTTGAACTCGTGTTGTAACTGCAAAGAATCATATTGATGCTTGAATGGCAGGAAATAATATTGCAGATGTTATTATGCGAAGTGACACGATACATAACTTGAGTACTTCATGAATTAACCAGGGGATTGACCACAATATAATTTTTCTTATAGAACAGGACAGGACATAAGAATCTAAGATTAATTGGAGAGACAACCTTTGCCTTTAATTAAAGTGTCATAAAAGCTGCTCGCCATATTTGAGCCGTGTACAGAGAAAACGTTATAGCTGGAAGAACTGCTCTGAATTTGTCTAGAAAGTTCAAAAACCTCTTTGAGTACGATTAATCGCGGACAGTATTTTGCGTTTGGCGAGACTAGGAAGGCACAACCCACTGCTAGTCGCTCGATCGGAATCAAATAGTAAAGGGGGAGTTTTACTTTCAACAATTTCGACCACTAAACGAAGCTATCTAGTAAAAACGACCTCAATATCGTTATAGAGTCATCCTCCAACACAATAATGCCCGTCCCCAAATCGTCAATGTGATGAAGGAAGCAATTTAGAGGCTCCATTGGGAAGTGTATCCTCATCTTCCTTATTCTACCGATTTGGCGCCATTCGATTTCCATCACTTCCGACCGATTGATAAAAAAATGGGCCATAACTTATCGAACAAATCAATATTATTATCGAGTTTATTTCAGGAGATATCGGTAAGGGGATATATTGAGACATCATTGCGGTTTTGACAAATAGTTTAGAACGGTCCCTTAAGTGACCCTCTTCTACACTCCTCCCCCCCCCCCCCCGCAATGATGTCAACATTAGAATGTTCAGTTGATACTACATATGATTATAAAAGGTTGAAAAGGTTACCCCTCCCCCATTTACATGTATGATGACCCTCCCTTAAGCTCAACGTTGAACGATGTCATTGTCTTTGCATGCGTGAGGTTTTACAGTTCGAGCCTTCTTAATAAATTTCGTGTCAATAGGTTTTATTGTTTCTGAAGCAAGTGCGCATGATGGACAGACATGTTGATGAATCGATTTTAATAAGGTTGTTTTCCACAAAACCTTGAAAATAAAATATACACAGTAAAGAAATAATGACAATTGTACTTGTTATGGCGTAGTATATTAGTAACGGATAAGAAGCGTCAATGAAAAATTAACAAGTAGTAACAGACGCATTACAGAGCAAACGGTTATATAGATTAATATTCATGGAAGGGCTTTAGTATTTCTGACGGACATGTTGGGACTGATTGGTGAGTGGTATTATAGTCAATGTTAAATCATTTTGTAGACAATATGAGTAAAATTGTAGTTAGTTGTATTTATGAATTTTGATTTCAAATCGTGAAAACTCTATATCCTCAGTAGCGTAGCTAGCGAACAATATTTTTCCTAAACCTTCAACGTTTGAGGAAATATTCTATCATAAACTGCGTTTATTTTATAACATTTTCCCTCCACTATTATAAATGCTGCTAGAAAATAGACGTTTTATTGTTGTGTCATGCCTTTTTATTTAACCGCTAATTGAAATCGGGGTATGTCATACTACTGGGGAACATTCAATAACCGTGAATGACTGATAGCTCTAACTAATATGGTTGTTCAAAAATTCTAAAAAAATATCCCATTAGACCTACGGACTTTCGGTCAATGAAAAACGGATCGGACACTATTTAAGGTGAAATAAATCGATTGTGGACCAATTATATTGTTTAATACGGATATGTACGCAATGAGCACTTGTTGAAAATTAAAAATAAAGGTAATTCTACAATTGCTCATAAATCCTTAGATTCGATTACTGGTTGGGAATTGAGAGCTCTGGAATGGTATTCATTTGATATGCAGGCTTGAACTTGTTCACCATTTTTTTAAACGGAGGACCATTGTTTAATGTGGACAATGGCTGATGGGTTAAGCGATGATTCAATTCCTTTTTTGGTGAACGTATATAATTTTCGAGTTAAAAATACGGTTTATTTGATTATTATTATAATTGTTCTTGACTGTTCCACATCATTTTTAAGACATTTGGTTAGTAGCCATTCATAGGTCAAGGGTGAAGTACTTAGTTATACCTTGAGCGGGTTTAGGTTATAAGATGATTGTCGATGCGGCCAGATGGATATGAAGAAAAGTCATCATGGATAAATTGGTAATTCGATTTATATAATTACTTGGTGCCGATGAAATCATTTTTGTTTCATGGGTTCGAATATTCCTTTGTATTTTCAAAATTAATGTTCCCTTCCTGCTCCCATCCCCACCAGAGGGAATTTCCATACAATGTTCTAGCTGCATTGTCGATAATATATTTTTAGCTAGCAGAAATTACTCCTCTGGAATTTATTTGTTTGTGCATTCTTAGAGTGATCGTTTACACGTTTTCCATCACCATAATATCGAAAGTAGTTCTGATTTTAAATTGAGAAATCTTAGTAACGGAAAAACTTTTGCGTGCGTTTCTGCAATAATGAGTAGTCCAGCGCCCAACAAAACGACAAAGTTGTCGACCTTTCATAGTTTTTAATATTCCACTAATTATTAATATGATCCTCTTTCAAGCATATTACGTGTTAGATAGTGGCTCATTTCTATTTAGGCCTAGTTCATACAAAAGTTTTGAAATACTCTGGTATAATTTTTATTTTAAGTACCACGGCTTTTCCTTTTGCTTCTTTTTCCTAGTCATACGTTGCTGAACAGACTATGAGTTCTGTTGAGGACACGAGAAAAGTCCGTATTGGAAATGAAAACAAATAAAACTAAGATGCTTAGTTTGAGTAGTGAACTTTTTCCGGCTGCATTAATCAGTTTATTTGGGTACATGAATAATAATAATATATATTTATTTTAGATATAATTCGACATGTTTGATGTCGATAAATACATCGCGCTATTGTATCGTCCCTGTCTTGAAATGAAGTGCTCTAACACGTTTCAAGGTCCTAGATCCAAAAAGGATTGTTGACCTATTGATTATTATTACGTGGTGAGGGATAAGGTAGGTTCATTGAGTGTGGATGGATGCTGGTTGCAAAATCGGTAAAGTGATCCTAATAGTATTGGAAAACGGGCATTCCTAGATAAAAATACAGAATGAGAGAGCTTATCGCTAAGGAGGCCTGATCAGTAGCTCATTAGCTTTTTCGGTAACATTTTTATTTTGAACGACATATAAAGAATTAAGTATATTTGTGATTATCAGTTATGGTGTTTGGTAGATACATGAAAACTCTTTACTGCCGGTGCTGTCACCGACTTATATTTTTCTTTTTGATTGTTGAGATGTCAGATCGAAGTGAACTCACAATAAATATAGGCGAAGCATTTGCGTTTCAGTATAAACTTAAAAAAACAACAGTATAAATATCAGTATACTTCAAAAATTTAAATATGGGTTTCCTCGAAAATCTCAAAAGTGTTTACACTATTTCCATTTAAAAATATATAAAAAATCAAGAAGCTATTACATTGCTGTCCTCTTAAGTATTTGAATATATAGAGGTATAGAGGTTTCCTACCTCAAAGTAATCGCAAGATGCAAATTGTTGTAATCCACATTCAATATTCATTCATTCAATATGTTCAACTTGCTTGAGAAGAAAGGATAAAACGAAACGTGATCCCAATTACAATAACCTCAATTGAAGGAATCATTCCGCGATAAGAAAAATCGACAAACCCGGGATGAAATGAACCAAAAATTAACTATTTCTTGCTTGCTTTCTACTATTTTATTGTCTACCACGTACCACACACCACAATTGCAACCAAAATAACTGCCGTGACCTGGTTGTAGTCCAATCGATGTTAAATAAAATTGTATCGTTTTTCGTTTGAAATATTTTAAATATATTTTCAAAAAATGTGGAGTTGTCACAATATAACAATTGTTTTTTTTGTTTTAGTTAAAAATGTTAAATCTAAAATATCACAGCAATGGTTTCTCTTTATTTAAAATATTCATAACTATATAAAGGCTTAATGGAGATCATAAGTTTTATCACAGAGTTGGGCGAGAAAGTATGTGTCTCTGCAATTTTTTTGAAAATCATCTTTATTTATTTCACACACACATCATTTGCCGGGTGCAGGGGCAGACAGTTGATTAGACTAATTCTTTATTGTTTCACATATAAAACCAAATGGGGGGTCATGGTTTGGTTGGGTATATTGGGAGTGTAAGGTTTTGTCTTTTATTTTATTTATACATTTTACTTTGTCTCATACAAGAATATCCCTAGGTATGTCCCTACCAATTTTTTATTTTTCTCTTGTATTTAAATAAAAATATACGTTTATTCTATAGAGATATAAGAGTCTTAAAATGATGGATTTTGCTGTACCTTATTCCTCGTATTGGTTCCTTGTGTGCTTGGAACATTTTCACATTGTTCATATTCGATTGCCAGTACTTGACGCATCCTGAGTGATCGCCCGTAACCATCCAGATGTCATTGTGAGACCAAACCATTGTGCGAACAGGAACATCATGAGCCTGTGAGGAAAATCAAAGTGATTTCTGCAAATTAATTTTTGTTCATAATTTAGTAATAAAACTTTACAGTGGTTAGCATCTATATCGAAGGTCCTCTTTCTATTAGTTATAGTGGGGGTCATAGTGAAATGGTTTTGATTGTTGCCTCATTGCGAATAATTTTAAGGTGAGAGTGAGGCGTAGTTTACTTGAATAATGTGATGGCGGAAAAGAGTAGATCGGGAATATATGCATTTCTACATGAAAATGTTCGACTTCACAACTCTCTAGATTTTCATAGTATTTTTTGCATGTTCAATATGCAATCATTTTTATACGTATGGATGCTATCCTAAATATAATCGTAAATATACCTTCAAATAGGAAAACTTTTGAATGTACACTTTGACTTGGAAATTGCACGGACTCCAAAAGCCTTATATACCATTAGTGGAGTCATTTCCACAATGGAGCATGTCAGTCACTTTATTACGTTACGTTGTCACAAAAAATATATATGTTGCGTTTCCTAGGATACACTGCTGATTTAGCTGGCTTAATCGTTCTCTATAATTTAAACTCAATTAAGGGAGCAAACTACGTCTAAACATTTTTTTTTTGCATTTTTATTTTTTTACTTACTAGAAAAAGACCAAGTTTCAAATCGATATTTACTTTCGTTTTCATTTTACCGTGCGTGGTCTTCCCCATCTGAAATTTAAACCTTAACACTTTCATACAAAATTTTTGTCGTCAAAATAACGGGCGTGTGATAAATATCGGAAACTTATAATCATAAGGGTGCTTGCGAATATTCTAAATTTACCAGTGAAAAATGTAAACTGACAAGTAATAAATGTTTACTAAAAACTGTTCCGTTCGAAACGTCTCATCATAGGGTCAAAGCTCGTACTGTACAAGACAATGATCTTGCTAGTCCTCATGTATTCTTCGAAAATTTGGGTTTTTAGCAAGAAAAATTGCAAACTCTTGGCCGCGTTCGAGAGAAGAATCGTCCGAAAAATTGTTGCCTCCCTACATGAGGATGGACGATTCCGTAGCCTACATAACGACGAAATCTATGAGCGATACCATGACCGCCCGATTGTGGATCAAATCCGGCTCAATGGGTTACGGTGGGCGGGTCACTTAATTCGTATGGATGAGGATGATCCAACCAGGAAAGTCTTTAAGCGCAAAAAGAAGACGAGGCAGACCCTGCCTGAGATGGAGCGATGGCGTAGGTCAGGACGCCAGGCAGATTTTATGGATATCGAATTGGTGGACCTCGGCGCATAACCGAGATATTTGAAGTTCCTTATTAAGGCAGGCCTAGACCGGATACCGGTTGTTGCGTCGTTAATGATGATGAATAATTTGTTAGATATCCTCGGTTTCACGTAA
This sequence comes from Hermetia illucens, assembly GCF_905115235.1. NCBI lineage: Eukaryota > Metazoa > Arthropoda > Insecta > Diptera > Stratiomyidae > Hermetia > Hermetia illucens. Next base: position 55,236,209 of record NC_051854.1, on the reverse strand, counting down.
TTTAGGGTTTGATAGTGTTTCACGCTATGAATACTGCTGCATCAAGGCAACTGTCATACGTTGTGTTGTTGCTAATGAAGCGGAAAATTATCGTTTCAAAGTTCTACACTAGGTTTATGTCTAGTGATTAAGCGGGATATGACTAGTGCAACTAGTTACGTGAATGCGTGTATTATCTTCTTAAATTGTAAAGTAACTCTCAGAAAATATATGGATATAAGGCCTCAAACTCTTTCAGATGTCTTCAATCTACTCAAAACCTACTCATGTAAGGTACACAAGGTAAGACACACTTTAACATCTAACTATAGAACATTGGTGTGAGTTTCGAATATGAATAACAAATTATAACTTATAATAATAATAATCAGCAATCCATATTGGATCAGGGCCTTGAAGTGTGTTAGAGCACTTCATTCAAGACCGCAGCGGTACGCTACAGACGCTGTAGGAGGCAATGTGGTCAGCATTGCACTCTACCGAGGTTATTACCCTGATTTGATTCAGGGACTCATTCACATCTGAGTCGAATTGTATACGACATTTGAACCGCGACTTTCCGCTACGACAGCCCAGCGCTCTAACCACTTGAGCCATCCGGACAAGCGTCTGAGATATACAGTTCTGGGGTTGTTCAGCAATGGTTTAAATCGGGTTTAGTATTATGATACAACTTCAACAGCATGTTTTGTCATCCCAAATAACTACGGTCGAATGTGTTGTGGTCAATATCTATATATCTGTTATTTTCCTAAAATTTACTTTATACAGGGTGCGGCAGCATAACATCCTTTTTTAAAATGCGTGCCACTCAGTTAGTTGATGTCATACCGGAGCGCTAGTGGTCTCGTTCAAGAGGGGATACTGTAAAGTTTTGTTCTGACACGGTTCAGTCGCCATCATGCGTTGGAATAGTGAGGAGCGTGCCTTTGCCGTTGAGGCTTACTTTTCAAGCGGATGTTCGGTTATTGCAACACAGCGTGCATTTCCGAATCGCTTTAATTTAGCCTCGTTGGCTCCCGTCCCAGACCGCAAATCAATTGTTACATGGGTCACTACATTCAGACAAACTGCAAGTGCGACAAAAGGAAGAACTGGAGTCCCTCGGCCCGTTAGATCACTTGAGAGCATTGAAGCAGTGAGAGCGTCAATGTTGCGATCGCCACGGCGTTCTGCGCGCAAACACGCATCTGCCTTGGACTATCCGATCGTTCTGTGAGAAGAATTCTCCGTGATGATCTTCATTTTCATCCCTATAAGATGGCGATAGTGCAGGAACTTTCCAGAGCGCCTTATCTCAATTAGAGGCGATTTGGAATGGCCGGCACGCTCTCCCGATCTGTCCCTTTGTGATTTTTTTCTATGGAGTTTTTTGAAATCCCGTGTTTATGTGAACTCAGAGCTCAGAGTGAGCTCAGAAATTGCATCGTTATGTAGGCTATGGAATCGTCTTTCCTTGTGTAGGTGAACAAAAATTCGTTCCTTTTTCTTTCGAACACGGCCAAGAGTTCGCACTTTTTCTTGTTAAGAACTCCGAGGAATACATGAGGATGTACAAGATCATTGTTTTGTACAGTAAGAACTTTGAAGCTACAATGAGACGTTTGGAGCGGAACAGTTTTTGTAAGGTGAAAAAGGCTCTGTTGGCTGCCATCAACCGTGTCGGCATCATGAAAGAAATAAATGACGCAAAAAAAAACCCAGGCTTCTATATTTTGAAAATTATGAAATGATAACTATCAATTTTATAACTTTATAAACCCAAAATCAAATAGTGTAAATTTCAGAAGAGGAAACAGTTTTTCACCAAGTTTTTATCCAATAAAGGAAATAACCTTCTCAACCCGTTTAACTCTTATTTAAACCTTGGCTAGCAAGCTACGACTGAACTCAAACCTTGCCCTATAGGTATGATGTTGTATTTCCGATATATTTTTTACATTACCGTTATTTTATCGACGACATTTTATATAAAGTTGTTGACAATGATTTTAGCAGAACTGCTTTTTGAAGAACAAAAGCTTAGCTTAAATTACAGAGAAAGGCCAAACCAGCCAAATTGGAGGCGGTCGTAAAGTTTTTAAACGTTAAAGAGTTCTAAGTGTAAACTTTCACAAGACCGGAATATGATTTAGTTCCCACGTATGTAACTCATTGCTCATGCTCTGATTTCCTATTCCTATTTCTTTTTTATTATATTATTATTGTAGTCGTTATTTCAACCATATCAAATTTCTGAATAGATTTTGAAATTTGACTTATCTTTATTAATTAGCTTACCACTTGCCAGCAAGATAGCCGTTAATAAATTAAAACCATAGAATAGCATTTATTCGCAAACGCAAACTTCATATTACCATATAATACAGACTATCTTCTGCAATGATAATAATTTTGTGACATTATTTACTATTTATAGAAAGCTCTGATACTTAAAAAAACTCCATCAAAAGATAAACACGAGAAAGAATTGCAGGTTGCGCCGGTCCATAAGAACGGAAAAATATATTTGGGTAAGAGTAGGTACAGATATATTGGCTTTTAATTGCAGAAAAATATCATTCTGCACAGGAGCCTATGAATTCCCGACAACTTAGTTGTAAGTAAACCAAAGTTCCATTTAGATTACTCAAATCTAATGCACGAAAAAAAATAGATAATAACCACTGTCGCAGCAAAAATTTCTATTATGAACGTATAAAACTTCAACTGCTAAATACGAACCTGGAGAATTGTTTCAAAATTAAATGTCAATCCATTCCACAGAGTGAACTCCCCAGAACTCGCGCCTGTTACAAGACGACGCCCTTCTGGTGTCCAGGCAAGGGTGAAAATCGGACACCGCATTTTGTTCGTGGCAGTTTTAACGAACTTCGTAGTAACAGCATTGCTCGGATTATCTAAGTAACTAGGCGGGGGCATTAAATCTGGAACATATATACTTTCCGGTTGCAACGCATGCCGATCACGATAATCACGCTGCCAGGTACGATTCTGTAAATAAATAAAAATACGATAATTAAATTTTTGTGATGAATTCATGAATATTAGCAAAAACATGTATAAAGAATGTGAAAAGGAGACCATCCAGCACATGACATCTGCGTGCAAGATGTTGAACAGTACCGAGTACACCAGTCGCCATTATTTCGTCTGGGGGGGAAAACAATATTTTTGCATATATTTACTTAGGGATTAACAGCATTTATAGTATGACTAGAGGAAAAAGGCTACTTTTTTGTAGAAATTCCTAGCGATGTCTAAAACAAGACCTGTCCCATGTTGGCCCTGAACCCAAAAAAGAAAATATTGGATCAGGGCCTTGAAGTGTGTTAGAACACTTCATTCAAGTCCGTAACGGTACACTACAGTAACAATGTGGGAGGGAGGCAATGTGCTCAGCATTGCACTCGCCCGAGATTATTACTCTGATTTGACCCAGGTACTCATTCACAGCTGAGTCGACTGGTATCCGACCTCAAATCACGATACAAATTCCACTGTCATCATGAGATTTGTACCGCGACCCTCGGTACGACAGCCTTGCGCTCTAATCACTCAGCTATCCGGGCACATAATATATGCATATATTTCGTGGTAGGTGCTAGTGGGACAAATGTCCGTTCAAATGTGTTTATAAAAGAAATACACAAAACCTTTAATTCCTAAAGCGTCCAGCTTCCAGACTTGTTTTACCTAAAACACGGGACTTAACGTCAACGAATCTCGTAAATTCTTCGGGATATAAAGGCGAATATCACGATAATCTTGGAGCAAAACAAACTTAAAATTCGTCCAACAAAAAAAAAAAGTCAAATAAATCGGATAATAAATGGCCGAGCAATCTCCACAAGTCGGAAAACCGAAAGCTAAGTGTCTCAGGTATGAAAGGTCTTGTGTATTTTTTATATAAATTTATTTAAGTGGACATTTGCCCCGTTTGTTCCTAGCTTGTAATGTTTATGCATTTTTTTTGTCAAAATATTTGAGTATCATACTGACATTCAGAATCATAGAATCCAAGAAATTTGCACAAAAGAGACAATTTTGATCTATTATAATTCTGTTAGTAATAATGCGATTTACACCAAACTTGGCAGTATTATGCTCTATAGTATAGCCTATATTAGTGCAGTTGATGCTAGGATAAAGTTGAGTCAATTTCTAGAAAATATACTTATAATAAATATGGTAATATACCATTCTAACTTTTTTAAACAGGTATCAATATGGAGAATATTTTGAGGCCTAGATACCATGTGCATGGACCACTATATTTTTTTCCTGATATTTGGGTTGCGTATTTTCTGAAAATGGGAAAATGCTTGGAGTAACTGACACCTTTTTTTCCTCTTCCTTTTCGCACTCCTCCCCTTTGCAACCAATGACAAAACTAATATCGATTTCAGAAAGTACTACTAATCGAGACTTTTCATTTGATATTCCACATGACTATACTTGATGAAAAAAAATGTACACCCGCCTTTTTCATGTATGGGGAAAAATCACCATACATTTACAAATTTTGCACCAGAACCCTTCTGTCGGATTGGGAGCGACCCACAGTCGTGAGCAATATCAGACTCACTAAATTTGTCAAATTATTTCTGAAATGTTTAATTTTGCCGACAACCATAAATTCTGACCCTCATAAAGACAACGACAGAGGGAAAAATCGTATTAAAAAGGAAATCAGATAAATAATGAATAACGTATAGCGTATTTCTTGCGCAGAGTGTAGAACTGGTCCATTTGTACGCAGCTTGTAATGTATACGCATTTGGAATGGTATTTTTCTCGAACCAAAGTTTGGTGAACGCATGGAAGTAAGTGTGCATAGTTATAAACTGTTCAGACATATATCTTATCGATTTCGGAACCACGAACATTTGTCGCGAAACGATTTCAATTGAACCATGTTACAAGATTATTCTCCTGTCATCACACAGATGTTCGAACAGTGAGAAAGCAAAACGGAGGCTCTAACGATCTACTCCACAAACTAATTGAAATTAGAAATATCGAAAATATACAAACTTTCACTTATTCAATGGAACAACTATGAAGACGAAGCATGACATCGATGTAGCGATTGAAAGCTTCAACAACACCTTCTATCTAGCTGCACGACTATTCACAAAACCAAATCAAAGATTAGTTAATGGATACCAGTCCTCAACCTAGAACCTAGGACTGGAACCTAGAACTACCTAACCTAGAAATGAACCACAAAAAAACTAAAACTGAATCGTGCATGGCAAACACATCGTTTTTCAAGGTTCAAGGCTGTGAATGATAAGAATGGGCAGAACAAAGCTATCAAAACTATCTTAAACGTTTACACCGACTATTCCCTTTGGAAAGCTTGTAGGAATTTTAAAAGGCCGAAAAAGCATTTACCACCCTTGCGCCTAGGAAATGGTGATTCTGGTCATAGTGACGCTAAAAAAGGTGCACCCGCGGTTCATTTGCAAAATATTTTCACATCCAATTCAGTTAAAAACAAAATTCAAATTCCGAAATGCTCTCCTTCATTTGCTAAGACGAAAGGACTAGTAAAAAAGGCTAGGAAACTCCTACTGGCAAACATGTTCAATATTTTAAAATCCTATATCAAACGTCGGTTTCGGATTGAGATGCAAAAGCCTCACATCCAAAAGTTATTTTATCATAGCAGATGTCCCCCAAGGAGCCGTACTAGGACCATTACCGTACCTGATATATGTTTCCCCATATTCCAGTTGGCGATAACGTGTTTATATATGCCTTTGCAGACGACATGCTCTCACAACAACCCTGAGGATGATTCCAGACCCTTGCAATTTTATTTGAAAAAATATGAACAACGACTAACGATATGGAGAATTCGTGCAAATGAAAAGCTGTTACGTTAAGTTCACTCTGAATTGTAAAAACGCACACTCCCACTCTTTTAAATGAAATCAATATTGCATCCGGTGGCAATGTCAGATACCTTGATTTTTACCTCGATCGACTTTTACTTGCAGAACGCAAGTGCAGTTTAAAGTAAAAAATTACCAACCGCCTGATCAAAATTCTAGCTTATCATTAAACGGAGTAGTCATTAGTTAAACCCATCTGAATCTAAATACTCTTCACGTAAATGATGAAATATTTAGTGTAGTAAAAAGAATCGAGAAAAACTGGAAAATCATCCAAATATCCTAGTCATGAAATTGTTAAAGGATCCTCATTACGATGATATAATGTAACCTTTATATTTGTATAATGATTCCAAGATAAACTTAAGGAGGGTTTCAGTCAATTTCTGAAAAATATAGTAATATAATACAACTAATCGGTATGGAGAATATTTTGTGGTGTGTAGTTTTGGAATGGGTCCACGAAAGAAATTATCGGTTTCAAGCTCCTGCCTTACCTCTCTTGGATCAAATGTCAACAAGTCGGGAAACCGGAAGCTGCAGATATGAAAGGTTTTGCGTATTTCCTGCATAATGACATTTGAGTGTGCATTTGTCCCATTAGTATCGAATAATAATAATAATCGTTGGCGTAACAATCCATGTTGGATCAGGACCTTGAAGTGTGTTAGAGCACTTCATTCACCGTAACGGCACACTACAGTACACTGTAGGAGGCAATGTGGTCACAGCATTGCGCTCGACCGAGATTATTGCCCTGATTTGACTCAGGTACTCATTTACAGCTGAGTTGACTGATGTCCGACGTCAAATCACGATACACATCCCACTGCCACCAGCGAGGTTTGAACCGCGACCTTCCGTACGACAGCCTTGCGCTCTACTCACTCAACTATCCGGACACCATTAATATCTAGTATCTAGCATGTAATATATGCATCTATTATGTTAAAATATCCACTTTCGCGTGATATTGACATTCAAAGTATTGAATTTGCAAAGAAGCGACAACTTTGACCTATTATAACTTTGTTAACAATAGTGGTAGGATCATGCTCTATGTTATAGCCTTATTGCTGAAAAATTTCCTGATTCTAGGATGAAATTAAGAGGTGTTTTGCAACTAATTACTAAAAATTATAGTAATATACTTTATTTGAACAGATACCGTTGGGTAGTTTCTGAAAATGGGTCCGTTAAAGAAATGATCAGTTTTTACCCCACGCACTCCCCACCTTTTCATCTAATGTCAAAAGTAAGACCGACTTCAGAAAGTACTAATACCCCACATGACTATATTTGATGGAAAAAAGTACACCCCCTTTTGCATGTGTGGGACTCCCCTCCAAATTCGACGTAGAATGGTGTAACTCACTTCATGCGTGAGCGTTCAGTTTCCATCTTTCCACCAAATTTGGTGTCAACCGCTATAGCCGTCTCCGAGGAAAATGCGTGTGACAGACAGACAGTAAACCGATTTTAATAAGGTTTTGCGCCTAAATGACTATCTTCGGTAAAAAAAAAAACTATTCCTTTTTTTAAACGGAAAGGGACCTCGCTTCCCCTTAAACTTAACGTAGAACAATGTTAATCTCTGCGATAAGATTGCCAACACACACCATTCCACCATAATTCATATTAATGGGATTACCCGTTTTTTAAAAAATGTGTGTAACGGACACATAATAAACCAATTTTAAAAAGGTGTTGTTTCACACAAATCGCACGGAAAGTTCTATATGAGTAGTCCATTCGGCCGGGCTAAAAAGTAAAGATGTGAGGGCCTGGGCAAAAATTATGCATGAAATTCGGGTTTCAGATGAAAATTATATGCGGCTCTCTATTATTTCTCTATTCCAGGCTCCCCGAGAAAACTCCGTGCTCGGCGAATATCCCCATCCACAACTCATTTTTTACACAGAATATCTGACTTAATTTTTAGTTTATGAATAGGCCTTGACCCCCTGGACCTTTGTATTAAATAGGTTGTAACGTGCACTGCTATCAGACTACGTGTGTCCGGATGTTGGACAACAAAGCAATATGGCCATACTAACATCCTAGACGAAGTAGCTCGGTCGCTGGTCATTCCCAACAGACAACGGCACACGTAAGCCAAGCTTCCAAAGGAATTTGGCTATGGGATTTCCAATCAGGACAACGATGTGTTGCGGGGTCAAGACAAAATATTCTTCATCGACGGGTGAAAGTTGATGTCTGGTGAAACACTACCTGTGCTAAGGCGAAGAGGATTTGTTCCTTCTATAATAAGACCCAATCGCGAGAGCTTTTAGGCCAGAAATGTTAAAAAGGCGAATAGGATTGGGGCTGTTGTGCTCACGTTCCTGCCAGACCCGGCATATCCCCCAATTTGCATTGTCGAAGTTGGATAGAGGAGGAAAAACTCTTCAAGCATTTTTTGGATTGGTCAGCTCTGGCTGCGTACACTAGGTACACAATTTTTTGGGGAGTTCAAACAGATCTCTAGATGCAGCCTGGGGAGCTGCTGTCCTTCGTAAATGATGTGGGTTGGCTCTGAAAATCTGAGCCAGTTGCATTCCGCACCCCTTACTCTTCCCGGAGCAGCCCCTTTTTTATTTAGTTTGTGAAATCAAAACGGTGCATCACAGCGCTATTTGAGCTCTTCGGAGTGGCCACTGATACCTGTCTACCTACCAATTACTACACCAAATTATGCGGCTATCTGAGAGCATGGAAAGATACTCCCAATCAAAAATATCGAGTTTTTTTTTCAAAATTTATCATCACAAGAATAGAAAGTGGATTTAAAGTTCCTGAAAATCTACTTAATTTTTCCAATGGGCCAAAAATTTCCATGTCTTGCCGACAAGGCTTATTACGCGCCAGAAACCATAATTAAATCAGAAACAGTTCAGTTCACTCAATGCCAACTCACCTCAAGCGCCCTAACAATCGATGCATTGTAATCAACAGTTTTTCGCATTACACTTTTCCTCAGTCGTTTCCCATCAAAGTCGTCTTGGGTCATTGGCAATCCGTTCGGACCCCGACCAAAGTTTCCGAATTGTTTGAAGTACGGATGTCCCGGTTTACCGGCGCCCATCCCGCCACCAAAATGATGGTGGTAGTGATGATGATGACCACCTCCGCCGCCGCCACCCCCAAGGATTAAATTGTTTCCATGTTGGTTTTGATGGCGCGCTTGTGGTGGCGGCATACTGAAATTTATTTGCGAGACATCCGGCGGTGGCTGTGCAAATTCCATTTTGTAAAAATATTTTCGCGTGCACTTTTCAACGCTGATAAGATTAATTAATGTAAAGAAATGAAGAAAAGTTGCAGCGAAGTGAGAGGTGTATTGGAAAGTTCACGGTTTATTGGTTTTTCTCCGTGTACAAATCATTTGACGTTTGAAGATTTCCGGAAGGTTTTCAGCACAAAATTACTCGAACTGAGAGCCTTGTGTATCACATAACTGATCGTTTTCTAATAAAACAGAATAAATAAAACTTAAAGAATGTATTCGCGTATCTCTTCGTTAATATTATGCATCGAAACAAAGTGGGAAAAAAAACGAAATCACAACGCGTACACGGACACCATTAATATTGAAAATCGCATGGATAGTGAAGTTGGTTACAATAATTATAGTCAAATTCATAAGAGAGAACTTCGTTCCACAACGTGAGGCTCCTCTTGCTTAACCAGTAGATGGCACTTATTTTGTGCTAAATCAGTATAGGTTACCACCATTATCAGTTGCATAACCACAGGCTTCTAAAAGATTTAATTTTTCTGAGCTTCCTTTGTATTGAGTTGCCGAATTGACTCTTTCTGTTGAATTCATTGAAGTTAGGTAAGTGCATTTGCAAAAGATTACTTTCCTGCCCCTCTGCTTAGGAAATATACTTTTATTTGGTGAGGTACCAAGCAAATATTTTATTTAATTATAATATTTCATGTTAATTTTTAAGTAGAAACAGTTCAACAGTTCAGGCGTCTGGAACTGTGTTTACTGCCCAGTTCACACTTGCGCGTATATAACTATACATTTAGATTGATCTATATTCACTGCGTGTCCGGATAGCTGAGTGGTTAGAGCACAAGGCTGTCGTACGGAAGGTCGCGGTTCAAATCTCGCTGGCGACAGTGGGATTTGTAACGTGATTTGACGTCGGATACCAGTCGACTCAGCTGTGAATGAGTACCTGAGTCAAATCAGGGTAATAATCTCGGGCGAGCGTAATGCTGACCACATTGCCTCCTACAGTGTTCTGTAGTGTACCGTTACGGTCTTGAATGAAGTGCTCTAACACACTTCAAGGCCCTGATCCAATATGGATTGTTGTGCCAACGATTATTATTATTATTATATATTCACTGTTCTGTAAATTGTTGAAAATTGCCAAGGAAGGTTGAAGGACCGAAATACTAACCGATCTGTCTAGCAAAGAGGCAAAGCTGAATCCTTGGGTGAAACTGCACATAAGTGCAGTGACATAAGTCCTGATAGAACTGGATGGTCAACCTTCTCATCTTTTTTTGGGTTGGTCCAACTCCAACTCCAATGTTACGTCAGCGTAACTTTGGAGTTGTACAGCGTGTTGCGCTGTTCTGGAGTTCAACCACTATCATACTCCACATCGGCAGTACCCCACCCTATGGCCAATCTTAAGTAGTATTCATGGCAATAAAATTTGTATCTGTCGGTACTTCTATTTGCCTACTCTCGAACTTTTCCCGCATCCAGAAAGCCAGAGTGTTTTTATGGCAGCCAGTAAACCATCCGCCAGCTGATACGGTCAGTTTTGGTAACCATCCTCCCCGGATTGCGCATTAGAACGATAGTTCTAACATAGTTGTCTATGATTTTCCCCACCGTTTTGAATGATTTAGGGTGAAAAGGATCCTTTTTATCCGCTTTCGGAATAAAGACCACTTATGCCCGCCTCCATGAACTTGGTATATATCCCAAGGCAATGCGGTCCCTTACCACCCTTATGCAAAGACCCTAAGATAATTTCAGGCATCTTTCAAATAGTGCTGGGAAGATGCCATCTACTCCGGGTGATTTCACTGGTTTAAGGCTTCACTGCCTATCTTACCCTAGCTTCCGAGCATACCTGGTTCGCTAGTTTTTAGTTCTCCTTTTTTTTTGTTCGTTTTTGTCGCTTTCCACTGTGGGGCCGGACCCCGGGAAATGAGTTCTGAAATGTAGATGCTCTCCGTCCTCCCCATTGTCGGTAAATGTCCAATCTTCCTTTTCAGACAGACAGAAAATGTTGCCTTGTTTTTGGCTATAACTTTGTATAGCCTGGTTGCTTCTGTGGTTTGTTCTATCCATTCACAAAAATTCCTTGGGCGGAAGTGATCTCACTTTCTTCAACCTGGTCAGACGAAAGGTCAGCGACATTGCGGCTCTTGTCGGAGAATGGAGAGTATCAAACGATATCACACTCTCGGATTACCAGCGCATTGATTTCAAAATGGGAATGAATCCACTACCAATCACTCTATTTCGGGATTCACGGAAGACAAATTTGGCGGCGTATAAAATAGAACTGGGAGCCAGAGTTACGATCCATCCAACAAATCCGTTGCTGCAATTGGCGTAACAACCGAGATGATTACAACTAGCTCGAGAGAAGCTTTCGAAGAGAGCTGCCCTCTCAAGATGTGAAAGAAGGGTAGAACACCGTGGTGGAACTCGATTTGGCAAAACAGAGAAGAACGACAAGGATGCTTCCCGATCGTGCTCTGAAGTCTGATTTAGCCTGGAATCGGTGCAAAGCGGCTCAGAAAGCTCTAAAGAAGAGCATAAGATCGGCTAAATGATCATAAAGGAGCCGCTTTTGCGGCAACCTCAAAACTGAAGTGGATCCTTGTCGAAGAACGTATTCAGAATCAGGGTAATCTACGTTTACAGAGTCCTCATTAAAAGATGGACACATATCATCTTGTAGAATTCCACATATCATCTTGTAGAATTCCTATTCTTAGCTAGTGAATTATGGCCAGTCAGATTGCCCACAATACAAAAATATTCTTCTTACTTTTCGACAGGGTAAACTTTACAGTGTGTGTCTTTGGTTCTGACAGGGAAAGTTTAGTGTGTCTACCAATATTCAGTTTCTGTCACCGGCCATTCTGGGAAGCTTGTTTTGATAGTAGCATTAGCTAGTGCTGCTGACACTCCGATTGCTGGTTTCGATGCTGGCATGGGGGAAATTAACTTTCTTTTGCTAAGGCATCCAAGATTTCATTTCCCTCTACATCACAATGACCAGGTACCTAGAGTAGTTCCACCGAATGCCTACTTCTCGTCTGGTCCAGAACCTTGTTCTTATTTTGAGCCATCGGTGGAGAAAACCTTAGTATATATGGTTGCCTTTCACCCCTTGACGGGGTATAGCATGTCAATCGCACCTTCGCGCCATAGGTCGCGGTTACCCGAAATGCACTCCAGCTCCCCCCACGACTTCCGAGACGCCCGCACTCTTCCTCTACTGTTCCGCGCCAAGTGCTCCTTAATGTGTGATCTATCCACTGCCTCTTCCGTCTTCCTATCACATCGCATACGAGTGCCAAGTTTCTGCGCCGATCAAGTTGTTCATTTGAGATAGTGACAGGCCATTGTACTCCGATAATACGACGCACACAGGTATTGATGAAAGCTTGGAACTTTTGGGTAAAAGTGGGGTTCGCTTTCCATGTGCTACTCCCATATAGCAGCACGGAAAGAACACTAGCACAGGACAATCTCAACTTGATCTTATTGTTGAGATAACAGCATTTCAGGATTTTAGACAGGGCGGCGAAAGCCAATCCAGCGCTGTTGGTGCGTCGGGCAACATCTAGTTCGGTGTCGCCGTCGACAAAAACCACGCTCTCAAATATACAAACTGATCGATGTTTTCGATGCTCTGCCCATTCATGCAGGTAGGGAGTGTGCGATCACCCGTCAGACTGAGAACCTTGGTTTTGTTGGTGTTTATCTTCATTCCAATTCTACTTGCCTCTTTTTCCAAATCCACAGCCATTTGGCCAAGGTCCATGATCCGGTGAGAAAGCAAACAGATATTATCGGCATCATTTCGGTTGCCAGGATGTCAATAGATATCATTCCCGAGATGACGAACGCTGCATCGTCTGAGACGGTCCTGAAGGCAGAACACATCCTTAAAGCTGTTTTTCTGTAAACCCTACTCAGTTTGTACGCATTGCCTAAAACCTGCAGCGAATTTCCCCAAACTGGGACTGCATACAGTATGATAGAACTCACCACCCTGGCTATGAGCAGCCTGCAAGTATGTTGCGGTCCTCCTACGTTCGGCATCATTCTTGCAAGAGCCATACTCGTGGTGGATGCTTTTTTGCAAGTATGCTCCATGTGCTGCTTAAAATAGGGTTTTCCGTCTATCATCACCCCCAAGTATTTAATGGCCGGCTTATAAGTGATGATACGATTTCCGATTCTAATACAGGCGTAATTTCTTTTGCGGCGCTTAGTGATGAGGACCGCTTCCGTCTTTACCTCAGCGAGTGCCAGTCCAGCACTCTCTAACCAAGCCTTAACAACACTGATGTGTCGCTTGAGTACAACTCAGCATCCTCGAGATGCTTTGCGACCACAACCAGTGCTATATCATTGGCGTAGCCCACCACCGTGGCCTCCTCCGGAACCGGAACGTTAAGTACATCATTATACATGATGTTCCACATTTAGTGGGTCCAGTACAGAGCCCTGTGGTACACCCGTAGAGACAACGTACTCCTTGGGTCCATCATCGGTATTATACCAGAGTGTTGGCTCACGCAAATAGCTATCTATAATAGCAGCGAGGTAGGTGGGAAGACCAATCGTCGCCAGGGACTTTCATATAAGGGGTATAAGGGTGACCACCACACAATGTTCTGTCTGTTTGTCACATGCACTTTTCTCCAAAACGGCTAAACCGATCCGGTAGACAGATGGGAACTATGAAATCCCACGTATACAGCGAATGGTATAAATTTAGGTAGAGTTTAAAGGGGGCTCCCCATACATACGAAAGGGGGATTCAAACATTTTTTTTCACCGGATATAGTCGAGTAGGGTATCAAATGAAAGGTCTCGATTTGCACTTTCCGAAACTGACATTAGTTTTGACATAAATTGCAAAGTGCGTGAGTAAGAAATCAAAATGTACGCACTTTAAGTGAGACAGGACTCATTTTCGGCCAACCTAAAAATGCGAAAAAAATCGGGGTGGTGCACTTAGATGAAATCTAGGCCTCAAAATATGTCCCATTCCGATATCTGCTCAAATAAATTTACTAATAGTATATTATCAACTTTTAGAAATTGACTAAAAACTCCCCTTAAGTTGATCCTAGGTGTACTAAATTTTGCACCAACATAGAGGACAGTCTTGTGCATACACATGCCAAGCTCCATGAAAATCCAACTATTAGTGTCAAAGTTATAGAAGATCAAACTTATCAATTTCGTGCGAATTAACAGCATCCTAAGCCATGCTAACGTCATAATTAACGAGAATATTTGAAATTCGAGTGAAATATTAAAATTCCATTTAAGAAGAATCTGATTCTCCCTAGCCCTTTTTAATAAGGTTTTGTTTTTACACAAAAAATTATTAAAATCGGTTTACTGTCTGTCTGCCTGTCTGTCTGTCTGTCCGTCACACGCATTTTTCTCGGAGACGGTTGTAGCGATTGACACCAAATTTGGTAGAAAGGTGGGACCTGTGAACGCTCACGCATATAGTGAGTTACATCCTTTTACGTCGAATTTAAGGGGGGTCCCCATACATGCAAAAGGGGGGTGTAAATTTTTTTTTCAGCAAATATAGTCATGTGGGGTATCAAATGAAAGGTCTCGGTTAGTACTTTTCGAAGCCGATCTAACTTTTGACATTTGCTGGAAAAGTGGGGAGTGTAGGGGGTTGAAAGTGATCATTTTTTTAATGAACCCATTCTCAGAAACTGCCCTACCGAGAAATCTGAAAAAAATCAGGTGGCTGCCACTATATGGTGCCTAGGCTCCGAAATACTCTCCACACCGATACCTGTTCAAATAAAGTGAATAATAGTACATTACTATAATTTTTAGTAATTGACAGGAGAACCCCCCTTAAGTTCATCCTCGAGCCACAAAATTTTGCAGCAATATAGGTTACAGCATGGAGCATGAGCTAAATTTGGTGAAAATCGCACCATTACTAATAAAGTTATACTAGGTCAAAACTGTCGCTTCTCTGCAAATTCAAGACTATGAATGTCAATATCACTTGAGAGTGGCTATTTTCACATAATATATGCATATTTTACGTGCTACATGCTAATGGGTTAAATGCATACTCAATATCTCGGGTCAATGCTATAAGCCAATGGAGAACTACGTTATGCTCCTCACATAGGGAAACATAAAACCTTTTATACCTGAAGCGTCAAGCTTCCGGTTTCCCGACTTGTTCTATGGTAACTCTGTTCACTTAGTTTGTAGTTTTTTTGCCAGTTCTGTTGTTCGGTGAGGGATGAGGTTGCCTGCGAGTTTGAGTAACTTTTCATTTTTCCCTTGCTTGTTTTGTAGCCCTCTTTTGTCTTTGGGCTCCAAAGGGGTTAACGGGTATTCGTAAAGTTCCGAGGTTGACTTGTTTCTGCCCTCACATGAATTTCTCTCCATGTTGGTGCTTTAATTGTGTTTGTCTTTTTAAACTGTCTATACGATCTAATGGTTCACCATTGGGACGGGGGTAATTGATGGTCCTCGTGCCCAGTAACCTCGATAAACCCTAGAAGCTCCGTTCACGATACGATCCACCCAGCATGGGTTGCATACCACTTTGGCTTGGAGGTATTCAATTACTACTTCGTTTTGGGGTACTTCGTGATTTTGCAGGAGTTAGTCCCTGGTATAATGTAAGTGAAGAACTAGAATGCTTTTAATTTGGGAAAAGTTATTTTATAGATATTCAATCTACACAACAGATAAAGCCAAATGTTTCCGAGTGATACAGATCTCACAGTCTTTTGTTACACGTCCACGAAGGTGTAACACTGACCAATTAACCGATTTCGTCTAATATCTGCATATTCAGAATAACTTTTTCTTTTCCACATTGTCAACAATCTACTTGATTGCGCCGCTCCAAAAAAACCCAATCGAGAGTAATATTATGTGCGAGTTCCGTTAAGGTTCTAAAGATAATTTGAATTTTCGAGTTTGAATAACTCTGTCTGCCTACGACTAGTATGCGGCTTATTCCTGAGCTAGCGTGGAGGTGGGTTATTGACTGTAGTGAGTCTGATGATTTCGAATTCAAGACCTGTAGCTAGTCAGCTCTGTTCGATTTGAAGTCAAATGTTCGGCACTTATCGCATATGTTTCCCAACGGCTTCCTCCATAATTTATGAACCACTTTTTTCAGCCTGAGGAGTGAGTGACATGGATATTATGCAAACAAAGGTAGATCTCAAACGAAAATAAATCGATGAGGATGTTTGAAATGTGGGTTAGTAAGTTACCGCTGTCCGTTGTCTCTCTTTGCTTCGGAATCTCAAATGTTGTGAGAAGATACTGGATCTTCGATAGATAAAGAACTAACTGTACTGAATTTGCATATTAGTAATTTGAAATAATATTTTTTTTGGACCTTTTAACATAGCAGGAATGATTGAGATGCAGCCAAGAATAGCCTCATCTATGAGTTAATCTACCCACACGTCTTCAGAGTAATATTCTTTTCTTTCCAAGCCTCATAAAGCCAGTTGAAAAACAGCAGTGGGATGTTCAAAACGGGAGTCTCTATGTATATCGACAATGGTATTTCAAATAAGCTGCTCTGGAAAAGATTATATTTTAAGGAATGTATATTATATCTGCCATTACTTTTCAGTAGTTCGACCAGAGACAGTTTAAAAGTTTTCCCGTTTTCATAATATAAGAAGCATTGATTTGTTATTCTAAATTACATACCGCAGAGGATTCTGCAAAAAGGTTACTTTCGATGAGATTAGTGCAAGAAGTGCCGAAACTCGACCATCTGAAGTGAATATTGCAGGCTTTCTTAATCAACGGGAATTTAAAGGGTTTCTTACATGTTCGCAATATTTAGCCCTTCTCAACTCCTTACTATTTTTTCAAATTGTGCATATACTAGAACTGGAAGTTGATGTCTGGCTGAGGTTGTAACTCCTCTGCAACCTTGGGATTTGAAATTCACTCAAAGTATTCCCTACTTGGAAAGCGGCTATTAATTATTATTATTCTGTTAAGGAAAGTCTCACTGCATCCGTAAAGAACTATTGGGTTTTTTCTGGTTATAGTGTACTTACAGTATCTCAAGCAAGCCTATAACAATTAGGAATTTTAGTATATTTCCTACTTCCAAATCTACCGCCGGCGCCCCTCGGCCTTGAATATCAGAACATATAGGGGGGCCAATATAGACTCGGATCACTATCTCGTTGACATAGTGCTCCGGGCTCCAACTACAACACCATCTACAATCCCCTCTGACAATCAGGTGAGAGAGAATACTGAAGCCATTCACAACATAGCCCTCGGTAACCTCTATAAGGGCGAAATGGATGCCACAATAACCGGAGCTAACAGATGTTCTGGAGATGAAGCATCAATAAATGATCTTCACAACCACCTGAAGAGCGTTATCATTGATACGACCACAAATATACTTGGCCCCAGCCGCAAAAAAAGTCGGAACGGCTGGTTTGACGATGAATGTAAGCTAGCAACGGAATGGAAGAATACTGCATACCGAGTAATGCTGCATTCTCAAAGAATGCGGGCACGCGCAGGGTCCTACCAAGAACTCCGTCGAAAAGAGAAGCGACTTCACAGTCGGCAAAAGGAAGTCTGTGAGAACCAACAGGTCTGTGAACTCGAAAAGTACAGGGAGCAACCGCACCAGGCGCGGAAATTTTACCAACAAGTCAGCAGCCTTATACACCTCGATGCTCATCCTGCCGAGACAAAGAGGGAATGGGAATATTGGAGCAGTGGGTTGAGTATTTTGATGAACTGCTCAACAACCAAAATATCGGCGAATTGGAGGTCCCGCCAACTGAAGACGACGGACAAATGCTGCCATCACCAAGCATAGAAAAAACAGTCCGTGCAGTTAATCGGCTTAATGCGATATGGAGACGACCAACTACACCAAGTGGTTCATCAACTTATGCTCAAGGTGTGGGACAGTGAGTCAACGCCTGACAACTGGCAATGAGTTATCTGTCCCATACATAAAAAGGGAGATATCACGCAGTGCAGCAATTATAGAGGTATCACGTTACTGAGTACCATTTATAAGATATTCTCTTCTATGTTGCTAGGCCGGATAGCGCCATATGTCCAGAATATCATTGGCCCATACCAAAGAGGCAAATCAGCAACAGATCAGATATTCTCTCTGCGGCAAGCGATGGAAAAACTGTTGGAATATGGACTTCAGTTGCACCATCTTTTCATCGACTTTAAAGCCGCCAATGACAGCATAATAATAGTAATAATCGTTGGCGCAACAATCCATATTGGATCAGGGCCTTGAAGTGTGTTAGAGCACTTCATTCAAGACCGTAACGGTACACTAGGAGGCAATGTGGTCAGCATTGCGCTCGCCCGAGATTATTACCCTGATTTGACTCAGGTACTCATTCACAGCTGAGTCGACTGATATCCGACGTCAAATCACGATGCAAATTCCACTGCCACCAGTGAGATTTGAACCGCGACCTTCCGCATGACAGCCTAGTGCTCTAACCACTGAGCTATCCGGACACATGACAGCATAGCCAGGGTAAAATTGTACCTAGCCATGAGAGAATTCGATATCCCGACGAAATTGATAAGACTGACTAGGCCGACCCTGACCAATGTGCGAGGCCAGATAAAAGCAACAGAATCACTCTCGAGACCATTCAACATTTAGAACGGTCTAAGGCAAGAGGATGTCCAATCATGCGTCGTCTTCAACCTGGCCCTTGAGAAAGTGATTCGCAATGCAGACGTAAATGCGAGAGGCACCATCCTTTTCAAGTCTCCCCAATTGCTAGCCTACGCTGACAAGATTGGGAAGAACAACCCGAGATATAGATTCTACCTTCATCAAGATCGAGCATGCGTCAATCGGTAGGAGATTTCGGGCTGCAGACGAAGTACATGGTGGCAACGTTAGCGCCAAAAAGCAGATAGGAGACTACAACCTTGAGACTGTTGAAACTTTCTCCTATCTAGGGCCAAGAATTAAACCGATAACAACTATGACGATGAAATCCGCGCACGGTTGTTGGCTGCCAACAGAACATATTTCAGCTTACAAAAACTGTTTCGCTCGAGACGTCTCACCGTAGGGTCAAAGCTCTTACTGTACAAGAATATGATCTCGCCAGTCCTCATGTATTCCTAGGAAACTTGGGTTCTTAGCAAGAAAAATTGCGAACTCTTGGCCGCGTTCGAGAGAAGAATCCTCCGAAGAATTTTTGGCCCCCTATATGAGGATGGACGATTCCGTAGCCTACATAACGACGAAATCTATGAGCGATACCACGACCGTTTGGTTGTGGATAATATCCGGCTCAACAGGTTGCGGTGGGCAGGTCACTTAATCCGTATGAATGAGGATAATCCAGTCCGAAAAGTCTATAAGGGCAATATCTATGATAGAAAAAGAAGACGAGGCAGACCCTACCTAAGATGAAACGATGGCGTAGGTGAGGACGCCAGGCAGCTTTTAAGGATGTCCCATTTATGGTGGTTCAAGATATAACTGTTTAAATTTTAAGAAAATTTCAAAGTTGATTTTTAAGTTTACTGTCTGTTTGTCTGTCTGTCCGTCACATGCATTTTTCTCGGAGACGGTTACAGCGATTGATACCAAATTTGGTAGAAAGCTGGGAACTCACGCATACAGCAAGTTACATCCGAATCAAACAGAATTTAAGGGGGGGTCCTCATACATGCAAAAGGAGGGTGCACATTTTTTTTTCATGAAATATAGTCATGTGGGGAATCAAATTAAAGTTCTCGGTTAGTAGTTTTCGAAGCCGGTTTTAGTTTTGACATTTGTTGGAAATTTGGGGAGTGCAGGGGGTTGAAAGTGATCATACCTTTAAGGGGGCCATTCTCAGAAACTACCCAACCGAAAAATCTGAAAAAAAATTAAGACGCTGCCACTATATGGTGCCTGGGCTTCGAAATACCTTCAATATTGATATCTGCACAAATAAAGTTAATAATAGTATATTACTCTAATTTTTATTAATTTACTGCAAAAATTCATGCTAGCACCACAAAATATAGGGTATAATATAGAGCATGACCTCGCCAAGTTTGGTGGAAATCGCACCATTACTAATAAATTTATAATACGTCAAAGTTGTCGCTTCTTTGCAAATTCAAGACTGTGAATGGCAATATCATCCGAAAGTGGATATTCTCACATAATATATGCATATATTACGTGCTACGTACTAAAAAATACACAAAACCTTTCGTACTTGAAGCGTCCAGCTTCCAGTTTCCCGACTTGTTTATCTAAATTTTAGTGTTTTGGCGCATTGATTTTCTACTGTTTGCGTTTAAAACTACTTACACTTACAGGAGGGTTCCGTAGCCTACATAATGATGAAATTGATGAGGTATACCTTTGGTTTTGGATAAAATCTTGCTCAACAGGCTGATGGTCCAGTCTGGGAAATCTGAAGGGGCCCCACCTATAGTAAAAAAGGAGATTTGGGGGTGCCCGTCTCAGATGGAGCGATGTGGTAGACTAAACACCAAACAATTTTTAGGGATATCGAATTGGTGGACATCGGCGTAAAATTGGAATATTTGGAGTTCTTTATCAAGGTAGACCTAGATTGGACACAAATTGTTAAGCCGCTGATGATGTCGATGATTTGCTGCTTCCGAGCAAATTCCGAACCCGGCGGAAATCCCCCTCTTTGTTCCTCCCGATAACTCTTTTTGAAAAACCCATTCATATAGCAACAAGTCAGGAAATTAGAAGCTGTACGCTTGAGGAATTAAAGGTTCTGTGTTTTTGGTATGTGAAAAATTTTCAATGTGCGTTGACCCATTCATTCATAACTTATAAATTCAAAATGTTCCTTCCCGAAAGGAAAGTCAATTTTTTGAAATCTACTCAGGTTGTTATACAGAAAAAAGTCGTTAAAGTTGTACTAGAGTTACATACATACCTGGACCTAAATATGTGTATATATCTGCTTAGTATCTACTAATTATAAATATTCCATAACAAAGTTTTAGGACAACCGAAATTGACATTGATGATTCTCTTACATATGTTCAATTAGAACTTTCCCATAGTGTGAAGGTCACTTCGATTTCACTTTGCTTCCTCCATTTTATGAGTGAAAAATTTGGGCGAACACGAGGCGGTCATACATTCAGCATAAGAGTCAGCAAACTGGCCTTATTCCGATCACGGATTCTGTTTTAATCTAAACAGCAATGCGGAAAGGTAATACAAAACGCAAAGGTATGACAAAGAGCCAGACAGAGTCTTGCCAAGCCTATTATCGATTTGTACGAGCATGTCTGCTATGCTTTACGGTCCCAGTTCTAAATGGTTCTATTTTCTTCGTAACCCATTGTTCTCCTTTACGTATGGCTAGAATCCATGACCGAGTTAGGCGAACTCAATGAAAGAATGAACAACTGACAAAGAAACACTGATTTCGATCGCGATCACCAACATTCAATTATATGCAAATGGAAACATTATATTGACTGTCGGTCAACGAATTCATGCAAATTAGCATATAACGGACGAAGTGATTTAGGAGTTGCTCTGAAGTTGGGTCGGAAGCTTCAGAAGTAAAGTTAAACTAAAATGGCTTGGATCTATTTCATGTATCTAATGTTATCACAAATGTATGCATAATACAATCTGACGCAATGTGGAATCGTTTTAGATAAATAATATTTTTTTTGCTGAGAATAACCCGTTGGTTTTCGCAAAGTATTTCGCTCATCTCTGAAAAGGTGCTCTAAGGCGCTAATTATCGCAGCTAAGTTAGAAGTTTATTTAATTGGTGACACAAATTTGAAAGTTTTTAAAAGTCGGCTCCCAACTTATCAATTAGCATTTGAGGTTTACGATCCTATACATCATGAGCTTGTATAAAAAATGTTAGTTAATAATCTAGAAGCAGGTGCCAGGGACTTAGATGAAACTATGTTGAATTTAAATTGTGAGATTATACACATCTTTATGCGTTCTTATAGCGGAAATCTAAGTTTCAGTTAAGTTTGCGCTAAAATAGTTGCTTTAGGTATATAGGGAACTCCATAAACAACTTTTCCACCTTCTAATGTTTTTTCATCATATATATCTTCTGCCTGCTAAAATAATCTTTGAAAATAGATTTTATTAGTATTTTCTAAAAAATTATCTACTGAAGTTACTTTATACATGATTTCCATAACGACCTGAGATACTATGGAGTTAGTTTCGTACGTTAGCTGAATTCACAGACCGGTAGTGAAGTACATTTTTTTTTATGGAGTGGAAATCTTAGACGCACCTTATATGATCAGTATTTCATCGGCCTGCTATAAGTAAACCCACCAAAAATGGACTGGTGAAAAACCGATGGACTGACATGTTTAGTATAAATAAGACGACAAAAACACTATTTTTGTCCTATGCATTTCAACAATCAAACCATTCAGAAGTCTTGTTTCAATTAACAACACAATGTCAATTGCAATACACTGAACTTACACTCGGTCCAGGAAGGCTGACAGATTTTCTTTAAAAATGTAAATAAATATTCATCAGTCCTCAGTTATTGTCATGGAAATATTCTAGACAATCAGTTTGCCACAATTTTGTCATTCTGACTGACGACAGAATGATAAAAACTGATTATGTGGGGTACGTCTTAAGGCCCAAACAAAACAGCGGAGTGACTGCGTGCGTGCGAAGTGAGAGAGCTGTCAAATGAAGTTAATTACACGGATTGCGGCACGGAAAAAAATCGGAAAATTGAACTGTTGCGATGCGTGATAGATAAGTTTGTTGAAATATGGCGGCGCTTTTCGTTTTCGGCTCCTATTTTTGAATGTAATTAATTTGATTGGATTCGTTTTGAGAACTGCGGAAGGCACTATTTGCGTTGCAAGTGCAAATTATTAATGTCACTTGCATTAGTTCCATCGCTTCCATTCATAAAAAATAAATTTAAGCCGGAGGTATGTTAGCTGTATGAATTTCATAACATAAAATATAGGAAGATTCATACGCTAATTGTAGACTTAAATTTATTTTTTATGAATGGAAACGTCGAGATTAATGCAAGTGGCATGAATAATTAGCACAAATAGTGCCTTCCACAGTTCTCAAAATGAATTAATCAAATTATCTACATTCAAAAGTAACAGGCGAAAACGAAAACCGCCGCCATTTTGCAAATGGCTATAATGTGTCCTCAGAGTGAACCTTGCCGACGTGGAGTGAACTTTGCCGACCGCTCCTCTTGTTCGCATTCCGCACGCATCGTAATTGTGTTTCCGGCTTAACAGTGTTTTCTTAGGATCTAGGGAAAGAAAAGTAGGCTATAATATAGACCATGATCTCACCAAGTTTGGTAGAAATCGCACCATTACAGACATTGCGATAGGTCAACGTTTTCACTTCTGTGCAAATTCAAGACTTTGAAAATCAATATCACTTGAAAATGAATATTTTCACATAATATATGCATATATTACGTGCTACGTACTAATGGTGCAAATGCACACTCAAATCTCTTTATAAAAGAAATACACAAAACATTTTATACCTGCAGCGTCCAGCGGTCCAAGCGATTTCCCGACTTGTTTTTTCCTGGTATGGACACTGTCGCATGGGACATCTAATATCCAGCGCCCTATACACTGCTTTTTGCAAATGATGTTTTACTATCGTCTCATAGCAAAGCTGATCTTGAGTAACTTCTTCAAAAATGGAATGATCACCACATGCAATACGGTCGCAGATTGAATTTGAATAAAGCCGAATTCTTGTCGACCGATCCTCATAAAACATCATCATCAACGGCGCAACAACCGGTATCCGGTCTACGCCTGCCTTAATAAGGAACTCCAGACATCCCGGTTTTGCGCCGAGGTCTACCAATTCGCCTACGCCATCACTCCATCTTAGGCAGGGTCTGCCTCGTCTTCTTTTTCTACCATAGATATTGCCCTTATAGACTTTCCGGGTGGAATCATCCTCATCCATACTGATTAAGTGAACCGCCCACCGTAACCTATTGGGCAGGATTTTATCCACAACCGGACGGTCATGGTATCGCTCATAGATTTCGTCATTGTGTAGGCTACGGAATCGTCCGTCCTCATGTAGGGGGCCAAACATTCTTCGGAGGATTCTTCTCTCGAACGCGGCCAAGAGTTCGCAATTTTTCTTGCTAAGAACACAAGTTTCCGAAGAATACATGAGGACTGGCAAGATCATAGTCTTGTACAGTAAGAGCTTTCACGCTATGGTCAGACGTTTCGAGCTGAACAGTCTTTGTAAACTGAAATAGACTCTGTTGGCTAACAACAACCATGCGCGGATAGGATAGGAAAAAAAACATAAAATATAAATTTCAGTGGAGGTGAGCGATTACACAATGACGAAATCTATGAGCGATACCATGACCGTCCGGTTGTGGATAAAATCCGGCTCAATAGGTTACGGTAGGCGGGTCACTTGATCCGTATGGATGAGGATGATCCCGCCCGGAAAGTCTATAAGAGCAATATCTATGGTAGAAAAAGAAGACGAGGCAGACCCTGCCTGAGATGGAGCGATGGCGTAGGTCAGGACGCCAGACAGCTTTTAGGGATATCGAATTGGTGGACCTCGGCGCAAAACCGGGATGTCTGGAGTTCCTTATTAAGGCAGGCCTAGACTGGATACCGGTTGTTGCGCCGTTGATAATGATGGTGATGAGCGATTAAATATCTCGGGTCAATACTATCAGCCAATGGAGAATTGCGTTATGAAATTGTTTCACGCATTAGCGTACCTTGCATGAAGTGCGTTCCACAACTGGCGTTCTTTGCGATTGACGTATGAACGAACGTCTCAAACCTAAAATTTATCGGAGTATCTTCCGCCTTTGTCGCAGTCTATGGTTCTGAGTGGCCTATATCAGGCAATGAACAGCGTCTCGCGATAATAGAGACTATGGTGTTGTCTTGATCACATCCGAAATGAGGATATCCCCGATCGATATGAGATTGTACCGATCGTAGAAATATTGGAAGAGAGGCGTTTTCTATCGTATGGTCACATGTGCTAATTCGCGCTAATGAGAGTTCACTTGCTAAGATTGAACATCTAAATCGATGGGATTGATACGCTTGACTTTGACCGAACAAAATGGCGCAAACGATCAACACGAACCGACCGCACTTCTGAATGGGAGAAAGGCTGAAGAAGAAGAAAAGCAATATTCTTGAGACTTATTTGATAGAAAAGTGATAATGAGAAGCAAGGATACTATTTTTATGACAAGACATATGGCGGATATGGTTATCGAAGTACTTATTATAGAGGAAAGTGGCAATCGGGGAACTTGCGCATAGTCAACTGAAAGCGTATCAGAATATAGCAAGAATTTATACAAAAGGCATCGCAATGAGTCGATCATGTAAAAATCAGTTTGCGCAATTGCATAGTAAACAGTGTCATTTTGAAGATCAACCACGGTGCGGGCGGTCAGAAACCATAAAGAATGACAATAAGAAGACAATGGAGTCGCTATCGTGAAATTAGTTTAGACGGGATGTATACCCATGACCTCTCTCAGCGAAAAAAGGGAGGATCGTATAACTCACAGTGCTTTTGATCTCGCTATTTAGTCTGCCGCAGAATTTCTACTACGAATGATTATAAGAGGCGATAAATGGGTTCTGTATAAGAACGTAAAGTGCAGTAGACAGCCTGAAGCATCATCAAATGTGAAACCGCTTGAAAAACCATTAGTCGCCAGGAGCCGATGCAATTACAGCCGAATTGGTCGAATATGGGGGCGATTAATTACACCAAGCGGTTCATCAACTGCTGCTCAAAGTGTGAGACAGCGAATCAATGCCTGACGACTGGACACGGGGTATTATCTGTCCCATACATAAAAAGGGGGATATCACGCAGTGCAACCATTATAGAGGTATCCTCACGAAATTGATAAGACTAACTAGGCTTGATAAGACTAACTAGGAGGTGCGATTCGAGGTAAAACCAACAGGATCACTCTCGCGAGCATCCAACATCAATAACGGTCTAAGACAAGGGGATGCCCTATCATGCGTCTTCTTTAACCTGGCCCTGAAGAAAGTGATTCGCGATGCAGATGTAAATGCGAGAGGCACCATCGTCTTCTCACCTACGCTGACGATATTGACAGTCTACCTTCATCCAGATCGAGCAGGCGGCGCGAGATCTTGGGCTACACATTAATGAAAGTAAGACGAAGGTGGCAACGTCAGCACCAAAAAGTAAAGAACGAACAACATCGAATCGCACTGGTCAAACGCAAACAATGAAAATAAGACCCTACAACTTTGAGACCGTCGATAATTTCTACTATCTAAGGTCGAAGGGTCCGGATGGCTGAGTTGTTAAAGCACAAAGCTATCGTACGGAAGGTTGCGGTTGAAGTCTCACTGGTGGCAATGGGATGTACCTGAGTGTGAGTACCTGAGTCAAATCAGGGTAATAATATCGAGC
This sequence comes from Hermetia illucens, assembly GCF_905115235.1. NCBI lineage: Eukaryota > Metazoa > Arthropoda > Insecta > Diptera > Stratiomyidae > Hermetia > Hermetia illucens. The sequence continues at coordinate 55,209,556 of NC_051854.1, read as the reverse complement.
GAGCGCAATGCTGACCACATTGCCTCCTACAGTGTACTGTAGTGTACCGTTACGGTCTTGAATGAAGTGCTCTAACACACTTCAAGGCCCGGAACTAATTGGATTGTTGCGCCAACGATTATTATTATTATTATTAAAGTCGAAAATCACAACCGATAATAGCTATGACTATGAAATCCGCGCACGGTTGTTGGCAGCCAACAGAACCTATTTCACTTTCCAAAAACTGTTTCGCTCGAAACGTCTCACCATAGGGTCAATGCTGTTACTGTACAAGACTATGATCTTGCCAGTTCTTTGTATTCCTTTGAGACCTTAGTTCTTAGCAAAAAAAAACTGCGAACTCTTGGTCGCGTTCGAGAGAAAAATCATCCGAAGAATTTTTGATCCCTTACGTGACGATGAACGATTCCGTAGCCTACTTAACAATGAAATCTATGAACGATACCACGATCGTCTGGTTGTGGATAAAACCAGGTGAACAGGTTGCAGTGGACGGGTCTCCTAATCAGTATGGATGAGCATAATTCAGCCCGAAAAGTCTATAAGGGCAATATCTACGGTAGAAAAGCAGACTAGGCAGACCCTGCCTGAGATGGCGCGATGGTGTAGATCGGGACCCCAGACAGCTTTTAAGGATATCGAATTGGTGGATCTCGGCGTAAAACCTTCCTAATTAAGGCAGGCCTAGACCGGACACCGGTTTTTGCGCCGTTGATGATGATGATGAAGCCCGTCGATTGCATGGACTGTTTCTTCTATTTTTGGTGGTGGCAGCATCTGTCCGTCGTCTTCATTTGGTGGGATCGCCAATTCGCCGATATTTTGGTTGTTGAGCAGTTCATCAAAATACTCAACCCATCGCTACAATTTGCTGATTCTGTCGGAAATCAGATTTCCCTCTTTATCTCGGCAGGATGAACATCGAGGTGTATAAGGTTTCACCCTCCTGACTTGTTGGTAAAACTTCCGCACCTGGTTCAGTTGCTCCCTGTACTTTTCGCATCGAGTATGATTTTGATATCACACTTGGGGTAGACTTCGAGGGCCCGCTCAACTGCCTCGTAGAAGGTATCCTTCTCCGAATCTGCAGGCTCCTCTGTATAAGGGTTATATTTCTAAATTTGCCTCGTAAACGCAGAGTGCACAGCCTTTCATTTATATATTTCAAAGCTGATGACAGCAGGTTTCATTTTTTGGCTGATTAAGTAGTGAGTGTTCTCCAGAAAATCCGGTCCTTGTCCAGCGCTGAAAAAATGCGATTAGCTGCTGAGCAGTATTCGATCTGTGCAGGGAACGCACGTTCCATGAGAAAATGCGCAAATCGTTATTCCGTTGTCGTTGCCGAGTTCGTCGTTTTCAACTTCATCCTGTCCGAGGCCCCAACCTGGAGGACCGGTTGGCACAATTTGTCCCGTTTTTAGGCGCGAGAGACTCGCATTCATCCTTCTCCGTCTGCAGTTTTTCATTAAGAACGAAATCCAAGCGATCACCACGTGGAGGTGGAGATAGGGTTTGGTAGTAGAGCTGTTGGTGTTGGTTTAGCAGGCATTTCCCAGGTTTTATGCCCCATCGTGGGCACCAATCCACGTTTCGCCCTGGGACCTATACTACCCTTTGACTGCCTGCGATCAACTGCTTACTAGCGGTATGCTGGTACTGAATACCATCAGAGAGGTCAGTTGCTTATAAATCCTTGATATTTGGATGAAGTTTGATCTAGTCAAGTGCTCTTAAGGTCATCACGAATCGTATGTTGGACGCTCGAGAATAGAAGGATAAAATAAGTGATGTATGTTTCGAATTACTGCCATTGGCGAAAAACGATTTGTCCACTAGACTGTCTACTAGACCGTAATATTTCCTAGTGTCATGCACATCAATCAGCAGTCAACATACATTACCAAGCGATAACATTTTGAATCAATTAAAGCCAAGAATCGGCGTACCCATATTTACATGCATCTGAAATCATTTTCTAGTCAAAAGCTACCCTGAAGCCAGCCCAAAAGAAGCCCAACATCAGCAAAAAGAACAGACAATCATAACAACAATATTTGGCGTCGGCATCGGTCCGGTACTCAACAACTGCCACTGTTACTTGTAACACGTGTAACACGATATTTTGTAATGTAATATAACATTACAGGACATTTCCTATCACAAAAGTAATATCACCATCACTTTAGTGTTAGGTAGTGCGGTGATGTTTTTCAATGCATTGTTGTAAGGTAATGTTGCAGTGTTTGGTGATGGTGTAATGGTTGGACACTTTAAGGTGATAGCACTTTTATGATATTACATACATCATCTATCCATCTCTACTCCCTATCGTGTACTATTAACTATGTAAATCCAATAGTATCAGTCGCCGGCAGTGGAATGTAATAGAGTTTACGGATAGTTTACTTTTTGGAATTATTCTGTAGATTTGGAGCAACCATAGTCGATAATTTTTGCTGTATGTTTTTCAGCTGAGCTTTAGATGATCAAAAACTGTGCACTTTGTTTGTTTTTTAATGAAATCTTTACACCGCAAATGTCGTTTTACAGTACTTCTAGAATTGAAAGGATCTTATTCGTAGTACTTAAAACTTTCACACATATATTATAGATGCTTAGAATAAGGATTTCCTCTTAATTCTTCTTAAAATTCAGTTCAATCAGAAAACAGAAAGTCCTTGTAAGTTTAGCGTACTTCCTTTTAGTGTTAGCTGCATTTTTCACTAAATAGATCATCGTAATGATAGCTACTATTTGTTAACATCTCATTGAGTATTGTTCATTATTTGCTTCCATGTAGCCAAAAAAAGCACATACTAAACCTGATGTTTACTTCTGGAAACGTATCTCAGTCCAAGGAGTTCTAGAATGCAAATCAGATATATAAATATTTCCAATTATTTTCAAATGTGGTTTCACATAATTTATTTGATTGCTTTGCAAATTTGCACCCAATTCAAAAATAAATGTAAAAAGATAAGGCAATACTCTAAATGCAAAAGTACCGAGTGAATATATGATAGCTACAATTAAATCCACACGTCGTCTATAGAATTCGTAATACCCCATCGGCTTTTATCTAAGTCTGGTGAAGTTAATTGTTACATTTTTCCAACGTGCGGCCCTATTTACATTCATATAATGTACTTACATACGTATGTGGCTAGTACTGAGATTAAGTGGAATGCTAGAAATTGCTACTTCAAGGCGTTATTTGTACATATGAGGATCCTTTCACCCCACCTCTTTAAGGCGAAACAATGAAGAGTACTGAAAGTTCAATGGCGCTTACAGTTTCAAAATTATAACTGTGGGCAAAACGCTTGTATTAGATATTTGGTCCTAAGGTCAATGTCCATTATTGAAGCTATTCTGGGATCGTATCTTAACTTCGTCTCATCAGTAAGTTTACTTCACTGATGCTTCACTTTAAAATTTAATTCCTGGGGAGAGATTCCCTGGGATTCCTACGTTTTTTCTTGGAGTAGGGACATTATATTAGGCAAGAATGCCAAAATATGCTAATGCTAATGACAAGAATGCTAATTCTGTAGGTTGTTCATAACTCCACTTAATAATATTTCTTCCTTTATTATATTCAGATTCCCTACAACTGAACTGGGTAATTAATGTTTAAACATATCATGTAGAAGTCCACCTTTTCACTCTTCACACGCTTGAGCATAGTTCTGAAACCGAAGTCAATGCATCAATTTACATTCTTTCATCTTCACTGTTAGTTGCAGACATATAATATTTATATCCTCTCAACATCTGTCAAAATGTTCCCAGTCCTGAAAACCGATGAACATATCTCGCATTAATAGGGATATAAACCTTGTAAAGGGCACTTTCTTCTCGGCCCGCCCCGTAATTAAATCGAAGCATGTGCACAAAAACACGAAGCTCGGCGTATACAAAACCATCATACGACCAGTGCTATGGTATGGGTGTCAAACCTGGACTTTAACCCAATCCTCCGAAAATTTTCTAAGCACATTCGAAAGGAACGTCCTTCGGCGAATGTTCGGAGCAGTTTGCGACCAATATGGATGGCGCATACGATGGAGCATACGATGAGCTAGAAGTCTCGAAATTGGTTAAACTACAACGCTTTTAGGAAGCAGGGCAAGTCCAAAAAATGAGCGATGATTGCATGCCTTAAAAGGTTATGAACGGACAACGTGTCGACGGAGCGAGACTACGAGGAAGACCGAGAGCACGACGGGAGAGCACAATATATATAAACGCCGAGTAACTACTAGGTTTCTAAGATTGGAGGACATGGTCACGTGAGCGATATAAATGGAGGACAAAGATCCAGGCGGCCGACGCCCGACGTCGGTCTGTACTCTACTTCATATCCTGTTTTTATAAGCCCATTTCAACAGAAGTTAAGATTTTCTGCTATTCGACCGCTAATTACTGTCGGTATAATCTACTATATGACACCTCTCCTAATCAGATGGAAAGGCTGCGCCTCAAAGAAAGGCTTCATTTTACCTGCAGATTTAAAAACAGTAATGGTATAAAGTACATATTCAACCAGATCCGCTATTAACCTCCAAAACACTACCCATCGGTACTGCCCTGGCTGATTACTCGGTGAAGTTCCTCTCAGACCTACCTTACAAGGTCAGTTTTTCATCAGTTTGGCGTTAGTGAGAACAACAAAATTATGGCATACTGATCATGTATAGCAATGGCTGATGGACTAATGAACATTTAAATTCGAATTCAAATTCGTTTACTCCTCAGTTGTCGAGTGTGTGAGGACTGAAATCACCGAGGAAAATTTCCTGATTGGTAAATCTTCTGATTTTTGTGCTCAATAGCTTCGTGCTCCAATTCATCATTAAGGCGGTCACATACGATCCGGTAGGTCTGTCAGTTACGCCTGAACAGTCCGCAAATAACTGGCGATCGGAAGGTGGGTGGGATCCCGCCGCTATTTATGGCCATAAAGACGTTTTGAAAGGATAAGTAGTCGGTCGAGATTTCAAAAGGCATGAAGAAGCCGGTTCCTTGGGAATAAATAACTAAAATATTTTCTGGGTAGACATTGGTGGAATTCAGTTTGGATAAGAAATCATCTGAGTTGGGCATGGGAATCTTATTTATTTTCACTTGGTGAAAATTTTCTTTTGGCAAAGTGAAAGTTATTTGCCGACACTCCGACTCGTTTACCATCATCTTCCACATTTGAAGTCAGTTTTCTACTTCCCTTAGATGCCTTTCCCGCTGTAGAGCAGCCAGTTAGGCTGTCTGTGAATTAAGGATAACGATACCCTCAGCGAAGCTAACTAGGCGGTTAGCCCGGTAACAGAAAAATCCGCTGTATAGATGAGATACAGTATAGGACCGAGCATACACCCCTGACGAACTTCTGCTCTGGTCTGTTGTCCTTCAGAGAAAATATCTTTGCATTTCAATATCAATTATGCATACGTTAATGAAGCTTGTTGGTAGTGTCTAATTCAAATAGATATTGTACATTTGTATATTGCATATTTACCGTGATATGGTTTGTGTGTGTTTAAGGTGGGGGAGAGGCAAAGCCTCTGAGCATTCAGACGTTAGTGGTCCATTGTATTCGATTCCCCCGTCTAATGGAATATCCCGGATTCGTTTATATATTGCAGGATTTCCTTTAGTGGATGTGCTGCAGTTGTAGCACATCAGTACCAAAAATCTGATGTCTAATGCATTCATATGCGGGGCACTCACATGGAAAATGTTCCGTGGATTCCGTTTCCTTATTACAGGATGGACAAGTATCATCTAGGAGAATTTCTATTCTAAACATACGCCCAGATAGTGAATTATGACAGTAAGATTGCCCACAATACTTATGCAAGTCTTCCCGCTTTTCGACAGGATAACCTGGATCGTATGTTTATTTGTTTTTGACAGGAAAAATTTGGTGTGATTAGCAGGGTTAAGGCTCTGCCACCTGTCATTATAGGAAGCTTGTTCCCAGTTTACTGCTACTGACACCCTAATTGCTGGTTCCGGAGCGGGCATGGGCGAACTTGAACCTTCTTTTGCTAAAGCATTCGAGAATTCATTTCTCTCTACACCACAATGACCGGATACCTAGAGTAGTTCCACCATATTGAATCTAGAAACAGAGTTCAATCAATTTCTACACTCCTGAACCATTTTTGAGCTGACCAAAGGGCTGCTCAACGTTCTCCATGCAACTCGCCGCTACAGATTGCGATGTTTCTGCCCTTCAACCGCTCGTCAGTAATCCAGGTTGCTGCCCTTAGGATCGCATACACTTCAACCTGAAAGATAGCTGTATATTGTGCGAAGAGAAAACCCACTTGTTGTTTTTATTCGAGAGGTAGACTCATGCTCCAGAACCTTGTTCTGTTTTTGAGCCATCGGTGTAGAAGACGTTAGTATATCTTGTCACGCATTCTTCTGGTTCGCCCCAGTTTTCTCTTCGATTCAAGATAATTCTATATCTTCTACCAAACAGATGTATGGGGATGCATTTAGAGCTGCGCCGGATGTGGTGCTCATGGCACCGGTGATATCCAGACACACAGTTCTCTGCAGTGTGGTTAGTTCACAGCGAAAACTCTTTTGTTTCACCTTAACACACTACGGATGCATAAGTGAACATCGGTTTAATGACAGCAATATATATCCATATTACTACCTGAGGGCTAAGTCCCCACGTCGAGGCAAAGGTCCGCTTACACAGCCCATTTGCAGTGAGAGCTCGTTTCATGTTTACCTCTACATGATTGTTTCAAAAAAGCTTCTTGTCTAGAATAACTCCCAGATATTTTACTTCTTCGGAGAGTTGAAGGGTTGTATCTTTCATTTCTGAAAAACAAAGACCATTCAGTTTCCTGCTGTGTTTTGTGTGAAACAAAACCTTATTAGAATCGGTTTATACAGGGTGCGGCAGCATAACTTCCTTTTTTAAAATGCGCGCCACTCAGTTAGTTGATGTCATAGCGGAGCGCTAGTGGTCTCGTTCAAGAGGGGATACTGTAAAGTTTTGTCCCGACACGGTTCAGTCGCCGTCATGCGTTGGAATAGTGAGGAGCGTGCCTTTGCCGTTGAGGTTTACTTTTCAAGCGGATGTTCGGTTATTGCAACACAGCGTGCATTTCGGAATCGCTTTAATTTAGCCCCGTTGGCTCCCGTCCGAGACCGCTAATCAATTGTTACATGGCTCACTACATTCAGACAAACTGCAAGTGCGACAAAAGGAAGAACTGGAGTCCTTCGGCCCGTTAGATCACCTGAGAACATTGAAGCAGTGAGAGCGTCAATGTTGCGATCGCTACGGCGTTCTGCGCGCAAACACGCATCTGCCCTTGGACTATCCGATCGTTCTGTGAGAACAATTCTTCGTGATGATCTTCATTTTCATCCCTATAAGATGGCGATAGTGCAGAAACTTTCAGAACGTGACTTCAATTCTCGGATGAACGCGTGTGAGCTTCTTCTTGATGTCGTTCCCGAGGGTGCTATTGTTTTTTTTTAGCGATGAAGCCCATTTTCATTTGTGTGGGTCGGTTAACAAACAAAACATGCGCCACTGGGCTGACACCAACCCTCGAGAATTGCATGAAAAAAGGAAGTTATGCTGCCGCTGTATTTGGAAAGTGCTGCCATTTTGCATTGAATTTAATCAATGAATTTAATTATTGAATCCCCAAATATGCGAAAGGGGGATGCAATTTTTTTTTCACAGAATATGACCATGTGGAGTATCAAATGAAAGGGTTCAGTTAGTAGTTTCTGAATTCCCATATTTTATATCGTGTGAAATGAAGGGGATTGCGGGCTCAATATATGATCCTCAAAAAGTATAACCGGTTTCGTTTTCAGAACTTATCCAACCGAAAAATTAAAAAAAAAAAGAATCACAGAGATGTATCTAAATGAAATCTTGGCCACAAAACACATACATACTATATTAGCATATTTTAGAAATTTAACCAAAACCCCGTTAAGTTGATGCTAAATGTACAAAATTTGGCAGTGGTATAAGAAATAACATAAGCCATCATTTTGAGAAGTTTGGAGGAAAGTTCGAAGAAAATCCCACTATTATGAACAAAGATATGAAAGGTGAAACTTGTACATTTTATATGAATTTGTTGCATTTTGAAACGTGTATGACGTGCCAATACCACAATAAAGTGAGCTCATATGAATGGGGGATCGCAGAGAAGCATTTCGTTTTAGTTTCTTAATAATTTATATAACAATGTCAATTACTCGAGACAAATATATGTATGAATTTATATGCATATGCTAATGAAGCTCTGAAGATTTGAAGATTGGTAGTGCGTAATTCAGATACTTTTCATGTACATATCTATGCTTCTGTGCACGAAGTAGATGGGAAATATATGTATGATCGATTTATATACATGCATATGTAAGTATAGTATTCGGTAATGGGCAAGGTTTGTTTGTTTAGGATGAGCATAACGTCGACATCTGTAATATGTACGTATATCTTGTAGCTTGGAAAAATATTTTGGATTTAAGTCATATACGAATGGAAAAATGTGCCTTGAAATTTCTCACATAAGATGAACACAAAACCTTTACACCCGAAGCGCCAGCTTCTGGTAATCCGACCTGTTGTAAAGGAAACATTGTGGTTCCATTTGGATTTACTGAGAGTCCAGCATCAACTGGTCTATTTCTACACATCGTTCTGAGGTCTCGGAGATCACATCAACAACATGCTCTCTGGCGGCATCACATGCAAGGGCGCACAGTCAAACGCCTCTTCAATGCCCACGAATACTCTTATCGCGTAATCGCCCTTCAGAATTGCATCGTCTATCGTTGAAACCAAAGAGTGAAGAGCACACTTACAGGACTTTCTACGTTGGTGGAAGCAGCATGTTGGTTTTCATTTGGTATATGCGACCTTAGCGCCTTCTTGCGAATATAACGCTCAACCAGTCTCTCCAGACAGTTCACCGAAAATGATGTTAAGCTGATTTGCCTGAAGTGCTTTGGATGTGAATAGTCATCTTTCCCAGGCTTAGGAAGGCACGTAGTCCAGAGCAAGGGATCCTCGAAAAATATGTCTTAGAAGTTAGTATAGATCACTTATACCCTCCTTTAGCATCACTGGGTAGATGCCATCCTTGCTTTAAAGTATTCAAGCGTAGTATAGCAGCTCTCCCCTTTTCATTGGTAACACCCGCTCTCGCAGTGTCTCAATTCCCCTTGTAACACCTTCGTGTTGAAAGGTTTGCAGAAACCGCCAGTTCTCTTCCTCCCACTTCTGATACCTGAGTCTATGTAGACTCAACTGATATGTGTTACTATGAGCATGTATGTTATATACCATAACGCCATCTCTATTAGCGCAGGCTCTCTGACTCAAATGGTCACTTTTTAATAGAGGCGTTGAGTTTGGTAATTTGTCATGACGTGAACAGATACCGTTGGTTGTTATGGTCTTTTAATCCTCTTTTTAACACCAATCATCGATTACAATGAACCAACCGTAAATAATTCTTCAATAAAGTCAGGGATGCAATATATTTCAGGAAGAAACACGGAAGGAATACTAAATCCTGTTTGATAAAATAATTCAAAAAGTATTTTATTGTAAAGTTACACCACAGTTTGCCGTGAGTACCAGTGTGAATCATAGCAGTTATTGGATTCCAGTGACTAGTGATACCAAGAAAACAATGTTTATAGCTGGAGATGTCCTTCACCTCTAAATAAAATATAAACAACCCAATGAAAGAAAGAAAAAAGCAATAAGTGGAGAGGAGAAAAGATGGCAATGATATGCATTCCTTTATTCAAAACTAAGAGTCAACGACACACATATGAATGTATCATCGCAAAGTGAACGCTTCCAGAGCCAACAGTTTATCCACCTGCACTACTTTGTGCGCGAGTGCCAGGCACAAGATAATTTCCATTGAAAATATGTCAATCCTAACTCATTGGTATTCAAGAGGTGGTGGCTATAAAGCAACACTTCGAACAACCAAGTTTAAGCCTTCCCTGAAGTCATTCCTACAGAAATGATAATTCCGGCATATTGGCCATTCGATTGGAGTTTTCCGTGCAATGAGGAAATGCGTGGCTTTTCCGCAGGAAAACTTATATTTATGTATATAAAATGGCCATTGTTTTATCGTTATGGATTTTCAAGGGACAACTTTGTTGTGGTCACTTGATAAATATTAATCACGAGTTTTATACCGGAGTCTGTTGTTGATTTCGAGCTCATGAAAAGATGGTAGATTTTGGAAAACGTATTTGCCTTGATGATGGTCAGTCACTATGGGTACATTAAACCTTGTCGCGATTCGGTGGGAATAATAAGCAGAAAACGAGCGATGGCCGGTTCTGATTCATTTACCTCGTACTCGTGCGCATCAATCAAAACAAACGGGAGCGTGAGGCTATGGAGCGTATCCAGTTGTAATGTATTCTGCATTCTTGTGCGGCTAATGCACACGTTTCCTCGATATGTATGTAATACACCCACACGACAAACCCTTAAAAGGTAAGAAATGTTAAGTTAATAATAGGTGAATATATTAATTTCTACGACGCATTAGAATCATGTCTAGACTTTCAAACACTATTCAAGTTACTTGTACTTGTATCTAGTGCTAAGAGTATCTTCGCTCTTAGCTAGATGATAGGGTTAGGATGTATTTGCGAAAAGAATGTGGGATTGCACTATTTTGGGTAATTAAATGTGTGCATACCTACAATCAGATGAGAGTTAACACTGAAGCCATCCACAACATACCCCTCCGCAATACCTATAAGAGGGAAATGGATGCCGCAATAACCGCAGTCAACAGAGATCCTGGAGATGAAACATCAAGAAATGATCTTCACAATCACCTGAAGAACGTTATCATAAATATGGCCACAAACATACTTGGCCCCAGCCACAAAAAAAGTCGGAACGGCTGGTTTGACGATGAATGTAAGCTAGCAACGGAACGGAAGAATGCTGCATACTAAGTAATGCTGCATTCTTAAAGAACGCGGGCACGCGCAGAAACTTATCACGAACTCCGTCGAGTGGAGAAGCGACTTCACAGACGGAAAAAGGAAGCCTGGGAGAACCAACTGGTCTGTGAACTATGAACGGAAGTTTTACCAACAAGTCAGCAGGATGAAGCCTTACACACCTCGGTGTTCATCCTGACGAGACAAAGAGGGAAATCTGATTTCCGACAGGATGGGCATATTGGAGCGATGGGTTGAGTACTTTGATGAACTACTGAACAACCAGAACATCGGCGAGTTGGAGCTCCCACCAACTGAAGGCGACGGACAAACACTGCCACCACCAAGTATAGAAGAAACAGCCTATGCAATTCATCGGCTTAAAAATCGTAAGTCGCCAGGCGCCGATGAAATTACAGCCGAATTGGTTAAATATGCGCGATACAGCGAATCAATGCCTGACGACTGGCGAAGAAGCATTATCTGTCTCATACATAAAAAGGGAGATATCACACAGTACAGCAATTATATAGATATTACGTTACTAAGTACCATCTATAAGATATTCTCCGCTATATTGCTGGGCCGGATAGACCCATACGCCCAGAACATCATTGGCCCATACCAAAGGGCTTCACTCGAGATAAATCAGCAGCAGATCAGATTTTCTCTCTGCGGCAAGCGATGGAAAAACTGTTGGAAAATGAACATCAGTTGCACCATCTTTTCATCGACTTTAAAGCCGCCTATGACAGCATAACCAGGGTAAAACTTGTACACGGCCATGAGAAAATTCGGTATCCCAACGAGATTGAGATTGACTAGGCTGACCGTCACCAATGTGCGAGATCAGATAAAAGCAGCAGGATCACTCTCGAGACCATTCAACATCAACAACGGTCTACGATAAGAGGATGCCTTATCATGCATCTGTGGCGCGGCAGGATTCGCAGCATTCGAAATTTATTTCGAATGTTGCGAATACGAACGAATAGATGGCGCGGATCTATCCACTTTGCGGAGCTCGCCACGGGAGTGGAGGACCGGCGAGAAAAGTGTGCCATGAGTTAGGGGCAGAAAAGAAACACATGAAGCGAGAGTTTCTTCTACCTCTAACGAGCATACAGTCACAGTCACACAAATTATTTAATAAAGTCACACAAATTATTTAATAAAGTCTAATGGTTAAATATATCGAGTATTGATTGTAAAAACCCAGTCTATGTTCCGGTGTACCTAAAAGTGTGGTTTGCAAAGAAATTAATATTAAAGTTAAATTGGTGACCCCGAAGAGCACAAATCCCTAGTACTATCAGTATCCAAATTGAAGAAAGAGAGGCTGGACCCTCACCTGTAAGCATAACTATTGAACAACCCGTGCAGCCGATACCTCAGATGACTCGTTCTGTTCCTCTGATCTCGAGCGCGTTTTATCAAGTTAACCAAACATCAGCACCGCAGCCCCAGACGCCAGCACCGCAGTGCCAGACGTTAGCATTACTGCCGCAGCCACCATCGTTGCCGCCGCAGCCGCAGCCATCACCATCTCAAACGTAGCTGACACCAGCATTATTGCCGCATCAGAAATTCAACGAGCGCGACCACCTTTCAACATTGGCAGCAGCAACTTAGGATATAGATTATTTGGCAATCAATCTTCAAATTTAATTGTTAAAAGTTAAAATTGTGATAATATTTCAATAATAATAATTGAAAATCGCCGCAAGAGACGGCGTTAGGTGTTTCACATCGCGGGTTCTCCGTTTCCTTGGTGGTGTTTTTGGTCTGCGCTGGAGAGCGTCCGCTTCGGTCGTCATTTCTCTGTTCATGCGTGCATTTGTGGGTGCGGCCTGCCGTGTCGGAGCAAAATTCACCGCGTTTCATCATAAACTCACCGGGTGTTCATTGAAAACTATTACTTTTTTTTTTTTTTTTTGTTACTCGAGATGTCGTTTGACAGTAAAGACGCGGCAGGCCCATCGGACCCGCAAGTGACCGCCCTCGCCTTACGCGTTCCTCCGTTTTGGCGGCGGAACCCGGAGCTGTGGTTCGTGCATTTGGAAGCGCAGTTCTAAATGTCCGGCATCACATCGGACGCGACCCGCTTCAACTACGCGGTGGTCGGCCTGGACGAGGAGTCTATTCTTCTGGTGTCCGACGTAGTGAAGTCGGCATCGTACACACAGCTCAAGAGCGAGTTGATCAGGCGCCTGTCGGCAAGCGAGTCGGCAAAATTAGACCACTTGCTGGCGGGTTTAACGTTGGGTGATCGAACTCCCAGCCAATTGCTTCGCGAAATGAGGCAATTGGGTGGGAGCAAGATTGGCGATGACCTGATCAAGTCGCTCTGGCTGCGACGGCTCCCGGAGGGCACCCAGGCGATCCTCGCTTGCGTCTCCGGTTCCTTGGAGGAACTGGCAGCGACGGCCGACCAGGTGCAGGAGGTGTACGTACGCCCAACCTTGGCGGCCGTTCAACCACCGTCGGATGAGGTGGGTGACTTGAGGCGCGAGATAGCCGCTTTAACAGCCAGTGTGGCCGAGATGCGGGCGACGTTGGACGCTCAGCGTTCGGGCGCCAGATCGCGAGCATGCTCGCGGTCTGCCACCCGAAAAGGGCGATCAGGTAGCAGGTCGTCAGGACAGTCCGCGGACCGAGGGATTTGCTGGTACCACCGCAGATTCGGGGATAAAGCGACAAGATGTACGCTACCGTGTAGATTCGCTCCTACCGCAAAAAACTAGGTCCGCGGGGGGTCTTGGCGACGGCCACCCAGAACGCAGCGCCACGTCGCCTAACTATTTTCGACCCCCTCAGCAGGCGCAGCTACCTCATCGATACTGGTGCGGAGGTTTCGGTTCTTCCCGTACCTCGACAACATCAACTTTTCCCACAACCGCTCAAACTTGCGGCAGCAAATTCCTCCCGCATAAACACGTACGGGTATAGGCAAGTGGACGTGAGTCTTGGCTTGCGTAGGACGTTTTCGTGGCGTTTCATCCTGGCGGATGTCAGCTTCCCCATACTAGGCGCAGACTTCCTGTGTCACTGTGGATTGCTGGTGGACTTGCAAAACAAGTCTCTTATAGATTCCACGACCAACCTTAATTCCTCGGGACATATGGTATCTCACCCAGGCAATAATCTTTCCGTTCTTTTAGAAGACATTACCGACTCTCGTGTTCGGGCACTTCTCCAAAAGTTCAGCCAGATTACTACCAAGTGTAGTCTCTCCAAACCAGTGAAGCACAATGTGCAGCACCACATTATCACTACTGGTTCCCCGATCTTCTCGAAGGTGCGTCCTCTACCATCCCAGAAACTGGCTATTGCACGGAAAGAGTTTGAACAACTCGTTCAACAGGGTATCTGCAGGCCCTCAAACAGCTGTTGGTCTTCCCCACTGCATATGGTCCCTAAGCCAAACGGCGAATGGCGCCCCTGTGGGGATTACAGAAGGCTAAATGCACAGACTGTTCCTGACCGATATCCAATTCCACTCATCCACGACTTTGCGCATGACCTCGCGAATTGCCGCATCTTTTCGACCTTGGACTTAACCAAGGCTTATCACCAAATCCCAGTAGCTCCTGAAAACATTCCAAAGACGGCAATATGCACACCCTTTGGACTCTTCGAGTTCACCCGGATGACTTTCGGATTGTGCAATGCGGCGCAAACCTTTCAAAGGTCCATTCACTTAGTCCTGCGAAACCTCGAGTTCTGTTTCGTATATTTGGATGATGTTTTGGTCGCTTCTTCCACTGAGTCTGAGCACTTAGCCCATCTCGAGTGCATTTTTCAACGTCTCCTTGAGGCCGGTTTAGTCCTAAACGTTGAGAAATGCAAATTTCGAGAGATCGTGTGGTCTGAAGAGGCTATCTGCGCGTTTGACAAATCCCGTCAACAATTGGCCGACGCTACACTCTTGGCATTCCCTCTGCAAGATGCACCCCTAGCCGTTTTTGTTGATGCCTCTGACATCGCAGTAGGTGCTGCCCTTCACCAAAAGGTGGATCAAGTTTGGCAGCCGTTGAGCTTCTTCTCGAAGCAGTTGAATTCCGCTCAACGGAACTACAGTACCTACGATCGCGAACTACTCGCCGCGTATTTGAGCATCAAATACTTCCGTTTCTCCCTAGAAGGCAGGCCGTTCACAGTGTTCACGGACCATAAGCCTCTCACGTATGCTTTGAAACAGAAGCCCGACAAAGCATCCTCTCGTCAGCTTCGTCATCTGAGCTTTATAAGCCAGTTTACGTCAGACATCCAGCACGTGTCCGGCAAGGACAACATAGTTGCTGACGCTTTGTCTCGTGTCTCCGAGGTTAACATCCCCGCCTCACTCGATTTCTCGGCTATTGCCAAGGCGCAGGAGGATGACGCAGCATTTCAGAGCCTCAAATCCAACCCCAAATACAAATTTCGGGAGTTGCCCATCTTCGGCTCAAACCTCTCTCTCTGCTGCGAAGACTTGGAAAAGGGACCTCGGCCATACATTCCGGCCACATTTTGCAAGGCGCAAGGCGACTTGGCGCATCCCGGCATCAGGACAACAAACCGGTTAGTCACCGGAAAATACTTCTGGCCCTCGATGAACAAGGATATCAATTCCTGGGCCAGAGAGTGCATCGCATGCCAAAAGTGTAAAGTCTCCAGGCATGTAAGGAAAGAAGTGGGCTCATTCCCCCGCACTACCAAGCGTTTCCACACGATACACCTCGACATAGTAGGGTCTTTGCGAGACTCGCACGGTTATAGGTATTGTCTCACAATCATCGACCGGTTTACGCGTTGGCCTGAGGCAATACCTCTGAAAGACATTACGGCGCAATCATGTGCCGAAGCCCTCTGTCGAGAGTGGATACCTCGCTTTGGCGTCCCTGCAGTGGTCATCACTGACCAGGGAATGCAATTTGAGTCCACCCTTTTCTCCGAGTTAGGCAAACTCCTTGGTTTTAAACGCCAGCGGACTACTGCATACCACCCGCAATCCAATGGGATGCTAGAACGTTGGCACCGGACGCTGAAAGCCGCCATTATGGCACGTGACGATCCGTCCTGGTCCCAAGTCTTGCCTCTCGTCCTACTCGACCTACGTACAACCCGACGAGAGGAATTTGCTGCCAGCCCCGCAGAGCTGGTATACGGGGAGAACCCAAGACTCCCAAGCGATCCGGTCTTCGACAAGAGATCGGGTCTCACGGAGTCGGGGTTGGTGCGTCTGCTGAGGGACAATCTCCGACGCATCAAAGCGCCACCACCCACTCGACACTCGTCCATACCTGCTTGTTCGCCCAAGGAACTGGACACATGCACGCACGTGCTGATCAGGACGGATGCCGTCCGGAAGCCGCTGCAGCCTCCATATGAGGGCCCGTACCGCGTTCTCGAGCGGGGAGGACATTTCTTCCAGCTCGAGATCGGTGGACGCAGGAAGGCGGTCTCTCTGTCCAGGCTGAAACCCGTGTCCGCCCCGAAGCAGCGTCGTGTCCGTTTTGTGGATTGACGGCGAACGAAGTTCCGGGATCAGTCGCCGAAACCCCCTAGGTTTCATCTGGGGGCGGAGTGATGTGGCGCGGATCTATCCACTTTGCGGAGCTCGCCACGGGAGTGGAGGACCGGCGAGAAAAGTGTGCCATGAGTTAGGGGCAGAAAAGAAACACATGAAGCAAGAGTTTCTTCTGCCTCTAACGAGCATACAGTCACAGTCACACAAATTATTTAATAAAGTCACACAAATTATTTAATAAAGTCTAATGGTTAAATATATCGAGTATTGATTGTAAAAACCCAGTCTATGTTCCGGTGTACCTAAAAGTGTGGTTTGCAAAGAAATTAATATTAAAGTTAAACATCTACTTTAACCTGGCCGTGGAGAAAAAGATCCGTGATGCTGAGGTAAATGCAAGACGTACGATCCTCTTTAGGTCCACCCAACTATTGGCCTATGCTGACGATATCGACATCATGGGAAAAACGGACCGAGACGTACAAACTGCCTTCATCCAGATCGAGTAGGCGGCGCGGTATCTTGGGCTGCATATCAAGGACGGCAAGACAAAATATATAGTGCCAACGTCAGCACCAAAAACCAACCAACCAACAACATCATACCGCTCTGGTCAAACGGGAAGAATGAAGATAGGAGACTATAACTTTGAGACAGTTGATAATTTCTCCTATCTTGGGTCGAAAATCACAACCGATAACAGCTACGATGATGAAATCCATGCACTGTTGTTGGCAGCCAACAGAACCTATTTCAGCTTACAAAAACTGTTCCGCTCGAAACGTCTCACCATGGGGTCAAAGCTCTTACTGTACAAGACAATGATCTTGCCAGTCCTCATGTATTTCTCGGAGACTTGGGGGTCTTAGCAAGAAGAATTGCGAACTCTTGGCCCCGTTCGAGAGAAGAATCCTCTGAAGAATTTTTGGCCCCTACATGAGGATGGACGATTCCGTAGTCTACATAACGGCGAAATCTATGACCGTTCGGTTGTGGATAAAATCCGGTTCAATAGGTTACGGTGGGCGGGTCACTTAATCCGTATGGATGAGGATGATCCCACCCGGAAAGTCTATAAGAGCAATATCTATGGTAAAAAAAAGACGAGGAAGTCCCTGCCTTAAATGGAGCGATGGTGTAGGTCAAGACGCCAGACAGCTTTTAGGGATATCGAATTGATGGACCTCGGCGCAAAGCCCGGCTTTGTATCCGGATACCGGATACAAGAAATTGGAGACCGATAAACTTATTAATCCCATATTGGGGTAGATGTTGGAATTGGACAATATTTTGGAAAAAAACAGCATTTTAGCCTCTTTTGCATGCATCTAAAACCCTCTCCCTACTCCCTCCCCTTTTTTTAGGTGGCACGCCTGGGTGCTAAGATTCTACATTGAGTTTCAGAGGGCGGAAGCTTCTGATGCATGCAAAAGAGAGTGCAAGGCTGTTTTTTCTAAAATAAAGCCATGAAAGTTTTTTATTAATACTTTCCGGAACCGGTGTTAGTTTTCTCATTTCTAATAAATTAAAGGAGTAGGAGGATTAAAAACTTGATACAAAATATGACAACAAGATCTCTCTCTCACTCGGATTTTAGAAATTTACAGGGAGCAGGATCCTACAAAGTTTTAAGAATAAACAAGTCGGGAAACCGGATGCTGGACGCTTCAAGCATGGAAGGCTTTATTTATTTCTTATATGAAGACATTTGAGTATGCATTTGCCCCATTAGTACGTAGCACGTAATATATGCATATATTATGGGAGGGTATCCACTTTCTGTGGTTATTGGCCATCATAGTCTTGAATTGCTTGCTTAGAACTGCTATACAACGAAATTCTTTGAAATTTTCACGACTTATTCAGAATATATTTCTACGTTCCGCAAACTAGGATAATTGCGATTCATTCAGTAGTTTTTTTTATTCATTGAAGAGGCCTTGAAAAAACAGCAAAATTCAGAAAAAAAAAGTTTAACAAGGCATCAAAAATTTAGCTTTTAATATTTTTTAATAATCCTATTTGGCGGACTGTAGTTATGCCGTTTACTTTTTTTCTTTAAGATGATCACAGCGCCCTCTAGCGTGGCAGCAGAAAATCCCCTTTTTTTGGGGATGGGGGTATAAGTTGCTCTGTATTTCAATAATGCACTATGTTATCGTGCTGGAAAAATTACTACGCATGCTCAAGACATTACTAAATATATGGTGAAAAATTCGAATTTGTACCTTTATCCGGTTCGTCACAAAAATTTTCTAAAAAAAACGAAAAAAAAAACGACCTTCACATGGGATGACCCCTTTAAATTGAATGTCTTACTATGTGGAAACAACGTTGGACTAAACACGACATTTCTACGTTGTTGATTTCGATTTCACTGCTTCACGACCAGAAGCAGCTATGGATCTTGTTATAGGCGGAGCAAACAACAAAAACCCGAAAAAGGTATGAATGAGACTTTCAGTTCAAGTTTATAAAGATGCTAAATAATATATAATATAAATATATCAGTGAATAAGATAATCAAAAACTAAATTTTCTTACAACCAAGGATCTTGGAAATCGGTGCTAGACACGCACCGCGAGCACTGAACGGGCGGCGGGAGTATTGGCTGCGCCACGTATTCATCGCAACCATCAGGTTCGCAGCCTTGGCTGGTTTTAGCTAAGATATATACACTTTCAAACACGTTTTCAGATACAGTTGTTCTAAGCCCCGGCTTCCAACAGAAAAAGTATATGTATTAAACTACTAACTGTCAAATACAGAAGTGGTCTGGATATTTTCCAAATTTGTGTGCAATTTTGTTAATTTTTCTTTCCGTAAGAACCATTTATAAAGTATTAGAAAAATCCGTAAAGTCGTTCTCAAGATATGGCCTGACCAATAATAATAATGATATATAATAATAAAATAATTGCATCTCTCGGGGAAGAATAAAATCAGCGCATTGAATGTATTGGCTATCCCTTCACTGGCTTATGCATTCGGTATATTGCCGTGGACGAAGACCCATCAGGAAAACGTCCAGCGGCGGATACGGACAACTATGTCCAAATTCCGAATGCACCATCCAAACTCTGTTATAGAGCGGATGCCTCGTAACATCGGAGGTAGCGGCGTGGTTGAGGTGGCGGCACTACATCATCGCCAAGTCAACTCGCTGCGCGCTTATTTTTACAGCAAAGAGCAGGTGAGTTCCTCGCATGAGGCTGTCTGTAAGGCAGACTGTGGACTAACTCCACTTAACTTGAAGGATCGATCTTTCTCCTTTGAGTGGGATGAAGTGGGACCAAGAGCGAATCGATGAATGGAAGTCGAAAGCAATGCACGGTAAACACGTGAATTGTCTTTGACAGCCATTTGTCGAACAGATGGCTGTGTGCTGGAGAGCTCTTTGCTGAAACGGAGGGGTTCATGTGTGTCATTCAGGACGGCGTGATCGCTACCCGAGCTTATAAAAAGCTCATTATGAAAGAACGGGTGGAGAACGACTAGTCCAGAATGTATGGTTTGGCGTTAGAGATGTTGACCATCTCATTTCTGGCTGCTCTGTTATGGCGCTGGTGCAATACATCACCAGGCATAATGCTGTATATAAGGTGATCCATCAAAACCTTGCATACAAGCATGGGCTGATCACGGGAACATGTCCGGTTGACCGATATGAGCCGCAAGCAGTACTTGATAGTTCTGCTTACCGCATGTATTGGGACCGGCAAGTTCTAACTGATCGCTATATTCCACATAACAAGCCTGACGTACTGTTAGTTGTTAGTTGGGTCGCTGCGCGCATATTATTGATGTTGCTGTCCCCCATAATAGCAACATCGAACATGCCATTGGCACGAGAAATCAAAGAAATTTGACGTATCAAGCAGTTGGTTGTAGTTCCCATAATATTGTCAGTTACAGGTATTATACCTAAACCCCTCACGGCTTCCCTAGATGTCTTGGGACTCTCACACAGTTTGGTTCAAACTATGCAGAAGTACACCATTCTGCACACGTGCTCGACGTTGCGGGGAGCTCTTTACATATTCTCTCATTGACCTACCACCGGCCACTACCACCAGATCGTTTATAATTTAAATAGGTAGGATCGTCCGAGCCTAAATGCTTGGCACTTGGTGCTAGTATAAGGTAAAATCCGGCATCTACTGAGATTGTGACAACTCAGAAAATAATAATAACCTTTGGCGCGACAATCGAATTGAATCAGGGCTTTGAAATGTGTTAGAGCATTTCACTCAAGACCGTCACGATACACTGCAGGATTACAGTACCCTGAAAACAATGTGATCAACATACACATAATACTTGACGAGCTGTCAAAGCTGAGTCGACTCGATCTCGCTGGTGGCTGTCAAGGGCGGAATCTACTCGCACCACTTAGCAGCCGCGGGCCTTAGATAGCGAAGGCTTACCAGCTGTGCCAAGTCAAGGAGGATTTGGCCCGCTTATAACATAGCCCGATGACGAGAGCTCCTATGCTAGACGCGTGCAAATGCATTCAAGATTACGGCGATCTGCACGGGGCATTGGCATATCGGGCGCTATGCTGCCAGACTCGGCATAACCTACAATTTGCATTGCCGAAGCTGCGGAGAAGGAAGGGAAACCCTCATGCACTTTCTCTGCGATTGCCTAGCTCTAGCCAAAGTCAGGCTACAGACACTGGGTAAACCATTTTTTGGGGACCTCAGGGAGATTTCTAGCTGCAGAGTGGGAGAGCTACTTTCCTTCGTGAATGCTACGGGCTGGCTTTGAAGATTCGAGTCGGCTGGACTCTACCTCCCTGCTCTCATAACAGCAGTCACGGTCTTCGGAGTTTGTAGCATCAAAACGGCGTACCATAGCGCTAATTGGGCTCCTCAGAGCTGCCACCGATACCTAGCTCCCCCATCCTTTTTGTTGAATTGTTTTAGCTTAATATCATTTCTACATAAAATGCATGATTTTCGAGTTATTTGCGAAAAAACCGGTATCGACTGAAAGAATCCGGAGGTTGAAAGCTTTAATGACTGGACTACAGGCTTTCAAAGGAGAAAAGAATATGCAAAGGATAATGGGAGGATTTATGCGAGTAGCACATCGTGTGGCGTTTGCTGACATGACATTCGCAGCTTATTCACCGACCCGGTGAATAATTAGAGGGAACATCGCCTAATCGGAATAAGAATACACAGAACACAAGAAAATATCTCACCAGAGAATTGGTTTCAAAAAAAATTATAATACAAAACTAAATTCAAGATTATGCGTGCTTCTCCGGTTGTATATTTTAGTATTTAATAGATTATATTTTATTTAAACTTCAATACATTTCATAAAAAGTTTTTAAAATTCACATCGTAAGCGGAGTGCGGATGTCGATTGCTTTTTTGGGTGGTTCTCATCAGTAGTGGTTAGAAGTCTAGCAATAATGTTTTGAAGGTTTTGTGTGAAACAAAACCTTATTAGAATCGAGACAGTGTCTGTCTGTCCATCTGTCTGTCACAGCCGATTTATTTGGAAAGGACTAGACGGATTGTCACGAAAAGTGGTGAGAGTATGTAATCTGGTGTTCCCTTTGCATGTAGTAAGTGGCGCCATTTTGTGTTAAGTCTAAGGGGGGCTCCCCATACATGTAAATGGAGGGGTGCAAATTTTTTTTCACAGAATGTAGCCATGTGGGGTATCAAATGAAAGGTCTCAATTAGTACTTTTCGAGACTGGTTCAATATTTGATATTGGGTGAAACATAGGGGAGTGAGGGCTCAAAAGATGACCATTAAAAACTGTAACAGGTCTTGTTCTCAGAACCTATCCAACTGAAAAATCTGAAAAAAATCACAGTGGTGCATCTCTACGAAGTCTAGGCCTCAAAATATATCCGGTTCCGATATCTGAACAAATAAAGTTAACAATAGTATATTTCCACATTTTAGAAATTTACCCGGCGCCCCCCTTATGTTCATCCCAGAAGTACAAAACTGGCATGCCTGTAATGAAGAGCATAATGCACAGTTTGGTCAAGTTTGAAGAAAATCCAACTATTATTAACAAAGTTATAGGGGGTGAAACTTTACATTTTTTTGTGAATTTCATGCACTCTACAACCTGCATGGCGTCATCATCATATATCAATCCGTCAATACCAGAACGAAATGAGTTCTTATGAATTGGGTTCCAGAGAATTATTTTGTTTTAGTTTTTTAGTTATTTGTCAACCAGACATGTGTGTATGTAGGTATATAGTATATGCGTGCTAATGAACTTTGGGGGTAGTGCCTAATTCAAATAGATATAAGAAGTAAATCGGAAATATGGGTACATCAATTTATATACGTGCATATATGTGTACAGTATTCGGAAATAGGCAGTTTGTTTGTTTAGGGTGAGCGTAATATCTATGGCTGTAGTATGTACGTATGTCTCGTAGTTTGGAAAAATATGAAGAATTATGTTGGATTTGTAGCTATATACGGATAGAAAAATGTGCATTGAAATTTCTTACATAAGATGAACACAAAACCTTTATACCCGAAGCGCGAGATTCCGGTATTCCGACTTGTTTTTTATATGACATTCTGCCGTCCACTCATGGCACTCTGCTCTCCATTCCTGTGGCGAGATCTAAACTGAGTGGAGAGCGCCGGTGGCGTCATCTGTCCGCTCGCATTCGCAACATTCAAAATAAATTTCGAATGTCGCGAATCCTGCCGCGCCACAATATGAACATATGTATGCATATAAGACATCGCTGGATTGAAATCGTTAATATAATAGAATAATATGTAAAATTTGTAATGGTCGATGGAAAACTTGTTTTCCTTTTATATTATTTTTAAAATGTTCATACAATGAAGCTACACTACGGTATTTTCTTTATTTCAATAATAATAATATTTTCCCCACATGCCGATAATGCGATGTATATGTAACAGATATTGGCACCAACTTTAACATATAAATTGAAAATGATTTTAATTATTCATCCCATGGTAGCGTATGTATTCAACTGCTTTTGACTTATCTTTCACAAGAACGAAATGCGCTGTAAGTATACAGACTAACTCCATGAGCGGTTGATATTTCTGCTCCAATCAATTGATTTGTCAGTTCATTTCCTCGAACTTCCAATAAATATGTTACTTGACTACTATCCGCAGGCCGCATATAAACACGAAATTCTGGCTTAGAGCAATTATTATTTAAATCCCCAATGAGTAATTTTCTCGATGCACTTTACGTAAAAGGTGCAGTTTCCGCAAAAGTGGCTATGCAACCATGTGTGCCCAAGAACCTACTCTTGAAGTCACTTCTGTTTTTCGCTTTTAGAAAAAAAGGTCAACAACCGCAGCATCTTAGGTCCATAACAGGTAGTTGGCCCCGTGGAAATCAATTTACAGCTGGAAAATGCAATTCCAAATCGTATGCGAGTATAGGAGTGAGTGTAGCTGCTCCACGATACTATGCGTTTGGATTTTTAGCTGGGCCCAGTTGGCTGAGGCAAGGTCCAACCTCTGAATGAGTTTGGTGCAGCAAACAAGAAGTCGTTGACGGAATATATCAGTGCGTCTGCAATATATAGATTGGCTGCTTGCGTGATGGAAACCGGTTACCTGGATTTTATTAGTGGAAACGCTTATGATGCAATTTTCTGTATACAATGCTCAGGAGAAATTGCGGAAGACGTGTGCACAGAAGACAAGAAAAATTGCATTGTTTGTAAATTGATTGGAAATTATTCAACAAATAGAACGAAGTGAGGCGCGATTGAAGGCAGGCAACGGAAAGTAATGCAGATCCATGAGATACCTGTTTAGAGTTCAGTCCAAGAACACATATGATTGTGAATGTAAACAAACACTGGATTCTAATTTCAGGTGGCGATCAGTATTGCACTGTCCAAAGCTAGCTAATCCATGGTTTTACTGATGCTTCCGCGTATAGACTAAAATTTAACAGAATCGTGATTGGTTGATAAACGTTTGAATGGATTATGTTCAGTCAAGTGGTTTTCGGAAGAAGGCGAGTTAAGCAATGATCTAACATTTTTATAATAGTTCAAGGTAATAGATAATTCGTGGAAAAGCCTAGAAAACTAGATAAATAACCCAGCGCATGGTACCCCGTGCAGAATATCACGAAAAGGTTCGTCATTGCGTTTGTTTGTTATTCAGTTTAACAATTTGGATTGGTTTGCTTTCATCAGTCTCAAAAGGACAAAAACCGTTTTCTAACTTAAGACAGAGCCACAGAGAGTAGTAAAAGAATACCCATTGTTTATTACCTAAGTTAGCTTTTGCTGGTCTTATTGTTATTAATGGGTTGCCAGAAACCCCTATGAGGGGAATAGTGCTGTGCACTTTATTTTATCCTCCGAGAAGCTTGTATTCTTCCAATGGTGTACGGGTGACGCACTCGTTGGCCCTTCTGGGTTAATGAGTTGCATTATATGATGTAACTCGCAATGGAATTGCTTCCCTTCCGAAATGCGTGACCTATATAGTATAGCTTTCTCTTTCTGATCAACAAGCGCAGTGGTATCTTACCCAGTTCTTCATTAGTTATTATGTCAGACCAGAAAACCCGATGACATGACACTTACATGAACTGATGAAAGCTAACTCTTGGGTTCTTACTGATTTCCATGAGTGGTCGTGAATTTATGCAAGCGTCTATTTGCATCAAGACTGTTTTTACATTTAGGAATTGTTGTCCAGTCGTTTTAAATTAAGAATAAACAGGTGCTGCAATGCAGAAACTGTCAGCGAGTGGGTAACGCAGCAACAAACTACCACCTAAGCTATGGTTGTGTCAAGTATGACCGGCTACATGGGCCAGGCGAGTTCCCAAATACCCCAGAACAGGAACCAAAGTGCAAAAATTGGGGGACGGGGGAAGGGGTTGGTAATGACCACCTCGCTAATGCTTCGTCCGAGTTGTGGAGAAACGCATAGAGATTTGCGCTATCTTCCTGTTCGAAGTATGGGCAAACCCGAAAGGGACACGCTTTCACCAATTACTCAGAAACTCGCACCCCAGCATCATCCTCCCTCTATTTCAGCGCAGCCCTCCGCACCTTCAGCACAAGGTTTGTCCACTCGTACCTCGAACATTTCAGCAGTAATATTACTGTCATATTTCTTCTTCTTCTTTTTCTTCAGCCTTTTCTCCGTTCACAAGTGGGGTCCGCTCGTTTTGTTTGGACTAACTTGGTTACGTCCTGACACCGTCCATGCGTCAAGAACCCTTGCCCATTTCTCGACAGGACCGTGGCCCGTCCTGCCGCGTCGACTCAGGTGGACGACCTAGTATTTCTCCGAGGCTTGTGACTCAATCCGATCATCATGTTTGTAACGACATTGTATGCAATTGTTTGGTCGGCCTGTCGCGGGATCTGTCACCAAAGAGATCAGGTAGGATTTAGCAGAGTGGAATAACTCCAATTATACTCTATTTATCTCTTTCTCGGATTTCAGCATTTTATTTTTGTTTTACTGAGGATAGTACAGAGTACGTTGCCTCAAACCTTCCTCCTTTACTTGTGCTTGGGAGCATACTATGTTAATAGCATGGCGGAGTTAGTAATATTACTGTCATACCTAACCCCAATATTCTCCTTTTCCTTGACACCGTCCCAGGTATCAGCGACGACGATGCCATAATCCTCAGCATCCCACTGCCCAACAGAGCCATATGCCCCATCCCACCATTACCTTGACTTCCAGAAAACGGCCCTCAATTTCAAATTTCAGCCTTCTAACTCTCCTCTAACTGCTAAGTTTCCAACGATAGCATTGACCTAATAGTTTATCAGTATACTGAAGCAATTCAGCAAGTATGCGACGATCTCCCTTCTCAATGATATTTTGGAAGATATCAATAATAAAAAACAATTATACTGAGTACTATCTACAAGATATTGTCCGCTATCTTGCTAGGCCGGATAGCCCCATACGCCCAGACCATTATTGGCCCATACCAAAGAGACTTCACTCCAGGCAAATCAGCAACAGATCAAATTTTCTCTGTGCGGCAAGCGTTGGAAAAACTGTTGGAATATGGACAACAGTTGCACCATCTATTCATCGACTTTAAAGCCGCCTATGATAGCATAGCCAGGGCACACGACTATGAGAGAATTCGGTATCCCAGCAAAACTAATAAGACTGACTAGGCTGACCCTGACCAATGTGTGAGGCCAGATAAAAACAGCAGGATCACTCTCAAGACCATTCGACATCAACAACGGTCTAAGAACGCATGAAAGGGCATCCCCTTTCATGCGTCCTCTTTAACCTGGCCCTCGAGAAAGTGATCCATGATGCTGATGTAAATTCAAGAGGTATGATCCTCCCAACTACTGGCCTATGATGACGATATCGACATCATTGGAAGAGCCACCCTTGACGTACAAACCGCCTTCATCCAGATCGAGCAGGCGGCGATTGGCGCGAGATCTTGGGCTGCACATCAATGAAGGCAAGACAAAATATATGATGGCAACGTCAGCGTCGAAGACGAACCAACCAACAACATCAAACCGCACTGGTCAAACAGGAAGAATAGGGATAGGAGAATATAACTTTGAGACCGTTGACAATTTCTCCTATCTAGGGTCGAAAATCACAACCGACAACAGCTACGATAATGAAATGCGCGCACGGTTGTTGTCAGCCAACAGAGCCTATTTCAGCTTACAAAGACTGTTCCGCTCGAAACGTCTCATCATAGGGTCAAAGTTCTTACTGTACAAGACAATGATCTTGCGAGTCCTCATGTATTCCGTCGGAGACTTGGGTTATTAGCAAGAAGAATTGCGAACTCGTTGATGATGATGATGATGGTCAATAATAAGGAGGCCTTCTGGCGGAGATTATTTAGAAATAGATATTCCCGACAATATTCGCAACTTCTAAATGAAGTCTGATTCGACAGGTGAATTTGCGAGAGCGTTCTGACCCTCTACATAAACCATCTCCACAACCGCCTCGCCAATACTGAACTGAACCCTGCAACATAAACCCACCAACCCAATAAAGTACCATCTTTTTCTAAAACGCTTCCCAGCACGAAAAAGCGAACATCGTCGCACAGCACACCGATGCACCCTCCATCTCCAAACAGCTCTCACACCCATCCCTCCTAGTGCGACAAGCCAGCATGAGCTACCGGGAAAACATCCTACATTTCAGTCCGAACACGCATCAAAAGGTAAACAACATGACCATATTCTGTGAAAAGAAATGTTGCACCCCCTTTCGCATGTATGGGGAGCCCCCTTAAACTGAACACAAAATGGCGCCACTTACTATATGTAAAGCAATCCAGAGACCACAGGCCTCAAGCATTTCCGTCATCCTATCCTGAATCATTAACCCTTGCTTCCCCAACGCCCACTTTTCGGCCGATCAGAAAAGTGAATCTCAATAGCTTTAGGCCTATCTCGATCCTATTTTCTTTCGTCAAAATTTTCGAACCAACTATAGAATTCGCCTGCCGACCTAACCGCTCGGTTGGACACGTCCTGCTCATTTTGAACGATGTTCTTCTGGGTCTAGATAGGAAAACCACGACAATCGCCTATTTCCTCAACCTGATGAAGATTTTAGACTCCGTATGGCAGTACATACTCACCTTTAAGCTTCCCGGGATCTTGAACTTCCCCATACCATCTCCAAATGGAAACTAAACCCTAAACCTCCGAAAATGCGAAACCAAATACTTGACATCAGTCCTCTGGATGAGTGCATTTGTATTTATTGTTACCGTATTTTGCTCGTAATTAAAAGTGACAAATGTCTTTATATCCGAAAGGGGGTTTTTCAAGCTATTTATTTTCAAACGTGTTTTTCTCAAACTGGCGTTCTTCACATTTGCGGTAATTCTAGCTCAAAAAATAATAAATTAGTTATCATGAAATTTGGAGGTATGATTCTTTAGAAAGTTACGAAGAATATGAAGTAACATTTGGGATGAAATCATATTTTTAAGGCCGGATTTTTTTGCATAATTAGCGAAAAAAATTGGTGCAATCCGAAAGATATTTTTTGAGCATCAAAAAAATTTTTGATTTTGAAGTACTAGCGACGCAGTTGGAGAACTGCCACCTTCATTACATACATTATCTCATGAATATTCTCACCAAATTTCATAATGACTGGGGCATTAGTTTCGAAGTTATAGCTATTTATAACGTGTTACCTTCGTAGTTGTGCATAGACTTTTAAAACTTTATTACCGTGTCCACTCCTTGTGGTTTCAGCCCAAAAAAAGGATAATGGCTTGTAGCCAGCATCAAATCGATGTTTTGGAGTCTGCAGAGGGAAGACTGTATGGCTCTGGCATCCATAACAGGGTATAAATAAATCAGTCAATTTATAAAATGAAAAACACAAACTTGAAACTTCAAACGCGATTATCTCAGAATCGGTGTTTTTGTAAAATGCTTTTGCGGTAGACAGGAATAAAAAAAAAGTAACTAGTCCATTCAACCCCGAATTTTTGTTGTTTGTTATGATAATAGCTAACGAAAGATTTTCAATTTTTTTAAAACATTTTGTTAAAATCGTCGCCATTTTTTATATTTTGACAAATCATTCGTTCAGCAACTAGATAATATGATATTCCAACGAATATTTTTTAAAATTCTGTTTTTTTTCTGAGCAGTTATTTGTCCACAGCAAACCATTCCTAAAAAAAAACTTTTGAAAAATAGCTGGAGATCCGCATTTTTTAAATTTTTTGCAAGAAAGGCGACTTCGATGGTATGGTCTCGTAATTCGCGCTAACGAGAATTCACTTGCCAAGATTGGTCTGAACATCGAAGTCGATGGTAAGTGACCAAAAGGCCGACCGAAACAACGGTGGGTTGATACGTTAGATGGGGATTGAAAAGCCTCGCGATTACATCCAGATCAGGCATTTGATAAAATAATTATTATTATTATTTGAAGAAAGCACTGCATTGATAATAGTCAACCTCATACGCTTCACGCTCGGAATTTAATATTATTAGCAAATGTGAAGAACTTAACCTATAACAGATACAATGAATGAATGAGATTTTAGTATTTCACTGGAATATCAATTATTCTCGTTAATAATGACGTCACCATCTTATTTTTATGGCTTAGGATGCTGTTAATTCGCACAAAATTGATAATTTTGAACTGCTATAACTTTGACACTAATATTATAGTTGGATTTTCATGAAAATTGGCATGTGTATGCACGATACTGTCCTCTATGTCAGTGTAGGATGAACTTAAGGGGAGTTTTTCAGTCAATTTCTAAAAGATGATAATATACTATTAGTAAGTTTATTGGAGCAAATATCAGAATGGGACATATTTTGAGGCCCTAATTTCATCTAAGCGCACCACTCTGATTTTTTTAAATTTGTGGGTTGGGTAGTTTCCGAAAATGAGTCCTCCTTACTCGCGGACTTTGCAATTCACGTCAAAACTAAAACAAATTCGGAAAGCACTAATTGAGACTAATTGAAAAAAAATTGTAAATCCCCCCTTTACATGTATGGGGAGCCCCCTTTAAACTGCTCCTAAACTTATGTCACTCACTGTATGTGTGAGGTTTTATAGTTTCCATATGTACACCTAATTTCGTTCGGATCGGTTTAGCCGTTTTGGAGAAAAGTGCGTGTGACAGACAGACAGACAGTGAATCGATTTAAATAAGGTTTTGTTTTACACAAAGCCTTAAAAACTGATGCCATAACCTTGCCTGCGGATGAAACGGTCGTTATTTTCTTTGCAGCCAGTTCTCCCTTTGGGTGCATTGTTTCGATTGTTCTTTTCACTCGAGTGCAAAATGGTGGGACTGTGGCGCGAATACCAGCGGACAGATGACGTCACCGGCGCTCTCCACTCAGTTCAGACCTCGCTACAAGAGTGAAGAACAGAGTAGGTGACGAGAAACGCGAGATAGAAAAATAATAATAATAAGAAAAAAGACAGTTGGTAGTCATTGTGAGAAGAACGAGTTTTGTGCAGAAAGAAAATAGTTACAGACGGAAATCAGCTTAATTTCTAATATCTCGGAGTTATAATAAGAGTTCTTTCTTGAAATTGTGTATTGAACTTTGTAAAATACGAAAAACATGTCAGAAACCTATTTCGAAGAATAGAAGCTCTTAAATTTGTCAAAAGGAAAAGAATACAAGCTCCTAAATGGGTGACCCCGACGTAATCGCGCACAGTGCTGATCGAATCATTGCAAACGTATTAAATGTGCACGTTCTCCATCTTGGAAGGAAACTCCGAAGTGGGAGAAGCATTTCCAACTTTCCCCCACTGTCATTGGATATAATTAACCGAATTTACTACGCGTCTTTCGAAAACAATCCATCTTTCCGTTCTAACGTCAAAAAACATGTACAGTCACTACATCAGAATGTAATTCAGTTCCAATCACAAAACCAGGTGCTATCGGAAACAACCACCGCAGTCGTTTCCACCATCGCCGCAGGGTTCGAAACCGGCGCCGTCACTGCAGCCCCCGTCGTCAAGACCAGCGTCACCGCCGTAGCCGCCGCCACAATCATCAACAAAACAGACACCGCGTTATTATTATTCATAATTTCATTAAAATGTTTTGTTTTAAAAAAAGGTGGTAAGAATAAAAACAAAATCGCAGCAAGAGACGGCGTCGAGGCGTTTGTATCGGTATCTTTTCGCTTGCTCTCCGCTCTTTTAGCGAGCTTCTTACTTTAGGGTGCGTCGTTGGTGTCGCTTACTTTTTTCGCTCGTGCGGTCATTTGAAGGTGCGGCCTGCCGTGTCGTGTAGGGATTTGGCTAAGTCGGTATTACCTTCCCACAAGTTCGCGTAATAGTTAGTCTTTTGAAATGTCGGTTGACGGCAAAGACGCGGCAAGTCCATCGGACCCGCAAGTGACCGCCCTCACCGTGCGCGTCCCTCCGTTTTGGCGGCGGTACCCCGAACTGTGGTTCGTGCATTTGGAAGCACAGTTCCAGATGTCCGGGATCACAGCGGATGCGACCCGTTTTAATCACGCGGTGGTCGGCCTGGACGAGGAGTCCATCGAGCTCGTGTCTGACTTAGTGAAATCGGCTTCATATTCACTGCTCAACACTGAATTAATCAGGCGCCTGTCAGTAAGTGAGTCAGCAAAACTGGATCACTTGCTGGCAGGCCTAACGTTGGGAGATCGGACTCCCACCCAATTGCTTCAGGACCATGTTTCATTTATGGTTATGAATCGGCGCTTGTTGCTGTTAAATTTCGCTAAACAGTCAACATCTCCATAACACTGTTTTTGCTCGAGTGTGAGCAAACGTGGCACCCAATTTTTCTGTTAATAGGCGATGTACCACACTTTTCGAAATGCGTACTGTGTCTGCTCGTCTGCTATGTCTGGTTGTGCTTTGTGGATTTTTTTCACCATTTCTGGAGTCGTCACTTCATTTGTTGTAAACCAAGGAGCAGGCTCACCCAGAGTAGAATCCAGTTCAAATTTTATATTGGTTAGTTTGTATTTTAAGGGTTGCGGGGTCCTAAGTCCGCATCTTACTCCCTGTTTTTTTGATTCACGGAAACCTCGTTTAGGGTTTAGCGCCCAAACTTTGAAAAATATTAGGGGAAGACAGCTTTACGGTTTCTTACCAAGGCAGAGACAAATCGTCAGACGCCTCATCTCTGCCCTGGGAGCAGTATGACCGACGGGGCTCGCAGATGTTAAGTGGTAAGTTTGGTTTGCTCCATTGTCGTGTCTTTAAACTTCAAACATATGCTTACTATACTGTCTTCTTTCTAATACAGTGATATTTTTCAAACAACTATCTCCATCTTTCGGTCAGGCCGGGTATTTATAAAAGGGGCTTTGAAAGTCCCAGGTTATTACAAACCAGTCTGAGTACGGATATCTCGGTATCCCAGCAAACATCTACGTAAAGCAATTACGTAACAATATTAGGTTTATTATGAGCACAAAATTAGATAAATTGGTTCTTAAATATCTTATCTTTTAAATGATGCTTTAGAATGTGACCTATCTCAAGCCAATTACCAGTCATCGCGAACCTGTTGTTACTATTCAATTTTTCTACGGTAAATGGAGGGTCGCCGCTTTTTTCATGCATTTTCAACTTTATGTGTAAATAAAAACTTTTTCCGGAAACAAAATTTGCACTGAACACAATTTGGCGTCCATCAGTCTATTTGAATCAATATCTCCGGAAATCACTTTTCCCCTGTTTAATCACTGTTTTGACTTGACCCCTTGAACATGAATGGATAAGGCCAATTATTGGTGTGACGTGAGTAAAGCTATTACTGTCATTAGTAACCATTTAAGCGAGATTAGCTTTGTTTATTCACATTTATGTATCATTTCAAGTTTTCAGGGGAAATCTTTTTTACTTTCCGCAAAATTTATGAGTTTGAAAACATTAAAATTGAAAAAATAGACGATATGAGAAATTTGTTTTACGATTACTTAATTAGTGTTGCGACCTACGAGAAAAAAAAAATAATAAGAAAGTTTTGATAAGGTTCCTTTCATATGGAAAACATAATACAGAGATAACTAAATGATGAAGATAGTGTTAAAAGTGAGTTGTATACGGTCTATTCGTAAGTTTGAATTTATTGGGAATCGTTATGGAGAATCTTTCAAGCATCGCTCTGGAACCTACAAATTTTTATTTGAGTTGATTGGTTTGAGCCGCAATTTGTATTAGGATTAGCAAATCATTTTATGTTGCTGTGAACATTTTATAACTGATTTTATTCAGAGGGTTTTTAAAGCAAGCTATTCATATTTGTTTCCGTAAGGTCGCACCCTTTTAAATCTTATTCCGACTTTACCGTGTACAAAAATATTAAAGTATTCTAAATATTTTTTTATAAATAACTAGCTGACCCTGCGAACTTTGCTTCGCCTTAGAGGCAAAAACTAAGCAGATTATTGATTTTATTAAGTTATTTTTTTTATTTATCACGACAATTTTTGTTTTATAATCAGGCGCAAGAACAAACAACGCAGATGGTCTTCCGATCCATGAACATGCCACATATAATTGACCATGTGAAAAACATTGACTTTCCAGATTCAGACCACAAACTTTCAAGGATTTACCTTGTGATTTGTTAATGGTCATGGCGAATGCAAGACGAATCAGAAATTGAAGTGTTTTAAACTCAAACGTCATATCGGTTGGGATCATCGGGATCCTCGGAATGAGAACAAGGAGTTTAAAAATTCTATTGGAGTTGGTAGCTTCATCTTTATTTGTTACACAGTCGATGGATTTGAATGAATGCATTGTTCCAATGATATCATTCTGAAATATGTAGTTAAGGTCATCTACAACTTTATTCTTAGTCACTAAAATTGCTCGCTAACTCAACGATTCATTATTTATGTAGTTAGTAATGATATTTGGGAATACTTTGTTATTAAGTTCGTCTTTCGATGAGACAAAGTTACAGAAATTCTGAGGAAATAAAGTCAATCCGCTCGATTCATCGACAGGTACTCGACCATTACCGATAATCAGCAATTGCTCAGAGAAATCTTCAGCAGATGTATCATTAAGCAATGCAACTCTCAAGTTTTTTGTCAGCTGGAGTCTCTTCACATGGCGCCATAGATTCGATGATTTGAGGCAAGTGTTTATTTCGTCGGAAGCCGTTGATCCTGGAATTACTGGGAGTATTGGCGGAAATCGCCAGACATTGAAATCATTGCGCCTCCAAAACATCTCGAGTCATTGCGTAGATCTTTTAATGTTCGGTTAAGTGGCTTTTAATGCACTTTTATGCGCCATTGTGCATTCGTTCCAGATGATGCTCATAAAACTTTGGCCATTGCGGAGTTTTTTGAAATATTACATTTTGGTTCTTCAATAGTTTGAAGATTTAACGGCAATTGTAACGTTGAATGAACGGTACGGTATCCTTCTAACAATGTGGCTGCTATTCCACAAGAAGCAACCGCAAGCGCAATGTTGGATCTCGCACGAACAGTCGCTAAAACTACTGACATGAGGAATGTGTTGCCAGTTCCACCAGGGGCATCCAGGAAATATAAACCAACATTTCCATCATCAATTGCCTTCATTAATGTATCATAAACTTCCTTTTGTTGGGGATTCAACAGTGGTACATTCGTTTGAACTACTAAATTTAATTCCTGGTGATCATATTCACGTTCTCGTTCCAATTCTCGATTAAATGCGTCATTCACTTCGCGATTTGGCGCTGGCATTCCTAACCTGACTAATAAACTACCGCACATAAGGTAACACATGTGTTCGATCAAGAGTAAAGCCCGATTATTTATCTCCTCATTCATCTCAAGATCGGGATTTCTGGAACTGACACCTATTTGATGTCAAATATCTTCTGACATATTATCCTTGTATTTATACCACAGGTTAGATGGGTTCGACGGAAAGCATGTCGAAATGATGATTGCAAATAATGTGCGTATCAGACTAGAACATGCAGAGATAATGGCTTCAACGATTGTCGTATCCCAATGGGCATCGTTTTCTAGTAAATTGAATTCTTCACTTGCAGCACGATATATTGGAAATATTCTACCATTAACAGTTCGTAGTCACTCAAATGACGTTGGCCCACGCACATTTACCAGCAACAATTGCAAATAGAAGCATTCATCATTCTTTGGATCAACTGTATACATACGACCAAGAGCATCAGTAGAACGCACATCCGGATAACCAGGAACCGTATTGTCTATCCGTCGTTGAAAATTCCAAGTGTAATAACGTGGCACCTCCCAGTAAAGCAAAGTTTGTGCAAACGGCTCACTTTGGCACATCGCGAAGAAACTGGTCAATGTTATCGCTGGAGGTGTTTCAGCACGTTGAACAACATTCGAAGCCGTGAAATATACTCGTTGATCATTCTCAGATGCACCGCCAAATGCACAACAATAGGATGACGTTCGTGAATAGGTAATGCGAATATACGCCAAATCGCTTCATTGCAGTTCACATAACGACCAAGTTGATAGCGCGCAATTTCATCGTTGGTATTGGAATATTGGATGCCAAAAACCGCCATATCGCTGTCTTTCGTGACATATTTGCAAATGTATTTTATGGACTTTACTGAATTGCAATACTCAACGTTGCAATGTGTCTTGATCGTTTTCGAAGTAAGTGGCGAATATGGAACAATCCAACTGTTGTCGACAATGAAATCCATTCTTTTCACTTTTGTTGCGACAGTTCGACCGCTATCATCGGGTGATTGACGGCGATACAGTGGATAACCATCGTTGCCAGTGACGGTCTCCGCCGTTAATTTCCGTGGTTATCGCTTGGAATACTTGCCGTCGATCATGTCGAAACGCTGTTCGATTCAAATCAGCACTTGATAAATCTCTTCTTGTGCGTCGAAAATTATCTACTTGTTGATTTCTGTTATTCGCTCGACGATTTCGCATTGCCAACCGAGCCGTTTCACGGGCTGCCTCGCTTTGCTCTTGTGATTGAGAAGCACGAAGTCGAGCCATACTAACGGGGCGCTCTTCAGGGTAATTCCTGGTGCTTCTTCAGTCACTTCATTCGCAACGTTTCGTATCCTTCTTGCATTACGGCTTTTCGGGAAAGATTCGATCGTCGTGGTCGCGGCATTATTAATAATGATTCGAAAAGAATACAAATTACTGGTGATTATATATTTCTGACAAAATTTATATTATCAAATTTTCTACTTAACCATAGACAAAATTACGTTTAGCTGTCAATTGCGTTTTGTTATTCTATGTCAGATGCGACTTTGTTATACCACGTTTTATAGGGACTTCACGGAAACGTGGTCGAGCGGGATTAAAAGTATCCTATGTCCGTCTCCTGGCTCTAAGCTACGTCTCCACTAATTTTCAGCCAAATCGGTTCAGCCATTCTTGAGTTATAAATAGTGTAACTAACACCACTTTCTTTTATATATATAGATCATCAAAATGATCAAATATAGGAGTTTGGGAATTGCCAGGTTAAGTTGATAGCAGAAGTTGAATGAAAGCCCTGTTTATATGTATGATATAGATAGTTACGTCATCACATTATCTTCGTGGGCGTCCTGCCATCAAATTTTGGAGACAAATAAATATACACATGTGCATCCAGTCGTTAAGAAAATAAATATGAAATTATCTCAATGTTTAAGGTATGGACTTATAATCTCAATTGTATAGGGCTAAGTAGCTCCCGAAACATATATTTACATAGAAAAATAAAAATTGTAGTCTGGAGGAAGCAACTTGTCCATCAATTTTAGGCTAGACTACAACTAACAGAAAAAAATCTAATCTCTTAGAAATGGTATCCAACCAGAATTGAACAAATTGTTGAGACTGAAGAAAATAATTGCGAGGAACAACGAGAATAACCGATTTTTAAGGAAATGCATCGAATCCCGCGTAATACCGAAGTCCCTTCGCATTAAGCTGAAGTCGCGATAATAAGAAATTAGTTCTAAAGTTAGAGTGCAACACGTCACCGTAACTCTCAATTCTCTTTACGCTAAACAGAATAGCATCACGTTACTGGCATAGAGCCAACCTCAAGATGGCAAAAGAAGCCGCAGAATCGGGTCTGCCAATCGGGCTACTAGCCGCGAAACTGCACCGGATTTTTCAGTGTGAAATTATAAAGAGACGCCGCGTTCTAAATAAAAAATTGTCTATCCTAAAAAACGAATCGATTCCATAGGTAAATAGTAGTAACGTTGCGCATATGGATAACTACTCTTTAACCTGGCCCTCGAGAAAGTGATCCGTGATGCTGATGTAAATGCAAGAGGTACGATCCTCTTTAAGTCCACCCAACTACTGGCCTATGCTGACGATATCGACATCATGAGAAAAACCAACCGAGACGTACAAACTGCATGTCATTCAGATCGAGCAGGCGTCGCGAGATCTTGGGCTGCACATCAATGAAGGCAAGACAAAATATATGGTGGCAACGTCAGCCCAGAAAACGAACCAACCAACAACATCAAACCGCACTGGTCAAACAGGAAGAATAAGGATAGGAGAATACAACTTTGAGACCGTTGACAATTTCTCCTATCTAGGGTCGAAAATCACAACCGATAATAGCTACGATGATGAAATCCACGCACGGTTGTTGTCAGCCAACAGAGCCTATTTCAACTTAGAAAAACTGTTCCGTTCGAAACGTCTCACCATAGGGTCAAAGCTCTTACTGTACAAGACAATGATCTTGCCAGTCCTAATGTATTCTTCGGAAACTTGGGTTCTTAGCAAGAAAAATTGGGAGCTCTTGACCGCGTTCGAGAGAAGAATCCTCAGAAGAATTTTTGGCTCCCTACATGAGAATGGACGATTCCGTAGCCTACATAATGACGAAATCTATGAGCGATTCCATGACCGTCCGGTTGTGGATAAAATCCGGCTCAATAGGTTACGGTGGAGGGGTCACTTAATCCATATGGATGAGGATGATCCCCTCACCCGGAAAGTCTATAAGGGTAATATCTATGGTAGAAAAAGAAGACGAGGCAAACCCTGCCTAAGATGGAGCGATGGCGTAGGTCAGGACGCCAGACAGCTTTTAGGGATATCGAATTGGTGGAGCTCGGTGCAAAACCGGGATGTCTGGAGTTTCTTATTAAGGCAGGCCTAGACCGGATACCGGTTGTTGCGCCGTTGATGATGATGATGATTAAGTGTTCTCCCAGATGCCTCGACATTTTTGTACCTCTGCCAGTCCCCGGTTTGTTTTGCCCGGTTGACGACTTTCGTACTTCTGTTCTCATTCCGGCCAGGCTCCTGTTTCACCATGGTACGTCCCTTGATAACTTAACTATCTTAGCCAGACAGCTGGCCTCATATACGTCAATGACGACTGTGTTGAGATTTTGCACTACTGTTTCTAGTTCCAGTTCGCTCCTGATGACACCGCCCCTTGAAGGAGAGCCATGTTGTTGCTCAAGTGCGTTGCATAGCATTCCCAATCCGTTTCCTGGGATTCATAGTTATTCTTTTTATTTCGGAGTTACCCTCAATGTCGAATCTAATTATCCTGTGATCAGACAGAGAGGGTTCATCCGACACCCTCCAATTCCTGACCATTCCGTTCATTAGAGGATCCCCTAGAGTTATGTCTAGTACCTCCTGCCTAGTGTTGGTCACAAATGTTGGAGTGTTCCCTAAGTTTTATATTTCTAACTTATTGCTAAGAATAAATTCAAGAAGGTACTCACCTCTACGAATGGTGTCACTGCTTCCCCAGACTTCGTGGTGGCCGTTCGCATCGCAGCCGAGGAGAAGTGGTAACACCCTCTTCTCACAATACTTCGTCAGTTTTGCGACTTGTTCCGGTGGAGCCCAGATTTCGTCTCCTTGGAAGTATCCCGATGCCAGGATTGCATCTCGAGTGCTCCTTCCGGCTTTCAATGAGACTTGGATAGTCACAAGGTCCCCGGTTAGGAACTGTGAAAGACATATGCATTTTAAATCACGTTTAAGAATTATGCAAGCTCTTGGTTTTTCACAAGAGGAGCCCCAAATTACCCTGCATGCTTCATCCTTGCAGACCGCGAATCTGCCCCCGGTACACCCAGGGCTCCTGAGGGAGCACTATTCCAATGTTCTCCTTGGAACTTGCCCTTGCAATTACTACAGATGCAGCTTTCGCATGGTGGAGGTTTATCTGGGCTATCTTAGTGCTGGCCATTGGCTCCGTTATTGTTTGGAGCTCTTCCCCACTGTCGGAGTGTCGCCCTCCTCCTCCGACATGGCGCTTTCTGGGCATCGCTGTTCACCCTGAGCCCTAGGAGTCCTAGGTCTAGGTCGTCCAGCTTCTGCTCTTCACTGGGCAGCAGGTCTACTTCCCTGGTTGATCCAGTCCTTTCCGCCTCTATGGCTTTCGAGATTTCTTCGGGGACTTCGGTATGTCTTTTACTCGGTGTCTCCTCCGAAGTATCTTTCCTCGGCTTTTCCCTGTGCACATGCACGGGTATGTTGCCAAATCGGTAGTTGAAATGGCAACTCCGACGTTTGATTGCCTACCAGGGATCGACTATCTACCCCAATCATGAGAAGTTTACCCTTGCCCTCCACCTTGCTTCTGAAGACTCTCCATCCCTTGCATATCTGCCTGACGACAAGGTCCTCAATGGTTTGCTGCTCCTCACCAGTGAGTATTCGCTCAGGAAACATTTTTGGAAGTATGACCAATCGATGCACTTGACCGCACTAGCATAGCTAATGGCGGGCTTCCTGAGTCCTGCCTTCACTTTTGACCTGCCCGGGTTTTCTCCCCTCTTGGGTTCAGGTTTGGATTTTTTGGGAGCATTCCCTTCATGCGGGCTGATCTTTGCTGATCGCTGCTTTCTCGGCTCCGGTAGAGATGGCTTAGGTCTGTCCTGAGCCTTCTTAAGGGCCTCTTCTCGTTTCAGACCTTCCTTCAGATAGCGCAGGTACCATTTAACACCAGCGCCACTGAGACCTGTCTCCTTCCTGACGTCTGTTATATTTATCTCAGACGTGTTTTTGCTGGTCCCTGTTCTTTGAGCAGTGGCGTTCGTTGGTTGTTGTCCACGCAGTATACCAATGTTAACCTTGGATCCACTGCTTGACGTCCCAACTTTTCCCTTCTTGGGTGTAATCAGCCTGATTAACCAGTTTTTGTACGGTACGGAGCCACGCTTTGTTGGTTTTCGTTTTCCTTTCTTTGTTGTTTGTACTCATTTGATTCCCACGGGCATGGGGGTTAGGAGGCTCGCCGTGCCATAGCCCTCCGTAGTACGGTAAGGTCTACCTTACTCACTAAGGCGACCAGGTATCAGTGAGGCTTCGTTCGAATACAGTCAGTCACCTCCGACTGCAAACTATCCAATGGGCACGTTTCGCATGGCACCCTGGATTGTTTTTCGACTCCCCAGTCTAGATCCGTGGCGTTTTGTTAATAGGAGGGTCACCTCGTACAGGGTGTGGCTATCACCACTCAGTAACGGTCTTGGTAGACGAGAGTCTTGGCCCCTGAAAAGCCACGCACCGCCCCAGAGGAGAGACAGCTCATCCTCAGAGAGAGATAAATTGGCCTCAGGGAACTATGTTCCCCGTCAGTCTATCCTGCAGTGCACTGCTTGACCCCTACCATCCTCTTTACAATTAGGGACAAAACCAATACCTGATTATTAATGTAGACCTTCTATTTGATACCCCCATGAATATATTTGGTAAACAGGAAGTTTCGCTCCCTTCTTTTGTGTGTATAGAGGGACACATGTTAAGCTAAAGCAAAATATATAGACGCCTTTTTTCTAGGAATTTAAGACAAAGTCAAGGAAATGTTCTATTTTTTAAATTGAATAAATGTATTTTTCCACGAACTTCAAATAGTGTATCTTCACGAAAAACGGAGCAGCATTCAAGTAGTTTCAGATCATGGAAAAACTTTAAAAGCGTTACAAGATTTTTTTCATTTTAGATTTACAAAAATGAATGGAGATCATGACCTCTATTATAACAATATTTTCCCCTCATAGTGGCCGTTTTTAATGCTAACACTCTCGCCAATTTACTTTCTTCTGCAAAATAAGATAATGCACTTGCATGTGCGGAAATCCAATCGGAAAGTCAAGAAATAATAAGGAAAACAGCTGGAGAAATTTTCATATTAACTTTATTTACCGGAAATCCGTTGCAGGTTGAACAG
Source organism: Hermetia illucens (assembly GCF_905115235.1). Lineage (NCBI taxonomy): Eukaryota > Metazoa > Arthropoda > Insecta > Diptera > Stratiomyidae > Hermetia > Hermetia illucens. The sequence goes on along the minus strand of NC_051854.1, from coordinate 55,168,356 downwards.
GTCAGCATCGCTTGTGGGACGGTCGACATGGAAATTGCGCGCGTAGTTGGGCGCCAGTTTGTCTTGCTTCAGTCCATGTCACAGGTCAGGCCGATAGCCCACAGCAGCTCCGCAACTACGCTGCCCAGTCAACAAACACACCGCCTTCGCGCTTGGCGCTTGATAGCACGGCCGTTACCACGCACAAAGCACCGTCTTATACGCCCCACAGCAATCGTTGCTCCCAGTATAAGAGTGAGGTGAGCAGCGGCGCTGCTGTCGCCGGGGAGAATCCGCTTCCTTTCCTTTCTGCTGTGTTTCCGTTGGGCCCAACATCCTCTTTAGGAAGCGAAGCGTTTTGGGTCTGTTACGCGTTCTTCGCGCCACAAGCCTTGTCGTGCCAGCAGAGCTAAGAAACAGAAGCAGGAAAAGACGCTAGAAGTTGATCTGATTTGTGGTTTGCTGTGCTGTAGCTGTTGGCTGGCTACGGCTATCTTATTGCTGGCCAGTGTTGCTGTTTGTTGTTGATGTTCGATGGAAAAGTTGTGCGGCATATAAAATCGTTGGGGAGCATTGGAGGCGACCTCAGTTCAACGGTGCCGGTCACGTTGAGCGGATTTTCTTACGCGGGTCGAAATTCCGAGAGAAATTTCGATTGTGTGCATTTCACTGGAGAAATCGTTATTCTCCGTCGTCGTCAGATTTGTATTGGGTATTCCGCGATTTGAGCGGAATCCTGGAAACGGTTACGAACTATTCGACCTCGTAACTACCCTCCGCGTAAGGAGCTTTTGAAGTTCGTTGCAGCGAATTTATTGTAGTTTCTTTGATATTGAATTTGTGTAGTGAACTTTTGTACGTTATCTGCCGAACATTCGAAAGTGTTGATATTTGTCCAGTGCTTGCTGTTGTGAATATTAAATTATAGAGTTCAAATCTTGGATATATTAAAACTTTCCAAAGTGTAATAAATACGAACTGCGTATACGTGACTGGCCGGTTGCCCCTCAGTTGTAGCCAAATATATCCGTTGACTCTTTACTACTACCGGGAAGTTTAAAGAAATTGCAAAAGTGAATCGCTTCCACACCGAGCGTTATTTTGGGCGGATTTACATTACCTGTATAAGGACAGTCGGACTTGAAGAAAATGCAGACAGTCATAAAGTAAGTTCCCAACTACTTCTTTGGATTTGGACCCAAATAGAGGAACACCTACAAACATTACGTTATACCTCTAAACACGTAAAACCAAACCGCGTGCTCTGCACCCGATGTAGATTTAGTGCATACTTTCCCATGTCTTGAGATACCTGTGGTGCGGTGCCTAGCGCAAGTAATAACTATTTTGCATATGGGACTGAACTAACCACTATCCACCTCGAAAGTCGCCTCAGTTCAATTCCCTGTAAACTTGTTTGTTATCGTTTTCTTCACTTCTTTTTTGAAATCGATAGGTGGAAGAATAGTCTAATATGTAGCAAATAGTGTGCCAATCGAGTGCGATGGATAATTCTGCACTCACCTGAAGTGCAGCGACGCACCAAGAAGGCTTTGTATTTGAATGACTCGCGCTAATCTCGAGGAGATTAAATCTCGTCCCTGGCGACGCTTAACCAGACCAAAGAGTTGTGTGGGAGATGCAAACAATGCATTAGTTCAATGTTGTTTCAGATGCATTGGGGGGAGCAGTTTTATTTAAATATGCAGTTTTGTAAAAAAATGTGCTGAAGAAATTTAGTTGCATTTTTGCTACTTCAAGGTAGTCGTAATGCAACTTTATTGTGCACAATGAAACATTGCAATTTTCACTGTTAAAATTTCATGCATGTGAGTATGTTTCTGCGGGAAAATATGTCGAAGTTTCCTCAAAGTATGAAAAATATATCGCGATTATAAGAAGGAGAAATTGTAGCCTGTCATGGAAAATTATTATAGCGTTTTGGATTTTCTGTCTTTGTAGAGGAGACCCTTACTATATAGTTTTTGCACATGAATATGAAAACTAACTAACATGTCTCATCTAGTCTCAATATTTTTAGCGGGGCCTTTTTTCTGTTATACCCTTATCCACAACATATTCTGTATCATCTCGACTATCATATCCTAACTTTTTTAAGGTTTTGTGATAGACAAAATCAGTTCTTAATTGCATTTTATTGTGGTTTTCCCTCTTTCTTGTCATCCTCTAAATTTTTTCTATCTTAGGTTAGGTTAATTAGGTCAATTATGCGGAAACCCTTTTTGACGTGTTGTCTCCAACATGAATCTTATAAACGGCTTTCTGTGACAGCCTTAAGTCTTGTTCGAGGCGTAGTAGTTAGTTAGTTAGTTTAGTTTACTGGCAGGAGCCGCAGCTCCGAGCACTCAGGCAATTGTTAAGCCCATTATACTATCCCCGTAAATTGCCTATTCAATGGCTTCCCGTTTACGGTGTTCGCAGGCTTTAGCGATCCTGAGAACATTCTCCAGAGGCAGAAAGTGTGCAGATTCTTCATTGAAGAAAACCTTGCCAAGGTGTCTTCGTCTGAGATCTGAGGATCCCGGGCAGCTTCATAAAAAGTGCAGGGCCGTCTCCTCCTCCTGCTCGCATTGGCTGCACACAGCCGAAACCACTACCCCACTCTTTTCCATATGGTAGTTTAAGGGGCAGTGTCCCGTCAAAAGCGCTCCTAGGGGTTTCATGTCCCACTTCTTAAGGGACAACAAAAATGCCGCTCTAGTGGCACTAGGCTCCTTCACACGGATTTTCGCTTGCCGGCAAGAGTCCAAATTTCTCCATTCGGTTGCGTGAATCCTTGCAATTTCACCCTTCAGAGTAGACTTGACAGTAGATGGTCGGATTCCAAGAGCTGGTTCTGGCCCCACCAATGTGGATCCAGACCCGAGGCGAGCCAGTCTGTCAGCCTCCTCATTACTGGCGATGTTAGAGTGCCCCGGCACCCACATCAGGAATGTTTCGTTCAGTCGGCCAAGTTTCAGCAGCACCTAATGACAACTCCACACCAACTGGCTTGATATGTTGTTGCCATTTAGTGCTGATAATGCCGCCCGACTGTCGGAGCAGATTCGAATGGTGCGACCCCTCCATTTTTGTCGCGGACATTCTTCTGCTGCCAATGAAATGGCATATATATCCGCCTGGAATATGGTCATCATTTTTCCGAGGGGCCGGGCCAGTTCTATAATCGGATTCTCCGAAAACACACCTGCACCCGATCCATCCTCCGTGACTGACCCGTCGGTGAAGATTATTAGGTCTGTAATCTGAAAAGACTCATGACCACTTGTCGACCATTCTTCTCTTTCGGTGATTACGACAGTGTATGTCCTTTCAAAGACGAATCTGGCAACCATATGATCGGTCGGCATCAAGGCTACCGGATGTTTTTCAAGTTATTTCCAGATAGACGCATGGCCGTTTGATTGGTCGCCTTTCCACGCCCCAATGGTATCGAGTCTATATGCGTCGTTGGCTGCTTTCCGTTTCACCTCCAAGTGAATGGGGGGTAAATTTAGGATAGCTTCAAGTACCGCAGTCGGCGTAGTACTCATTGCTCCAGTAATATTTAGAGGACCAAGTCCCTGAATCTGCGTTAGCAGCTTCCTGTTCAGTCTTGGCCACCAGACGATGCATGCATACATCAAAATGGGTTTTATTGTGGATACATCCAGTATATCCGTTTGGGTAAAATAACCCAGGTCTTACCTATCGCATTCCTACAGCACCAGAGCAATCTGCAGGATTTCTGATATTGTTCCTGGATATGATGCTTCCACGTTTACTTGGAGTTGAAATGTACTCCTAAGTACTTGACTGTTTGTGCCAGCTGAATTTCCGCCCCTGCTAAGTTGGGTAGCGTATAGTTGCCCCAGCTGACGTTCGTAGTGAACATAACTAGTCCAGTCTTCCTAGCGTTCACCGTGAGTCCATTGCGGAGGCACCAGCTGTGGATTTAATGCAGACTTGCATTCAAGCGGTCTCATACTGTGTCCGTAAACTTGCCGGTAATTATTACGGCTAGGTCGTCCGCAAATGCTTGCGCAAAGACTTTTTTGTCTTCCAGGAGCCACAGCAGGGTATCCATTAACAAGAGCCATAACAGTGGAGAGAGAACCCCTCCCTGTGGGCAGCCCCTGAGACATCTTGCTTCAATAGACTTCTGGCCGACCGATATGTGGATTTTTCTCCACTCTAGCGGTTCGATTCCATGCTGTTTTGTCGCATCACAAATTGCCGCGAATGAGGCATAATTGAAAGCACCTTCGATGTCCATGAATGCGCCTAAGGCGTATTCTTTTTTGGAGATCGCCTTTTCAATTTTTTCCGTAAGCTCATGGAGTGCTGTCTCCGTGCCTTTATAGTAAACGTAGTAAGCCTAAGAGCATGAAATACAACATGCTCCAAATTCTCAGCCATGTTAATTTTTTTTCCCATTCTGGGGTACATTCCCACTGTTGCTTCCATTTGACCACAGACGCGCCGGCCTTCGCTAGGGTGTCAATGCCTAGCCTTCCTGCTAATATGTATGTGGTTTCTCCTGGAGTTGTTCGGCAAGCACCGTCAGTTGGAAAGCAGATTATTCCAGCGCAGTTGCCAAAACTGAAATTGCGTACAGTAGCACGCAGTACCTGGCCTTGAAATGTTTTTTTTTCTAAGTTAAACCTAGGGAACTGCAGACAGTGAGCTGAGTGGTTAGAGCACAAGGCTGTCGTACGGAAGGTCGCGGTTCAAATCTCGCTGGCGACAGTGGGTTTTGTATCGTGATTTGACGTCGGATACCAGTCGACTCAGCTGTGAATGAGTACCTGAGTCAAATCAGGGTAATAATCTCGGGTGAGCGTAATGCTGACCACATTGCCTCCTACAGCGTTCTGTAGTGTACCGTTACGGTCTTGAATGAAGTGCTCTAACACACTTCAAGGCCCTGATCCAATATGGATTGTTGTGCCAACGATTATTATTATTAACTGCAGACATCCTGGTGTTACCTCAAAGTCCACCAATTCGACGTTACTAAAAGCTGTCTGGAATACTGGCCTACGCCATTGCTCCATGTCAGCCAGGGTCCGCCATGTCTTCTTCTTGCCCTTATAGACTTTCCGGGCTAGATCATTATACCCCCTACACCGTAACCCAGTGAGACGGATTCATCCAAAACCAGAAGGTCGTGGTGTCGTTCATAAATTTCGTCGTTATATAGACTACGGAATAGTCTATCCTCATATGGTGGAACAATGCTCTATATTATACCCTACATTATTGCATTATTTCGTGGTGCTAGAATGAAGGCAATTTGTACACCTCGGGTTGGCTTGAAGAAGCTGGTGCCTCTCGAATTTACATCAGCAAGCCGTATCACATTTTCCAGGTTAAAAAGAATGCATTATAAGACATCCCCTTGCTATTGGTGGCATTTCTTGCTGTTAGTGGCGAATAGTCTCGAGAGTGAACCTGCTGTTTTTATTTAGCCTCGCGCACTGTTTAGCGTTAGCCTAGCCAGTCTTATCAATTTGGTCTGGATACCGAATTTTTTCATCGCCATATTCCAACAGTTTTTCCATCGATTAGAGCAGATAGAAAATTTGATCTGCTACCGATATGCCGTATGGGACTGTCCGACCTAGCAAAATAGGAGAGAATATTTTATAGATGGCACTCAGCAACGTGATGGGCGGTTTTTAATTTTTAAGCCGATGAATTGCTTATACTGTTTGTTCTTAGCAAAAAAAACTGCGAGCTCTTGGCTGCGTTCGAGACGAGAATCCTCCGAAGCACTTTTGGCCCCCTACATGAGGAGGATGGACGATTCCGTAGCCTGCATACCGACGAAATTTATGAGCGATACCACGACACTGGTTGTGGACAAAATCCGACTCCGGGAGACCCTGCTTGAGATGGAGCGATGGCGTAGGTCAGGACGCCAGACGTCTTTTAGAGATATCGAATTGGTGGACTTCGGCGCAAAACCGGGGTGTCTGCAGTTCCTTATTAAATCAGGCCTAGACCGGATACCGGTTGTTGCGCCGTTGATTAAGATGATGTTTGTTCCATGTTTGGTGGCGGCAGTATTTCTCCGCCGTGTTCAGTTAGTGGGACCTCCAAGGCGCCTATATTATGGTTGTTGAATAGCTCATCAAAGTACTCAACCCATCTCTCCAATATGCCTATACGGTCGGAAGTCAGATTTCCCTCTTTGTTTTGGCAGGATGATCATCGAGGCGTATAAGGCTTCGTCCTTCTGACTTGTTGGTAAAACTTGCCCATCTGGAGTGGTACTCGGTGGTCTACTCGACCGATTTCCTGAAAGGTCCATGCGCGTGTTCGTATTCTTTGAGGTTGTAGGGTGACGTTGAATGGATCTTCTTCCGTTCCATTGCCAGTTTACATTTATCATGGAACCCCGTAGAAGGAATTCTTCTTCGACCATGCAGTCTCCTCTGCAAGGGCGCGAACGTTAATCAAGTTTATATTTCGAAATTTACCTCGCGAGCACAAAGTGCATATTTGCTTTTGTTTTCAACGCCGATAACAAATTTCATTTTTTGGCTGACTAGGTTTATTTGATGACCAGTGTAATATATGGTGTAGTGGCTTTTCTCCAGGAAATCGGACCCTGTCCAGTGCATTTTATCTTGTGACATCAGCCCTACATTAGGACCTGCCTGGCAGGCCTTTTTCTGTACAGCGAGCGCATATTCTATGACAAGATGCGCAAATCGTTTGTCCATTTTTGTGACCGGGTCCGTTGCTGTAAAATGCGTCAACTCTGAGGTACATTTCGTGGCTCCGTAACATTGTTTTTCCTTGTCCCCATGTCCTCAATCTGTATGACCAAGTGATGTAATCCTTTTCCGTCTGCAATTTTTTATTAAGAAAGATCTCCCAATGATCACCTCGTAGAGGTGAAGAAAGCTTGGTAGTAGAGCTACTGGTGTTGATTCAGCAGACCAGTTTTATGTTCCATCGCGGGTAACAATTCGTTTCTCGTCCTAGAACCTATACTTCCCTTTGACTGAATTCTTCTTTAATACATGCGGTAAAGGCTTTGGCAAACATCCCGTGCTGTTTAGACTATCAGTGAATTTCTTTGCAGCGATGTGAATTTCTCCAAATTGAGCTCGGTGCTATGTAGCAGCTTTATATATGAATACCCGCTATCTTGGCACGCGTGAATCTGTCCTCTGGGTGTTTTCCTGCATCTTCTACAGCTCAATTTCCGCAGCTTCATATTGCTATTTTAGTGTTTTTGCGTGCTATCCATACTTGGCTATGCAAATTTTCGTATTATTCAAATACGTTAGCTAATTCAACATTGCTTCCGAACACACTCTTGGAGAGAAGGTCTTGGCCGCCCGACAGTGACTTCGATTTATGAACGTCTTTCTGATCAATGGGTATTTAATACTTTGAAATCGCCCTTTCCGCTGCTTCATTAGGAAGAATTGTCGACGCTCTCTGTCTGTTACTGTGTGCTTTTCAAGGTCGAAACGCAGTAGCTGTGCTCACAAGGTTCCTCCATTTTTCAGCGATTTTTCTGGCACCCAGATCCCCGAACCTAATAACTGAGACTGCAAAGTTTCAAGGATCTCGTATTTCATGGTGATTTTGAACTGAATTGTTGCTCATTTTGACCGCCACTGCATAACCAGTGGCGCTCCGATTTTCTTTCGTACTTTCAACCACTTTAAGCTCCGCTAACAGCCTTTCTAGGCATCCAGACATTTCTACCCAGTTTAATCAGAGAGATCTCTGCTTTGACTTTACGCAAGATATCCGCCTACATAAGCTCGCTGGTCTTTGAGCGGGTCCAATCTAGTTCTCTTCTGCAACCACTTCTTATGTATGGATTGTTCGAGGGGGTTAGTATCTTTTTCCGGGTGATGGATAAATTTTCGTCTGTTGACCTTTTAGGATTTGTCAGTTTCCGTTCCGGTTCCGGTTTTTTCCGCTTTGCCATTCGTTGGAGAGGTCGCACCTCTTCATTAGGATTGTCGCCTGTTACGCATTTCTGGACTGTTCTTACCACCTTAAAAATATTTTGCCACGCTGTTAATCTCTTTGCAAAGTGCTTCTTGGAAATAAGTGTCTTTAGAGAAGTTGATGTTGCGACTGCAACTATTACTTTCTGCTGGTTGTTCGCACTTTTCCTTCCTTATGTATGTGCTTTCGCGTCCTTTCTAGCTTCGAAGTAAGTTGACCTACTAGAAATCACCTGACTCTTAATCGTGTGTTGTAGCTTATTTCACTAATTAATGCACTCCATTAAATTCTGGATCATCGCCCTCAGCCGTGTAAACGCATTAACCTCAGCTTCAGAAATGCATTAACCTCAGCTTCAGCTACTATTCGATTGTTGTGGCAATGGTTTTTTATTAGGGTTTGCTGGCGGTGATCGCATCAATTTAGCATTTTCACTGAACAGATAATTTATATCAAAATGACCTACTGTCCATCCAAAAAATAGTACATAGAAGACTGCAGACACAGTCCCAGTAAAAGAAGGATTACAAAGCTACTACGAGGTTTATTGCCTGCTACATCAAGTTATTTTACTCTGTGAAAAGCTAGTAAAAGTATGAAGGGAGCTACTCAAGTCCCACTAAAATTAGATGATGGTAACTGGGCAAGAAGGGATTCCGAACATAGGGCAGCATTCCGGTGGCAAAATACCCGGCGACGGAATTTCTGCCCCATTTACTGCAGATGAAGATAAGACTTCCAAAAATATATATAGTTACGCGAAGAAAAGCTTCTCATTTTGAAACAAATAAGTTGATCGGCTCTTTAAAAAACAAGTGCATCCAAAGAAAGCTTCAGAGCACGACCTCATAATGGGAAAAATTTTGAAGGGATTTCCGATGATCGCAATCACCCAAATGACCTACATATTCAATGGAGTTCTCCATCTCGTCCAAAGGCTTGGAAGATTTCAGATGCTACAATGATTCCAAAATATAAGAAGGAATAGGCATATCGAAAACTGGTGGTTGGATAGGAGGAATTGGTTGAGCCAAACCATGTTTTCTCGCGTCACTTTCACCCTGGAGCACCAAAATGCTACGGTCTCAGTCAATGATTTAGCGACCCCTCAACAGAATGAGGGAAAGTATTTTAATATGCATCTGGTGACTAACGTATAGGAAATTTATCGAGATAAAAACACTGTAAATAAATCCAAAATCAAAATACATATATTATCGTCATGATCCTAGAACCCGTCATGATTCGAATATACGGAATTCAACTCTGGGATTCAGCGTACATATCTGATGTTCAATTGATGTAGAGAGCTGAGTCCAGGATACTATAAATGATCACGGGCGAATCTTGGTATACGAAAAATGTAAACATCCATAGAGACCAGAAATTGCGACAGTATAAGAATAGCTCTCATTCCATTTGACCAAATATAAAGGAGTGTTAGCTTCCCACCCTAACCCCTTAGCCAGGAGGCTACTTCGACTTTCATCTAGTGTCGGCCGATTATTTTTAAAAGACACTGGCCTCGACGGGGTCGGGGAATCTTTACCTACTAAAATTAATCCCGACTCCCCTCCTAGCTTTAAGGCCTACCATTAGGAGGGAGAGAGTTAGCTTACTTTATTTAATTCTCCTTTCTGCTTTTGCTGGCGGTCCGCGGTCCGCCTTCATGACCTCTTTCGCTTTTCGTAGTTTATCCTGGATTGTTCCAATTATTGAGTTGGTCGCACAAAATTTTCGGTTGATAGAATTTCACCTGTAAGCTTCCCTTTTCTTCTTCGTGTGGCTAACAACCTCTTTTTTGAGTGAAACCATCCCTGTTGCCACTGATAGATCTCTGCAATAGATAAGCGATGAACTTGTCGTTATATATGTTCGTCATTTTATCTAGTAAAATGCCAATCGGTAATATTCTTGGGTTGCCGAATGCTGCATGATCATTTAACTTTAATATTAATTTCTTTGTAAACCACACTTTTAGGTACACCGGAACATAGACTGGGTTTTTACAATCAATACTCGATATATTTAACCATTAGACTTTATTAAATAATTTGTGTGACTTTATTAAATAATTTGTGTGACTGTATGCTCGTTAGAGGCAGAAGAGAGTCTCGCTTCATGTGTTTCTTTTCTGCCCCTAACTCATGGCACACTTTTCTCGCCGGTCCTCCACTCCCGTGGCGAGCTCCGCAAAGTGGATAGATCCGCGCCATCTATTCGTTCGCATTCGCAACATTCGAAATAAATTTCGAATGCTGCGAATCCTGCCGCGCCACAATCATGCTAGAGCCATGGTTGTGAATGCTTTTTCCCAAGTATATTCTACGTGCTGCTTAAAATTGAGCTTTGCATCTATCATTACTCCCAAGTATTTGATGCCCTACTTGGAAGTGATGATATGGCTCCCAATTGTAAAGCAAACGTAATTTCACTTGTAGCGCTTGGTGTTGAGGAACGCCTCCGTTTTTTCTTCCGCAACGACTATGTCCTTGGCGGCCATACATGAAATGAAAGGGCTCAATTAGTACTTTTCAAAGCCGAAGTTTTCAGATTAGTTGTAAATTGGAGAGTGCGGGGCTAGAGAGCACGGACCTATTCTTAAAAATTACCAAAGCAAAGAATCTGAAAAAAAACGAAGCAGCCCATTTATGGTCTCTCGGCTTTGAAATATCCTGCATACCGATATGTACTCAAATATGCATTACGAGCTGCGTACAAATGGAACAGTTCTGAATTCAAATATTTTTACATAAAAAACAGAAAGACGTAAGCTCCGGTTTTTTTCCTATCATTGTTCTTCCCTTGTTTTTAAGGTTATTCAAATCGGTTCAATGTCCGTCTCTCTTTTTTTTCCGATGGAAGGTGGAAAGTTTCAAAAGCTACCGCAGGCTCCTGCCACATGGTTATGTGGGACTCTTACCCACCAGAACCACCTCCTTCTCCTTCCACTCTCCCCGCGGGACTCCCATTTGGTATTACGTCGCGGGGCTGGATCAGAATTTATTCTGCGTTCATGTTAATATTCGTGTTCCTCTCGCGTTCATTCTTTACTTCGCCGTGCGGTCGCTCGATCCATTTCCGGATATCCCATATGATTTTGTGAGTCCAACGGCCTTTTTCTGACTCGTCCCACTTCTCTTGCCATTCCGCGACAGTTTCAGCTCGTGCGAACTGTCGCCGACGGGTAGGAGATTCTCGGCCTTATGGCTAAGATCAAAGTGTAATGTCTGTCTGTCTGTCCATCTGTCTGTCTGCCTGTTAGAAACGGCTACGCCGATTGACACGTAATTTGGTGAGAAGGTGGGAACTGTGAACGCCCAGACATGCAGTGAGTGATATCCTTCTACGTTGAGAATAAGAGGGGGGGAGCGGGTCCCCATACATGCAAAAGGGGGTGTAACATTTTTTTCACCGAATATAGTCATGTTGGGTATCCAATGAAAGGTCTCGATTAGTACTTTTCGAAACCGGTCTTAGTTTTGACATTTGTTAGAAAGGCCGAGTGTGAGAGGAAGGGAGGGGGGGGGGGGGTGATGATTTCTTTAACGGGCCCATTCTCAGAAACTACTCAACCAAAAAACCTGAAAAAAATTATGAAGTAACTTCTATATGGTGTCCAGCCCTTAAAATACTCTCCATATCGATATCTGCTTAAATTAAGTTAATAATAGTATTTTACCATATTTTTGAGGAAATTGAGTAAAAACCTCCCTTAGGTTTATCCTGGAGTTATAAAAATTGATAATAGTATAGAATATAATATGAAGTATGATCAAAATCATACTATTACTAACAAAGTTACAGTAGTTCAAAATTGACTTTACCATGTAAATTTAGTGCTACTAAATATCGATATCACATTAAAGTGAGTAATCTGATATGCTAAATGCATATACATAATGGCCTACGTACAAATGGGATAGTTTTGCACTCAAATATAGTCACAGAAGAAGCAAACAAAACCTTTCATACCTGAAGCGCCGAGCTTCCTTTTTCCCGACTTATTTCTTTGAGTATCGGGAGCAGAATAAACACAACACCAGTTTTCAAAGATTCGCAGGTTAAACGACTTCCTGACTTCCTCTTTAGCCTATTTTAACAAGTGTCGCGTAACTTCTCCTTCGATAGAGTTTGAATACAATCCGTTTTAGTTTCTATGTTGCATTCACTGTGGCAAAAACACTACTTGCGCACGTACTCACCAAGTAGACACCTTTGATGCATTTTATATCATTTCCGCGGTATTTCATCCTTCTCCTGGATATGCTTTGTCAAACCCTTCTAACATTTTAAAAATCCCTAGTAGGGCTTTTAATCCTGCTTAAACTACCTCACTGAAAAAATTGGGGTGGTGATATCGGCGATATGTAGCCGATATGAGGAGGAGAAGCTCTACATTTTATATGCAACTGCCCATCAGATCTAAGACGAACTAAACATAGAGCAGACAGATGACAGCAAATCAACGGTTCCTATTTTGATAACACCGTCTAATCACCACTTTTAAGAAGATGGATGTGTTCAACAGTACTATATTAAGAATAGTATTATTGTTCGAGCCTCCTAATGAGGGTCATCCGAGGGATCCCTGCTAGCTGTATGAATGGATATCTGTTTGTCCTTGATGCATCTTAGGGTTTCTTTCTAATTAGAACTGTCCACTGTTTGTTTGCCTCCTTTCAATTTTACGAAGAGGATGCGGTACAGCAACTGTTCACTAGATTTTCAGCTTTTGTTTCTGGGGGGTTGGGTTGAAACGAAAAGTTCTCCCAGGATTCGAAATTAATTTTTTAAAAGGATATTTGTTACTCTTCGCCAGATGACTAACTGGTTCTAGCAGGTAATTGTTTCAATCGTAAAAACCATATATAAAACCCGTACAGCTTTTAATATTCTGTCAGATATTCTCCTCAAGACATGTCGAGTCAAAATCCCAAAGAGAATCGTTTTGGTGGAAAAGTTTCAGTTAGGACATACTGCATTGCAGCCTGCTGAAAACGTGACAATATTGTGATAGTACTGTGAAATTCAATGAAAAATAAAGATCGTCCAGGGAGAAATTGCTTGCAATTAAGCATTCACTTCAAAGAGATTTTCTGAACTCACAAAATTCCATAAAGGAGAATTTGATTTGGAAGACGGTTCTTGAAGAGAAGAACTTCAAGATAACACTTTAACTAAAGTAACTTTGTTCTACTCATATAAGTTTATTACTTAGGTTGAAGTAATTGTGAGGAGAAGCATTGTTCCAGGAAAGGATACTATGCTTACAGTGCACACTATTCAATCTATCTCTACTCAGATTTAAATATAAATGATTCACTTTTATCACAAATGTGATGATGTGTGCATCACTCACTAAGGTAAATTAATTGATAGTCTGGGGCATCCTGTCCATACTATGTAGTATGGCTTAATTAATTTCCTATTTTTAGATCTCAGTCATCATACATCCAAGCAAAAAATTAAATCCATTCAACTGGAATACATTCTAGCGTTCAGGTTAATTTCAATGTAAATTAATACTATATGCATGTCTTACCCTATTGGTTTCGGTGATTTTTGTACCTTGCGTTTTTTACGCTGGATTGTTTCTACTCTTGATCCCCAAATGAATACCATTTAAAGATGGCCTGCTGCGCGCTTAAGCCTTAGGCTCTCAATAATGCCAGCAGCACTATGACTATGAGTATCGCTTGTTTTGATTCAAACCAATCCCATGTACATATACATATATTAATAATTCGACGGGATACCAATTTGACGGGTTGTACGGGAAAAAGTTAAAATAATCTTCTTAGTGTATCTGATAATGGTGATTAGTATAAATCATATGGACAGATGTTCTTAATTAGAGAGTTATTTCGTGAAGAGCTTATGGTGTTAACAAATTAGGTGCAAACGTACTCAGGTTTGTACAGAAGAAATATTGATTCTTGACGGTTTATATATTTTTGTTGGTCATACTTTTTTTGTGAAAAATTGAGCAAGCTATGTTTTGTTGAGTCTACTTATGCGGAACTGCGTATATCAGAATGGAGGTGCACATTCTTGCTACTGCAGTATACCTATATTCTTGGTTGTTTACCATAGATCTTTTTGTAACCAGTATTAACTTTCTGCTTTTCGGAAAGGTGTTTCGGAGAGAATTGTTATATTCTCAAAAAAAAAAGTAGTCAACAATTTGCGAGCGGTTTCCGTTTCAGCTAAAGAAAAAATCAAATTTTTTTTCGAATGTGCTTGTATTTCTCAGCTGCGGAGTGAGGGCCCAGACTTGTGTCAAAATTCAATAGATCCGGTATCACTCACGATATTTGAGATGTCGGTCTAGCGTGACATTAGTTCAACGCCATGCACTAACCGGGACTTTTGAGGCAGAAGCAGATTTTTTTTATGAACGGGTGACAAGACACTTCTGAGTACCGAAGTGGGTTTCTACACAAATGATGGGCAAATGGAATACTTGGGATTGCAACAATAACGGTGTAAGATGCAGATTCATATACCATATTTGTCTTTGGTCCTGGTCGATGCCATCGCTCCATCAGTCAGGGTCTTCCAAGTCTTCTTTTGCGAGCATAGATATTGCCCTTATAGACCTTCCGGGCTAGATCATCCTCACCCGTATTGATTAAATGACCCGACCACCGCAACCTATTGAGCCGGATTTTATCCACAACCAGACGGTCGTGGTATCATGTTGTTATATAAACTACGGAATCGCCCATCCTCATGTCGGGGACCAAAAATTCTTTTCTCAAAAGTGGCCAAGAGTTCGCAAATTTTCTTGCTAAGGACCCAGGTCTCCGGGGAATACATGAGGAATGGCAAGATTACTGTCTTGTACAGTAAGAGCTTTGATTCTATGGTGAGGCGTTTCGAGGGAAACAGTCTTTGTAAGCTGAAATAGGCTCTGTTGGCTCCTAACAACCATGCATGGGCCCCGTCGTCGTAGCTGTTATCGGTAGTGATTTGATGCAATAGTTTATATCACTTAAAAATTGCTTCTATCCAAAATCACGTCAATTCAGAATTCATTGTATGTAATGTTTTCTTGGAAGTATTTTTAAGGCGAGAGATAAGGTTAGGTCGCAGAAATACAATTTATTGCCGACATACTAGGTATGCCACGGGCACCTCGCTCCGCCGCAGGTATATCATACCAGCAGGTAATTTATTAACAGGTTGTATGAACCGGTATTGATCGTTCATGCTCAGTTGAGTTAGGGGTTTCATTCAAATCTCCATGTAAATGTTCGGTGGCCTTCTAGATCTGTTTTCATTAACAGAAGAGATTACATTATTTCTCGATTTGCCTATCACCAAATCCGGAGCTTGGCGCACCACGTACAGCGGCCCAAAAAAGTGTTCGATATGTGGCCATTGTTGTAAATATCCTACAAAATATTAAAAACTTAAATTCAACAAAGAAATAATGTTTGATATGTTGAAACATGAAATACTTCAGTTTTTATTAAAACACTTTCCTGAATTACAAAAACAAAGTAAATTAACAACAAGTTGGGAAACTGGAAGCTGAACGCTTCAGGTACGAAAGGTTTCGTGTATTTCTTAGTACGTAACACGTAATACACGCATATATTTTGTGAGAATATCCACTTTCGAATGATATTGACATTCATAGTCTTGAATTTGCAAAGAAGCAACAATTTTGACGTATTAGTAATAGTGCGATTTCCACCAAACTCACGCTCTATATTATAGCCTACATCACTGTAAAATTTGGAAGTGCTAGGACGAACTTAAGGGGGGTTTGCAGCCAATTACTAAAAGTTATAGTAACATACTATTATTAACTTTATTTGAACAGATATCGGTGTGAAAGGTATTTCGGAGCCCAGGCACCATATAGTGGCAGCAGATTTTTATCAGATCCAGATGATCAATTTCAAGCCAAAATTTATGCGTGGGATTTCATAGTTCCCACCTGTCGACCAAATTTCATTCGGATCGGTTTAGAGAAAAGTGCGTTTGACAGACAGACAGACAGACAGTGAATCGATCTTAATAAAGTTTTGTTTTTTGCGTTGATTTTCAGCCACTCTTTCTTCAGGATCTCGTTCATCTGGGTAACATGAGGGAAGTCGCGGTGTCTTAGCCTTTTTTCCAAATTACTCTATGCATGCTCAATTGGGGGTTTTAATGAGATTTGGGCGATTGTAAAGAAACCAAAGCTTTATATTGTGAGCTGTGTGCTTTGGGTCGTTATCCTGATAAAATTTATAGCTTCGTTGGACTCCGAGTTTCATGGCACTGGCACGTAAATTTTCTTTTAAAATGTTAATATTCTTTTAAAATGTTAATATAGTGTATAGGTGGTCCATAGTCCCTTTAAATGACACTATATTTCCCACCCCCGACGCCACCATACACCCCCAAACCATCAAACCACCTCCGCCGTGCTTCACAGTGGAAATCATATTCCGTTCTTCCAACTCAGTGTTTGGCTTTCTGTGCACAATCACTTTTCCATCGCATCCAACGAGGTTGTATTTGCCTTCGTCTGCAAAAATAAAATCGAACCAAAATCCGTATTCCCGTATTTCCGAGAAAATTGAAGCCTTTTCTTCCGGTTTTTGTGGATATATATGGCCTTTTTCGAGCTGATTTGGCTTCATAGTTATTTGAAAATAGATAATTTGTAATGGTTTGGTGTGTAACCTCTATGTCTAAATGTTCCTTGGTAGCTTTTACCAATTTTGTGGCATTCGTCTTTGCCCCTTTTTAATTTCCCTTACCAGCCAACGCTCTGCAGTCTCTGTAATTTTTTTTTGGTCTTCTTCTTCTTCTACGGACAACTATTGTCCTTTGCAACCCATTTCGCTCAAAATCAAAACCAAACTAGGATTAATGCGTTTAGAAACACTCAAGATTTCTTGCCTTCAAAATGTGTAATTCTACCTAATGGCCCTTTGTGTTTTTGTTTCCAAAATTCTAACAACTTAGCAATGTCGAATACTTTTTTGCTCGCTAATCTGTGCATATACAAATAATAACTGTTCCTTTGCTATACCTTTAATTACAAAGTTTTAGAGAAGAAAGTAAGCCATGGCTTGTGACAAATCGACAAGCATTTTTTTATTGCTACATTTAGTTTTTGATATTCTAAAGGATATTTGCAAACACAATAACATGTCGAATACTTTTTTGGGCCGCTGTATATAAAAACCTTCTTCAATAATAGTAGAATTTCCACTAAACATTCCAGAAGTAAGTCTGATATTGTGGTGTGCACAGCAAAATATTGTAATAACGTACCAGGATAAATATAAGGGCTTTCCAGAAAATTTAAAAAATATTGTAATATACTGTTACTGAGATTGGAAAGAGAAGTATTTTGAGGACTATATAAATCTAGTCCTCAAAATACTTCTCTCTCCAAATTCTGTTCAAATAAATACAGGTCTTATTATCATGATTTTTCTTAGATCTTTCGATAACGTAGTTTCCTGTCTCACCTTAAGTTCATATTTTTGAATTCCTAACTTTCTTTTTCATAATTAATGTCAAATCTAAGAGGTAAGATACTAATTAAAACCTTCATTTGATATCACCACGACTCGCACGATATTTGGATAAAAAAAATTATATTTTGCCTTGCTTTGTACCGTCTCAAACTTCATGGCCTGTAGATTTTCTCCAAATCCTGTCTCACTAAGTTCAACCGCTTTCGAGAAAAGTGCGTATGACAGATAGACTATAATCCTATTTTAATAGAGATTTATTTCTATACAAAACCTTTAAGACGGAAATAGGAATAGGTTCTCATAACTCGCCCCCCACTATTCATATCAAAGAAGTCCTACCCCTCATTATTGATCCTGGTCTTCAAAATTTTGCCTTTAGTATTTTGAGCGTGAATATGAGCTCTGGCTTAACCTTGCTTAATTTCGCCGATGCTTTTTTGAGGTTCACCTAGGTTTACGCGATCGTTATCCTTTTGTTCAATGTCAGCTAGAAATTTTATTAGTAAGTCTCTTCTATCGGCTGAATTAGATCTGATAAATCTCTCTTTCATACAAGTCAACAAAACAATTATCCAAATGAGTTCCATGAGTATGCCTAAGTAACTGAAAGACTGAATATCTTCCGGTAAATTGGTACAATCAATAAAATTTGCTATAACAAGTCTTATGGAGACTGAGACCCAAAAACGGAATACTGAGTTGGCAATCATAAATTCCAATCTGACTTTTGAATAGAATATTCCCAATAAACTGAACGGACTCAATGTTTATCTGCCAGCTTCCAACATCGAAACAACTCTCTGAGCTATTAGGACGTGATTCTCCTCGATAGCTCCAATTTAAATTTTCCCAAGTTCATCAATTCAACCAAATGTTTACTTCCAACTCTGATTATTTCGCGTACACACACCAGAGACAAAATAGATCGAGAGTCAATAAAAAGTATAAATTGCTAACAAAACCCCAAACCAGCTAAAATTACACTCTTATATGGGGAACACTCATAACGCTCCTTGAAATCATGACAACTTTTCAAAGTTCATCACAATCACTTTGTTTTCTTGCTTGCTGCCTGCTCCTGGATGCGGATGCCAGCCATCATCCGTGCCACTCGTTTCACCTTGTTTTCCAATGCCTTTAAACAAACAGACAAACTTCTCAATAAGCGATGACTATCGCGTGCATATCGCTCGAGCGTGTCCTTTTCCCTCTACGTACAACCTCAAAGTACCCGCCGAGTACTTTTCCATAGTCTTTCCCGAGGGTATTTCTTCATATCGCGCAAAGATATTTGACTGAGAAGCGTAAATTTCGCCCGCGAGAATCCATTGAAAGGATTTTCTACGTCGTATCCAGATGTAAAGCAACAGGATCATTTTACTACTAACCGCTGGGGAGTTGCCTTCCCTGTCTTATCATGATTTTTGTGAATGGTGAAACCTTTTCAATGGAGTAGACAATTTTCTGCATATGAACATTGAAACGTTGTTTGTTTTCCTATAAAATTAGTCAGAAATCGGGCGAAGGAGGAGATTGGGTAACTTGTGCTGTGACAACGAACAATGAAACGTTGGGAAGGCTTTCGAGAGCACTGAGATAACATGTGAAGGTTGCGATATCATACTCGAAGGACATCAGTAAAAAGGATCTTCTCGGTGGCACCTTGGGCAGGGTTGCATCAACTTAGAAAACGGTATTGTACATATGACCGGAAGCTCGATACATTATAAGTGAAAGGTTTTGTTTTTTCCCATTTCAGAGATTGGGAGAAGTAGCTTTTCGTGGTTACCCCTAACCAGAAGTGATGTGGTTAGGTCATTGCTTCCCTTTGATTAAATTGAATATAGTAAACTTCCATTTTGTTAATCATGTGTAACTTTGTAAATAAAATAATATTTTCATCGAATTTTCCAGATTCAATATATTATATTATATTTTATGCAAGTGAATAAAGTCACTATTTTGAAATAAACTTGAAGGCGATTTGGTACCCTTTTAATTATATAAAAAACGCATTTCGACCAATTTCGAAAGTCTATTATGAAGTCAGCGTGTGAGAAACAAAACTCTCCTACTCCTACTCTTATTGATATAAAATTTGGGAACTGTGAGTCCCTTTCCACAGTGAACATTGTTCTATGTTGAATTTAAGGGGGGTCCCGATACATGTAAAAGGAGGATGTATTTTTTTTCACCGAATATAGTCATATGGGGTATCAACTGGAAAGTCTCTATTAGTACTTTCCAAAGTCTCATTTTTCACATTTTGTTAAAAGGGGGGGGGGGGGAGGCGGGGATTGGAAAGCGATAATTTCCTCCACGCGTCCATTCTCAAAAACTACTCAATCGAAAAATCACGAAACTGCTACTAGGTGTCTGGGCCTCAAAGTACCCTCCACATCGATATCTTTATCCTAGATTCATCAAGTTTTGCAGTAATACAGGGTGCGGCAGCATAACTTCCTTTTTTAAAATGCGTGCCACTCAGTTAGTTGAGGTCATAGCGGAGCGATAGTGTTGTCGTTCAAGAGCGGATACTGTAAAGTTTTGTCCCGACACGGTTCAGTCGCCATCATGCGTTGGAATAGTGAGGAGCGTGCCTTTGCCGTTGAGGTTTACTTTTCAAGCGGATGTTCGGTTATTGCAACACAGCGTGCATTTCGGAATCGCTTTAATTTAGCCCCGTTGGCTTCCGTCCCAGACCGCAAATCAATTGTTACATGGGTCACTAAATTCAGACAAACTGCAAGTGCGACAAAAGGAAGAACTGGAGTCCCTCGGCCCGTTATATCACCTGAGAACATTGAAGCAGTGAGAGCGTCAATGTTGCGATCGCCACGGCGTTCTGCGCGCAAACACGCATCTGCCCTTGGACTATCCGATCGTTCTGTGAGAAGAATTCTTCGTGATGATCTTCATTTTCATCCCTATAAGATGGCGATAGTGCAGGAACTTTCAGAACGTGACTTCAATTCTCGGATGAACGCGTGTGAGCTTCTTCTTGATGTCGTTCCCGAGGGTGCTATTGTTTTTTTTAGCGATGAAGCCCATTTTCATTTGTGTGGGTCGGTTAACAAACAAAACATGCACTACTGGGCTGACACCAACCTTCGAGAATTGCATCAAAAGCCTTTGCATTCACCCAAAGTCACAGTGTGGTGTGCAATTTCTTCAGCTGGAATTATTGGTCCCTGGTTTTTTGAGGAAAATGAGGTTACAGTGACAGTGAATTCGGACCGGTATGTAAACATGCTACAGAATTTTTTTTCCCCACGGCTAGAAAATTTGGATTTGGGGGACACTTGGTTCCAACAAGACTGTGTGTGCTGTTGCACCACTTCAAGAGCATCGATGGCTGTTTTGAGGGAACACTTTCCAGAGCGCCTTATCTCAATTAGAGGCGATTTAAAATGGCCCGCACGCTCTCCCGATCTGTCCCCTTGTGATTTTTTTCTATGGGGTTTTTTGAAATCTCGTGTTTATGTGAACCGTCCAAGAACCCTACAAGATTTGAAGACCAACATCCAAGAAGAAATTGCCAACATAACACCTGCTATGCTAACAAGTGTCATGACAAACGCCAGAAATCGGTTTACGCAATGTATGGAGAATGGGGGACGTCACCTAACAGATTTGATCTTCAAAACAATGTAAATAAAAACTTTAGACATGTACCTACATTATAAAAAATAAATAAATATTTTCCGATGCATACAATAGTTTTTATTGAGTTTTCAAAAAAGGAAGTTATGCTGCCGCACCCTGTATAAGCTATAATATAGAGTTTGGTGAGAATCATACTATTGCTAACGCAATTATAGTAGGTCAAAGCTGCCTATTTGGTGTAAATTTACTGTAATCCACAATGTTCTTACACCAAGAATACACAAAACCTTTCGTACCTGAAGCATTGAGCTTCCGATTTTGAACTTGTTCTAATTTTCTCTTTGCGTAGTTTCACACATTTGACATTCACATTTCACATTCACATTTTGAGGTTTTCAATGAAATGAAATGAAATGAAAGAAAAACAGTTTTAGTAGAGGATATCTATGAGCATAGTCACCAATATGTTCGTAGAAAAATATTTTGGTTTTGTTATTACCTCTGGCACTACACTGGCATCCAGTTCGTTGCAATAAATTCTCGGTGTTCTGATATACGCTATCGCTTTACCGAGGGCATTTGCTATCTTGTTCCTTTTTAGCATGTACATTTCCACTATAGATTTTCCAGCCCGCATAGCCTCCGTTTATTTGGAGCAAGTGGCCTGTCCATCGCACCTGGCTGACTCTCTATAGTCACAATTTTCCCCGTTTTTATATAGAAAGTTCTCTGGAAGATTTTTCTTTCGAATGATCCTACAATGAGTACTTCCAAAGGTCCTAATGTTTGAGAATCTATTTATTTTAGTTTCAGCACCGGGACAATTTGCTTCATTTCTACTTGTTGTACGCAATCGCTTCGCAGCGTTTTATCCTCTATTAGTCTTAACCTGACATATCGCGATATTTTATTTGGTGGATTTATGAAGCCTGGCTCCAAGCCCTACGTCAAAGAGATGATGATCGAGTTATTATTAGCATTATATATATGTGGACCGGGTATCGACCAGTTGTCGGTAGTTCGGGGTTCATACAGGTTCATATTTTTGTTCCTTCAGAAAATTAGCATATTGTTTGCAATGACAAAGTGGGATTGGCGATGGTCAAACGATCATCCTGAGTGGCCAGAGGCGATTAAGGGGGAGAGCTATCCCAAAAGTTTAAAAAGATCATCGTGCAGGTTCGCCCCCAAATATTGAAGCTCCATCGGAGTGTTCCGTCGATACATGCTTGCATATCTCTGTTGTAGCTACGCTCGGGAATATGGAAGAGGAGGGGGGTTGTCCTTTGAACACTCCGATCCCTCATGTGTCATTATACAAAAAATCGTGTGTTTTTTACCGATGCAGGGCGGACCCCTGCCGGATCTGAAATCCAATCAAAAATTGGAAAGTCGAAATAAAAAAATAAGGGTCCGATCGTGCGCGTGGAGCTGTAAAACTCCGAACTCGAGTGCCGTGATCGAAATGGAGGACCCACGATTGATCCGAAGTTTTACGGCCTCACATGTGCGGTCCAGCCGCTATTTTTTTTATTTTTATTTTCAAATTTAGATCGCGTATCTCTTAGGTGATTGTTTCTAGAAGTCTACATCTATGGGCCGTTGTGACTATATGTTGAAAGGTATTGAAGTCAGAATTTTTGAGGAGTGTTTTTCCCAACCTTTCTGAAGTGACGGTTGCGATGAATCTTCAATGGGATACGGAAGCAGTCGGTTAAATGTTGTGTCATTCCGTCCTAAGTGGTTCATACTCACTTCATTTTCGGAGTCCAAACGAAGAAGATTGAATTCTCGCATTCCTTTTGTTTGTTTGTTGTTTTTTGTTATTTAATACTTGCGGATGGAGCACTTCCATTGAGCTTCAACATATCCGGGCGGACCATTACGGTCAATTTGAACATCTTTTTAGGTTTTCGGGATAGTCTCTTTGCTGTCTTCAGCTACTCTGGATGGTCGTATAGCCATTGCTAATCCCATCATGTCATTACATGTTGTTCTTCTTCGATGTCGGGTTGGTTGTCGTTTAATTTGGTTTGTGGCCCTTTAACGTGGTTGGTTTTTGCGGATAGAGTTATTGGCCTCAAACTAATCATATGCTTGGGTTGTTCATACCAAATACCCACATTTGTCCTCTCAACTCGGCTGTATATACTTATATATTTCCGACATACCACAACAAAGACGGATTTGGCAGCGCTTAGGTATTCCATAGAAAGTGAAGTGACGGTTCCCATCTTTCGCTACCTTGAGTAATTGAGTCCGCGAGATCGAAAGAGCCGATACCAAGGCTTTGACACTGATTGGTACTGATATATAGATTCTAGATACCATGAAAGGAACGTTGAAGGAAATAATCTTAAATTCTCTTGTTTTCTTGTTGGCGACCGATGAGATTCGGAGGCGACCACCGACTTCATCTTGGTGGGTGTTGATTAGTAGTACAAGCAAATATCTCGCTATCATTCCTTTAAAAGTGACCATGTTCTTAGATATGAATGGGATTCTCAATTGTTGTGCTATACTAATCAACGTCTAACTGAGGGAAAGGAGAATTTAGTTCGGCATTGTCAGAGAAGTATTTTACTTCGGCAGATGTTCCGTAGCATGCTTTACTGAGGTAACTGTTGCGTCAAACGTGTAATTACAACCACGGTAGCGCGGAATATGCTCGATTAAAACTCAATGAGGAAGAAAAAGTAAAGCATAGCAAATGTCGCCAGGAAGGGAACATATCGCTATTTGGATGTCAGGCAGAGGCACAGGTACATTTACAGCATGTTTTCGCAACAACAATCAGCAGCAGCTTGAAGAGACAGCAAGCGAATCATTCACCTGTAATAAGTGTAACGTGTTGCATATTATGCCAGTATAGGGAATAGCAATATGATGCTCAAAACATGAGTGCAACCTGCAGGTAGAATATACTGAGGCTGTGTTGTGTCTTTATAGCTTCGGCAAATTATGCGCACGCAATGATTACCACCAAGGGCACAGAAAAGCACCGCATAGTGATTCAGTTGATTGGAGCTCTCGCAAATGCATTGGGTTACATTGGAGTAGTTTCACGAATACTTTATTTAGCTAAAATCAATTAGTTAATAAGTTCTTCAATTTTAACGCAATGCTGTCAATTGTAGATTTGGAGACGGCTGAAAGTTTTGTAAAGTAGAGGAATTTTTATCAGCCATCCTTTTATGTAAACAAATGGAGCTGCCAGTTTCAGTAGTTTCTGTGACATATAAAATCTCGTGTCTCATCACTGCATTAAAATGGTTTTCGCCGGTCATTCTTCATCACAGTTCGTCCAGAAATCATAGTTACATTGAGTGATATCATATCCATTTGTCATCACAGTACTACATCCATTTGAGCCTGATTATCATATGCTTGTCTTAAGGTGCAAAATGCACCTAGAATGCATGATCCTAAAAAAAGTCTCTTAGATGCCTTGGTTGTGATTGGTTTCGTTTGGAACTTTCGGCCCAGAATTCAGACAACCTTGACATCTAAGGTTGTTGAATCGTGCCCTTCTCACTCCCAGAAAAAACTGAGAATTTAGCAAAGAGCCAGACTAGCATATGGTAACCGTCGTTTAGCTGGGATTGTGCTTGTGTTGGGTGACCTGCATAGTCATAGGTCAAGTATTAAAAGTTATTGCCGCGCGTTTTGGATTGAAGAATTCTGGTGAAACGGCAAAAAAGAAAATATACACAAACGGCTAACTGACCCAGGATATCTTTCAAGTTGTACATAAAGCATTATATAAAGCATATCACATCATATTATGATGTATTTTTGATTTTTCGCTTGATTCCCTTCCAAGGACTTTCAGCTAGGTCTGTAAACCGCTTATTCAGTCACGATCAGCTTAAAAAAGGTTGGGTATCAACGCGGAACACAATACCATATGCACGAACCCATACCCAAACATAAACATATACAACTCTCGTGGAGCATATACGAAAGACAAAAACTTACATCCCATAATTGGAACATAAACGCGGCATCACTTTATTCTCTTTCATGTTATTCATGTTCCCACGCTTTGTCTCAAGGGTCCACCGAGAAGAAAAACAGAAATCCGAAGAAAATACTTTCGCTGATGTCCTTGCACACTCGAGTGCCAGCAGCAAGGAGCATCGACTGTTGCCATATCAAACGAACGAAGCAAATTGTACAGGGGTTGGGAAATAAGATAACAAAACAATAGAGTAGCTATTGATGCTGGTAACCTCCGCATAGAGTCTTCATAAGCACAAATACTGCTGATGTCGGGTCCTGGACGCCCTATTATAGCAGATAGTGAACAGCTACTCCAAAGGATTTCCCCCACTTAACGTCATGCTCTTTAGGTCCTTCCACTTCCACTTAGTGGTATAGTGTACTATTTTAGACGAGAGGATTTTTGAGCGTCCGCTTTTAGGTTGATGAATGCAAGGCATCACGGCTGGTCATACAGCCATACGTGCTATATGTACATTTACGTCTTCGGAGTAGCAAACTATCCTACGACCGTGTGTCATAGTCTAATTCTGCAGTTCCTCCCACATGGGAATATACGGGGTTGTGTTGTCATCTTACAATTTTCATTCATAAATTGATACCGTGACTAGTGGCATGAATGTGTAAATGGAGATGGTTTTGTTCCATGTGCTCGACCTGCCCAATTGACAGATTAACATTGAATGGACGAAATATCGCAGGAAAATTGAGTTGGAATTATTGAACGTGTGTTATTGACCGTGTTCCAGTTATTAAGTAATTGACATCCTTTTCTCTGGCAAAGATATGTTGGAGGGTTTTTGTAAGATTTACCTGACACGTAGTTGCTCTGCGGTAGACACGATGCACTTAACCTAGAAATATCTATCTTTTATCGTACGTACTATGGAACTACGTTGTAGTGCTAGCAAAACAAATTCACATTTTTCCTGCCGGATTCAGTTCGAGTCAGAGTAAATGTAGATGCTTTAAAAAGAGTATGGACGTTAAAGCTATGCACTTGTAAGTTGACGACAAGGAAGTTGCTGAAAGTTTTTACGTTAACTAAGTCAACTGATACAAATAAGTTACGGAGATCTAATCTGGTGACATCAGTAAATAATATCCATGAGATAAGCGGTAGAATGCCAAAAATTTAACTCATCGCTTCCGCAGTCAGCTTTTAGACGTTACTGACATGCATTTATCCTCAAATATTAATAGTTGTTGTAGGTCCCCAGCGTCGCTTTTCGTCGATCTAGGGTTTTTTCCATTAATCTCAGTTTTTCTGCCCAATATAGCTTTAGGGCGGAACAATCTTCGTTAGAGTCTTGGAGTTATAACAACCTCAAATCTCATAACGATAGTTAAGAAAAGAGGTAGCACAATGTGAAATTTGGGAGATGTGGTACCAGTCATTAATTCACACTTTGGGAACTGTGGATGAAAAGAGAAAGCACTGGTTGATACATGTCTTCTTGTTTTTTCCGGAGGTGTAAATTTTTAAAAAGCACTGATACATGTTGCCCAGTTTTTGCTCACAAAAATAACCTCCTGGCTTCTGTTCTCTTCCCCGCGGAATCACCGCAAAGTGTCTTTCTTTCTTCCTCCCTCAACCTATGCTGAATCCACCCCACCCCCGACATTGTACATGTCCCGATCAAAAAAAGAACCTGGCCCGTCAAAGATGTCATTTTGTCGGTTTAAGTGTCGATTAGTATCAGGCCGCTCGTCTAAGATGGTTTTAAAGCTACAGTACATACCTAAAGTGGTTCTCTTGTAAACCGCACTTATCTTCTGAGCATTGTATGTGATATGTATGCAGTGCCGTTGCCCAAATTGGCGCTGCATAGAACTGCATAGAGCGTACGGCTCTAGATATAAGTAGCTTACGGGCGCATCGTGGGCTCTCAAAATTTGACATCATCCTTGGCAGGACCATGCCGTTTAAAATTAAACCTCGCAATTATCATCAGTCCAAAGTATTTGATCATCCTGATGCGAGCAGTCATTTCCTTATGGAGCTTCGTGTATACCGCGGATGAAAGACTTGCGTCTTTCAGCTACTTCTCTATGGAAGAATTGATGATGAATTCAATTCCACAACCGCGAGATGTTTTGCAACAAGAATCATAGCTATGTGCTACTATTGTGGCCTCGTTAAAAATTGGAACGCTGAGGACATCGTTATAGATGATATTCCACAATAATGGTCTTAGCATTGAGCCCTGTGGAACACCCGCGGAGACAATGTAGTACCTGGGTCCATTGTCTGTGTCATAAAAAGGCCTTCCTGTTAGATGGCTATCGAGAAATGCAGTTTAGTAACTAGTTATACGGGTCGACAAATACCTCATTCTGAGGTTCCAATTGGCCAAGCTGAATGCATTTAGCACACCAAGGATACTGCGCGGATCACTGCACAAAACTTACTAGTACAACCCTTTCCACACATTGCATTTATAGCTATGCCAGAAACCAGAAATTTGATGCCATCGATGGTTAATCTGGCCACTTGAAAGCCGAATTGCCGATCTGGTAAGCCTCAAAGACTCTCTATAGCCGAGGGCAATCTAGTATATATTATTTGTTCCACCATTTTTTCCATACTATCTAATAGACATATACGTCTGTAGTAAAATGATTCACCAAGAGATTTACCAGCTTTAGGTAGCAACACCATCCTTTTGTGTTTCCCTATCTCAGGAAAGATCCCATCCACCAAGCATCCTTCAAAGAACTCTACAAATATGTCCAGCCGATTTAACAGTCAGCTTTAAGACATTCTTCGGTATACCATTCAGGATCTGTGCTTCGTTGGCTACCAGCCTACTAAAAATCTCCAGTACTGGTTTCGTCGTTACTTGGAGTATTACGATAGTCGAAACCGTTACCGCTCCTCAAGAAACAAATATTCGGTAGGGGATCGGATCATGTAATTTGCGAAATTGCCTGACCTTTTAAGCTTTTAGGCTTTACACGTCGACAGAAGATCAGCCAGTTCACTATCCCACTAACAGATAGCGCTTCCACTGGGGAAATTATAACGTCTTGGCAACGACGAGTCCCATACATTCCGTAATGTGTAAGGCCCTCTCCGAGGGTGTAGCTGATATAGTGTCCTGGTTCAACCACATGTTTGCTTGCAGTTTCCGAATCGTTTGGCTTGTTTTTCAGGTCAAAGACGATTGCCCGGTAATCACTGTGGGTGCAGTGTTCATTGACGTTCCTGAACTAAGAAAAGTCAATTCCACGACAAA
The DNA here is from genome assembly GCF_905115235.1 of Hermetia illucens. Taxonomy (NCBI): domain Eukaryota; kingdom Metazoa; phylum Arthropoda; class Insecta; order Diptera; family Stratiomyidae; genus Hermetia; species Hermetia illucens. The sequence goes on along the minus strand of NC_051854.1, from coordinate 55,140,056 downwards.
ACCGGACCCTTCCCTTCGCCGCCATTTTGCATTCGTTAGTGAACTTTACAAGACTATGATCTTGCCAGTCCTCATGTATTCCTCGGAAACTTGGGTTCTTAGCAAGGAAAACTGCGAACTCTTGGCCGCGTTCGAGAGAAGAATCCTCTGAAGAATTTTTGGCCCCCTACATGAGGATGGACGATTCCGTAGCCTACACAATGACGAAATCTATGAGCGATACCAAGACCGTCCGGTTGTGGATAAAATCCGGCTCAATAGGTTACGGTGGGCGGGTCACTAAATCCGTATGGATGAGGATGATCCCACCCGGAAAGTCTATAAGGGCAATATCTATGGTAGAAAAAGAAGACGAGGCAGATCCTGCCTCAGATCGAGCGATGGCGTAGGCCAGGACGCCAGATATCTTTTAGGGATATCGAATTGGTGGACCTCGGCGCAAAACCGGGATGTCTGGAGTTCCTTATTAAGGCAGGCCTAGACCGGATACCGGTTATTGCGCCGTTGATGATGATGATGATAGTGAACTTTCACATTCGCATGTATTACAGTCATCGGTAATGACTTTTAATCTACACCCCTCCTCGTCCAAGATCAGCCTGTTCAACATGATCTTGAATTTAGCTCACGTCAGGCTTGGAATAGCCTATAGACGTATATGCGGTCTATTTTTACCCATACGAACCCAGTTATAGGCTGCCTCATGATCGATGATCCATATATTATGGCTGGGGTTTCTGTAGGGTTCCCTTATTATAGTCACTTTCAACGCTGGTTTCTTGCTAGTTTGCGAAAGCCGGCTTTGAGCGACCGTACAGTGATTGAAGGTGATTTAGATCAACCAATATTTAGCGCCTTTTTGAACTCAGGACACTTGCGCTTCTGGGCAGCTCCCTTTCTCCACATCGGTCAGACCGATTAACCGCGCTTATACGTGCCGTCGCCAGATACCCGTACAAGCGTGTGTAGCTCTGAAGAAGGGAACACATATGTAGTTTCCGAAATATCGAGGTAGGTATGTTTGTTAAAATAAAAAATACTAGTAGAAAAGATTCGAATTGATGGATGTTACTAATACACGCGCTGGTCATTGCCGTGGGAGCAAACAGCAGCACTGTTTGCAGATTCATTTGGCAACGTTCTGTTTTGCATCGGTTACTGGGATATTGACGCCACTGCTTGCATCTCTTGGTCACGTGATATTTGCGAAATTTACCGTTGCTAATGCTGTTGGGTTCTTGCGATATAATGCTTATATCGGTACCTGTGTCTATAGGCAACCGCGTTTGTATTTCGGTTGGATATGGACAGGCGTCGTGAAGGGGATGAAAGGGGGCCATTCGCATTCACCGAAGTGGTATCAGTATATACCCTCGGGTGCTGTGTCCGCGAGCTGTACCGAGAACGTTGAGATTTCCGCCTGGATGAATTCACGGAGTGAATCTGCTGCTTAACTGCGCATATCTCCGCTCGCAGTTCCGTGAGTTGGTTTAACAATTGTTGAACTAGCTGCGTTAAGCATGTTTCTTCCGCTGAAGGCGATGATTTTTGTATACTTGACGTAGCTTCCACGAGGATGGTGTCCAAGAAGTGCGGTGTAGACCTTGTCAGCTACGTCGACTGCGGTTTGTAAAGGGTGGTCATCAACAGTCCTCATAATCGGTTGAAGAGTAGATGGTAGGCGTCTTACCCATAGACTACGCATTAGCGGCTAAGGAACACTGGTACCGCTGAGACATTGCAGGCAGCGGAGGAACTGGGAGGGTTTCTCGTCACCTATGAAAGTGCTATCCATGGACTGCCTTGTTTTCTCCTCCTGGCTGGCACTCAATCGCTTTATTAATTGTTCGCGTAAGCGGCTATATGAGTTACCTGTCACCGACTCTAAAATTATGTCCCGGACTTCGGTGGCATACCGCGGTGGTAGCACTGCTATGACTTGGAAATATTGCTGTTGTATGTCCGTTACGTTACACCTCACAAAGATTGCCTCCTCTATTTCGAACCAAATTTCAGGCTCCTGGGGATTGAAGTCCGGAAATCTTCGAACGCAGTTTATCGCGGTCGGTGTAGTACTCGTACCTGCAGACGTGTTGCGTGCTCTCGGCATTCTGGTTGTCCTGCTTTCCTGCTTACCTTTAACTCGGAAATTTTCCTTTTGAATTCGGGGTCACTACTTTGGATTACTTCGGTAAAAGGGAAAGGTAATTAAAAGTTCTAATTCCAGGCAAGCGTCTAGAAGTAATTTGAACCGCACAGAAGTGACCTCGTCTAAACCCTTGTACAGTATAACAATTTCATGCTTCTGAGTAAGCATGGCAGCACTTTGCTCAAATAAATTTTTGACTTGACCTCTCTCTTCCGACCTTTTTAACTCCAATATGTGGTCTCCCTTTCGGTTCCTCCGAATCGATATTTTCGCCCAACTCTTTGAGATCAGAAACAGCTTTCATCTTTCTTAGTATGTCTGCGTAGGACATAGTACAAGTGCCTGAAATGATGATCGCTTCGGGGCGGAAGCTCCTTCTTTATTCTTCTTCCTTTTAGCCTATTTTAGCTCAACCTCAGTCCAACCCTCCTATACTTTTTCATTTAGCATCCTGCCTCCCTTGCCGGAATTGTATAGAACCCTAATGACTGCCACAATGAGGAGCCTGCACTGCAGTCGGGCGACTGATTGCCCACTGCGCCGGTACTGGGATTCCAAGCATCTTAAGTTTTTATCTTCTCTTTTCTTGCATATTGGTCGTTTTTGGTCCACGTGTGGGTGTTTGTCTCCCCCCTATTTGTCTATATTTGTCTGTTTGTCACACGCACTAGAATCAGCAATATACGCTAAAATATAAAGTATGATTCTGCCTACCTACCAGCTTTGTGCAAATTGACTGCAATCTAAGACCGGTTTCCCGCCATGTTTGGTGTTTGTTTTAATATAAAAAGTTTCAACCAATGGAGGTTTTTACGATTTTCCTCGAACTAAATACACTTAAGATTCATTGCAGTTTTCATAATCGTATCAATGTGTTACACTTTAGATAGATTTACTTCGAAACGCCTCCTAAATTAAGTGTATATACTTCATTAGGATTTAGTGCTTTGAATAAACAATTGTAGCATCCAGGCGGAGGTGAGGCAGGGTCTGGAGATTCCATCTAATTTAGAGGAAACCGTAATGAATTTTTTTCAATCAGATATTTTTGGAGGATGCCTGGTAACTCGATTATTTACGCTAATATCGTCTCCAAATTATCACTGCACAATTCACGAATTATCTTTACATTCATAAGATGTAGACCCCCTTGGAAGCGGTTCACCTATGTGAGAACCTGTTCTTGTCGGTTCCAGCCAGTGCCATGCCGAATAAAAACATTCAGTTATTTACCTAAGCAATTAAGCATTGGACGCTGACACAATATTTTTGGATTCTCACAATGGAAATACTAAATATTTGCTATTGTTGCTTGCTGGCCCCCAAAATTAAGATATATTCCAGATAGTGGAGGGACTTTGATTAAGCGCTCATGTGCGGCCAGATAGTGTAAGTATGTGAGTATAGCAAATCGTACTCGTATGCATTTATTTGTTCTGGTCAAGCCATGAAATTAATGAGAAAATTCACAGGTTGATTGAGTTCAAGCATGTCTCGGCGTCCCTTTAAGACACTGATTCTGCCGTTTCTCATGTAATAAGCACTTTCTGAACAGTTGTTTTAGTGAGCATAAAAAGAAATAAACTTATGTGTACGAACTTTCTTGACTTGTTTAATAAACTTGAAATCAATATGAAAATACCTTGACCACCTTGACAGAGATTCGAGCTCGGTTCGATTTAAATCGTGGTTAATAGCTGGTAGCTGGGTATGATATTGGTCAAGCTAATGCGTGTGATTGGGTCTGGAAAACGACAATGAACTTGATCTTATAGTAAATAGGTCTAGCTACTCGTAGCTTTGCTTACATCATTGTGGTGGCTCAGGTGCACTTTCTTTATTTTTGTAAATACTGGCGTCAGCAGCTTGCTCTACATATCTACATGCGAACATACCATTCTAAATTTACACAATTCAGGTGAAATTGTTTAGTAGACACTTGTTCCCGGCAGCATTTCCCTATTACACTTGAGAAAAAAAGAAAGATAGACACCTCCCTTATCTCAATTCTCCTATCTTTGCTGATCCCCAACCCTCTTACGCTGGACCTGACTAAATACGAGACTATTTTTATGGAACTGGCACTCTCGAAGGAGGAAAGTTCCAGAATAATGCATTCATTCTTGCTAACTTTTCCTTCCGCACGCTCATGTCCTGTGCGTAAATCACATACATATTATATGGTCCTGGACACAGTGTTAAAATCATCCTCTTAGCATTTGTCACGCAACTGCTGTTGGAAATTTTATGATGTTGACCAACTAAATTTCCTGGGGACAATTAACTTGGCTGGGCATTTGCCCAAGTCTAAAAGACGAAAACACATTATCGTTTACTTCGGATTTTCGGAGAAACACCTCCCGTTAAAGTAGCAACGTTGAATCTAAGAAATCACATGGATTTTTTTCCGGGGAGGGTTGGCTATGGGAAGAAAAGAACACTAATCGTGTCGTTACTGTGGCTACTGTTTTGTTTAGGTGGTCCTTTCTTCGATTGAATCAGTTTCCAAGAGAGCTTGGGAAATCAGTGCAAAACGTGGACGCATGCCAGAGGATTTAGGAGGATAATGAATAATATTGAGAGAAAGAAAATAATAACATCGGATCTAAGAAACGTTTAGTCAGATTTGATTGCTTATATGTTAAAGGGGTTTTCCCTTGGGCTGTAGTGAGCAACTAATTGGACAGTAGGGCTCATTGTAAGGTAAGGGTTATTGTTTTGAAAACATTTTACGTGGCAAACGTAGTTTAGCCTTAGTAAATAGTGGAGGCATTGCTCCGTTGCGATAAAACTCTAATGGGTAAATGAAAATTGAATAAATCACCTAGAGCGATCCATTCTAAAAACTGTTATAGATAAAATATAAAATCTATACTTCCAGTGCATATATGAGTAGTTGTGAATTTAACTAGGTCCAATGCAAACCTTTGAAATTTGAACTTTAAATTTTTGCAGACTTTTGAAGGTGCACAGGGATATTCCAGTATTACAGAAGAAATCATCATCATCATCAACGGCGCAATAACCGGTATCCGGTCTAGGCCTGCCTTAATAAGGAACTCCAGACATCCCGGTTTTGCGCTCAGGTCCACCAATTCGATATCCCTAAAATCTGTCTGGCGTCCTGATCTACGTCATCGCTCCATCTTAGGCAGGATCTGCCTCGTCTTCTTTTTCTACCATAGATATTGCCCTTATAGACCGGGTGGGATCATCCTCCTCCATACGGATTAAGTGACCCGCCCACCGTAATCTATTGAGCCGGATTTTATCCACAACCGGACGGTCATAGTATCGCTCATAGATTTCGTCATTGTGTAGGCTACGGCATCGTCCATCCTCATGTAGGGGGCCAAAAATTCCTCGGAGGATTCTTCTCTCGAACGCGGCCAAGAATTCGCAATTTTTGTTGCTAAGAACCCAAGTTTCCGAGGAATACATGAGGACTGGCAAGATCATAGTCTTGTACAGTAATAGCTTTGACCCTATGGTGAGACGTTTCGACGTTGGCTGACAACATCCGTGCGGGGATTTCATCATCGTAGCTGTTATCGGTTGTGATTTTCGATCCTAGTTAGGAGAAATTGTCAACGGTCTCAAAGTTCTATTCTCCTATCCTTATTCTTCCTGTTTGACCAGTGCGGTTTGATGTTGTTGGTTGGTTTGTTTTCGGAGCTGACGTTGCCACCATATATTTTGTCTTGCCTTCATTGATGTGCAGCCCAAGATCTCGCGCCGCCTACTCGATCTGGATGAAGGCAGTTTGTACGTCTCGGGTGGTTCTTCCCATGTTGTCGATATCGTCAGCATAGACCAGTAGTTGGGTGGACTTAAAGAGGATCGTACCTCTTGCATTTACATCAGCATCACGGATCACTTTCTCGAGGGCCAGGTTAAAGAGGACGCATGATAGGGCATCCCCATGTCGTAAACCGTTGTTGATGTCGAATGGTCTTGAGAGTGATCCTGCTGCTTTTATCTGGCCTCGCACATTGGTCAGGGTCAGCCTAGTCAGTCTTATTAGTTTCGTCGGGATACCGAATTCTCTCATGGCTGTGTAAAGTTTTACCCTGGCTGTGCTATCATAGGCGGCTTTAAAGTCGCTGAATAGATGGTGCAACTGTTGTCCATATTCCAACAGTTTTTCCATCGCTTGCCGCAGAGAAAAAATCTGATCTGTTGCTGATTTGCCTGGAGTGAAGCCTCTTTGGTATGGGCCGATGATGTTCTGGGCGTATGGGGCTATTCCGCCTAGCAAGATGGCGGAGAATATCTTATAGATGATACCCAGCAACGTGATACCTCTATAATTGCTGCACTGTGTGATATCTCCCTTTTCATGTATGAGACAAATAATGCTTCGTTGCCAATCTTCAGGCATTGATTCGCTGTCCCATACCTTGAGCACAAGTTGATGAACCACTTGGTGTAACTGGTCGCCTCCATATTTAAATAATTCGGCTGTAATTCCATCCGCTCCTGGCGAGTTATGATTTTCTAGCCGATGAATTGCACGGACTGTTTCTTCTAAACTTGGTGGTGGTAGTATTTGTCCGTCGTCTTCAGTTGGCGGGACCTCCAATTCGCCGATGTTCTGGTTGTTCAGTAGCTCATCAAAGTACCCAACCCATCGCTGTAATATGCCCATTCTGTCGGAAATCAGATTTCCCTCCTTGTCTCGGCAGGGTGAGCATCGAGGTGTATAAGGCTTCACCCTGCTGACTTGTTGGTAAAACTTCCGCGACTGGCGTGGTTGCTTCCTGTACTTTTCTAGTTCATTGACTTGTTGGTTCTCCCAGGCTTCCTTTTTCCGTCTGTGAGGTCGCTTCTCCGCTCGACGGAGTTCGTGATAAGTCTCTGCGCGTGCCCGCGGTCTTTGAGAATGCAACATTACTCGGTATGCGGCATTCTTCCGTTCCGTTGCTAGCTTACATTCATCGTCAAACCAGCCGTTCCGACTCCTTTTGCGACTGGGGCCAAGTATGTTTGTGGCCGTATCCATGATAACGTTCTTCAGGTGGTTGTGAAGATCATTTGTTGATGCTTCATCTCCAGGCCCTCTGTTGACTGTGGTTATTGCGGCATCCTTTTCCCTCTTAAAGGTGTCGCGGAGGACTGTGTTGTGGATGGCTTCAGTGTTCACTTTCACCTGATTGTCAGAGGGGATTCTAGGTGGTATTGTTATTCGAGCTTGGAGCACCATGCCAACGAAATAGTGATCCGAGTCTATATTGGCCCCCCTATATGTTCTGACATTCATCAAGGCTGAGAGGTGGCGGTGTTCGATCAACACGTGGTCAATTTGGTTTAAATGGTCCCGTCTGGAGAGGCCCACGTATGTTTGTGGACCGCTTTCCACGCAAACCAGGTACTTCCAACAACCATTTCGTGTGACCCTGCTAATTGAATAATCCGCAGTCCGTTATCATTTGTATTTTCGTGTAAGCTATGGGAGCCAAAGTATCGCCTGAATACGGGCTCCTTCCCTACTTTGCTGTTAAAATCCCGAAGTACGATTTTGATATCATATCTGGGACAGGCTTCGAGGGTTTGTTCTACTGCCTCGTAGAAGGTATCCTTCTCCGACTCTCCAGTCTCCTCTGTAGGGGCGGGAACGTTAATGAGGCTTATATTTCTAAACTTGCCTCGCCATCGTAGAGTGCATAGCCGTTCGCTTATGTTTTCAAAGCCGATAACAGCAGGTTTCATTTTTTGGCTGACTAAGAAACCTACTTCGAGCACATGGTTTACTGGATGGCCACTATAATATATAAACATTCAGCTTTTTTTGGAATCCAAAAATCTGCAAAGGGTTCCAAACGGTTCTATGGTCTATACCCAGTTTTTGGCCAATCAAGCGAATGCTCACATGCCGATCTACTTGGATGACTTCGAAGATTTTATCGGCTTCAACGGCCTACCAGTACGGGGTGTATCTTCGACATCCACTACACCAGAATGATCGAACCAACGCTGTGCTATGCGAATCGTTGCAGTATCGAACCCATAAACTTCACAAATTTTTTTGGCCGCCTTCGTTGCATTTTTACCTCTCAGGTAGTAGAAATGTCAAATATGACGAATTTCTTCCTTCGTGGACTCCATCTTTGACGCGCTGTAACTTGAGACTAAAACGTACGATCATAAAACTGTCAAAGAGGCACCTGTAGCCCAGATTGTCGTCTTCAAATCGCCGTATAGTATGTATAGATGCGATAAGTACAACACAAGATATGTTTAAGTGTCGCCATCTATTGACAAAATACGACATTACTTTTTCCCCAACCTAATATATGATGTAGTGGCTCTTCTCCAACGCTGTTACATCAGCTTTATATTGGGACAGAGTATCCGGCTGCTCCGTTGTCGTTGCTTTGTTCGCCGTTGTAGAGTCCATCTTGTCCGAGGCTTCTTCTGTGGGTTCATAACATCGGTTTTCCGTGTAGGGTTCTCAGCTCTAACCATCCCCCAACGTAGAGGACCAGTTTGTACAATTTTTCTCGTTTTTAAGCGCGGGGGACCCACCCTTATTTTTCTACGTCTGCAGTTTTTCGTTAAGAAAGAACTCTCAGCGATCACCACGCGGAGGTGGAGATAGGGTTTGGCAGTAGAACTGTTGGTGTTGGTGCAACAGCCGTTTCCCAGGTGTTATGTTCCATCGTGGGTACCAATCCACCTTTCGCCCTGGGACATATACTACCCTTTGACCACCTACCAACAAAGCTATAATAGGCCAAAGCTTTCTCTTCAGTGCAAATTCTAATACTTTGAGAGAAAGGCGACGGAATATTACTGTGACTAACTGTATGTATTCTCTACCCGCCCTCTGAATGGAGGATGGAGATCCCTCATTTTATTCAGAACAACTCGGTAAACCGGAAGCTAGACGTTTCAGGTATGAAAGGTTTTCTGTATTTCTTTTATGAAGAGATTTGCGCGTGCATTTGTCCCATTAGCATGTAGCACGTAAAATATGCATATGTTATGTGAAAATATCCACTTTGCAAAAAATACTTCCTGTTTATCAGTCAAGCAAATTAGCAAAATACATAATTTCCAGTTCGTCTAAATAAGAGACCATATGATTGATATGCATTAAACCACCAAAGATTACTTAATGTTAATTTAAAACTGCATAAGCGACGTAAAGCATCCACACTAGTAACGAAGAAGCGTCGACAATCAGATTTTTTATAAAAAGATTCTTGATAAAAATTATAATATAACCGGACGGTCCTGTTCATTTCCATGTTGATATATTAAAGTCGTCTATCGAACCCATTCTGAAAGTAATAAAACTTGAGGTCCAAATGTCAGTTGCATTAAATGAGAAAGATTTATAGGTGAACTGGTCCACGTTAGCCTAGTGATGGCAAGTAAGCCGACTATTTTTCAAAAAAAATTACAGAAAGACCCATTTTTGTCCGAGTCATAGCCAACAATGTGAAATGGATCGCTTACCATAATGTGAAATATCCGAAACAGTGGCTTTTGTGGACCTAGAGACGAGAACCAACTGGGCATCCAACCCCAAGGGTGGAAATGCTTTTGCTAATATTTTGGTGACATTGTAGTGACGGTATTAATTCAATAACCCTAATGACGTTTGCTTGTTCCCATCAAGTAGTGGATATTGGCTAAATGGCCGCTAGATTTAGAAAGAAAAGTCAGACGGAAGATAAATATCTAGAAAGATAATTTTATCAAGCTGATTACCTATCAGTGTACAATAGTGCATAGTGCAATAGCTCTTTAACATATTGACACCAATGAAAAGGAACAAGTATCCTGGGATCTTAAAGGGGCGATCCGTCGGGTTGTCATTCATTTGCATGCATTTCTCCGTTGGTAATCATGGGTTGAGTTTTGATTGATCATGGATGTTTGTCCGTTCGTGCAATTACTCCCGCAGTGCACCCGGCTGTCAGTTGAACTGAAAGCACAGGTAAGCCAAGCGGCCTTATTAGTTGAACTCTGGACGTGCTAGACTTTGAAATGCAAACTTGAGATATTTTTGTGCGTGAGCATAAGAAATATTTACCAACGATGAACATGCCAATAAAATTCTTACTCACAGCCTAAACAAACATGTCTGGCCGGTTGTTTGAATCATTTTTCATTCGCTTACCGGCCGTGAAAACTGAGGTCAACTCAGGCGTAACTGACAGGCCATACTGAATGTCGATGGCGGGCTTTACATGAAGTCTCTGAAAATCCTTACACGCAATTCTCAACGCTCCTGCGAATTGTACACATTATTTCCATGGGTTGTAAATTGTGTTCTGCAACTTTTTTTTACATATTGTTACTAGCAGAACCTGGGAGACCTTGTTCTGCTTGTGAATGTTTGCTTTCAAATACTAAAAGAAGTGAACCAATCTGATGATATATTTGGCTTTTCGATGAGTTATGTGGTATTCATGGAGGGGAATATGGATACGAACATGTACATCAAAGCTTTGAAAAGGACTTGCATGCCAGCGCGAAGAAATTGGGAATTCAAATCTCGCTGGTGGTAGTGGGATTTGTATCGTGACTTGACGTCGGATACCAGTCGACTCAGCTGTGAATGAGTACCTGAGTCAAATCGGGGTAATAATCTCGGGCGAGCACAATGCTGACCACATTGCCTCCTACAGTGTTCTGTAGTGTACCGTTACGGTCTTGAATGAAGTGCTCTAACACACTTCAAGGCCTTGATCCAATATGGATTGTTGCGCCAACGATTATTATTATTATTATATATACTAATTCTCATGGCGATCGGTTGATGTTTCAGAATCCGGCTATCAGAAACGGGTACATATACCAACAGCTTCCATTTTTAAGGTTTTATGTAAAACAAAACCTTATTCAAATCATTTCACCGTATGCCTGTCTGTCACACAGACTTTTCTCAAAAATGGTTAAACAGATCCGAACGAAATTTGGTGGACATATTTAGGTCGAGTTTAAAGGAGAGGTCCTTACACATGCAAAAAGGGGGGGGGGGATTTCACCCAATATAGTCATCTGGGATATCACGTGGAAGCCTCGATTACTACTTTTCGAAATTGATATCGGTTTTGAAGGGACTTGTAAAGTGGAGTCTAAATGTGCACATTCAAAGTGAGACGAAACTCATTTCCGGAAACTATCTAACTCAAAAATCTGAACAAAATTGTTGTGTAAAACAAAATCTTATCAATATCGGGTTACTGTCTGTCTGTCTGCCACATGTATTTATTTCGGAGACGGTTATAGCGATTGATACCAAATTTGGTGGAAAGGTGGGAACTTTGAACTGTGAACGGTGGAGAGTGCGGGGGGTCGAAATTGATCATCTCTTTAACGGACCAATTTTTAGAAACTACCCAACCGAAAAATCTGAAAGGAATCAAGGGGTTGCCACTATATGGTGCCTAGGCTCTGAAATAACCTTCATACCTATATCCTTTCAATTAAAGTAAAAATTGTATATTATATATTATTACTATTATTATAATATATAATATACAATTTTTAGTAGTTGACTGCAAAACCCCCCTTAAGTTCATCATAGCACCACGTAGCAGCAATGTAGGGTATAGCGTAGAGCATGACCCTACCAAGTTTGGTAGAAATCGCACTATTACTAATAAAGTTATAATAAATCAAAGTTGTTGCTTCTTTGCAAATTCAAGACAAGATATATGCCTATAATACGTGCTATATACTAATGGGGCAAATTCTCCAACCAACCCCAACCGGGCGGAGGGGTAGCTTAGGAGTGGGTTTAAAGCCGATAGTTCCGTACTATAAGTTTTTACTGCTCCTTTCAGAAAGGGTATATTGGGGGTGAATTTGTACAGGTAACTATAACTTGTAGTAGATATAAACCTGATAAGGAGCCAAAGGCTCATTTATTATTAATGAAGGCTAACATCCTTGGAGTTAAACAGCCTCAGTTAACAACTTGTGAGTTCCAGGATATTTTGCCATGTTCATTGGAAAAATTTTATCGAGGTTGAAAGACAAGTATTTGGTTGATATTTCAAAGAACAAAAGCATTCGGCTTTTTGCGGGTAAGACAAATTCTTCCCTTGGTTAAAAATTGTCTGGAGCAGCAATCATTTGATTAAAATAATTTGCTCCCTCCATTTATTAACAAGGTGTGTTGCTTCTAAGTTCCAGCTACTGGCGTTGCTCTGTAAAGCAACCTCAAGCTTTCCCTGTCTGATTGACGAAATTTTTGTTAAAACCCCTTTGGTTTTAGGTGAAAAAAGTCTCGTCTGCTTTTCGCTAAACACTTGGGGAGGCGATTGGGAAATATGTCAAGTTTTCGTTTCAGTACCTCGGTGATTTTAGTTGTCGACGATTATTATCGTCAATTTTTAGAACTTTTTCTTGAGCTGAAATTCGCAGAACGGTAAAGTCCTCCTTGAAATACCTATGTTACACGCGGAGACGAATAACCGCGGCTCCCATAACCCAAATCACTAAGAGCGATATTGAGCGACCGTCTCTGGGCTTTAATTAAAGCAATTTAATTGACCATCATTTATGTGTTATACAATCAGCTCTACAAAACAACTCCGATGTTGCAGTATCGCATGACTACGTTTAAAAGTAGGAATGATATATGGGCAGGTTCCAGTGAAATTCACGTCATTACCGTTCATTCGACAGGCGCATCGATTCCGTCACCCCGCTTTACAAGTTTTTTATAGGGTACTTCCCTGTCCCTGAAGGGAAGAAGAGTTAGAGGAAAACAAACCCAAAGGAAAATATGCTTCTTATCCTTTATCGAACCTTCGCTATTCAATATTCATTTGACTTCCTTTGTTTTCAACAAGCGCCGCCTACAATTCAATAAAGCTTACCTTTGCTCATGATCAAATGCTGACTGTTATCAGCAAAATGAATGAAACAGAATTACTGAAATTACTCAAAATGCATTGTAAAATAATAATTTTTGTTTTTTCCTTCCAGGTAAGCCTTGGTCATTTTTATGAGAATGTACTATATTTGTGAGTGTTAACATGAACTTCCATTTTAAGAATATCGATTAAGAAGTAAGTTTTCTTTTTACCGTATTCTAAGTCTTTTAGTTAAGTTGAGTTGAGTACTATATGTTCTAGTTTTGTCGGCGCCTTTAGCATTTACTAGTCTTAACTCAACAACGGCACCAATTCCAGCAGTTTCGCTATTTCCTGGAAGAACAACAGCATTCACTAATGGTTTTTTTTGCCCGATATACCTTATTTGTCAACCTTTTTAAGGTTTTGCGTAAAACAAAGCATTATTAAAATCGGTTGACTGGTTGACTGCACTTAGTCACCATTATCAACGGTGCGACAATCGGTATATGGTCTAGAAACTCCAGATCCCCCAGTTTTGCACCGATATCTCTAAAAGCGATTTGCTGTTCTGCCTGTCCTGGCCATAACTACATTTCAGACAGGGTCTACCGCGTCTTTTTTTCTATCACAGGTATTACCCTTATAGACTTTCTGAGGTGGATCATCCTCACTCATACGGATTAATTGACTCGTTCCTCGCAACTTATTGAAGGTTTTTATTCCCAACTAGACGGTCATGGTAACGCTAATAAATTTCGTCGTTACGGCTACGAAATCGCCTATCCTTTTGTAGGCTATTTAGTAGTTTACAAAACAAGTCTTAGGTCTGACATTCGTTTTTAAATCGAAAAGTTTGGGTTCGAAAGTACAGATCTGGAGTCAGTCAAAAACTAGCCAGTTGAAAAATCTGAGAAGAATGGGGTGGTGCCTGTATTTCATATAGGCTTGAAAATAAATTCATCTAAAAAAGTACTCAAACAGAGTAATTGATCGCATATTACTACATTTTCAAAATTTATTAAACACCCCTGAAATTGATTCTAGGGGTATGAAATTGCGATATCATAAGTTTCAAATGCGATAAGTTTAGTCGAAAGTATATTATTACTAACAAAATTATAGTAGGCTAAATTTGTGCTTTTCATGTGGAGCGGCTTCATTTCAATGCATCGTAACTGGTCAATATCATCAATAAAGTAAAATTGTTTTGCACCCAACATTTTACAAGTAAGAAAATCGTAAATCCTTTCTTACTTGCAGCGGCTAGTATGTGGTTTCCAATATATTAATCTTTTATTCATTTGAAAACAATTAATTAATTATTGAAAATCGCCACTGTAGATATTCATAGATACATATATATACATGTAAACGTGCGGCGGAGCGATGTCGGGCGACTGGAGAGAGTGCGGCCGTCCACGAGGCCGGTTAGAAAGAGCGGGACTACTTCAGACAGAGTAATCGTGGAAAGTAGGCCATGCCTGCCAATTTTGACAATTGAAAAAAAAAAGTTTTAGAGAATTTTACAATTTGAAAACGAAAAATCGTTGTCCAAATGTAACATTTGTCTGTTGGTTATATATTGTTCTTATTGTCTTTTCTGCAATATTATTTATTTCAAGCGAGAAACAAGCTTAAAAATTTTGTAAAATGATTGTATTAAAAAAATAACCCAACCAATAAGTGGTGACACCGTAGATCTCGCCCCCCTCAGAATCAATCTATCTATACCGGAGGAGGTTTCCTTTGTTGAGTTAAACAATGAGACCGAGAATAGAAGTCAACTGTAAAATGCAGATACAAGATTGAAGATTCTTTTTTGCTGGGTGGGTGCATTCAACGTTGACGCTGAGTACAGGGAATAAGCGCTAGATTGCACCTGGATGGCCGATTTGTGATTTATATTCGTAAACTATTTATGCGGTGGACTCGAATCAGAAAGAAGGAACGAAATGTATGGAATTTAGTTTAAAATTAGTTTAAATTTCATTTTCCTTTCTCTGTTATTGTTGTTTTATTGAAGTAAAACACGTCAGGTTGCAAGAGTCGGCACTATCTCTTTCTTTTGATCGGATTCGTGGTTTAGGTTTTTCTTTGCGTCCTCTCTCTTTCGAGTCTCCCCTGGTCTTGCTTCACTGTACCAGTTAGCTAAAAAAAATATTGATTGATAATGTCGCGCGAGAGGAAGGATGTGGCGGGAGCCTTCTGCCGCCCTAACCGGCATTCCGGTTAAGGTTAAGGTTTTGGCAGTCCAACCTGGAGGCACAATTCGTGCTGGTGTGTGTCACGACAGACGCCACCAAATTCAACCACTCGTTGGCCAGTCTGGGCGAGGAATCCGTCGCCCGGCTGAAGAACCAGCTCATCAGGTGCCTCTCGGTAAGTAAAACAGCCAAGCTGAATGACTTACTGACAGATTTATACTTAGCGATCGTACACACATCCAGCTACTTCGGAAAATGAACCAGCCGGGTGGGATAAGGTGTATTCGGAGCTGCTAAAGTTCTTGTGGTTTCAACGACTGCCCGAGGACATGCAGGTCATCCAAGCCTGCGCCGACAGCGGTTCTCTAGAGAAGATGACCATGACTGTGGACAAGATACACGAGGTGGTCGCGATGCTGTCTTGGAGTCAACCGACGTGACGGAACTGCTTAGGCAATCCGCTGGGCTTGCGACCAATTCGGTCTCATTAATAGTGCCGGTGACTGCTTTGCGTTCGAGGTCACGAACTCGTTCAATAGCGGCTCGAGAAGCGGGCGTCCGGGTAGCCGCGCGACATGGTCCGTATCGAGCTCCGACGTACGGTGGGTTTGCGGATCAAGCCATGAAATGTACCAGCCTATGCGCTTTTATCGCGAAAATGAGTCTAGTGGGGGTCACGATGACGTCTACCCGAAGTTTAGCAACAGCCTTACTGTGTACGACCCCCTTTGTAAGTGTGATTACCTGGTAGACACAGGCGCGAAGTCTCGTTCCTCCCCATCTTTAGACCCCCAGACAAACTATTTCCTCAGCAGCGAAAATTTGTGGCAGCAACCTCCACGCCCATCAGAACTTATGACTACAAGCAAGTAGAACCTTTTCGTGGCGCTCCATTTTGGCCGACATCTGTGTCCCCATATTAGGCACAGATTTCTTGCGAAATTATGGGCTGCTGGCAGATATGCAGCATAAGTCTCTTCTCAAAGGTGTTTCCTCTACCAACCCAGAAAATGTTTGAACAGCTACTTAAGCTAGGTATATGCGCAGTTTCCAACAGCAATTGGTCATTTCTCCTTCATTTGGTCTCCAAGCACAATGGCGAGTGGGACATTGTGGGGATTATAGACTCCTAAATGCTCAGACGTTTCCTGACCGGTACCCCATTCCACTCATCCAACACTTTGCGCCTTATTCGGTAAACTGTCGTGTTTTTTCGACCTTGGAACTCGCCAAGGCCTACTATCAAAATTCCGAAGATATTCCAAAAACAGCAATTTGCATACTTTTTGGACTCTTCGATTTCATACGGATGACTTTTGGCCTGTACAATGCACTCTGTACTACGAAACTTCGACTTTTCTTTCGTCTACTTGGATGGCGTTCTGGTCGCATCTTCTGCCGAGTCCGAGCATTTGGCACATCTTGAGTGCATTTTGAAAAATAATCTAATTCTCTACGTTGACAAATACAAATTTCTCCAGCAGCAGGGGAAATTTTTAAGTAATTCAATGAAAGTATATTGCTATCGAAAATCGAGCGCGAGGGTATAATTATTCTGATAGGATCCCCTATTTTACTCTCCATCCAATGCCTATGTTTATGAAGCATTCTCAGGTATTGTCATATTTCTATAGTGAACTCTTTTGTATTTAGGATACACTGGGACTGTTTTCGCTTCTCGGGAAACGAATTTGCTTTATAGAGAACATTATCCTGTTATGGAAGCTGTGCAGTAAAAATTGTATTGGTCCATAGTCCGAACGTGTTTACTGTTAATTGTAATGAAAAAACTGCTTTGATCATTTTGAAGTCTATACAAATTTGCTTTGATTCCTTGGCCGCGATCAGAGGTAGTACAAGCTCTCCTAATGCCCTTTCACTGGTGCGAAGTTATGTGCCCTATATGCCTCTAATTTAATCCACTTGATGGCGAACGCGACCAATTGTGGAGAACATTTCTCCTACCGTTTTTGGTCCACGTATCTCTGTGTTGCCTCACCTCTGCCCTGGGAGCAGTGTGACCGAAGTCCAAAATAGGAGTAGACCAGAAACAGTAGTTTGTCTGCATTTGGTCCGGTCTGCATCAAGGGGATGTTGGATTAACGACTCCCTCAATCCCGAAATAAAAAATCTAATTCTGATTTGTCTGGCTTCGGCCTTCATTCATATCCAAGCCGTGTTTGCACCTTATAACAACTTCGGAAACGCTACTCACGAGGCAAAAGTGAGGAAAGCTCTGAAAAGTTATCTCTGCACTGGAAGAAACTGCATTTTGTTTGTTCTTGAATTTCGTTTTAAACAAGATATTCGTATTATGTCCTGGGGGTATATTCATCGGTGAGACATATCCTTCGCTCCCTGCCAGGAGTATCCTTGCTTTATTAGCTCGAGCTGATGCTTGCCGGATGGTATGACTTGCGCCTCGTATTGTTGCCGAATCCAAGTTTTATAATTCTCAGATTAATCTGTGAAATTATGGTTGCAACGCCACGAGTCAAAGCGGAACCTTTAGTTTACAATGAATTAAAGTAGACTTTATTGTAATTGCACTTTCAATTTTATCGCTATTCAGATGTTAAAATTACATTTACCATGAAATTATAATTTGTAGGCATTTGGTATAATTCTGTTAGTTCATTCAGTTTTATTTCACGACTTGAAATTCCTAGAAGCCAACATGTCTGGTCTGCTCACTTGTATAAATATGGTTAGTCAAACTTCTCAAAAACATTCTGATATGAATGTATCTTAAATCTAGTGATAAGTTGCTAAAATAATTAGTCAAGTGTCTACTTTCCACAATAATAAAAGAAATTTGTTTGGAGTGGTTCGTGTAAGAATTTTACTGTGAATATCAGTTAGAGATCGCTGCATACTATACTGCATTTGTGACTAATAAAACGTGAATATTTTCGAGCTGTTCTACTAAGATATTCTAAAAATTTGGAAGAAATTTCTGTAAAAAAATGTGTTTTACAATCGACGAATACACACTATATAGACTTGGAATGTAAGCATCGAACATTTTCGAATTTCTCAGGTTTCACCCCGTATCGTATCGTATCAAAATCTACTATAAAAAGTTCATCAACTCCCTGCTTTCAGTAATTCTATTGTTTATTTTACAAGCGAGATAACATATGCACATTTTTTACCCTATTTCATACTTTTATTCTTTGATTAATTCTTTTTCCAGATTTGTATGTGATATGAGTATTCTGTCATATCTAATGTCCACACCATTCTCGTGTAACTCAAATCTACTCCAACAGAAGCTGTTATGTAAATATCTAAGGCTACTACTAACTTTGCGTGATAAAAAGCTGGAATTAATTATATATTTTGCAAAGAAGTGGTGATGCCTAATTGCAGTTGTCAGCTCTATTGTGGTTCACATATGTAATTGGGAAGTCTCAGTTATGATAACTACAAATGCCCAATGCTTTTCACTGAAAGTCATTAGCTGTAACGTGCATGAATTTAATTGCAGACATAAACATTGAAGATGTTTTTCCTTATTAACTAAGTGAATTAAGTTTCAAATTGTGATAAAAAATGGTGGACAAGACGGTTACGATTATACTATATGTTACCTCAGGAACAGGTTATGAAAGTCACTTGCACATACAGATTGAATGTTTATGTCAATTATTACTGGAGAATTACTTTCTTCCCAACTGACTATGAGTTCGTTTTTTCAATAAAGGAATAATTTATACAAAGTTTTCTGTACTAAACTTTCATTGGGAGTAAATCACAGGAATAATTCATCCTTCCCCTCAATTTTAAGGACCCTGATAAAATTTGTAAACGGCTAACTTTTTGTTCATCACTCAAAATCCTTGGCACACTTTCCCCATTGCTAAATTTTTTGTAATGATGATTTGAGCTGTGCTATAGAGAAAGCTTAACTCCTGAATAATTAGATGATGGCGATGTCTAGAGGCCAGAAGTTGTTTCACTTGCGCTACATCCTCAATAAACCTTGAGGTCGACGGACCACCGTGATGGGCTCCCTTCCCTCCTCAAACAACTTGCTCCATTCAAAAAAAGTTGAGCGGCGCATGGTAGTATCCGATTAATCATCATCGTTTTGTGGTGGATTTTCTAAGTTTGTAGCAAAATTTTACCCTTGCTTGAGATTCCGTTGTATAGTGACATTTCTAAATAGCTAGGTGAACTCTAAACTGGTATGGGAATGCCTTGAGAGACTGAATACACTCGGCTCGTCCAACAAGGTCTGAGTACTTTGGGTTCCAGGCCATGCTGGGTTGGAAGGCAACGAGGCAGCGGATGAACTAGCCAAGAAGGGAGCAGGGATGCCTTTACACGGGCCAGAACCCTTCTGTGGAATCGGAAACGGTTTCATGGCTATGAATCTAAGAAACGAAGAGAAACGGTTGAGGGAACTATATTGGACGGGCCTACCAGGGATGGAGCAGTCCAGGGTGCTTATTGGGGGATACGAACCCATGCGTACAAAGGATTGCTTAAACCTCACCAAAAAGAACCTCCGAATCATAGTGGGAATTCTCACTGGTCAGACACTGCCTGCAGGTTTTGTGAGGAGGAGGACGAAACCTCTATGCACGTCCTGGGACAGTGTCCGGCACTTGTGCAAAGTAGGTCGATACATCTGGGAGAACACTTAATACCAGATGCAAAGCTAAAACATCTGGAAGTGGGGAACATACTAAAGTTCCTAACGGTTACAGGCCTGCTTGAGATACTATGATCAATAGGTACACTATAACCAGTAAAAGGGGCACAATAGTTCTTCAAGGACGCGGTGCGACTTTCCCTAAAGCATACAAACTCAAATACAGTCAGTCTAAGCCAGAGATGCTATAAATTCCATGATGGTGGCTCTCCATCTTGTGTTGGAAGTTATAATTCTCTTACTCATCTATTACTCATCTACCGGAGACCAAACGTTTTAGTAGTACCACATGGATGATAAAAAAGTACTTGCAAATAGAAAAAACTCATTTGAACTCGATACGTAAGACTACACACAATCATGGATTTCCTCAACCGCTTTAACAAGGTTGAGATTCTAACTTTAAGGCTGCAAACTCCACCCTACCATGACACTATTTTTTTCGCCGGAAGGGATGAGTCACGTAAAAGAAGTGTCCCTCCTTAATGGAAAAATTGCCAACAATTTGATCGTATAACAACTTGCGTTAATAATCCTTTCTTGGGGACTTGCTGGCTACAGAAAATTTCATGGGCAAAATGAAATACCTTCTGTAATGAACCTAAGGGAAATAGGATAATAAAACGACCATCCTGAGTGGCCGAAGACGACTTAGGGAGAAGAGCTATCCCAAAAACCTAAAAAGTTGACGAAATTGACGGTGAAGGTCCGCTCGGAAATACTGAAGCTCCATCAAAGTGTTCGGTTGACACGTTCATGTACCCCTCTGTGCTAGCCAGGCTCGGGAATGTGGGGGGGGGGGGGTTCTTTGAGCGCTTTGATCCCTCATGTGTCATTTGTACAAAATGAACGTGTCTATACCGATGCGTGAGTCCATGCCGGATCTAAAAATGACACAACACAAGGAATAAGGGAATTCGCGACTGCCTAACGAAATAAACCAGAAATAAACTTGGAAAAATGAAAAAAACCGGCTCGATCGCGCGTGTGGAGCCATAATTTTCCGGATCCAGGTGCCGCGATCGAGAAAGAAAATCCACGATTCGATCCTTGCTTCTCCTGCCTCAGATGGTTATTGAGGCGCGAGTCCTCAAATTAAAAAAAAGATTTAATTGAAATTAATTTTATCGTTTCAAAGAAAAAAAAAAACGAGAAGAAAAATAAAAAAAAGAATTAAAAACGAAAAACCAAATTGAGATACCAATAAAAAAAATCGTAAAATAAATATTGCTTTAAAATAGATCAGATGTCATAAAAAAAAATTAAATATAAATACAAAAGAAAAGAATAAATAATAAAAATAAAAAGGAAATGAAGAAAAAAAACTTACACCTTTTCATTCCGAGCTCGCCGTGGCGTGTATCTGTTGTAGGTTTTCATGAAGAAGATTACTTATATTTCAAGAAAGAAAATATATTGAAATGTAATAAAATAATGGACCTAATGTAAAAATATACCGGAATACTTTGGAATAATAACGAGATTTTTCCAGTGGGAATTACCTTTTTCCAAATAAAACCAGCAAGGTTGTTCCTCCTAGGTAACAAAAATATTTTTTCTTTTCCTTGTTTGCTTTCCTGAGTCCTCCCAGCGCCGCGTACACAAACGGGAAAATGTCTCGCACACACTCCGACCAGAAATTCTTAGAGGCTACAAATGCGATATTCTCTGTATGTCGCACAATCAATGAAAAAGGTGTCCCCGCAGCTCCACGAAACTACTGGCAGACTATGTTTTCTTTCGCTTTCCATCCTGTCGCCTCACGCCCATGTACAAATTTGCTAAAACCTGATTAACGTCCTTTTATTACACATATTTATAACTATAAAGTAGAAAAGATCGTCCCTTCTTCTTTCCTTCCTTCTTTCGGCAATCCAATCCAAAAACTTCCTCGTTCTTATAGCAATCAAATCCCAAAAACTGCAACTAAAAATCCGAACGTTTTTCCCACTCTTCTTCAACGACCTGCACTAATTACACTTAGTTGAGGTGCTCCGCGACAGTCCTTGCAGAGTTGGTGACCTACCGATAACTCTTCAAATGGTTGCCTTGAGAAGCACTTTGAGCCCGCAAAATAATACTTTGGTACTCATATTTTATTAATATTTATTATTAAACTAAAAATTTACACGAAAACTTAATTGAAATTTCTGTCGCGAAAGAAAGTTTTCTCAGACATGAAATCTCTTGACAATATCGCGTACTCTTCTCTTCTTTCAGAAATGACTCCAAATCTTCTCCGCGAATCCGCACGTTTTTCCAACTGTCACCCACGAAACGGTCCCCATTCCGCTACGTTCGCCTTGAACTCCGAGAGTTCATGTTGCAGCAATATGCGCATCAGCCTACGGATTCAGCAAACCATTCCCCTCTGTCAAGAGCAATGCATTCAATAATGTGCAGTCTGCGGCGAAAGTTAAGATAATTGCACATTATAGAATGCATTATTTGAACAAATTAATTCAGAAAAAGGCGAATGATATTCTGCTCCCGTTGCGAAACCGCGGCCACTACAATTTCTCGAAAATAAGTAAATGCAGCAAATTTGTCTCCCAGTCTATATTTGGGGAGACCTTTTTCTTACATTCACCTAAACAATTAATCCATGCAAAACATGATGCCGGAACTAATGTGAAATCAGAACCAAATCTTTTATCCCACGTAAGGCATATCTCGTCAAGCACGTCTACGTGATTGATGGTTTTTGGCAACGTATTCAGCATCCCACAGGAATATTGGAAAACCTGGTGCTCTCTCCACTGTCCTGTGCCGAATAAGCCTAGAGCGTCCCATCAGGCGGCCTTCCTGGGATAGTAGCTTTTATTGCATGGTATAGTCCTTAATGGAATAGAGTACTT
Source organism: Hermetia illucens (assembly GCF_905115235.1). Lineage (NCBI taxonomy): Eukaryota > Metazoa > Arthropoda > Insecta > Diptera > Stratiomyidae > Hermetia > Hermetia illucens. The sequence continues at coordinate 55,117,365 of NC_051854.1, read as the reverse complement.
CGGCGTAAAATGACGAAGCTTCGGATAATAGTGTCTATACCTTTCTTTCATTTAGCAGCGCACAGGTAACGTTGGTGCGGAACAACCTCCGCCTGAAGTTGGTATCTAGATAGTAATATTTTCAGATTTCGAATGAAACAGCGAAGGTGGATTTCTCGCTGATAATACGTCCGCTGACATTGAGTGTGACAGCGCTATCAAAATGCACACATTTTTCAGTGCCCTCAATGCTTTGCCCATTAATGTCAACACAAAGAGTACGATAATCCTTCAGACTGAAAACTTCAGTTTTATTGATGTTTATTTTCAGTTCGACTCTGCTTGCCCTTTCTCTGAATACAAAGCCATTTGAACCTGACCACATATTCGACTAACAATGGGAAGAAATAATATTGGCAACAGAATTTAACTTTTGCAAATTCCGCTTTGGACGTCGAATTCTTCAAAGATCTTACCATAATGCAGCGCGTAGCATTCTGTGCTATTATTTATCGCTCTCACAATCTGTTAGTTCACCCCTCCAGTCTAGAGCAATCCAGATACACTCTCCTTTGACACTGTTGAATGTGTTTCCGAAATTGATGAAAAGCAAGTGCAGCAACTTCCCACACTGCTCCAAAATGATTTGTAGGGTGTTGGTGTGCCTACTTAAATATTGTCTTTGTGGCGATAGAGGGACCTAAATACTACCGACGGGTGGCCTTCATTGAAATCTTAACGAGTATCCCCTTATTTTGCTCTCTGGGAAAGATCTCAGATTCGAAACATTTACGAATGAGTGGAAACAGCAAATTTTAAGAAACTACTATCAGAAAAAGTTTCGGAGAGAGACCTTCTAGACCGGCGCTCGAATACAGTGATGGCAGAAACGAATTTACTTTTATCTCGAGTAGTACTGTGTACCCGAATGTTAAAATCAAAAATTATCGTAAGGTGTTCTTCCACCTCTTACGCGGTTCTCCATTGTCAATCAGAAACCCACCATTAGCGTTCCTCAATCGAAAGACTACCTGCAATTTGCTCGTGATGCGGTTTATGGTAGCAGAATCGTTACAATTTACGGTGGCTTCAGTTTCCCTGGCCAAAGTAATGGCGAAATCCCTTGTGTCAAGACGTATGCTACACTACCTGCCTTGTCCTCTGTCATGGTTACGGAGCTCGAAAGTGTCGCGAACGCTTGCATTAGCAGCGATTAGCAAAGCCGTGAACCGCTCATGTTTATTGATTCGCTCCTTAGTTCTCTTAATGAACCAGGTCTTGCTGCATCTTCTTGGGATGCGGCCGGCAACCTCAGACGCTCCAGGGAGAAAAACACTTTTAAAGGCAAGCCAAGAATTATCAATATTTTCAGGTGGATTGTTCAAAGTTACTTCGGTCGACGCAGGAAGAAATTTTCCTATTGCTGGACAGTAGCAGAATTGCGGAGTTCCCACGCGAGCAGAAACAGTAACGACAACCTCGTTGCCGATGTCAGCACCCATTCGGCAGTTCGGTACAGATCCCGCGTGTCTAGTGAATCAGCAGCGCTTTTAATATCGGAGCAACCGGTACTCTTTCTGTTGCGCAACACATAGTCACCCAATTTTTCGTTTGTAAAACACAGTTTTTAACTGTACAGTGTGATAATCAAACATGGTCAAGCAATCGCGCGATTTCTTTAAATCCGAGGGGTTTGAGACATTATTTAAGAGGAGAGATGAATCTGGAGTTTGCAAAATTGCCGAGAGAGTCCAAATAGACTATGGCAGCTAAATGGGTCGCTCGCCCTTTGACCGAAGTTGACACGTTTAGAACACACGACAACTTACAGTAAGAAGTAATGAGGAAGGTTATGCATTTTTATGCTAGGTTGCCACCGGAGGCAAAACTTGGTTGGTATGGACCAAACATTCTGGGGGTTTAACATGAGTAGCTGCCATGCAGACATAATGCTACGATCCTCTTTGGGTACTGGTAATTCTGCTTTATACTGATTGCAAACCTATCTAACACATTTGCTGCGACTAAGGTGTATGGCGTTCGAGTTGTACAGCGCAACTGCACCCTTGAGCTCACAAGAACCTCTGCCCGCGATGTGGGTGAAACTATAATGAAACTCCCACAAGGAGACCAACCGCAAATAATCGGGTCGAGACCACATCCTCCAAAAATTCCCCTGGAGCATAGGATCTCAGAGGGTCATCCCATCCCGGTTTCCATGTAACCACATGACCTCCGTATCTTTTCGTGTATTTTGAGCAGACGTTCTCGGGAGTGATATACTCCTTTTAAATGCCTCTTTCTCCAGGCTACTTGTAGTATTCGATGCAACGGTGGTCAAGTAATCCATTACCGAGCCACTGCAGTTAAGGGATATCGAAAGCCGGGAGCCTGCTTGCCCACTCCCAAAAGCCGCCGGTACTGGGTTTCCGAAGCCCTGCACCGTAACTTTATTCTCCTTCTGTTCCTCCATGTTTGGTTTTATTTCTGGGTATCCTTCCCATAGCCAATTTTTATCCACGGGCGGGCGTTTATTTCCCACCTACTCGGTCTGCGCATAAGCATGCACACCTCCAAATGTGAATATGTGCATATTCCTACGCATCCGCCGAGCATTCCCTTATCCGCACGAAAGGACGCGCCTGATGGGAGATTTGGAAACTCCGCATAGGTCTGTCTGTCAGTCTGTCCGTCTGTCCGTCTGTCCGTCTGTCCGTTTGTCTATCTGTCCGTCTGTCTGCCACACGCGCTTTTTTCAGAAACGACTGTACCGATTGACACGAAATTCAATTGAAAGGTTCTCACCTTTACGATGAATTACATTGCTGCATGGGGAACTGAAGGGGGGGGGGGGGGTCCATATACCTAAAAGAGGCGTACAAAATTTTTTTCACCGAAGATAGTCAAGTGACATGCCAGCAGGTATTATTTTTGGCATTAGTTGCAAAGGGGAGGAGTTCGGCGGTCCGAAAAGGGACATTTACTTCAAGAACCCGTTCCCAGAAATTACACAACCGAATAATCTAAAAAAAATAATGGTGGTCTGCGCATACGGTGTCTATGCCTCTAAATACTTTCCGTGATGTTATATGCTCAAATAAGGTTAATAATAGTACATTTTAAAATTTTGGAAATTTACGAACTCACTTTAATTTCATCCTATTTCAGTAAATAGAATTTAATGGGGAGGATACTGGAAAGTTTGGTGCAAATCCTACCTATATTCACAAAGTTATAGCAGGCCAAATTTGCATATTTCGCGTCAAATAAATACTCGCTAAAAGATAAAACATCAGCACTACGTCAAATTGAATATTGGGTATATTCAGAGCCCTAGAAAAAAAATACCGGCCGGGAGAGGTCGTGATAATCATACGGGTCTGGAATGCTTTGCTCTTTGCTTTAGATGAATTGAAGGGTTTACCTCGTACCAAAATGCTCCAATTGACATAATGATAGTAATAGTTAGAATAAGTGATGGTCAATTTGTATGAGTGTTTTCAACAGACATTACTGGAAATAGAGGCAACTTATGCAGTGCTACTGTCTGGTTTTGGTATATTTAAATTGAATTAAAATAATTAATTAAAGTTCTTGCCCACAGCCGTTACGTTGTGGACTCGAAATCGGCATTTACTTACCTTCACAAGACGAAAAGGTTAAAGCATTTTCTTTTATAAGCATGTATGATAAATGCTACATAACGTGCATGCATAATGTTAAATGTTGCAATTTGCCGTGCATAGGTTTTCTCTCGCAGTTCTCCGTTTCTGTATATCTACTCACTATACGCATTTGAAATGCAGAAAAGCCGCAACACTACCTTTCGGGTAATTATCACCTGGAGTTACAACGCTTACGCATATTTGGATTATACAAATTGTCACATATGTGTGCATATGTATGTATGTTGCACAGCCGATTTTATATAGGAAAAAAGTGCTGTTGGCACAAGGTTAACAAAATGCTGAATTGGACAGCAAACCTATTCAATCTACCGCCATTTTGGAAGAAAAAAAAGTATTAATAAGCTTAAATCTACATTAGATTTATTTCTGGGTGAATCTGTGGAAATGTTTGTCATTGGAACTTGGATATTTTGTTTATATTTTTAATTCTCTTGTTTATGTGAAAAAAGCGAAAATATGCAATTCAAATGAAGGGTGAACGGAAACGGTCGCAGCCATTTAGATTTGAATTTTTGGTGTTTAGTATTCTAGATTGTAATTTCTGGCAACGCGAAATGTTGAGAGGTCATTGTAAAACGCAATAATTCCATTAAATTATTTACATGGATTTGCAAATTAAAGCTTCTTTCAGTCTCCCACGATTCAATTGATTGTTCTATTGTTGTCAACAATTTATTTGTGCGGCTATTGTATTTTATATGAACTAAATTTAACCTCAACAGGTTTTTATAAATTACTTTATAGGTTGGAGCGAAAGTTTTATCTCAACTCAACTTCGAATTTTTCTTAAATGATGTTTGTATACACTCTGTCTGCTTATTAACCTATTTTTAGAGGTAATGTTTTCACCTATAAATATCTGGAGGTTTATTAATACAATATTTGATAAGACATCCTTATGCTACCATATCTAGCTGCAGAACTCAGAAACAACCTACGTGGTTGAGTAGCAGCCTGTAATGCAATACAAACAAGTTTTCACTGGGCAAGTAATCTCGAGCTGATTGGCTTTTCAGCTCTCAGCTTCGAAATCTCTCATCAAACTTTAATAAAATCATCACTAATGGAAAGTATGTTTATCATCATCATCATCAACGTTGCAACAACCGGTATCCAGTCTAGGCCTGCCTTAATAAGGAACTCCAGACATCCCGGTTTTGCGCCGAGGTCCACCAATTCGATATCCCTAAAAGCTGTCTGGCGTCCTGACCCACGCCATCGCTCCATCTTAGGCAGGGTCTGCCTCGTCTTCTTTTTCTACCATAGATATTGCCCTTATAGACTTTCCGGGTGGGATCATCCTCATCCATACGGATTAAGTGACCCGCCCACAGTAACTTATTGAGCCGGATTTTATCCACAACCGGACGGTCATGGTATCGCTCATAGATTTCGTCATTGTGTAGGCTACGGAATCGTCCATCCTCATGCAGGGGGCCAACAATTCTTCGGAGGATTCTTCTCTCGAACGCGGCCAAGAGTTCGCAATTTTTCTTGCTAAGAACCCAAGTTTCCGAGGAATACATGAGGACTGGCAAGATCATAGTCTTGTACAGTAAGAGCTTTGACCCTATGGTGAGACGTTTCGAGCGGAACAGTCTTTGTAAGCTGAAATAGGCTCTGTTGACTGACAACAACCGTGCGCGGATTTCATCATCGTAGTTGTTATTGGTTGTGATTTTCGACCCTAGATAGGAGAGATTGTCAAATGGTCTCAAAGTTGTATTCTCCTATCGTTATTCTTCTCGTTTGACCAGTGCGGTTTGATGTTGTTGGTTGATTCGTCTTCAGTGCTGACGTTGCCACCATATATTTTGTCTGTTAACTATGTTTAACGACTCAATAATTTACGCCGAAAATATTGATAAGTAACCTTCCCATGTTTGCACCAACAAACGGGATTGAATATGATATCATAAGAAGCAGGGAAAGGTTTTGCGTTTGCTTAGGCGAGGAATCTTGGGTGCACGGCTGTTCCATCTGAAAGTAACTAAAGATTCCTTCGTGTTTTCATGTGTGAACAAGTAATAATAATAATCATTGGCGCAACAATCCATACTGGATCAGGGCCTTCAAGTGTGTTAGAGCATTTGGCTGAAGAGCGTAGCGGTACACTAAATACAGTACATTGTAGGAGGCAATGTGTTCAGCATTGCGCTCGTCCGAGATTATTACCCTGCTTCAACTGAAGTACTCATTCACAGTTGAGTCGACTGGTATTCGACATCCAGTTACGATAACAAATCCCTTTGCCATCAGTGAGATTTGAACCGCGAGGTCCACCAATTCGATATCCCTAAAACCTGACCTGACGGTCATGGTACCGCTCATAGATTTCGTCGTTATGTAGGCTATGGAATCGTCCATCCTCATGTAGGGGGTCAAAAATTCTTCGGAAGATACTTCTCACGAACGGTGCCAAGAGTTCGCAATTTTTCTGGCTAAGAACCCAGGTCTCCGAGGAATACATGAGGACTGTCTTGTACAGTAAGAGCTTTGATCCTATGGTGAGACGTTTCGAACGGAAAAGTTTTTATAAACTGAAATAGGCTCTGTTGACAACCAACAACCGTGCGCGAATTTCATCATCGTAGCTATTATCGGTTCTGATTTTCGAGCCTAAATAGGAGAAATTTTCAACGGTCTCAAAGTTTTAGTCTCCTATCTTTATTTTTCCTATTTGACTAGTGTGGTTTGATGTTGTTGGTTGGTTCATTTTCGGTGCTGACGTTGCCACACATATTTTGTCTTCGCCTTCATTAATGTGCAGCCCAAGATCTCGCGCCGCCTGCTCGATCTGGATGAAGTCAGTTTGTACATCTCGGGTCGTTCTTCCAATGATGTCGATATCGTCAGCATAGGCCAGTAGTTGGGTGGACTTAAAGACCCCTCGCATTTACCTCAGCATCACGGATCACTTTCTCCAGGGCGAGGTTAAAAAGGACGCATGATAGGGCATCACCTTATCGTAGACTGTTGCTGATGTCGAATGGTCTTGAGAGTGATCCTAAATAGTCTAATGAATTTGGCCGTGTACAGTTTCACCCTGACTATGCTATCATAGGCGGCTTTAAAGTCGATGAATAGATAGTGCAACCGATGTCCATATTCCAACAGTTTTTCCATCGTTTGCCGCAAAGAGAATATCTGATCTGTTACTTATTTGCCGCAAGTGAAGCCTTTGGAATGGGCCAATGAGGTTCTGAGCGTATGGGGCTATCCAGCTTAGCAAGATAGCCGAAAATATTTTATAGATGGTACTCAGCAACCTCTATAATTGCTGCAATGCGTGATATCCCCCTTTTTATATATGGGACAGATAGTGCCTTGTTTCCAGTCATCAGGCATTGATTCGTTGCCAGTTGATGAACTGATTTGTTTAGTTGGTCGCCTCCATATATAACCAATTCGGCTGTCAACCCATCGGCTTCTGGCAACTTATGATTTTTAAGCGGATGAATTGCACAGACTGTTTTTCCTATACTTGGTTGGTGGCAGTATTTGTCCGTCGTATTCAGTTGGCGGGACCTCCAACTCGCCGATGTTCTGGTTGTTCAGTAGCTCATCAAAGTGTTCAATCCATCGCTCTAATATGCTCAATCTGTCTGTCTTTGTCTCGGCAGGATAAGCATCGAAGTGTATAAGGCTTCATCTTGCTGACTTGTTGGTAAAACTTGCGCGCCTAGTGCTAGTTCGCGTGCCCATGTTCCTTGAGAATATAACATTACTCGGTATGCGGCATTCTTCCTTTCCGTAGCTAGCTTAGATTCATCGTCAAACCATCCGTTCCGACTTTTCTTGCCGCTGGGGCCAAGTATGTTTGTGCCCCTATCAATGATAACGTCCTTCAGGTGGTTGTGATGATCATCTGCTGATGCTTCGTCTTCAGGATCTCTGTTGATTGCCTGACTATTGCGGTATCCATTTCGCCCTTATAGGTGTTGCGGGGAGCTGTGTTGTGAATGGCTTGAGTATTCACTCTCACTTGATTGTCAGAGGGGATTGTAGGTGCTTTCGTAATTCGAGCTCGGAGCACCATGCCAATGAGGTAATGGTCCGAGTCTATATTAGTCCCCCTATGTGTTCTGACATTTATCAAGGCTGAAGGTGATGGCATTCAATTAGCACGTGATCATTTAGGCTGAAAATGGTCCCAGCTAATCCGTTGTCGTTGTTGGGTTCGTCGTTGTAAAATCCATCCTGTCCTAGGCTCCTTGCGTGGCTTTGTAACATCGGTTTTGTGTGTAGGGTTGTCAGCCCTACCCGACCCCCAACCTGGAGGACCAGTTGGTACATTTTGTTCCGTTTTTTGGCGCGGGAGACTCGCCTTCATCCTTCTCCGTCTGCAGTTTTTCATAAAGAAAGAACTCCCAGCGTTCACCACATGGAGGTGGAGATAAGGTTTGGTAGAAGAGCTGTTGGTTTTGGTCCAGCAGACGTTTTTCAGGTTTTATGGTCCATCGTGGGTACCAATCGATGTTTCGGCGTGGGACCTATACTACCCTTTGACCGCTATTTGTACATATACTTTCACGCTTTTTCTCGAAATTTTTCAACTAGTTTTGGTTTTTTGAGGAATTTAATTTTTAATTTTTCGAATTTAATTTTTAATTTTTCGAACTTTTCGACCTTTCATTGGCATTTCCGATCGAATTCCTCTTAGTCCAAGTATTTTTTCGTAAGTTTTGGGGAAATATTTCATACATTACAATTTCTGAAATGAATTCGAAGTATCGGTTCCGCACTACAAATCACAAATCTTTCTATATTTATGTATGTAAGTGTATATTCACAAACTAACGTGCGGCACAGAAATTTGAATGAAAAAATAGTGTTCACCGTGGGCCCAGTTTCTGTACATGATTTTCATCCCGGGACAAATTTCAGTTTGCGGTGTGTGAAATTTATGTTTATTTAGGGTGATTTTATGCAGAATAGTATTTAAATCTTTCGGCATTTCAAAACTTGGGCTCTCCCTGCAAAAATGCGCCCGACTGAAAAGGGTTCTGAAAAAACCTACTATAAAATAGCAAATTTCCCTTAGTACATTATGTCTTCCTTATTTTCCTTGCCTTTCCTGAGATATATAAGCCTCCGTTTTTCAGCTGGTTCCGAGACGGTACGATAGGCGAATGTAACTTGCAAAGCCCCTCATCTTTGTACTTGCACTAAGCGCTTACGGTACATTTCCTTACTGAGGGAGTCAGCCCATATTTCGGAACGGTAAATGAGGACTGAATGAACCGCGCTCATCAGCAAGCGAGGGCTGCTCGATAAGGGACCTCCGACATTGGACATCAACCGGCAAATCGCAAACATTCTAGTCGCAGCCTTGTCTGTGGTGACTGTGGAAGCCCTCTTCTTGGTCAGCACAACGGCGCATCCCCATTTCCAGTGTGCGCTGAGCTTGCTCAACCGTGCATGCGATAACCAGTGCCGCAACGTCGTCGCGTAGCCGACCAGATGCAATTTACCAGTCATCCCGACTCGTGGAAAGCTATCGTATAAGACGTTCCAAAGGTCCGGATCATGGATAGATCCCTGAGCCGCCGTCAATGTTACCTTCATTCTGCGCTGTCCTTCCCGATTCTAGTAGAATAAGGCACGGTCCTTCAAATACTCCCTTACCATCAGCAATAGCTAGCCTGGAGTATGAAAACGATTTTCCAGTGCCTCAAACGTGTAGAACCCCCTTGCAAAATTAAAAGCGTTTCTCACGCCGAGGGTCACAAAGAACACCACTCACCGTCAGTGGTGACTGTGTGCCTCATCCAGTTTTATCGCTTGCATCATCTCCTCAATGGTAGGTCGTCCCGCTCTGAAACTATATTGTGTTGGTGAGTAGTCTCCCGCAGCACATATTGAGTCAGTCAGTCGTGGCTTCCTCGCTGTGAGCGGACGATAAGCTGTGGGAGGGAACACCATGCGTTGAATGCGCCGAGTAGCAAGTCTGGCTTGTATTTACATACGAGTTTCAACACTTCGCTGAGAATACCGTCCGACCCTGGTGCTTTTTTGTCCCTCATGGGCAGGACCATCTCGTCTAGTTCTTTTGCAGTAAACTGTGGATATTCCTCAGTACTCCCTCCTTCATCAACAGGGTTAGTTCGGATGAGGTTGAGAGGAAAAAAGGCCTGCACGATATCTTCCATTTTCGCTACTTCCATTGAACAGGGCGACCGATGGTCAGCTTAAACTACCCGGTAGGTAGGATGCAGATGTAGTGGAGTTGTCCATTTAAAAAATATTCCCTTACTATGAATAATGGTGACCATTATTATAAAAAAATTAAAAATGAATTTCTACTATATCAAATTAAGGAAGATACATAATCGAATTTGACTTTTGTAGGTATGATATGTTTTTAATAGGGAGCATTTTTGATATAGATGCATGCCATAAACAAACCATATTCTCTAGTAAACGACATGCGTTCCTACGAATATATGTAGTATCTGCGTGCATATCTATTTTGCCAAGCTACATAGTATTAAGGGTGTGATCGAAAATTAAAATGTGACCTTTTCAGGAAAATCCTGCAGATGTATATTCCCACAATTCCTTGAGGTGTACTACCATTGTGCAATACGAGCATATGTAAGAAATACTTTTTTGTTTATTTCCCCCCTAGTGGATCGCATTTCCGATGCTCACTGAGAATTTAACTGACAATAAATTCAAGGAAGTCTCTTAGTAATCCCCAGAAAATGCCTCAATTTACGCCTAATGCAAGTACTTTACGCGCTCTTTCACTTAAAGAAGGGTTTAAAGTATAAACAATTCGAGAGAATGAAGTAATAATAGAGGGGGATGTTTCGCAACATAAATTTGCAAATTATCCTCTCTATGTTTGTATACACATGTGTAGTAGTACATACGTAGATATGTAAACGCATGATTTGAATCACACCCTAGTCATTGGTTGCTGCAATCTCTCTGTAACCTTTATTGTTGCTCAATCTGTCTAGGATGTTTGGCACAATGTTTCTGCCCATAAACTTGTTATCTAGGAATCGACTCTCCCGATCGTCAGGTTAATGAGTATATGCACCACTAATAATGAAATTATATACGTGCTCTTCTCTCATTTTGTGTACCCAATGGTATAATATGCTTGGAATGACTTTGAGTTTGATGTAAATAAATATGTAACATATATATCATGTGTATATATTTGGGATTGCTTTGTTTTCAGATTTCACGGTTCACTAAATATAATACTTTTAACACAAAACATATTACATTATAATAACGTAATGGAAATTGATCATTGTTCTCAGTTTTAAATTGCATTGACTGTGCATAGCATGATTCTATACTTGACTTAATTCTAATAATTTTTCAAATAACATGTCAACAGATTAACATTCTATCCTGACATGCAAAACAAACGTTTTTTCGACCAAGCATAGAAATTATCAACATTGATTAATTTAGAATCATGCTCTATGTTATAGCCTGCATTGCTGCAAAATTTCCTAATTCTAGGATGAACGTAAGGGGGGTTTCGCAGTCAATTACCAAAAAATACATATATTATTATTAACTTTATTTGAACAGATATCAATATAGAGGGTATTTCGGAGCCTAGACACCATATAGTGGAAGCCTCTTGATTTTTTCGGATTTTTTAGTTTGGTAGTTTCTGAGAAAGAAATGATCACTTTCGACCCCCGCACTCACCATCACCAAATGTCAAAACTAAGACCGAAAGTACTAACCGAGACCTTTCATTTGATACCCCATATGACTATAATTGGCGAAAAAAATGTACATCCCATTTTTGCATGTATGAGGTTCCCCGCTGAAATTCGACGTAGACTGATGTAGCTCACTGTATGCATGAGCGTTCACAGTTCCTTCCTTTCCAACAAATTTGGTATCAATCGCTATAACGGTTTCCGATAAAAATGCATGTGACAGACGGACGGACAGACAGTAAACCGACGTTAATAAGATTTTGTTTTAGAAAAAAACTTAAAAGGGCTGAGGAAAAGTAGATTCTTCATGAATGGAATTTTCATATTTTCGGATTTTAGGTTTATGTGGTTTCCCAAAATGAGGTCCGTCTCACTTTAAGTGCGCACTCCTTACTCGCGCACTTTACAATTCATACCAAAATTAATATCAGATTCGGAAAGTACTAACCGAGACCATTCATTTGATACTCCACACGACTAAATCCGATGAAAAAAATTGTACATCCCCCCTTTGTATGTATGTACTTTATAAGCTGATGTCACTCACCATATGCGTGGGATTTTATAGTTTCCATATGTCCACCAAATTTCGTTCGGATCGGTTTAATCATTTTAGAGAAAAGTGCGGATAATATACACACATTTTAATAAGGCAAGCGATGGAAAAACTGTTGGAACATGGACAACAATTGCACCATCTATTCATCGACTTCAAAGCCGCCAATGATAGCACAGCCAGGGTAAAACTGTACACGGCCATGAGAGAATTCGGTATCCCGACGAAATTAATAAGACTGACAAGGCTGACCCTGACCAATGTGCGAGGCCAGATAAAAGTAGCAGGATCACTCTCAAGACCATTCGACATCAACAACGGTCTACGACAAGGGGATGCCCTATGATGCGTGCTCTTTAATCTGGCCCTCGAGAAAGTGATCGGTGATGTTGAGGTAAATGCAAGAGATACGATCCTCTTCAAGTCCACCCAACTACTGGCCTATGCTGACGATATCGACATAATGGGAAGAACCACCCGAGATGTACAGACTGCCTTCATCCAGATCGAGCAGGCGGCAATCGGGGCTACATCTTGGGCTGCACATCAATGAAGGCAAGACAAAATATATGGTGGTAACGTCAGCACCGAAAACCAACCAACCAACAACATCAAACCGCACTGGTCAAACGGGAAGAATAACGATAGGAGAATACAACTTTGAGACCGTTGATAATTTCTCCTATCTAGGATCGAAAATCACAACCGATAGCAGCTATGATAATGAAATCCGCGCACGGTTGTTGTCAGCCAGGCGAGCTTACAAAAACTGTTCCGCTCGAAACGTCTTACCATAGGATCAAAGCTCTTATTGTACAAGACAATGATCTTGCCAGTCCTCATGTATTCCTCGAAAGAAAAATTGCGAACTCTTGGCCGCGCTCGAGAGAAGAATCCTCCGAAGAATTTTTGGCCCCCTATATGAGGATGGACGGTTCCGTAGCCTACATAACGACGAAATCTATGAGCGATACCATGACCGTCCGGTTGTGGATAAAATCCAGCTCAATAGGTTACGGTGGGCGGGTCACTTAATCCGGATGGATGAGGATGATCTAGTCCGAAAAGTCTACAAGGGCAATATCTATGGTAGAAAAAAAAGACAAGGCAGACTCTGCCTAAGGTGGAGCGATGGTGTAGGCCAGGACGCCAGACAGCTTTTAGGGATATCGAATTGATGGACCTTGGCGCAAAACCGGGATGTCTGGAGTTCCTTATTAAGGCAGGCCTAGACCGGATACCGGTTGTTGCGCCGTTGATGATGATGTTTTATATACAACCTTAAAAAGAAAAGTATAAAAATTTTCGTTTTTTGCTGCAGTATACGGTGTAGCGTGAGAACACACTAATGAAAGGGACAGTTTGTCCCCGAAATACAGTAGTTATATAACTTCAACAAATTGAAAAAAGTACGGAAATTTTCTTCACTTTTTGTCTTCCAACTTCCACCTACATTGCCTGGTTTTTACAAATCGACCCCAACAAAAGAGCCAAATTGGGACTCTAAGATCTATCATATCATGCTGTACTACTTAAGTTAAGTTGTGTGGACCCTATAACGGGAACCATTTGACTCTCTGTGGTTACTGATGGTTTTTGATCACTTCTAACCCCTAAGGATCAATGCAGATCAGCAGCAGAGTGGTGTTTATGAATGATGATGGCGAACTAGCAAATTTGGTATGAATTTATTGCATAGGCACACTAACAGTAGCAGTAGCGCAGTAGTTCCAAAGTGGCCGCCGATAAAGAATAGCATTATGTTACGCTAGGCAGTTCGGGAAAGTGGGTTCTTTTTGTGTCATAGATCGTTGTCCTTGATAAGTACAATATTCCATTGCGAGTCTAAATTCTATGTTAATTCTTTTAATTATAAAACTAGCGAATTCCGGAACCAAATGATCAAATAGCAAAACCCTTTTTCTTCGATGGCGCTACAGTCCAAATCGAGCCTTGGGCACACAGAGGCATCGCTTCCAATTATCTCGATCCAAAAAACGCGTCCTGACACTATAGGAAAGCTTTGTGACAGTTCATTTTGGATTTTTACCTGGCCCTCGTTGTTAATCATTGTGGCTTTCACTAGCCGCACTAGCTTCGGTGGAACTTTTAGTTCGATCATCATTTTGTACAGAGCATTAAGATTTACACTATCGTACGCCTGACAGAAGTCAACGAATAGTTGGTGCACATAGATGTCATATTCCCAACACTTTTCAAAGAGCTGCTTAACTGGGAATATCTGACCCGTTGTCGTTCCTCCGGATCTGAAGCCAGCTTGGTATTCGTCGATGATGTTTTTTGTACACTCTCTCAGTTGTCATTCAATTATCTTCGTCAGCAACTTGTAACACCTGCACAGCAATGAGATTTCGCTGCAGTTTTTGCAACGCAGACGATCACACTTTTTGTACACTGGACAAATTACAGTTTTTTCCCAGTCGTCAAGTATTTATTTGGTTGTCCAGAATCTGCTGATTAGTTTGTAGAGTCCACTGGTGAGCTCTATTCCCCCGTCTTGAGCTTGGCTGGGATGCCATCGATTCCGAGAGTTTTATGTGATTTTAATTTACAAAAAAACTGCCTCTATTTCGTGCAAAGTCGGAGGTATGGGTTCTCCGTTTGCGGCATCCGAAATTGGAAAGGGGTGGAAATGCATCGTCGTTGGGTTGAGGCCCCATATTAGATGTCGGGTGAAACACACGGGAGTAAGGGCTCAAAATATGACATCAAAAGGTGTAACAGGTCTCGTTCTCAGAACCTATCCAACTGAAAAATCTGAAAAAAATCACAGTGGTGTATCTAAATGAAATCTAGGTCGCAAAATACATCTCATTCCACTATCCGCACAAATAAAGTTAATAATAGAATATAAGCATATTTTAGAAATTTAGCCGGAACCCCCCCTTAAGTTCATGCTAGAACTAGAACTGCATTAGTGTAAAGGACGGCATAGGACACAATTTGGTCGAGTTAGAAGAAACTCCAACTATTATTAACAAAGTTATAGGCGGTGAAACTTTGCCATTTGTTGTGAATTACGTACATTCTATAACGTGAATGACGTCATCATCCCATATCAATTCGTCAATACCACAAGAAAGTCAGCTGATTTGAATGGGGGGCAGAAAGAAACATTTTATTATATTTTAAATTTTTGGGTCATTTAACATATATACATATCAATATCAATTACTTCAGACAGACATGTGTGTATGTAGGTATATATGCGTGCAAATGAAGTTTGCGGGTAGTTAATCCAGACAGATATATTTGTATATTTGTACATTAAACCAGTAGTATTCAATATACGTACTATATATGTACATATGTGTACTTTTGTGCATGAAGTAAACCAGAAATATAGGTCCGATTAATTTATATACGTGCACGGATATGTACAGTATTCGGTATTAGGCAATTTGTTTGTTTAGGATAAGAATACTATCTGTGTCTGTAATATATAACTTGTGGTTTGGAAAAATATGGAGGAATATGTTGGATTTGCAGCTATATACGGATGGAAAAATGTGCGTAGAAGTTTCTCACATATTGTAAGATGAACACAAAACCTTTATATCTGAAGCGCGAGCTTCCGTTATTCCGACTTGTTAATTTTTCCACAATGATTTTACGAATCCAATTCCTGTGGCTGTTTTTGGCTATTTAACAACATTATTTCCCTTTAACCAGGAAATAATCCGCGTCACAGTTAGCACCTCATAGCGGTCCTCATGTCCAATTTGTTTGAAGCAGCCTTTTTTTGACGAGGACGTGGTCGATTTGATTGAATGTCTGCCTGTCTGGTGATGTCCACGTCAGTTTATGTATGTTCTTATGGGGGAAGCAAGTGGAGCTTACGACTAAATTTTTTCTGCTGACGAAGTCGATAAGTCTTTGGCCATTATCGTTTGTTTCATTATGAAGGCTATGCCCTCCTGTTATGCCTCTATGGAACGGTTTGTTCGCAATTTCAGCGTTGAAATGTTCTATGATAATAATACTTTGATGTCATTGGAAGGCAAATCGTTAAAAATTCTCTCCAGTCGCGTGTAGAATCCGTCTTTCATGATATCGTCTTTGTCCCCGTTGGTGTACGGCATTTGATATACCACACATTGAGAGACTTCATCTTGAAGTGGATTAAGCAAATTCGAATTCTTTGCTTCGCCGCTCTTTGCCGCTGGTAAATATTGTGTAAAGTTCGTAATTATTTACTTTGCCCCCGAGCCATTTCGTTTCTTGGAGCGTGAGGATGCTCATGCTGTTACGGGATACTTCCTGACGGAGCTCCCGCAGTGCACACGTTAGGAAAAGGGATTGCACATTCCAAGACTCAAAAGAGTAGTTCATTTTACGTTTCCGAAGCCGTTGTCGTTTGATCTGTCCAATCCGAAACTGTATCCTGGGTTCCTGCACAAGTTGATATTTTTCGAGAAAGCGTTTTCAGCGCTTCGCTCAAACTCCTACCAAAAGGGCCAGTGTTTTTTTTTCGGTTTTAAAACGCGGAAAGCTCGTCTTTATGCTCCTCCGTTTGCTGTTTTGAAGGCAAAACACCTAGTGGTCACCGGGTGGAGATGGAGCCAGCCAGTAAAGTCAGACCGGATAGCTGAGTGGTTTGAGCGCAAGGCTGTCGTACCTGAGTCAAATCAGGGTAATAATCTCGGGCGAGCGCAATGCTGACCACATTGCCTCCTACATGGTTCTGTAATCCTGTAGTGTACCGTTATGATCTTGAATGAAGTGCTCTAACCACTTCATCCAATATGGATTGTTGCGCCAACGATTATGATTATTAAAGTCAGAACTATCATCTTCTCCAATTGACTCAAATATTGAGCAAAACACTGCAGCCTTTTTTTGTAGCAATAGAAACCAATGAAAGTTTTTAATATGTTGAAAGCACCTCTTCCCAGCTGATATCACCATCGAATTTTGTTATTCGCTGTTAATTTCGCCATAGGTGAATTGGTATCATTTTCTGTTGCGCCTCTCGCAGTTTATTGTAAATTCGGCTGATGACTATATTCAGTGCAACCTAAACCATCTCCCACTTTTTAGGTTAGTGTAATAACACTCAGTACGGAGTGCAGGGCTTCTCCCTCCTTCATAAATTTGGAGAAATCCGATCAGCCATACCGACTGATCATCTTCCTCTCTGCGATGTGTTCAATCTTCATTGCCAGATAAGCAATAATCACTGCAAAAACCTTGATCCAGTACTTTCACCTCGATATTATCCCCACCACCAAACATACGGCGACTTCCTATAGTGTGGTGTAAGTGCTTGCTGTTCTTATGGTATTATACAACATTGTCAGTAATCTTTTGTGAGACAATGGTTCCAGTGTTTCCGCTTCTGATAGGTGCCGCATGTTACCAAACCGTAACCCTCTTTATTGCTTGGGTTCATTAATATTTAACATGATGCGCGATAGTGCGGTCATTGCTTCTCCTGCTTTTTCATTTATAGCTCCTTTGCCTGCTGAGAAGCACTACCTTCGTCTTGTAGTCCGCCAATTCAAATCCTTTTATCTCTAACCATTCCTTGATAATTCCAGCAGATTTCTTATTCGGATATCCCACTATGTTTACCACTCAAGTTA
The DNA here is from genome assembly GCF_905115235.1 of Hermetia illucens. Lineage (NCBI taxonomy): Eukaryota > Metazoa > Arthropoda > Insecta > Diptera > Stratiomyidae > Hermetia > Hermetia illucens. The sequence continues at coordinate 55,099,835 of NC_051854.1, read as the reverse complement.
GTTTTAGGTGCAGCAAGCTATAATTTGCCATACAGGCCCTTTACGGCGTATACAAGGTACAGCTTGCAGCATCCTTCTTCTGTTGTAGTATAGCTCTCTAGCAGAGAGATAGTTTCTTGCGATCCTTCGTAGAGTGGGCTGTGGGTTCGTGTGGGACATCCCATTATGTAATGCCAAGCGCGTGCCCTTTTTTATATTTTGACTCACTAAAACTACCCCCACTTCCCTTAGCCTGCTACCTGGTATCATCATAAGGTTTTACATCATTAAGCGGGGTTAGGTCCAATCATGAAGTTAATCACATCCCAATCTAAACACCAGATTTCACAGTACGAGTAATTCACCTAGAACATTCTCTAGGTTTCTTCCTTTATTCGAAAAGGAAGGACATATGCTCCGGACCCTTGATCATCGTACTTTGAGCAATTCGATGAAGGGTTCAGTTTAAATCTAAAGAGGAAATACCAGTGTCTCTTAGGTCATTTTGCAGGTCCAATTCTCCTCCAAACTGATAATCTCGAATTAAGTTCCTTTCCTCGAAATTCTCAAAATTAACAGAGATGTGGACTTTAAATTTTTTCAATAGATGCCTGCATTTTCCGGCCATTTGGCCAGTGCTTAGACCACCCAACCAAAATCCGAAACGGCCCTGACGATAACCGTCAGTTTCCATTTGACAATTAACTTTCTTATAAGTCCAAACTTTGGCGACGTTCCGAGATAGAGATTGTCCAATCTTACAGATGAGGCCATAGTACCAAACCTTATTGAATGCCTGTGTAACACAAAAGCGCAATTATTTTTTCGCGTTGAATTTGTTCGACAGCCCTGTATTTCTGCCTGAAACCAAATTGCGAGATATTTAGATTCTTGGTTTTATTCCTTCAATGCGTTCGTATCCTTAGTTAAAACCTATCCCATAATTAATCCTCATTCTATCATCAACAGTAGTTTCTCCATCATAAGTTAGCTAAGGCAAATAAGCGAGCTGCAAATAAGTAAAAATAAAAGAAGAACTATTACAAAATTGTAATATGGATGTTAGCACTAGGACAGTGCAAAGAATTCTAAACAAACTTGGGTATTCTTCTAGGATAGCTAACAAAGCATTAGAGACAAAGAATTTACGGAGCACCGTGAAACACGGGAGAGGTAATGTGCTTGTTTGGGGGAGTATGAGTTGGTCAGGGGTCGGTAATCTAGTGTTTATTGATGTCGAAATGGACCATGTTGTGCGGAAAGTCGCGGTTCAAATCTCATTGGTGGCAGTGGAATTTGCATCATGATTTGCCGTCGGATACCAGTCGACTCAGCTGTAAATGAGTACCTGAGTTAAATCAGGGTAATAATCTCGGGCGAGCGCAATACTGACCACATTGCCTCCTACTGTACTGTAGTCTACCGTTACGGTCTTGAATGAAGTGCTCTAACACACTTCAAAGCCCTGATCCAATATTGACTGTTGCGCCAACGATGATCATTATTATAAAATGGACCAGCATGTATACCTAAATATTTTGAAACGCAATTTACAGGAAGCTGTCAATAAAATATATGATAATTTCTCCTATCTAGGGTCGAAAATCACAACCGATAACAGCTACGACGATGAAATCTGCGCACGGTTGTTGTCAGCTAACAGAGCCTATTTCAGCTTACAAAGACTGTTCCGCTCGAAACGTTACACCATAGGGTCAAAGCTCTTACTGTACAAGACAATGATCTTGTCAGTCCTCATGTATTCCTTGGAGACTTGGGTTCTTAGCAAGAAGAATTGCGAACTCTTGACCGCGTTCGAGAGAAGAATCCTCCGAAAAATGTTTGGCCCCCTACATAAGGATGGACGACTCCGTAGCCTACATAACGACGAAATCTATGAGCGATACCATGAACGTCAGGTTGTGGATAAAATCCGGCTCAATAGGTTACGGTGGGCGGGTCATTTAATCCGTATGGATGAGGATGATCCCACCCGGAAAGTCTATAAGGGTAATATATATGGTAGAAAAAGAAGACGAGGCAGACCCCGCCTAAGATGGAGCGATGACGTAGGCCAGGACGCCAGACAGCTTTTGGGGATATCGAATTGATGGACCTCGGTGCAAAACCGGGATGTCTGGAGTTCCTTATTAAGGCAGATCGGATACCGGTTGTTGCGCCGTTGATGAGGATGATAAAATGGGTTTGGATCACAATTATATTTTCCAACAGGAAAATGACTCCAACCAAACAGCTCGTATGGTACATGAGTAGCTACTGTATAATGTTCCAAAGCAGCTGCATTCACCAAAGCAGAGTTCAGACTTAAATCCAATCGAGCACTTGTGGGTCTACAACGAAAAGCAGTTACATAAACACCACATTCCTTCAAAGAGTTCTCTAAAGAGGGCTCTACCAGAATGAATGGAATATTATACCTCAATGTATTACGTAGAAACTCATGTCATCTATGCCATCGCGGATTCAAGCAGTCCTGGAAGGCAAAGGAGGCCTAACCAAGTATTGATATTTAACCAATAGACAAATTTCTTAGAATAACAATAGTGGTATGATCACTTTTGTCGTGTAGCATTTTTCTTTATTACTTTAATAATTTTTGCACAAATTGTAAAGAACTGTAGATGAATACAAAGTTTATTTGAGTTGTCTATTTGTTATGTTACTCTTTCTGTACTGTTTATTCTGAGTTAGTTTGAATAAACGCAGTTTGCAACGTTTTAAAATGTCGTACGATGAATTATGTCGCCTAATGTACGCATGTACATCAAATGTGTGTAGTAAGTATATCTATGCTATGAAAAGATTTAATTTTGGTACTAAATGTACCAAGACAAACCTATCACATCATTTAGAGTTTGTTGACCTCAGAGTCATTTACAATAATTTCAGTTGCTTATACATAATAATTACATTAAAACGTAGTGGCAACTTTCTAAATAGCCGCAATATCGGTAGAGATATCGATTTAAATCACTTCCAAAACCAAATCCGATTAAATTGAAGTACTCAATGATATATTACTTTCGTTTAATTCACTGATTTACCTGCCTTTATGCTGGAGGAAACGTTCCATTAGAGGGTTACCAATCGAACCTGGGGTCAAGCTATCTCTTCTTTACATGTTCTGCGAATTCGTCAGTTCGGTTTCTGAGACTGCGATTTTTCGAATAGTCAATGATACATAATCACTGTTGCTCGTGTTATACTTTTTAGGATAATCAAATCTCATTTCTTGCATCTGAGCAGCTGGAGGCCTTCGCCTTGGCTTCTAAGATCCACCTTCAAACTCTCACTATGAATGGCAACTTCCAAACAATTATCGGTTACCTTATGTGCCTCCTCATGTGAGTGCTGACGAAACGGAATTGGAAATTTACATAGAAATTCAATTTAAATTTCAACGTCGGATTTGATTGTATCGAACGGGACAATTGGATTATAAAATTGTTGTCGCGCGACAAAACGCACCTTGAAATGATGTGATCGTGTAGAGGTCATAGAAGCCATTTTATTTGCAGAGCACCGTTACAAAAATTACACATGAATATGGTGATTCATTTATATTTATAAATTTAAATTATTAACATTGGAAAAAATCGAAAAGAATGGTTTGAATGTGTTCTAGTTTTTTTCTGGGAGATATTTACATACTGAATTTGATAGAACGAAATAAATTATCACCGGTTCTACTTTCACCAGAATTCTACAATACTTATCACTTTAAAAGCAGCTTACGTTTCTAAGGTCATTTACGCATGCTTCACTCTATTCTTAGGTCAATTGATATGGGTAATCTTGTCTTAAATTTTAAATTTAAATTTCATCCTATAAATCCACTTTTTTTACAGTCCATAAAAACCAAAGAACGTCAATAGTTCCAATCTTCTCTATATCAGATAACAGAATATTCAAGCACCGTTATTTCAATTTAAAATTTTAGTATCTCTGGTTTTCAATTCTGAAGCTCGAAACTTTCATATTTTATTGGTACATAGTAAATAATGATGAAATATCGATATGATCTTGCTTGGCAGAACCAAATAATCTTTCTCCCATTAGTAGTTCCTTAGATTCAGAATAACCTGGAAACTGTACATACGTATACGGATGGGCTCTGAGGTATTAGCACCCTCAGATGTGCGCCCTGATAAGATGGTATGCCACCCTTCCATGACTGTCACCAAAAACTTCATTAGTATCGGATCAATACGATACAGATGTAGGACATCGATTAGCCAGGTATGCGGGACGCTACCGAAAGCCTTGGCATAATCGATATAGAGGTTTCTTTGGCCTCCAATTGCTTGTCCTACAACTACCGATTCGATAATGAGTTGCTCTTTGCAACCCCTTGACCCAACTCGGCAGCCCTTCTGCTTCTCGGACAGAATGTTGTTGGTCACGAGGTGCGCATTGACCCTTCCACTAATAATCGACGTTATGAATTTGTAGAGGGTTAGTAAGCAAGTAATCGGTGTTGTATCTGAAGGGTTCTGCACCGTGTCTTTCTTAGGGATAAGGTAGGTAATCCCCGCAGTGAGCAAGGGTGGAAATTCCTTCGACCGACTCATGAACTGATTTATGCTTCGTGCCAACCGACTGTGTACGCTGGTAAATTTCTTATACCAGAAATTCTGCACCCGATTCAGTTTGGGTCCCTCCAGTTCTTCGAGCTGTTTATGGCTCGTCAAACTTCCTCTTCGGTACCATCCGCGAACCTGGAAACTGTACATACAATAACAAGTTTACGGAAAATAGAATTTTCAAAATTTAAAAGATAGTTTTATGCATGGGCTTATAATAGCAGGTAATATGGCAGAAATATTAAAAATAAATCCAAAAGGATCATGTTTCTATAGATATAATTATTTTTTCCCTATTCGGACAGTTTTTAAAAAAAGGTACGATGGACAATTTTGTGCAGGGCCTTTTTGCCTTTTCTACCCAGTTGGTGCAGTCCGTCTCAAGTGTATGCGGATTCAAAATTCCCTGAATCCCTAAACAAAATTTCTTTTGTTTGTTTGCAAACATATAAAGGAGCAATTACCGCAGGCCACACTCTTTCTAGTGTAGAGGTAAGGCAGCGTCTGATGAGTTGCCTCTACCCTAGCTTCTGCAGATCAACAGATCCCAAAAATGTATTGATCTCTCTAAAGACCTCAAACAAGGAATGGTCTTAGGAGGAGACCTGAGTTGGGTTTATCTGTATGGAGAAACTGACGCATTTTCTCAAAAACCAGTAGAACGATACTTACAAATCTGCATTTCATTTAGCATGACTTCGTTTAATAAAGAGAGATTTAATATCTATTCCTTTTAGAGAATCAAAACGTCCATGACCGTTGTCGTGATTCGAACCCGGAGCACAAGATCGAGGTTGCCAAGCTGACACCTCAACTACCTCGCACCATCCCACCTAACTAGTATGAAACCTCGCATAAGGAAATTATTCAGAGCGACTCTTTCGACATCCAAATTTTTCATAAAGTAAATTTCTTAGGAAAGTTTGAGTTCGCCAAAATGAAAATATTTCTTTTTTACCTGATTTTGAGGCCATATGCTCCCACACCGAAAAGAGGATCTGATTATCGAAATATTGATATAGGCACAATGAAGGAAATCGCGTCTGCGTTTTAAATTAAAAAACTTCTTTCTTCGTCTGCGCCACGACGAAACTGGCAATAAATTGAAAGGCGGACACAATATATTTTCATTTTGAACATATAGATGTCTCTGAAGCCAGTTGCTCCTGTTTTCGCTGTGCATAAAGTTGGCTACAAAGCAGCCTAGTAAATAAATACTATATAAATAAATAAATATTATATTTACTATATTTCAGGAATCAGTTGTTACCTTGGTTAATGTTTCCGTGCTTAAGCAAACCACCAAATATGAATTTTACATTTCCTAAATAGAGATTTCCAAAAAACTACAAATGATAAAGAAAACTTCAGAAAAATCTTGAACTATGTGATAGGGATAAAGTCTTCTAAAATGTCCTTAACGCTGAAAACAAAAACAAAACAAGACAATTTCAGTTCATTTCAGTTTGTCTTTAGACCATTATCAGGTAAGCAAAATTAGGTAAGCATATTTCAGTGCAATGTTGCCCTACATATACCAAACTTCGTATCGGGCTTCATATTATATACACATCCTCTACAGCCACCTCACTGAGTCCTGCCAAGAGGAAAACCTCTTGTACCATGCGTACATGATGTGAGAATTCACCAAAGTCCATAGTTTGTTTCTCCGAAAAGACAAATACCAATAATTATACTGGACACCAAATAATAAGGTTTCATTGATATGCGAGCTGCTCGTAAACTTGCCTGAAATTACCAGGGCTCCAATACCACATATTCCATTTATTTAGCATTCAGAAAGGTTGAAGTAAGCCTCGTCACTGGAGAAAGCAAACGTTTTCTGAAATATACCAAAATCAGCTTCATTCAGTGGGATTTGTATCGTGATTTGACGTCGAATACCAGTCGACTCAGCTGGGAAGGAGTACTTGAGTCAAATTAGGGTACTAACCTCGGGCGAGCGCAATGCTGATCACATTGCCTCCTACAGTGTACTGTAGTGTAACGTTACGGTCTTGGATGAAATGCTCTAACACACTTCAGGACCCTGATCCAATATGGATTGTTGCGCCAACGATTATTACAGATTATTTTGCTCCATGCCTCCACTCTAGGTCTTCTAAAAAATTTCGGACCTGGAAAAAATGGCCTTTCTCCTCCTTTCTTCCTTTCCTTAGCCTTGATCTTAAAAAAGTGCCACACGCCTCTCTGTACGACATAACCTTGGCCAAGTGGTGGATCTAGTTCCCAATATTGATGAAAGTTTCATATCTCTTACGGTACTGTGAAGATATTTCGTTTTCCACTCCGCGAGTTTGGCTTCACATGAGTACTACCGTGACATGTCGAAGGTTGGGTATTTCGTTGTTTGTGTTATCTAGCACCTTCTGATCAATTGCTCGATGGCAGTGCGAGCGGAGTTAGATAGTTCAGTACTTATTTTTTCATCAGAAGCTAGATTTTCTGCATGTACCATTTCAGCGCTGAGTTGCATTTCGTTCTGTAGAGAGTTCTCCCTGTACGGGTATATGATTTACCTCTACGAAAGTTTAATGGATCGTTGTTTTCTTAACTAGCTCGATATCTCCCTTTTTTTCCCATTTTTCAAGGTTTTGTCTGTAAAACAAAACCTTATTAAAATCGGTTCAATGTCTGTCTGTCTGTCACAGGCACTTTTCTCAGAAACGGCTATACCGATTGACACGAAATTTGGTGAGAAAGTGGCAACTGTGGATCCCCAGACATGCAGTGAGTAATATCCGCCTACGTTGAGATTTAGGGGGGGTCCCCATACATGTAAAAGGGGGGTGTAAAAATTTTTTTCACCAAAGATGTGGGGTATCAAATGAAAGGTATCGATTAGTACTTTTCGAAGCCGGTCTTAGTTTTGAGATTTGTTAAAAAGGCGGGGAGTGGAAGGGGTGCAAAGTGATGATTTCTTTAACGGAGCCATTCTCAGAAACTACCCAACCGTATAATCTAAAAAAATTCATGAAGCTGCCTCTATATGGTGTCCAGGCCTCAAAATACTCCCCATATCGATATCTGTTCAAATTAGGTTAATAATAGTATATTACCGTATTTTTGGGAAAATTGAGTAAAACCCCCCTTAAGTTTACGTCAGAGTTATAAAAGTTGGTAGTAGTATAAAATGTAATGAAGCATATTATCTCCAAGTTTGATCGAAATCATAGCACTAGTAACAAAGTTACAGTAGCTCAAAGTTGCCTTACCGTGTAAATTTACAACCCGAAGTACTGAATCTGATATGCTAAATGCATATTCTTAACGGGCTACGTACAAATGGGATAGTTCTACACCCAAATATACTCACACAAGAAACAAACAAAACCTTTCATACCTGAAGCGCCCCGGTTTCCCGACTTGTTTCTTTTTAGGCTTAAAGGCTCCCTCCCTAGCTGGAATAAAATTATCTGACAATTGCTTTTAGAATAATCCTTATAAGAGTGCTAAGACATATAAATACAAATCAGGTATATTTATTGCAAATATCAAAATTTTGAGAGCCTTCCTCAGTGCGTGTTACAATCTGCCAGTGCCGCTTCAACGAATGTCAGTTCAATAACTGCATCAGACCTGCATACAGCATGAAAGTTAGGTGACGAACTCCTTCGCAATATGCCCTTTATCCTTACACTTCCGGATTGACCGGACCTATTAATAATAATATCATTTTGCGTGTTTCTGTGGAATATGCATATATAAGCATACAAGCCCATAGGGAGAATATCTGCACCTTTCTATGGTACTATATATAACCAGAATGTACGAATGTCGGGTGTGTATACCTAATTTTGTTAGTCTCTATTCCAGACTACTTAGAAAATCTCGGTTCCGGGGGAATCACTCTCTTCCCACCCTCTCTCGTCAAGGCTACTTGGCACGATTTTGAAGGTCGTTAGGCGCATACTCTACAAGTATGGGTGCATTACTTTTCAGTCTAATCTCATAATTCATATTCAATTGCCATCCAATGGAAAGTCGAGTCCACTGTCAACTACATAACATGACGATTTTAATTAGATACAAGTATTAAGTAGAGACGGTTTGTTTACCCTCTTCTTCTTTTTCTTCAGCCTTTGTCCCGTTCACAAGCGGGTCGGCTAGACGGTTTGTTTACCCTGACTGTCTTTATTTTTATTTATGTATGTATATATATATATTTTAAAATATATAATAATAACAAATACAAGTAACTATTTTTGATAATTAGATGTGTTGTTAATTTTTTTATATTTCTTTCCAGGTAAGCTAAAAAAACTGATTATTAACCATAACAGCCGTAAGTAAAGATTATATTGCTCCAACATTATATACGAATATGTATATTTTCTACTTAGTTCGAAATATTGCAGTCAACTATGGACTAGATTAGTAGGTAGCTGCTTATATTTATAAAAGGAGGGAAGTTAGTGCCATGCAATGCAGTTTCTACAATGTATAAACATTCGGCTTCTCTATGTCAACGACCTTTGCCAATAGTAATGATCACGGGATATTAACGGTGGTCAGAAAACCAACTCTACAGAGCTACGTACGTATCTCACTTATCCTCCTCACAATGACCTCCTCAATTCACGCTAGAAAATTCTGAATTACCATCGAAGTTCAACTCAGCAAGCTGTAAATTTAGGTTTTTATTTCCGTTCCCCACAATTCCAGGCATCTGAAAAGGTTGATTCAAATTGAAATTTCGGATTAGTTTGAACGATGGAAATTTTCTTCACTATATCAAGTGAGAGCGGCTTTGATGCGCATGTTTTATGAAGCAATATATAGGGGATTATTGGATATGTACTACGCACTAAAGTCATTTTTGAATACGCCAGTACAGTGGCAGATGAGTAATTTCTTCGGTAAAGGGTAAATGTTCTACCCCATTTTTTAGATGCGGGAGGAGGTCCCCCACTAGAATCCTGATGAAAATTCGTGGTGGTCTCTCCAGGGGAGGAGGAGGATAGGGTAGTCCTCCTCTCCAACCCCCTCCCAAATTGCGGTGATAGTCTTAGCTTAGCTTTTTAACGAAAGCCTATCGCGGAAATTCTTCAATGTGATGAGCACTGCAATTTTTTAACAAGATTGAAGAAAGAGAACCTTCCGCTCACCTTTCATATTTACTTCCTTCTGGCGGTGCGGCTCAAACTACCATTTTGAAATAAAAATATCCTCGCTTTGAGGGTCAATAACTCAAATCTACAACGGACTTAGAGAGGAACGACCTTGTCCTTTCTATTGCGTACTCTTTCCTTCCCCTCACCCCCGCTAGCGGAGGTGAGGTTCGAAATTAAAAATTTACCTTGATGATATCACATAAGCTTCATCGCCATTTTTAACGAGTTCTCATCAGGGTTGTAGAGGGAGGATCTCCCCTCATACTTCTGCAACCTCCCTAACCGCTCCGGAGATGGTGTTTAAAATTCAATCTAACATATACCGTACTTTCAACTCATTAGTGACTTTTATTCGGAGAAACTTTTTTGGAGCGAAGATTCTATTTTTGCTAAAAATGGGCTAAGCGTTTCAGAAGACATCATTTGCTTCGCTTAGTGCTTTGTTGATATGAGGTATCGGTGTACATAGTTTGGGCAGATATGATTTTAGGCGAACTAGGCTCTATTCTATGTCCCAATTGGAGACGTATCCGAAGATGTTTCCGGATATTCTCATGAAAAAAAAACCAAAAGAGGGGGCTGAATTCGAATCATGTTAGTAGGTAGAGAGAACAACTACTGCTAAATTAAATTTGAGTTTGGTGTTCATCCGAAAAGCTAAGAACCTACTTGAAGAGAATTGCAGGCAGGCACTTCGGCTTTAAAGCTTTGGTCACGGGCTCAATGGAGTGGTAAGCTTTCAGAAAGTGTCGGAAAAATGGTTTCTGACAGGTTATCTTTACGAGTGACAGTTTTGCCATAAAAGTATTATGCTGAGTTTCCTATATGTACTTAAATTTAGCTCAATAGTCGAGGTTATAAACTAGGTTACCGGGATCGCTTTTTAGATTTGCGAATGAAAATTATAAGAGCCAGTCTTTAGGGGAGCAGATGGGTAGGTAGTTTGCCTCACAAAAAAAAATTAAAGTAATTGTTCAAAACAAAACCTTATTAAAATCGGTTCACTGTATGTCTGTCTCTCGGTCACACATTTTTCTCAGAAACAACTGTATCGATGTTACGAAAATTAATGGGAAAGTGGGAGCTGTGAACCCCCACGCATGTGGTGAATGGCATAGCTGCGTGTTGAACTTAAGGGAGGGGGTGCCCATATTACTAAAAGAGGGGTATAATATTCTTTTTCCTTGAATATTATCATGTGTGGAGTATCAAATGAAAGGTCTCGATTAGTACTTTTCGAGGTAGCTATTAGTTTTGTCATTAGTTGCAAAAGGGAGGAGTGCGGGGGTCCGAAAAGGGACAATTAAAACACACAAGAAAATTATAGTGGTCCGTACCCATGGTATCTAGGCCTCAAAATACTGTCTGTTGCGATATCAGTACAAGTAAAGTTGATAACAGTACATTTTTATATTTTGAAAATTTATTGCGAACCCCGTTAACTTTAAATAGGAAGCATCCTACTGCAAAGTTTGATGGAAATCCTACTACTATTAACAAATTTATAATGGGTCAAAATTGCCCCTTTCGCGGCAAATAACTACTCGCTAAAAGATACTCGTATAATGTTAGTATCAGGTCGAATTGAATATCAGGTTTATTTCGCATATACGCTAAGAGCTATATATAAGTGCATCATGTAGCCAAATATTCTTACATAAAAAATCAACAAAACCGTTCATATCTGAAGTGCGAGGCTTCCGGTTTCCGACTTGTTTACTTTATGTTTTAGAGAATACTGTCCGGGATGGGGATAGATTAATTCATCGCAAACTTTATGAATTGTTTCCATGCATTGACGTATCATGAAGTTGATGGAATCATTTCATACGGGGTAGAACTGGAACAGTTTAGTTCTATGTTATTGGCCGATGAGCCGCCATTTTTAATTATGTCCTGCAAATTGATGTTCCTGTTTAAGAAGTCGGAAGGGTTTTTACTGGTAATTTTGCTAATTAAATTTTGCCATTTTGGGGTGGTCCGGTGGCGTATGCTAATTTTGCTGCTTATCAGGATATCGTCGAGGTATAAATAGTTGTTCCTTATGCTCTCTCTCACTTAATGCGCCTCGAATGGTCAGAGATTATGAATTGACAGAAAGGCGGAAATGGTTCGCGACGTTATTTTGATGGCATTATTGATTAGAAGAGTAGATGGATACAAAGGGTAAGGGTTTTGCTAAAAAAATATCCGCTCCAGAATTGTTGTTTAAACAACGCTCCTTCTAGCTAAACTTTCAGTTTAGGTTGATCCAACTATTGATGTTAACGGGAGATTAATTATTCTTGTTCAGTTCGAAGGGAAAATGGCTTCATTAATAAGCATTTATAATAGTTTACCAAGTATTTCTTAGCTTCACTAAAGAAAATGACAACTTGCCATTTTGAAGTTTATCATTATTCCTCAAAGAAATGTTGAGGTTGTGTAAAAATAAAATTAAATTTAAATGGGTTCTCCTTCTAGCTGCTTTTCAGGCATAATTTACACGACAAGTATTGAATTGCTGTTTTAATCGGCCTTGACGTCGCTTTCCGTCGACTAGCAGGTCTAGGCCAATCTTAACTGAAGACTTATTTTCATTTTGAACGACATGACCAAATCATCGAAGCTGCTTTTCTTGCAAATTTTCTATGATTCCAATTCCACCCTATACGTCACTTCGGATATGAATATAGTGAGTTTGCCACTAATCCAAGAAATCGCTTCGTCAGGGTGTTCCTATTTGTTCCCTAAGCTTCCTTGTTTTGACTTCCTCTTCAACTTTTGTGGCGCTATAAGGTAGACTTGTTCCAAATGTCAGTAGTGTTTGATTGATAAGTCTCTTATGGGAACTGTCATCAAAAAGGAGCAGGTAGTATAAGATGAAGACCTTTTTTAAGGTTTTATATAAAACAAAACCTTACTAAAGTCGGTTTACTATCTGTCTGTATATCGGTCGCCCGCACTTTTTCCAGAAATAGTTACTCTTATTGATACGAAATTTGGTGGGAAGGTGGGAATTGTGAATGCAGTGAGTAACATCGTCCACATTAAGTTAAGGGGGTGGGGGTCCCATACATCCAAAAGGTGGTGTAATTTTTTGTTCACCGAGTATAGTCATGTGGGTTATCAAATGAAAATAATAACTTTAGCTTTTACGGTTGCAAGGAGGTAGTCCAGTCGGTATTTTTTTTTTTTGTATTTCATTTTCCGGCTTTAGCGCGCGTGTTTACTTTCGATAGGTATGCGCGATATTCCGACGTTTGCTTTGTTTTCCGGTTCCAGTGCGGACGTACGCGTCGGCTTAAGGATACGTAAGTTTTGTAAAATGGCACGTCAGCAACTGAAATGTTTCTTAGAATAAATACGACAATTTCGTTTACTAACGTACCCATTGAGGCGGAGAAGCGCTTATGATGCACCACAAATATCTCTAAGCACATGAATAACCCTTTTAACTAAACGTTTATTTTCGTAGTACAGCTGAACAATTTGGATACGTTGTTGTAGTCAGCCTTCCTATTATGATTTGCTAAACAATCATCACCATCATCATCAACGGCGCAACAACCGGTATCCGGTCTAGGCCTGCCTTAATAAGGAACTCCAGACATCCCGGTTTTGCGCCAAGATCCACCAATTCGATATCCCTAAAAGCTGTCTGGCGTCTTGACCTACGCCATCGCTCCATCTCAGGCAGGGTTTGCCTCGTCTTCTTTCTCTGCCATAGATATTGCCCTTATAGACCGAGCTGGATCATCCACATCCATACGGATTAAATGATCTGCCCACCGTAACCTATTGAGCCGGATTTTATCCACAACTTGAGGGTCATGGTATCGTTCATAGATTTCGTCGGTATGTAGGCTACGGAATCGTCCATCCTCATGTAGGGGGCCAAAAATTCCTCGGAGGATTCTTCTCTCGAACACGGCCAAGAGTTTGCAATTTTTCTTGCTAAGAACCCAAGTTTCCGAGGAATACATGAGGACTGGCAAGATCATTGTCTTGTACAGTAAGAGCTTTGACCCTATGGTGAGACGTTTTGAGCGGAACAGTTTTTGTAAGCTGAAATAGGCTCTATTGGCTGTCAACAACCGTGCGCGGATTTCATCATCGTAGCTGCTATCAATTGTGATTTTCGACTGAAGATAGGACAAATTATCAACGGTCTCAAAGTTGTAGTCTCCTGTCTTTATTCTTCCCGTTTGACTAGTGCAGTTTGATGTTGTTGGTTGGTTGGTTTTTAGTGCTGATGTTGCCACCATATATTTTGTCTTGCCTTCATTGATGTGCAGCCCAAGATCTCGCGCTGCCTGTTCGATCTGGATGAACGCAGCTTGTACGTCTCGGGTGGTTCCTCCCATGATGTCGATATCGTCAGCATAGGCCAGTAGTTGGGTGGACTTAAAGAGGATTGTACATCTTGCATTTACCTCAGCATCACGTATCACTTTCTCCAAGGCCAGGTTAAAGAGGAGACATGATAGGGCATCCCCTTGTCGTAGACTGTTATTGATGTCGAATGGTCTTGGGAGTGATCCTGTTGCTTTTATCTGGCCTCGCACATTGGTCAGCGTCAGCCTAGTCAGTCTTATAAATTTCGGGATACCGAATTCTCTCATGGCCGTGTACAATTTTACCCTGGCTATGCTATCATGAAGTCGGTGAAAATATGGTGCAACTGATGTCCGTATTCCAACAGTTTTTCCATCGCTTGCCGCAGAGAGAAAATCTGATCTGTTGCTGATTTGCCTGGAGTGAAGCTTCTTTTTTAAGCGGACGAATTGCACGGAATATTTCTTCTATACTGTGGTGGCAGTATTTGTCCGTCGTCTTCAGTTGTCGGGACCTCCAACTCGCCGATGTTCTGGTTGTTCAGTAGTTCATCAAAGTACTCAAGGCATCGCTCTAATATGCCCATTCTATCGGAAATGAAATTTCCCTTTTTGTCTCGGCAGGATGAACGTTGAGGTGTATAAGGCTTCATCCTGCAGACTTGTGCGTTTGGCGCGGTTGCTCCCTGTACTTTTCTAGTTCGCAAACCTGTTGGTTCTCCTCCTCCGTTCGCCGGAGTTCGTGACCGCGCGTGCCCGCGTCCTTTGAGAATGGAACATTACGCGGTATGGAGCATTCTTCCATTCCGTTTCTAGCTTACATTTATCGTCAAACCAGCCATTCCGACTCTTGTTTGTGGCCGTATTTATGAATGTTCTTCAGGTAATTGTGAAGATCATTTGTTGATGCTTCATCTCCAGGATCTGTGTTGACTGCGATTATTGCGGCATCCATTTTCCTCTTATAGGTGTTGTGGAGGGCCTTGTTGTGGATGGCTTCAGTGTTCACTCTCACCTGATTGACAGAGGGGATTCTAGGTGGTATTGTTATCCGAGCCCGGAGCCCCATGCCAATGAGATAGTGATCCGAGTCTATATTGGCCCCCTATATGTTCTGGCATTCATCAAGGCTAAGAGGTGGCGGCGTTCGATCAACACGTGGTCAATTTGGTTGAAAGTGGTCCATCTGGAGAGCCCCACGTATGTTTGTGGACCGCTTTCCGCGCAATCCAGGTACTTCCAACAACCATTTCGTGTGACACTGCCAATTGAATAATCCTCAGTCCATTATCATTTGTATTTTGATGAAAGTTATGGGAGCCAACGTATCGCCTGAATAGGGGCTCCGTTCCTACTTGACTGTTAAAATCCGCAAGTATGATTTTGACATCATATCTGGGATAGGCTTCGTGGGTTCGCTCTACTGCCTCGTAGAAAGTATCCTTCTCCGACTCTGCAGTTTCCTCTGTAGGGGCGTGAACGTTAATGAGGCTTATATTTCTAAATTTGCCTCGGAAGCGCAGAGTGCATAGCCGTTTGCTTATATTTTCAAAGCCGATAACACCAGGTTTCATTTTTTGGTTGACTATGAAACCTACCCCGAGCACATGGTTTACTGGATGGCCGCTATAATATATGGTGTAGTGACTCTACTCCAGGAAACCGTCCCTGTCCAACGCATCTCCTATAACGCTGTTACATCAGCCCTATATTGGGACAGGGTATCGGCTAGATGCTTGGCAGCTTCATCTCTGTACAGGGAGCGCACTTTCCATGAAAAAATGCCCAAAACGTTATTTCTTTGTTGTTGCCGGGTTCGTCTTTGTGTTATCCGTCCAGTCCGAGGCTCCTGCTGTGGCTTCGTAACCTCCGCGTAGGGTTTTCAGCCCTACTCAACCCTCAACCTGGAGGACCAGTTGGTATAATACAATTTGTCCGGTTTTTAGGCGCGGGAGACTCGCTTCGTCTGCAGGTTTTCGTTAAGAAAGAGCTTCCAGCGGTCACCACGTGGAGGTGGAGATAGGGTTTTTAAGTAGAGCTGTTTGTGTTGGTTCAGCAGGCGTTTCCCAGATTTTATGCTGCATCGTGGGTACCACGTTTCGCCCTGGGACTTATACTACCCTTTGGCCACTTGTTAAACAATACTGAATAAAAATGACATAACAGTTTGACACGAGTTACGCATGATCTGTCAAAAAAGGTCCAAACCAATCGTCCCTTATATATAAGATATGATGGAACTGCATCACATACATTTTATTTGTTTGTTTTGACCTTGGAGATTAGTAACTGGAACTGAACTGGTTTCAAAAATATCACCTAGTTATAGAATGATCATGAAATAAACACTGACACATTAAAAATGCATGCACATATGTACATATAACTGTATACACAGTTGTTACTCGTCTGCATTTATTGAAGAAAATAATCATAAAATTGTTCATACCTAAAGTCCCACTGCGGTTTTCGACTTGTTTCCAGTTGAGGGCGACTAAAACCCAATTACAATTAGTTTCCAAAGTGTGTAGAATTGTATTAAAATCTAACTAATTTACATTGAAAGTGCCATGTTCTTGGAAGATACGACAAATCCCTTGATTCGTCCCATGATTCACATTTCACTCTCATTACAAATGTGGGCATTTTTAATTCAATTAGTCATTTTTTTGCCCCATGCGTATTCCAAACAATATCAACATTAATCATTTTGCTTCGAATAATATGTAAATACCTTTCTTGCTGTGGTCTTCCTTTTTCCCGCAGACATCATGACTTCATTTCTAGGTACAAAAATACGTCATAGAAGCGAAATTTAAACGTATTTTTCTCACCAACCAAATAACGGAAAGTAACCTTGACGAATGACGGGCAACCACTATTATTTGGGAATTCCCACAGCATAAATAATCACTGATAGTATGTAAAACACCCAAATCATGGGATGCTTCCTGTGTGTTCTTCATAAAAGACTTTTTGGAAAAGAAATCATTTAAAGTTAAATCATTATTTTGGATGACTCGTTATTGATAGCAAAATGGATTACTGGACTTGTAAAAACCACGGTTGCTTTCTGGCTGAGTTTTTTTCACCACGTCGTTCACTTCAGCTTGCCACTGGAGAGAACAATGAAAAAATTGGTGACTGTTAACAATCACACAACTCTCCAGTGTTAGTTTAGTTATCGCACAATATTCATCATCATTCATGATATACTGATGCTGTAAAAATCCACTAAAATAACGTACTCATGGCTGTTTGCGTCTTTTAAGATTGTTATGCAAATGCAGAAAGCCAAGTGTCCAATAATCGTATAACATGGTCCAACACAATAAATGTAAATAAAAATATTTGGATATGCAACTTGCAAATAGACGACGTGTATATATTTCAAAATGTCTGGGTTTTGTTAAGATAAAAAAGGTAAGAGATGTGAAGGTATGTAGTGTGTGAAAGTTGCGGGAACTGCTTGAATATATATGTAATGTTGTAGTATTCGAAGGAAGCAATTTTTAAAGTTGTTTATCTATATGGTAACTAGATTGCTTTGTTATTTTGCAGATTATCAGTGCTTAGGTGTGTAGGAGAAAGTTTACGGGTAACACTTTGTTTCAAAACTAAATTACCACTTGTCTCGTCTGGTGATAAATGTCACTTTAGAAAGATATCAGCGTGGTATTTTACTTATGCTACCGTCGATTGAATAACTTTGAGATCCATCATAACGACCAAAGATAAACGTAATATAGCCTAATGCCGGGTATTTAAGAGAAAATTATTTTCCAGAGGGAAAATTTCCATTTTGCTTCAAATAAGCTCAATATTTTGCATTCGCCAACTTTAGAGACCACTTCCTTAATAGGAGCAAATTCAATCAAGCGTGTAATGAGTGGATAATTCCATTTTCCAATTGATCGTCGTTTGAACTGACAACCACTCCGTTTCAGCCTATGCAAGATCATTGCTTACCGACCGTTTCACTATTTCACAGTCCCGCTTCGAAAAAATAACTGTATCCGCCTGCTATCCAGAGTAATATTCCCATTGCAAAACAAAACCTTATTAAAATCGGTTCAATGTCTGTCTATCTGTCTGCCTGTTTTTGTTTTTGGCTGGGGGAAATCCATCATGGATACGCATCTGGAATCTAGGACATGCATGCCGCACTCTTACCGACTAAAACCTCCCATATTTTTTCCACATTCTCCCCGCGGGACCACCGTTCCGGTATTGCTTCGCGGGGTTGTTCAGATCTTAGCTGTTCACTCTAAACGAGCTGCTACCGCTTTGCGTGGCGTTAATTGCAGTAACTTCCCTTCTATGTCTCCGCTGTACTTCTGCTGCTTTTAGTTGCTGGTGAATCCGTTTCACCATTGGAACTGCCGCGTCCCATGTCGTATTTGATTGCACCATGTATTTTATCAGATTTTCCACCGTTAAACGGGTATTTAGCTCTGTTTCAAGCTTTCTCCTTGAGCTTTTAAATATGGGGCAGGCAAAGAAAACGTATTCTGCATTTTCGGCTGTACCCTCACACGTGGGACAAACAGGCGATTCATCTAGACCGAACCTATAAAGGTAACTCCTGTATCCACCGTGTCCAGTTAAGAACTGAGTCAGATCGTAACTCGTCTCATCGTGGTTCCGCATAGTCCACATACTTATGTCTGGGATAAGCTTGTGTGTCTACCGGCCATTATCCGTCTGGTCCCATGCTGTTTGCCATGCAGCCAGTAACCGCAAACGCTCACTTTGCTTGTTTAGGCTTGCTTCATGATTTTCATAGACGACTTGCCTCATCGGTTAGAATCATCGGGATCATTTCGCAATCACACATGCTGCCTCATAAGATGTTGTTCGGTAGGCGCAACATGTTCGGAGAGCACTTAATCGATATGTAGCTTGAAGTTGGCTACGGTTTTCTCCGATTTTTATCGCCGACGCCCATACTGGTGCCGCGTATAAAAGTACAGAGCTGACGACTTGCGATAAGAGTAATCGTCGACTGTGCTTCGGACCGCCTACATTTGGAAGCATCTCTCTCTGTATGCCTGTCTGTTTGTCTGTCGCACGCACTTTTCTCAGAAACGGCTATACCCATTGACACGAAATTTCGTGAGAAGGTGGGAACTGTTAACGCCCAGACATGCAGTGAGTGATATCCTTCTACGTTGGGATTAAGGGGGTCCTTATACATGCAAAAGGGGGGTGTAACATTTTTTTTCACCCAACTACCCAACCGAAAAATCTGAAAAAAATCATGAAGCTGCCTCTATATGGTGTCCAGGCCTCAAAATACTCTCCATATCGATATCTGTTCAAATTAGTTAATATTAGTGTATTACCATATTTTTGAGGAAATTGAGTAAAACCCCCTTTAAGTTTATCCCAGAGTTATAAAAGTTGATAGTAGTATAGAATATAATATGAAGCATGTTATCCCCAATAAATCAGATCAAAATCGTACTATTACTAACAAAGTTACAGTAGCTCAAAATTGACTTTACCGTGTAAATTTACTACAACTAAATATCAATATCCCACTAAAGTGAGTAGTCTGACATGCTAAATGCATATATATTACAAATGGGATAGTTCTGCACTCAAATATACTCATAGAAGAAGTAAACAAAACATAGCTGAAGCGCCGGTTTCCCGACTTGTTGTATAGTTACCGCTCTTGCAAGTAAATCCAGGAAATTTGAGATTTTTCCCAATGATTAACATATAAGAAGGGAATGATCGCTAAGATCCTTAAGGACATCCGTCTAGAGGGTGATGATTAGTATTTGAGTGAAAATGAAAAGTCTAAGCTCAATACATTTTTTTACTTTTTAAACTATTTATTCTTTAAAGAAATATATTCAATTGTCCATGCTAACGACACACTTCTACCATCTAAACGATAAATCATTTATTGGAAGTCTGGCTGATGGGGTTAGATGAACTACTGAAAGGTCCTTTTCACAGCGTCTGTGGAATTGAATTTTTTCCTCGCCAAGCCAGATAACTTCTTGACGGCGAAAAATCAGTCAATCAATTCGAACGAATGGTAATCAATAGGTGCAACATCTAGCGTGTAGGGTGAGTGACGGAGAGTTTCCAACTCCAAGACCCGTAGTTTTGCTACGGTCCCTTTGGCGGAACATGGTTGAACGTCGCCATACAAGAAGATAAGAGCCTATCGGTTGGTTAATCTCGGTTACTTCACTTCACTCCAAGATTCCGCATCATTTCGTCTAGTCACTAGCAGTAGACATCCGTCGTGATCAATGTTGCAGATTTCATGAAGCTGTAGTCGATGGTTCTTGAGTCAAACCACCAAAAGAACACCATCACCAACTTTTGGTGAATTTTGGATTTCAGACAATATTCCTGTAATTTATTTTCGTCGCTGCGTTGAACACGGTGTTCTATGATTATCATGTATGATCTACTTTTCATCACCTGGAACAATTCGACTCAAAAATGGTTATCGTATGGAATGGAATGGATGAAGTGCGCATCAAAATAAATACTACAAAGAAACATCGCCTAGTTATTTACATTAAACATGGTTCAAAATGGTTCATTTTTACGATTCAGTTGAAAAGGTTCCAATCGAGTAGTGTTTGCTTTTACACATTGGTTAGTTGATTCCACACCCACTTGTCTAGCTTTTTTACCTTCTCGATTTTCACCAGGTGACGAAAGATTGTTTTTCAAAAACACCGGACATCATTGGTGTCCTTGATCACTTTGCCTGGGATCCGTTTCAACAGTGGCCTTCAGCGCATCGTTATCCACTTGAGTCTTAGGTCGACCACGTAGCTTATTCAATAGGTTGAAATTGCCGGCAGGAAACTTTTTAAACCAACGATTTACTTTGAGTTGAGAAGTGACTTTAGCATCAAATACATAGTTAATATTCGAAACTGTGTCGAACGCTGTGATTTTGCCGTGGAACTGGTATATCATTAACACCCGAATTTCATACTACACTAAAACTGTTATAAAAAATACAAATCTTAATATTTTTAAATGACAAGTACTTTTCTGAAAAAGGAGACATGTACCTTGCAAACAAAACACAATTTATTTCATAGAAAACTATTCAATAATACTGACACGTATGAAGGAATACCTTAAAAGGCTGGCTTTCGTCTATCTCCACTGTGTTTTGAAAACTCGAAGCTTTCATGAACTGTTGTCTCCGTCGTGATGACGAGATAGAAATTGTGGCTTTACACAATCTCAAACGATCTAGTTGACTAAAAGTCGAAAGTGGCAGTGGAAAGGTCACTCCTTGAGGGTCGAGACCACATTGCAACTTGTGTGCTTGCTCAAGAATGAGAGTTCCGCTTTCCAGCTGGTCCAGTCCCCCATTAAGTGGATGGCGGACTTAGGAATTCCTCAATTCCCAAACAAAATTTTGGTTAGGCCTGAACTTTACAAGGCGGTTTTTCATTATAATTCATACACATGTCGTGCTTTGAATTAAATAAGGGAGCAAATGCCACCTTGTAAGCACTTCGGTCACACTGCTTCAAGGACAAAAGTGAGGCAGCGTCTGATGAGTTGCCTCTGCTCTGAACGTGACCGCAAGTCACACATTAGGATGTTATCAGAATGGATTTTTTTTATTGCATAAATCGTAAATTTAGCTATCCAAGAATACACTGAAAAAATTCCAAAGCAAAATTCGTATTCCTTTAGATTTTATGAGCGTAGAATGGAGCGGGTACAGGATCAGGTCCAAACGCCCAGGTGGGCGTCGTAAATAGCGTATTTACGTATTTACGTGGCGTCAGTCCCTTCCACGAGCGCAATTTTGTTTGTTGCAACTCGATTTTTCAAATAATTTTTCTTCACATTAAGGTTCATATTCATAGAAAATAAGTTGGTAATGTAAAATTGAAACTTTTCCAAATTTGATTTAATTAATTTAATTTAAAAATATAATAGGTCTTCTAATGTGTCTTTCGCCCTTAAATTGCATTGCAGACTATACCGTCCAATTGAACTCCATATTCTTATGGTGGCTCCGCACGATTGCCAAACCTCGACCAAGAAAGTTTGGCTTAGTATGTATAGGTTTGTAAACGCCTGTACTGGATCCGATCGAGTGTCGGTTTTATGGCATAAATCAAATGGGATTTGCCCCAAGCGCCTGCGATAAATCCACACATTTTGAAGGGCTTTGGTAAAATGAGTGGGTGAACAGACGAAGACGTGCTAAACTTCCTGTAATGCTACCATAGAGCATTATACACTTAGGAATCAGACAATTGCGATCATAAGGATAAAAAAAAAGAGCCATTGAGTTGCCTTAGCAAAGCCTGTACGTCATGTTCGCCTGCTCAGGATACACGAACGCAGCAAGTATATGAATGGCGTTGGTTAATTCCCTAAAATAAAGCCAGAGGTTTGGAGTTTGCGACAAGTGCCAAGCACGCAGATCCGGTATTACAAGGTTCTTGGAAAGACTTGGAAGAAACTGAACCACATTGTCAAAAACCAACAACAATCGTGCGTATACTTCGTTGAAGCGTTGCAGCATAGTCCCGTGAACTTTTAAAAGACAATTGACTTTACTAGAGATAACTATTGTTTGTTGGTTAACTTTTCCGCTGTTCTATACTTCTCAAGGCTTCTCATGTTTACCAAACCTCAACAAGCCGTCGTATACTCAAAGAGTAGATGCAGTGTAGGGCTTAGTTGGTTTGTGTAGATTTGCAAGCACTTGCACAAATCAAAAGAAAGTTTGCCGAAATGGATTGTGACGCATCCAGACGTTTGACCCTAAGGATAAAAAGAGAGTAGTTAATGTATAGAGTTGCCTTAGGAAAGCCTGTCCATCATGCTTGCTTGTTCAGAACATACTAATGAACTAGCAAGCGTTTTGATGGCCATGTTTGATTTCCCAAAAAAATCAAGCCAAAGATATATATATATATATATATATAGCCTATGCGATCATAACTAGCGTGGTGTTTTATATACCCCGTATACCCCTCCACGAAAGAATGTGCAAGTGGTCACAAGTTCTCTGATGGCTCGGCCAGGGACGTTAACGTTAACGATCAAGTTCCACTTTTCGTGAGATCTTTCCCAGGTGTGTACGTGCACCCTGCTGTCGCAAAAATAGTAGCTAAAATTATCCTGAAGTGCATCTAAGGGTACCTCGAAAGCACGATCGATAATGAACAAAATACTTTCCGATCTGGATTCTACTTCACTGACCACATCCATAACCTGCGGATCATCTTGGAATGGTTTTTCTACTTCATCTGCTCTTCATCGAAGTGCTATATGGCATCGCAAAATTTCACATGCTGCATCGAGGTAAAATCTGAGAGGAATTCGAACTGGAAAGCGGAGTCCGCAGGGTTTCATCTTGTCGACCATAGTATTCCCCCTTGTTATCAGTACTGTAACATTTTCCATGCTGCCTTATTCGGAGAATGTGGGGAGCTTCAATGGAGCATTGCTACCAGGTGTGATAGATGTGCTGGTCAAAATACAAAAGTGGTTTCTTATTAATCGCTTTGCACTTGAAACCTTAGCAATAAATGGTTAGTTTATTAGGTCGCCTGTTGGATTTACTTTCTACCTGCCATCAGGACTTTTCATGGCCTCGAAAATTTTCCCAGACCATTCAACACCATTCTTTGATGTTGTTGCTTGTTTGTTAAAGTAACCCAATCTTGAAAATAATTGATTATTTCCAGATTGGATGTGCCTTTATTTTCAAAAAAATAGTAAACGCTGCTCTCTTTTCCACAATCTTTTCTTGTCTACAAATCGCCCTCCAGTTATATGGGAGATTCACATTCCAGTGAGTACATTATCCCCATTCTTCCAAATATCCCAACTATTATTGCATACCAACTCTTCAAAGTAAATTCACCTCGATCTAATTTTGAAACGATTCTCGAGGTACCATTAATATAAAATTGGCTAACAATCAGATAGTAATTGCTAATTTTATCTATTTCAAAATCATTTGAAATTATGGGACGATTCATCCATACTTAATCATGGATTCCACTAATTTTTATAATTTGACGATCACAACAAAGCAATCCGGCATTATTGCGTTAGAACTGATAGCGCAATTGATTATCGTTTCCAATTTCTAAGGAAGTAAAATCACGCATTTGTATCAGTGACGATCGGCCTTAACCGTAATCATTGAGAGTACTCAATGTTTATCGCTGCAGCTTTTTTTAGATATTCGCTTATCAGATATTGTTTCAGCTGGCTTTTAGGCATTTAATTAGGTTGTTCTTGATAACAAACTTAAGGGTGGTTGCAAATATAAAATAAGAAAAGCTATTTACAGAAAAAAAACGTGAATTTGGAAAAATATTATAAATTGTAGTACGTTTGAAGCCAAGGAAGCGACTTTCAGGTTCAGGTCAACCTTTTGATTGTGTCCTCTACAAATGGATAAAACACGCCCTACATGATGATATAGTAAGTCATTGTTATGACGAACGTTGTTTTTTATTTTTTTTTTCGGAATAGGATTCCACTTGTTAGTTCGTTTCCAACTCCTATGCACTGGATCAGCAACTCAAATTGGTGTCGGTATGACAAGTACTGGATGTTGATTATTTTAGCTTTAGGTTTTTATAATAGAGCATTCAAGCGTGTATTTTTCCGGGTTGGAAACATTCGCTGTTAATATCAAAGTCATCAGTTTGCAGTCCGGTAGTGCTTTTAGGTACAGGTTGTTAAATACACTAAGCACTAGGACAACAGATCGAAGTGTGCTAGAGTAAATAGGCACCCAAGACCTTGAAGCCGCTTTGTAGAGTACGTTTTTTCCAGTACGGTTTTTCTTTTCAACAACCTAATGTAATTCCCAACTATTTTGTTATTCTGATGTGTTCTAACATAAAATTAAATGACTAAAGTCCATTCGACTTCCATCTTTGACAGCTTTGATTTTAGTGTTCATTTTCTAAAGAATCGCCGAAGTTTTCAAATCTGATGTCAGAGCTTGTTTTATATCATTACATTTTATTATTGGACGCATTTACATTACATTTTTATTACGTTTTATTATTTTACCTTTCTAGTGCATAGTTATTAAATTTGAAATACTCTTATATCCCTCATCAACGTTCAAAAATCAATAGTTGTTGCTTTTCATTTTGTGAAAGTACGTGAGACCTCTAGACCGACATTTTAATCATCCTTTAAGAAGAGAGATATGAATAGAAAAGACGGATTACTTGCTTAACTATAGAATGAAAAAATCGGGATAGTAGGCTGTATGTAATCAATGTTAAAAGAGGAGAACCCTGTATTTCATATGCAGCTGCTCAAACTCTATACGAAGGTACTTGGGGAAAGCTTTCTTCCACGAAGAATCTGGAAAGAGGTCTTAGATGCGTAGGAGGCAGTTGAATATGGTAGTACAATGGGCATAATAAAAGACCTGACTCCTTGGGGATTCAACTCTCCCAATATCTCAATCTAACCTATCCTTCTACTCTTCAAGCGATCGTGTAGACTTTTGCGTGGTATATTTTTGAGCAAGCGCAACGAATATTTAAGAATATGTCCGCGTCACCTCAGTAATCTCGTCTTCCAAAGCAGAGTTTATCATGTAGGCTAGCCGATAAACTTGTTCGGGATTTTTTTATTTTTTTTCCACCCCAAATTGATGAGGAACAATAATTTACTTTTCGTTCAACTAGTGATGAAGCTTGGGTAGCAACAGTTTCTATTACAGAATAGCTTTGATAGCGATAGAAGTAGCCTTATCTGACAAGCGCAGGATCTTTACCTTACTTAAGGGTCATCATTATTTGTGACCATTTCCTGTTTCTACGAAAGTGGACAAAATCTTGGATATTACTAAATAAATGCGTAAATTGGATGATGGCAGCTCTTAGTAGATAGAAGATCGAAATCTTTCAGTGATCAGTGTATGTCAAAACCGACCGTTTCTGATTAGCATAAATTTTTGGAAGAGACATTGAATAGAAAAATCGACTCAGATGACCATCACCAATATGCTAACTGACAAGCTACAAGTAAAGAAAAACAAAGACTTTATGCTAAAAAATTGTCAACATTGTTAACAGATTTCTGTTTGTGTCAGTGTTTTCAATTTCAGGATATTATAGAGTCGCCGAGATACAAGAGGGTTTAGGAACAGTATCTAATGGTTGTTATTGTCGAGATTCATATTAGAGTAATAATTTGTGTTTCCAATTCGCAAATATTTGTATTCTGATTGAGGTGCTCTTTATGATCAAGAGGGTCCGTCGTTATCGCACCGTTCAATGGGAATCGTGTAAAATTTACAAAACGTTAAACGAATCTGGGTGAAATCGGAACCTTTCGAGGAAAACATCTCCTAATCAGAATTTAGGCGTTGAAATGTAAAAGAGAAGGAGGCGACCCTGTGTCTCATATGCATCTGCCGGCCTCGTCAGACCTTAAAATAAGATATCTTGCCAAGATTTTCTTTAGCGAAAAATCAGTGTACTCTTGACCTCTAGAAAACATTCTCAGATCCGCAAAAATCTGCGAATTTCATAGGCAGGAGACTGTTGAATAAGTGATTTTAACTACAACGGGCCAAATGAAATGCCTGAGGGTCTATAGTCGCGGCTCCGTACCATCTCTTAACATAATCGGGGGTCCATTGATTGGTTATTTCGGAAAGGTAATAAATAATAAAATATCAAGTAGTTTCATAACAAATGTGGGATTTCCTGTCAGTCTTGAAAGTGCTTCCAAGGTGAACAGGCGTGTTTGGTAAAATTCAAAATAAGTTTCATGTTTGCAAATAGAGGTGAATACCTTTCTTTTACTGTCTAATTTATTACCTGTGCGGTTTACTATATCCATCCTTTTCGCTGATCCCACCCGGAAAGTCTATAAGTGCAATATCTATGGTAGAAAAAGAAGACGAGGCAGACCCTGCCTAAGATGGAGCGATGGCGTATGCCAGGACGCCAGGACCTCGGCACAAAACCGGGATGTCTGGAGTTCCTTATTAAGGCAGACCTAGACCGGATACTGGTTGTTGCGCCGTTGATGATGATGATCCTTTTCGCTCTTATGGATATGTATACAACAAGATATATTCGGGTCCTTTACCTGTTTTTGTTTAAAATAGAACAAAATACAGTTCTGGAACCAGATACCTGCAACAGACGCAAAGTGCAACGATAGTTTGTCAATTTCCCAGATAGCAATTTTGGCTTGGGCAATGAATCACGTGGTCAGGAAGGTGGCAGTGCTGATGAGGAACAACTGCGAGCAGAAATTGAGCGGAATACATCGATAATTTGACAATGCCTTGCTAAGACCTTCAATGTATAAAACCTTTAGTTGCCACCTCAAAGAAATTGGAAAAGTGAGAAAACTCAATCGATGGGTTCCACATAAATTAACATGCGACATAAGAAGGAAGAGAACTTTAACTTGTGCTGAAAAATGGATTCTGTGCGATAATAGAGAACATTCAGGACAGTGGTTGGATCGCGGAGAAGCTCCCGGGCACCAAGCAAGAGCGGAACTGCACCCTATGAAGGCCATGGTGATTGTTTGATGGATTTCTGAAGACGTCATTTACTAGCCTTTCCTGAATTCCGGCGAAACGATAATTACGGAGTCCTGGACATGGACCAATTGTGTTACACAATAACGCACGTATCCCGTTTGACCTTGTAAAAGCTACAGGAGTTCCCCCCCTTTCCTCCAGAACTTTCACCAACAGACTATCATCTTTTCCGGAGCCTGGGGAACTATTTCCATGAAAAATGCTACTCCAACCAATACGCTGTAATTTCGTCCTTTGAAAAATTGTTGAAGCAAAGGTTTTAAAAAGGAATTTTAGATTTGCCAACACGGTGAATATTTTGAGGAATAAACACATTTCGATCGAAAATAATCGAGTTTTTCTTAACCTTTTGAAATCCGCCATATGGTATGAAACAACTTGATAAATGGATATAAAATTTTCTCCTTGGAAACAGTAGTTTAAATCCTCCTACTTAGCGAATTTCTGCGCATCAACCAACATTGCATACATTTTAGTACATGCGCAGGAATTCTATGTGCGGGCCTGGTTGGTTTTTTGAGGAACATAAAACGATTTTCGCCGCATCGATCTGGATGTAGACGTTTCTAACATACAATTGGTTAATCAAACCACTCACTTTAATGTGATATTGATATTTAGTATTTGGAGTTGTAGTAAATTTACACGGGAAATACAACTTTGAGCTACTGTAACTTTATTAGTAATAGTACGATTTTTATCAAAATGCAGATGCGATGCTTCATACAACAATCTATATTACTACTAATTATATAAACTTAAGGGAGGTTTCAAGTTAATTTTCCCAAAAATATAGTAATATTCTGTTATTAAGCTAATTTGAGTAGATATCAATACGGAGAGTATTTTGAGACCTGGACACCATATAGAGGCAGCTCCATGATTTTTTTCAGATCTTTCGGTTGGATAGTTTCTGAAGATTGGTCGATTAAAGAAACGATCACTTTCGACCCCACGCGAAACTAGGACTGGCGTCGAAAAGTACTAATCAAGACCTCTTATTGAATAAAATCATGTGGAAATTCCAGAAATATTCAGAATCATTTCAAAGGTAATATAGGTTCGCATAAACGGTAGAAGTAGTGAAGTCATGTAAGACTAAATACATATAATACATCAATAGTCGCTTTACTCTCATCTTATTTGTGTCTGGTTCAATTATATGATTTTCAAATTTCGACAGATTTCACTTTCAATTCCAAAGTGGGGATGTCATAATGCTATTATTAGAAGTTTGAGTGTTTGCTATGAAGCCGGCTTAATGAAGATAAAATGTTCTCCAATTATTCGATAGACTTACCGCTTTCAGCTCCATTAAAAGGTTAAAGGGCTTTTTCTATGTGACGCTCAATATTTCAACCGTTTTCAAGATTTTTTTGACGATAAAAATAAATTAATTTTTTTCTATATTTTTATATGTTATTATTGGAGTCTTGAATTATGATACAAAATTTTCAATTGGCGAATTTGGGCTCATCTAATACAGGTTCGTTATCGATGGGAAGCACACCTCGATTTTTAGTAATCTAAAACCAAAAATTCAAACTTTTTCTTATTCTGTATAGAGGCAATCGTTTGAACTGCGATTATAATTTTACCTTACTTATTTAGTAAGGTAAAATTATAATTGCAGTTGGCGCAGTTGTAAAGCAAAATCATGGAAGATCGGGTCAATTTTTAATTAAAAATGCAGAATAAAAATAAAAAATTATTAATACATAATCGTGGTTCGGACCAGAACTACGAATGTGTAGAATATTGTGTAAAAATGTCAGCCGGATCGGTTAAACAAAATTTTAGTTATATTTCCCACCTGTTGAAAAAAGTGGTTTTGAGAAAATCGTATTTTGTTTTATATACACGTCAGAAAGGCTTCGTGATATTCTATTTGCTGTAACTTAGTAAAGACTTTTCTCGGAACGGTCACACAAGAAAGCCCCCTTAAAACAAGACCAATTACCTTTCTTGCTTGCTTGATTATGCGAACGTAGCGCCTTAAGAAATTATCGGTGTTAATTGACAAAGTTGTCGCCACTGAAATTATTAATTGAGAACAGGGCTTCCTCATCAGGTATGACAAGTTTTATTTCTTTCTTATGTAAGTATATTTGAGAGCAGTACTATCTGATTTATATGTATATTCAGCATGTCAAACTACTTACTTTAATGTAATATTAATATTTATGAGGAGCTCACCTTAAACTTAATGTAGAAAGAGATGTGACTACATATGTGGGGGATCACAGTTCCTACCTTCCCCGATTAATTTATTGTCAACCGGTACAGCCGCTTCTGAGAAAAGTGCGTATGACAGACCGACAGGCAGACGGACAGATGGACAGACGAACAGACAGATATTGAGCCGATATTAAAAAGGTTTTGTTTCGCAAACAAAACTTTAAAAATGACTTCGTCAGCTAAGTCTTGAATCTCAGCTGTTTTTGTTGAATATAATTCCAATTCATATTTTGTTGGTGAATTAATAAAAACAAAGCATCCATAATCTACCTGCCACTTGTGGCCACTCTCGTCCCAAGCCAGAGATGACGCAGTATCTGAAAAATTCTATCTGTTCCGGATGAAACTTCAATTCACTTTTCTTATATTTATATTAAATTAATTTTCTATCAGCTCAGAGAGATCCCTTAAACTCGGCATCTTTAATAAAATTGTGTATACATACAAGTGAATACTTTTATCGCAAAATACCACTTTATAGGCGACTGTTTACCAAAAAACTCACTATGTATGTATCAAAGTATATGCGATAATCAAAGCATTGCGTTTTGAGCTCAGTAATGCAAAAGCTTCGTAGAATCAGATTGGGTTTTATAACAAAATACTTTGCAAAGTAAAATAAAGCTAAACAGTAGTGGCATTTGATTCTTGTGAAACATAAACAAATAATAAATCTTAATAACTTTTCTAGTCTCTATACGGGTAAAATGTGTTTTTTTTGTAGTGACTTAACTTAAATTCCTGTGCTTAACTATTGTTTCCAAGATGAGATGGGACGGACAGATTGCCAATCACTTATCGAATCTTTTTTGGATGTTATTGAAAATGCAGTGGTTAATTAAGCTTTCAGATAAATTACAATACTCGCGTAGTGTGATTCTGAGTCAAAAATTTTAATTGAAAACAGCAGCAACCTTTGAATAGTTACGAATACTATTGTATTTTGTACACCTTTGAGTTAATTCTCAGATGTTTTTTTATTATCCGTAAACAATGATTTATTCTTCTGGTAGTTGCAGTAGAGAAACGTGTTTGAGTTTTTTGTCTAACGAATTGAATTAGGTTCAAGTGGCCACTAAAAGTTGCTACACTATTTTAAATCTTTCTATTAACTCTGAGTTTAAAATTATGAAGTGGTTTCTTCTATCAGTGATTCATGCCTCTATGAAATAGTTAAAATCAAGTATCTAGTTTTGAAATATTAAAAAAAAAAATTGTGGAAAATTAGATGAATGTAGATTAGTTATCAGCGGAAAATTTGAAAATGCTATTCTTTTTTTGAAATGGTGAACATTAAATTCAACTGTCACGTTTATAATATTTTAATAAATATATAAAAACGGTCCCTTTGTTAAGTCAAGAGAAACAAAATTTCTATTTCTACTCAGTAATGCTGTTAGGCAGCTTATAAAATTAGATATCATAAACCAAATTCAACATCTCCTCATCTGTTTGCTAATGTTTAAAAAAATTACAAAAAAATTCTTGAGAACGAATTTGCGGTTATTGCACTACGCCAAATTGAACGAAATTTGTTTTTATCAAATTTACATTGGAAAGCAATTTTTCCTTCTGTTAAAATTAAATCAAAAGGTCGTGTAAAATCAGATAAAGAACTATCATCAAATGATATGCTTGTTTGAGCACCACCCAAGCAGTGAATAATCTCCAAACTAGAAACGAGAACGGAACAACAAATATAGATAATACTGAAAAATGCCAAAAAGGTCATGGCAAACAGCCTTGCCTTCTATTCGATAATAACTACATAGGCACAGAATTTGCATTATTTTTATATTGAGCCATGTATTTCCTCAAAAGCGTTAATGATAAATTATTGAGCTGGCAAGAACCAAATGTGTTCCAGTCATTAAATTCATTCATTGTTGGATTTTGTTTAAATATAAGCTTCATTTAGGATAAGATAATTTATCGATTTTTTTCGTTCGACGATTATATAAAGAACTCATGTGCATAGATTGATCATTTCACTAATTATTGAGCGGTTGACGGATGAGTAAAACTAGCAAGTTTCGAGTGCTGATATGAATATTACTTCTGAATTATTTGTAATGAAGGTGACCCCTAGTTTTTGGAGCATGTAATTCTACAATTTAGTCGTTGTTTTGTAGTCCTATAATGGGGAAACTGAAGCAAAGAAAAGCGTTTGTTTTAAATATTTTTTTTTTACACTAAGCCAGGCCTTTTGGAAGGCGGGCTTACAGGAGTGGGTGGCGGAGGAAGGGTGCGAGTTCCCCTGGCCTATAAGCCTATTAACATTCAGAGGGCTTAGTAGTTAGAGTGCTAAATTGTCGCAATAGAAAGTCACAGTTATAAAACCACTGGTGTCAGAAAAATGTGTATCGTGACTGTTAGTCGAATACGACTCGTCTCACCTATGAATGAATACCTGGGTCAAATCAGGATAATAATGACGAGCGAGCTGATCACATTACCTCCTAGTGTGTCCTACCGTGAATGAAGTTTTTTAGAAAGCTTGAAGGCCTAGATCCAATTGGATTGTTGCGACCACATTATTATTAATAATCCCATAATTACGCGAAAATATACCCTTTTTGGAAAACCGTAAATTTTCAAGTTTTCAAGTTCAAGTCAGGCATTAACATTTTTTAACCGGAGATGCCATACACGCCTTCCTCATTTGGACAAAAAAATTCAACTTTTACCCAATAAAAAAATGATGATAGAATTCAGAGTCTTGAAGGTTACGCACTGACGACCTGGCAGTTAGGTATAAAATGGAAATCGATGAGTAGGTGCATGGTTTCGCCACTATCTGTGGCAGCGATTGTTTCACTAGAGATTCGTTGAGCGTTTCCCGCAATGGACGCACGTGACTGTGTAGTGGGTTGGAAACCAGTACCACTTTATTACTGGCAGCGACACAATCTCGGGTCTCATCAGGGAACGTGATCGTCTTGAGGTCATTGCAGAAACTAATGACCAAGGGTCGATGGGGGCAGAGGCAGCGGCATCAACAGCACCACGCCTCGCTGCGGGAAACAGTTTTAGTACTCGCTAAAGCACACTTATTCACCGTCCGGGGGTCCGTTAAAGAAATGATCACTTACCCCCACTTTCCAACAAATGTCAAAACTAAGACCGACTTGGGAAAGTACTAAATGTAAACTTTCATTTGATGACTATATTTGATTGAAAAAAAAATTACACCCCCTTTTTACATGTAAGGGGGGGACCATATCCTTCTGTAATGTATGTAGCCAGCACCCATCGGCCAGTCTTGCCTTTAATCCAATATTCAACTCATACCCTCAAGTTCAACCATTCAAAAACTACTGGGGTATTTACACTCCAAAAATAAAATTTTGTTGTGTCAGTTCAAGCCAAGCAACTAACCATCTACATTAAAGTTGATGCAACAATTTTAAATTCAATGTGATTTTTTTGCGGCTAGATTTTAATTACTGTGGCGTTTATACTTGTATTAATCAACAACTTGTTGTATAATATAGTTGGCTAAGCCATATGGACGTCGTACGCAGAAACTGAGTAATTAACGTGGTCTGACACGATAGCCACTTTTAAAGTCTTATGGTAATTGTCAATTTGTTGTGGTTTATTTTGATAAGGAAATTCAAAGTGGATCATCACGTAACGTAAACATTCACCTCTGGAGTACATTGTATAATACAATCGTTCTGATAACATTTTGCGTTTTATACCTATATTTTTACAAGTTTGTTGTTGTCACTGGTAGTGATGTCTACTGATGACGGTATCAAACATACTAAAATTTGCAGCAAATGATTCATCAGTAAACTGCTGAAAGGACATCTTCCACATTTCACAACAATGTAAATTCTGCAAACAGAAATCCTTTTCAAAATTAAAAAGTGATTGGTAATATCGTTTCAACTAGCATTGAATCAGTTCTAAGGAGTCGAGGTTTCATTGCGTATTTAGACGAATGAAAGATCTTATTTCACTTTTGATGATGGTCAGTAATATCTTCTATCCATTTTTCTTCTTCTCTTGAAATAATAAAACTTGTTTTTTCTATTCGCTAGTGGAGAATTTTATTTTGCAAATACCGATATTTGGGGAACCACTTGTTCCCTTCATCAGTGCTAACAAGTGGAATTATAAAAACAATAAGACTGAAAATTTTAGTGCGAATTTCATTAAATCCCTCGGTGAAGATTCCCGTAGGACAAGAATTTACAAAATATCCTTAAAAAAAAATTCAATTGAATTGAATTTGTCAGAGCGGAGGAAGATGAAATTGAACGTTGTAACATTTCAGGTTACCTCATTTCTATGGTCTGTATAAGTCGCTCACTGCCCAAATTTCTCTCGGAAAAAGTGCCTCGTTTATAATATCATATATCTAATTTCCTTGTGGAACCACATTCTCGATTTGGTATTGATGAAAATTCCTGACAGTCGATTCATTTTTTTTCCACCTTACCTTAAAAAAGCAGTTGACTGTAGTGGTGCGTTAGAAAATTTATCATGCGACCAGGCTTTAGTATTTCACAACTTTTTTAAAAAAAATCTTCCCTGTTTCGTTCTCCTCTTTTTTCCTAGTCTGCGTGACTTTCCTGTCTAGTACACCGTAGAAGACTGTAATATCTGAGTGAAATTATGCCGTGTTTCCAACGATTAATTAATTGAAATAATAAAAACTTACGATACCGACTGTAATAGCTCTCGTGAGATACACAAAGCTCATCTGAGATTCCAACGTTGCGGTAATGTCGATATAAGACAAAGTTTATAACTTTAGTAACGAGAATTCAAACTTTTCTGATGGTATTTCGAATTCCTTTCTAAAAAATGTAAACATTTATGACAAGCGTTTTCCCGAAGGTATTTTTCCGGATATGTAGAAAGTAGTTCTTACACGAAAAGACGACAATACAAAGGCCAACAATTAGCGGTCTATATCTATCCTTTATATACATAAAAGACTGCGTTTTCGTTACCTTATTGTGTTGAAAACCATGTTGCGGTTTTCAACACGGTCGGTCAAACTTTGATCGTATACTTTTCCAGCAAGTATTCTCCCCTGGTTAAAATCTCACTTGGATAATAGACTAAATCATGTCTTCTTTAATACTTGCATCTCTCCTTCATTTTCCCCTCATCGGGAATGCCCCAAGGGTCCGTCCTCGGTTCATTTTTATTTTAATTTTTCGTGAATGATCTTCCTTCCTTATTTACCTGTCCTAGCCTTTTATATGCATGCGATTTAAAATTGTTTTCTGTTATCGGTTTGCCTACTGATTAGGACAACCTTCAGTCAACCATTGACTCATTATCTTGGTGGTGCGTTTGTAACAAGTTGCCACTTAATGTAAAGAAATCCTACTCTTTCTGCTATTCACTAAGAACCTTTCCCGTTCATTATCTTGATGTTCATCTGTTAATCGAGAGTGCCTCTTATGAGGACCTAGGTGTGACCTTTGATAGCAAACACCGATTTAATTTTCATTATATCGATGTACCCTGCATCTTTCTATTTACTTTTGGTCTAATTGAGCTTAAATAAGGATCCGAAGTCA
This sequence comes from Hermetia illucens, assembly GCF_905115235.1. Classification (NCBI taxonomy): domain Eukaryota; kingdom Metazoa; phylum Arthropoda; class Insecta; order Diptera; family Stratiomyidae; genus Hermetia; species Hermetia illucens. The sequence continues at coordinate 55,064,447 of NC_051854.1, read as the reverse complement.
ACAGTAATCTGTAAAAAATATTCATACGAGTATTGCAGTCAGTTATGATTGCCTGAAGTGCTTATAATGAGCGTGATATAAGGTGTCATTCATACAATTTTGTATACATATTTTTGGCTGCTTCGTAACTGAAGACGTAAAATTTTTCAGCATCAATAGTGCTTCCGTTAGAAATTACTTAGATTTTTGAGACAGTTCTTCAAACTTATTGTTGGACATGACAAAACTTGGTCCAAGTCGAAGTCTATTGAAAATACTTTTTATCATTAGAGCATGGAGTAATATTCTCAAGTTTATCTTGCAACAACGCGATTTTCGCGCTTTTCGCGAAACACTTTTCCATTACACTTCTCCATAAGTTTATACAATTCTGGCCTTGTGAAACCTGTAAATTTCTAGGTATTATCAGCAATATTTGCAATCAAAAAGAACGAAAAATTTATACTATAAAAATAATATTTAGGAATCATTATTGGTATCAGGCTTAGCGCTATCAATGACAGGAACATATAACTATTTTTTAATTTGGTACGTATTGTATATTGCGAGCGAACCACCTGTCGCAGGTAAAAAGGAGGCACTCACCAGAATGTCCTTTGGATATGTGACAAATTTTAAAATGATCGATTCAGCCTATATTATAGATATAACCAGATGTAAAATTCGAACTAAGCGGTTCGTAAATGGATTAGCGCAACCTTTCTTTGTCCCTTTGATAACAAAAAAACAATACTTGGAGTAGCTTCCACTCCTATCCAAACAATCAAAAGTAGATTCAAAAGCCATTCTCAGGAACTAATCAACCGAAAAATCTGAAAAAAATCAGGGAGCTGCCACTATATAGTGCCTAGGCTCCGAAATACCTTCCATACCGATACCTGTTCCAATAAAATTAATAATAGTACATTACTATAATTTTTAGTAATTGACAGGAAAACCCCCCTTAGGTTCACCCTAGAATCACAAAATTTCTCAGCAATGTAGGCTATAGTATAGAGCATAATCCTGCCAAATTTGGTGAAAATCACACTATTACTAACAAAGTTATACTAGGTCAAATCTGTCGCTCCTCTGCAAATTCAAGACTGTGAATGTCAATATCACTTGCAAGTGACTATTTTCACATAATATATACATATTTTAAGTGCTACATGCTAATGGGGCAAATGCATACTCAAATCTCTTTATAAAAGAAATACACAAAACCTTTCATACCTGAAGCGTCTAGCTTCCGGTTTCCCGATTTGTTTAAGTTTTGTGGAGAGCACAACCTTATTAAAATCAGTCCATTGCCTGTACACTTGTGTGTCTGTTACACGCATTTTTCTCAGAAACTGTCAAACCTATTGTTACGAAATTTTGTTAGAAAGGCCGGAACTATGAACCCCAATACATGCGGCGAATTAAGGGAGGGGTCCCCCCATACACGTAAAAGGGAGTGGAAAATATCAAATGAAAAGTCTTGATCGGCGGTTTTCGAGTTGTCAGTTTTGACATTGGTTGCAAATGGGAGATGTGTAAAGCTCCTAAAGAGATCAATTACTTCATGGACCCATTTTCAGCAACTATCCAACCGAAACTGAAAAAAATTATGGTAACCCATGCATGTGATATTTACATCCTAAAATACTCTCCGATGCAATATCTCTCAAATAAAATTAATTATATTTTTAAAATTTATTGTCGACCCTCCTTAAATTCATCCTATTCTCTTGCAATAATGTAGACTTTAATATGAAGCATTATACTGGGAAGTTTGATGGAAATCCTACCATTATTAGCAATGTTATAGTATGTCCAAGTTGCCTCTTTCGGGTCAAATTACTACTCTCTAGTGGATAAAATGTCAGTACTACATTGAATTCAATATCGAGTATATTCAAATTATATACATTACGAGCTGAATCATCGTGTACCCAAATATACTGACACACAACCACAAAATCTTTCATTCCTGAAACCGAACTTCCAGTTTCCAACTTGTTTTTCTTTAACTGAATAATAATAATTTTATTTACGAATATTTAATAACATCCAACTTTGACAGTACATGACAAGTGTCTGCGAGTTTTTTTTTAAATTATTGGACACCCGAAAAACGCGTTTTTGAAGGTTTACTTTAGACATCTATATTTTATCTAATTTACACTGAATCGAAAACTATATAAAAGTTAACTACATACCTCCCGTTCCCATTTTAATACCTATTATAATATAGGGTATACTGTAGAGCGTGGTACTACTAAGTTTGGTGGAAATTGCACACTAATAAAGTTATAATGGGTCAAACTTGTCTGTGCAAATTTATTGCATTCTAAAATTTTGAATGTCTGTATCCTACTAAAGCCTGGTAAACATAACGATTTATTTACAAATGGAAAAAATATTCTTATATAAGAAATACACAACACCTTTCATACCTGAAGCTTTCCACTTTCGATTTCCCGACTTGTTTATTTTTTAGCCACCATTTAAATTCGGAAATATGGAAAGCAGATTGACCTTACAACCACATTCTTAATTTAGCTAAGTGAATAATGTGTCTTTCGTCTGATACTCTATTCTCCTTTTGTTTCTCTATGGTCTTCCCATTCAAACCTTAGGTTCAAATCCACCAATTACGAGTATAATATTATTTTAAGGCAAATCGTTATGAATTTTATACAGAAGAAAATAAAATTATCGTCGAAAAACTCCAGGAAATTGCATATTTCTTCATTGATAGGTTTGAAACATGTAATTTGTTGTTAAGTTTTCATCGATAAAATTCCCTTCAATTTTCTACAGTTTTCCTATTACCTACATACCTATAATTTCTTGATATAAAGTTATGTACATAGCGAACTATAAAATACTCCAATCTGAAAGATCTTCCAATTCCTGCCTATTCTACTCTTTGTAATCCTATCTTCTCGCGTTTGTGCTGTGAGTTATCCGCTGTTATTAACACCTAGTTCGGATGATATAGCATGTAGACAACTCTATTAAACAGCTCTTAGATTTAATCAACGTACGGGCTCGCCATTATCCGAATTTTGAAGCTATTTCACAACTTGACTTCCCTAGTAGTCATGATCTAAATCTAAATTTCATTTCATAGTACACGTTACAATTTTAAAAAAATATTGTGTCTTTTTATTGAATTTTCGTAGGAAAATTTAAAAAAAAAACATCGTAGTATTTTTAAAAATAAGCAAAAGTTCAATTCATGACATTACATACAATCAAAGCTAAAAAGTAATCAAGCAAAATCAATTTACCTACTTTGTTCTACCATATAACTAAAATTGCTTATTATTACAAGGTTGAACCTATTTCTGCTTGCATATTGCATGCAAAAAACGGAGACTTAATTTGATAGAATCAAAGAAATAGAGCTGCAACTACCTGCGGTACGCGACAGATAACAATGATTAAAGTTAACAAAACACCAAGCATGGAATAATTTGAGGGTCGTGGTTTCAGTTGCGGTCTAATTCACGAAAAGAATTGACCAACAATTTGAGATCAATGATAATGCAATTAACATGAGCGCTCAGAATCATAAACAGTGGACCGTAACGTGTATAATTTAGAAATTTGAGTGGATAGACGGACGGAATTATTACTTGATCGAATCTGTTTGAATGCAATGCAATTATCTTACTTACGAAAATTATTAGCATAGTTCTTAGTGTTACCCCAGATATAATTTCTGTTGAAGAGATCAATGTACTTTTCTGCTATATTACTCGTAAATTTCTAAATTATCCCTTAGGCGGTTCTTTGGGAAACTAAATCCCCATACATGGAAAAATTCGCCCCAATATAGCCTTGTGGGATCTCTAATGAAAGGTCTCGATTAGTACGATCCGAAGTAGTTAGGTGACGTCAAGTTGAAAAAGGAGCGACTATGGGGATTAGAAAATAGCCACTTGTTTTAAGAGGCCATTCTCAGAAAATACACAACCGAAAAATCTGAAAAAATTACCATGAAAGTGAAGTCTACACTTCAAAATGCCCTCCATCTTGATATCAGCTCAAATAAAGATAGTACGTTACTATATTCAGTAAATTTACGGTACCGCCTCCAACTCACCCCCTTCAGTTTATCCTAGAATCATAAAATTGAGGCATTTAGATTAGATTTAGAAAGGTTGTTGGAAATCTTATTATCCTACTATCCTATACTATTAATATAGCGACGATAGATTAATGTTGCTCATTGTTCAAAGAAGTTGATTAGCTGAGCTTTCTTGGAAAAACTTTGCTTAGAGCCTGCAAGCAAAAGTGATAACCATGTTCTAGATAGCAGAACAGACAGAACAATAGCGCTATATTTTTGGTGGATTTAGCAGTGTTGATGCGGGAACAATTCTATCTCTAGGAACTCACCATTTTTCTCCACAACACTCGGGTGCCCTCGGATTTTCAACGGTCCCACTAACTGGGAAAATCCTTCCAAGGATTAACAGAAACTGCGTTTCAATTTATGAGTATCCAAGCATGAGGAGTTTTTCGCAGATTGTACCGTATAGGCGATTGACAAAGACAGACGCTCTGCAACCCTTATATGACACTCAGTGCCATGATCCAATTAATCCCAGCATAGAAAAACTTCTGAGTAGTGGCAGGTGTCTCGGTTTACTAGGGCTGTTGAAGCCTTGATTAACACGTTATTGTAACTGCCAATAGTAAACTTGAGCCTTGATCGCTGTTGTGTGTTCAAATGATGTCAATCTCCGGCGCTCTCAAAATTGTCTATTAAACAAACAGAAGGTGCAAAAAAGTGTGAGGGAAGCAGCACCAAGATAAAAGTTTTGGCTTAGTAACGGAATAATGAGGGACCAATTCGATTCCATCGGATCATGAAAAATGGTATTAGTTAATACTTTGTGCCTTCATTTGTCCTGAATTCGATACGTAATTTCTCCCACTTATACCGTTCGTTACTTAATGGCGAAATCCGAACTTAACTGCGATGAATGTTCGATCGAGAATTACGTCAACGTTAGTTGGACTAAGTGAAATGAGATGGTAGGACTCTTTGCAGTACTGCGTTTTTGAACTGTGATAAGGCTAGCAGCAGTAGATACGAATCTAGTGTCAGACTATTTACGACAGCTACCGTAAGGTGCACTCTGTTCTTCTGATCCGTTGTCGAATTTCTGACAGGGTAGGGAGTGTTGCAATTGTACAGTACACTATAGCACTAAAAGAGATTTTCGATATATGGGAGGGAATGTTTTCTGTAAGCCATCGTCAAAGTACCTCTATCTGCGGCACTTGTCAAGTTGCCGATCACGTCCCAATAAGACGCTAGAAAACTAGACTGACTACGGAATCGTCGCGTAGGATCGATAAACGCAAGAAACTGCGAGCTCTGTCAATCGAGCGAACAGGAGTTAGCGTAAAACACTGCAGAGCAGCGTGTGCTGCGACTAAATGAATTCCACCATTGTACGGGAGACTGAAGCTGCCGCAAATAGCAATGATTTCGCCACCGTACACCGCAGATAGTCCTGTGAGGGTTATTAACGGTCCAATCCATAATGATGGCCAGCTGAAGAATTGGAGAGAGTACTTCACCACAATTCTCAATCGTATAGCGTCCAATGAAGTCTTACCTCTCGTAGATCATGAACTTAAATCTGAAAGATATTTCTAACAGATACTGCACAATAAAATATGGAAGATTAAATCAAGTTTCACAGTTCTAAGGCAGCCGCTCTATCATTTCTGATCACATCGATATTTTGAGTTCTGTAATGTACGTCAGATCATGCAGTGACGGATGCACTTGTATACTAGAACAACCTGCTACTCATTACATGAACCGTCGATTCGTATTTGCGACTTTTCAGCAAATTGGTCCCTTGTGTGTAGCACGTTAACCTCAGTTTCATCATTTGGAAAAGGAAAGTTACCATTAAAGGAAGTTGCATACTTGGGTAACGTGATTAGCATCAGGTAACCGAAGAAAATTTTTTTGAAATAGCTTAAAAGGGCGGATGTTTCGAAAACCCCGCCTACATAGCCATGAGAAACAGATTAGTCGAAAACCCCGCCTACATTTCGTAAGTAGCTAGGATAGCGGCATGTAGGCACATATCGAGGGGACCTTGTGCGAAGCTGCACTTAATTGCGGCCGTCCTGACGTCATTTTTCAATTGAGCTTTCATTTCTCGTGGTTGACGAAAGTCAACCTTGGTCTTATGACTTTGTAATGAACCGGAATGGTTGGGGTGTCATATGACGAGCTGATTACGATTCCATAAAAATTTTGTGTTCATGTGAGGAACTTTCTATGCACGTTTTTCTTTTCGAAGATAGCTACAAATTCAAAATTTGCCTTCATATATGTATTTCTAGGCTTCCCGATATATGTACATATTAAAGACATGAATATTATGCTAATCCTAAAAAAACATTGTCTATTACCGATGTATACATATATATGTATTTACGCACATACCTATCTAAATTGATAGCACGTATCTGAATATTTCCACTTTACTACATGCACCAAAGCATACATATGTACATATATAAGTACAAAAGTCGTATACTGCTGATACTAATGTAGATATACATATATTATATTCACGTGGATGGAACACTACCATGTTGTGGCTGGTCGGTATCGATCGCAAAGGTATAATTCCCGTCTATACAAGTGATTATGAATTCAGCTCCCTCTCTCGAAATTCTCAATATTAACGAAGATACGAGGGTTTAAAGTTTTTGCAAAGATTCCTCTACTTTCTGGCCATTTTCCCGGACGGGTTTCAGTTAGGGATGAGTGGTCATGAGTCCACTGTCTATTGAAGATCGGAGCGGAGCGAGTTACTACTCAAATCAGTGCACTTTGATATGAGTTCACTTTACATGATGGTGACGTCACACATGTCTTGGAGTACAATGAATTCACGTCGAATACAAAACTTTGACAATCTGTAACTTTGTTAGTAATAATTGGATTCCATTCGAACTTTCCAACTTGTGTCTTATATCACTTCTACTGGTGCCAAATTTCGAACTTCTAGAATGAACTGAAAGGGAGTTTTCAGGCAAATTTTTAAATATAGTAATACACTATTATTAACTTTATTATATTATATCGCAATGGGATATATTTTGAGGTCTAGATATTTCATAGGTGCATCACTGTGATTGTTCAGTTCGATAGGCTCTGAAAACGACACCTGTTTCCCTTTTCGGGGTACACATTTTGGGTCCTCCCCGATTTTCACCCAATGTCAAAAATAAGAAAATAGTAATCGAGCTCATTCAAATATATGGGGAACACGGAGTACATGCTCTCATCGAATTTCTTGACAAAAGCTTCAACCGTTTCCAAGTAAATCGGATGTGACAGACAGACATACGAACAGAGAAACATTGAATCGAATTTAGTAAGGTTTTGTTTCACACCAAACCTCAAAAGTGAATGGATAGTCTTCATCTATCGTAATTCGTATGTAAGAGTACATATTGATACAAGCCGGGAAGCTCGGCGCTTCACGTATGAAAGGTTTTGTTGATCTTTCATATAATAATATTCCGGTACATGTATACATAGTGTACATATACGTGGTGCATATACGTTGAACATACTCGGCAATCAATTCGATGTGGTATTGACATTTTGTCTCAGGTTTTTTTTTCAACAAAAAAGACGGAAGACAGTACAATGACTCCTTGAACTCGTAGATTAAAGGATAAGATCCGAACTATCACGACTGCTGGGGGCAAGATACTTGACATAAGATGCCCTCGACAACAATGATGGCAAAAAGTTGTAAACCGTATTATTTAATAACTTCAGTGCATACTTTATTTGTGTTTTGATACGACCTTACTCTATGCTTGTGCAATATTGTTCATTACGCCTTGATTTATCTCATTTAAGCTTAAGCAATCTCTACCTGTATTTTCAATTGCTTATCAACCAGTATATAAACATTTCTCTAACAACTCCAGCAACTTGTCTCGTTCTATCTCATCAAATAGTAAAGAAATGCGATATTTCCAATTAGTATTAATTTATTAAATCACAGTACATAAATAATTACGTAGGCATTAGTGTTTGCCGACTCTTTAGCTACAGAATTGAAACTAAATTGGAGACTAGTACAATATTCAATTCCAGCCATAATACGTTAAGAAAAATTCCGTGTTGTGATGCGTACTTACCGGACAAGATAAAAATAACGAACTTGTGAGTGCGTGCCGAAAGTTGAGAAGTGATAATCTGTGCTTATTCTCGCAATTAGAACCAGACATGTTCAATGTTCATGAGGTCCCAACAATAAGCTACAAACTACTAGACACGTAAGTATATGTCATCGGACTTGAATCGAAAACAAAATACATGTGCCGCGTTTTCGGGCGATGGTGAAGTTATTTATCTGAAATGAATTCGTTAATAAATTATTTATGATCATTATCATTATTTACACAAAACACATATGATGACTTCGGGAACGAAAACACTTTTCATGAGTTAATATTTCACATTTGCCCCACTTTCCCCCATTTATCATGCAAGGATGAAGGAGAAGCTTAAATCAAAACTTTATTCCAAAATAACATCAAAAGAATCAAATTAAACATTTCTTTCTCGCGTTTTTCCTCGTCGTTCTCAAAACTAAGATTTTGATCAATGGAAGTATGATTTATTGTTTAGATTTATTAGATTAAATGCTCCAGAAATATTATTTTCTCCTCCGGCTTACATTTCTGGCGTACCACGCTCTTCCTTTCAGTTGGTGAGTGTTAGTTTGTAAACATATTTTTCATTGTAGAATGACATTTCTGTTACAATAGCTCTGAAGCTTCACACGTAAATTGGATATTGAGATGTGTGGAGCGAAATGTGTCAACTGTATGACGGCAGTTTTGATTTACTGATGACAATGTCGTGAATTTATAAAGCTATGAGTTGAAATTATCTAGTCTGGGAAAAACGAGAGGCAGTTACTCAGAAAACCTAATTATACCCGAAACATTAATTTATATGACCCGTGGAAATGATGTTGAGATTTACGTTTGTGTGACAAATTTGCGGCAACAAATGAGCCGTGAAAATTCCTATACTATTTTGAGTTTATTTTCCTCAAACCTTATGCGTAATGGATATCGTTTTTATATAATCGGGGCTAAGGAAAAACATACGCTTCGAATGGGATATTTTAATAAAGTTTGATTCTGCACAAAACTATAAAAATTATTAATAAAAACTTAGAGATTTCTGGTGCATTCCATAAATGTTCATTTCAATACTTTTCGAGGTTCAATCAATCAAGCTTAATCAGCTTATTTTTAATGAAAGAAACCTAAAATAATGGTTTCGACAATATAAGGAACTCACAATTAAGTTGCAAAAATCTTCATCCTGTTTCTGTTGATTATATGATGACTTTGTTTCATAAGTTTAATCTAAATAATGCCGCAATTTTGGAAATATCTTGCTCACTCATTAGCAATTTTTAACTAAATAAATAAGTTTTACTATTCTACTATCTAACAAAACTAACAACAATGGTTTTATCAAACAAGCTACCATAGTTTAAGCTCAATGAAACAGCATGTTATCGTAGTCAAGAATCTAAACATTATTGTTTCGTAATCCGGCCCGCCTCGCACAAACGGGAAATAAAAAAAAAATATCAGATTCCCTGGTACTTCTCATTTATCAAAATGTTACGCATTTTGTTCTTACGTCCTATGAATTTTGCAACTGGTGGGCCTTGAAATCTTAAAACAACTTTGGTGGGTAGAAACTATGTCGTCCACATATCAAATGTAGTGAAAGTAGCGCAATTTCATTGACCATTCTTTCGAAGCTGAAACTGTTGAGTGGAGGAGTTCTTCAATATCTTGGATGTCCCGGCACAGCGATAACACAGACTTCATCTATCTTAAACCTAAGCGCTTCTTCTATTCACTTTAGTGGTCCTCCGCTAAAAATGGCCTCCTCAACTAATCAATTCCAGGTTAGCTTTTACCATTGTTTTGAAATTTGTGACTAGGTTAAAGGCAAGGTTGGCTCATCTCCTTCAACACTCCCCTGCGGTAAACTGATGGAAGATAGCAAAGAGACACACTCACTCAAGGGTCACCAAAAGAAACAAATCGTAAACTTCAGGACTGCATGCCCAATTTACCAGTTTGCTTTAGTGAAGCTTTTCTTAGTTTCAGACTTTTCTTCCAAATTGTGAATAGTCTGAGAACTGGCGAAAGTACATTGGTAGTCTTAACTCCCATATTGTGCATAAACTTGGCAACAATGCACTAGGTTTACATCGCAGTCACTTTAAGTTAATACTATCTGACCTAGTACCTAGTTACATCCCTGCAATTAAATTTACAACTCTGGCTACTCCACAGGCGAGGGGTCTTCGCTTCAATTTCGGAAGCTCCACTACTAACTACCATTTTGTGTTTTACTTTGCAGTTACTTCTTCTCTTTGTATAACTCTTCACGGTATTATCTTTCTTTCTCACATCACCGTTCACACTGTACCTTCTTCCAGTCTACTTCCCATCTCTTCCTTAGTTAACTTGGTCATTGATATCATTTTTGAAAACAACCTTCAGAGAAACCATTTTCCTGAACAAATAAGACCATTATTATTCCTGTACATAAAAAAGACAATACTACTCTCGCTGAGAATTATCATTCTATTCAATTCTTCTACTATTACTCCGAAATTCAGGATAAATCTATCAACAACTGGTTGAGCACCTTATAACTAAAGGGCAACTGACCTTTTATCTAAATTATCGATATGAAGTTCAAGTTATCTACATTGATTTTCTAAAGTCATTCTCTCTGTGTATCATAAGATATATAAGATATTTCAGATATTTTTTCTCTTCAATTTTAACCATAAATGATTATATGGTTTTCATTCTTTTAACCGATCCTATAGGTTATCTTTTTTTTTTCTTTTTTCTTTGGTGTACCATTTTCCCATATATAAGATCCCTATTGTTGATCCCCTTGTCGGCTATATGCTAACAACTTAGAGTGCTTCCCTCTATCTTTCCTCCAATGAACTGTCTCTTCCTCTAATCGTACCTCGATTCTTTGATGCTCTAGAATTTCCATAAATGACTTGCCAATACCCTTCAACAAATGTCATCTGACATAGTACTCACTTAGCGTAGTCTTCAACGACAAACTCTGCTTCGAACGACTCATTCAGTGCTCCCTGATACTTTTCAATTCCTTCCATACTTTAAGCGTTACAACGCAAAACCACTATTGACAGTCAAAAGCGAAACGAAGTAGGAGGGGTGAATATCCAAAATCGAATCGATGAATCCCACAGAGAAACACGAAGCACGTAGCTTTTTCGGGAGGTGCGCGATATGTTTCTAGGGCGACCGACTCGTCGGTCATTCGGAAAAAGGGGTCCATTGCATGGTATAACCAGCAATGCGTTCGTCGTCCCCTGTTAAAATGCGACTTATCTACTTCCAATTACACTCTCTTATTAGCAAATCTACCGGTGCCTAGCCCGTATGCAGCACGAGTTTTAGCACTAAGTCGACTACAAGCAGTAGGCGCCTTTTTACCCCCAGGGCCGCACATTTCGTCTTCCCCTGCAACCCCTGACCGCATGCCCTTAGCAAGGAGATTTATCACAAGCAGCACACAGGCACAAACACGTGGCATTGAAGGTGGTGTCTACCTACCGCACAATTCTCAGAGCCCGCAGTGATAGTGATCGCAAGAGTGATCCCCGTCACTACTAAGAGACGCAAGACCATCTACAAGCCCAAAGGAGAGAATTCAATAGAGGTGGGGAGCAAGGAAAACATACGACTACACTTTTCGAAAAACGAATTGAGGGAAACAGGGACTGTGCAATTGATCTCAGGCGAACTTTATTACTTCCTTACCCCCCTTCTGAGCAAGGAGGAGGATTTTCAGTCTTACCTGCACAAGATTGGGAAGCCACAATTCCCTGGCTGTGTGTTCTACAATGGGGTAGTGGACGTTACCAATCACTCCTTTTTCTCGTGGAGGATCAAATGAGATTTGCCAACAACGTTATGATGTATACCGACATAAGGCAGCTTTTTTCGGACAATATTGTCAAAGAGACGCTGAAGAGTACTGATAGATAGAGCGGTGTTGTGCATTATATTATGGTATTTTTTTGCAATGAGATCGACCGGCAAAGGAGTCACATTTCCTTTTTTCGCTCCCCTCCTACTGCTGAAGGGAATTCCCTGACTTGAAATCTCACTTGCGGCGCGATGGTTGAAATTGTAGAGCGTCAGTCTCATTACTCTGGGTTCAAATCGCAGTCATCATGGATGTCTGTGTTTATCTCGCTGTTATGAACTTAACACTTGCACAGCGTTAAGTGTGATGATATTGCAACTGAGGAACAATCTCACTGAAAAATAAAAAATAAATAATAAAAAATAGTAACAAAAAGACTGTGACCTATACTCCACTAAGGAGTGAACACAAAACACTAATAAATATCGCTAAGGCGGGAGGGGCTAACTGTTCTTCTGTTAACATTTGGTGTTTACACTCACTATATCTTCCGTGGACATAATCAAATTGATCATAGTTTTCCAATTAGACATTATTTTTTAAATCTGAACTTTGTTTAAAGTGATGTTTTTAAGATTTTAAACCCGCTTGTACGCCACATCGCTAGTATTTCGATTCTCATACGTCATTTTAAAATGTTGTTGATTGCTTTTGCATAGGATTTATATAGGGTTTAGTTAACCCACGACCTTAAGTAAAAAAACCATTGCACACACCAACTATTTGCTCGCTGAACCCTGGAGCATTCGAGAATGGATCAAAACTTTGAAAAAAAAATATGTCCTGGAAAGTTCAAAATTATCAGATCTATGATAAAGATAATTCACAACAGTATTAAGACTCAGAGTTTCTCAGGGCCATGGAATAAAAATTTTAAATTAAATAAAAAATTTTTCTCTTCTCTGATGTACTATGCCACGTTTGAGGGTTAATTTTTAAAATGTCAAGGGTCTACCCCTCTATATTTTAAGCTTCATCTCTTCTGGACCTAAAGCTTACATTACAAAGCAGATACTGACATTTTTACATCCAGGGAGAAAATTATGCGGGTTCTCCTAATTTCTAGTATGTATTTGGCTGCCCCCTTGCCCCCAGGCCCTTAATTTTCCCGGGGTTCGGAATAAAGACTTTATAGAAATAAAGATACAATAAGAGGGCTCGCCTAATTTTCTCCCATTATATGGGAAACCTTAGTGCGTTAGAAGTGAAACTATAGATAACAAACCTAAAATTATAGCAAAGACTCCTACTAATCCTCGCAAGTAACTCCTCTCACCCTATTTTGAAAATTGTTGACATATACTGTTTGAATATTGTATACATTGCGAAAGTATCTACAAACTCAACACGTAACTCACTAATAATCCAGGTTAATAATAACTTCTGCTATATATCTCTGCTTCCATATGAGTACTCATTCACATTCTGTCGAACGGCGTCTCACTTTGTAATTAAATACGAATTACGTACAACATAAAAAAACTAAGCATTTCATTTTCTGTTTGATCCGGTCAAGTAACTTGCTACCGTCCCCACCGTAAATAGGGGAATCATTTCTTGAGCGGATCCAATGATTCCCACTATTTACACAACTATCTGAAGCTAGGAATTAGTATCTTTGTGGTCTTATTACAATCCTGAATATTTGCTAGTTACGAATCGCGTGCTATAAACTGTAATTAGTACAGATGGGCCTGATGATTGGGTTTTCAGTTTACAGGCTTCTCTGAGTTGCAATTGCATTCAAAGAAACCTTCTGATAGACAAGTATGTAGGTATGGATAATAGTATGCGCAATTTACGCGACATTCCGTTAATTACTAGAGCCACCGGATATACTCGTATACACAATATTTAGATTTGTGTGCAAGTGATTATAATTGCGCTCATCGCCGATTTATTGAGCGGGGCTATGTATCCAGTGAAGCGAATTACGACACGGTGTTTGTTTTCCAGCTTATACTCCAGTAGTAACACTCATACGGTTTTAAGTTGTACATGTTCATAAACATACCTATGAATAGTCTACATTTTATAATATAATTGAACGCATCCTGAGAAAAACTATGACATTCAATTCTTGTTAAGATCCATTTGGAGGAATGCATTGAGCACACTTAAGGATATGACCCTATCAACTGGAATCATTTACTTAAAGTAACGACAGAAATTATACTTACGGCTCACGGTCTCTCATCTACTTTCCTATATTTATAAATTCCCTCGCCAGACACAATTTTCATTATTTTTCTTAAATAAAAACTTTGCATGACCTTCCCGAATAGGCAGGAAGTTTTCTTATTGGCTCTAATTGTTCTTCTTTTCTTTCAGAAATCCGAGTTGGTGGAGGCGCCGCACTACGTTGGAACGAACATTAACATTAATTAGTATAGTTGCTCTAATTGCTGTCGCAGCATTGGTCATAGCATTAGTTTCAGTCGTTTTATCTGATAAACATCATGAAGGTAAGGCAATGTTATATTATATGGTTATGATATGAAGATTTTGATACAGTATCAGTAAGTTTGTGACGAATTCATATAGAATCCCTAAGGTCTGCTCCTTGAGAATAGATTTTTTCATTTCAAATCATGAACGGGGTATCTTAACTTTGAGCACTTATATTTCTGGTCCTACGATGAATCTACTAACGTGGAGTATCAAAGCCCCCGAAAAATAGAGTACTTATAAACGGAGCCAGTGGTGCTCAGACCATGCAACCGAAGAGTAACAGCATTCGCAAATACCAACAGACCCGACTATCTTAGAGTACCTGCCCTTTCAGACACTTTTGAAATTGAAATTTGAAGATTCAACTCTTCAAGCTCGGAAGGAATTTTATTAGAGGTTCATTGAAAGGGTGCGAATCATTGGTCTTTCAATATATATTTCCATCAATGCTCAAAATTAAATGTGCTTCTGTACTCGAAGATAAGTCAAGGTGTTGATTACAAGTGTGAGCCAATGCAGTGGTTTGGCTCTTAATTGTGGGGAGAATCTATTGTTAGTATCTGCGGAAGCCTCTTTTCTGTTTCTAAAAACTCATCTACAGCCTGAAAAGAAGAACACTTCAAACGCTACAAACTACAAGCAATTTTACGCCAGTTCAGGAAAGTCAATTTTCATTCTTTAACTCGTTCATCAGTATCTCTTTCCAGCGAGCATTCTCATGAGACAAAATATATGGAGGCAACGTCAGCACCGAAAACGAACCAGCCAACAACATCAAACCGCACTGGTCAAACGGCAAAAATAAAGATAGGAGAATACAACTTTGATACAGTTGATAATTTCTCCTATCTAGGGTCGGATAACAGCTATGATGATGAAATCCGCGCACGGTTGTTGTCAGCAAACAGAGCCTATTTCAGCTTACAAAAACTGTTCCGCTCGAAACATCTCACCATAGGGTCAAAGCTCTTACTGTACAAGACAATGATCTTGCCAGTTCTCATGTATTCTTCGGAGACTTGGGTTCTTAGCAAGAAGAATTGCGAACTCTTGGCCGCGTTAGAGAGAAGAATCCTCCGAAGAATTTTTGGCCCCCTACATGAAGATGAACGATTCCGTAGTCTACTTAACGAAGAAATCTATTAGCGATACCATGACCATCTGGTTGTGGATAAAATCCGGCTCAATAGGTTACGGTGGGCGGGTCACTTAATCCGTATGGATGAGGATGATCCAGCCCGGAAAGTCTATAAGGGCAATATCTATGGAAGAAAAAGAAGACGAGGCAGACCCTGCCTAAGATGGAGCGATGACGTAGGCCAGGACGCCAGACAGCTTTTAGGGATATCGAATTGATGGACACTCGGCGCAAAACCGAGATGTCTGGAATTCCTTATTAAGGCAGGTCTAGACCGGATACCCGTTGTTGCGCCGTTGATGATGATGATGATGATTCTCATGAGGTCTGAGAACAGGAAGAAGTCACAAGGGCCCAGATCTGGAGAATTTGGTGGATGTTTAAGCTATTCGAAGCTCAGTTCATGCAATTTTGCCATCGTCTCCATTGATTTGTGACGCGGTGCATTGTCTTGATGAAACAACACTTTCTTTTTCTTCAAATGGGGCCAGAATTCCATCCTTCAAATACTCCAATAACGCTTGTAATAGTGGTTGTTGATGGTTTTTCCTTTCTCAAGAAAGTTGATGAATATCATACCATGCGCATCCCAAAATACTGATGTCGTAGCCTTGATAGGAGACTGTGGCGTCTTTGCACGCTTTGGAGGCGGTTCACAACGTGCAGTTCATTCGGATCACGATCGTTTTGATTCTGGTGTGAAATAATGGAGCCATGTTTCGTCCTTTGTCGAATATCGGCGCATATATTTCGGTTCTTTTAATGGAGGAAGAGCTTCAAACACTGTTCAGAATGGTCAACTCGTTGTTGGTCGATTGTGAGCTCTCGCAGCACGCACTGTGAACAGTGCTTTCACACACCCAAACATTCATGTACGATATGTCCAAGACATTCCCTTGATACCTTCAGAACTTCAATCAACTTCATTTTGCAGTCATCCAAAATTATTTAGTAGACCTTTTTGATATTTTCATCGTTAACAGCATCCACTGCGTGTATCGTCCTCGGTGTTCATTCCACCTCATTTACACTTAGCAAACCACCTCTTAACGGTTGATTTACCTGGTACAAAGTCTACATAATGCTTTATTGACACACGAAATTCCCTTTTATCTATTTTCTTCAAACTAACAAAAGTTACTTCACTCAAAAGGCTCTATCATACAAACTAATAATCCGGCGTGTCTTTCGAAAGTTAGGGTAGTAGTTCCATCTGTGCGTTAGCCTACGAATATAAAAGGGGTTCAAATGTGCAAACTTAATGAACTTATATGAAATTTAGGCCCCAAAATATTTCCCATTACGATATCTTCGCAAATAAACTTGATAATATTGACCGGAAAACCTGCTTTTAATTGATTTTAGGAGTACCAAGTTTTACAGAAACATAGACGTTAATATGGCGCAAAGCCTCGCGAAAAGTTGTGACAGTTCAAACTTATCAATTTCACTCGAATTTACTCCATCTTAAACCATGCAAATAAGATGCTGACATCACAATTAACGAAAATAATTGGCATAAAATAAAAGGCTCAAGTCCCAGAAGAAGCAGCTAGTCCTTTTCAAAGTTTTGTTTGCAAAACAAAACCTAAAATCGATTCAATGTCTGTCTGTCTTTTTTTTTCAGGAGGTGGAAATCTTCAAAAGACGCTGGTCTGGACACACCAGCATGTGGGATTTTTACCCACTAAAGCCACTCCCGACTCCGTCCCTGCCCCGCGGAACCACCATAAGGTATTACATCACGGGGCGGAGTCAGCTCATTCTGGCTTAGTCACCTTTCTTCTATACGCGGCGCACGTGACCGCGCCTTTCTCCTCTCCTCTGCCTTTCGCAGTATGGTTTGGATTGATGCGATCATGGAGTTGACCGCATCCCAATTTTCTTGATGTGCTAGCATCTTCGGCACCAGATTTTCTGGTACCAGCATCTCTCCTAGAGTATCCTCTAGTTTCCTCCTTTCTTCCACAAATCTCGGGCAGTTGAAGAATACATACTCTGGGTCCTCTGGGACCCCATCCCAATTTGGACAGTCGGGTGAGGTCTCCAATTTAAACCTGTGCAGGTATTGCCGATAACCTCCATGCCCCGTGATAAACTGGGTGAGATTATAATTAATCTCACCGTGTCGTCTCTCCAACCACTCCTTGATGGCAGGAATGAGCCTGTGAGTCCACCGACCCTTTCCCGAGCGCCACCGCTCTTGCCATCTATTTATGGATCTCTCCCTCTCAGCATTCTTCGTCTATAATAAGGAAGAGATTGGCTTCGCATTGTATATATTCGCCATCTCATCTGCCAAGATGTCAATCGGCATCATTCTAGAGATGACGAATGCTGTATCATCTGAGACAATCCTGAAGGCAGAGCATACCCTCAATGCTGTCTTCCTATATACTGCACTCAGTTTGTTAGTGTTTGCGTTTGCAATGTCTCTAACCCACCACTGTGGCTTCCTCCGGGAGGGGAAGATTAAGTACATCGTTGTACATAATGTTCCACAGTAGTGACCCAATACGGAGCCCTGCAGGACAACTGTGAAAACGACGTACTCCTGCGGTCCGTCATCAGTGTCGCATCAGAGCCATCTGTCCATCTGTCTGTCTGTCATAAGTACTTTTCTCAGAAGCGGCTATACCAATTGACTCGAAATTTGGTGAGAAGGTGGGAACTGTGGACCCCCAGACATGCAGTGAGTGATATCCTTCTAGGTTGAATTATATGTAAAAGTGGGGTGTAAAATTTTTTTTTCACCGAATGTACACAACTGTAGTGTAGTTGAATGTGTATTAAATGAAAGGTCTCGATTAGAACTTTTCAAAGCCAGTCTTAGTTTTGAGATTTGTTCAAAAGGCGGAGAGTGGGAGGGGTGGAAAGTGATGATTTCTTTAACGGACCCATTCTCAGAAACTACCCAATCGACAAATCTGAAAAAATTCATGAAGCTGCCTCTATATGGTGTCCAGACCTCAAAATACTCTCCATATCGATATCTATTCAAATTAAGTTAATAATAGTATAATATCATTTTTTTGAGGAGATTGAGTAAAACCCCCCTTAAGTTTATGCCAGAGTTACAAAAGTATAAAATATAATATGAAACAAGTTTGATCAAAATCATACTATTACTGCAACTAAACATCAATATCACATTGAAGTGGGTAGCCAGACATGCTAAATGCAAATAGATAACGGGCTACGTACAAATGGAATAGTTCTACACTTAAATATACTCACAGAAGGAGCAAACAAAACCTTTCCTACCTGAAGCGCCCAGCTTCCGGTTTCCCCACTTGTTGAGATTTTGTTTGAAGCAAAACCTTATAAAAATCGATTCATTGTCTGTCTGTCCGTCTTTTTTGCGCCGATGGGAGGTGGAAAGTTTCAAAAGGTAACGCTGACTCCTACCACACAGTTATGTGAACTCTTACCTGTGAACTCTTACCCACTAAAACCACCTCCTTCTTCTTCCACTCTCCCCGTACGACTCCCAAATGGTATTATTTATTTTTCACTCATGTTAATATTCCTGTTTCCTCTCGTTCAGTTTTCCGGCTGACTTGTTCCTGCCTGGGTGCTCGCCATGACCCTTTCGATTTCTCTTTGATTTCAACATATTTTCCACTATATTTTCGGGTATACGAATCTCGGGCAATGAAATAAAACAAAAAACGAATCAGCATGCCCAAATCGATAGAGATATGCTCTAGTTTGCCGTGGAGTCACTCGATCCATATCGGTATATCCCATATGATTCTGTAGGTCCAGCGGCCTTTTCTGACTCGTTCCACTTCTCCTACCATTTCGTGATAGTTTCACTTCGTGCGAGCTGTCATCGACAGGCAGGAGATTCTCCAGTGAAATACGCTCGATCGTAAAGTCGTCTTCCTTCTCTCGCCAAAATCTCAATGGGGATCATTGCTGCTATCACGCAGGCCTCTTCATCGCATATTGTTCCGTACGTGCAACAACTCGAAATAAGGAGTCGACGGCTCGGCCACAGTAGATCTACTATAGGCAGTACCCTTACTAAAATGACCCCCCTTGCGAATGTGCTTGCAGAAGCTTATCTGTACACATCAGAAACGCTAAACAAGGAAAAGGCATAATATTCGTCAAATCGTATTGGTAAGAGAGAGATTGGTGAGCTTTTGCTATTCTGGTATTACGGCGTGCTGATCCATATAGCAAAAAGTTGTTTCACGCATTCACTTATCCATAAGCAAAAACTTGCCAATCTCACCAAAACATTGGCAAGTCCGGGCGATATGTCAAACACAGCTGATCGAATTTTCGTTACATCTCGCTCATGCTCAAGGGCAAAACAATTTGAAATCGTGTGTACTCGCACTGATTTCCCCCCTTGAGGGGCAAGGGGAAGGGTGGTAGCTGTCTAGTATCTAACTGTGGGCTCGGCCTTGGGCCACCTATATTTGGAAGCATTCTTGCAATCAGTACTCGAATGTTATATGCCTTGGTTGCTGAACACTCCACATGTGATTTCTAGTTTAGCCTCTGGTGAATAGTTTTTGTTCCAACTTTGATCTTCATGGGCTTGCACTTTCTCCGCTCGGTAATAAGTACTTCTGCGAGAAGTAGACCAGCATTCTCTAACCAGGACTTCATGAAATATACTACTTCACTAGCATAAAGCTCGACTTCTTCGAGGAGGCGTGCAACAATCGCACGCCAATGTCGTCCGCGAAACCAGGAAGATCCTGCGTCAGTACTCCGTTATACATAATAATTCACAAGAGTGGGCCTAGGACGAGCCCTTGTGCAACTCCACATGTCGTTTAATATAGTTTCATTCCTTCATCTGTTTCACAACACAAACGCCTAGCGATTAAGAGGTCGGCAATGATACGCACCAGGTACTTCGGCCCGCCTAAAATCATTAGGCAGTCAAGTATTTTGCTCCATCTCGGGGAATTGAAAGTATTCTTCGCATCGAGTGTGATCACTGCACAGTGTTTGTGCTCGTTCCCCTTTCGAAAACTGAACTGATTCTCAGAGAGATCGCCTTCCTTTTCAGCAATTAGAAGTAATCTGTTACAGATTATACGTTCAAATAATTTGCCAGTATTATTTAGAAGGCATATGGGTCTGCATGATGAAGGTTGGCCCAGCGGTTTGTCGGGCTTGGATATGAGAATCAGTCTCTGCTTCTTCCACTCTGTGGGAAATGCTCCTTCCTTAAGACATGCGGTGAATACCTCGGCAAATATATTTAGCGCTATCTTCACTGCTGTCTTAAGGGCTTTATTAGGAATACTATCCAAGTCAGTAGCCTTATTTTCTATTATTTTTTTTTGCAGCTTCCAAGATCTCTTCTTATCTTACATTGGGATTTCGATGGGATCCACTTGGGCAAAAGGAAGGCTAGCGGCATTTAAATTCTGCGAGAAGAGGTTCATCACTATCTCGTCTAGCAAGTTAGGGCAACTAATCGATGGAGAGTGTTTGCCTTTGATTTTGGACATCACTGTTTTGTAGGCGCCGCCTCGGTGGTCTGAATAAGCTTCCTTAGACAGCCGCTTGAAATGTTCGCTTTTACTTCATGCAATGATGTGCATAGAACATATTCGTTAGAGTTCTTCGTTCATAAATCTTTAAATGCAGGAAGAGAAGTCCAGACAGCCCGAGTATTCCCTGCACTATCGCCAAACTATCGTTGAATGACTTTTTCATCATCTGTTCTCTCCTGGTTAAGACCTTACCTAACTGAGCATAGAGCATAGATCGACTCTCTTTCCTGATTCCTTGATTAATTCATATTTTAATTCTCCATAAATCCCCTCCCTTAATTATTTTTCTGCCACAACTGCCACTTTATTCTCCCGTCGTTAGGTTTCAACTGACCAGCATATAGCAGTAACCTTAAGAGCTGTCTTCTTAATGTACATAATACAAAAAGTGCGGACATCGGTGTAGAAAGCGACCATCATCTAATGGACGTTTACTTTCGCTTGCGTGTCCCTATTGCACTCGCTCGCGACGAAAAGAGTATCTGCCCCTAAATTCATCACGGCCCGTCTCCGCGATCCGGCTGTCCTCCGGCGGCGGGAAAACTTTTTTGCTGCTCAAGTAAGACAAATTCTAAACGACCCACTCGAAAATGTTGATGAGCACTGCACCGGATCCGCACTTTTGCCAAACCTCAAGAAGCCATTGTAAATTCAAAGGTGTGGATAGAGTGTTTTCTTTGATTTGTGTGGATTTGCAAGCGCTTGCAGCCGATTGATCGCATATCGTTTTTTAGCATAAATCATCGTAGGAAAGTGGAGAGAAAAGAGTGAACTTCTTGGAAAATCGGGGAGAGCTAAAAAACATTACAAGAGACCAACAATGATGACGGATAATTATGGTTGACGCTCTATGTCCCACGTAGTTTACGGCAACCAAATATAAAATAAAGTACCGCCCCTGATGTACAGATAAGCTACATAATTATTCTGCAGCTGTACTTTTAATGTTATCAGTCTAAAGTGAAATGTCAGCACTGCGTTTAGCATTGTGCAACATACCATAATGAAGTCGAGTCTTCTCGTGCTGACTTTGTGCCTCACAGTTTTCATCTACTGGTCGTGTCTCCTGCTCACTCCTTTGTGCAGTATAGGACATCCGCGCACTCTGTTTTTTTAATGAGACCTTTCAATTTCATTGCCATCATAGTTATATTTTGTAAGTGATAAGTCTACATCAGCGGAACTTCAGAAAGATGAACACAAACATCCATAACCAAACCGGAACTAAATACGGGGCAACGAGGATCGAGAGGCTGACGCGCAAGCAACTCGATCATTACACCATGGGGGAAATCGTTTTGCGATGATGCGACCACTTCGTCTTTGTGATACTATCAAGGATGCGGCCCCATAATGATTCAGTAATCCATTGCCACCAGATGGTTGAAAAGGAAAAGGCAAAAATTAAGCAAAGTGGTAAAAGGGGAGCAAAAGGAATGGAATCCCCAATTACTTTTCAAATTGATTCGCTATGCATGATCTAAACATAATGATAACTGCTACTCTTGGAATCATCATGATAAAAATTGGTTTTTCTTCTTTCGTAGATCGAACCTGATATCTTCAAAGAGTTTATTTCAATTGCCTTTTTTGCTACTAGATTTGTACATGATAATTATTTTTCTAAGCCTTTCTTTTTTAAGTCAATATATGTACATATCACATCAGAATGACCATCTGAATCCAAGCGGCTGTAGCGGCTGTTCTTCCCCTTTTTATGCACATACTATCCACACGTATACTACGATCTGGTTGACCCCCCTTGACGTCACAAATTGTGTTTAGTCTGCTAATAAATGATATTTACGGCCACGAGAAGTGTAATGACACATCATAAATTCATAATTATAGATAAAACCAGTCAGCTCTTAGGTTTACCTCGAAATTTTCTGCAACTTCATCTTCATCTTCTGTTTATCGATATTATGCAATAAAATGCTTGTTGGTTGTATACTACTTACTCTTTGACTACATATAGATTTTTTATTCCTATTTTTTCAGTGTTAGAATTACCCGGAACTGCTGAAGCTCTGGGAGCCCCACCGGCAACACATATCATCTCCAAGCATCCTGACATAGAGACAAATGAAGTAACATCGAAGAAGGACGATATTTGCTTGACCTCAGAATGTGTGCATACGGCATCGAATGTGCTGGAGGCACTGGACACCTCGGTAGAACCATGTGACGATTTTTATAACTTTGCATGTGGTTCGTTTTTGAAGAACACAAATATTCCTGATGAAAAAACACAGGTCAACACATTCTCAGTCATTGGTGACAAGCTGCAGATTCAGCTGAAGCAACTGATCACTGAGGAACCAAGTGAAACGGTAGCGAAACCATTCAAGTTGGCCAATAAGTTGTATAAGGCGTGTATGAACAAAAGTGAGTATGGGTCCCGATTTTAGAGTCCACTATTTTTAGCACTTCTTCATATGCATGAATGTGTTGTGTTTTGTAGTTTCGAATTTGCACTGTATTTTTTTCAAAAAAGATTAATCCCCTATTTAAAAGCAAAACCTGAAATTTCATAATATCTAATTCCAGCTTTAATCGAGCAAAAAGGCACTCAACCAATTGTCGAGATTGCTGAAAAACTAGGAGGCTGGCCTGTGATCAAAGGTGACGCCTGGGACGAAAATTCATGGACATGGCAAGACTCTGTCAAAAATTTCCGAAAATATGGTTTCAGCATGGATTACATTTTGGACTTTTCCGTTGGAATCGACTTGAAAAATTCGACTCGACGAGTGATCGATGTATGTTCGAATACTTTACTTAGCCCATAGTAGGAAACAAGAGAAAATTAACACTTTTTTACCATTATTCAGCTGGACCAAGCAGCTATTGGCGTAAGCCGGGAGTATCTTGTTAAAGGACTAGAGGATAAGATTGTGCGGGCATATTATGACTACATGGTGGATATGGCTGTTTTGTTTGGAGCCGAACGCACTCGAGCCGTGAATGAATTGAGAGAGTCTTTGCAATTCGAAATTGATTTGGCAAACGTGAGTATGGAATGTTATACACTTAAATTTATTTTCTCTTTATATACTCGTATATTCATATGAGAATTAGAATCATGTTATTAGTCTTATGCCAAAATTCCGAACCCGAAGTAATAATCGAGATTCCATAGCCCCTCCTCCAATGGCAATGTTATTCAACTTCTTCCAGTATTTTCCGAAAAACTTGCACTTCTCTTTCGCTATTCTATACCACTTAGTTCTAGCACATTCCACACATCGGCCATCCAGGGATAGTGAGTTCTATTGCATGGCATCACGACTCCTTTTGTCAAAGTATAACTAAAATCTACACTCCCAGATTTTGGCAACATAGCGAAAATGGATCTAGGGCCTTTAATGTGTCGATCAATATCAAATTGGGTGCCGCCATCGACAGAAGCAACACTACCTAGACAAATTCTTCGACACTCGTCACACTGAGGTCCTTGCTTTTGTTGGTACCGCTTGACTCCATCTCGAAGTCGAGAGCCATTTGGACAAGGTCTATTATTCGATGGAAAGCAAGCATATGCAACGTGAATTTTGTGACGTCTCCTAAAAATGAGCAACGGGCGGATTTGATGTTGAAGAAAATCTTTCAGGGTATTATCGGCTGACGCCTGAAGAAATCGACTAAGTGCGTACTAAGTGGAGAGTCACCTCGTTCTCGCCCTCACATTGGCCGCAGCGCCTGCTAGAAACTCTAATGGAGGAAGAGGATATCCTTAAGTTTTTTGTGTATATAGAGTGAGGGAATCTTTAAAAGATAGGAATACTACTCCAGCGACTTAAAAGTCCTTCTCAAAGATTTAAATCTAGGATAACTACCAGGCAGAATAAAGAGAAAACCCAGTGTAAATGCTTCGGACAACGGGGAACGAAGCTTCAGAACCTTATTCTGTATACCGCCCATTCTCGTAACTGTTAACGTAACGATGAGAATGATGAAGTTCTACAAATTGCCAATTCTTCTCGGATCAGAGCAGATCAGACAACCGATGTAGAACTCTCTGGAGGTAGTCACTACCTCTCGCTTGATGCGGGAATAAACCTTTATTAATTTATTTAGATAGATTACCCCATGATCTACGAACATAGACGGCTTATGAATCGGTCGAAAACAATGTCTATCTTTAAACATTCCTTTTTACTCCGTTGGACATCTAGCTTGAATCGTTTTTACGATAAGTTATATATATATTTCACCCTCTGGGCCACTCGCCTGGCTCTGTGACAATCCCTGCGAAGTTTCAACGGGTCGCTTTTCCATCCTCTTCTTCTAATGGGGAATTTATATCTTTCTGATTTTGACATGATGTCGGAAACTCACTTTCATGGAATATTTATCATTCTTTTGGAACTAGCTTAATGAAGTTGGCTCAACTATCGTCTCCGTCGAGCTATCAATATCCTTGTTTTTTCAGTCGGGCAGATAGCCTGCTCTCTACGTTCGAAAACGAACACATATTTCGGTCTGCTTATCACAGCAATTAATTGAAGTTTGAAAAATTAGTTGAGTGTAGATGTTCTATGAAACGCGTTTTGGATATGATACACAATATAACGATGTGGGCTATCAAATGAAATATCTGAGTTAGTGCTCCGTGTAAGTAAAGAGTGAATCTCCTGATATCCATTGGAGTAAAGGTTCAAACTATACGAACCGTAAATTGCAACAAATCTCTAATCGAACCCAAACATCTGAATTAGAAAAAGACATAACGACAAACAAAACAAATACGTGTCTGCACGCTAAATGCTAACTGGAAAGACGGAGGAACTCGCAAGAGCCCTTCGGAAAAGGCGCATTGACATCTGCGCTCTGCAAGAAACCCGATGGTCTGGTGCCAAAAGCTGCGACATTGAACGCGAACGCGGTAAAAATGGCTACAAACTTCTCTATTTTTTTAACCTACACACTCAATATGGTGTTGGCATTGCCATCTCAGAGGGTTTCCGTGATGCCATTAAAGAAGTCGAACGGTTTGACGATCGGCTGATGAAGCTCACCATTATATCAGCTGATCGCACTATTCACTTCTTCACCGCGTATGCACCACAGACAGGTCGACCTGATGCCGAGAAAGATGCCTTCTGGCAACTTCTCGATGAAAAGACTTGTCACGTGCCTGCTGACGATTACATAATCATTGTCGGCGACCTTAATGGTCATGTGGGTGAAAAGGCAGACGGTAACAGGTGCCATGGGGGAAAGGGGTTCGGAGCGCGCAATGAAGGTGGCGAGCGTATAATCGATTTTGCGGACACCCATGATCTTGTACTTATGAATACATGGTTCATCAAACGATTGTCTCATCTTCCCACATTTTATAGTGGGAACAATAAAACGCAAATCAACTATATTCTCATAAGACGCCAACATTTTACCACTGTTACTGATTGCAAAGTCGTTCCCTATGAGACCATCGCACCTCAACATCGGCCGTTGATTGCCGTCCTGCGAATTAAGCCACCGATAAAACAGCGTGAGGAACGCACTGGCCCGCCGCGCATTAAATGGTGGTGATTTGGTGAGAAGAAAGAAGAAAAGGTCTCACTCATACGATTGCCAACCATTACGAATGTGGAAGAATCATGGAACCAAATGAAAGACACGATCCACAAAGCGGCCTCTGCAACCCTCGGGGTCACCAAGTCGGGTAAGCAGTACATCAACCGAGATACTTGGCTTTAGAATGATGACGTTGAAATGAAGATCCGTGAAAAGAAACGCCTCTACCACAAATTTCTCGACGATAAAACACCTGCTAATTGGCAAATTTATAAGAATGCCAACCGGGAAGCAAAGAAAGTGGTCGCTGTCACCCGAGCAAACCATTTCAAAAATCTTTACGATAAACTGGACACTCGGGATGGCGAGAGAGATCTTTATCGACTTGTTAAAAGCCGTGATGAACGCACACAGGATATCGAACATTTCTGTTGTGTTAATGACAAGAACGGTACTTTGCTTACCAACCGTCGAGTCGCAACGGATAGATGGCGAGAATACTTCGAGCAGATTTCAACTGAAGAATTTGCTCATCCTCCACTTCCACAATCATTGCCTACATTTGGAGCAGTTCCACCAGTCAGCCCAACTGAAGTCGAGGAGGCAATAAAACAAATGAAATCGGGGAAAGCAACAGGACCTGACGACATCGCATCTGAGCTCTGGAAAGCGAAGAGCTGGGACCCAACACTGTGGCTCAGTGAATTCTTTAACCGGGTTATTGGGGAAGGAAGAACACCATCTGACTGACAAGAAAGTACCACTGTTCCAATATGGAAAAAGAAAGGTAGCCCAGCAGAATGTTC
This sequence comes from Hermetia illucens, assembly GCF_905115235.1. Lineage (NCBI taxonomy): Eukaryota > Metazoa > Arthropoda > Insecta > Diptera > Stratiomyidae > Hermetia > Hermetia illucens. The sequence goes on along the minus strand of NC_051854.1, from coordinate 55,036,940 downwards.
AAATTACCGTCCAATCCGGTTACTTTCCCATATCATGAAGATTTTTGAACGCATTCTTGACAACCGTATTCGCGAAATCGTTGAAATAACCGTGAATCAAGCCGGATTTGTCAAGAACTGCGGAACTACTGACGCAATACACGCTGCGCGATTACTCATGGAGAAACACCGTGAGAAGCATCGCCCTCTTTACATTGCCTTTCTGGATCTAAAGAAAGCGTTTGACCGTGTACCACACGAACTCATCTGGTATGCTTTACGACAACACTTCGTGCCAGAAGAACTCGTGCGCTGGGTTCAATTGCTCTACCACGATCCGAAAAGTAAAGTTCGAAGTATGGCGGGTGTATCAAAACCGCTTCGTGTCTCTGTTGGTGTTCATCAAGGAAGTGTCCTCTCACCACTCCTCTTTGTTCTTGTTATGGACACCGTCACACGGGATATCCAACGTCCAGCGCCTTACACACTGCTTTATGCAGATGATGTTTTCCTAGCATCTGATAGCAAAAATGATCTCGAGCAACTTGTTCAAAAATGGAATGATCGCCTCATGCAACACGGTCTCAGATTGAATTTAAACAAAACTGAATTTTTGACGACCGATCCCCATGAAACAGGCACAATCACTGTCAGCGGCAGTGATCTGCCCAGAACTGAGCGATTTAAATACCTCGGGTCAACGCTATCAGCCAATGGAAAACTGCGTTATGAAATTGCTTCACGCATTAACGCAACCTGGATGAAGTGGCGTTCCACAACTGGTATCCTTTGTGATCGACGTATCAACGAACGTCTCAAATCTAAAATTTACCGCAATGTCGTCCGTCCAGTCGCTCTCTATGGTTCTGAGTGTTGGCCGAACATAAAAGACAATGAACGGCGTCTTGCGGTAATGGAGACGAAGATGCTACGTTGGACTAGTGGCGTCACACGTTTAGATCACATCTGAAATGAGGATATCCGCGATCGTTATGGGGTTGCACCGATCGTGGAAAAGTTGCGAGAGAGGCGTCTTCGATGGTATGGTCACGCAGTTCGTGCAAACGAGAATTCACTTGCCAAGATTGGTCTGAACATCGAAGTCGATGGTAAACGACCAAAAGGCAGACTTAAGCAACGGTGGCTTGATACGCTGGATGGGGATTTGAAAGTCTCGAGATTGCACCCAGATCAGGCATTCGATAGAGCCAAATGGCGAAGCCGATCACGACGAGCCGACCCCGCTTGTGAACGGGACAAAGGCTGAAGAAAAAGAAGAAGATAACGACAACCAAAATCGAAATCTAAGTTTTTAATGGATGTTATTCAAAAAACAAGTCATATTTTAGAAATTCGCTAGGACAAACTCCCAAACTATTATTGAAATTGAAACCAACATAAATTTGAATTGAAATGTTTCCTCAATAACAACGAAATAGATATCATGCTCATCTCTGAAACACACGGAAATACAATTTCGGCACCAAAAATGCACACTCTACGATACAAAACATCCTGAAGGTAAGACCTTGCTGGCACTGCTTTCCTTATAAAATCGTGTCTCAATCGTTATGTCCTTGAAAACTATTGCACCAATTATCTATCCAAGTAACAGAGATGTCCCGTGAAATAACTACATCATCAATCTCCTGCCCTTCAAATTAAAAATTGGCTCTAAACAATATCGGGACTTTTTCGGCACTGGACAATAGGTTCACTGCGGCGGGAGATTAAGCGGGTCATCCCGTGTGTCGGCTCCGCGGAATCGAATTTTTTTTTTGGCATCAATTGTATCTAGATATTCAAAGTCGTTCGGAAATTATAGTGTTAAACACGTGATAAGTTACATGCCAGATTTATGTCGATTGTCGTAATAAAGCTCGTCTTTATCAGTCCGAATAACGTTCGAGTGACTTCGCTAAAAGGACAAGAATTGAAGCCAAGGCTGTACATGTGTTTCTTCAAGAAACCTAAGGTTTATGGACTAGGTATAACAGATTAAGGTCAGTTAAGGTTTTATGGCTAAAAATCGCATTCTACTTTTTAAATGCGTTTTTGTCGAAACTGCATATTGAAAATCGGCTGCCACCATAGCCCAAAATCATTGAAGAAGCCGTAAAAAAACACCAAAATTCAAAAAAAAAGTTTAACAAACCAAACTAAAAATTTAGTTTGTAATATTTTTTAATAATCCTAGTTTGCGGACTGTAGTTAAGTCTGTACTATATAGCAACCGTAACTAATATGTACTGGCTTGGTATGTCAAGTGTATCGATTTTAGTGGCGTTTTCTTGGTTTATATGCTGTAATCCTATTTTAGACGCCATAGCACCCCACATGATGATGCTGCCACAGCCGTGTTTAACTGTTGGCTCAATATTACGAGTTTGTAAGGCAGTGACCACCCTTCTCCAAACCGATTGCAGGCCATGAGAACCGAAAATGTTGAATTTAGACTCAGCATAAAAACTACCGGTTTTCCAAAGCTATTCTGTCTTATTAACGATCTATTCAGCAAATTCGACACGTTTTTAACATTTTGTGTAAAACAAAACCTTATTAAAATCGGTTTACTCTCTGTCTGTCCGTCACACACAACTGGAACTGCGAACATACATAATTCTACATTTAATTTAAGGGGGGTCTCCATTCATTTAAAATGGGGTATATTTTTTTCACCAAATATAGTCATGTGGGGTATCAAATAAAAGGTCTTGGTTAGTGCTTCCCGAAGCCGGTGTTAGTTTTGACAGTTATTGGAAAGTTGGGGACGCGGGGGTTCGAAAGTGATCATTTCTTTAACGGACCCATTCTCAGAAATTGTGTCCGGATAGCTGAGAGGTTAAAGCGCAAAGCTATCGTGCGGAAGGTCGCGGTTGTGGCAGTAGAATTTGTATCGTGATTTGACGTCAGGTACCAGTCGACTCAGCTGTGAATGAGTACCTAAGCCAAATGAGGGTAATAACCTCGATCGAGCGCAATGCTGACCACATTGCCTCCTACAGTATACTGTAGTCTACCGTTACGGTCTTGAATGAAGTGCTTGCTTTAACACATTTCAAAGCCCTGATCAAAGGAGGAAGATCTGTTACTATACCTTTGTTCCAAAATTTTTTGCAAAAGATACTGTAGTTATCTTGGAATTCTTTCTTATGTTTTTTCACTGTTCCACCACCACCTGTTTTGCGAGAAACAGAAAGAAGTTTTTTATTGTATGACAAACAGTAAACGTTGGTTTTTTTGTTTTTGAGCTATTTTCATAATGCTTTTATAATATTTAATGATCAGCTCATTGGAGTCGCAGAACTGCTGCGCGTTGCTCATTTTCGGCCCTTTAACGTGCGATAATTGCAAAGATTTAATCATTTTCGTATATATCAGGGAGCCCAAAAGTTCTAAATACAACAAGAAACATAATGGTGCCTTCTTTTGAGCAGCAACCATATTATGTGCTGCGATATGATATAATAACTTGAAGTGTCCAAGTTTGTTTTGGCTGCGATAAACGGTCACTTTTTTTGTTTTTCTGTAATATTTATGTGTAACATAGAATTAATAAAATAATTATAACAGTAGAAAACTACTATAAAGGGTTACTGTTTTTCTTTCATAACTCATTTAAAAATATCATATGGTTTTTGAGATATCTGAGAATAATAATCCAACTTTTTAATTGGTTCACTGTATGTATAAATGAAACTATCGTGTACCCAAATATTATTACATGAACGATGCTTCGGGTTTCCCGACTTGTTTTTCATTAAAATATATATTCTGAGCCCACAAAAATGTCAGGCTCGGTAGGAATCCACCTTACACATTCATGATAATATAATACACAATATTGGTCTATAGAAATTTAAAACTTATCCTCTCCTTGATTTTAGATATCACTTCCTAATGAAAAACGTCGGAATTCATCAGCTCTCTACAATCCAATGACTATTGCTGATATTCAAACCAAATATCCTTATGTATCATGGCTAAACTACATTAACGCCCTTTTACCAGAGGGTCTCGATGTCGATGAAAATGAAATCGTTATTGTCTCGGTACCAACGTTCTTCGAAGCTCTAGGAGATCTGATAAAGAGGACACCGAAAAGAGCTATTGCCAATTATGTAATGTGGCGTATCCACGGATTTTCAGCATTCTTCCTCACAGAGGAGCTACGAAAACGTCAACTTCAATACAGTACGGTTTTGAGCGGACGCCAAGAACAGGAGCCACGTTGGAAGGAATGTGTGGATATAACAAGTGGAAGGTAAGTACCGCTGCTTAACGAACAAATATAAAGTTGAAATTGCATTTATAGAGCCACAATGTCTATTCATCATTCATTGTGAGAGTCAAGAATCTATGTCGACGGTTATCTGGTTAGGGAAATTTCAAAGGCTTCCATATGCTGATGTTGCGCTTATTTCAGTGCATCTTGAAGTAATCTTGTGTTTTTGTCTTCGCCATCCAATCACTAAATTTAGGTTGCATACATAATTAATAATTAAAAAAAAAATGTTATGAAATAAGTTCATTTTTCGTGCAAACTATGAAACCATTGGATTAATTTGGTAGGGCCCAATAATTCAGAAAATGCAATCATCGTAGAGATCTCTTAGTAGAAATGACATCATCGCAAATACCACTTTGTGACTAATAATGAAATTCTGTTTTTTGTCCCTGCTGAAGTTGTATTTATTCTAATTTTTAAAAATGTAAATATCCATATTCTGCCGAATTAACAGCGGATGATACCGCTGTTCTGTTTAGAGTGTATTATGCACTTAGTTCGCAAGCTAACAAATAGTACTTTCATGCGGCTTCCCACAAGGTGATTGGAAGAGAAAAGTAAAACTCTTCTTTATGTGACGATTTAACACACTTAAACTGTCTGTAAATTCAATATTCAAAAACCGAACTTACTCCATATACTAAAGCTCTCGTAATACACTGCTATATTTTGTTTTTTTTTTGTCGCCCTAATGCCTTTACGTACCCCAAATTATCGGTACAAATTGTTTCCTAACACATTTATTCTTATTTAATTTCTGTAAATAACTCCACCCTACATAAATTCTAACCTTACACATCAGTAGCAAAGGAGAGATTCAAATTTGTGTATATCCAAACATTTTCCAACCAGCTTCGGTGAAACTTTGAATTGAAATTTGTACATATTAATCTAAAATTATTAATTTTTTGTTATCTTTTCAATTTTTCAGTAATGAGTACGATAGTGATCAACAAGAATACGGGTACGGATGTTGTTCTGGAGAAATTTACCCATTTCTCTGTTGAGTGTGTGTACGCGTCCTCTTCGTGTGTTTGAGATGCATATCGATATTAAAAATTGCAAACAATTCCTTTTTTAATGAGATACTTTTTTTATATATTAAGAATTTTGAAATTATCCGAAGAAATTTTTTTTTCTAATACGTAGATTCCATGAAATTAACTGAACACGTTACAAACTAATTTGCGTTTTTACTAACGATATGCAATGGTATACGCGAAATAGATAAAATTAATAAGTTTGGAAAACAACTCTGTAAATGGGATTGAATTGGGAGAACTACCTATAGAGACTAGAAACTACCTAATTTCTCAGTAAGCTAAAAATACGCATGATCTAGCCGAAATAGTCCAGTGAATAACATATTTAGTAAACTTCCTGAATTATGTAGTCAAAACATTGCATGCATAATGGGTGCATTCCTAGAATTTACACATGGCTTGTAGCATATTGTGCTTTTACTTTCTACAATACGCGGAGTCAATGACTAGATACTTTCACTCGAACTTAGTTAAGTTAGTTGATGGTTAGATTTACTATTCTTTCGGAGCGTGAAATCTCTGCCACTTGAAGTTAATAAATTCACGAAATCCAACTTTTTATGACTTCAAGTTGTAAATTTTTGCACACACTCCACGCATGAATACTGTAGCTAATCATAAATCAACTTAACTAACTTTCTCTTATTATAATAGAAAGCCAACTTATCCAGTTATTTCCTGTGATCATCGATTACTCCCTAGAGTACATAACCCATAACAGTTGAAAATGAATGAGAGCTTCTCGGAAAGTCCTGGGCGCTGAAGCTCAAGCAAACTGCCGCAACGCTGCGTACAGGATTAGCAACTATTTATAATTTGTAACCTGGAATTTATTAATGAAGATTTAATTGGTCGACCCCATTGTTGCAAAGATTTACTCTAAATAATATGTACATACTGGTAGATTAGCATTAGTCGTTAGTATTCCATAAACTTTGATCACATCCACAGTTTATTATTCAATAACTTGAATTTGATTATTCATCCCGATTCTTTCGAAACCTGGCCTGATGTAAAAATATTTGAATTATTGAAACTCGCAAACGAAATACTTAGGTTCGCATTGTTACTATTATTTTCAATGACTTAATCTTTGATGAAGTACCACTGCATATTTGTAGATCAACAGAAACACTAAAAAGAACGAAAAAGTTGACTGACGGTTTCGTCCAGGGCAGACGCAACTCATCAGACGCTGCTTCACCTCTGCCCTGGGAGCAACGTGATCTATTACGTGTTTGCGATTATATTTAAATGGGGTGATTACCATCTGTCGTTACTTTTGGTCGCGCTGCTCCCAGGGCAGAGGTGTGAGGCAGCGTCTGATGAGTTGCCTCTGCACTGGATGAAACAGTCAGTCAACTTTTTCATTCTTTTTTGAAAACTTGATGGTTTAACAGAAAAGGACTACAAAAGAGCAAGTAAGTTGCTTCCCAAGTGGTCCGGTCCGTCACCAAGTGGGTGCAGACTGAGGACTCCCAGCATCCTCAACAAGAAAAAAGAAACACTAACTTAAAATTGTTAGAAAATCGTTAGAGACTGCCGGTCATAGCCTCATTGCAAAAATCTATGTCGTTGCTATGTCTACATATTTATTTTAACGATCAGTTGGCATGGTTTAATCCCGTATTACGCTTTTGAGAGAATTCGTCACTTATCGCTCTTACTTTCTGACACTAAGGTTATTATGGAGAGGATAAGGTTATTATAGGGAGAAAAGAAGGAAGTCCCTCTCTGCAACCCAGATGAAAACTCGTGGCCGTCGTATTGGCCCCTTATTAACTTCATTTGGAAAGATATCGGTATAGATTTTTCGGTTGAATAGCTTTTGAGCATGAATGATCACTAGGGGTTCACAGTTCGCACCTTTCCACGAAATTTCGTGTCTACAGGAGTAATCGTTTCTGAAAAAAAACCGTGTGACAGGCAGACAGTAAACCAATTTTAATAAGATTTTATTTTACGCAAAACCTTTTAAAAAAGCACCACTTTGAAGCGCCATAACATTTTTAAGGGGGCGACTATCACCAGTTTTCATGGGGATTGCAAAGGAAGACAGACTTCTTCTCCCACCATAACATTCCCACCCTCACCGAGGGTAAGGTTTAATTAAAGTTGTTTTGTTTTTTCTATAAAAGTTAAAACAAAAGAAGAAAATTAATTTTTATAATTTCATTATAAAAGATACATATTGGGTTACATAATATGGGGATAATAACAATTGTGTTTCTCTCCATTTTTTATACAGTCCAAAATTCACTGTCAGAACCTTTCGTGCAATTTTTGAAGATCCACCACCATCTCACTCATCCGTTCAATCAACTGCTTCCTATTTGGGCTCCATAAACGCACTTTCCTTCAGTCTGGACCAAACATTTTCTACGGGCTTCAAGTCGGAGGAGCTGGCAAGAAAATCTGTCTAAAAATTCGCGAAGTGTTATGGTTGTAAGTTTTCAAACCAGGTGCTCTGGCTCCATCCCGAATCAAATCACCTCCTCTCTATACACACTAAGAGGATATTTTCCGCTGTAATATTTTTCATTAACGGATGCGTTTTCCTCGAAAAAGAGGGTGCTCTAACGCACTTTAAGGCCCTGATCCAATTAGATTATTGCACCAACGATTATTATTGTTATTATGATTTTTACGTCGAATATCCGGTATCGCTCGTTGTCACTGTTCTGTTCTGTCAATTGGGCATTGGATACATTTGTACCCAAATCTCGTCCACAAACGCTCGGCCACGGACGTTATCATCAGCCAAGCTTCTGGCAGGGGTCCATTTTCTTTGCGGAAAGTACCAAGAGACTGTTCAGGTACTGCTTCGCCCGTGGTATTGCGAGCATCGCAACTGCCGCCAATGAATTCATCGTCCTTTTTAAGGTTTTATATTAAACACAGCCATATTAAAATTGATTTAGTCTTTTTTTCAAAATTTATAATCCAAACCTACTGCTGACTCCTGCCATATGGTTATATGAGACTCTTACTTATTATAATCACTTCGTCTTGTGGTTTCTAATTTCCCTTTAACTCATCGAGTGATAATTGATCGCCTTCTCAACCGCTTTCTATATTATTGCGAAAACCCAGCATATCATCATCATCAACGACGCAAGAACCGGTATCCGGTCTAAGCCTCTCTTAATAAGGAACTCTGGACATCTCGGTTTTGCGCCGAGGTCCACCAATTCGATATCCCTAAAAGCTGTCTGGCGTCCTGAGCTACGCCATCGCTCCATCTCAGGCAGAGTCTACGTCGTCTTCCCTTTCTACCATAAATATTGCCCTTATAAACTTTCCGGGCTGGATCATCCTCATCCATACTGACTAGGTGACCCGCAAACTGCAACCTGTTGAGCCGGTCGTGATATCGCTCATAGATTTCGTCGTTATGTAGGCTACGGAATCGTCCATCCTCATGTAGGAGGCCAAAAATTCTTCGGAGGATTCTTCTCTTAAACGCGGCCAGGAGTTCGCAGTTTCTTTTGCTAAGAACCCAGGTCTCCGAGGAATACATAAGGACTGGCAACATCGTAGTCTTGTACAGTAAGAGCTTTGACCATATGGTGAAACGTTTAGGGGCGAAACAGTTTTTGCAAGCTGAAATAGGCTCTGTTAGCAGCCAACAACCTAGATAGGAGAAATTTTCAACGATCTCGAAGTTGTAGTCTCCTATCTTCATTGTTCGCGATTCGATATTGTTCGTTATTTGGTTTGTGGCGCTGTAATGAAATTGTAGTTTGGAGTAAGCTACTGGTCTATCAATTTTACAATTTGTCCCGTTTTAGGCGCGAGACACTCGCCTTAAACGTGGGTATCAATCTACGTTTCGCTCTGGGACCTACTACCCTTTGATCGCGAAACCCAGCGTATGCGTGACGATATTTTTCAGTGACAACTGCCAGCCCTGAGTGAGGGTAACAACATTCCCCTGATGCCGGATATGCTTCGTCGTTGAGTTTCCCTTCAACACTTTTGAACACATTAGGTCTATGTCGAGAAAACTACATTCAGGGGGAACAAATCAAGTCTCTTGTAAGCACGAAATGTCATTGCGTATTCGTGGGGTAGGGACGAAATAGCTAACTGGGCCGTGGTGATAATTGACTGCTGCCTCGACAGGTGTGGATGCATTCCCTTTCCACGACAATTCATTTAATTTGAAAATTACTTGTTATTGTACGGGGGCAGTAAAAAGCTTTCCTATTACTTCCTCCTGGATTCCAAAAGATTAATCCTAGATTTGTTCCTGGATTGAAGGAAATCATGCCTACTAAATCGCTATCTTCCGCTACGACAACCCAGCGCTCTAACCATTTGAGCCATTCAGACACACCCGTTTAACTACCCAAAATGAAGCACAAAAATTTTTCAAAAAGCGTATGCCCGAAAACCAGTAACAAAAAGTTATGGAAACCCTCCACCTTACTTCTTAGGAGAGCAAACATGGATCAATTGACGACATTGTTGTGCTTGTTTGCTTACACCAAACTTCCTACAGAGAAATTTAGAAGCATAATTCCGTCAGTGAATCCACTAAGATCCATTGCCATTAATTATGAATGCTTCTTTGAGGAAGCGCTTTTTCTGGTTCCCGCTGGGATAAATCGCTATGCTCGCAGCCACGTGGCCGCATACTAATGCACACGGCAATAACCCCAGACTTTATGCGGCTGAACATACGCAATGATTTTTTTCCACCATACAATTTCTACGAATGCACTGGGAGACAAAACTCCTGTTTTTAGATTTCTTCGTTCATGGAAACTATGTCGACTGTCACACATGTTATTGCTTTGTCAAATGCTTCTCGATAGGCACAATATGTATGTGATGCGTTTAGTAGATTTTTCCTATTTGACTTTTTCTCTAAAGCAGTGGTCCTGACTGGAGTTGCTCATATTAGAGAGTTATACTTGTTTGGAATTTTTTATCCATTTATTGGCTAAAAATACGCCAAAACATCCCTAAATTCATAATCAATAGCGCTCTAGTATAAATCAAGTTAATATTTTTAAAATTAATTTCTCCGGAGTAACTCCTAAGAAGAAAACCTCATTCAAGCCACTAAACACTCACTTTCTAATATGGCCAAGAAACTCGGCCTAGCATTACAACAACCAGAAAAGAACCCAAGTGCAAAATATGGTTGTGAAAAGGCATTGGTATGGTACTGGGGTAGCAGAATGAAGTACATATTTTCGAAAAGTTATAGCGTTTTTAAACTTCAAACGCGTTTTTCTCGAAACCATCTGTTCGGAATCGGCGAACAATAAAACTCGAAGTGTTTTCATGCGATCGACATTGAAATTTAACTGTAACTTCTTCATTTCATTATCTAGTCAAGTACACACGATTTTCACACTTGATGAAAATAATTTTTTAATAAATAATTTAAGTAAGCCTGGGCATTCTACGAAAAAAAAATCTAAAATTATAATCAGGTGTACTTTGCTAGCTCCGCTTATGTATATAGTCCCCAAAAACAGTTTTGTTATGTTTAGAGATGGTGATCCAAAGTAGTTCTACTGCTCACCCCGTAGGACCTTCAAAAAATCATATAAACAGGTCCTACTGCCACCATTTTGTAAAAAATTCTTAGCTATATCTTCGGAACGAGTAGCGACTCCAATTTTTATCTGAAACAGTGCTTTTAATTTTAAATTACTAACTTATTTTCTAAGAATATGAACCTCGATGCAAGTACAAATAATCAAAATAAGAATTTAAAATTGTTCACCACTTTTTTCATTAATTATACAAAAAAAAACACCCTTAAAAATATAATATCATCCTATATTCATATTGTTCGTCCGCATAATCGCGAGGTTTACCTTCATAACATCTAAAGGAACACGAATTTCATTTTGAAATTTTTGCAGTTTATTCTGGGATAGTTAAGTTAACGATTCATGCAATAAAAAAATCGATTCTGAGAACTTCCTAATATTATTTCCCCGTTAAGAACGGGTTAACAATTTTTATTTGGCAACATTTCCGCAAACAATGTACTGATCACAGACGCTCTTGTCACTATACTCTCACAAAATTGCTTGGAATTCAGATTCTGATCGACACTCAAGTATCTGGTAGAGGTCATGCTACCAGATACTTGAGCGTCGGTTACAAGCAAACTGTTCCTCCCAGATATTTCCTTTCCTTGTTTGGTTATCGAAACTATGTCAATATTAGGCTCTCACATTATCTCGTTTGCAACATCTCTATCTCCTCAAGACGTCTTACTATGATGATCAGCTCGATATCATCTGCAAAGTCAATTACGACGTAGATACCTTACCTTGCACCAACATCAAGTTTGTTTTCCCGCGTCAGTGCTCCCCTGCGCTGCAACACTTGTAAAGTGGCAGACAATGTTACTCTGAAGCTTTAAGCCGTTGTTAACACCTGCCTATGCCATATTTCGGGGTACAGACCTGACACAATCCCGAACGGAGAACTATACTCAAACTTTAAAGAAGGGCAAGAACTCCATCGCTGGCTATGCAATGCAGTGGAATCGTAGCACTAAACAGCAAAGGAAGGAAGGGTATGGGCTTTTCGGGCAGATCTGGACAGAGGTACAGCAAAAGGACCTAGAGAGAGCTAATTTCAGTAAACTGACAGCCATGGTGCTTAGCTGTGACCGAGGTGCTGCGTCTATTTGGGGGATCATATTAATGACAGAATTAAAAGCATTACTCACATCGAAAATAATTATCGCATAAGATCTACCATATCTGCCTCAATTGTGGATTCCGCAACTCTTGTTACCGTCTTGCTTACCTTGGCTATAGATGTCGCCCTTCCAGAATCCGAAATGCTTACCCGAGAAATTTTCTGTGATCGATATTAGCCTACTGTAGATTACCCATTCAAATAATTCCACGATTGTGTTCAGAAACCATGTAGGATGAAAGATGGGCGTGAGGTTTGCTTGGCTCCAGAATAAGTTTCTGTTTTTATAGCACTCCTGAGCAGAGAAAACTCCGACTTTAAAGCATAACGAACGCACATATCTAGTACTTGCTGGTCAGTCTATGCATGGAACTTCAGTTTCGGCAACTTCCCTCGCATATTCAAGATATACATTCAGTGCTAACTGCATCTCGCAGCAGTTGATAATCTATGATGAAAGCTTTCCCGTAATCGATTATATAATTGTTTTATATGCGTTACTTCAATGGTCAGAGACCACTGCGCGCTCATGTTGCTACATCACCACCCTAATCTGTGATGTATACATTATTAGGTTTCCGTAGGGATCAGCCTGGAATGAGAATGGATTGATCTAAAGTCTTTGGCAATGTGTTGTTTATCCCCATACCTTCTGCATCGACCGAACCAATCAACACCCTTTTGAATGCGTTCACAAAATATTTACTCGTGAGCAAGACTGTCGAGAATGAAATCCAGACCCGTGGTGAACATGGCCCCCCTATTTTATAAAAAAAAAGAGTTTCTTTTGTTAAACTCTCTATTCCCGATCCACGTCAATATTCGGGGCCCGGGGAGAATCATCCGCTCACCCTTCACCTCTCGTGATGCCTGCCAGTGGCCTTCAACACAAAGCTAGAGGCTGATATATTAACCGCGCAGTGGGTGTCTCCCGTGCATTTTCCATATTGTATATTGGAGCGGTATTGGGGTCGTTACCGGGTTACTTTGGTTACTCTGGTTATTGATGTTAAATTAAATACTAAACCATGAAAGTGATGCTCTAACATGAATTGAATGAAGAATAACAAAGAGTCAGACTGATTTTTATAACACAGGTATTCCATCTGCTTGGCACCACCCAAAGAATCCCTGCCCATCTAACCAAATGTCAAATTATGCACGAATATTGAAAGCCTTTATGTAACAAGTGTTTATAATACCTGAGGAAAAAGCAAAAAACCCGGTCACATTACCCCGTACAGCACATCATGCACAGCCAAATAACTGTCACCTACGCAATGAGGCCGTAACCTTTTTCTTTTGCATTGCACTATCCCAAATGTCCATGATTGACTGGGCCATAGCTTTATAGAAACTTTAAAGCGTTCTAAAATGCAGCTTTTTTTAAGCCAGTAGAACCCAGTAAATGCATTTTATTTATAATATTCAGAAAAAAATGAGAAAATAAGTTAGTAGTTGGCTTAGCGCAGTAGATATTACCACAACTATCATGAAAATAATGCAAAAAAGCTCTATATTAGGTCCTAAGCATTACTTATTTATATATATCTGAACGAGAACTTGAATTTTGAATTGAATTCTACCCATAAGATATTCCCGAAAATCGATCAGCACAATGATCAAAAAGATAGGACAATGCCAATGAAATTCGGAGTCTCGACACATCCATTCCAATCCAAAACTCAAGTTCTTCTGGGGACATTTTGTGTTATTTAATAAATTACTTATAGTTACTGAATAATAGGATATCATACATATTTAATGTCATCTGTTAAAGTGTATTTTTTAAAGGGTATGCTTTGTTTTTGCCACTTATTCGTGAAACAACAAGTTAATATGTACCACTGGAATACCCCAAACGACTTTTTTCTCATACTCATACTGCTGCCCAAGGCTGTAAAAGAAGACTAACAAAAGTTCGCTCACTAGGCTAAAAAGACGTACCCAAAAAATATTTGTTGAATTATTGATCTTTATCACTTTTATTTTTTCGAATTATATATTTTATATTCTTGTCAACTTTTGGGCGCAGAAAAAAATGCAACGTGGAACAATAGTGTTAAATAAATTTCTTTGGAACCTAATAGCTCAGCGAAGTTTTCGGTCTTTCCAGCAAGATGACTCGATCGATATAGGCTGATGGAAATATAGATATTCTTAAAACTATGGTCCCTTTAATATTTTGGACAGCCCTGTCCTGGCTTCTGGGATCATTTAATATGATTTTGAGGTTCGCTGCCAATAGTCATGCAATACAGGCCAGCTCATTTGTAATGTTTCCGCGGGGTCGACATCGCTATAGATGAGCATAATGACACTCCTCCTGGCTGGGAAATAAAGAACCATCAACGTGGTCCTCTTGCGGTATTTGGGAATCCCTTTTCCTGCACTTAAAATGGATCTTAAAGGAACTCTCCATGTACTGAGTTTCCTGAATTATAGCGTACGCGATATCCGGTCATGTCACACTGACAGATACGTTAAGTTGCCGACGAATTACTGATAAAATACATCCAGCAATTCTCCGCTCCTTTCCATGTGCAATTGCGATATCCCCATCATGTTTGCTTTCCTCATCTTAAGCTGTTTGGCATACTGGTTATATATGGGCTTCCTGATGCAAGAAGATCGAGTCATCACTCATGCGCTCGATCTACATCCATAGAAACATTTCAACATTAATTTTGTGACTGTGCCTCCCTCCGTGCAATATTGTCTAGAATGTCACAATAGATGTTATTGATACCCTTCAAGATGTGGAGGGCCTCCAGTATCATCACTTGGAGTGGTGTTCCTTGGGTAGTATTTTAACCTCACCAAAAAGTGGCACACGGTTCTCATTTAGATAATGATGAGCCAGCAACGTTTTATGTCCGCTTTTATTCTTTAAATCCGATTTGTGCCCAGCGATCCTATTTTTGAGAAATTGTTTTCTTGTTCTCACATTCCTCGTTAGTTTTTCTTCCGCACGGTATCTTGTAAACCACTTGCTCCGAGCGAATTTTCAGAAGTATTTCCCACATAGTGCGGAGCTCTGTAGCATATTATCCTGATTACGAAGTCTTGTATCATTCCGAAATACGTTAAGTCGTTGTATGATGTGTTCCTCCTGATCTTAATATATTTTTTTGAAAACTCGCATCACCCGCTATAAGTGCTCGAAGTATTAGTTTGTAAGCGGCATTTATTCTCTGTCCCCTAAGATGAAAAGATCGAATGAGGTCCTGATTCCGTTTCTTTCTGATCCCGATTTAAGTTTACCGATCCCAATCCCAACCCCCCTTAGGTTCATCCTAGTACCACGAAATTTGCAGTGACATAGGCTATAATGTAGAGCATGATCGTACCAAGTTTGGTGGAAATCGCACTAGTACTAACAAAGTTACAATACGTCAAAGTTGTTGCTACTTTGAAAATTGAAGACTATAAATGTCAATATCACCCGAAAGTGGATACTCTCACATAATACAATATATGGAGATATTACGCTCTACGTACGAAGAAATACACAAAACCTTTCGTACCTGAAGTGTCCAGGTTCCGATTTCCCAACTTGTTTTTTATGGCATTTGCGCTATTAGAACTCCCTCAAATTCCGCTTGATCTCGGGTTGATTATCAATTCTGCTTCGGCTTGTATTGTATTGTATGTTACTAGCATGGTTGCATCTCTGCTTCTCTTTTTGACAAAAAGCCAGTATCGGCGTTGGTTGTGGCCCGAATTATTTTAATGCATCTGTCAAACGGCGATTCGATACAAAAACTGGGCCCGGAATGAAAATTGTGCAACCCTTCACCCCTTATTATTTCCTCGTTTCGTTTAAATTTCTATTCTGATTCCTTGAAAAGGGTCAGGACCCCGGATATCCCCACCTCTGTCTACGCGCCTCTTCACAAGACTAAACTATTATTACATTCCCAGACTTTGCTGTTCGTGGAACCTATGTGGTTTCCGCCAGGTCGCTGGAGAGGGAAGCTCTCTTTATTTCGAACAGTTTCAAGTTCAGATTCATTGATTCTGTTGAAAAATATATAGCATTAATAGACTCCAATCTCTTTAAGGAGCTGGATCAACATCATCATCATTAACGGCGCAACAACCGGTATTCGATCTACGCCTGCTTTAATAAGGAACTCCAGATATTCCGGTTTTGCACCGAGGTTCACCAATTCGATATCCCTAAAAACTGTCTGTCGTCCAAACCTACGCTATCGTTCCATACGAGACAGGGTCTGCCACGTCTTTTTTTTTTCTACCATAGATTGCCCTTATAGACTTTCCGGGCTGGATCATCCTCATTCATACGGATTAACTGACCAGCCCACCCCAACTTTTTGAGCTGGATTTTATCCACAACCAGAGGGTCATGGTATAGCTCATAGATTTCGTTGTTGTGTAGGCTACAGAATCGTCCATCCTCATGTTGGAAGACAAAAATTCTTCGGATGATCTTTCTCTCGAACGGTGCCAAGAGTTCGCATTTTTTCTTGCTAAGAACCCAAACCTCCAAGAAATACATGAGGACTGGCAAGATCATTGTCCTGTACATTAAGAGCTTTGACGCTATGGTAAGACGTTTCGGACGGAACGGTTTTTATAAGCTGAAATAGGCTCTGCTGGCTACCAACAACCGTGCGCGGATTTCATCGTCATAGCTCTTATTAGTTGTGATTTTCGACCCTAGATGGGAGAAATTATTAACGGTCTCAAAGTTGTAGTCTCCTATCTTTATTATTCTCGATTGACCAGTGAGATTTGCTGTTGTTGGTTGGTTAATTTTTGGTACTCATGATGCCACCATATCTCGTCTTGTCTTCGTTGATATGCAGCCCAAGATCTCGATCTGGATGAAAGCAGTTTGTACGTCTTGGGCCAGTATGCTACCCCACCACATGATTTACTGGATCCTACCCCAAACACATGATTTACTGGATGGCTACTATAATATATGGTGTAGAGGCTCTGGCTTCTCCAGGAAACCGGTCCCTGTCCAACGCATTGCTGCAACGCTGTTACATCAGCCCTATATTTTGACAGGGCATCGACTAGCTGCTTGGTAGCTCCTTCTCTGTACAGGGAGCGCACGCCCCATGAGAAAATGCGCAAATCGTTATTTCGTTGTCGTAGCTGGGTTCGTTGTTGTGTAGTCAATCCACTCCTAGGCTCCATTTGTGGGTTCCTAACGAGTTGCTTTCGGTTTAGGGTTGCCTTACCCAACCCTCAACCTGGATTACCATTTTTAGGTGCGGGAGACTCGCCTTCATCTTTCTCTGTCTGCAACTTTTCGTTAAGAAAAAGTTCCCAGTGGTCACCATGTGGAGTTGGAGATAAGGTTTGGTAGTAGAGCTGTTGGTGTTGGTTCAGCAGGCGTTTCCCAGGTTTTATGTTCCGTCGTGGGTACCAATCCACATTTCTCCCTGGGACCTTTACTACCCTTTGACCACCAGAGGGAGCTGAATGTTTCATTAAAGTCGACGATAATCTGATTCATTGACCGATAACCGATTTGAGTTCGTCGCCGATTAGCGCTTTCCATCTTTTTCCATCAAGGCTTCTCTACGGCTGTCGACAGGTTTCGGTTTCCTCTTGTTCGACTTGTGATGAGCTTACTTCGGCATGCTTCCTCAGTAACTTCAGTTCATTTCTGCATCTCAGATTATATCTCCTTGTTCACCATCTAGCGAGACCTAACTCGAGTCCTGGCATCCATCCATGTGTTTCCGAAAAATGCTCTTCAGAGTTCATCAAATTCATCTTCCCGAACGGGGTTGTTCGCTCTAATGGCTACTTCTACTGCAGTAGATGGATTCAAAGCGTAGATTGTCGTCATTTCGTTAATAGAGCAATTCTTGTACTGTTTTCCCTTTAAAGGTATCTCTCTACAGTTCCACCCTGTGTTGCTCTAATAATCAAATTAGATAACCTTTGGTCTCACGTTGTTTTTCTTTTAGAACATTTATAACGACATTTTCTTTCCAAAGGCTTTAAAATCAGCCAAGAGAATGCTTTTGCTATTCCAGAGTTCAATTGACCTTTTCTCTCTCGCTCTGCTCTGTTAGGTCGAAGCTCATTGCTTTGGCCCACATCTTAAATGATTCTGTTCTCCAGTCCGTTCGCCCTTTTTTACCAGAGTGTATACAAGATGGTCTTTTGGTGGATTATCCTAAAATAGTTGATAAGCTCGTTAATTTGGCTGTTGACAACTTCAAGGCCATTGTCAGATCGTAGGATTTAGACTACTTTGTCGAGACGTTTGGACGTCTTTTGAAAAAAATCTTCCATGCACCTGCTGGGTTCAATGGGTATTTTTTTTTAGTAACACTGGCTCTGAATATTATGATCGACTTTTCTATTTACTGAATAGACAGTCAATCACGCTAGTTGATTTTCAAATGAATATGACCTTAGCTCCTCACAAATGTGACCCTCAACAAGCTTATCCACACATCAGTGAGAATGATGTTAAGTTAGACTTTCTGAAGTTTTTTGTGTTTGAATAATCAACCTGGGAAAGGCTTCGCAACAAATTACGTAGAAAGACATTGTTGAGGAATCCATCAATCTCCGGTGTGTGCCTTTATATTGATGATATCTATCCCGATACCATAAATTAGTGGTCCTACCTATTTGCGTAAGGTTGAAGTTCGTGGACCGCTTGGAGATATGGAATCATTAACAATGACTACTGAGGCCACTATCCAAATATTACTATCCTCACCATGGTCCTGGACCCCTAGAAAAACTTCACTTAAATGGATTCTCCACACTTCTGCACCCACCCCATATTTGCAGACACCCTCTTCTAACATTTGCAGATCCAGCTTCCTGGTTCATGACAATAATTTCAGGCCCCTGTTTTATTTAAAGGTTATAATACTTTCATGAACCGTGTACCTACTTGCAGAAAATTATCCCTTTTCGGTGTTGTTGGTGAGAGCTGCTTTGATTGTGAGGGGAGAAATAAAATTCTGGCACTTTACACTCAATTCTCATACGCATGCTAATTGACAAAGCCATTAGGGGCCTGTTTATAATTGTAGATGATGGAATTTTTGCGCATACAGATTACAGTCTAAGTACGATATTCACGTACCGTTTTTGTGTCCCATACAAGGGGATATCACGCAGTGTAGAAGTTGTAGAGTTATCACGTTGTTGAGGACCATCAAGAAGATATTCTCCGTTATCTTGCTAGGTCGGATAGCTCCATACGCCCACAACATCATCAAATCAGCAACAGATGAGATTTTCTCTCTGCGCCAAGCGATAGAAAAGCTGCTGGAATATAGCCATCAGTTGCACCATTTTTTCATCGACGACAAGGCCACCTATGATAGCCAGGGATAGTCAGGGTAAACCTGTACATGGCATGAGAGAACTCTGCATACCGACCAAATTGATAAGACTGATTAGGCTGACATTGACCAATGTGCGAGATCAGATAAAAGCAGCAGCATCACTCTTCGAGAATATTCAACATCAACAACAGTCTAACGAAAGGGCATGTCCTATCATGCATCCTTTTGCCCTGGCCCTGGAAAAAGTGATCCGCGATGTTGATGTTAATGCGGGAGGCAAAATCCTCTTCAAGTTCATCTAACTGCTGGCCCATGCTAACGATGTTGACATTATGGGAAGAATAATCACAGATGTACCATCTGCCTTCATCCAGATCGAGTAGACGAGATCTTGGGCTGCACATTAATAAAGGCAAGACGAAATGCATGATGGTAACGTCAGCCCTAAAAACCAAAAAAACAACAGCATCAAATGGCGCAGGTCAAATAAGAACAACAGAGATAGGAGACTACAATTTTGATACCGTTGATAACTTTTTCTATCTAGGGTTGAAATTCACGACCCACACCAACTACGACGATGAATTTTATTACCGATACCACGATCGTCTGGTTGTGGATAAATTCCGGCTAAATAGGTTGCGGGGGCGGGCCAGGCAAATCTTTTAGGGCAATATCTATGATAGAGACGTTGCAGACCCTGCCTGAGATGGAGCCAGACAGCTTTTAGGGATATCGAATTGTTGGTCTTTGACGTAAAATCGGGATGTCTGGAGTTCCTGACTAAGGCGGGCCCAGATCGGATCCCGGTTGTTGCGCCATTGATGATGTCAATGCTATTAAGTAGTAGTAGAAACTGAAGCAAAGGGAGAGACTGAGCGGAAGCCTGTGAACGTTACTCTGAGATTTCTGTTCATACACAGCAGCAAGCATGTCCTACATGAACTTCAACGTTTTGCTGTTACAATGGCCTTCTGCACTAGTTGAAGGTGCTTTATCCATTGTTATTTATTGCTCTCGAATACATCTGCTGTATCGAAGTTTTTTGTAACGGGAACACCGATATTTTGTCAACGACTTGAAATTTTTAGCATGCTCAGACGTCGAGTTCTTGGTTTTCTGATGGCTTAATGGATCTTTCTCTCTTTGATTGAAGATTGGGGATATTTATTGCAAGGCAAGCCTCAGTCTAGAATCTGTTAATAACACGCGGACAGCAACAAATGATACGGGTGTTGAGGAAAAACGGATTTCCCTATTTGTAGACAATGCTCGTTTAGATCGGAAACCGAAAAGTTGACTTTTCAAATATCAAAGGTTTAATGTATTTCTTATGTAAAACTGTTTCGGGACACGATCATTTCCATTCTTTCCCTTTTTGCAGACCAATCCCTTTAATTTTATACTGGCATGTCTCAGGGTGCTGTAAATTCGCGCAAAATGGACAAATCTCATGTGCTTTAACTTTATTAATAATGACTGAATTTTCAAAAAACTTTCCAAAATTATGCTTCATATTATGGGTTATATAATTTTATATTTTTAGGGTGAACTTAAGGAGGTGCCTCAGTAAATTTCCGAAAATGTAAAAGTTTGTAAAAGTACTTTATTTGACCAAACATTGGAATCGGAACAGGGTGTTTTGAAGCTTAGATCCTATATAGGAGCATAACCACATTTTTTTTCAGATCTTCCAGTTAGGTGACTCCTGAGAATAGGTTCGTAATTTAAGTGTGCACATTTCCACCACCAACACTCCCCCCTTACAACTAACGACAGAATTAAGGCCCCATTTGACTCCCTAAAAATCTCTGTATATATGGTTACTCCCTACTTTAAATTCAAACTAAAACAATGTTATTCACTACATTGGTGGAGATTGACAGTCTCAAGATCGCCCATAACAGTCCAGGTCGTTTGAAGGCATATTCCAACGAAAATCCTGAATCTTTGTCAATTTTAGACTTAGGAGTAGGGAAAACACTTCTAATAAATGACATGCATCAAAATTTGTCGGTCTGAAAACTCCTTTCATCCGAAGTTGAAATTCGTCTCTCTTCAGTAATTCTACACTTTTTTCTCCCTACTTTGACTAATTGTTCCAAAAATGGGATGAAATACGACATTGTAAAAAAAACAAAAAACGCCAGCTTAGCGAACTTCTGTTAGTCTTTCCTTGATTACTTCGAATTAAAATAAAAAAATACACTTTCAAATATCCACAAAATAATCTTATTCTTTATAACTTGTTAGCCGGACCTACATATTAATCCATACTTTTTTTCAACTGATATAGTCTTCCAATAGCGGTCGGTGCACTCTACGTAAGGAAACATTTCCAAGAAGACGACAAGTCCAAAGCTCTTGAAATGGTTAATGGAATTCGGGAAGAATTTGAGAAGATCCTGAAAGAAGTTTCATGGATGGATGAAAAAACCCGAGAAGCAGCTCTCAACAAGCTCCACCGCATGACAACACACATTGGATACCCTGATGAAATCATGAAGGATAGCAAGTTGGAAGAATATTACAAAGACTTAGACATTGATCCTGACAATTACTTGCCTTCGATTCTGAAAATGAGCGTGTTCGGAACTAACTATTCATTCAACAAGCTGAGAAAGCCATTCAACAAAACCGATTGGTTGAATCACGCCAAACCCGCTGTTGTTAACGCTTATTATTCATCAATTGAAAACAGTATCCGTAAGTAGTGATACTCACTTACTGCTGATGTAAAACTTCTACTCACCAACATCTTCCTTTCTAGAATTCCCTGCGGGTATTCTCCAAGAAAAATTCTTCTCAGCTGATCGTCCAAAATATATGAATTATGGAGCGATTGGATACGTAATTGGTCACGAGATCACTCACGGATTTGATGATCAAGGACGGCAGTTCGATTCAGATGGCAACTTGGTTGACTGGTGGCAAGAAAACACGAAGAAGGCTTACTTGGAGAAAGCACGATGCATTATTGAGCAATATGGAAACTACACAGAAGTACTAACTGGGTTGAAGGTAAGATACTTTCATCGAACTCTTCCGAAGCAGACATTCCCAATCTTTGATTTTCGTAGCTTAATGGAATCAATACACAAGGAGAAAACATTGCCGATAACGGAGGCATCAAGGAGTCCTATCTAGCCTATAAGAAATGGGCCGAAAAGAACGGGCCAGAACCACGTCTGCCTGGACTTCCATATAGCCCGCAACAGATGTTCTGGATTTCAGCAGCCCAAACATGGTGTTCAGTATACCGAGCAGGTAAATAAATGGTTTATGATACGAAATAAGCATAACCCCTCTTCTCCTTCCAAGAATTTAAAAAAAGAAAAAGCAGAAAATAATCAAAAACTATTCCTGAATTCCTGTTAAATTGATATTAATAGCATCCTCTCTCCTCAAATTTTCAGAAACTCTCAAAATGCGCATCACGACTGGCGTCCATTCACCTGCCGAATTCCGTGTCCTAGGACCAATCAGCAACATGCGTGACTTCTCGAAAGATTTCAATTGTCCCGAAGGCACGCGTATGAATCCGATCAAAAAATGCGAAGTTTGGTAACTTGGCAAGAAAGAAGTGAAAACCAGTTGGACACATTGAGGCACCTTCATTCTATCAAGGCAACTCAATAGCATAAAGTATTAAGTGTTAATCTTCTTTGCAATTAGTTAAAGCAAATTTTATTTCTATTTATTTTATTACTTTTAGTCTTTATTCTCCACCCGGTATTTTATTCATTAGCGCACATCTGACTTTTATCCTCCACTCTTAATTGTACCTTTCACATTTCATGACTTTCTTTATTTAACACACCCAACAAAAGCACATATCTCTTCACCCCCTGTATAGTTTCTAATGTCTTTTAGTTAAAGGACAAATTAATTCGAAGACGATGCAGGAAGAAACTGATTGCCAATTTGTGGAACCTGCATCGGAATGTTTTTATTTTCGCTTTGGTTAAGCACAAAGTCTAGCTAAAATTTAAAATAATTGAATTTCATATAAATATAAGTGAAGATAAAAAATGTGGAAAATTGTAGAAAATAATAGGTGAATTGTGGTCCTACGTCCTTGTTTTAAATTGATATGATAATATTTATAAATTTGAAAAAGAAATGACACAAAACAAGATTTTAAAATCGTGTGAAAACACATTACCATTTTATGAATTGAATAATGTATCTTCTGATATTTTTTATAAAATAAAATTAATAAAAGAATTCGTAGAATTGTTTCAATAAAAGTACGAAAGGTAAACTGGTGCTTCTATCATCCCCCAGGTTGATCCTTACTCATGTGTGTGTAGTGTGTTTGAGGTAGGGGAGAGGCAAAGCCTCTGAGCGCCCAGACCTTAGTGGTCCATTGTACTCGATTCCCCAGTCTAATAGAATATCCCGGATTCGTTCATGCATCGTAGGATTTCCGTTAGTAGATGTGATGCTACCCGCTGCAGTTTTAGCACATCAGCACCAAAAATCTTATGTCTGATGCGTCCATATGCGGGGAGTCACATAGAAAATGTTCTGTGGATTCCGCACTTCTCATTACAGGATGGACACGTATCATCTTGGAGAATTCCTATTTTGAAAATATGCCCAGCTAGTAAATTACGGCCAGTTAAAATGCCCAAAATATGTCTGCAAGTCTTCCTGCTTTTCGACAGGATAAACTTTGCGGTATGCTTGTTTGGTTCTGACAAGAAAAGTTTGGTATGTCTAGCAGCATTAAGGCTTCGTCACCTATCATGGAAAGCTTGTTCTCAGTTGTTGATAGCAGCATCAACCAATGCTACTGACACCTCAATTACTGGTTCCACTGCTCGTCAATCATCCAGGTTGCCGCTCTTAGGATCGCATACACTTCAGCCTGAAGGACCGTTGTGTATTGTCCCAACAGAAAAGCCCACTTCTCGTTTTTATTCGAGAGGTAGACTCCTACTTCAGAACCATTTTCTGTTTTTGATCCATCGGTGTAGGCACGCATTCTTCTGGTTCGCCCCAGTTTTCTCTTCGTTTCAAGATAACATCATATCTTCCACCAAACAGATGTATTGCATTGCAAAAACTGAATCTACTTTTCGAGATACAAATACCCCACCATATATTTATTGATATCTTGAGCATGCGTGATAATTTTTCCAGCCCGATAGCATAATTCATTATTGAAATACAGAGCAATTTATACACCCATTTCTAGAAGAAGGTGTTTTTCTGCTGCCACGCCAGAGGACGCTGCGATCATCTTAAAAAAAAAAGTAAACGGAATTTTAACGTACAGGCTTAACTATAATACATTCCGCAAACTAGGATTATTAAAAAATATTAAAAGCTACATTTTTGGCGCCTTGTTAAACTTTTTTTTTTCGTGAATTTTGGCGTTTTTTTAAGGCTTCTTTTATGAATAAAAAAACTACTGAATGAATCACAATTATCCTAGTTTGCGGACCGTAGAAATATGTTCTAAATAAGTCGTGAAAATTTCAAAGAATTTCGTTGGATAGATTTTGGGCTATGGTGGCAGCAGATTTTCAATATGCAGTTTCGAGAAAAACACATTTAAAAAGTAGAATGTGATGCGATAAAATCTTAACTGATAATTAATCTGCTATACCTAGTCCATAAATCTTAGGTTAGTTGAAGAAACACATATACAGCCTTGGCTGCAATTCTTGTCCTTTTAGTGAAGTCATTTATTACAGCGATCGACATAAATCTGACATGTGACTTATTACGTGTTTAACACTATAATATCCGAACGACTCCAAATATCAAAAAATCACTTTTCCCATGTATTCTATACTATATCTAGATGCAATTGATGCCAAAAAAAATTCGATTCCGCGGATCCGGCACACGGGATGACCCCCTTAACCCACCAAACTACGGATGCATAAGCGGACATCCGCCTAATCATAGCAACATATATCCACATTACTAACTGAAGCCTAAGTCCCCGTGTCGAGGCAAAAATCCGCTTACACATAAGCTATAAGTGTTTGGGAGCAACGCAATCGGTTCTGCTCTGGCGCGAAGGTCCTTGACAAGGAGGTACATTGTAAGCGCCTTGCTCAAGTGCAGAGGCGGAGAGATTTGCGAATGGCGTCTGATTATCGCATCGTCTCTGAACCGGCCGTGATGGTGATCGCGGGAGTGATCCTCGTTGCCCTCTTTGCCCAGAAACGCAAAGCTATCTGTCGCCGTAAGGGCGAGCGCTTAAGAGAGGTGGTTGCCCGTGAAGAACGTCAGCGCACCCTTACTGAATGGCAACTCTCTTGGCAAAATGAGCCAAGGAGCAGATGGACTGCGCGGCTCATCGACAATTTAGACCCGTGGTTCAACCGAACGCACGGTGAGATTGATTACTTCCTTACCCAAATTCTAAGCTGGCATGGAGGTTTTCAGAGTTACCTGCACAGGATTGGGAAGGCGCGATCTCCTTCTCCTTTTTCTCGTTTGAGAGGCAGACACAGGGGGGGTATCTCTCTCCAGATACATTGTCAAAAAGATGCTGAATAGCGCTGGCAGCTGGAATCGTGTTACGCATTATTTTCAGGCTCTTCTTATTGCGAAGAAGATTGAACTCGACCGGCGGAGGAATCGGATGGTAAGTGGTTCCCTGAACTAACAACTCCATTCCTCCCCTCCCCTCCCGTAAGTGAAAGAAATTTCCTGACTTGAAGGCTCCCAAAGCCGGTAAAGCGGGAGGGCTAGCTCGAGGTAATGTGTCAAACGGTTTTAGGCTATTTCTCTGATGACAGGGAAGCGTTTAGTTGGTAGTCCGACAACCTACTCTTCCAAAAAAAAAAAATTTAGAGCTCGTTTCATCTTTATCTCTAGGTGTTTGTTCCAAAGTACTCCCAGATATTTCACTTTTTCGGAGAGTTGAAGGGTTGTGCCCCTCATCTCCGGAAGACAAAGACGATATAAAAAAAAATATAGGACAAACTATTTCGTCCAGGACAGAGGCAACTCGTCAGACGCTACCTCACCTCTGCCCTGGGAGCACCGTGACCGTGAGTGGCATCAAATGGAAAACGCTCCTTTAAATATTTGGAAAAACACGCCAAGGGTGCGAATTATATCCAATTGAAACTGCCAATAGTTTGAGCCTAAGCTAGGCTAAAGCTAAATTATTGTTTAGGATAAGTGAGGGATCCTAAGTTCACAACCACTTGCTGTTGGACCGGTCTAGCCTAGCACCACATATCGGCAGCCTCTTGGTTTTTTTCAGATTTTTCGGTTGGCTAGTTTCTGAGAATGGGTCCGTTAAAGAAATGATCAATTTCGAACCCCCGCACTCTCCACCTTCTCAACAAATGTCAAAGCTAAAACCAGCTTCGGAAAGTACTAACCGAGACCTTTTATTTGATACTCCACATGACTATATTTGATTTAAAAAAAACTGTTCACCCCCTATTGCATGTATGCCGATCCCCCCTTACCCATCCCATCCAATCCGAAAAAGAATCCGGAAAAACACAAAACAATTCATATGAAAAATGTGCTGTTTTGTGTCTTCTTGTTAGTAGTGATTTGCATGAAATTTCTTGACTTGTCTTTCAAAAAAAATCATTGCTAATTTCGACTTGAAACATTGAAGGATGGTTCTTGCGACTATATTCTATTGAATTAGTGAATAAAAAAACTACTGACTGTGAAAAGTCCCCTTAACTTTCATATTATCTCCATACATCGCTCTGGCCATCCTTCCATAGCCATTTTGGTCCAGGGTTGATGGCTGGCGGCAGTGGGATTTGTATCGTGATTTGACGTCGGACACCAGTCGACTCAGCTGTGAATGAGTACCTGAGTCAAATCAGGGTAATAATCTCGGTCGAGCGCAATGCTGACCACATTGCCTCCTAGTGTACCGTTACGGTCTTGAATGAAGTGCTCTAAGACACTTCAAGGCCCTGATCCAACATGGATTGTTGCGCCAATGATTATTATTATTATTATTGATGTTCTGCTCCCGCCCAAAATACCCCTTCACACATAAAGGGAGAACTAATAGACGAGCGAGCACCATCCAAAGTGAAGAGTGGGAGGTTGTATGCAGTGATAAAGCAAGGGAAAACACAACATTCTCTATTTTTGAAGGAAGCGCTTCAGAATCATCAAAAGGTGTTTGCAAGTTGCCATCATTCAAAACCACAAAAAAGTCCACTTTAAATACTTAATATGTAATTTAATAGAAACATCCATACATAACGTCTACGAGCTAATCTCATTCTTAACATAATTTGCCGCCATGTCTTTAACATTCTGCACGGTCTCCTCATTTCCAAATTTCTCTTCAAACTCTAAATATTTTTTGAATAACGTTCGCATTTTCTTGATTGG
The DNA here is from genome assembly GCF_905115235.1 of Hermetia illucens. Classification (NCBI taxonomy): domain Eukaryota; kingdom Metazoa; phylum Arthropoda; class Insecta; order Diptera; family Stratiomyidae; genus Hermetia; species Hermetia illucens. The sequence continues at coordinate 55,009,302 of NC_051854.1, read as the reverse complement.
TATTTTTTGCGCAACTGCACGTTCTAGAGTTCTCCTGTTTGAAAAGAAAGCATTAAATTTCATGTTGATAAATTTAGATAGATTTAAAAAAGATAATTCTGTCTGAAAACTAATGAGAGCGCTTACCTAGCAGATTCGATGTCATTGTCCTTTATCAGCATATCAACATACTGTGACCAGACATCCACTCGCTTTGGATAAGATGTGACAATTTGATCTAACAATGTGTGTGCCGTTTCCTTGTCGTCATATTTGTGATTCAGGTTTGCGAATGTGACTATTGTGTTGATGTCTGAAGTAAGGAAAACCGGAAGTGTTAATAAAAGCCGGGCAAAAAAAACTGGTTAAATCTAAAAGTAGACAAGTGATACTCACGATCTCTTTCCGGTAACGCAGTAAGCGCTCGATTCAGCAACTGTTTCGCTTTGTCCACTAAACCTACTTCAAAGTATGCGTTGGCTGCATACTTCCAAATTTCCGGTTTTTCTTTAAACTTCTTCGTCACCGTCGGAACCAATTCATTCAGCTCTTGAACTTTCTTTGCATCCGACAAAATTTGTAAGCATCGCGAATAGATTTTGAATGAATCATTACAAAGTGTAGACTCTTTCAGAATTTCCGTAAATGTGTCTTTCGTGCCATAACGTAATTCTAGATTGAGTAGAGCAACCCAAACATTGATAATTTCCTGCTCCTCTCGAAATGATATGGATTTTAGAGCTCTGCGAGCGATGGAGCGCGCTTTATCGATCTCTGCTGCCTGAAGGTGGAAAACCATGTAATTGATCCAAGTCATGCTGCTGTTTGGATTTGCCAGGACCAAACGATCGAATTCATCCGCAGTTTCAGGTTGCTTGTTTGGATTTGCGTAGTTTTCTTCGATTTGACGAAGACGGGCTTCCTCCTCGCGGGCTGCTTTAAACTTCTCTGCCGCTGTTAGTTTTTTCTTCTTTTTGGGACTAGTTTCCTCGTGTTCGTTTTCTTCGTCACTGCTTTCCGACTGTGCTTTTGTGGATGTATCTAGAGCTGTAAGATCTGTAGACCAAAAATCATTTGCTCCAGGCAAGACGGGATGAATTTGCGGTTTTTTGTGTTTGGGTCGTTCCTCTGGTTTTTGGTGGCGTTCCGACTCAACTTTTGTCTTTTTGTGTGGTGCTTTGTTGTTCGTGCGATGTTCTTCTTCGTCAGTAGTATCTTCTTTGCGTAACTTTTTGTTGTGCAAATCAACAGTATTCGTGCGTTTTGATGTTTTTTTCGTGTCCTTTTCAGAATTTGCTCCAGTATCCTTGAAGAAAAGATTCAAATCATCTCTGCCATTTGCTTCCGGCTCTGAATTCTGCAGCAATGAAACGTAATTCCGTTTGCGTACTGTGATAGTTTCGTGAGAGTCCTCTTCAACAGTTTCTTTTAGCACTTTACGTTTCTTCGCAGGAACTTTCTCCGTATTGGTTTCTTCCAATCCAATTTTCCGTTTAGCAGTTCCAATTCGCTTCCAGAGCTTCCAGGTGTTTTCTAGCACTGCAATCGGATACTTATCATGGATAAATGCTAGCCGACAAAATTCCCCTTCTTTCATACTTGCGGCCATTGTACTCTCGAAGTCGTTCACATGCAACTTGGCTGGGACGAATATAAGTGGATTCTGTCCTTTTTTCAGCGAACAAATTGCAAAATCACTTGTCTGCAGAAGAATCTTAGCATTGATTCCTACTTTATCTCGGTATTTTGCATCTAAGCTCAAACCCTTGGAAATGTGGTTACTATCGGACGTTCTGTGAGTCAAATAGAGCACCTCTAATGAGTAGTCTATCCATAGAATGGAGCATTCAACTTCTTTTCCAACTTTCATGTTTTTGTCGTTAGCTCCTACTGCAGCTTTTATTACTCCATTAACGTTGTCAGGTAGTTCTACGATCCAGTCACCTTCCAGTTTACTATAATTACTTATCGTCCCCGTTACTTTATCTCCAATTGAGTATGCACTTATCGGCTTGCCCAGCGCCTTAAAACGCTTCCTAATCTTTTTGGTTTCGTCGAGAAACTGTGCAAAGCACTGCCCCGTGCTCTTTAGTTCGCAGTCCCATACCTCGGTAAGCTTGGCGGTGACATTAAGAGTTTTCGTCATAACCTCCTTACTCAGCACCTTAACATAGACTGTTTGATCTGGTACAAGCACAATGTTCGGTTCGTTGACGGCGCGCTCCAGAAACATATCCAAATGAACCTTCACCAGCTTGTCAAAATTCCTAATGGGAAGCAGAACTTCTATTATTTCATTTTCCACATTTTTCACCCAACCTTTGAAGATATCACCCGGGCGAACATCTTTCCAGTGCTTAACGGGATGTTCGAGCACTTCCCTCACATCACGAATGCTGTACAAGTTTTTGAGAACACAAGCCACGGTCACTTGTTCGTCCAAACTGTACGTCTTCAGGTGAGCAGCAACCAACTCTTGAAAGTCAGAGAGCAAACGAACCGGGACCAGCCCTTTGACTTGCTCATCTCCTTCACCCGCCATGGCAACTTCGAGACCGTTCTGAATGATGTTCGTAATCGTCGCTTCATGCACTTCGCCTATTTTGTGCATCTCCTCGGCAAGACCCAACACGATCTTATCTCCGTCTTTCGAAACAATGCGGAAACTCATAGTTGCGCCCACATAAAACGACAGCGTTTCGTTCGACATGTATCCGGAAATTTGATTTCTGTAGAGTATTCCCTTGATATTACCGAAAAACCTAACAATGTAGCACTTTTCGTGTATTTTCACTATGGTTCCGACGAACACCCGGTTAGCTTTCACAGCCGAGCCCTCCATGAGGAGTTTTGCCGTTTTCGACATGTATTCATTTCGATTCGTCAAATAGACAATGTTGCGCTCGGGGTGGGTCCATGTGACTCTGCAACGGATTTTTGCATTCTCCTGCAAATTGCCAGCTGTCGCAGCCAGAAACATCTTCTCAATGAGACCACGGACGTTACCGACCCGCACGAAGTAGCCCCCACTTGAATCCTTCTTTTCTATGATTCCAGTTACAAACTCACCTGGCTTCAGGTCCTCCAATGTATAGAACTTCTCATTGACGATGCCCGGGTTATCGGAACAAGTGTACAAATGGTCGATGATATCATACTCCAGTACACGAACCTTGTGCTTGGAATTCTTCTTGTATTTTGCGAAAATCTCATCTTGATCGTAGTTTCCGATGAAGTTGGACTTGATGGAATTGAAGGAAATCAAGCCTTTTCCCTTTCCCTCTAAGTCCAGGATTATCCCTCCTGTTCCGGTGTGGTGGACAGTTGCTTCATCCACAATCGTCCCGCGCTTCAATTGAGTTCCCTCCTCGTTTACAGGGTTGGTCCGCAGCGAAAGATAAACAAGTTTCGACAAAGGCATGACGTACAGAACTCTAGCGTTCACTGTTGAATTTACTTCGTAATCGGCCGGAACGTGCAGTGGATTCTCGAGTTGATGTTCGTTCACATAAGCCGTGAACGCTCCGTTCATGATAGTTCCTTGCAGTCCATCCTTCAGTGCTTTTGTTATCGTGAAATTGACTGTAACTGAAGGCAAAATGTAATCCAAATTCGGATCAGCTAAATCTTTCACTTTCCGATTTCCGCCAGACAATGATCTGCAAACAGCAGTACTTGCAGCTGGGGTTTGTGTGATCTTCTCGATCCTCATGAAAACCAGTTGGCCCACATTGAGGCCCTTCTCACTGCTGTCATAGGGCAAAAAACAACGGAGATTCTTGATTCCGCTTTCGATAACGTAACCATGATCGTGCACTTCTTCGACCGCGCCGCAAAACATTTGCCCCTTTCGCAGTTGCTGATGGTTGAAATTTGAATGCACATCTTCGGGCTTCAGCGACAGGTTAATGTGGATTCGTCCATGTTCTGTGTTCGAAATTTCCATGACTTTCGTGTAGAGAACTTGCCCAACATGGAAGAGTTCAGGCAAAGGTTTGAATTCATCTGGATTGCTTAGCTCGCTATCTACGTATTTACGCAACACTTTATTGTAAGATTCAGATATGCCTGAGGCCAGAACACGACCAGCAATTCGGCCAGGAAGTGAAATTTGAAGAAATGTCGGATCTACGCTTTTCACTAAGCCCATTATGATCATCCCTTCCTGAATGGTCTTGTGACTGAGCAACTCAGCAGAGACGGCTTGGATATCCTCGGAAATGTCTGTACTCGCGTCATTCTTTGATTTCTTCTTGGATTTGTCCTTCTTCCGTTTTTCTTGCCGGGCACCAAATTCCTGAAATGTTTATCGAAATTAAATCGACCGGCAAACACGCAATTTAAGCTACTCACGATTTCGTCTGTTTTTGAACGTGGTACAATGGTGCCTCCGCGAGGGAAGCTTTTTTCAACGATAACCATGGTAGGTGCTGTCAAATGTTTTCAGTAAAATAAGAATTAAACGCAGTGAATTATGACAGAAAGCACTCCCGAACCGACGGTCCTAGTAACTACACGTGGTTAAATGTCAAATTAGGTGTACGGAACGCGTGAAGAACTGTCATGAGAGAAATTCAAAATATACAGGGTGACAAGTGATTTTAAGTGTACGTATTCACAATCGTACACTCGATACTACATAATTAAGCACATGCAACTTTTTAGTTAGTTTTAGTTAACTTTCAACAATAACCAGCACCAATTCAAATAAGGGCCCATTTTATTGCATTCCATTAGAAGGCATTTATTGCTTATTTTTTCCCAAAACAAAAATCAAAAATTAAATACCATCCGCATCGTTGATGCCTCAATTAAAATGTATCCAAAACGTTATTTTGAAGGAATTCTACTAAAACCCTTAACGAAAAAATATAAAAATTCCGGCTATCGGAGGATATAAATTGGTCCGTTTGCAACCTGCAAATTGTGAAATTTTACTGCAACTGAAACCTTAAAAATTCCTCGGTTAGTGACTGACCTCGCGGCTAGGACATCTGGCTATCGCAAGCGGATTACAATTGGTTTCTAGAATATGTATACCGTCTTCAACAACAGTACCAAGGATCCCCAGAATGCTTGCTTTCTCCAACTCGAGTGAGAGTTATTATGATGTAAGCTTGACACTCTGGGCATTAGCGAAGTAAGAGGGTGGAACTCTGAAGAGTATCCCTTTCCTCTTTGCGACAATGTGTTTTTGTACTCTGGAAAGACAAGTGGCACCAGACGCGAACCCTATGTCGGGTTATTATTGGCGGCAAGGCACGTTCCCTTGGTCTGTGAGCCGGTTTCTAACATAATTCTAACTACAAGATGGTAGGAGATTTGTAGGCTTCAGTAGCTCCCAATGAATCATCATTGGTAGCAACTGTTTGAAGGCAACACGCTTTGTGATCAGCAGTAGATTTCAAAGTTATCTTCTGGACGTGCTTAAGAGGGGAGGCGATTACATTGGCCTCGAATGGAATCGTTATCGTTTGCTTTAGCTTGCGTGTTGTCTACTTCTCTCAGAGCTAAAGAGCTGCGACCCCTTAAGTTCAACATCGATCACATATATATACTGCTGTCACTAGATAATAGAAGAGCTATCTTGCTGATCGTACAACAGATATCTTGAATTATTCACTATTCTACCCACTAGTTACCCAACCATTAAAAACGCTCTTTTTTCGGGTGCTACGCAAGTCTGGTCTGACTGAGTGCGGAATCACGATAGCGGATCGATAAACGGAAGGGATTGAAGGCTTCACTCTCTTTGAGAATATGGAAGGACACTGCACCATTGTTCTTAACAGTACCACATCAGGTGGGGTCCCCCCCCCCCTTTGTGGAAGAAATGCCTGAAATGGACTGTTCCTCTAAGGAGAAGAGAATTCATTTCGGCCATCAATGCATTCAAATGGAATAAAAGCACTGAACTTGACGGTCACCCGAAAAGCTATTTACCATTCAAAAGTAAGGAGTAACGGTTTTGTCCGGGGAGCAGCGTGACCGAAACTGACCGGTCTAACATCAAATGGATGGGGGCTTAGGGTTCCTCATTATCCCAAATAATAATCTATTTGGCATTGCTCTTGCAGTTTCTGCAGATCTGTAACTTGCACTTATACGGAAATCCTAATAATCAAAGATCTTTCCCAAAGAATAGAGGAAGGGGGTGGTCGTTAAGATTCCAACGAAGGTAATCCGCGGTATCCGCGTGCTCCCCACTGTTGCAAAATAATAGCTAAAGTAAGTGTGGAACGCCTCGAAGGATTGATCGACAAATATAAGAGCTAAACTAACTATGCAACGAAGACGGTAGGCAAAGGATCAGACGGTGGTTTTCTTATTCTCGATGCCTAGGCGTCCCAAAGGGTGGGCCTTTATCTGTTTCTCGAACTAAGTTCTCAGCCTGTGTTGGAAACTATCAGAAGGTGAAATAGTCGAATTCATCGTATTTTTTATCTTCTTCTTAATGCAGTTTCTGTGGTGTCCGCAATTAACTTTTAGTGATTATTGCTGGTAAGAATGCAAGGGAGCAGCAGTGGACAATAGCATTATCCTTAGTTGCTTTGAATACAACATAAAATTGGAAGTATACGTGAAACGAAGAATACGCAAATAATAAAAGATTTTTCGTAGCTTCCACATATTGGTTTCTTCTTCCTTTTTGGTTTATGTTTTCTTCTCTGTACGTTTCTCCATAAATCCTGGAAGCAATTGACACATATTGCATTAAATCGGCTACGTAAGTGTAGTTTACGTGCTATGATCGACATTAGTATTCATTACTCATTTATATATAATACAAAATTGCATTTTCCCTGAAACTAGAGTCCCAAACCATCAGCTAAACCGTGAAAAAGGTCGCTGCCACGGAACACAAACCTCAGATAGCTAACAATATGAAATGTAAACCTATTAAATAGATTTTATATAAAAGAATTCCAACAAAACAGATCAAGAAATATCGCAATGTTTATAATTACAAATTATGAAATCATGACGCAATGAGGAGGTTCCAATTGAAATATAACAGAAACCATCCGCACAGTTGTAGCATCACTGCGACATTCTTGACTGTCTATCGTGAATTGAAACTGTTGGCAACTTCAGTTCATCGGTTCTGACACTTCGTTGCTGTCATCAAGAGTTGTGGGCAAACATTTCGCGTCTAGATTCCAAGCGAAAATTAATATTTTGTTGGTGTTTTATAAGTTGAATAGTTTGTATTTACACTTCATTGACCAATTCAGTGACCATGGCAGAAAACGATGTCCTGAAAATGAAGGTAATTCTCGTTACATGGTTAAAATCGTTCATAGCCTCTCAATGGCCGGCACTTAACATACTTGAATCGTTTCCAGGTAGCGGACTTGAAGCGCGAACTTAAATTGAGAGGTTGTCCAACCACAGGCAATAAGAATGAATTGCAAGAGAGACTGCAAACAGCACTTTTAGCAGGAGACACGGGAGACTTCGGCCTGGAAGACACTTCAATAACGGAAGATTTGCTAGATGAGGCTCTTACTGACGAAGATGAAAAAGGGCTCGATTTATCGAATGAAGATGCAGTTCTACAGTCACCAGACAAAGATGAAGATAAAAGCATCGCAACCACCATTGCAGGGCAGCAGCAACAGAAAAAGATTGTTCTGAAGCGGAAAACATCGATTTCTCTCCCGTCAAACACGTCTGCATCCGCGACTTCGCCAACATTACCAGATAGTAAACCACCAGAGAAAATTTCAAAGACCAGTTCACCCTCAGAAGCCTCAACCACTAACGATAAAGCATCAGACGGGGCAAAGACAGTGATCAAACTGTCAGAACTTTCAATGAAAGATCGACTCGAAATGCGCGCTAAAAAGTTCGGAACGGCAGCGTCAGCGGACACGGCGAAATTGGCCAGAGCTGCGCGATTCGGGCAGTCGACAAACGCTGAAAGCATTACCTCTGCAAGTAGTGCAACGTCGGCTTCGACATCGATCGATACCCTCAAAAAACGTGCAGAACGTTTCGGTTGTTCTGTTTCGTCTCGGATGGTACAACTCGAGCGGAAAGAGAAACTAATGAAACGGCAGGAGCGATTTGGAGCAGGCAAAAATGATTCTGATAACTCCACAACCTCTTCAGAACCCAAGGCGAATGGTACGAGCGCAACTGTCGACTATGCCGAAAAGGCGAAACAACGTCTTGAACGGTTCAAGACCGCCGTGAAGTAAGATGAGAGTAAAGAGCTCTTGAGTGTGCATTCAAATGAGAATAGAAAATGTAAAAATTTTGCATAGAATTCTTCTGTTGTTTCTGACTTGCGCGACTAATTTTCACGTCTTTTCATCTACCTATCGAACAGAAAGTTGCACACAAAAAATGCGGAGCCGTTGCCCAAATTCTTGGAGGAAAAACGCGTTCTATGGTTACTTAGGGAATTAAGAGTTTTAAGTTGTATATCTCATTTTTTTGTTAGAGGTTTAAACCAAAATAACAAAGTGAACTTTTGAACTGCACTTGTGTTTTTTTTAGAAGAAATTGACGCTAACGTCTAACAATAGTCGGAAAAATGTGAGGACACAGTTTAAATTTCCTGGAAATGGCGACGATACAAGATGGGGACAAGCAGAGTGACAGAACTGATTTATAGAGTGGAAGGAGAAAGGGATGTTTTGGACTCATTGTATTTATTTTGATAGAATAATACCATCTAAAATTGTTTGGTAACTACATCTTTCGTAGGAATTGTACTATTCAACACACTTTAATTACTTCAAACGCAACTCTTGGATTTTTCTAGCGAAAATACTTCAAATGGACGACAAAAGTGCCTAAAATAAATTAAAAACTTTTCCCAAGTAAACTAAGGATGCAATCAGAATGCTACATCCCAACAACAAATAAGCTCTAACACGCCAATGATGCTTGCTTGCATTTAATACTGATAAAATGTTTAAAGTCGCACTTTCAGTCGCCGAGTAGTCTCCTGAGTTCTCTATAACGAAATGTGATTTCTGGCACTTGAGCTCGAGTGGCATTTGGGATTCTATTCGTTTCCGTGCTTCCTCTTCAGTCAGGTTGCTTCGTTTCATCAATCGTTGCGTTTGCAGATCGTCATTGCTATGGAAATACACTTGTTATTATTTATTCCTGTTGGCAAAATATTCTTGTATCCCTACCAAGTGACAGTTATAATTTTATATATAAAATCTATCAATATGCCCGTCTCGAAAAGCAGCGGCAAATCCATGACAACATATTTCTTGCCTGAAAGCAAATTCTGAATAACTTCCATGAAAATACGTCGATGTATTCGAGGATGCGTTATTTGATTTAATTTTCCCCGTAATTCCCGATTATTGAAAACGATTTTCCCAAGAGCGTCACGGTTGATTTCCCCGTTTTCTTTGAGCACATCATCGCCAAATATTTCTACAATTTCACGATAGGCTGGTTGTCCGATTTCTACCACTGGAAGTTTAAGAGAATTCGATTAGACTATTAACGAATATAAGACTGTTCAGAATCAAAGTTGTTTAGAACTGTACAGTGGGCTAGAATGAAAGTATTTTTGGTAAATCAAAGAAGAAATAGAAGTTATTGTTCAGCATTAAGGGCCTGGAAGTCTTATTTTTTTAGGTTAACCGGCTGTTTGGGTTGAAGTTAACCTGTGCTAATTGAGTAGGTGTTTCAGCAGTTATTCTTCAACAAGCTGTCCCGAGAAGCGATAAAATTCTTCTCCCCATATTCATCATCACCAACGGCGCAACAATCGGTATCCGGTCTAGGCCTGCCTTAATAAGGAACTCCAGACATCCAGCTGTCTGGCGTCCTGGCCTTCGCCGTCGCTTCATCTTAGGCAGGGTCTGCCTCGTCTTCTTTTGCTACCATAGATATTGCCTTTATAGACTGTCTGGGGGAGATCATCCTCATCCATACGGATTAAGTGACCCGCCCACCGTAATCTATTGAGCCGGATTTTATCCATAACCGGACCCATATTAGAAATAATTAAATCAATAGTGTCCAAACTTCCCTCTCACAGATTCGAGGCACACCTGCGTCCTCAGAAATCAAACAAAGATTAATCAACTCTTGAATATGAAATACGGCAACACTGATAGTTCAAAGTTTATTACTTCCCCTTCTCTGGATCATTACCTTGACGAGCAATTAAATCTGCATCGATCACTGGGACACCGTTTTCACGAAATATTTTCGTAACTGTGCTCTTTCCAGTTGCGATTCCGCCCGTCACCGCCACGAGAAACATCCTTTTAATAACGCAAGTGCAAATTTACACTTATCAGAACTCCAGATCACCTTCGACACTGGTTGGAGCCTGCCCTGGCTGGTTGAAAACAATCCGGTTGACGTTTCACGAATTTGACAACAGAATGATGACGCAAGCCCTCTGGCGCTTGCATGATATCTGACCTCGTGTATCATGCAACGAAGCCTGGAGCTGATAAATAAATGGCAATCAGCTGTTGCTTGTTGCTAGTGAACTTGGATTTTTAAGTTGACTGAGAGAGAGGCGGGAATATGGAGCCATGCAGACTATGCCGAATGAAAAGTGAGAAGTTAATTTCTATTAGAATTAATGGCGAACCAGAAAGTAGTGACGTGACCCGTAATATAAAGGAAATGCTGAAAATATTTCGCAATCTGGAAGTAAGTATTGCTACTACAATTCGGAGTTGGTTCACAGCGTCTAGGCGTATATGATGAGTTCAGTGGGTCCTCTATGATCTTCGGAAACTAACACTGGACAGTGGCGGTCACTGTCCATGTCCTGCTTTTGATGTTAGTGTACAGGTAGTTGCATTTCCAAATGTTGGACAAAGAACGAAGGCGGATTTAGCGCTGTTAATGCGTCAGTCTTCATCAATTTGGCGTCATCGCCCGCAGAAACGACGCCTCCTAGATATAAAAATTGATCAACGCCTTCGATGTTTTGCCCATTAATCATCATCGACGGCGCAACAATCGGTATCTGGTCTAACGCTGCCTTGATAAGGAACTTCAGGCATCCCGATTTTGCGCCGAGGCCTACCAATTTGGCCTAGGCCGTCGTTTCATCTGAGGCAGGGTCTTTCACGACTTCTTTTTCTACCCTTGGTTGTTGGCTGGCAATAATATTGTGCAAATTTCATCCTTGAAGCTTTTATCGGTTGTGATTTTCGACCCTGGATAGGAGAAATTCTCAACGGTCTCAAAGTTGTAGTCTCCTATTTTTATTGTTCTTATTTGACCAGTAAAATTTGAAGTTGTCTCCTTTTTGGTTTTAGGTGCTGACGTTCTCTCCATATATTTCGTCTTGCCTTCATTGATCTGCAGCCCAAAACCTCGCGACGCCTGCTCGATCTGGAAGAAGACAGTTTATCTATCTCAAGTTGTTCTTCCCATGATGACGATATCGTCAGCATAGGTTAATATTTGAGTGGACTTAAAAAGGACGGTACCTCTCGCAATTATCTCAGCACAGGTCACTTTTTTCAAGGCCAGGTTAAATAGCATGCACAATAGGGCATCTCCTTGCCTTAAACTGTTGTTGATGCCGAACGGTCCGGAGAGTGATCCTGCTATTTTTGGCTTCGAAAATGGGTTAGGGTCAGCCTAGTCAGTCTTATAAATTTCGTCGCGATGCCGACCCATGGCCTGTACAGTTCTATCCTGGCTATGCTATCAAAGGCGGCCTTTAAATCGATAAAAAGATTGTGCAACTGATGTCCATAGTCCAACAGTCTTTCCATCGCATATCGTTGAGAGAAAATCTGATTTGTTACTGGTTTACCCGGAGTAGAGCCTCTTTGGTGTGGTCCGATATTGTTCTAGGTGTACGGGGCTATCCGGCCTGACAAGATAGCGGAGAATATCTTATAGATGGTACTCAGCAACATGATATCTTTATAATTGCTTCACTGCCGGATATTATAATAATAATAATAATCGTTGGCGCAACAATCCAATTGGATCAGGAGCTTAAAGTGTGTTAGAGAACTTCATTCAAGACCGCAACGGTACACTAAAGGATTACAGTACCCTGTAGGAGGCAATGTGGTCAGCATTCCGCTCGCCCGAGATTATTACCCTAATTTGACTCAGGTACTCATTCACAGCTGAGTCGACTGGTATCCGCCAACTCAGCTATCCGAACATTCGCCGAAGTTGCTGGTATTTATTGTAATATTCGTTATTATCTACTTTCTTTCATGTGTCGGGAGAATGGCTACCTTATCTTTGTAATGAAAACTTGTTTCTTTTGGGTTTCAAGTCGATTGCAGAAGACACAAGTCCATTTGTAATTTACCGGAAGATGTTGGTAAAAAACATTCTTTTTGTGCAGAAGATGTGTTGGCATTCCTCATTCCAGGGGCTATACATTTTTCGGGACATTAACTATCTTCAAGTCGACAATCGAGGAGAATTGAAGATTCGTAAGAGTTTAAATTTCTAAATTTTTTTTAGTCGTGTGGATTCCACTATGTTCGACAATCCAGATAAACCGAGCGTCTTCAAGGTAAGAATTCTCAACGATGCGATAAATGCTAGATACTGGGCGGCTGTCCAATATAATACTTGTGCACGTTCCCAGATTATCGGTCAAGAAGGCGATTTTTTGAAGTCCACGTTTTTTTGCTATTTTAATTGCCCATTTAATGGCAGCCGATTCGGTAATTCATATTAATCCTGGTCCATTTGTGCAAGAGGCACCTTTTGACGACGGTAAAGATCCGCGTTCTCTATCAGTGCCAATGAGATAGGATACAAATTTAGTGATCTTCTCTAAACGGTCTATTGGACTTAGGGGTGTATTATGTGTATATTTGTATTTTATTAGATATGGTGGGAATGTGGCCATGATGGCGAATTTTTTCTGACATAAGTTCGAGGGACGATTTATTTCTATAAAGACGTCATTGAGTGCTCTTATGGCTTGATTTTGTCCGCTGTTTGTGGAAAAGATGGTTCAAATCTCGTTGAAGGCATTCAAAATCTTACATCTTATCTCTGGCTTACTGGTCAGCGCTTCAGTATAGAAGAAACTTTTGATTTCGACCCACAAAAAAGGTATACCATATTTTAAACATTTCTTTTGTGGGACTTTGCATAGGTTGTTGAAATGCCCGTTGTTTTCTCTGAGATATCAGACCAAAACCCAAGAGTTTTCCTAACTCCGAGAAAAGTGTAGATTCAAACTGCATTCCCTGGTCCATTTTTGATTACGGCTGGCACCCCAAAGCGCCGAATCCATTCTCGACAGAGGGCCTCACCACATGGTTGTGCCGTAACGTCAGTCAGAGGTATTTCTTCAGGCCACCCCGTGAACTTGTCGATGATTATGAGGCAATACTAGTATCCGTGCGAGTCTCGCAAAGGGCTAATGATGTCGAGGTGGATTGTCTGGCAGTGTTTGGTCGACCGAGGAAATACGCATACTTCTTCTTTTTTACGTGCTTGTTGATCTTACAACCTCACCTGATGCCTGAGTACTCAAGATCGTGTGCAGCATAAAATACTTTCTTTGCGAAAATCGGCCGGAATAAATGGCCTGGGTTCCTTGTCTGAGGTCTCGCAGAGTAAGTAGGAGTTTGAGGCGAAGATAGGAAACTCTTTAAATTTGTGTTTGGAGTTTTTCCTCAGGCTCTCTCTTCGCAGATCCTCCGTAGTTGGCAGCGGAAAGTTTTTGAGCGCTTCAACCTTGTATGGGTCTGGATGAATTCTATGATGGGTGATCATGTGGTCGAGAAATTTTACCAGCTTCTGTAGGAATTTGCATTTTTCAAAGTTTAGAACGAGCCCGGCCTCAAGGAGACGTTGAGATAGTCCAACTGATCAGATGTGGAAGAAAAGGCGACCAAAATACCATTCATGTAGACGAAGCACAAGTTTAAGTTTGTTTGTTTGTCTTCGGAAGCAACAGGGATTTGGTGATATGCCTTTGGCCAGATCTACCCTGTTTCATGAGATCATCGAACTCTTTCTTTGCAATTGCTAGCTTCTGGGATGATAGGGGAGACATCGGGGAGCCGGTAGTGTTGATGTGATGCTGTAGTGGCAGGGAGAAACTACTTCCAATAGTAATGTTGCGATGTTTTCGGAGGAGTGCGCGAATATGATGGTCGGCAATGTTTCGAAAACAATGGAAAGAGTGTCGTTTGCGCAGATGGCAGCAAAAACGAATCGCTACGAAAACGTTCGACGCAATCCGAGACTGACGTTCGCCTGCCATAAGTGCGAATGGGAGAGGAGTTCACGGCAGCTTGCCGCAAGTTTTGCGGTATTAAGGTGTTTGGACGAGGTACGAGGAAAACCGACACCTCTGCTCAGAGTGTCGAAAATTAAAAGGCGACGTGGTGCTGCTCTTCGTGTAGCGAGTCTAGTTTTTCGTTATATTGAAATTGCATCCGGTGTTACATTTAGCCGTTTGAGCTCCGAATTTACGATGGTACCACTTCATGGATGAGGGTCTCAGCATGCGACCCCCCGAACGCCCTTTTCCGGAAGCAGACCGTGATTGCGATCGAGATCTACCTCCCGAACGCAAAGTTCTTACAGTCGCCGTAAGCTTGGAGACCGCGTCCGCCAGTGTCGTGACGATTGGCTTAACATCTTCAACCTCACGACGTGTGTCTCTAGACACTTCCGCGGCCGTGGCGAACAGCACCTTCAGCGATCCCGAGTGCGCCCGAGTCAAGATAGCGTGGGTGCTCTCCGGGAGCCGCTGCAACCAGAACGATTTCAAAAACTCTAATCCGAGCTTTTCTCGTCGCCCAGCTACTTCGAGCAATAAGGTACGGTCGCCATGTCGTTCTCCAAGACGCTGCCACAGGGGGGATCGTGATTCTGAGTGAAGTGGAGGCGGAACACCGGAGAGGAACCTGACGGCCGAATCGAAAATTGAGTAAAAGGAGAGAAAAAAAAACAAAAAAGAATTCAATTACGCCCCGCCGAAGCAATGAAACAACACAGCCACACTTAGAACGACTCGAGCGGAGGCCGGAACGGAACCTTTCTCTTCTAAAAACCCCGCGTCGGCTCTTTATTTATTTACTGATCTTTTAAAAATTGATTAAACAGTAGAATCAATTAATGGTACTGGCTAATTAAAATGATAACCTGTGCTGGTCGATGCTTAGTTGCCGCCGGTTGTTGCCGTAGTCGTCGCGGTTGACGTGAAAGTTGCAACAGAAACGATTTTGCCAGTGACAGGATTTTGTTGGTCAAAGATGAATCCACCAACAGATGTGGGAGCTGTTGATGTGCTCACTGCTGTTGCTGATAATATTGCAGCTGTTGCCTTGTAGGTTTTGAAGCCGATATCAGTTGGTGTTGAATTGCTTATACCGCATTAAGTATCAGTGGTTGCTGTTGATGTTATTGTTGCTGCACAAAATCTTGTGTATAAGAGGCATATGAAAAAACCGGAAGCTTGTTTTGCGACGATGTCGGTTCTCGCTCAAGTTCTTCTTAAGTATTACGTGCCGACCTCGTGCCAGGCCGTCGGTTGTCGACGGAGGTGTTTTCGCCGCCGGCAATGCAGTCAGTCTTCATTTAAATTTCATGATTCTAGGTTGAACTTAAGGCTTATTAAGTTTATTTAAATAGCTATCGGTATGGAGGATATTTTGGACAGTATAGTGGCAGCTTTGCGATTTTCTTCAAATTTTTCGGTTAGGCTGGTTCTGAGACCAACCATCAGTTCAAACGTCTTTTAAACTTTCCTATTTAAGAATTTCGTTAACAATCGAAATTAGCGCCTAAATTTGTTTTGAATGTAGTTCATCTACAGGGCTATTTCCATCATCATCAAAGGCGCAACAACCGGTATCCGGTCTAGGCCTGCCTTAATAAGGAACTCCAGACATTCCGGTTTTGCGGCGAGGTCCACCAATTCGATATTCCTAAAAGCTGTCTGGCGTCATGGCTTACGCCATCGCTCCATCTTAGGCAGGGTCTGCCTCGTCTTCTTTTTCTACCATAGATATTGCGCTTATAGACTTTCCGGGCTGGATCATCCTCATCTATACGAATTAAGTAACCCGCCCACCGTAACCTATTGAGCCGGATTTTATCCACAACTGGACGGTCATGATACCGCTCATAGATTTCGTCATTGTGTAGGCTACGGAATCGTCCATCCTCATGTAAGGGGCCAAAAATTCTTCGGAGGATTCTTCTCTCGAACGTGGCCAAGAGTTCGCAAGTTCGCACGTTTCCGAGGAATACATGAGGACTGGCAAGATCATAGTCTTGTACAGTAAGAGCTTTGACCCTATGGTGAGACTTTTCGAGCGGAACAGTTTTTGTAAGCTGAAATAGGTTGTGTTGGCTGACAACAACCGTGTGCGGATTTCATCATCTTAGCTGTTATCGGTTGTGATTTTCGACCTAGATAGGAGAAATCGTCAACGGTTTCAAAGTTATATTCTCCTATCCTTATTCTTCCTGCTTGACCAGTGCGGTTTGATGTTGTTGGTTGGTTCGTCTTCGGTGCTGACGTTGCCACCATATATTTTGTCTTGCCTTCATTTATGTGCAGCCCAAGATCTCGCGCCGCCTGCTCGATCTGGATGAAGGCAGTTTGTACATCTCGGGTGGTTCTTCCCATGATGTCGATTTCGTCAGCATAGGCCAATAGTTGGGTGGACTTAAAGAGGATCGTACCTCTTGCATTTACATCAGCATCACGGATCACTTTCTCGAGGGCCAGGTTAAAGAGGACGCATGATAGAGCATCCCCTTGTCGTAGACCGTTCTTGATGTCGAATGGTCTTGAGAGTGATCCTGCTGCTTTTATCTGGCCTCGCACATTGATCAGGGTCAGCCTAGTCACTCTTATTAGTTTCGTCGGGATACCGAATTCTCTCATGGCCGTGTATAGTTTGCATCGGCGGTTCAGTGGTAGGGCTATTTTACAAAAAGTTATCTTCATTCGCTTTTATTTCTAAGAACAAACGGCAGAGTCACTTCAAAACGGCTAAAGATTGACTAACATTTTTTATAGAGGTAATGCAAGTTTAGATTATGAATTGAAACATCTTTTCTTATACCACTTGGAAAATCCACGAACGATTAAGGTTCATTAAAAAGAAAATTCGTCTGTCATATAGACACCAAACGAAAATGCGTGGCCGGCAAAAAATGTATTTAATGATACGCGTGCGTGCATGCGTGCTGTAAGAAGATACCGTGACAAAAATGGCTTCAAGCATGAACTCCTTTTAGTTTTGGGTAATGCGCCTGAACGCTCTACCTCTTTTGAAAAACTTGAAGTTAATTTCTGCCAATATGACATTACTGCAGCCTATAGATCAATGGCAATCGCTGCTTCATTATTAACACTTGAACAACAGGTCTTTATTAATCGAAACCACATTTTTCGTTTCTTTATTATGATTGGTTATCCTGAGTAAACTTCTCATAGATATTTTCATCGAATTCAATAATTCCGCGCATGAGTGATAAATTATTTACAATTTTTTTCTTTCCAGACACTGTACCTAGAGGACTTTCCGAATGCCGCTTGTTCCATTTGCTGGCAAAGCTTGAGATTTTGCTATCAGTTTTATTCAAAAATACTTAATGCAAAAGAAACCTTGTCAGACCAGTTAACATCCGAAAATCCGAAGTGGCGGAAAATAGTGCCTAAACTGGACAAGGAAATCGAAACCATAGAGTCCGAACGCAAAGCGTCTAATCGAAAACGAAGATATACATGCGAAGAATGCTCAAAGTTATTTACATCACATCGGCAACTGCTTTCTCACCATAAATCTCACGAAGTTGAGAATGTCTGCCAGCATTGTGGAACTTTCTTTCTAGATGACCAAGTACTTCGCGATCATGTAGCAAATAATCATATTGACTTGAAGTATGAGTGCCTGAGATGCCAAACATCATTTGTGTCAAGGAGTTCTCTTTGGAAACATCTAAAGAAAACCCATGATACAGTTGATCGGGAATATTACTGCAATGAATGTCAAAGGTCTTCGTTCAAAGGTCGAGAGAGAATTGAAAAACATATCAACAGCACTCATCCAATTCCTCGCAAAGTGATGACAAACAGCCAAATTTTCACAGAGAAAGCTGATGATATTGAACCAGACATGATTGAAGAGTTTCTTGAAGACATGGACGAAGAATTTCTAGACGATATCTTGCTGAATCAGGATCAGAATTCATTTTGTTGGGATGAATTAAGCCTAACACCGTTTGAAGAAGATTTCAATACATCACTTCGCCCCGCAGAGGTATTTGAAGTCGGGCGGTACAGATGTCCGCAATGTACGCAGCACTTTCCCGGACAGTATGGATTAACCCAACATTTGGCTCACTATCACGACGAATTTGTTCTCATATGCAACGCGTGCGGGTCGGCTTTCAACCGAAGTGCAAAGCTTAAAGAGCACTCCAATTTACACGCGACAGATACATTAAACGATATAACAGCGTTAGCACAACTTTCCGCCCATTCCTCCTCCGTACAATGTTCAATTTGCGATAAAACATATAAAACGATGGCTGGACTAAAATATCATTTGAAAACGCACACTGGAGTTAAACCATTCACCTGTCCATATTGCAAGAAAAAATTCACCGCTAATGTGAATCTGAACGCGCACATACGATACGTTCATTCGGAGACCAAACCCAATCTATGCACCCTTTGCGACAGGAAATTTGCAACTTTGGATCACTTGAAGAAACACGTAATGAGTGTCCATCAAAAGGAGCGAAAACATCTGTGTAGTGTTTGCGGAAAAAGTTTTTCGCAGGCCTCGCATCTTACCCAACATTCACTCATTCATTTAGACCAAAAACCATTTTTGTGTAATTGCTGTGAAGCAGGATTTTTCAAAAGGATTGATTTGCAGCGACATATAGAGAAATGTCATGTGAGTCAGACGAAGAAGGAAGAGTGATTTCAAACAAGACTGAACATTGCACAAATTGTTACTCGACTAGAAAACTCAATAGCATAAATTAGAAGTTAATTTTACTTCAAATAAAAGAAATACAAAAACAGCTATTTTTCACTTTTGACTTAAAATACTTTCTAATGCGTCATTAATCTATTTACACACTACTCTCTACGGATTGATGATTCAATCAACGGCTCCAATCTTTTTCTGGAGTCGAACTTTTCGCTTTCCGTTTTGGTGAGATAAATTTAGAGCTATCAACCGAACTTGAACGCCGTTTAGAAGTCGATGCTTCTTTTGTTCTATCGCTATGCGACTCCTTTCGGTGTTTCTTCGCATTCTCTTCCTGTTGGGCGCGTTCATACAACTTTTGTTGTACAGATCGCTGAATTTCTTTTGCCGATCGAACTAACTTTTCTGGCTGAAGTACTATTTTGCGTTGGGAGACGTCCTCGTGCTTGCTGTCTTCATTTTTATCACGTTGATCAGTTCGTGACCAGGAACGACTTCGTGATTTTGAACGTGATCGTGACCAACCTGACGATGACGAGACAGTCCGGGATCGGCGGGTTGACACAAGTTTGGTAGTTTTTGACTTGGATTTCGATCGAGATCGAGAACGTGATCGTCTATGTGACCTGTTACGTGAACGTGACTTTGATGAACGGTGGGATCGGGATCGAGTGTGATGCGAGCGAGATCTTGACCTACCACGACCACGGGAGTGTGACCGACGAGATTTCGACCTATAACGATGATTCGATCGAGAGCGGGAGCGCGACCGAGACCGATTTGATGTTCGGGATCGAGAGCGACTTCTGAAATAAAGAACGTGGTTAACTTTTCCAGTGTACTTACTTGATAACTTACCTTGAATACGATATAGATCTGTGATGATCATGTTCATCATGGTAGTCATTTCCGTCGTAATCACCATTTTTCAAGCCAGATGTTTTCTTGAAGTATCTCACGTACTGGTCGTTGTCGTATGAATACGTATCTCGACGACGACCCATACCTCGACCAAGTCCGCCTCTGCGTGGAAAACGACCGCCTCGATATGGGAAACTGGGACGCGGACCAGGGGCTGAGGGAAAGAAACCCGGACGAATTCCCGCTGCCGCTGCCATTACTGGAAGCATGGAGGCAGCCGCGTAGGGGTACATTGTCAACTGTTGAAACATTTCGGCTGCCATTTCCGGATTGTACAAAGCAGTGAAAGGATTGAGGGGCTGCTTTGCTTCGGTTTTGGCCTTTGTTGATTCGGATTCGGAAGACGAAATAGAAGGTTCTGATTCTTCATCTTCTCGTTTCTTCTTTGCTCTTTTCTTCTTGGTTTTGTTAGCTTGATGGGAATCGCTTAATACACTATCATCCGAACTTATTGAATTTATACTAGGAGAACGATCTTCTAGTTTGTTTTTGTCTATCAAAGGCAGCAAACCTGTTCTACCTTTAACCTCTTTCACCTTGGATCTCTGCTTATTAAGAAGTTCCTCTTGTGCTGTCTTGTATTTGCTTGCAAGTTTGTTTCGAAGATCATTCGTCTCTAATTTTTTAATCTTCGTAGAGGTATCTGCTTGCTTTGAAGACAATTCTTTTTGCTGCAAAAGAAGTTTGGATCAGACCAAGGATCTTTGCCTTTTTCAGCTTACCTTTATCCGATCGAAGAGGGCTTCGAAAAGACGTAGACTTTCCAGCTTGCGCTGTGCAATCATCAATTTCCTTTCCTCAGCGCGGATTTTATTTGTTAGATCCCATTGTCCCTTTTCATGTATTTTCTTTAAATGCTTCTCTTTCCGTCGTTCCTCACGTTGACGCTGCAATTCTAACTCCTTTTGCTTGAGCTCCTCCTGTCGTTTCCTGCAATTGATCGCTATCTCTTCAAATTTGACTTAAGACACCACTCACTTCAAATCACTTTTCAAATTATCTAAAGCAATCTTCAGTTTAGCGTTTATGTTTTCGACTTTGAATGATTTCTATAAAATGTAAACTCATAAAAACCTATAAAATCGATAACATAGACAAAACCATTAGTGAACATTGAATGTTGCCTTCAATTTTCTCAACAGACCGTTAATTCCCCTAGATTTTGCTTTATACATTGCTGCTAATTAGTTAAACACCGAACTAAATGCAATTCCCCCCATCAGTACGGGGGCAGATCAACAACCTGTTTTCGAGCGAAAAATAAAGGCGACAAACATCGAAACAAAAAAATATTTGATACGCTGTCTCCTGAAATGGAAATTCAAATTAGCAAATCAAACTCAAACCTTTCCCGCTCCTGTTTCTCTTCCTCCAGCTTTTTATTCTTCAATTCTTCCTCATGCTTGGCCTTCTCCTTTGCTATAAGTCGATCCCTAACTATATTTCGCCTTTTTATGCTCCCATCGCTCAAATGCTTAGTTTTATCGAATGTCACGGAAATGTTCACGGCTTGATTTTTGTCGCCCAACTTTCGCACTAATTTCATTCCACGGAATTCGTCCATAGCCTTGACGAAACCCAGATATTCACTGAATTGAACATACCTAAGCAGAAGAAAAGATTACCACCAGGAAATACTATATATAGACTTCGATTTCCTCGTACCCTTCAAACATAACTTCCTGATCGAAAGTAAACGTTTTCATGCCAGTAATTTCTGTTTTCATCTGCGACCGGTAAGGATCGCAAATTGGTATATCAACGCAGCGTACACTACCAAATTTTTCAAATATTCGCCTGAAGATGTTTTCACTAGGTTTCACATTTTCCTCATTTTCCATGTGTCGTGGACAAAACCAGCGAATCGGTAGATTGGAGATGTGAATTGTATCTGGGCGTTCGCCTGGTTTCATTTCATCCATATTGCGAGCGTCACGAAAGAACGAGTCCCAGTCGTGGCGAGTAGGAAAATCGTCTTTGGCCTCACACGCACGAACTTTGAAGTTTTCAGTAAAGCTAGAAATCTTTAACGATAAGCCATCTAGTCGCGCTAATACGCCACGTAATTTTGTTCGATCTTCAAGTTCGCCCTCAAATCGGATAAATTCCAAGGTGCTTTTCGATACCTGAAATTAAATTAATGCGCATTTAAGACTGGGTCAGATTGAAATAACCTTTTATAAAAGTAAATCAATATAGCTGAAAAAATCTGATTTGTTAATTATCAAAAGTCATTCCTTTATCATATTTTCTCGAAATTTTACCGCCACCAAAATGTTAACAACGCCTCGGTTAGGGACTGACCTTAGAGCTTTGACTATTGTAAACGGACTGTGATTGATTTCTGGAATGTAGACACATTCCTCCACAACGGTATGGAGGTTCCCCAGAATGTTCGTTTTCTCCAACTCGACCGAGAATTCCAACTGGATGTTGGGACTCTGGAAAATACTCCTCCCCCTCTCTGTACTTTTGCAGTCTAAAAACCAATCGGTAGCAGACGCGAGTTCGGTGTCGGGTTGTTTCTGACACCTCTGCAAGACGTGCTCTTATGACCGCAGAGCCGGTTTTATTACAGTATTCTGACTGCTAGATTCCAGTCCAGGTTAAAGAGCGTCACAATTGTACAGTGCTATGCACCAACGGAAACTTCTAATAGAGAATGATGCTTTCTATGAGCAATTGCACGCAGTTCAGGAGAGGCTTCCTAAAAAAACATTATGATCGTGATGAGTGATCTGATTGCCAAGGTGATTTCTGGCATTACTTTGTTTGGACATATGATAGGCAAACACGGTCTCGTCGACCGTAACGGCAATGATGAATGGTTTCAGTCAATTCTCAACACCATACGAGCAATCGGATTGACCACTTTGCGATCAAGAGTAGATTTAGGACTTGCTCCTGGATGTCATAACAGGCACTGACATCAGCCATGAAATGGGTTACCATACTGCTGTCCTCCGACAATGGGAGAGCTATTTTGCTACCTCAGTAACCCGCTTGAGAATATCGTATTAGACTGCAATTAAAAATTTTCTTTTTCTCAAGGGACGTCATAAGATCTGGCTGACTGCGGATCGATGAACAGAGAGGATTGACGACTTTATTAACTGTGCATGATAGCGGGCGTGAAGCGTTCGAGCCCCAATACTGTGCGAAATCCAGATTCTATTGCGCTGTTTGGGAAAGCGGAAGCAGCTGCAGATCGCAGTGATTTCAGAAATGTATACAGCATCATGAAAGAACTTGGAACGCGATTGCAAACATTCCTGTAGAGGATGACTTCTCATCCACAAATGAAGTGGAAGGAATACTTCACTACGGTAATCGGCCGTATCACATCCGGTGAAGTTACGCCTCTTATCAAAGATATGTCCACCGTAATATGCGGATACGGGCTGTTCCTCGAAGCAGAAGAGAAATCATCTCGGCCATCAATGCACTGAAACGGAGTAAAGCCACTGTGCACGCCGGTCTCCCAGCAGAGTTATTTATCGTTGCACCTGCAGTTTATGCAGATCTGCGACTTTCACTTGTACGGAACTCCTTGCAATTCCAGACCTTTCCTAGAGAGTGGAAGAAGGTGGTGTTAGTTAAGATTCCAAAGAAGGACACCCGTTTAGAATGATACTTGGAGGGATATCTGCATGCACCTCTTCGCAAGGAAAATAGATAAAAAAAAGAGAGTAGACTGATATGGCAATATGTTCACTCGGAGCACTCATCCAACATTTTCCTACTAAAATGAAATGGGTCCAAGGAGCAAAAGACGTAGGCATGAACTAACTTATCTTTGTTAATATTGAACTTTAGCATCAAATCCTGGTATCTTTGGAAAATTTCTGATTACATACATCTAGAAGACAGTTCGATCAAAACTGCTAGTCGGAATATTTTTTTACTCAGGCTTGCAGCGCATATTCAAAGGCATCCTGGCTTAACCGGTGCTTCAAATGGGTTCCAAGTGCAGTACCGGTAACACATGGGTGCGGACCCGTTAGAAAATTGGAACCTAACCACTCGTTGCTGCGGATTGTATGCAAAATGCCGGAAATGATCTAGTGTATTTGTCTGTTTATTATTAACGTTGTTATCAGATTTACCTAAATTATCTAATTTATTTCAAAATTTATCAGAATTTGGGAAAACGGCTTATCGCAATGGCGAGTGGTATTCATCTTTCAAAAGTCAAACACAGCATTTTTGCGTTTATATAGTAACTCCCGCTTTCACAAACGAAGATCCCTTCAATGCGTACCTCGAACTCATTTCATTCACTTGTTCGTCAGACTTTCAAGCGTTAGTTTTCTTGCTTTTCTCTCATAATTTTCAGAACTACATCCTAGATTTGATTCGAACAAAATATAAATTCTTTTATTTATTTAACGGGCAGTAAACAGAATAAGCTCCAATTACTAGGTGCACAACTACGTTTCGGGGTTTTTATCAATGGAAAATTTTGAGATAGATATTTTGAATAAACCGTTTGTATGGTTCCATTTCTTATCGCGTAGCAGTTCGATGGAGAAAACTTCTCCTTTCAGGCCGCAAGGGCAAAATTTTGAAATTGGCTCAATGATCGTGATTATACTATCAACGGCATTTTTAGTATTTTTTGGTAATAGATCACGAGTCGCTCTACTGTAGCTAATTTATTACAATCCACCAACTTGGTTACGAATATTAGAATACTAGGCAAGATGTTCCAACAATTTATACTGACGTCTTTAGAGTTTTCCTCTTCTTTTATACGCAGGGGATTTAGAAACTATTTTCTGTTGTGAGTTTGCCTACTGATCAGTCTTCAGTCAAACCCTGATACTTGTGTCGATGATTTCCGTTTATTATCTTGACGGTAAGTCTTTAACTGTAGTTGCCTCTTTATATTTGACAGCATATTCACCTTTAAGCACATCAGTCGCAGAATGCCTGTTCAATAAGGTTGCGTCGGTTCATGAAATATCATAGCAGAATTCACGATTGGTTGAAAGCATCCATTTTCAAGGTAATGAACGTGCTCAGTTGTGAGCAGTTCGTAATGATCTTACCAGTCTACAACGACTACAACTCTTCAGAAAGAATGTTTTTTTTTATATTGAGCGATGAACCATGCAGATGCGCTTCTTTTTCATGAAATTTTAACTAATTGTCCAGCTTCAGTGGACATCATTATCAACGACTCAACAATCGATATCCTTCCTATCGTTCCTTGTCCTCGGTTTCGAAATCGTTACGTCTCAAGCCTTCTAACAAAGCTTCGCAGGTAGTTTTAAACGTTGCTAGTTTCCTGTATGCCCCCTCAAGCTAACGACGTGCTTCGGTTGTATTTTAAGTTAGAGCAGAAAAATAAACCTTCCCGCAAATGCCGTTTATTTGGCACAAAAACCTTGAAATCTTTCAATGTTTGAAAAAAATATGTTAGCGTTGCAATTTGTTGATATAGTGATAATTTATTATTGACATTTTTCAAAGCAGTTATAGTAGAGTAGGGGTTTAATGGGTTCAGATATCCAATGTAGGTACAACACACAATAAGCTACATAAACTGACATTACAGCTTAGTTCGTAAATTAAAGAACTACAGCAGGAAAACCAAATCCTCAAAAAAAAAACAACCCAGACTAGTTCACTCCCAGCGATGTGCCGCACCCCTGGTTGAAATGAACCAAGAGGATCCCACATAGAAAAATAAAAAATGGCCAGTGAAACTGACTGGATTTTGCAATCAAGAAGAGCGTCTAAGAAAAGAAAGGCAGACTCGTCTCCGGAAATCATTAGACAAACTCCCGCGAAAACCGATGAAGCGAAAAATCTAACGATATTAAAAGTAAAACTTCCTCCGCCGATTAATATAAGCGGAATTATTAAGTACCAGAAAGTTAATAGCTTTCTATCGGCATGCATGATAAAGGAGTGCTCAATAATTGGTATAAACAACAATGTTTGGAAAGTACATACTGTAAACGCAGATGACTACAGAGCTCTCTCGAAAAATCTGAACATGGAAAAAATCCAATGGTACACGTATGAAGACAAAAACAACGGGCATCTCAAGGTTATGGATAGGGGACTCCATCCAACGTGCCAAAAAAGGACATTGTAGACGACCTAATGAAGAAGGGGTTTAAGATCCTAGACGCTGTGAAAAAAGAGAAAAATTTAAATGAATAGGGTGTGAAGACCCAAGCAAAATTTACAACTAAAGAACTATCCCTAATATCAAGGTCAAAATAGAAGCACTGTGAAAAGTCAGCGATCTAATATTCCAGTGCAAAAGATGCCAAGGTTGCAATTACACTCAAGGTAATCACCCGATGTTGCTGTATTTGATGTGGACCCGCAACTTCAAAAAAAAAAAACCCATAAAAAGAAGTCTGGAACGGTTAAATCCAGTGATCTGGCCGGCCAGTGCAAATCACCAAAACGAGAGATAAAGTGACCCGGAAATACTTCCTTCAGAGTATCGGCTGCGGCTCGAGCAATCTGCGCCGTTGCACTGTCTTGTTGAAATTACATGTTCTTCAGCCCCAGTTCATCCAATTGACGAAGAAGAAATCGGTAATCATAGCTCTGTAGTGCGCCCCGTCCACAGTCGAAGTTTGGCCCGCGGCTTTCTCAAAGAAAATTGGCCCGAGGCGTAAGCAGCACACCATGCAATAACTTTGAACTTTGTTTATTCACGTAATCGCTAAGATGGAACTGAGCCTCATCACTCATGATAATTTTCGATGAAAAATCGTCCACCTCGCCGTTGAGATTCAGGATGGAAGGAGGGTAGGTTAGACACGTTTGGCGGCACCAGCTAACAGCTAATGTACTATCTCCACTTTGTAAGGGAACACCTTCAAATCTTCCATCGAAATTCTGCCTCGGGACTGCCGGCTAATGCCCAATTTCGTGGCACGTCGTCTGGTCGGTGTTCCGGGCTCCTCTTTGACATTTTGGGCAACAGCAGCGATATTTTCAGCAGAACGGCTGCTTCGAGGCCGGTCAGCTTTGGGAACATCTCGTGTTATCCCAGTTTCTTCAAGGCGTCGTAGTGTTTGCCCAGTTGGTGTCGGAAAGCCAGGAAATCTCGCTTTTGCCCTACCTTGTAGAATACATCCCCGTTTTGCGCCGAGGTCCACCAATTCGATATCCCTAAAAGCTGTCTAGCGTCCTGACCTACGCCATCGCTCCATCTCAGGCAGGGTCTGCCCCGTCTTCTTTTTCTACCATAGATATTTCCCTTATAGACTTTCCGGGCTGAATCATCCTCATCCATACAGATTAAGTGACCCGCCCACCGTAACCTATTGAGCCGGATTTTATCCACAACCTGGCGGTCATGGAATCGCTCATAGATTTCGTCGTTATGTAGGCTACGGAATCGTCCATCCTCATGTAGGGGGCCAAAAATTCTTCGGAGGATTCTTCACTAAGAACCCAAGTCTCTGAGGAATACATGAGGACTAGCAAGATCATTATTTTGTACGGTACGAGCTTTGACCCTATGGTGAGACGTTTCGAGCGAAACAGTTTTTGTTAGCTGAAACAGACTGTGTTTCGTAGCTGTTATCAGTTGTGATTTTCGACCCTAGATAAGAGAAATTATCAGTGGTCTCAAAGTTGTAGTCTCCTATCTTTATTCTTCCCGTTTGACCAGTGCGGTTTGATGTTGTTGGTTGGTTGGTTTCCGGTGCTGACGTTTCCACCATATATTTTATCTTGCCTTCATTAATGTGCAGCCCAAGATCTCGCGCCAATTGCCACCTGCTCGATCTGGATGAAGGCAGTTTGTACGTCTCGGGTGGTTCTTCCAATTATGTCAATATCAATGTCAGCATAGGCCGGTAGTTGGGTGGACTTAAAGAGGATCGTACCTCTTGCATTTACCTCAGTATCACGGATCACTTTCTCAAGGGCCAGGTTAAAGAGGACGCATGATAGGGCATTCTCTTGTCGTAGACCGTTGTTCATGTCGAATGCTCTTGAGAGTGATCCTACTGCTTTTATCTGGCCTCGTACATTGGTCAAATTTCGTCGGGACACCGAATTCTCT
Source organism: Hermetia illucens (assembly GCF_905115235.1). Classification (NCBI taxonomy): domain Eukaryota; kingdom Metazoa; phylum Arthropoda; class Insecta; order Diptera; family Stratiomyidae; genus Hermetia; species Hermetia illucens. Next base: position 54,981,444 of record NC_051854.1, on the reverse strand, counting down.
CATGGCCGTGTACACTTTTACTCTGGCTACGCTATCATAAGCGGCTATAAAGTCGATGAATAGATGGTGCAACTGGTGTCGATATTCCAACAGTTTTTCCATCGCTTGCCGCAGAGTGGTAAGCCTATATATTGGCCGACTGACATAGCAAAAACAACCGATGTCATTGTTTTCTTTGTATTTAAGGGGATTTCAGACGAATACATCCATAATAAACATAATGTCCGATCACTCGCCTGTTATGATGCTGATTAGCGAAAAAGTGAAGAGAAAAGACTATCCTCTCAGGCTGACTAATAGCCAAACAAAGTGGGCAGTATTCAAAAAACACATCCAAGAAAATATTTGCATAAATAACCGAATCAACACTGCTAACAAAGAAGATAAAACAGGCGGCTTGGGGAAACACTCCTGCTCATCCATCCTTTCAGAATCTAGACACACAAGCGTCTACATGCTAAACCCGAGTCAGAAAAATGGATCATTACCCAATCGCCATGTAAAACTAAATGAGCTGAGGACAGAAATTAAAGCAAATATGCCTCCTAATAAAGCTTCTAGCTATGAACTTATTACAGGGAGATCTAAATGAATTGCCAGAAAAGGGTCTAATCAAATTATTACAAATAATCAATGCAGCTTGCAGATTAAAATACGTCCTTCGACAATGGAAAGTGGCCGAAGTTATAATAGTCTCCAAAACAGGGAAGAAGCCAAGTAGAGTCGAATCGTAGCGACCAATTTCGCTTCTTCCTACTACAGCCAAGCTATTTGAAAGGCTTTACCTTGAGAGACTGAAGCAAATCGTTGTATAAATTGCATAGAGAGCGTCTATTCGGTGTAAAATACGAGGGAACAAACTCTGAACAGCAGCCGGTGCACCACTGTTACGTTACACTCGATGACGCACCACAATATCATAATGCATCATCAATACCTAGCAAATGGGTTGTAAAACATAAATCGGGTGTTTGTCGGAAAAATGCAAGACGGTCATTGAGATATGCGAAATCCGTAGGCCATTAGGGTATAAGATAATGAAATGTACGAAGGACATTGAAATAACAAATATGAGGGATGTTATTTTAGAAGCATAAGGTAAAGATAAAGATAAGATTTGGAAATTCCCACAAAAGATAAGAATATGTATTAGAAACGTAAGTGTAAACCTAAGAAGAAATTTGTATCTGATTCAGTATTAAAATTGTACTCGAGGAAGAACCAAGTCTTTTCTTTCGAAACGAAGATCGAAAACCGATCTTTTAAGTCCGCAGGGTAGTGTCTTAGCCCAATACTATTTCTCCTGTATACCAATGATATACCTTGTTGTGAAGAAGTTAAAATAGCGACATTTGCGGACAACACTGCTATCCTTCCCACTGGTAAAACTACGGAAGAAGCAAAAATAAAATTACTAACAGCTATTGAAATTAAACGAATCCAAATCAATATACATTAACTTCACAAACAAAAAGAGGATCCAGCTAAAGTCATCATAAACGGAAACGGTGTGCCACAGGCGGGTGATGTAAAATATTTAGGTATGACATTCGGTGCTAAGCTCAGCTGGAAAAAACACATCCTAAGAAAGAAGGACGAGTTAAATGCTAGATATACACGGATGTATTGGCTATTGGGACGGACGTACGGCATCCAACTTTGGGGCTGTGGCAAAGACTCAAACCTGAAAGTCACTACAAACGTTCCAAAATAAACTGGTGATTCATTCGTAATCAGGATCTGCATAGGAACCTGAAAGCACAGTTGGTTAGTGGTCGTTAAGGACCAAGCAATCAAACATAGCCACCGACTACGATCACATGAAAATAACGAAGTCCGATAATTGGCGGATATCTCTAATATAATGAGATGACGAAAAGAGTAAAGACAAACGACTTGCTAACATAAAGGATGCCTAAAGATATAAGTTACTGAGGAACAGCCAGTTCCTCAGCGAAGCCAATCAAAGTGCTGGGGTGGACCACAAGGTCTTTTCCCAATAAAAACGAAACTTAAATATGCAAAAAAAGCCGCTGTATTAGGAAATTTCAGTTGCAGCTTCACCCGAGGCGGTTTTAAAAATTCCACGCTCTCAGGGATCGTGAACCCTGAAGTTAAAGATTTCCACCTCTTATCAAAAAATATAGTATATTAAATGTGACGCTAGCGCCATCTATGTGCGAGACCCGGTAACTTAATTTCATACCAAGTATATATTGTCCCCAGAAGGAATGATGACTTTGAGGCAGTAGGTGTTGAAGTGGAGCTTTTGTCGAAAATCACTCCGAGGCTTTGACTGTAGTTCAGATTTGATAAGGAATGAGGATTTCTACGAGTAGTACATGCAGTGGCACTTACTGACTTTTAGCGCTACCATTAACAGGGCACCAGCGAATCAGTGTGGCTACGTAATTGAACGGAGATACAGTCCATAGGCACCGATATAGCCGAAAATAGCATAGAATAAGGTCATCTGCATAGAGCAAGCAGATACAAGGAGGGAGGAAAGGCCGTTGATAGAGAATAAAAATAATAAAGGACCCAGAATAGAGCTTTGTGGGACACCAGAGGGTGAGGGAAAAGAATGAGATGTACAGTCATCAAAAGATATGCGGCAAAATCAATTGGAAAGGTAAGGGGCAAACCATGTTACGAGTGATATGGAAACGCTGAGAGAGGTAAGATTGGAATTGGAATTTAAACATCTGACCATCAAATTGATGAAGTCGAACAGGTTGGAGGCAGCGGACCTAAGTTTAATAAAGCCGTGTTGCTCTTTCACTACGAGGTAGCTAAAATGGACGGGCTACCAGTTGCTGACATACTTTTCCAAGCTTTTGGAACAGGAGAAGTTGAGCGAAATGGAGCATTTCTCAGCAAGAGTGCGATTGCCACTTTTGTAAATGGGGGTGATGAGAGCCTCTTTCCGCAAGTTAGGAAAATCATTTTTTTTGGAGGTTCTTTTTGAAAATAGTGGAGAGGGAAAGGAAAGTAGACTGACGAGTTTTAATTGAGGTTAGGAAAACGGTCGTGACCAGTACCAACATTGGTATTAAAGCTGCCGAATTGACCTAGACAAGGAAAGAGGTAAGGAAGGGAGTAGTAGGAAACAGGGCAGGCTGCATCCAGTCGTGGGAGAGAAGAAGAGAACGGTTCCTTGACATGAGGGACGATATATCCCCGACCGATCCTGAGATGAAGCGATGGCGTAGGTCAGGACCCCAGACAGCTTTTAGGGATATCGAATTAGTGGACCTCGACGCAAAACCGGGATGTCTGGAGTTCCTTATTAAGGGAGGCCTAGACCGGATACCGGTTGTTGCGCCGTTGATGATGATGATGATCTTCTGACTGTTTTATGTTCTTGCTAGTTTATCATCCACAGATACACAATTAAACTTTGTACGCCGCAGAAAACGAGGCGCTATATAACAAAACAAGAAAAAAATTATAAAGCTATAAACTTACCTTTAGCACCGTCACCTTGTCCGGTTTGATGGCATTATTCAATTTGTCCATAATATCTAAGTTGGAAATAGTTTTTCCCAACTTATTCGATGGCAACGAAACTGACACATTGAACTTCGCCTGAGGTTTGAGGTAGAGGCTGTGCGGCAGGTACAACGGCACGCAATCATTAACATTTGTTATTGTCTGTATATTCATAGTAAGTCCGAGCGATATTCAAACCGGGAAATTCACAAAATATATCAAGCACAAGCAAAATTGAATATAATGTCCGCGATTTGTTTTTATTCAAGAAGAGCGTATCATCGTTGAGAAAAAAAAAACAAAATAGAATGAGAAAATTTAGACAAATAAAAAGATAAATGATAAGTAAATTCCCTGAACTATCCTGAAAAACGCTAATGTATATATCCTACAAGTCCTAATTAGTATTAAGAGAAATTATCTAAATGATGAAAATGAGATTTTATGGAATAAATAGAATAAAAAATTGGAAAATCTGTGCCGACATCTTATGGGATTTTCTTCTGAACGGAATTTATGCGAATATTTCACATTAATGTCTTCGATATGTTAGTTTTCACTTGGGCAGGTTCAATTTCATTCCGGAAAGAGTATGTATTCCGCTTGAAGACGTTTATTTAAAGTGGAATTCAGTGACAAATACCCACAAAAACCACCCCGACCGAGCTTCACAAAAGCTTGACATTCATTTTGACAACTAATAATGCCCATATTCGATCAATAAGTTATCGTAGCTAATTGTAAGGATCGGGATGTGGATATAAAATAAAAATTTAATAAATTTATCTTTTCAATTTTAAAATAGATATTTATTTGTAGTTAGTAATTGATATTTGAAAGGGAAAATAAATTTCTCAACCAAATTAAAGAATAATTGAATCTAAAATGTCTTGTATTGTTAACCATTTCAACATCAACCAACTTCATGTGCATACCCGGTATATTTACGAGGGCGAGTGGTGGTGTTTTCTGAAGGATCTTGAGTCTTTGCAAGAATTACAATTTCAGAAGTTAACCGTAAGTGAAATATGTTGGATGTTATTCATTTAAGATCGTGCATGCAAAATTCGTTGTGTTGGATTTTTATATTTCGAAATATTTTGATCTGATGTTCGGTTTGTTCTCACCTTTCCACTTGACAGGCGTCTGGTTTTGGCGCTAAGAGGAGCTTCGTTGCGTTTGAAGATTATTTTTGAATAAGAACCACAAATGACGGACCGCGGTGACAATGGTGAGTCTGTATTTCCTTGATTATTTGCGTACTAGGTGTAAGACTGGCAATGTGGAGTAGATGAATGGAAAATGCGAAGCCTGTCGTCCTGAACGAAGCTCGCTAGGTTATCGGCGGGAGCATTAGGAATATGTCGAACCAACGGCCTTTCCACGTGAAGCAACTTGTTTGCATTTATATTTCTCCAATTTACCTTCTGCCAGCGAGGAGATGATCGGTTCCAAGACAGATAGGGAAAGATGAAAGCCTTTAGCGTTGCGGGTTACACTGATTGTCAATGAGTTATTCATTGTTGATTACACGATTAACAGCTCTATTGAGTCCCATATAACCCAATAGTATTAAGTAAATAAGTATTTCTGACTGAACATTTTCCTTCTTTGTTTTTCCCAGCGGAATCGTTTGATGACGCCGTCGAGGAGCGCGTTATCAACGAGGAATACAAAATATGGAAGAAAAACACTCCTTTTCTCTACGATTTGGTGATGACCCACGCCCTGGAATGGCCATCGCTCACGGCTCAATGGCTTCCTGATGTCACAAAGCAAGAGGGCAAGGACTACTCAGTTCACCGACTGATCCTTGGTACTCACACATCCGACGAGCAGAATCACCTTCTCATCGCCAGCGTCCAACTACCAAATGAAGACGCACAATTTGATGCGTCGCACTATGACAACGAAAAAGGAGAGTTTGGAGGCTTTGGATCGGTTTCCGGTAAAATCGAGATAGAAATCAAGATAAATCACGAGGGGGAGGTGAATCGAGCTCGTTACATGCCACAAAATGCTTGCGTAATTGCCACCAAGACACCCTCGAGTGATGTGCTTGTTTTCGATTATACAAAGCATCCAAGCAAACCAGAGCCTAGTGGGGAGTGTCATCCGGACTTGCGTTTACGCGGACATCAGAAAGAAGGATATGGCCTTTCATGGAACCCGAATTTGAATGGCTATTTACTCTCTGCCAGTGACGATCATACTATCTGCTTATGGGACATAAACGCTACTCCAAAGGAACACAGAGTTATTGATGCGAAGAATATATTTACTGGACATACAGCCGTAGTGGAAGATGTCGCGTGGCATCTTCTCCACGAGTCTTTGTTCGGCTCGGTGGCGGACGACCAGAAGCTCATGATTTGGGATACTCGATGCAACAACACAACGAAACCATCGCACACAGTCGACGCTCACACAGCTGAAGTCAATTGTTTGAGCTTTAATCCGTACTCGGAATACATTCTGGCCACTGGCTCTGCAGATAAAACTGTGGCGCTCTGGGATCTACGGAACTTGAAGCTGAAACTACATTCATTCGAGTCACATAAAGACGAAATCTTCCAGGTACAATGGTCTCCCCATAACGAAACAATATTGGCATCGTCCGGAACTGACCGTCGTCTTCATGTGTGGGATCTATCGAAAATCGGTGAAGAGCAAAGTGCTGAAGACGCAGAAGATGGACCACCAGAGTTGCTGTTTATCCATGGCGGACACACCGCCAAAATTTCGGACTTCTCGTGGAATCCCAATGAGCCGTGGGTTATTTGTTCCGTGTCAGAGGATAATATCATGCAAGTGTGGCAAATGGCGGAGAATATCTACAATGATGAAGAGCCTGACATGCCGGCAACCGAAGTGGAAGCGGGGACCGCTTAATTTTATGCGGGATATATACAATTAATTTAAGTTATTTTGAAACATGTTTTTTTAATGTATTCCATTTTATGTATGATTTGATGCAGAAGATCGAGGCATTGAATAAATTCAACAAAAAAAAGGTCACTATTCATTTCGATGATAGAAAGCGGAAGATAAACCGTCTGTAGGACAGGCGGCCACTAAATACTGTCCGGCGAATACTACTTGAAAGTGATTGGGTCCTTTTGTTATAAATCGAGGTACTTTCACAACAACCCTACTGTTGTTTAAAAAACAACATTCAAACGAGCTTCATAGTCTCGTTTCTAAAAGCTAGTTGTGCAGATCCAACTACTCAGTTTCCTATAGTGTGGCATAGGTCGATTGGTATTCTCTGCGTTTGTCGTTGGCTTGCGAGCATGAGACAGGGAGTCTTGAATCGGTGGGTTCAGCTTTAACGAAATACTTTAGGCGTAATTCTTGTTATAAACAAACGAGCGTCTCAAGCAGTATCACCAAGGACAAAACGCCGCGCCCCACGTTCAAAAGTACATGAAATTGCTACTTTTAGTGAAGAAAAAAATTACCTTGAATACTGCATGGTGTTCCATAGGGAGAATACGAATGAAAGAAGGATATATGGATTTAAAAAAGGGAGTTTAATGAATTTTCCCATATGTGGCATGATCTAAAAATATACTTTCAGACTTCTCTAACGAAAAACAGGACAATTTACAATCTCCTCGATATAATTTCTTCTAAAGACGGGGGACGTTTCCGTCAATGGAAAAACTTTTTATGGTCAGGTTGAGTTTGTATGGGCTTCCGCTATGATATGCAGTGTGGCGTCTGTGGCCTGCTTGCAGTTGCTTGTACTATTTACAGTGGATGGCCAAATTTTTAGAGCCACCTTTGAAAAGTACATAATAATTTTATGCTTGAAATATGGTGTTACGCCCAAGTCCCATGTGGTTAGTATTAAGTCAGGTTTAAGTTTACCCTCTAATCCTACTAGATCAGTCGAAGAAACCTTAATTAGGTCTAGTGTTAAAAAGCTGCATGCCAAATTAGCATCTACCACACTGAGGGCATATAATGCACACTTGCAATTAGCAGCAACAGAAAACTGTGCGGAATCTACCTTCTTCAAAATTCAACGGGGTTACGAATGTGAACAGGAACGCAAACGGACTTTGCTAAGGAAAAAGCTCAGCCTGTTGATAAAAAACTCGCGGCACACTAGACAGGAAAAACCAACGGTAAGTACTATTCCTAATCAAGTTATTAATAGATCATCTATTAGTTTCAGCAAGGAGGAAATGGATCTCCTAAACAAGGGTTGGAACTATGCTGTAAAAACTGACCTGCCAGTTGAACACGTTGTAGTAGACGTGGAAGGAGCTATAAAATTCATGGGCAATATCGTACGAGAACTGAAAAAGCCGGTATACTACCTAAAAGCGGACAAAGGTAATGCGATCGTAATTATGGATAAGCAACATTACGATAACCTAGTAATGGAGAAGTTGACTGGAGGAAACTACTTCGAACTAAGGAACGACCCGCTACCAGGATCCATAAAACGAGTAGAGAAGGCCCTCAAAGAATGCTCTCTAGTGGTTGATAATCCAGCCCGGCTGCGGATGCCAAACCCCTCTTTACCTAGAATTAGATGCCAACCAAAAATGCACAAATCAGGCAATGATGAGGGAAATTATTGCAGATTCTAACTCCCCTACATACACCATTGCGAAATGGTTGGTCGAGGAATGCTAAAAATTGGGGTTTATTAACGGAAACCAATCCGTCAAAAATTCGAAAGAATTGCTTGACAGATTGAGCGCAGTATGGGCTTTGGCGGATAATGAACATCATAGTATATAGTATAGATTTAGACTAGTATAAATACAACCTTATTGCCTACAGATGAGCAAACTTGTTAGCACTGATGAAGGGAACAAGTGGTTCCCGAAATATCAGTATTTACCAGAATAAATATCCACACCAACGAAAAAGAATCAAGTTTTTGGTTTTTATTATTTCATATAATTAATCGTTGGAAACACCGCATAATTTCACTCAGACATAATTTCAGTTTATGTGCAAGGAAAGATAACAAACATTTAACCAATCATCACAAATTATTTATATTGTCAAATAGTAGTGAGTAGACATTTGAAATATACATAAAATAGTTTCATTACGTTGAAAATAAAATAAAAATTTAGTATTTAGTCAAGCCGTCTTTTGTTGGTAACTCTTACTCTTCATGACATACTTTCAATACATTTAATGCAGTTACCTTTTATTTCATCGCTTCTATGATTAATCGCCATCAACATTTTACGTTTTTCATTGATCCTGAAGGACTTTTATTGGGGTTAAGTCACGGTGAATTACCAGGCCGAATAAAAGCTCTTGTTTGGCCTTTTTTGTAAAAATTTTGTTCTTTGTAGCCTTTGGACAAGGAGTGGAGTCGTACGCAAATATAGAGTTGCCATTTGATACCCATTCGTGTACTTTGAGTATAATTCTGGGTTCCAAGACCTTTTTTGTTTTTAAAATCATTTTTGATTTTTAAGAAATAGGTAACAATAGTATATAGATTGGAAAAATGAACAAAAGAAAAAAATCTTTTAAACTAACAAAAATAACTTAAATGTAACGGCCACTGTGGTTAACGATGTACAGCCAGAGAAGAGAAACAGTAAGAAATAAAAATCTAATTTTACAATAGGTTGTCGGGAAATGCTCAAAAAACGCCACAGAATTCTCTTGGCCTTAGTGGCAGATAAAGAAATATGAAATGCATGAATAATAAATGTTTAATCGCTTTAAAAGATACTTTTAACTTAAAATATTGTTCTTAAAACTATCATAATTAAAACTATTTACTTTTCGGTTTATATATTTTTTTCTTTTCTTTTTACAATATCATCCATCGCATTACAATAACATCCATCCATCAGCCGTCGGATACCAGTCAACTCAGCTGTGAATGAGTACCCGAGTCATTGCGAGCGCAATGCTGACCACATTGCCTCCTACAGTATACTGTAGTGTACCGTTACGGTCTTGAATGAAGTGCTCTAACACACTTCAAGGCCCTGATCCAATATGAATTGTTGCGCCAACGATTATTATTATTATTAATAACATCCATAGGGAGAGTGATAATAACAGTTGTAATATTTACAAAGAGACAAAGAATAATAACATATATATGTATAAGTTACAACTGGAGGCAAAAGCAGCACCCGTTCAATATGTACATATTTACAAAGCCCCACCAAGAAACAAATGACAGAACTGAGCACGGCCGCCGCTAACCAGCATCTCCCAACCACCACTACCAGGATTTTTCTTTTTCATCCTGCTTAATATCAATTTCTCTCCAGTCGAATTCCGGAGCCCCCACAGTCAAGTTCGGGGGATATTCTATCCCTTTTGTCCGTGGCCCGCCTATGTATATGATACATAACCGGATCAGCGGCAGAATCAAGAATTAGACAATTCCCCATACACGAACGCTTCGGGAGGAATGGAGCCTGTCGTGAGAGTTTTTTCGAAATAACCATCATTTGGGTAGAACGGCTGGCCCAAGGGTTCTCGCCATGCGAAACAGATCGCACTATATGATTCCGAATCAATCTGATGATAACTGTGTCGATTCTCGGCACAGCAGCAGCTGCATACATCACCTCATTAGTTACATAATGCAGCATTTCGTTTCAAAGATCCTTATTTTCTCCATTTGGCTAGCTCTCAAATCAAACCAGATAGGACACCCGTACGTGAGCACCGGTTTAACGAAAGTAAGAGCAAATAATCTTAACCTTCCGGCTAAGATGTGGAGCATAAAAGAGTCTACGATGAGACATGAATGCCTTGCGAGCGCTTTCTAGCGCGATTTTAACGTGCTCGTTAAATTGGAGACACTCGTCAAGACGCACACCCAGGTATCTAACGCACTTCTTATGAAGAATGCGCTCAGGACTATCCTCGTTAGCGACAATTCTTCTCGAGTTCTTAGTGGCGTACGCCAAGGATTTCAAAACACACTTTTGCCCATTGATTCTCATTCGCCAGTTGTTCGTGAAGAACTTAATATCATTGAACATCTTCTGAAGTTCAACTTGCATCTTAGTTAGCAAAGGCAACCAACTACCTTTTAGGAGATTTATTAAACTCGAACAAATTGAGTAATTCGCCGGTAAATACTGCGAAAAGTGTAGGTGCAGTCATTGTCTTTTGCTGTAATCCATTCAAAACATAAAATTCTCTACTAGTAGTGAGATTTCCGTCCGTAATAACAAAGCATTGCCATACAGCATACTACACATCATTCCTACGAGGTGGCTGGGAAACTCATTCTTCAGGAACCTGAAAATCAGTCCATCCAACCAGACGTTATCAAAGGCCTTCTCCATGTCAATAAGGCAAGCGCCTATGCACTCACCAGGCGAGAGAAAAATCCTCCGAAGAATTTTTGGCCCCCTACATGAGGATGGACGATTCCGTAGCCTACATAACGACGAAATCGATGAGCGATACTATGACCGTCCGGTTGTGTATAAAATCCGGCTCAATAGGTTACGGTGGGCGGGTCACTTAATCCGTATGGATGAGGATGATCCAGCCCGGAAAGTCTATAAGGGCAATATCTATGGTAGAAAAAGAAGACGAGGCAGACCCTGCCTAAGATGGAGCGATGGCGTAGGTCAGGACGCCAGACAGCTTTTAGGGATATCGAATTGGTGGACCTCGGTGTAAAACCGGGATGTGTGGAGTTCCTTATTAAGGCAGGCCTAGATCGGATACCGATTGTTGCGCCGTTGATGATGAGATCTCAGCTTACCCGAAATCGTCACCTTGATGATTGGTTATTAAATCAATTTCGGTTTTCAAATGTCTCTAATGTTACGAAACTGTAAGCCGTTTTCGTTCCCCTTTTAATTTCTGAACCTTGGATGGTAAGCCCAAAAAGAGTGGGAGTAAGTTGATCTCCCCCACCATACACACAAACAAGTTGCTCTCCATTTTGTCCGGTCCGACATCAAGCGGATGCGGACTTAAGATTCTTCAATCGCTGAACAAAAAGTTTTCTAAGTTGAAGGATTCAAGTAAAAAAATTGCGTTTGTGTTTGAAATACAAATGACTCCGATATATTTGATTTAATACGTGATTCAATGTGAATAATTCATTTCACATTTAAATTTACTTCCATTATTCTAATCTAAATTATAAGTATAATCCTTATCGAAGATCTTAATTCGAACCGTTAGCGATCTTTTATCCCGTATACTCCGTTTACAAGTTATCGTTCCCTTGATCTGGTCATTCTTTTTAACATCGACAGGATCTTTAAAAAAGAATGTAACTTGTTTCCAGTGCGTAGTTTTAGCTTCAGGTGAAGTTGAAAACCAAACTTTATTCGGCAAATCGAAGAAAGTGTCGAAATATCCGACAATTGATGTCATGCGTCCATCCTTCAGGACTAACAGATTGAAGTTAAATGAGAAATTAGAATAGTTCACATCAACTTTCATCAAATCGTAATCAACTATCACAACTGGTTCAGTCAAAACAAATTCAGGTTTTGCAATATCAATCATTGCCTCGCGCAACACTTCCTTTTGCATGCAAGACATGTCGAACCCGTAAACGTCTTTCCAGTAGCTTATGTAGTGTTGGTGCCGCGCTTCATCTCCGTGTCCGACTATGCTGATGTTACACCGGTTTGGAAGTAATGTGCCGCCAAGCTTAAGATGTTTGTCGCGTGCATAAATAATTGAGTCCAGCATGCCTTCGAATATTAAAAAGTAACCCATCCATTCGGATACAATCACATCAAATCTATCTATTGGCAATTCGGTATCTTCAAGGCGACCTTTCACGAATTTTATATTCTCGAAATTGTTTGTCCTGGAGAAGTAGAAAAGTTAACGTTTGGAAAAAAATCAAATAAGCTGTATCCTTACTTAGATATTTCCATGGCTTGGTAGATAATATCAGAATTATCAATAGCTACTACAACCTCGGCACCCGCTTTCGAGGCAAACATAGATAGGATGGAAGTGCCGCAACCCACATCTAATACAGTCTTTCCCTTAAGGAACTCAGCATTTCCTAATAAAGCGTCTCTGTAACTTGAAGTCCTAACTTCATCCTGAAAATGAAAAAAAGTTCGAATTATATAGAATATTTTTTATCATAGTAAACAAGAAAAACTTTGAAACGAATCTAATGGGACTAGGAAGGATGGGCGAAATTCAACTCAATTCAATTCTTCAACTCACCGACAACATTTCATGGTGAATTCCGTAGTGAGAGTAGCTGCTGAAATAGTTGCTGTCCCGTTCCAGCGGTATACTTCCTACACTATTTCCCGATTCTTTGCTTTTGCTGTCAGCAGTTTCTGGATTTGGCTCTTTTTCAACCAAATTTTGGAAGCCAGATCGCATCGTCCCGATGTCTTGAGCCGCTTGTTGCAAAAGTGTGTTCTTATCCTTTAATTCATCTTCTAAACGAAGTACTAATGCTTTCATACTTTCGAAGTCGTCAAATGCATATACCAATTTCTGCTTCTCTTGCGATGCAGGAATGTTTTCCCCAAATGATTCGAAATCTATGCAGGAAATGTTCAAGGAATAGGCAATGTGAAATTTTTTTTTAAAGCTACGAATAAATATTACATCAATAGAAAATCCACAACTTTCATGTGCTATAATTAGGAATCAATATTAACTTAACGCATCAAAGACCCACAAAGATACCGACTCCTCTATGGATTGCGAATAAATAATTCATTCAAATTCTTTTCGGTTGTGGTAAAAAGTGACTAAAAGGGATAAAAATCTGTGGGTTAGCAACCTAGAAATTTCTAAATTTAAGATGCTCGTGAATACGGGCGGACTTGTTGGTTTTCAGTCATTGAAATACACTTATCCTCTTCAATAATAATACATAAAATAAATACATTGTTTAGCTTGAACCGAATTGAAATTCTAAAATCGAGTGAAGTAATTTTTGATCCATACTAATCATACTTCACGCTTGTATAATGCATTTATTCAATAGAGACCTCAAATGCACAAGTGAAGGAGCATGCGAAAGCACAGCGGGTGCTATAAAGTTAGTCGGGTTTCGGTTTCGGTAATGAACATCAAATCAGATCGACCATATCGCGATCAGCAATTGATTTAAGAATTATTTCTGGATAAGGACAACAACAGGAGTATTAGTGCTCTTGAAAGAGACCGTGTTTCGTCACGTTCGTTTGCAAATGAGGAGCACTTTACCTCCCAAGTTCAACACAAGTCCCATTTGCGACCAGGCTATTGTTTGGCAGCGAGAAAATGATTTTGTTGCATAGGAGATATATCTTAAATAGTCCACCAGAGAACAACATTGGTGATCGGCTACCTCCCAAAGGGGACCTGAATGCGAGATGGCTAGCCAAGGTAACGGGCGAATATGAAATACTCTTCCAAACAAAAACGAAATCATTTTGGTTGTCAATAGAATCAAGTGGACTAAATCCTGTAGATTTGATCGTACTCTGGTGAATTCTTTAGTTGTTATTGATTCTATATATTGGGTTGGGGAAAAACTAATGTCGTATTTGTGATCGAAATTTGACGCTTTATTTAACATACTTAGAATTATCCGATTTAAGTCAAATATGCGCCGTTTTGTTCGCAAACTTGTTGCCATTTAAAAGACAACTTCATTATCCCCCCTTTATAGAACCCCCCTTTATTATTTGCAAAAAACTCAGACAGCCAGTTTTCGCAACCCTCTTTTGAGGCTAACTTGGCTTGGCGATGATTTGGGCCGGCTCGCCGCGCTTCGACCACGAACTTTTTCGCTTGAGGTTGTAGTACGTGATCCACTTTTCATTACCAGTTACCATCCGCTTCAAAAATGGGTCGAATTCTTTCCGTTTCAGCTGTGCATCGCAGGCGTTGATTCGGTCCAAGAGATTTTTGTGCGTCAACTCGTGTGGCACCCAAACATCTAGCTTTTTTTGGAATTCAATCTTCTGCAAATTGTTCCAAACGGTTTTATGGTTTATACCCAGTTCCTGGCCAATCGAGCGAATGCTCAAATGCCGGTCTACTCGGATGATTTCGACGATTTTATCGGTTTCTACGACGATTGGCCTACAAGTACGGGGTGTATCTTCGACATCCACTACACCAGAACGAAATCGATCGAACCACCGCTGTGCTGTGCGAATCATTACAGTATCGGGCCCATAAACTTCACAATTTTTTTCGGTCGTAACGTAAAATATGATGAATTTCTTGCTTGGTGGACTCCATTTTTGATGCGCTATAACTTGACTCTGAAATGTACGATCACAACACACAGATTGTCGTCTTCAAATCACCGTAAAGAATGACCCCGTACAACACAAGATATGCGTAAGTGTCTCATCTATTGACAAAACACGACATTTCTTTTTCCCCAACCCAATATATCGACTTTTCGGATACCTCCTTCCATCCTTCTACAATACTTCCCTAATTTGGTTGTCATTGAAAGTTGTCTATTTATAAGTATGATTTCGACATCCTTCTTTGGACTCATTTTCCCCTATTCTCGCTTGAAATCCATTTTTATCGACTTTGACCAGAATCAACCTGACCGCATTTACGAAGTCGAGATAAACAATTGCTGGTTCCGGTCTAGGTATGGATGAAATTGAACCCTCTTTTGCTAAGGCATGCGAAATTTAATTTCGCTCTACCAGAAAAGTTAAACTATATTGAAACTAAAAATAGATTTCATTCGTTTTCTACATTGCTGGACGATTTTTTTGACCAAGGACTATTTATTGCCTTCAATAACTGCCCTTCAACCGTTCATCAATCACCTAGATTGCTTCCTTTAGAATCACAATCACTTTAGTCTGAAAGGCGGTTGCATATTGTCTCAAGGGAAAAGCCCACTTTTCCTTTTTATTCGAAAAGTAGGCTGTCCTAGAAGCTGTTCTGTTTTTGAATCATCGGTGTAGAAAGTAGTATATATATATCCTGCCACGTATTCTTCTGGTTCGGCGTAGTTTTCTCTGTGTTTGAGGATAACTCCATATCTTTTACTAAACAGATAAATGGGGATCCGGCGCATTAGAAGGCGCTGCGAAAGCTAGATTCATTTCTCCCAATAATTTTTCCCTGCTCTGTGCCTACATGCCCGTTTCCTCATAGATTTAATTTAATTAGTCTATGAGATGCTCTCATTGCAGTGAAAAAATAATTCAAAGGGCTGCAAATTAAGTGGTATACTTAAAGCTATGCCGAATGTCGTGCTCATGACACTGGTGATACTCAGACATACAGCTATTGTTTTGAGGCCAGTTTACAAAGAAAACTCTGCGAGAGCTCGTTTCATCTTTACCCCCATATGTATGTTTCCAAGAAGTTCTTATCTAGAATAGCCCCTCACCTCTGGAAGGCAAAGATTATTCAGTTCTTTTTGTAAATAAGATCACTGTGGTTTTTTTTCTGGATTTATTGAAAAGCGACGCCTTAGGTACCAACTATCAATGAAATCATGGGCGCGTTGTATATTTCTATACACCTGTCCGAAATCTCGACTAACAGTGAGCACAGGCACGGCATCCACATAAGCTCAACATACTCCACAGGAGGTGCGATGACACATCTTCTCATGGTAGTCTTTAGTTGCTTCTGTTGTCAGGTGGTGATCAATACCCACCCCACAGCACACACCCACCACACAGCTACACCAAATTTTGAGAAGGCGAACAGTCAAAGGCTCTTCAATATCCATGAACACCCTCATCGTGTACTCGTCTTCCAGAGTCGCGTCCTCTATCTTTGAAACCAAATCCTACATGCGACCCCACCACGACAAGGTAGTATCCGAAGGGAACTAATGGGTACTGGTGGCATTACCGATCCATTGCCCAGTTGAATTTAGACCTGCTGAAATCTGCGCTGTGCGATGATTATGACCTGAGGAAGCTGATGCGGAGAAGGACGGAACAGCTAGATGAGGGCTTCGACGAATTTTCCGGAGATCTATAGCGGTTCGAGTGCCCCATGTCGACGTCGAAACTGATTGAAACTCTACGACGTGGGCTATTCCCATCAACACAGAGAGCTATTATGCATTTCACCATTCTCATTGTGTATGGACTGCCGACAACTAGTATTACAGTGCGAGAACCTAAAAGCTTGGTTGTCCAGTATACTTCAAGCAGTCAGCGGAGCAGCCTGAGACAAGGTGAAGAATTAGATTGCACTACTATGGAATATTGTATGTTAGGTGCAACTTGATGATTCCTTACTGTCGGCTGATTAGGTTACGGAACTACGGTGATGTTCGGCACCGATTTGAAGAATACGCATTTTAAAGATAGCTTTTTTGTTATGGTTCCGTGGAGCTACAGAGGTTAAAACATCAATGCGGATATTGTAGGCTTTGGAAAACAGCATGAGCATCCGCTACTACCACCAAAGCTCTTCACCTTTCTCATCGCAGCAGTACCCTAATCGCAATCCCAAAACCTGGACAGCTTCGTGGTTTCCAGTCGCCTTTTATCGATCTAGTCTTGCAAGCCCGGATGGTTATTTAGTCATAGATACCCATTCCGTAATAAAAACAATCATTACAAAATATAGAAAATATAGCATCATAGCATTCATTCAGTTCAAATTTTGAAGCTTTTTACTAATATTTAATTTTCTTCATTGGTTTTTGTTCAATAACTGAAATAATAAATTTTTCTTTTGCATTTTATACGCATTAGTAGCTCATGGTAATCATTTTCAACCCTCAGAATTGGGTTCTGCGATTCCAAAATATTGAAAACGAATAGCCAATGTTTTTCAATCGAAATTTGAAAATAAATTAGCAAATCAGTTAAACCGCATTTTGGAGAAACATTTGCAAGAGTCATGATGGCCTTCGGAAGAATGTACAGAATAAAATTGAAGCCAGGAAAATGCCTGTTGAACCAACACCAATAGTTCTACTACCCAACTATATTTCCATCTCCACGTGCTGATGACTGGGACTTGTTTCTTAACGGAAAGCTGCAGGCGCAAAAGGATGAAGGTGAATCTCCCGCGCTTCAAAACGGGACAAATTGTACCAACTAGTCATCCAGGTTGGGGGTTCGGTAGGGCTACAACCTTATATGGAAAACCGATGTTATGAAGCCAGCCAAAAAGTGTATAGAGGCGCTGTAGTGTGTGAGCGGTTTGGCGGAGATTCGACGGAGCTCCGCAGCTTAACACGACTGAGCAACTTGGAACACAGCCGCCTGAGCAACGCGACTACTTGTCAGGATGACGGCCATGAAGACGGATAGAAAGTAATTCATGCTTTTTCAATTTTTGACAACAAGAGAAAAAATTAAGAAAAAAAATAGATTAGTTGTTTGCTTTCATGGATTGCATACTTGACTTCTATTAGACTCCGTTGTGATTGTTTGATTTTGTGTAGCCTTAATTTATGATTGCCATAATCAGAGAAGTCGTCATCATCATCAACGGGGCATCAACCTAACTCCAGACATCTCGGTTTTGTGTCGAGGTCCACTAATTCGATACCTCTGAAAACTGTCTGGCGTCCTGACCTACGCCATCGCTCCATCTCAGGCAGCGTCTGCCTTGTCTTCTTTTTCTATCATAGATCTCTTACAGACTTTCTGGGCTGGACACATCCTCATCCATAGGGATTCGGTGACCCCCGCACCTGTTGAGCCGGATTTTATCCACAACCAAACGGTCGTCGTATCGCTCACAGATTTCGTTGTTATGTAGGAAATGGAATCGTCCATCCTCATGTAGGAGGTCAAAAATTCTTCGGAGGATTCTTCTCTCAAACGCGGCCAGAGAAATGTTTATAATGAATTAACTTTAATTCCAATAAAAAATGTTTTAACGAAATTGGTTCATTACTTAAGGAGCCTTGGACTGGATGGTTATTACAACGGCGAATCCGACAACGGAAACGGACTAACGATTTGAGCATTTTTTCATGGAAGGTGCGCTTTCTGAAGAATACAGGAGCTGTCAAGCAGCTAGCCATACCATGTACCAAAATAATGCTGATGGAACAGCATTACAAGAGATGTGCTTCTTAATCATGAAACCTGCTGTTATGGGCTTCGAAAACGTAAGCGACAGGCTATGCCCTAATTAACATTCATACTACTACAGAGATGGTAGAGTTGGAGGATACCTTCTATGAGGCAGTAGAATGGATCTTCAAAGTCTGCCCCAACTATGATGTCAATATCATGCTTGGAGATTTTAACATTCAATTATTGACGGAGCGCGTATTCAGGTGATCATCTCAGACCCGGTTCACTATTCCGTTGTCATGGTGCTTCAGATTTGAAACTAGGAATACCGCCTAAAATACCTTCGGAAAATCAAGTGAGAATGAACACTGAAAACATCCGTAACAAACAACTCTGTACCATCTATAAGGGGGAATGCAATTAGTGCTGTTAAAAGAGTTCACGGAGTTGAAGCATCGACAAATGATCTTCATAATTATCTGAAGAACGTCGTCGTTGATACGGTCACAAGCATATTTGGACAGAGTTGCAAAAAAGGTCGCAACTATTAGTGCGGCGATGAATTTACCCTAGCAACGGAACGGAAGAATGCTGCGCCCTCAAACAATGCGGGCACGCGCAGAGACCTATTACGAACTCCACTGAGTGGAGAAGTGACTTCACAAACAGAAAAAGGAAGCCTGGGAAAAACAATAGGTTTGCTAACTCGAAAATACATGGAGCAAATGCACCAAGAGCGGTAGTTTTACAAACGAGACAAAGAGGGATATTCGATTTCCGATCGTATGGATATAACCAATGCTTCAGCATTGGGTTGAGTACTTTGGTGAACTACTCTACAATCAGAATTTCGGCGAGTTGGAGGTCCCGTCAAATGAAGACGGCGGACAAATGCTGCCACCATCAAGTGTGGAAGAAACAGTGCAATTCATCCGCATAAGAATCATAAGTTGCCAGGAACCGAGAGAATTACAACCGAACTGATGAATATGAAGGCGGACAATTATACCAAGGTGTTGGATGGTGAATCATTGCCTGACAAAGGCAGCGGCCTATGATGGCATGGCATGAGAGAATTCAATATCGTGACCAAATTGATAAGACTGCTGAGGTTGAACCGGACCAACATGCAATGTCAGGTAAAAGCGACAGATCACTCTCGCGATAACCTGACCTGTAAAAAGTGACCCATGATGCTGATGTAAATGCATCTTCTGGCCGGGGAAATGCCAGTAGAGGAGTATCAGTAAGCTTTTGGGCAAACGCCTGAACGGCCTCAGTATACCACGCAACCTCACGGGAATCTTTTGTTTTGGACCCAGACAAGTAAGCGTTGAGGATCGCTTGATGATGAGCGGTCTTGTGCAGGAAACGACGATAGAAGTTTAACATGTCAAATAATGGCAGGGGAAAGTTTTTGATCACTTCAATCTTCGCTGGGTCTGCTTCAATTCCGTGAGGGGTGATCTTGTTGCCGAGAAATTTTACCTACTTCTGTAGGAATCTCCATTTTTCAACGTTTAGGACGAACCCGGCCTCAAGGAGACATTGCTCAGATTCGGAAGAAGCGGCGACCAAAACATCATCCATGTAGACGAAGCAGAAGTTTGAGTTTCGTAGGACAGAGTGATCTCTGAAATGTCTGCGCTGCGTTACACAAGCCAAATGTGGTAAACTCTAAGAGTCCGAAAGATGTGCAGATAGCCGTTCTCGGTATGTTTTCGAGAGCAACAGGGATTTGGTGATACGCCTTGGCCAGATGCAAGTTCGTGAAAATGACAGTTTGTTAGTGATTGCGCAAAGTCATTCGCCGTTTGGCCTCGGGACCTTATGGAGTGGAGATGACCAACAGCTATTGGAAGCTGTTTCATGAGATCATTGAACTCTTTTTTTTTGCAACAGCTAGTTTCTGAGGTGATGGGAATGCCCTTTTGAGAAGATCGGGGAGCCGGTAGTGTTGATGTATTGCTGCACATCGTGCTTACCCGGTTGGGAGAAACTACTTTCAGTAGTAATGTCGCGATATTTCCGGAGGAGTGGGCGAATGCCGTCGGTAATGTACTCGAAAACAATAGAAAGAGTGTCGTTTGCGCAGGTGGAAATTTTTCACAACGACTAGAAAGAGGTTGCGGGGTCTATAGAGCCTTTATTCTGTAGGTCGACCAAGTCTGCGCCTACAATGGGGGTGCTAATGTCCGCCCAAATGAATCGCCATGAAAATGTTCGGTGTAATCTGAGGCTAACGTTCACCTCCCTGTCGCCGTAAGTGCAGATAAGTTCGCGAAACCAGTCGCAAAATTTACGGTATTAACATGTTTGAACGGAGTAAGGAGAGAACCAACACCTTCGCGACCGTGTCGAGCAACGCCTGCTGAGCGGGTTGAAAATTGTAAGGCGACGTGTTACTGCGTTTAACGTAGCCGCCGCTACACAAATACTCGCGTATGCTGACGATATCGACATCATGGGAGGAACAACCAGAGATGTATAAACTGCTTTCATCCAGATTGAGCAGGGTGGGCGAGATCTTGGGCTGCACATTAATGAAAGTAAACCAAAATAAACGGGGGCAACGTCAGCATCAAAAACCAAAGAAGCAACAGGATCAAATGATACTAGTCAAATGAGAACAATAAAGATAGGAGACTACAGCTTTGACACCGTTGATAAGTTTTCCTACCTAGGGTCGAAAATCACAACCGATAACACCAACGACGACGAAATCCGCGCACAGTTGTTGTTCTGTTTGAAACGTCTCACCATAGGGTCAAAGCTCTTTGGTATTTCCGGACCTCATGTATCCTTTGGAGACTTTGGTTCTTAGTAACAAAAATTGCGAACTGTTAGCCATGCTGGGAAGAGTCCTCCGAAGAATTTTTAGCCTCCTCAAGAAGATGGGCGATTTCGTAGTCTATGTAGCAATTAAATCTAAGAGCGATACCACGACCTGGTTGTGGATAAAATCCGGTTCAAGAGATTCTGGGGGGCGGGCCACTTAATTCGTATCGATGAGGATGATCCAGCCAGGAAATTCTATAAGGCAATCAATATTTATGGCAGAAATAGGAAACGTGGCAGACCCTGCCTCAGATGGAGCGGGGTAGATCAGGCGCCAGGCAACTTTTAGGAATATCGAAATTTTGTGTTAAGGTAGACCTAGACCAGTTATTGCGCCTTTCATGACGATAATATTTATTACGCCATGTGTCTGAAACCTGATTTAGGCAAAGGCACTTACTGTTGATTCAATGTTTGATCTGTTCCTACAGAATAGTATTATGAGACTTATGAATAAAATCTTACTCCTATCCTTAGTGGAAGAGAAAAACAACAGAATAAAGACAGAAGAAATTCTGATCTTTAAAGTTTACTCACCAAATGTCAGCCAAGGCTCATAGTCGCCGGGTTTCAAATATTTCTTATCATCCCAAAAAGGTGTGTCTGCATTACGGAACTCACTATCTTGGCTTTTGTTAATTCGAATGTAATTTATCATCTGAAATTGAATTCCATGATTAACTCTTTTCGAAATTGGACATATTTGTGAACTGACCTTTATGTACGAGTAGCAATCCATTAGAAACTTTCGTTTCAGTTCCAATAAATCAACGCGATGTTTAACTTGAAGGTGTTTAATCGCACTTTCTACCGAAGGGGATACCTCCTCACAAAAAAGGCATTTTGTTGGCTCTGCATCATCGTCTGCTTCTTCACTCCAGTCATCGCCATCTGAATTCCAATCCTGATCCATTTTTATGACTGGCGGACCTCCGTTAGTAGTCTCTGGATTGAAATTAAAAATTTATTTATTTTGAGGGAAATCATTAAGCTATCTTGGTTAGTGTCTATCTAGAGTTTGAAGGAGGGCCAAGAAAGGCTTGCTAAGGTTAGAGATATTTGAGTAATATTGCTAGTTGTGGTGATATAGGGAGTCACAATATATTTGTTTGGAATAACTATAATTTGAGACCAGAGGCGTTCTGTGTCCTGAGCCCTTTTTCCCGGTAAAAATTTCACACTACACTTTGGCTCCAGAATTAATAGAAAAACTGCAAGCGGCACCAACCTTCACTATCCATAGTAACTTCCTGATCTGAAAACCACTGGCAGCAAATTACAGTTTACAAAGTTCTTAAATAGACAATTCTTCCTAAGCAACAAGCCAATCCTCCTCGAACCCAGTTTGTCAGATAACTGTCAGCGAGCACGTGTGTTTACCACGCTCAATGTTTGCTGCTACATATGTGACAGCTCCAGGCTGAAGTGTTGCATGTCTTGGAGAATTATTAGCAACGATGGAAAAGTCAACTGCAAAGGTGAGTAAAGCGGCATTTCTTAATCTCATACCATTTTATACTATTTGACACCCTTTCAGATACCTGACATAAAGGAAATAAAGCACAAAAAGGCGAAAAAGGATAAAGAGAATGATTCAAGAAGTGCAGAACCCGCTGCTCCTGAGGTCGGCGACATCGATGTTAGCAAGTTGATTGAGAAGCAACAGGAAGCCTTCAATGTAATCGAACAGAAAAAGGAGCTGCTAGTCTCGAATCAACTATCCTATTTGGAATATATCGAAATGCAAGAAGAGATCGGGAGACTGAATCAACTCCGCAATAATTTTCAGTCGAGAATCAATGCTTTGCGGAAGCAACGGAAAAAGAATGAAATGAGTGGCAGTAAGTGATTTTATACACAAAACTGAAGAAAAGATATTAACTGACTGTCGAATAAAAGTGCAAATTAGTTAGTGTTAAGTTTGTTTGTAGACGTAAATTGGTATGAATGTGGTTGAATCTTAATGCTCCCAAACTTTTAGGCTAAATAAACATCGATTTAATTTCTTATCACATTACGTATTGATTTTATTTGAGACTATATCCTTAAATTTGCTCGAAGGACAAATCAAGATTGCTAATACACACTTACTTCCACACATTTACGATGATCTATTGGGTTTTTGGCCTATAAACAGGAAGATTTCCCCTTAAACCTGATTGAATTTTTTTACTGACGTAATACTCGTAATGAATTATCGTGACATCATAGCGTATATACCACCTCAGAGCCTTCATCCTCCTAAGCCATAACTACGTAATTACGATTTCTTGAATTTTTTTCGACAATTCCGCCGCTTTACATCATTCTGCAGCTCTGCTTTTCCCAGAAATCAATATATATGAATTTACTGCCTTGATGATTGTCAATAATCATAAATTGAAGATAGATAGATACATTATCATCATCGTCGGCGCAACAATCGGTATCCGGTCTAGGCCTGCCTTAGTAAGGAACCCTAAACAATCTTTGTGGCAAGATCCACCAATTCGATATTCTTAAAAGTTCTTTGGCGTCCTGCCCTATGCCATCGGTCCATCTGAGGCAGGGTCTACTACGTTTTCTTTTTCTACCATATATATTGCTTTTGTAGACTTTCCGGGCTGGATCATGCTTACCCTATACGCATTAGGTGACCCGCTCACCGCAGCTTATTGAGCCGGATTTTTTCCACAGCTAATAAATTTCGTCATTATCTAGGCTACTCTCGAGTGCAGCTAAGAGTTTGCAACTTTCCCTGCTAAGAACCCAAGTCTCCAAGGAATACATGAGAATTGATTGGCAAGATCATTGTCGCCCGCTGTAAGAGCTTTGGTGAAACGTTCCGAAGCGAACAGTTTTGTAGGCTGAAATAGGCTTTGCTGGCTAGTAGCAACGGTGTTGTAAGGATTTCGTCGCCCATTAGTGGCAGGCCAGTGAACCGACAGTGTTTTTCGTTTGAAATAGTGTCAGACCAGCATGCTCCGGTGTAAACGAAAGCTTAGAGCTTAGGATTGACAGTCGGGATCACGTTCCATTCATTTTTCTGTATTGCTACTCCCATATAGCAATACAGAAAAACGATTAGCACAGGATAATCTCAATTTGCTCTTGGTGTTGAAATGTCTGTAAATTCAAATTCCCAGAGCAGGCAACGAGAACGAATCTAGCGTTATTACTGCGTATAGCGCCCATTCATAAAAATAGGAAAAGTGCCATGACCCGTCAGATTGGAGACCGTAGTTTTCTTGGTGTCTATCTTCAGTTTAAATTTACTTGCCACGCTTTCCAAATCCATTTAGCTAAGGTCCATGACTTGGTTAGAGAGCGAACAGATGTCATCAGCATAGTTGAGTTGTTTGAGAAAAGACGTCATGATCCATTGAAGTTCTCCACGTTCTTCAGACAATTGAGCATGAAGAACGTCACCGATAACAAGAAGAAATAATATCGGTGAAAGCATGTAACCCTGGCAGGTTCACAAGACCATCGAATTCTTTTGTGATGCGATATATGGTGGTGCAACCGTTGCTATTTATAGCAGCTTCCGCTCTCTCCACCAGTGCAATGGTAGAATTCCTTTAGTCACTTTAAAATCATTATGAGAATCGATCCACCGCCACGTTTTCGTACCTAGCCAGGTCTAACGACTTTTTGGGTTGAGTCCGCAATCTTTATCCACCCCAGGGACTTTTGATGGTGGCCCAATCAACATTCTCTGGCGGGTTGTTTGAATTTTTTACCATTTGCGTTGAGATGCAGCTTAGTGAGGTGACGTGATGCTACTTGACCGCGTCCGTGAACTGTGAAGGTTTGTGCTCATGCTGTTGTTTTCACTGGAGACTGCAATCTGGGTGGAGTGAAAACTAGCAAATATTGACTTCTTGAGGAATCTATGTACTTCAAAAATTTGTTCATGATAGTTTTTATATTTGCCGTTAGAAAATTCGTCCTTTACGATAAATTCATCGTAATTTTTTTTTGAATAATTGTTTTCCAAAAGCCACTGATGCTTACGTCATTAGTATTCTTACAAACATATCTGAAATTGTCATTGGGGCAGCACTGCACAATTTAGATTCTTAACCTCGAGAGGAATCTTGCAGTCAGCCTCTTGCCAAAAACCGGTTCCCAGATCATGAGAGTACGCCTTGCAGTAGTCTTTACAAGCAGTCTCACACCGGATTCGCGTCTGCTAGCGCTTGGATTTCTAGAGTACAAAAGCACAATGTCAGTGAGGTCAAGAAGGAGAAAACTACTTTCCAGAGTCACAACAGCTGGAATTCTCGCTCGAGTTGGAAAAAGAGAGGATTCTAGGAGGCTTCGATACCGTTGTTGAGGAGCGTGCGCACATTCATAAACTGTTTCCGATAGCCAAATGCCATGGTGAGGAGCTCCCTATCGGAGGTGTTACTGATGGTTCGGTAGCAAAATATTTTCGAAATGTGGAAGCTGTTAGCCCATACATTTTTATCCCTTTTAGCAGTTGTGTGGCGTGGGTTGAGAATGAGGGGAAGCAATATTTCTTTAATTTATGGAGTTGAACTTTTAAAATCATTTTAAGTAGTCAGAACCTTTCTCGACAGCTGTTTTGCACACCTACGATCCGGCAACAAGGAAGTGTAGTGTGTAGGCCCCTTATGTTACCATTACAAAACCACATAATGTATGTATAGTATAAATAGATAGTTGTGTATATATTTACATGTGATAAGTAAATAAATTCGTAAATAAATAAAAAAAATAGCTTCATTATGTAACTGGTTTCTATTAAAATTATTTAAAAGACAACATATATGTTAACGCTCTATAATTGATGATATGTAATGAGTATCAATCAAGTTTTTGATTCTTGGGCCGTCACCCAATTTAGATAAAGCCAATGTCGAGCTCAAGTTTTCAGATATTCAGTTATATTCGGAAAAAAATAGCAGGCATGGTCCCCAAATATATTTGTTTTGAATGTCGCAGATGGTTACTAGAAAAATCACAAACGGAAGAATTCATTCCGGCATTTAATAATATTTAATACCGGCATTTATCAACAATTTGTTCCTGACTATCAGACGAACATGATCTACAAGACTTCAAAAACAGAGTGTAATTATGCGGTGTTTCCAACGATTCATTATCTGAAATAATAAAAAAACTTGTTTCTTTTTCGTTGGTGTGGATATTTATTCTTGCAAATACCGATATTTCGGGAACCACTTGTTCCCTTCATCAGTGCTAACAAGTTCTTGTTGAATAAATATCTACACCAACGAAAAAGAAACAACAAGTTTTTTATTATTTCAGTTCAATAACAGATTATCATTCACACAGAAATGAATATCTTCACCTTCAGTTCGAAAACTATTCAAAACTTCTATTTAATACTAATTTTAATTCTAAATCACATGCGAATTTACACTGTGCAAACTCTACCTCCAAATCAAAATGAATTTTTCAGTGGATCGTTATATAGGCAGATCTTAAAATGCCTCTCAAGGACTGTGCATCGCGAAGAGGGAATTTTCTATTGGTGTTCTGCTGTTGTTCTGTCAAATTGCTGCTAAGAAGCAATATTTTGAGCCGTGTTATGCTTTATACAATGATATGATATCCTCTGTTATTTTTCTGTCACTGTTTTCCCGTCAGTAGCAATCTCACGTTCCGCCCTTTTTCCTCTGATTTCTTCTTGTTCGGGATGGGGACTTCAACAACAAAATTTGATTGTATAGTTTGCGGGAGAGGACAAATATTTTTTATTACAACAATACCCCCTTTCGATTTCAAAATAGTGTCACCATGACTTTATTGGCAGAGAAAGTTGGTTTGAATTATCGACGGACAGGATTTTATTGTACGGCCCTTAGGTTAGGTCCTCTGCAATGTTGCAATGGCCGATCAGGTTTGTATAGTGAGGATAATTTCAATGTGAATTAACTTTTTATAATTTTAAATTCCAATCTTAATTAATAATATATGACTGCGTTCGAATCTTCTGTCACTGTTATTCATTCTCCATCTCTCATGTCATGTTACTATCTTTTTTTTATTTTGTGAGATATTTTCCAAAAAAAAGTCTTTAGCCTCTATTTATCTTGATTAACTATCCCCGGGCCGCTATTAATCATTTTTCCTTCCGGTAGCCTGGATATTTCTAGACCTTCCAGGATATTCATTGTTTGCGTTCCTTAAACCGTGTGAACCATATTGTATAATACTTCTACGTGGTGATGTTTTATTTATTGTTTACCGCAAGATTGACTACCGATGATTTGATTTCACACGCCGTAGTCCTTTTCTTAGTGTCACCCGGCTTCTCCAATGCGTTCTTCAATCATAGTTGCCACTAGTCTTTTCGTTTTTCCAACATAGAACTGATCATATTCTGGACAATCAATTCTGCAGATTCCGCTTTTTTCGTTCTGTAGCAGACAGTCTTTTGTGAAACTCAGTTTTTCTGTTAGCCGCTGCTTCCTGCTTGTGGGTATGAGGATTAGGTTGGTTTTCGGCATTGCAATGCTGTGTGCCACCCTTAAGAAGATGCAGGGGATTCTTTTGTTGTTTTCCAGTTCCTCACACGGCAGGCTTGGATGTGTTAGCTCCCTCCTCTTCAATTGCCTCCTTTCGTTTCAACAGATGTTCTATTGTTTCTGCATTGTACCTTTTCATCTTTGTGATATTGAGGATATATTACTTTTCTTTACTCAGCGGGACCGTGTACATTTGGTGAATCGTGGGGTTGAGAAGGGTCATTTTTG
This sequence comes from Hermetia illucens, assembly GCF_905115235.1. Classification (NCBI taxonomy): domain Eukaryota; kingdom Metazoa; phylum Arthropoda; class Insecta; order Diptera; family Stratiomyidae; genus Hermetia; species Hermetia illucens. Next base: position 54,953,447 of record NC_051854.1, on the reverse strand, counting down.
ACTCTGTGCATGGTTATTATTGTGGTAGTTCGTTATGAGGGTGGTTTTCCTGTAGATGCCGAAGTCGATTTTCCCATTATTGTCTACTATAATATTTTATCGTCCAAGAAAAGGAGGCTATGGTCCGTTTCCATCTCCATAGTGAAAATAGTTTTTCTGGTGGAGATTATTAAGAATTGCCAAATTGGAGCTTGTGTCCTCTTGACTATTATAAGGACATCATCTACGTATCTTACCCAGGGTAAGGGTTTACATTCTCCTTTTCTATCTTGCCTTGCATTTTGTCTATTAATGATTTTTTAAGTAGGGGACTCCTGAGGTTGTTTCTCGTTCTGAAGGTGAAATATGTTTCACTCATATACAAGAAGGCTAATTTCATATATTGATGGACCTCTGTTTTGCCGATCAGTTGACCTTCGTTTCCTCTTTTGCAGTTCTTTTCCCAGGTAGTACCGCGCCTCATTTACCGGGATGCTAGGGAACAGAGCATTCACATTGAAGGATACTGGCTTCGTCGCTTGATATTTCTTTATTTACTCGCTTAGTTTTGTTACTAGCAATTTCGACAGTTTTTGGGTTAGCGGCGGTTATCTCATTCATTTCGTTTCCAGTTTTATTAATTTTTCGGAGGGATCTAATCTTTGGAAGAGTTGGGTTAAGCATTCTCACCGTTGACAGGTTTCCGATGATGCTTTTTCATTCCTTGATTGTTTATCGACTCGTTTTTTGTACTATCGAGTCTCTCAATCGACAGGAGTTGTTCAACTTGCCTATGCTTGTTTTATCGTATTCCTCCTTGTCCATGATGGCAATCGGAAGAGAGTTTGCGGCAATGCACATAGTTCGATCGTTAGTAAAATAAAAATAAAATAGAGCGCGAATGCAGTAAAAATGTCGGCATTGCTCTGGAAGTTTTTGTGACGCCATTCAAGAAGCTGATGAAGCTCATTATCATTTCTTTGCTGCATACCACAGACAAGTCAACATGATGCCGAAAAGCACGCTTTATGGCAAGTTCTCGATACAAAGACTTTAACGTGCTTTCCTATGAAAACATCGTCGTGATATTACTCTTATAAGCCAATGAATATTGTGAGTGCAACGTCGATGACTCTCAATGACACTCAAGGCTTTGTACTTCCGAATACAGCTAAGCCGTTGGGTGTTTAACGTAAGAACCTGTCGTGGAGACTTAATCCTACGGTCCTCTTCAGACATGCGTTGATTTTGTGACCACAATCAGAGTCCCGCTGAGACAAGCAACAATGGTACCAGTCTATACCAAGTGCATGGCTTAGCATTCATACTGGTGGATGCAAGAATTACCTAAATCTCTACCGAACTAAGGAGTACGGCACCCGTGTTGAAACGCAACACCAAGATGGGCCCGAAGGTCTTTTCTCGCTTGAGCATAACCAACAACCCCCATGAAACTCCCGCTAGGGGGCCTACCGAAAATAACCGAGCTGTACTCACATACAACGGGAGTTCACCCGATGTATGAGGGTCCAGGGGCTATCCGGGTTCCTATGGTATCAGTATACCTCTGGTAAGGTTTCGTGACCAATTTGCCACTTCAGATGAGTCCCCGTGCAGACTCGGGTCTGATCGCCCTAATTAGGCCTTTGGAGCATTCGCCTACTGCATCACGGTCGGCAAACCAAACCCGGTGCCACCACTATGGAGGTTCTCCTCGGCCACTTGGTTTTGGTTTGGCCGACAGGGTTGCCGCCCCGTCTTCCTCACCGCCACCTCTGAGTACCACTTGGAAATACATGATTTACAGATGTTTCGTCTTCCGATAATTTATAGTATGTAGGTGCCGCCATTTTCTCACCGTGACTGAAAAGCCAAACATCACTCATTGATTGCTGTCCTACGAATCAAGCGATTTCTAAAAAAAAAAGAAATAATTTCACTTACACGATCGTCGACAATTATGAACGTCGAACGTGGAATGAAACCAAAAAATACGCACCACAAAGCGGGCTACGCAATTCTCGTTGTTACTAAGCCTGATAAGTGGTTGATCAACCAAGATATTTGGCTTTGTAATGATGACGTAAAATTGAAGAGTCGTGAAAAGAAATGCCTCTATAAAAGCAAAGAAAGCGACCCCCTTTTGTTCGAGCGACCCACTACAAAGGCAATCAACTGCAACTGAGGTCGGGAAAACGGAAGCTGGACGCTTCAGGTATTTCTTATATAAGGACATTTGAGCGTGCATTTGCCCCAATAGTACGTAGTACGTAATATATGCGAATGAAAGTGTCCACTTTCCGGTGATATTGACACTCATAGTCTTGACTTTGCAAAGAAGCGATAATTTTGATCTATTATAAATTTTGTTAGTAATATTGCGATTTCCACTATTTGTAGGATCGTGCTCGTTATAGTCTACATTATCGCAAAATTTCGTGTTGCTAGGATTAACTTAAGGCTGGTTTTGCAGCCAATTACTAAAAATTATAGTAATATATTATTATTAAGTTTATTTCAAAGGATATCGGTATGGAGGGTATCTCGAAGCTTAGGCACTATATAGTGGCTGCCTTTTGATTTTTTTTCAGAATTTCGGTTGAGTAGTTTCTGAGAATGGGTCCGTTGAAGAGATGATCATTTTCGACCCCCTGCACTTCTCACCTTTCTAACAAATGCCAAAGCTAAGGCCGGTTTCGGAAAGTAAAAATCGAGATCTTTCATTTGATACCCCTCACGACTATATACCCTTAAATTCAACGAAAAAGGATGTAACTTACTGTATGCGTGAGCGTTCACAGTTCCTACCTTTCCACCATATTTGGTGTTAATCGCTATAACCGTCTCCGGGAAAAATGCGTGTGACGGACAAACAAACAGACAGACAGACAGACAAACATTAAATCGATTTTTAATAAGGCTTTGTTTTACAAAAAACCTTATAAAAGAGATAGAAATGAACATTTCATCTGTCAGTGGAAGAGGAATAATTTTTATGATGTGTTGCTAATTTAATAAAAGAATTTAAATAAAAATATTAAAATAATAAAAAATAGTGCATAAATTCTACAGTGCTTTGCTCTTGAAGGCAGGCTGTTCATCTTATTCACGGGCCATAAATCATACGAAGGAAGTAGGTTTATTTCCTAGGTCAACAAAGCGCTTCCGCAGGCCTTTTGCGAGACTCGCATGGTTACAAGTATTGCCTTACGATTATCAACCGGTTTACGCGTTGGTCTGAGGCAACATCTCTATCGAGAGTGGATTGCACAGTTTGGTGTTTTAGACGCTATAATCGCAGACCAAGGAATGCAGTTCGAATCTGTTTTCTCCTCTGACCTCAGAAAGCTCTTCGGTTTCAAACGTCATCGGACAGCTGCATATCATGCGCAGTTCGATGGGGTGCTGGAGCGTTCTAATGGAATTTAGGCATCCAAAAAGAATTTAAATAAAAATATTCACAAGGAAAGTAGTGTTTAAATTCTAAACGGTCACACCGGATTTGCGACGTTCAATGCCCTATACATGCAACCAATGGCGTGCCTGATGTACCAGCGCAACTTGGATGGAGTGGCGTTCCACAACTGGCGTTTTTATGATCCACGCGTCAACGGACGTCTCAAACACAGTAGATCTACTATAGGCAGTATCCACACTAAAGTGACCCTACTTGCGAATGTGCTGCAGAAGCTTATCTGTACACATCAGAGACGCTAAAGAAGGACAAGGCATAATCTTCGTCAAATCGTATTGATAAGAGAGAGATGAAAAAAATATGTCAGCCATGGCACTAATGCGTGCTCACCCATCTAGCCAAATGTAGTTTCACGTACCCACTTCTCCATAGACAAAAACGTGCCAAGTTCACCAACACATTGGCAAGTCCGGGCGGCATGTCAAACACAGCTGATCGAATTTTCATTACATCTCGCTCATGCTCAAGGGCAAAACAATTTGAAATCGTGCGTACTCGCACTGATTTCCCTCCTTGAGGGGCAAAGGGGAGTGTGGTAGCTGTCTATTATCTAACTGTGGTCTCAAATACAAAATCTGCCTCAGTGTCCTTCGCCTTCCTGACCTCCATGGTTTCAGTGTTGGCCGGGTCGATGTACGGCGCCTCGTGATAGTGGAGATGAGAATGTTGCGTTAGATCAGTGATGAAACACGCTATGGTGTGATGACTTGATACGCTAGATGGTAATTTTAAAACCTCGCGACTACAAATGGATCAGGTCTACAATGGAGAGGAATGATGAGTACGATCAGATGTGCCGACTCCGTTTCTTAATGGGACATACGCTAAGAAAGACAGCAAAAGTAGCTTGTGAAATATAAATATTTTTTTTTAACATACAGGAAACGAAGTCTTTATGTCCAGAAATATAGAGAAAATGTCATTTCCTCGATGAATATTATACTATATAGTAGGGCTGGAAACCTATTGCTAGTACGACCAATCCCCGGTGACTGATGTTCAAATAATAAATGGAATGCAATTATTCTCTTGATTCGTTTTATTTATATTGAACCATTTCTCGATAGATACATTTTTCCCATATCAGCATATGTTGTTTTTGGGTTTTTTGGGTTTTAAATCAAATACAAATAGTGCATTCACATATGATTTATATGTCTTCTGCTTAAATCCTGCAATCATTGTCTTTCCGTGAGAAACTCATTCTACATACCACGCTGCTCGGTTTTTATCTTTTTTTTTTGTTGTGTTAATTGCATCAACTTTGCTTATTCTAAATTACAAACTTGCTTACAAACATTCCTTAACATTTCTAACTCCTACTCGGCTACAATCATCAATCGTATCAATATCAATTTTTTTAAAATTTGTCAATTGTTTGCTTTATAAAAATCCTATGTTCGTATGAATTCTATTTATCGCAATATTATTTCACATTGTTTTTATACTCGTTATTTATTTATTTTTCTTGTTTTTTTCCTTGATATCTTACTCTTCTAAAATATTTGCGTAATCACTTTTTAGTATTCTATTTTCATTTTCTTGTCTTTTTTAAAAATTAGTTTGCCATTCGTTTGGTGCATTGATCACTAATTAATCACCGTCTGAGTAAGTACATTTAAATGTATTAATTGTTAATGACTAAAAATTGATTATATTTGAAATATACAATTAATACCTAAGTGTGGAAAATGACCCAAGTCTTCTAACTCAGAGAGAAATAAACATCGAAAAGTTGGCCAATAAAAATTATTTGATTCCTAGAAAATGAAATGTTTTGGGAAACGTTTCAGAATTTAAGTCTTATCCAGAAGTTTTTAAGGATAGCCTGAATCAAAAGTACTTCGAAGGGAATGCCTTGTGGCTAGCTCTTATGCCAATTGGGCGTTTAAGTGATGATGTGTTAAAATTTTTTTATTATTATTACTTTATTTTTATGGAATTCATAAACATTTACATTCAACGACTAAAGAGATTTAAAACTTCATGTTTAACAAAGAGCAATCGCAATGTCATGTAAGGTATTTGAGTGATTTAAATTTTAGAAATCGGATTTGTTTTTCGTGCAACGTACTTTGAGACAACGCCATTCTATGGCCAGTTTTCGTTTGTCCTGCCCCGCCCATTATCCCTAAACTCTTCAATTTCTGCATTCAGGTTTCTACTTCTTTGTTGTTCTTCGCCGTTTTTATATATCCCTATATAAATATAATTTCATGTATATATAACTTCTTTTTTTAAGATTTACAAATATATATTTTTCAATATGTTGAAATGTTAATAATAAATTTGAAACATTTTCTCGCGTGTATATATTTTGAAACGCTTTGTCATTTTTCCTTTAAGTTTTATATTTAAACTTCAAATACATCTAAATATTGCAGAGGAAAAACTTGTAAAATGTGGAATTCACTGAATTTTAAATGGGAAAGAAAGACGAGTCATGCAATATGGAATTTATTATTGTACATGGAAACAAATAAGTTCTATAGAAATTTTCTCATGAAACGGATTCAATACACTACAATCTATATTTAAATTTGCACATTGTTACTTTTATCTATAAGGGTAATAATACTAGAGAAGGTTCGTGGAAATGAAAGTAACAGGAAATTGAAAGTGTGTACTATACGATTTCAGGTGTCCATTTCCTTTCTTTCGCTTCGTTTTTCTACAAGTCAGAAGTGGTTTAATGAGATATATTGTGGCTTCAGTTTTACGGTTTCATCGAAATTAAGACGGAAAACTAACTAACTAACTGTAACTAATGCTACAATACTAAATACACAATGCTCAGACCCTACCTAACAAATTAAAAAAATAGAAACACAAACTAAATTGGAAATTAACATTAAAATTCAATTCTAGCTTAATCTTAATCGACACTTAAACGCATTGATTGTAAACTGTGTAGTTCATGAAAATGGAAAGTTCAATGCAGATGCTGCTATTGTGACCGAAAATATAAAGCTAGCACGACTTTAGGCATGCAAAACCTCTAAAATTAGCATATCGTGGCCAGGTAAACAAAGTTCACACTACAAAATCTAGAAGGGACTTTTTATAGAAATACCCTATTGAATCAATTTATAAAAATTATTTATAAAAAAAAATTATTGGCTTTTAATTAAATAGAAATGAACCAGCTCCAAATTAATTGCATGAAAGCAGTCTGTGTAGGCTTCAATTATGAAATGTTTTTAATGAAGGAAATGTCCTAGTGTTAATTAGAAAAACGCACACTATCAATAAAACTAACTTTCAAATTGTTATTGGTTGATTTTATGATCTCAAATATTGAGCAGGAATAGCTAGATTATAAATGAGGTTCTGCATCAAAGGTTATCTCCTCTTACAGACTATTGTCAAATAACTTTCAATTATTTCAATTTTTCATTTATATTCTGTAATTCTTTGAAACTTTTTCTGAAATTTATTGATAAGGAGAATATAAAATATCTACGAAATTCTAGTGGACTGCAGATCCACATCACAAAAATTTCACTAGCAAATAAGGCTGTGCACTGTGGGGTTAGCGTAATTTATACAATGGGCATCAAAATTAAATCTTGAAGATTATTGACCATGTTGCAAATGAATTGCTACTGCAAATTAATGGTGATAAATCTAAAATCATGACCTTATTATCTACGTAGATGTCAATGCGGTTGATCACCAGAATTTAATTAATTCCTGAGTTTTAGTTAGAAAAATGATAAGAAAATTTTTCAACACGCTATAAAAGATAAATTTAACTAATTATGATTTATTAAATATAAATCAAAATATGTAAATTTCAATGAACCAATAATTTCAAAAAAGTTTCCAAAAATATCAGAACTAGTATAACAACTTCGGTTAATTTTTCATGGACAGGAAAACCAGGTTAACGGCTGATTTTCACTGCGTGTTTCATTCTATGCATGCTATATTTTTAATGGATTCAAGTGACTTTGACATGAAAAAGAGTCCATAAGTACTCAGAGTACTCAGAGAGGAAATTAATAGACTACAGGAAGATTAAAAAATCATAAAAGGAAATTGTAAGATAGGAACCCTGCGTAAAAGAATTCAATGGTTCGATGGCAAGTGCTAACTAGCACTGAAGGATACTGAATTATCTACAGCAACTAAGCAAATAAAGTATCTTAGAGCCAAGAAACACAAGAATATAAATGACGATCTTTTTGCAGCAGAATTCAACAAATCTATGTAAAAAGCTACTAAACATGATCCATTCAAAAGTGACAGAAATCATAGAGGTGTCTGTTTTACCAACCACCTTCTAAAAAATTAAGGTTGGCACATCTTCGGGTACTTGTAGAATTACTAAGAGTATGAAGTACCATTGTGACATCGAAGTTTCATGACAATTGGCACAAAAGCCTTCTGTGAAAATTTCGCGGGGATATATTTGCTTTATATGAGTTATAAGATTCTATCAGAAATTATCGCAAAGGGGACTGGAATATTTCGGCAAATAGCAGGGAGAATTTCAAGATTTTAGCGAGAAAAATTAACGATTGACCGGACTTGTCGGTGGAGTAATAATCTGAGAACTATTGATAGACCGATCTGTCTTGCATAATATACCATCTAAACTATTCAGGCTTATCGGAATGATAATAAGCTAATCAACTGTTCAAGCAAAGTGGCAGAACCCCTTACCAAGTTTATTTGGAACAGGGTCCAGATAAAACAAGACGATGGGCCTGCTCTAATATAAGTTAAAATAACTGCGGAACACATTCCCTGAAACAGTAAGAAGAGAGTTAAACGGAATTGTGCTGAACAAGGTCCAAAGTAAATGTTGAAAAAGTCTCGGTAAAGCTAGACTAGACGGTGAAACATTTCACTTGTTTAGTTCAGTTTAAACTAAATGGAAACGGATGAGGTTAAGACAAAGCGACAAACAAGTCAGGAAACTGGAAGCTGGACCCTTCGGACAAAAAGAGATAGAAAGGTCATCCTTTTGTGAGAAACCCTGAGTGTTCGACAGTTCCACTTGTACGCTTGTACATTTTGTCAAGAACCATTTGCAAACATAACCAATGAAATTGACAATTCTGAATTGCTATAATTTGATTACTAATGCCAGGATTTTGAGGAACTTTCCAATGTTATGATCCTATTGTTTACGCTACTGCTACCGGTGTTTCTGGGAAGAACGCAAGTGGGGTTTAGCGGTAACTTTAAAAAAAGTGGTAATATCATATCCTATAATTAAGTTGTGGATATAGTGGGGGTTAAAGGTTTGAAGATTTAGCACTGCAATTTTCTACAAATACCTGGGTAATGCACCCACTTACGTATCTACAACGAAATTCTACTCTCATCTCAAAGCAGGTTACCCTTAGCCAATGTAAAGCATTGGTTGAGAGGGGTTGAATAGCGAGTTTCTGCGCCTTAAAACAGTGATGAGCAAACTGACTTTCTAGGTTGGGGGCTGGGCAATAGACAGATAATCTGTCCACAGTATACTATTGTCATGGAGCCCGAAATTCGGTTTCGGATCGGGTCGGAAAAAGATAGGTGGTTTGACGGTCCAGTGAAGACTCTCAAGCGCACACTGTTTTCAAAGGTACCCAGGAGAATTTTACCCGCAACATCACAGACTTGAAACCAATCAACGATGAATTGATGTGGTTCGAATGGTTTGGCTTACCAACTTATGGAGTAAAGCAAAAACCGGAAAAGAGCAGGTTCATCGTAGGATTACTGGGGGCCAGACTATGACCCCGACACAACTAAAGAGAACGAAACCATGCTGACAGACTCCACATTAAGGCAAGACGATGGGATGGGCCCAACATTATTTACCATTGCTCTGGAGTGCATAATCGAAAAGATTTCAGTGGAACTAAATAGGACACTAGATAGATGCCTATGGCGATGATATCAATATTGTTTCACGATTGAAAGAGAGTCCTGGTGAAGTTTCATGAAGTAGCGAAGTGAGTTGGCCTCAAAGCTTAGGCCTAGTGAGGGTGGATGGCGAATGAGGCACAATAGTGAGTTGTACATATTATATGACGAACCAGAATTCACCATCCATATTAAGATTTAAAACTGTGGGCAGACCATATAATATATAGCGTATTGACGACAGAAAAATTTCAGAGGGTTAATCAACGACAAGCTGGCCGGAAAACGACCGACAGATGGGAAGAATCAGTAAAAAACGCAAGCTGCCCGCTGATCGCACTCTCCTTATCAGCATTAATGGGCAGAGCATCGGAGGGATCGATCAATTTGTATATCTAGGAAGGGTGGTTTCTGCCGACAATGGCATCGAACTGGATGTTGCCCGGCGAATTAACAGCGCTAGATCGCTGCCCTGACTAAAATCTGGAAATGCAGTTATCTCAACAAAAAATCCAGCTGAGACTGTTCTGTGGTAGTGTTTCTCTTTGTTACTATATGGGAGTAGCACATAGAAAGTGAACTCCACTGTTACTCCAAAGCTTCACGCCTTGGTCAACAACTGCCTGTATCGTATCATCGGAGTACGCTGGCCTGACACTATCCCGAAAGAAGAACTTGATCGGTGCACAGGCCTGGCACTCGTACGCACTGTGACCGGAAGGAGGAAGTGATAGTGGATAGGGTACATATTAAGCAGAGGCGAGAATTACATTGTGGACTATGCCATGCAGTGGAAGCCACTCTCTCAAGATGGCCGATGACTGGGTCGCCTCAAGGGCACTTGACGCAGAAAAGTAACGGACGGGTGCGAGCATCTCGGGAAGTCGTGTCGTGAGCTGTGGTTGATGCACAATATACCCCACCAAGTGTAAATGGCGACCATATATATATATATATATAAATTTTCTCGGTTGGATAGTTTCCGATAATGTATCCTGTCGGATTATAAGTTTGCATTTTTCTATCCCTTATTCCCCTATTTTGAAATGGTGGTCGCAACTGGTTGCGGAAGCATTAATTGAGACGTTTCGCATGATACTACCAAGAAGACTATATACAGAAGGTACAAATCGAGTTTCTAGGCAGTACGGAAAACCATTGCATGTACGCGTGTTAACTACAAGGTACCTAATTGGTAAGTGACGCCTAGAAGTTTTTCACATGCAAGTAACTGAAGAACGTCGTGCGCAATGTTTTTCTTCTAATATACAAATTCAAGCAATGTGTAGTCTTCTTGGATAACCCATACGCATACACGTGTGAGGAACGGTGGTCAACGGTAAACAAAATACAATATGGAATTGCATCTTTTATATGGGGATGTCACTACGCACATCAAAATTTGTAAGTTTTAAAAGGCAGGCAGACAAAGGGAAACTAGAAGGCAAACGGCTGCTTGGAACGCCTCTGAACGAATGGAAGGGATTGATGGGCAACGCGATTCACATGCTAAATAAAAAGAAAAATTGTCATCAACATAGGATGAAAAATTTCCGCAGAAATCGGGAATGTAGTTAATTCTTCCACGAGGCTAATTTTCCCAAGCGGATAACTAGAAAAGTTCTATAGATGCGAATAAAATTAGGTATAAAGCTAAATTTCGCAAAGGCTCACGTCAACCGGGTTGATGCTGAATATGCTATGGAGCATATTATTTGGAAACGACTGTCTGATCGAATGGCAAAGATCTCACAAAAAACAATATGAACGAGGCTACATTATGGTGTGGGGGTGCTTTTCTTGGGATGGTATTATTTTCTTCATAAGTGGTAAAATAATGGAAATAGAGTAGAAGGCCATTAAAGAAAACAAAATGCTTCCATATTCTGAAGAGAACATGCGAATCATACTTCAAAGCTGGCGAAAAAAATGTTTGAAGGCAAACAACTGAACCTGCTAAATTGGTTAAGTCAGTCCCCAGATATTTCAAATATACTTTTGAATGCAGAACCATTCCATTTGTACGAGGCTGTAATGTGTGTACATATATGGATTTCAGTGTTTTGGGTTGCAGTAAATTTACATAGAAGAAAAAACTTTGAGCTACTGTAACTTTGCCAGTGATTGTACGAATTAAGCCAAATTTGGAGGTATCATGCTCCATACTATAGTTTATATTTGTATAGGTACAGTATAATTTTTTAAAATTATAATTTAATACTGAAACAAAGAAAAACAAGTCGGGAAACCGTCAGCTGGACGCTTCAGGTACGAAAGGTTTTGTGTACTTCTGAATACGTAGAACGTAATATATGCATGTATTATATGAGAATATCCACTTTCGGTTGGTATTGACATTCATAGTCTTGAATTTGCAAAGAAGCAATGACTTTGAGGTATTATAACTTTGTTAATAATAGTGCGATTTCCACCAAACTAGTACTATGCTCTATATTATAGCCTACATCACTGCAAAATTTCGTGGTGCTACGATAAATTTAAGGGGGGTTTTGCAGGCAATTACTGAAAATTAAAGTAATATACCAGTATTAATTTTATTTGAAGGGATATCGGTATGGAAGGTATTTCGGAGCCTACCCACCATATAGTGACAGCCTCTTGATTTTTTTCTGATTTTTCGGTTGGGCAGTTTCTGAGAATGGCCCCGTTAAATGAATGATTACTTCCCACCGTCCGAATTCCCCACCTTTCCAACAAATATCAAAACTAAACCCGGCTTCGAAAACTACTAACCGAGACCATTAATTTGATACCCCACCTGACTATACTTGATGAAAAAAAATGGACTCCCTCCTTTTGCACGTATGAATTTTCGAATAAAATTGGTACATTTTTTTTGTTTGGCTCTCCTTGCAGATTCAATAAATAATTGTTAATAATATAAATATAAATTCAATAATATTCACACTTTTGTATTATGGAAGCCACAAATTCTACTATAAAACACTTCAACAAACGATGCTTTTCCTTATTCCAGTTTTGTGACGTTTAGAATGATTTTGCTCTATAAAATGAATTGGAATTATTTTGTTTCCACTAGATTTATTTTAGCAAGTTAAATTACTTCGATAATCCTCTGTTAATATCAGTAAAATTTATTAAGTTTATATTTTCATTCGTTTGTTCTTTGTTCACAATATCCTTCTTGTTTTATATTTACGATTACAATTTAGTTAATAGTAATATTATTCTTAGTTTTATTTTTGTTTCTGTAAAGATTTGTACTTTTACAAGTAGATTTTTGTCTTGTTTCAATCCATAATTTTATATTATCTGTTTTCACTATTTTGTGTTTGTAAGATATAGTAATTTACAAAAAAATATCTTGTAATTTGTTGCTTTTCTTGTTTTATTGTTGTGTAACAAATTGTTGAGTAGTTTTTGTTTTTGTAGCTTTGTTTGAATCGGTCTATTTACGAAAGAAATGGAAATATTGTTAAAAGTGTATTTTTTCTTAAATTTAATGCCATTTACTTTTTTTCACTGATAATTGCATGTATCAACATCGTCGTGATAAAACCGAGTAATTAAAAGCTTCTTACTATTTAAATTCTCTCTTAATATTAAATATATTTGCATCTGTATATGTTTTCCAAAATAAGAAAAATTCTTGAACGGTATTGTTACAGCGTTTGTATATTTGTTTGGTAATGAATTTATTTGTATTTATTCATTATTATATTTTGTAGTTTTTTGCCTGGAGGCTTGTAGAAAAATAATGCAAATTTGTATATTTTGGAATGGTTTTGACTTGACAGAGATAAGCTACTCGATTTTCATAGTTGCACAAACCAATGTGCAACCTACTTTCTTGTGTTTTTCATCAAGAACATAATAAAAAACTTATCCCTCACTTGGAAAAAATTATCTTATTTTTTGTTTTGTTTCATACCCTCTTTCCTATTCCCCTTATCATATATGAACGAAACACGAAATTCAATGTAAGATAAATAATTCGGAACCAAATTATAAAAATATTTAACAAATTCATTACATAAAACTAAAATTCTCATATACCAAGATCACAGTGATCGCGTTACAGTAAAAGATGGACTTCTATCTAAGCGATTTCATTGGCATTCATACACAAAATGCGTTTGTAAACTATTATTGCTTCCATAGAACACTATTTTTTTTATTTTTAGTACAAAAACTCGTCTTTCATCACAGCAAAATGACCTTCGCTCAAATAAAAGCCCAGATATCTTTTGAAAACGACCAATTCAATCACATTTTCAGAAAAACTTACAAAATAATTCAAAAATTAATTTGAAAACTAAAAATATTCAGGCCCGAATTAGAAACCAAAAACAGATTCCAAATTAACTGAGAAGGTGATTATCGGAGTTTAAATTTTGGATATTTTGTTTCTAAACTAAATCACTAGAAAAATATTCCAAACATTTTGATTTATTTATACGCACTAATATTAGAGGAATTTTGATAAAAAAATAATTATATAAAAATATTAAATCCTTTCTTTTTCTCTTTCTCTCTCTCTTTCTTCCTCTCTGTCTCTCTCAATTTATCTTCTCACACATTCTTCTGTTTTATAAAAAAATTGCTTTTCCATGTTTCACATCATTCTTTCATTAAAATTTAAAAATTTTGGAAAAATTTGGTTGAAATAAATTTAAATATTTGTTTTTTTTTTATTTCGCGCGTTTTTGTAGGACTGATTTCTTTTGCTGTTGTTTCCGGAAAAAATTGAACTTTAAGCAGAACTTTCGATAGACTTTGTAAGATTCTTCATGGCTTGGTTTCTTTTCGAAACAAAAGCAATTTTTCAAAATGGCGTAGCCACTTTAAAAATTTATTTTTGAATCGAAAGAAATTTCGCCTAGCGAGCCTGTTGTTTCAAGGCTGCAATTAGAAGAATGTTCTTCAAAATCTACCAAAAGTCCTTATACGAACCTCAGGAAGCGTGTAATGAAACCGACTGGCCATTGCTTCCTGTCTGCGCTGAAACCTCGGACTTGACCCGTCGGGCAATATGCGAACGAGTGTGTTTCCGTAAGTGATCCTTACGATAGAAACCTGCGAATATGAAAATGGTATGTTATAGTAATAATTTTTTTCCTTATTTTCTGTTTTTCGATATTTTGATTGAAACACTAATATTACACGTAATTATATACATTTGAAAAAAAGGAATTCTCGAGAAATGTTAAACATCGGTATCTCCGCTAATATACAGAATATATTATTATTATTATTCTGTTAAGGGAAAGTCGCAATGCGTCCTTGAAGAACTATTGTGCCCCTTTTACTGGTTATAGTGTACCTATTGATCATAGTATCTCAAGCAGGCCTGTAACCGTTAGGAACTTTAGTATGTTCCCAACTTCCAGATCTTTCAGCTTTGCATCTGATATTAAGTGTTCTCCCAGATGTCTCGACCTACTTTGCACAAGTGCCGGACACAGAATATAAGGTAAACAAGTAAAATCTGTGACCACTAGTATGTAGGGAGAAAGAACTGCAAATTTGTATAAAGTTGAAAAGATTTTGGGGAAATAGGGATACTTTTTGAAAAATTTACAAGACTCAAACTTCAATCGTAAGTATGGACCTATCTTAGCAAAAGATTTGCACTAGGACTGAAGCAAAATAACTAACGAAAGATTCAAGCATAACAGCTATTTCTGGTGTAGACCTTCTCCTTTTGTTAGGATATGCTTCGACGTCGTACATACAACGATAGTATTCCTGTAGGCTCGAATAGGAGGGTGACTTGTTCGACTCCGGCTGTCGAATGATAGTTGAGGTAAGTATAATCAACTCTAATCGTTTCTAGATCAAAGTATAATCCATGCTTCTGCCTTTTCCGTTACTGGGTGCTTAGGCAGAACGGTTCAAGACATCACTCAAGAATATGAGGCAACAAAACATGGCAGCCCACAAAGAGGACACTTTCAATTGAATAAAATCAAGACTGTTCATTATCATTGCGTTATTTTCTCTTTATTTTTGATTCGCAATATTTGATAGAATTATCGTGGCCAAAGGGTAGTACAGGTTCCAGGGCAAAAGCGTGGGTTGGTGCCCACAACAGAGCATAAAATATGGGAAACATCAACAGTTCTGCTACCAAATTTTATCTCTACTTCCACGTGCCAATCGCTGGGAATTCTTTGGTAACAACAAATGTAGCCAGAGAAGGATGAAGGCGAATCTTCCGTGCTAAAAATGGTACAAGCTACCTCAACTTTCAGGTCGAGAGTTGGGTAGGACTGACAATTCAACCCCGAAAAACCACCTGTTATGAAGTCATAGAACGAACCTCGGACACGATTGGCAATAGACTTATGCATTGTGTGGTCTCGCTACAGACCTATCAGTAACTTTATGCAGTCGAAAATAAGTGGTGTATATGTACAACTGTTAAGTCCCACCTAGTCTTACAATGTCTGAACTTGAGAATCTTCTTTTCGACCCTAGGATACAAAGACATCTCAACGCTTAGGACTTCGGTCTGCAGATTTTCATACAAGTGTGGTTAGACCAATCTGCTACAGTAGGCGCTTTCTCGGAAAGAACTCTCCATGTGACATAATACTCTGCCACGCGTGCTTGTCTAGGAGCAGTGGATGACCCAACTATTGTTGGAGTAATGGTCCATCAGTTTGCTATTAAGTCATATGAACAGCTCAGAGTGCGGTTGGTAGGATCGATCGAGAGAAAATTGAGAACGTCTATAGGGAGCCCGTAGAAACGTCAAGCTGATCATCTGGTTGTGTGTGTGTGTGTATGGTGGGGGAGAAGCTACAGCTTCTGAGCACTCAGGCAGTGTTGGCCCATTGTAATCGCCACCCCCGTCTAACGGAATATTCCGGATTCGTTAACGTATCGCAGGATTTCCGTTAGTGGATGTCATCCTACCCGTCGTAATTGGAGAACATCGGCACCAAAGATCTGACGCCTGATGCGTCCATAGGCGGGGCATTCACATAGGAAATGCTCCGTGGATTCCGCTTCCTCATTACAGGAGGGACACGTATCATCTTCGGTAATTCCTATTCTGAACATATGCCCAGCTAGTGAATTATGGCCTGTCAGAATGCCCACAATACACCTGCAGGTCCTCCTGCATTCCGACAGGATAAACTTTGTGGTACGTATGTTGGGTTCTGGCAGGAAAAGTTTGGTGTGTCGAGCAGCATTTAGGCTCTGCCACCTGTCATTATGGGAAACTTGTTCCCAGTTTTTGAAAACAGATTTAGCCAATGCTACTGATACTCCAATTGCTGACTCCGGTCCCTGCATAGGGGAGATTGACCCCTCTTTCGCTAAAGCGTCCGAGATTTCATTTCCCCTTATGCCACAGTGACCAGGTACCCAGAGTAGTTCCACCGTATTGAATCTAGACATAGAGTTCAAACGGTTTCTGCATTCCTGAACTGATCATCTAGCGGGGCAAGAGGGAATGTGGGGAAGCTCCTATAGAGTCGTTATGGGGGGATATCCGACGAGATATTTTCTGCGTCATGGAAATATCCGAAGCTGGTACTGCTACCTCAGGTTGTTAAACCTTCAAGTAAGCCATTCTCCTACAGACTCATGTCTTCTAGGAACTAGAGTGAAAGCACTCAAAACGGCTAATCTACAATAAATTGCTCCTGATTATTGAGAGTCAAGGAGGCCGTTCAGATCAACAGTATGGTTTCCGTAAAGCCTGACTAATTTAGTTTTTGGCTTGGCTGAAAGTGCAATTCACGGAAAGAATTCTACCAGTAAATATTGGATGTGAGAAATGAATTCAGTTCGGTCAATTGGAGCCTAATACGAAAATCCTCATTGATTGTTGTTGTCTTTATTACGCTGTTGTTTTAGCAGCAAGAAGGTATGACACTGATGACGGGCTCCAGCAGTACGCACAAGCCTCGATACTCCGTGCGGTCCATCGTCCTAGAACATCATATACAACGGTGTACTTAACCATATGGGTCTGAGGAAGGCACGATGGTCTGTTACGCCGATTACTTAGCACTTGTTGTAATTTTAAAGCATCTGGAAGACGCTGAGTTATACTCATGTCAAGTAATCAGTTCTACTGAGACTTGGTTGGAAAGCTTGGGATTGATGCTCGCATAGGAAAAACTTGAAGCAGTTCTTATCACCAAGCTCCGTAAGTGGAATTATGCTCGCATTAAAATTGAAATCACTGCAAAATCTGTCATCAAATACTTGGGAGCCATCAGTTAAAAGCAACGCGTGCAATTTGCTTATGATAAAGAATCCACGGCAAGTGTGGCTCGGACGATGTGGGGTGCTACATTATATTTGTAGACTATTTATAGCCAGGGCGGTGAGTTCCATCATTGCAATCCCAGTTTGGGGAAAAGCAGTACCGATTGCATTTACTCATAAACTGAGTGCAGTCTATAGAGGACGGAACTGGGCATGCATTCTGCCTTCAGGATCGTCTCAGATGATGCAGTGTTCGTTTATTTGGGAATAATGGCGATTGACGGCGATGAGGTAACGAATATATATAATGTGAATAGGTGTGTGCAGGCGAAGAAGTACCGCCACTGAAAGGGAGAGATCTATAAGTAGATGATAAAAGCATTGGGAACATTCAGTAAAAGATCGCTGGGCACGCAGGCTGACCCCTACCATCAATGGGTGGCTGGATTGACGGCATGGGGAAATCAATCATAATCTCATCCAGTTTCTTATGGGGCATGGCAAACGTCGCCAGTACCTGCAAAAGTTTAGAGTGGATAATTCACCCAACTGCCCGAACTAGTCCAGAGTATCCGGAGCACATATTCTTTCACTATCCAAGATTCCGGAAGGAAGGGGGGGATATACAGCAAACCCTAGGAGAGGTGTTGATTCCGTAACACTCCTTGTAGAGAATGTTAGTATATCTCAAGGATTGGGATGCGCTCTATGTTCGGATCCATTCAGTGTATACTGTGAAAGGCAGAGGAGATCAGAAAAACGCGATAGAAGAAAGGATGCCAAGCTAGAGTGGGTTAGCTACGCTCTGTGATGTAATACCTTATAGTGGTCTGAAGGCTTCTAGTTCCTCAACACATGAAAAAAATCAATCCTGTGGGCGAACTATTATCTTCCCATTGACCACAATTTGAAAGCGGCATCAAATTTTGGGCACCTAAAAGCCCTCCATCTTCATCTTTTTTGGTGGATCCTTGACTGGTAGAGGTACTTATATGATAATAACGATCTTATAGTGTTATTCTAAGTTGCTGAAATGCATTAGCAAAAGTGATGATATTGTATGGACGCTCTTTAACCACGAGCAGAAATTTTCTTCCTATTTAGTTTTGGACTCAGTTGTTGACCTCTCCAAATAAACAACGAGTATCTCAGCTGTAACCCAACCAGCTTTTCATTCGAAATTATGTCGGAATTAAACATAGCTATTACCTGGTACTACTGCTATTACCTGGTACTAGCTATTACCTGGTGCTACTGCCACCACCAAGTTTAGGAGAAACAGTCCGTGCAATTCATCGGCTAAAAAATCATAAGTTGCCAGGAGCCGATGGAATTACAGCCGAATTGGTTAAATATGGAGGCGACCAGTTACACCAAGTGGTTCATCAACTTGTGCTCAAGGTATGGGACAGCGAATCAATGCCTGACGATTGGCAACGAGGCATTATCTGTCTCATACATAAAAAGGGAGATATCACACAGTGCAGTAATTATAGAGGTATCACGTTGCTGAGTACCATTCTATAAGATATTCTCCACTATCTTACTAGGCCGGATAGCCCCATACGCCCAGAACATCATTGGCCCATACCAAAGAGGCTTCACTCCAGGCAAATCAGCAACGGATCAGATTTTCTCTCTGCGGCAAGCGATGGAAAAACTGTTGGAATATGGACAACAGTTGCACCATCTGTTCATCGACTTTAAAGCCGCCTATGATAGCATAGCCAGGGTAACACTATACACGGCCATGAGAGAATTCGGTATCCCGACGAAATTAATAAAACTGACTAGGCTGACTCTGACCAATGTGCGATAAAAGCAACAGGATCACTCTCAAGACCATTCGACATCAACAACGGTTTACGACAAGGGGATGCGCTATCATGCGTCCTCTTTAACCTGGTCCTCGAGAAAGTGATCCATGATGCCGAGGTAAATGCAAGAGGTACGATCCTCTTCAAGTCCACCCAACTACTGGCCTATGCAGACGATATCGACATCATGGGAAGAACGACCCGAGATGTACAAACTGCCTTCATCCAACTTGGGTTCTTAGCAAGAAAAATTGCGAACTCTTGGCCGCGTTCGAGAGAAGAATCCTTCGAAGAATTTTTGGCCCCCTACATGAGGATGGACGATTCCGTAGCCTACACAATGACGAAATCTATCAGCGATACCATGACCGTCCGGTTGTGGATAAAATCCGGCTCAATAGGTTACGGTGGGGGGGTCACTTAATCCGTATGGATGAGGATGATCGCGCCCGGAAAGTCTATAAGGGCAATATCTATGGTGGAAAAAGAAGACCCTGCCTAAGATGGAGCGATGGCGTGGGTCAGGACGCCAGACAGCTTTTAGGGATATCGAATTGGTGGACCTCGGCGCAAAACCGGGATGTCTGGAGTTCCTTATTAAGGCAGGCCTAGACCGGATACCGGTTGTTGCGCCGTTGATGATGATGATTACCTGGTGGTCAGGCCAGACTCGGCCTATCTTACAATTCGCATCATCTAAAAACAAACTCGGTAAACATGGCGGTAATTAGTCTATTTTGCTAGCTAATGTACTCAAAATGGTATGGGCATTGACATCTCTGGGTATTTCCGGCCTACCATTAAAAAAATCGAGCAATTTTTTTATCGATTGAAGAAGAACGCCCCGAGATGCGCAAACTGCCTTCATCCAGATCGAACAGGGGACGTGAGATCTTGGGCTGCACATCAATGAAGGTAAGATAAAATATATGGTAGCAACGTCAAAACTAATCAACCAACAACATCAAATCGCACTGGTCAAATGAAAATCACAATCGATAACAGGTATGACGATGAAATCCCCGTACAGTTGTTGGCAGTTAACAGAGTCTATTTCAGCTTAAAAAAACTGTTCCGCTCGAAGTGTCTGACCATATAGTCAGAGTTCTTACCATAGAAGACAATGATCTTGCCAGTCCTCATGTATTCCTCGAAGACCTAGGTTCTTAGCAAGAAAAATTGCGAATTCTTGGCAGCGTTCGAGAGAAGAATTGTCTGAACAATTTTTGATCCCCTAGGATGAAGGATTCCGTAGCCTATGGCCATTTGATTGTGGATAAAATCCGCAAAACCGGGATGTCTGGAGTTCTTTATTGAGGGAAGCCTAGATCGGATACCGGTTGTTGCACTGTTGTTGATGATGACGATGCCACTCGTTATTATACAGCTGATTGCACCATTCATTCCTTCATCGCATACGTACCACACACACGTCGGTCTGATGACGAGAAAGAGGCCTTATGACAACTGCTTGACACAAAGCTCTGTAATGTGCCCGACGATGACTGTTTCGTTATTGCGGGCGATCTTAACGGTTATGTGGGTGAAAAGGCGCGTACCAACACGTGCCATGGTGAAAAGGGTTTGGGGACATCGTCAAAGTCTTATACTTGTTAATACATGGTTTATTAAACGATTGTCTCATTTTCCTACATTTGATAATGGAAGCAGTACATAAATCGACTATATCCGTTATTCGCCGACGTCACCGACTGCAAAGCCATCATCTATTAGACCATTGTATCATCATCGACCTTTGACTGCTGACTTGTGAAATGATGAAGAAAGATCCTGAGACTCTGGAAAGTTATCCTCCCCCTGTTCTGGCACTGTGCTTTTGTGCTCTGGAAAGCCAAGTGGTAGCAAACGCGAATCCGGAGTTGGGTTGCTTCTGACGGCTACCGCAAAGTGGGCTTTCTTGACCCGGGAGCTGGTTTCTAACAGTATAGTCTTCAAACTATAAGTTTCCGGTCTACGTTAAGGAGCACAATTGTACAAGGGACGCACCAACGGAGATTTTCCGATATAGTGGAGAAGGATGCTTTCTACAGGGGAGGCTTCCTAAAGGTGACGTTGTAGTCGTGATGGTGGGTTCTGACAACACCTTGCTCGGACATGTAACGGGGGAGCATGGTATTGGGGACCGTAACGGTAGTGGTGATAGGTTCGTGCATTTCTGCATTCCACCGCCTCAGTAAGAAAAAAAAACCAAACTAAATTGTTCTTTAAATATTGAATAATAATTTCCATCGTTTCGTCACTGGTGGCACACTGACCGACACCGTACGAGCAATCAGATGGGCCACTTCGCTACCAGCACTAGATTTAGGAGTTGTCTCCTGCATGTGCATAACAAGAGGGGCGCTGACATTGGCCTCGAAAGGGATCACAATCTGATGGTCGCTTACGTTCGTTTGAGTGTTACCTCAGCCACTTTCGTAGGGTTGGGGAGCTGCGACCCTTTAAGTTTAACGTCGACCGCTTGTATGATCCAACTATCTCCCAAGAGAGAAGCCTGAGAATATCAATGAGCATTGGGCTGCCATCAAAAATGCTCTTTTCTTGGGTGCTACACTTACCGTCAGCCACGTCCGGAAGCAGCGGAATCGTAGAAGCGGATCGACGAACGGAAGGGGTTTATCGCTGTGAGTGATGCCGGGTATCTGCGTGCTCCCTGCCATCGCAAAGATAATAGCTAAAATAATCCTGGAACATCTTACAACTTGATCGATAGAGAGCAGACTGATTTCTGCTGCTGATCGTGCTGCGTTGACCACATAACCGTTCATTTTTTGGAAGAGTGCGGAGTTTAGATCTGGATTTGCTCTTCATCGATTTCGAGAAAGCTTCCGATAGTGTGAACAGGGAGTGTATCTGGAGTGCTCTACGCTGTAGGAGCATTCCGGAGAAACTAATAGCTGTTATCAGTGACATATGATGGCGCAAAATTATCTCGCGCTGCACCGAGGTAAAGTCTCGGAGGATTTTAAGATCCAAAGCGGAGTCCCCCAGGGTTGCATCCTGTCTCCGATATTATTTCTTTTTGTTAGGGGTGACGCTGTTCATGTTGCCTTGCCGGGAGGACGTGGCATCTTTCCTCAAAGACTTCAAATACGCTCATGACATCCGTTTGCTTTCTTACCGGGTCATGTACCTTGGCCAAATGGCTCTGCATTTGGAAAGAGAGGCAAGTAGTGTTGGATTGAAAATAAATCAAACAAAATATCTGCGTTTATGAGCAGAGCATCAAAGTCGTCGATCAATTTGTATATCTATGAAGCCTGGATTCTACCGACGGTGGAGCCGAACTGGTTGTTGCCCGACACATTAACAGGGCTAGATCCGCTTTCGCTGTCTTGTCTAAAATCTGGAAATGTAGTTATCTCAATACCAATATTGAGTTGAGACTGTTCTGTGCTACGTATGGAGGATGGTTTCGGGGCTACAAATGTGGCGGTTTCGACAAGGACCGTGGCAAACCGAAAAAGGTGCGAGGATGTGAAATTGCAAACATAAAATCAATCTGTAGAGCAATCGGCCGTAAGTCTGCAAGCCGTTTCGAAGCGTTTAGGAAAGATGGGGAAGATCCAGAATATCGCAGATGGGTACCAAATGAGTTCAATAAGGGAGAGATGAAGAGACGAAAAAGCACCTGTGTACGATACAATAGGAAGAAAGAAAAAAAAACGTTTTTGTGTCGAATCGTTACTGCGATGAAAAGTGGATTCTTTTTAAGGATACCGAACGGAAAAAGTCATGGGTAGACAAAGGCGCACTATCCACATCGACCGTAAGAGCGAAACGCTTTGGCAGGAAAACGATGTTCTGTGCTTAGTGGGACCGGAAGGGCGTAGTCTTTTGTTATATGTTAAAGCTCGGCGTAACGGTTAATATCAGCTGGAGTGGCGGACGATGCTGAACAAACCTTTTTCCCTTGCGAAATATGGGACGGCTTTCGTCAGCAGCTTTATGCAGACACAGGGGAGCTCTCCCCAGACAACATTGTCAGAAAGATGCTGAAGAGCGTTGGCAGTTGGAGTCGTGTTGCGCATTATGTTCGGGCTCCTCTTATTGCGAGAAGATTGACCCCCATAATCAAAGGTACCAGCATTATTTTGAATTTACGAGAACGAAAAAACTTCAAGTATTGTAAGAAGGAGCCATAGTCATCTACATCTATTATTGAAAACCTAAACCGCTTACCTTTTCCACATTCCTGGCAAATGTGTTTCTTTTCGCCTGAGTGAATTACTATGTGCAAAGTGAGTTGTTCCTTGCGTTTGAAGGATTTCATACAAATCTAATGAATAAGGCAGGAAACGATTTAATTTTTGTCATCAATTTAGTAAATTAAGCAAACTTACATTACACACATGAGGTCTATCCGGTATATGAGATAATTTATGTCGGGTCAAGTGATCCTTCCGTTTCAACGCTGCATTGCAAATGTCACAAACAAACCTACGTTCCACCGCATGCGAGATCACATGCTGTTCAATAAGACTTCTATCCGGGTAAGCCATCTGACATTCGGGACAACAGAACAGAGTTGAACCGTCTAAAGCCTTAGTTTCACGTATTTCACCAGGTTTTGGACGGGGTTTCTTCTCCTTCGGCGGCTTCTTCTTTTTCGGTTTCTTACCATTAGTTGTTGTAGTCGTTGTAGCTGTATTTGAAGTTGTAGTTGATTCCGGTATATTATGAACATGACCATTGCCTGCTGTCCCGTTTGTAGTGTCCATTCCCAAGCCAGCGCCATTTGTATTTGCGTTGGCTAATGCAACGCCGCCCAATGCTAAACTTAAATTCGTGCCATTTTTCAAAACTTCACCTTTTAAATTAAATCCGGATGCGGTATCTATATTGCCTAAATTTAAATTCCCTGAGTTTAGAGGTGTTGCAACGATCCCTGACGATTCTTTTTTTATCGTTTCTGAGTATTTGAGGAAGTGTTGTATTGAAATTGGCAGTGTTGCAGACAGCAGATGAGAGGAGTAGTCAACGGTATTAGCGGTGTTGGCTAATGTTTGCCACGACTGATTCACATTTTGAAGGATTTGCTGGTTTATTACTGGAAAATCGTTAGTTTATTATATTTTACACATTGATTGGTTTGAAGGCCACAGTCAAATTTTTTGATGAATAACTGAAGCGAAACTGAAAGAACTAAAGAGAAAACTAAATTAATTCTATACTCCCTCCTGCCATAGTTGTTGTTCTTTGGTTCCTATTTTTTTTAATCTTATTAGCGCCGGTTCTGCATGTAACTGAATAGAGAGCGATGTCGCAGATATGTAAATATCTTTACCGCACAGTCAAGATGGGAATGCTTAAGGCGAGAGTCCCAGTCAGGACATCGATTTCGAACGATTCAGTAGGCAAATGCTCTAAAGGCCTAATCAGGGCGATCAGACCCGAATCTGCACGGGGACTCATCTGAAGTGGCAAATTGGTCACGAAACCTTACCAGGGGTATACTGGTACCATGGGAACCGGGAAAGCCCCTGGACTCATATACTTCGGGTGAACTCCTGTTGTATGTGAGGACAGCTCGGTTATTTGCGGTTGGCCTCCCTAGTGGGAGTTTCATGGTGGTTGTGGTTATGCTCAAGCGAGAAGAGACCTTCGGGCTTCGACGTGGTGTTGCGTATCAATACGGGTGCGCCCGGTGCAGCGAGGAAAAGTTTCGTTAGATTTAACGATGAGGCTGCGCCGCTAGATTTGACCACCAGTTGGCCCTTTTTTTAAGTCAAACAGTCTCGGAGGCGGTCGCAAGTGGTCCCAACAAAAGTTTGTGTATATATTATAAATAGATAATTATAAATACATTATATATAATTAAAATTAAACAGTCGTGATCTTCTCCGAAAGCCACCATTGCTTATAGTTTCGACTTAGTAGTAGAGAAAAGAAAGTGGCGTGACGTGAACAGTCAATGGCTGCATTGGCAACTACCGTGGCAAAACTAGCCGACATCGTTTGCGTTCTCCATCTAGGACGAAGCTCGCGAAACTGGTCGAGATACGCTCCTCGAAATAGTTGCCTCGGTAGTGGTTCGTCAGGACCCTCGACAGGCTACGTTGGTATCACCGACAGGCTACGTTGGTATCACCGAAAGTTCGCGGAAAAACCACAAAATGTACCAGCCCTTGCGCTTTTACAGCGAAAAAACTAAAACTGTCGGTAACCCTGGCGACAGGTACTCGAAGCACAACACTACGTCGTCTTTCTGTTTTCGACCCCCTGGGCAGACACTGATTGATATGGGGACTAAGGTTTCGGTTCTCCCTCTATCCAAATACCATCGATTATCGCCTCAGGCTTTGAAGTTGGCGGGGGCAAATTCATTGTCGATCCCTATTTGTGGCTGCAGGCAACTAGACCTGAGTTTGGGGCTTCGATGCACGTAATCGTGGCGTTTCATTATAGTGGACCCACTATGGTTTGTTAGTGGATCTGTAGCACAGGTCCTTCATTGATCTTACAACTAACGTCATTAGGGACGATCTCCCCTGCCCATCTGATACTCTATCATTTTCGAAGACGTTGTTGAACCCCACGTCCGTGCACTATTTCAAAAATAACGCAACATAGCTACCGAACGTAGCTTCTCCGAGCCAGTGAAGCATGACGTTCACCACCACATCAACACCACCGGGTTTTCTATCTTATGTAAGGTGCGACTGCTACCACCACGGAAATTTGCTGTTGCGCCGAAAGAGATTGAGGAGCGCCTCAACTAGACAGACAGCTGTTGGTGTTCGCCACTTCACATAATCCCTAAAATAAACGGTGAGTGGAGATCTATAGATGACTCTAGACGCCTAAACACTATTCCGGACTGATATCCCATACCGCTCATACATAACTCTTGAAGATATTCTGAAAACGGCAATATGCACACCTATCGGGCTTTTCGAGTTCACTAGGATGACTTTTGGACTGCAATGCGGCGCAAACATTTCAGATATTCATCCACTTTGTTTTACGAAACCTAAGCTTTTGTTTCGTTTACATGGATGATGTTCTGGCCGCCTCCTTTTTACACACTGAGTACATTTTTCAACGTCTTCTTGAGGCCCTTATTGTTCTCAATGTTGAAAAGTGCAAATACCTCCAGGTGAAATTTCTCGGCCACTATATACCCCTGATGGCATCCAGCCGGATTGGGACAAGATGTAAGCAATCGCGAGCTTCTCGCTTCCCAAAACTGTTAAGTATCTGAGAAGGTTCTTGGGCATGCTAAACTTCTATCTTCGTTCCCGCTCAGGACCGCCCAGCATCAATCGATCCTTAACAATTATTTGCCCGGGCCGGAAACCAAAGACGGTCGTTTGATTAAGTGGTCTACAGGGGCTATCCAGACATCTGAGACAAGCAAGCAACAGCTGGTGGACGCCACGCTTCTGGTATTTCCTCAACAAAATGCATCCCTAGCCGTTTTCATCCATGCTTCAGACATCCCCCATAGACGCTGCTCTTCACCAAAATTGTGAACCAAAGCTGGCAGCCGTTGAGTTTCTTCTCGAAACAGTTGAGCTCCGTCCAACGAAACTACAGTATTTATGATCGTGAGTTGAAAGCCGCGTACCTCGTAGTAAAATACTTTCGCTGATCCTTAGAAGGCAGGACATTCCCAGTGTTCCCCGACCACAAGCCCCTTTCAGTTATCTTAAAACAGAAACCTGACAAAGCGTCTCCTCGTCGACGCAGGCACCTGAACTTTATAAGCCAGTTCACCTCCGACATCAAACATGTGTCTGGAAAGGACAATGAAGTTGCTAACACTTTGTCACGATTTCAGTAGGTCAAGATCGCGGAGGCGCAGAAGGACGGCGCAGCTTTCCGAGGAAGAATAACTCCGAGTACATTTTCACTCGCCTGAAACCTTTCTTGGAGACAAATATTCCCGGGGAAAGCGTAAGTGGCACGTGCGGTTCGACTTCTGGAGATCGCTGTAACTAAATCTACCGTTGCGTGAATTAGTCTGTAGCGGAGTACTAGAGCGGCGCCATTTGAAAGCACCCGGTGACCATGAGTCGGCCCTTTTTTGAAGCCGAAGCCGAACAGTTCCGGAGGTAGTCGCAAGTCGTCCCAACAAAAGTTTGTGCATTTATTATAAATAAATAATTATAAATAAAATCAAACAATCGTGATATTTTGCAAAAGCCAACGTTGCTAATTTTAGTAGTAGAGAGAAGCTGGCGTGCTTGAGGTGTGGATTGTCCACAGATGAATGTGCAGTAATAATATTGTTCACAGATTTCTTCGTTTTTCAGATGTCAAGAACTGCGGAACTACTGACGAAGAGTAACACCGTGCGGAACTACTGCATTTCTGGATCTAGAGAAGATGTCTCACAGCACATCATGCAACACGATCTCAGATTGAATCTGAATAAAACCGAATTTTTGACGACGAATGAAACAGGCGCTATCATCGTCAGTGCCAGTGACCTGCCTAAACGGGTCAATGTTCTCAGCCATTGGTGAACTGAGTTATGAAAATGATTCATGCAACCTGGATGAATTGGCGCTGTACAACTAGCGGTCTTTGTGATCGACATATCAATGAACGTCTCAAGTCGAAAACTTACAGCAATGTCGTCCACCCTGTCGCTTTCTATGGTTCTGAGTGTCGGCCGACTATAAAAGACAATGAATGGCATCTTGCAGTAATAGAGACGAATATGTTACGTTGGACTAGCGGCGTAACATGCCATGGTCACGTCCGAAATAATCGATCACGAATATATCGATACTGGGTTGGACCAAAACAACGATCGTGGAAAAATTGCGAGAGAGATGTCTTCGATGAATGGTTACGTAATTCGCAAACAACTGTGGCTTGATACGCTGGATGGTGATCTGAAAGCCTCGCGACTCCATCCAGATATCAGGCCTTAGACAGAACAAAACGGCACAACCGATGAAGACCCCACTTTTGAAGAAGAAGAAAAGAAGGATCCGCAATTCTCATGAAGAGTATGCAATTTCGTTTATTTGTGTTTCAAGTAACATGAATATATGAAGACTGACAAAGTATCTTGTATGGTATGAACTTTCGCCCTATAGAGAGAGATATTTTGAGCGGTAGGATTTTGAAAGTCCTTCGCCAAGTATGAGGAACAATCGAGCGGTTTTCTCTTTCAGTACCACTTTCCCAGGTATTCATCACCCTTTTTGTTATTATATCATTGCTCAAAAAAGATGGCAGAACTATTTTTTATTCTACATATAACGCTCAATTATATTATTTTCAAGTAATTCCTGAGCATAGTGGTATACTGATTTTAAATTGAATACCTGTAGCTTCCTGGTGTGACTCTTTGAAGTTTTAATTGATTGAGGAATATGTCAGGAATTTAGCTATTTAAGGTGCTAAGGGTGCACTCGAAATGGCGACACCGAAGAGGACGATAATATAAAGATTAAGCTTCTCATGAAGAAACTATAGTAGAATATGAGGAGTATGTGTTGAAAGCAAGAAGCAATATCCCTAAAATAATTGTTAGTGATATAAATGTGTGGGCTACAGATTGCAGTACTTGAGGTGCAGCTGGAGTAGTACCCGCTAACTCCCGGGCTGAGATTGGAGCACCCATATACAACTGCTACTATGTTGGTGGTTAGTGTTGGAAGCTTCTTTATTTTCTGCAGGAAGCTCGATTGTTACTTGCATATGTGAATATTTATGATATCTTTGCTAGAGGGACGGTTTAGTTAATAGGTGGGCAATACCTTCATAGCGTCCACTCGACTAATTTCATTAGTATTGGGGATTATTCTATTGTTAAAAGGGGAAATGTTTTCGCAATATGAAAGTGCTTGACTGAACTGCGGAGGGGCTTGAGGATACATTTCTGGTGAGTAAATGATAGAAGGTCGAAGAGCGATGGAAACAGCATCATTTAGACATATCGCTACCATGCCGCTTGGGCGATTGAGAATACTTTCATCACTAATGTCATGTAAGTGTACAGCTATGTACCAACAAACTGTACGGAAAGGGAAACGCCTACAAGATCGTTCTAGACAAAGCATGCCACCGAAATTCGTATACATGCCTTGCTGGAGTCGGTAGCTACTGCTCTTTTGTAAGAGAAAAATAAAGTCCACCTGCCGGTCCTGCAGAACTCTTAAGCAGAAGAAGACGAATGCTTCTCGGGAAGACTTTGAAGGAGCTGAAGCACAATCCGGTAGGTGCGCTTTGTCCGAAATTTGTGGGGAATATTCCTTCTAGAAGAAGATGTTGACGTCGACCTCGTCTCCTTCGATAGATCAGAGGGGGCCGAACCATCAAAGGGTTTCAAAGCAAATATTACAATTTATTCCACAGCACAAGGACACTGATCGATGCAGAGTTAGAGCATGTAATCTTTTGCCAGGAGGTCAACCGTGGTCAACCACGAACGGGCTGGAGCAGTAAACGTGTATATTTCTTCGGCTTACATGGCTCACGCCCAATCAATTCCACCAGAAGAACAGGCCAACCCGTTGATAGGCTGCGATGCCAACGCAAGAAATACGCCTTGCGGCTTTTTGGAAATCAACGAAAGAGGAGATCAACCTTTAGCAGGTCTTTGATATTCCTGTATTAACCGACAATGGGAATTTCAGGGTGGAAAACCGAAGATAACAATTAGATAGTTTCCAGCTAAGCAAGGAAGTTTGATCAAGTTATCAAGAACAAAGTCCCCGGTGCGTGGGCAACATTGACATGACAGACGAGTTGAAGTCAAACTGACTAGGAATGTCTTCAACAGTTGTTACAGGCAGTATTTGTGTGTCAGTTATACAAGGGCTGCCTGAAGAGGTATAAGCCAGCCATCAAGACTGCCAGGAAGCTGTCCTGACCACACTATTGTCATCACATTGAAGGCACCAGTGAATCCATGAGATACAATAAGATTCTGGTCAAGGAACATAGGAGCCCATCCGTTTTTAAAAAGTCAGATGGCTTCTGGACAGAGTCTTTTGGTGAAGCTCTAAAGCTGCTAGTTTAGAAGCATTTCCTTACGTGCAAGGAGGGCTATGAGTCAGACAATGAAAGAGTATGTAGCCGCAGTCGTTTTAGATGATCAAATCGGTAATCATTATCATCCTCAACGACACAACAGCAACAACAACCATAATAAGGCACTCCAAACATCCCGGTTTTACGCCGAGATCCAAAAATTCGACATCCTTAAAAGCTATATAGCATCCTGGCCTACGCATTGTTCTATCCTAGGCAGGATCTGCCTCGTCTTCTTTTTTACTATAGATATCTGTAATCACCGAGGATAAAATCGGCTATAAACAGCTTCTCTGCATATAAATTTTCAGGTCCAAATGTCATAATGCCAATCATGAAGCTAGAAGAGGTTGTGCTGTAGCTTATAGAGATTTTTCCGAAGATGCCTTTTCTTTGAGAAACGCATGCGGATGATTTTCGTACTGAAAGTGAATATGTGCAATCATGAGTCTGCGAAGGACTTCCGACCAATCAGCCTTATCGTCGCATTGGAGACACTAGAGCGCGTCTTGGACATCCACTTCACGACTATTATCTAGAGAACGTATTACTCCAAGTTTCAGCACGCCTCCCTCAAAGATAAATCCACAGAAACCGCTCTTTACGAGGTAATTAGCACGATTGAGTGGGCTATATTATACCACCACCCTAGCTGTTCTCTTGGATGTAGAGGAAGCATTCAAAAACGTTAGTACTAAAGTTATCAAAGAAGCTTTAACCTGAATACGACTCTAGGGGTATCTTATGCATTGGATAATGTCCATGCTAAGAACCAGGATTATCAAGTCTGATCTACGAGGTAGCCTCTCGACCACCAGAGTGAAGTCATATCTCTGGTGCTCTGGTTGATAGTGATGGACGAAATTCTAAGCCTATTGGACAGCAACGGGGTGAAGGGTGTGGAGCTAAACCAAATTGCTTACTATTCAAAGAGAAGGAAGGTGTTGACCATGGGCACATTGCAGGCAGTATTAGGTGTCATCATATCAAAATAAACTTGACGACATTTGGGTCAATGAATATACGGTGCCATAAGTGGGTGTGGGGGTTTGCGGAGAAGAAGCATTCCAGGTAATAATGGAACATCTGGAGGATGTATTCATCAAAGCAACAGTGAGAGGCATTCACCTATATAGTTGCTATGCTCCACCCATCGCTCTGGTTCTGGGTGTGAGAGAACGTTGACCGAAATTCATAACAGGGGATGCTGAATGAAGCAAGTGAGCTCTAAATGCCAAAGGGCGAGGCCTTTGCAAAGCTAGACGTTGTACTCGCGAATGTTGGAACCTCATCCACTTTCAGAGTAATGCACCTGGCGTCTATAGTGGAGTTGACATATGTGAGCGTTGCTTAAGCCAGTATAGTTGCTTGGGAAGTCAGGGAGGATTATACAGTAACTACCAGGGTATCTGCATGGAAATTAAGGGAGAATTAAGCTTCAAGAAAAGCCCACACAAACCGTCGAGTGAGCCTCGGTGAACGGCGAAATCATTTGAGGGGGACACATTGTCGCGGTACTCAGGCTCGATATATTCCTGTTAACAGTCAGAAAAAAAGTCACCTAAGTCACCAGATGAGACCATTTGGTGCTACTATGCCCAGAAGGTGACTACTTCCCTTTAGACGTCATTTGTAGGACCGGAGCCTGCAGTATAAAGTAGTTGAAAATATGCGAGGTTAAAATGAATATCGTGATAGGTCTAATAACCAATCACTGTCCTATATGGAAACATCTTCACACTATGGGGACCTGTAATGAAGGCCCAACAGAAAAGGAGACTATGCGATGTAGGGGATAAAACAATCGATTCGATTTGGACGGGGGAATAGCAAATTAAATTCACAGAACAACTGCTGATTTATTGCTGAAGTTCGGATTAATTTATGGGAGAAAATCATTTGATTTATATTTCTGGATTAAGTCTATAAGATTTTCCTAGTTTGAAATACTCTGCACACTAAATATGGTTCATTTCGTTGGCCTAAAATGCCACCCTTATTATTAAATTTTGAATTACATTTTAATTTATCGACCTTTCATGACCTCAAACGCAGGCATAGTCAATACGTATTCATTTTCATTTTCTATTCTTTGTTCTAGAAACTACCGAAAAAATTTAAGATAATTTCATTTAAAATCACTTCCGTATCCGCTTTCCATACGGTGCGTAGTCTCTAATTGGTGGCTTTCTATTGTGAAAATTGATTCAATGATTAAAGAATTGACCTAGATTCCACTTTTCACTTGCCCATTAAGAGAAATCTGTTGCTATTTCAGTTTACCTCTACCCCATCTTTTATCGATTAAGATGGATGCCGCCGGTTGGTTTTTTAAATAAATTTAGAAAATTCCCTTATATTCTCAATAATTTCACTGGTAGTTCCACGTAAATTTGAGCGGCTTCCTAAAGAATACGAAATATTTGATTAGAACACCTCACAAAGAAAATTTTCGATTCTCTTTGCACATTCAAAATTTAATTAGAATAACAATTTTTTGGAAATCGCTTCAAGTCACTGAATATTTTAGGTATGTGTCCTGATTTCCGAAACTGGAAGGATAACCTGTAATTTTTTAGGTCCCGGTCGCTCTAGGCCTAAAATAACGTACCCCGTGTAATGGTAAAGGTCACTTGGATAAAGGAAAATTGGAGTCAATTCCGTGGTGTTTCTCCAAAAATTATTGAGTGATTTACCGGCTGCGCAAATTATGATTTTTCGAGTTAATGCCCGTAGGCTAATGACTGGAGATATAGGTACCTTCCTGTTGCTAAGTGGGAAAACTAGTTTCAACCATACAATTACATTATTTAAAAAAATAACATATATATACTTTGAAGCTGAGTAGAGAGTTTTCAAGGCACCCGGTAATCATTTCAAGGTTTTTACTGTAATATAGAAGCAGGAGCAAACATGGCGCCACTTAATTATCCTTTACGAGTCCCGAATTTGCGGAAAATACTCAAAAAGTACGTAATAAACGATGAATTGAAACACAAAATATAAAAGAAAATAAAATATTTTATTGGAAAAACTTGTAACAAATGAAAATCCTAACGAACTAAACGGTTGAATTCACTTAAAAATTCATGGTGTCCTTGAAGTGAAAAAGCAAGGAATCCAATGCAAATATGATGAGTTAGGTAAAAATCTGGATATATTTAGAAAATAGTTACCTTCTTCCCGATCTCGTTCGATTTTCGGATGAATTTTCGGCTTGTGGTCACCGGTATTTAGAAAATTCAAATCACTTTGCGGCTGGGAATATGGAATCGAGATGTTTTGTCCGTACTGCATCGCGGCACTGTTTGCAACTGTCAATGAGAAGGACGAAATGGTTCGGCTTTAGTCAGTTCCTCGACACGGAATCAGGAAAAGGATGAAAGCGAAACAGTCTAATAAAAGTACATGCTCCACACAAACAAGCATCCAACATACATATACATCTAAATGTGTCCTAATACGTATACAAAGCGGCAGTGAAAGCGCACGAAACAATCCTGCCAAGAACACGACCTGACAGAACACACGCAACCCGAGAATCATATGACCAGGTTATGTACAGGGGGTGGATTCTTGTTGGGTAAGGGGCCGACCGATGAACGTAGAAATTTTCCCTTTCGTTCGGAGTTTTTTCGTGTCCTTGTCAAATACGGATGTAAAAGGAGATAATACAGCTCTTTGTGTGCGTGCAATGTTTGTATAGTCGAAGTCGGAAAAGATGAACAGTAAGACGCCAGGACTATGATATCCTTGTCACTGTGACTTCGAGCACTTTCTATAGTTGATATGATAGTTTACATGCTACGTAGCTCAAAATAACATTTCCTTCGAAACAACTGAAATTTTGCTGATGAAAGGAGTTCTTGCAAGTGTTTTGTTAAGAAAATCTATATCCCACATACATCAATACACCAGTGAAAGTACTAAATATTATAGAATACATCTTGAAATAATATATGGAGTAGTATATACCAGAACCTGCGTTGCCCAGAGAAACTTTAGTCCTAAATAAATGAGCTTCGGGTATACTTTTTATCTAAGTGGGTGTTCGGTGCGAGGGGATAAATTTTCCGAGCATATTCGTAGGATCAAAAATTGAACGAAACATATTGGGGGAAGGTTTACCAAAAGTCATCCATGGAAGAACACAAGGCTAACGTCAAAATTGAACAACAAATTCAATTGGCCGGTGAACGTACTGACCAAAAAAATTAGGCAGTGATAAAATTGTTTAACAGCATTCCATAACATTTCCCAAAAGATCTTGATTATTGGATAGTTGAGGTGCCGGAAACAGTCAAAGACTGCATCTCGTTGCTGAAGGTATTCCCGGGAGGTCAGGAGTTCGTATTCTATTACAGGAAGTTAGTTTTGGTCCAGATAAGTTTGCTCCGCGTTTCCGTTCATACAACACAATGGATTCCATATAAGATGAAATGCGTGCTAAGAAGTAGACCCAACCTGGCATAGTAGCGGTGACAGCAGAATAAATTGTTTTATTTATTATTCGTCAATCTCGGTTGTTTGAAACCAATAAAAAGGGTAGAAAAAAATTTTCTGTTTTGAAACCGCGGTGGTTCAGATTTTGCATCGTAGGGCATATTATATCATTATATATCACAATACTGAACATCATCATCATCATCAACGCCTTAACTCCAGACATCCCGGTTTTGCGCCAAGGTCCACCAATTCGATATCCCTAAAAGCTGTCTGGCGTCCTGTCCTCCGCCATCGCGCCATCTTAGGCAGGGTCTGCCTCGTCTTCTTTTTCTACTATAGATATTGCCCTTACAGACTTTCCGGGTGGGATCATCCTCATCCATACGAATGAAGTGACCCGCCCATCGTAGCCTATAGAGCCGGATTTTATCCACAACCGGACGGTCATGATATCGCTCATAGATTTCGTCGTTATCTAGGCTATGGAATCGTCCATCCTCATGAAGGGGGCTAAAAATTCTTCGGAGGATTCTTCTCTCGAACGCGGCCAAGAGTTCCCAATTTTTCTTGCTAAGAACCCAAGTTTCCGAGGAATACATGAGGACTGGCAAGATCATAGTCTTGTACAGTAAGAGCTTTGACCCTATGGTGAGACGTTTCGAGCGGAACAGTTCAGAATAATTTACAAAAATTCTGCTATATTATTTACATAGCGTGTTGGTCCCAAACCCAGCAGGATGGATTGAGTTAATGAACTATCTATTACCACTTGTTTTGTCCTATGTTCGCACCTGACGATACTTGGATCGTAAGCTGCTCTGAAGAAACGCTCTAAATGCGAGTGTCAACGAAACACCCCTTGGTGAAGCATCAATTCAAGGTTTAGGTCAAATCGATCGTCCCTAGCAGCCTCACTAGGAATAAAAAGATAGGCTTGGTTATATCGATCGGACTGACATTCCGACATTGCATCATTAATGACATTTCTATAAATACAGGATTTGTGCCTGCGTAAGATACACGTTCGAATGGTATATTCGTAGTGAAATGCATACAATGCACTTAACTACCCTGGAAATTGTTGACCTGCATAGATTGCAAATTGCAAAATTCAGTCCGAAATAACAGTGGCTTGATACGCTGGATGGGGATTTAAAAGCCTCAAGATTGCACTCAGATCAGGCATTCGATAGAGCCAAATGGCGAAACCGATCACGACGAGCCGACCCCGCTTGTGAACGGGAAAAACACTGAAGAAAAAGAAGAATATTATGATGGAGGTGGACTGAAAATTGATCTGTAAATGCTTACTTGTAAAAAACATCAGAGCCATAGAAATCAACACTATCCTCTATAAAGTAGGAGCAAAATGATGAGATAAGGTAAAGTTGTCCCTCCATTATTTTAAATCCTGCCTGATGTCTCTCGGTAACACGTCCGTTGATACTCCGCCCAAAAAACAGGATTGACCGTTGATTATTGTCCTGCCATCAAATTACCGCTTATACAATGCAGGAAAAGAGACAAACGCATTGAGACTACTGATTATCAAGACAGTCGGAGAAACAAGAAACGATTCGAATACGATTCGCAATTTTCTGGGTCACCAATCCTTCCAAATAGTTCATAAACTGAGATATTTGGGTTTGGAATGATTATCTCCACATTAAGGTCCATTAGAAAACAACACTCCTATGTTGAGTTTCTTATTAATAAAACGCTTGGTATTTGCCAAATTTAGAAGTAAGCGAATGGTGAAGCAAGGGTAGCGATCGCTTCTACCTGTGTAGCAAAAGATCTTCATGATATAACCTGTATATTCGAAGCGATGAGAAAGATCTGCATCTACTTATTGAAAGCCGATATCAGCGCATACACAGCATCAAAAACTTCTTTTGTGTTAATGGTAAGAATGTTACGTTGCTTGTCGACCGACAAGCCGCGAGGGATAGACCAGATTTTAATGTAAGAATTTACTTATCCAACATTCTTGTTAGCACTGACCACATATTCTATCGTCACTGGGCAAAAAGAGTCATAGCATCTCAGCACTCAACTACTCAACTCTCCCATCCTGCTTATACCTATGGTACACATAGAAAGTGATCTGTGGGTTTTGCTTCCTCATTATAAGAGGAATACGTATCATCAAGTACAATTCCTATTTTGAATATATGTCCAGCTAGTGAATTATGGCCAGACAGAATGGCCAGGATAATTCTGTAAGTCTTCATGCTTTTCGAAAGTTGTTAGGTTAGGTTGTCAGGCTTTGAGAGGAAAAGTTTGGTGTTTCTAGCAGCATTAAGGTTCTGCCACCATACATCATGGAAAGACTTTTTCCTAGTTTTCGGAAGTAGCCTTAGCCAATGCCACTGCCAGTCCAATTGTTGAGTCCGCTGTGGGCATGCGGAAAATTGACCCTTTTTTTGCTAAGGCATTCGAGATTTCATTTCCCGTTATACCGCAATAGTGTCATCGTATTGAATCAATTAGTTTCTACATTCCGGAACAGCCAGTGTTCAACGGACTATTCAATGTCCTTAGTGCAGTCTGGCTATCGCTGCAAATTGCGTTGCGGCCCTGAGGAT
This sequence comes from Hermetia illucens, assembly GCF_905115235.1. Taxonomy (NCBI): domain Eukaryota; kingdom Metazoa; phylum Arthropoda; class Insecta; order Diptera; family Stratiomyidae; genus Hermetia; species Hermetia illucens. The sequence continues at coordinate 54,916,050 of NC_051854.1, read as the reverse complement.
CGCATTAATTTCCGCCTGAAAGATATTGCGCTAAGGCAAAAGCCGAGAGGTAGGCTTCTGCTCCAGTTCCTTTTCCTCTCTTTAGCGTCGGTGTAGCAGACTTTAGTATATCCCCCCCACATAATAGTTGAGCTCTAGAAAGCGAGGAGCCCTCTGCTTCAGAGATTTCTTCACGTTTTTGGAAGATAGAACACCAGCTTATTGGCAAGAAAGTGCAACTGCTCTAATATGCAGAAAGAAAGTTCGGTGGAATGTTAAATTTCTATTTAATTTGATTGTTATCCCCGCATTCGTGTTATCGTTCAATTTATCATAGACCAAGTCGAGTACATCAACATCTGGGGAACTGATGCCACACTTCCAGCGCGGTTCCACATGGAGAATCACCGTGAGAAGCATCACCCCTTCGCATTGCATTCCTGGATCTAAAGGAGACGTTTGGCCGTGAATTTCATAATTTTTCTGGTATGGCTGCAACAGCATCCTAGTGAAGCTCAAGCGCTGGATTAAATTGTTCTACCGTGATCGTAGAGCAGAATTTAATTTTTTTAGGTATATCAAAACCGGTCTGTGTTTCCATTGGTGTTA